>NC_092100.1:49056989-50553443 GCF_045679555.1 Salvelinus alpinus
GGTGCAGAGCAGAGTTAGCGATGGAGGCGAAGCCCGACGACGAGCCTCCCTCCAGCCCCGCCCCCTGCTGCTGCTCCGACAGCACCGATTGGCTGAGGTGGGCGGTGAGGGTGAACACAGCCCCGGCTACTATGGGCATCAGCTCTCCTGCGGAGTCTTCTGACAACACCTGGTAGAGGAAGGAGAACTTAGACCACTTTACGGAGTTGCCATACACACACAATCTCTCCCACACACAATCTTGTATAACTAACCTTGTGGGGACACAATACAGTCCCATTCAAAATCGTATCTTCCCTAACCATAAACCTACATAAACAGCATTTGACCTTGTGGGAACTAACAAAATTTTTACCAACTGGGGACATTTTGTTAGTTCCCACAAGGTCAAATGCTGTTTCTAGAGGGTTTAGGGTTAGAATTAGGTTTACTGTTAGGAGCTAGTGTTAAGGTTAGGTCTTTGGGTCCCCACAAGTATAGTTAAACACATCCACACATACCTTGTCATGCAGATCCAGCAGCAGGTCTCTGATTATGATCTGTCTGTCGTCTGCAGGGATGAGGTCTGCAGGGCAGGCAGTGAGCAGGGTCTCCACCAGACCTCTCCATGACTGCAGCGCATGGCGCTTGGCACTCAGGCTCCGACGCACACGATTCCTCTCCACCACCTGCTGCAGGATGGAGTTCACCTCCTGGGGAGTGCGCGCACACATCAAGGGTTTATTCAGTTAGATGAAACAGTCAGAACGTTTCTTTGTGATTGTTCTGTAACGCTTCACGCTCCTGAACAAACTCCTGAGCATCGTTTTGCAAGGAAAAGACCATACTACTATACTCTGAATAAGGGTTTTTAAACTTTTCTTGTCCAGTGACTGCCACCATATGTTAGCAAAAATGTAATATCACGTTTTAGTAGTAGTCAATCTTTCAAATGAATAGATTTGTTTCATTATTTTGACCACCCCACCAATTATTAGAAGCGTAAACTAACATCGTATATTAGCTAGGAAGGCATCTTAACGACATAGAGAAAATGTTGCTGTTAAACCAATGCTATACATTTTTCCATTGAACCGAGAGAAAATGTAGCATTTTTAAAGCTAATTTCCTGAAAGCCTATGCATTTTGCCATGGCTAATCCTGTGTTCCTCTGCTCAAACATATCAAAATCAATAGACTACCGTTTTGTTTTTCTCTCTTTAATGTTAGCAGCCCCCCCCCCCCATCCTCCTTCCCACCTCCCCAGCCACTGTGCTTCTATATCGGCATTGCTTGCTCTTTGGGGTTTTAGGCTGGGTTTCTGTATAAGCACTTTGTGACATCTGTTGATGAGAAATGGGCTTTATAAATCAATTTGATTGATTGCGTAACGCCAGTTAGCATTGCATCGTGAAACTACCTCAGACTTCCTTCATACTAGACGCAGAGACAAAAATAGTATCCAAATTATTCGTTTTCAGAAATAAAAAAATAACTAAAAACACAGACCCCCTGCAGTAGCGCGGACTTCAGTTCAAAAAACCCTGCTCTAAATCATACTGCCAGCACTCACCTCCATCAACAGTGGCCTCTGTCCAATGGCTGCCATCCCCTGAAGGGCGTTGACCTCCGCTACCAAGACTCGATGGAGTAACTGTGGAGAATACGACATCATTAGAAAAATGACATAGTAACAAAAATGCATTGAAAACAAGGTTGTGTTACATATGCAAACTGAAAGCCAGGCCCACCTTGACGTTGCAGACGGTGTGTCCGTGCTCGTTGACGTGCTCGCAGTTGGCGATGACCTGCTCGATCTGAGTGCGCTCAAAAAAGTCCAGCTGCAGCAGCTCTGGCACATCCTGGCTGAAGTTAATGGCATCCAGCACGCTGAGGAGCTTCCTACGCACTGATGACGTCGTCACACATGGACAGCGGATGAGTACGCCATAAAATTATACGGTACGGCGCAACTAGCTAAACAAGACCAGTTCTTGACTTCCGCAACTTACAATACAAAAGGGCCTATAGTGACAGATTGTACATGGTTCAGTTAGATATGTTGGTGTGAAGAACTAGAACTAACCTTTGGAGACGGTGTCAAAGTGCAGGAATCCACTGACAGATCTGCTCTCCTCCATGCCGGTCTCCCCATCCGCTGATTAAAGAAACAGATCAACTGTAACACCTTCTGCTTTTCCACTTTTGCTCATATCCTAGTTACATCAATGAACAACAACTCATCCCAAAGAACGCAAGTTCTACAGTGTGTGTGTGTGTGTGTGTGTATGTGTGTGGTAGTGGTTACCTGCGTGCTGAGTGCGAGGCTGGTCATCCAGCAGCAGGTTGAGGAGGCGCTGGGTGTGTGAGCGCTGGCGATTGAGTGATGTCACTCGGAGTTCGATGGCCGCTGTCTTCATGAGCCAGGACATCTGGGACAGGGCGGAGATCTCATCACCTGGGAAGGTACAGGGAGGGACACAGGTTAGAGAGAAGAGTGTGACACCCAGAGGAGTCTCCTTCCTCTCTGGCAGCTCAGTTAAGAAGGACGACTGAGTCTTTATAGGTGTACAAACACCCTGGTTGGCATCTGCCATAATACTTCCACCTATCCTGTTTTTTCAGGTTCAGTGCAGATGAAGGAGAGGAGACCAGGATAGGAAGTGTATTGAGATGCCAGTGAGGAGCTCACCTGGCAGGATGAAGGGCAGGTGCTGCAGGTGGGTGAACAGAAAGTCCTGGCTGGTCCTCAGGTAGCGCATAGTGGGGCCTGAGGTGTCCGAGCACACACACAGCTGGTAGATCACCTGGTAACAGAGCTCAGCCAGGTGTGGGGCCTGGCTGGTGAGCACGGGACCCGAGCGTCTCTCACTGCCTCTCTGCAGCAGACTAAGGATGGCATGCAGGCAGCTCCGTGGGCACCCCAGCACACCTGATACAGAGAGAAGATTTTTTTCTTTGCCTGTTGATGCTAAGAACTTAATAAACATGCACTTTTTACAACGGTAAGTTGGTGGAGTCATGAAAGCTGGGGTCGTACCAAACAGAAGAAAATAAACTGAAACAGTGAGGGACTACCTGAACAAACTCTAGTTTTAAATTTTTCGTTGCAAAACTTTCTTTCTACGGTGTGCCCTAATGAATACAGCCCTGATGTAAAGAAAAGAGCAGCGACTGACCTGCGTCCTGCAGGTTAGTGGAGGAGATGGGCTTCTTGACAACGTAGCCCAGCAGGTAGAGAGCCAGGTTGGGGGTCTTCAGTTCCAGGGAGGTGATCAGCAGGTTCAGGATGTGGATCTGGGTCTCGTGGCGGATCCTCGCTTCCTTCTTCGCTGGCTCAGAGTCTGGGGGGCAGAGAGAGAGAGGAGAGGTGGTGAATTGGAGTGACTGAACGGATGTGCTGAGCAAAGTGACTGAATGGGCTTGGTCATTAAATGCAGCGGCCATGACTGAAGCCAAATTACAGTTGTCTTGGGGATGGTTGTTAATGTGTCGGTCTCGTGTGCATGTTCGCACGTGGCATGCGTTTGTAAATTCCCTCTGCCAAAACAGTACACAGTTAAGCCTTCCACATTCTTCGGTTTGGTTGGCGCCTAGCTAAACTCGGCTAGGTGAACCGAACAAGTGTGCTCGCATACTCCCTCAAAAGACCTTCGGCAGTAGTACGGTTTGTCCAGCTTGAGACGCCGTAGCCAGTATACGCTTCTTCAAAAAAGCCAGAATTAATCTAACTCAATAAATACGCAATTTTGCCGAGGTGACCTTAGTCGCTAATTTATTCACTTAGATGTAAAATTGAGCAAAGACGATTAATCTTTTGTTTAATGACAAGCGCTTCATTGAAGTATCCCTACTGTTGACCAATCACCGAAAAAGGGGGTGCAGACTTTGGCTACCGAACTTCAGCTTGCCTCAGGAGTAAAAAAAAATAAAAATGTCCACGAATAGCCGAAAAAACTCTTACCGAAGACCAAAACGTCACAAAATGTTATCATAATACAAACTGTTCCGAACTGTTTCGGATGGGTAGCATAAGGACGCCGTTACACTCACTCACCCTTCTAGGTGACCTGGTTAGACTATTTACAAGTTTTGAAGTCCTCTATGCTAGCTAGTGCTAGCCAACTTCTTTCGCCAATTAGCTGTTGTTCAACCGTGGCAAAATTGGCACTGGGGCCAGTCAAAAAATGACAAAATGTAAATGGGACAATATTTCCATGCTGCACATCTTTTGATTGTCACATAAAATGCTTTCAATATTTGTATATGAATTTCTATCATTTCTATAGTTTGTTTGAGGTTAAGTCATTGAAATTTGGAGCTATGAAATATTGTCCCATGTAAATTGTGTAATTTACTGATGGTCCCCAACTATCCCCATAGGGATATCGAATGTCAAACCAAATTGACAATGGGCATTACGATTGAGTCACGTGCAGCTGCGCTCCGAATTGATGATTACTTGGGTGCTGCCAGTTGTGGACAGGATTGAAATAAACCCAAGGAAAACTGTTACGGCACCCTTCGATCCGTGATATACAATTTGTTCCTATAATCATCTCACAAATCTAAGTTTTGGACAAGACTGACTTTGACCAAAATTATCCTATTTACACATTGTAGTCAATTTTGACACTAGAATGAATGTTTTGGACTCATATGGATGCAACAAAGGCTGTTTTAAAACGAGAAGTTGCTTTTTAGGGGCAGTCGATCTTTGATGGGCAGGTTGGACATCTTTCACACTCAGAGATAAACATTGTCGATAGAAGGAGAGTGTGACTCACCGTCTCCTTTCTCTAGTCCCTCCTCAGCCCCCTCGTTGTCCAGACACTCCACGAAGCCAGCCATCAGCTTGTCACTCACAGTCTGGTCGTGTGTGAAGTCTCCCACTAGTCGGTTCTGGATGTTGGGGTAGCGGGCGATCCTCTGCAGGATCTTAGCACTCTGGAAGGCCGCCTCCGGGTTGGAACTGCTGTGGTACAGGTACCTGCCAGGGACAAACACAAACCCGGGAATAAGAAGTGAAGGCATATGGCCTGACTTCAAGCTTTGGGCGGAGATTCAAAATTGTGCTATGGGCCTTTCTGGGCTAGAGGGGGAATTCTACTGTATTGTTTTCATTTGACAGGGACAATGTACTTCAACTTCAAAGTCAACATTTCTGCATATGTCCCAGATTTAGCACAAAGTCTCCTCATGTGTAGTCCCTGGTGAGATAAGTGTTCTAGTACCTGGCGATGTTGACGATGTGGTCAGCACGGCGGCTCTGAGCGCTGACACCCTGCAGGAGCTGCTCCAGGGGGGAGACAATGAGGGAGGCCTGGCTCTCCCTCAGCAGGTCCATGAACACCACCTCTTTCTGCAGGGCCAGGTCCAGAAGACACAGGCAGTGCAACACCGCGGACTCCAGCTGCTTTTTACCTGCAAGTCGAAAAGTCACCGAAACAATGGTGATGAGTGGATGTAAAGAAATGTAATCTCAAGATACCGGAAATGTGAGCTACCCAACAATGTGACCTAAGAAAATATGATCAGTTCTCAACTTAAACCCAAATGTTCCCCTCCTTGTACAATGCTAACAGGGAAGTCAACAGTGTAAAAACAGCTAGAACAGGTGTGTGTGTACTGACCAGGGAAGAGGGCGTAGGTGTCTAGCTGACGCACGCCCTCCTCCAGCAGGCTGAGGCAGAGGGTGAGGGTGGGCGAGTCGTTGAGCAGGTGGAACATGAGGCTGTGGCCGGGGGGCTTGTGGGCCGACACCTGCTCCCCCTGGAGCTCCACTGTTTCCTGGACAAAGTCTGAGGGCTGGGGCTCGTAGTCCCGCAGCAGCTTGTGGAACACCTCCAGAACAGCATCCGCTACCTCCCACTGATAGAGGGCATATGTGGTGGTGAGGGGGTGGAGAGTGAGACAAAACACACTTCTATGCCATCTGAGAGCAAGTACTGACATGGGTTGTAATGAATTTCACTAGCTAAAAGAAACCGGTCTTATGCAGTTCCCATCTAATGTCACCAACAAGGGACCTCAACTGTGGAGAGATTCCCATACCTTCTCAGCAGCACGGCGATAGGCTCTGGTGGGGAAGGGAAGGAAAACAGCGTCACGCAGGAAGGTCAGATAGGGCTGGAATCCTGGTGCACGGAGCCCCGCCCCCAGGTTGACGGGCAGGGCGCTCTCGACCAATGTGCTGATGAGCTGACAGAAGGCTCTGGTCAGAGGATACTCCTCACAACTCGACTCAATCTCATTCAGCTCCACCTGAGGGGCAAGGAGAAAGGTTACAAACAGATACATGTGTACAAGCAAACAACGTACGTAGTGCCACACACAAACATATGCAGGAAAAATCTCACCTCAATCCCAGCAGCTTGTTTCTGTCCAGGGGCCCGCACTGTCTGAAGAATCTGGATAGAAATGAGCAGAACATGAGTGTTTGGCACTTTGTAAGCGAGCCTGGCAGGTCAGACAATACCAGACCAACACCTCAGATGCACTATCAATACTTATGCACGAGACATGTGTTTTTACAGATTATCATTCCTCCTCACTATACACCGGACTTACCTGAGTGTATTCCAGTGACTGCCAGAGGGAGGCAGCTATCTCCGGAGACTTGCCGAAGGCAGCCAGGCAGAGCAGGAGCTCTCCCTTGAGGACAGGCTGCACACTGCACTGCAGCAGCCCCAGCATCACCACAGCAGGGGTCCACTGGGGGTGCTCACACAAGGCCAGGCGGGCATTCTCACTCTGAAAAACACAGTGTCAAATGAGATATCACCTTGGCAAATGAAAGACTTAAGATAGCTTAATTTCAATCCCTGCTTGTGACTGTGTGACCCCCATGTTTGTTTTAACATGCTTTGTGTGTTTATTGTCTGTTCAGACCAGTCTTCAGCAAACCACTTCATACCCAGGTAATGATGGTGCAGAGCAGCTGCAGGAAAGAGGTAAGGCCGTCCAGCTCCCTCTGTGTGATGCCCCTTATTGGCGGGAGGCGGTAGTGTGTGGCATCCGCATTAGGCAGGTCTCGGCGCAGGTTCTCGTGGTACAGCATGAGGGAGTGGAAGAAGTGCTCCCAGGACACAGGGCTGCCGGTCACCTGCATGTTATCCCCTAAACAAACATCACAGTCCAATGTATTATCTGGTGATATCCTTAAAAGAAAATCTGTGAATGAAGGCTGCATTTATCTTTAGCTAGTGAACAAGAAAGGACCTAGTGCCAAGCCCTGGGGAACACCATTAGTGAGAACATCTTTACAGATTCCTACAGGGCCTTGCAGGTGAGTGTTTAGTTACCGTGTGGGGCCCCGTTGGTCTTTAGCAGGCTGAAGCAGTAGTGGGCACACTGGGGGCCGTTGGCCAGGCCCTTCAGCATGCGCAGGTAAGGGATGTACAGGGTGGGAGGCAGCAGGTCCCCCATCTGACGCACAAACTTAGACAGCACCACCTGTGGCACAGAACAAAAGCTGTTATAAAAGGTCCCATTGGAGAATAAATGTTACTTTTTAATCTAGGGTGGAAGGGGGATGTGGAAAGTGATCTTACCTGTTTGTGTGGGGGCCTCTGCATTGCCATGCCCAGGTAGGAGCCCTGGAGGGAGGTGTGCTGGAGGGACTCAGGGTGGCACCAGAACTCCAGAGCCAGCTCCAGCCCAAACGGGTCCTTGCTATAGAACTCTCCGATCTACAAACACACAGAAAGAAGTCAGACAAAAATGCTTAGCGAATGCTACTCTGTGAAAGCAACGGTCATGTTCGCTGTTCTTTTTTCCCCTTCCCTCCAGTGCGTCATGTTGCAATGTAAATTGCTAGCAAACAACTAGTCACTTTCACAGCATATAGCAATAAGAAAGCCCCATGTAAATCCACTAGTGACAGTGAGTGTGTAGGGTGAGGTCATGAAGGCTGACCAGGATCATGAGGTGGTCCAGGTCTTTCCTCAGGGAGGACGGAGGCTCACTGCCTATCTGCAGAGACATGTGGACCAGTCTGGCGTCCTCGTCAGCACGGTTACGCAGCTGCTTCACCTGCAAGACGTCACACACCTTGAAACTTGCACATACACACTTCTGCGTAAAAGGAAATAAATATCTTCACCCTGAAAAAAGGAGGACTACACAATATTCAAATTCCTATCATACTCAAACACACCAATGCACAGCCACAAAGCAAAAATGATGTCATTTCTAACCTTCATGGGCATGAGTGCCAGGAAGTCGGTGATGAGGGAATGGAGGCGGCGGGTGTAGAATTCATCATGAGTGAAGCCCTCACATCCCAGCATGCCCTCTGTCATGAAGAGGAAGACACCTCCTAGCAGGGCCTGGTCGGCCAGTGCCTCATCTGACTCTGTAAACTCTGCCAGGGCTGAGCCCTGGGGCAGCTGGGAGAGGGCATGCAGGGCCAGGGCCCAGGCCAGCCGACACACAGCCTGCAGCCCGGGCAGCTTCCAGGGCCTCCCATCAACCAGACGACTGTGTACTGCAGACACGTACTGCTTCTCTGTCAGCAGGGGCAGGGCCTGGAGGAGGTCTGGTTTACACACACACAAACAATTTTTGTGTAGTATTTACATAGAAGTAGTCTACACAATTTCAGGGTCTACATTGCTGTGTTGCAGCATGTTCAGGTAACACGGCAACAGAATACATGGCAAATCTAACCTTCTCTGTCTTCTGTTCCTTGCTCCAGGAAGCTGACGTCCAGACAGTACAGCAGTGCCATGACGAGAGCCAGATTCACGCTGTCCAATGAGCCATCAGCTTCCACTGTCACCGTCTCAAGGTGGGCAATAAGTGCCAGGGTGTCATCCTTACCCAGAGGTGATTGGCAGGTCCATGCAAACAGGCAATCTGCCAGTGCCTGTCGGCACTCTTTGATGAGGTCCGATACCTGGCAGAGAAAGACAATGTGCAAACGTGTGAGGGAAGAAAGACAAACCTCTTCTGTACATGATACAATTCCTCTGAAAAGGGCTTCCTCACCTCTTTCCTGTGTTTTTCGTTGCCCAGGCCTCGCTCTTTCTGCAGGCGCTCAAACTCCCGCGTTACATTGATTTCTGACACCAGCGTCAGTAGGCGTCTCGTCAGGCCCTGGCTCATCAGCTCATCTGTGAAGCGTGTGGTGAGGGCCACCAGCTCCCCACTGGGGCAGAACACACACAACCAAGTCAGAGAGCAGAGGAAAACAGTCATCTGTTATTCAATCATCAAGGCGCAGAAAAAGAAATACTGGTCTGAACAATATTGAAGTAGGAAGTAGACAGGGAAATAGATCGTACCTTAATTCCAAGGTGAAGGTCTTGCCATGGCGGGACTGGATGAGCGAGCGTAGGGAGTTGGCCACGCAGAGCTTTCCATCCCAGTACAGCAGCACTGCAACCAGCCCTCGACTCAGACCTGGGAAGTGGGGCTGCTGATTCTCACCTGAAGAAAATAAGTAATATTTACAAACAAACACCCGGCCAGTGTTAATCTCCATCGGTAAGGTGCTCACTGCAGTATATATTACCTGCTAGCAGCAGCTCCAGGGCTGCCAGCTCTCCAATGTCAAAGAGGTCACTCAAGATGAAGGCCTCTGTAAGCAGCTGCTCAGGGAGGAGACGTGACCCCTGCTGGCCCTGGATGGCAATGCCCTCTGTGCTGGCTTTCCGCACCTTCTCCCTCTGCTCTGCACTCTTTGGCTAATGAACACAAAAAGAGAAAATATCAAGCAAATGAACTTTAGCAACCCCCGCTTGGCTTGCAGATCAGCAAAACACATTGGCGTCCCTAACCAGGTTTCCATCCAACCTTTTATGCGAGTAAAGGACATGTCGGATAAAAATGTCACAACAGGCCTGATGGAAACAGCATACGTGTTGGTAAACTTTCCAAATGTCAACAAAATTAAATACACTAGACAAGGTGGGATCTTGGTTTCAGTACAATTAACTATGCAAAAAATGGCGGTGGAAACAATTATGAGAAAATATTGATATAAATAACCATCATGAGAGAAGTAAACTTATTCACGCGATGATCTGTTGTGTGGTCCTCCCACTACGACTCGGGAAAGCATGCAGTTTATTAGGCTACAGATGAAATAAGTTATTAAAAACCTCACAGGGTGGTGAAAGTGCACTGTGATACGCTTTATGCTCCTTTCCAACAAATATTGAGGGTCTTATTCTGGTGACATGATCAATGACGCATGGCTGCCTTTTGACAAATAAAAAATTATCTTGCTCTTTTGTCCATAATAATCTCATCATGTAGGCTATACCCATACTGTATTTGCAAGCTGTTGGCTAGAGCGCATTTGCCAAGACCAGTGGGCAAATACGCTATATAATGCAAAATACGTTCTATCAAAACCATCAGTAGAGTTGAAAATGCGATGGAAACCAATTAAACTTTTTATTTTATTCGGTACATGGGAATTTAACCACAAAGTTATTTTTATGTGCACTACGTCATTACGCACAGCCTTTTATCCACATCATGTCAATTTGATGGTAACGTAACGTAGCAAGATAAAAAGACGCCGAGCGGAATCCCCACATCCGTTTTTCAGGGGAAACGAAAGTTAGGTTGAAAATACTGTATCCCTGAAAACAACCGCTTTCTCCCGAACACGCAGAGTGATTTGATGGAAACAGATCTTTGTTAGGGAAATGTGCATCCTCTTTTTATGCAGATTTTTGAATATTTGCATGAAAATCTTGCCAATTGGATGGAAACCTAGCTTCTGACAGCATCTCACCGGGTTCTTGTAGAGTGAGAGGAAATTGGGCTTGTGTTTCTTGAGTTGCAGGTCTAGGAGGTGGACGCTCTCTGGTTGCCTCCTCCACACTGCACCCTCCACTGTGTCCCATAGCTCCTTCAGCGGCCCCCACAGACTGGCACCTAATAGGGGGACACAAGTAAAGTCAAATCAGTCAGTGTCTTATGTGTCTAGCCTATACAACGCGTTCAGAGCATTTCATAAGCCTTGTTCACATTGGCAGTTTGAAGTGATTCAAATCAATGTGTTTTTTTATCCTGCAGTCTGAACAACCAAAAAGAACATGGAAGTAGGTGGTTTGAAGTCAAATACAAAATCTGATTAATGGTCATTAAACTTTTTGGGGCATATCTTGCTGATGTTGCTTGCTAGCTACTCTGTTGACAGTTTGACAAGAACATGTGGTAGCTAACAAGCTTGTTAATCGTTACAGTTATCTAGTTGACAGATGTGGCTAGCCAAAAGGGCCTCGTTTTGAAAGTTGGATGAACTTATCCTTGAGGCTTTAAAAAAAATTCTAACATTATGATTTTGACGGATCACCACCTCAAGCTGAACCTCGGCAAGACGGAGGTGCTCTTCCTCCCGGGGAAGGACTGCCCGTTCCATGATCTCGCCATCACGGTTGACAACTCCATTGTGTCCTCCTCCCAGAGTGCTAAGAACCTTGGCGTGATCCTGGACAACACCCTGTCGTTCTCAACTAACATCAAGGCGGTGACCCGTTCCTGTAGGTTCATGCTCTACAACATTCGCAGAGTACGACCCTGCCTCACGCAGGAAGCGGCGCAGGTCCTAATCCAGGCACTTGTCATCTCCCGTCTGGATTACTGCAACTCGCTGTTGGCTGGGCTCCCTGCCTGTGCCATTAAACCCCTACAACTCATCCAGAACGCCGCAGCCCGTCTGGTGTTCAACTTTCCCAAGTTCTCTCACGTCACCCCGCTCCTCCGCTCTCTCCACTGGCTTCCAGTTGAAGCTCGCATCCGCTACAAGACCATGGTGCTTGCCTACGGAGCTGTGAGGGGAACGGCACCTCCGTACCTTCAGGCTCTGATCAGGCCCTACACCCAAACAAGGGCACTGCGTTCATCCACCTCTGGCCTGCTCGCCTCCCTACCTCTGAGGAAGTACAGTTCCCGCTCAGCCCAGTCAAAACTGTTCGCTGCTCTGGCACCCCAATGGTGGAACAAACTCCCTCACGACGCCAGGTCAGCGGAGTCAATCACCACCTTCCGGAGACACCTGAAACCCCACCTCTTTAAGGAATACCTAGGATAGGATAAAGTAATCCTTCTAACCCCCCCCCCCCCCTTAAAAGAGTTAGATGCACTATTGTAAAGTGGTTGTTCCACTGGATATCATAAGGTGAATGCACCAATTTGTAAGTCGCTCTGGATAAGAGCGTCTGCTAAATGACTTAAATGTAAATGTAAATGAACATTCCAAACAACTGAAAAACGTCCATGGCAGGCATTGTTGTCACCTTAGCTTGCTACATAACTTCTGAGTGGTAGAAAACACGTGCACCACCAATCAGCCTACACCAACGCGCACACACCCGTCGTTACTATGCCAACTAGAGTAGCCATGTCAGCAAATGACCTCTGTTTAACACAAAAATCCGTTTTGGAACCTTGCTGTTTGGACAGACAGTATTCCAAAACGGATTTGAGCATTAGGGCCTGCAGTGTGAACAAGAGTTTAGTCGCACATTGTTGAGACTATGAGCAAGTTATCTAGCTAACGGGTGTGGGCATTCTACATTTTGTTTACCTAGTTAACTACAGTACGTTAGCTAACTAACGTGATAAATTAACACGTGATGCCTTTACATTCGTTTCCTGGTGAGCGACCTCTTGAAGCTAACAATAGGCAACTAGCTAATAAGCTCTGTATTGAACTGGTAGGACGTTTGCTTCATATCAATGCATTTGGTTGTTTCAACGAATTTTAAATGAAACATACCGACGCATGTTATTAACGTTATAGCGAGATGAACATGGCATAGCCGTCAGCTAATTACTAGCGCTCCTGTCCTGACTGTCTGAACTTGACAGATTCCCCGTTATGTAATCAGACCGTGTTTTATACAATTAAAATACCTCGTCTACAAACGTGTATTGTGATTGGTTGGTAAATAACCATAAACAACCTCTCACCACTCTATTTTTTGAAATAACAGAAAAATAAAGCCCATACCTGAATTTACCGCCATCTGCGCCGCCATGTTAAAACAGAGATATTAGAGAAAGGAGGAGATATGAATCCAATTACGCAAGGAATGGGGGCACCTATAACGCCCCACCCAGCAGACTGTTGACAAATCGCGTTCACGTTGTCATGCTGCGTCACAAAGATGCTAAGCTAATCGTCACGCAATCCCTTCTCAAAGTCAGGGTATGAGTCGAAAAACCTTCCTATTTTCCTCGAAAGTACGTAATGTCACGATTCCAAACTGTACGATATTACAGAGAACCGGTTAATTATCTCACATCTTGGAAAATATTTGTGATGTTGTACTTCTTGTTCACGAAATGTATGCTAATGTTGATTTTTTAAGCCAGCGCCCAATTGACTCCCATTCACTCCTTGAAGGAGTGCTCTCCTTGTCCTCCTTGTACCGCGCGGTCCTTTGACGACAAAATGGCCAACGTACATAATGGGCGGGAATACGTTTAATATGTAGTTTTCCATCTCCTCGGAATTATCTCTGGTTAAACTCGAATTCTGTAGATTTGGCTCTGAGGCCCCTTGGCTTTAGTGCCAGAGTAAAAAAAAATACAATGCAGTGTATAATGTGATTATTTACATTTTAATAATGCAGGGGAAAAGTCATAAAATATATATTTTTACAGTTATTTTCAGGCGAGGTCTTTTTTTTGCTTTAGACCTCAGCGGTGTATGGGACATTTAGTTTTTCTTCAATAAACTAAGCACTGAAGTTAATAAATTGTGTTCCATGCTCAATTAGAATTTCTACATTTCCTTATTTTTGTTTATGTTGGTATGTGACGGGAGAACAAATTTCATAAAATGAAACTCAAAATGAAGAGGAACTTATACTAAGAGTATTTGTTTCATACGACTATTAAGACAGCTGCACCCACGTGTAACACACGAAATGGTTTTGACAGCGATGGAGAAATGACCGCTGTGGTAGGATGTATTTTAGGACAGTGTTCGTGATGCTTACACATGATTAAAAGCCTTTTATAAATGACAATTTGATAGTGACGATAAGATAATGGCTCGGGTTGTGAAGGTGTTTGGGACTCTGCGGAATCATTGGAAGAAGTCCACAGTCGCTGCGTGTGCCCTGTCATACGGTGGACACTGGCTGTATGGTAAACACTGGTGTGTAGCGTTTTCTTTCAGAATTAATGGTATGGTTGTTAGATCAAGTACAGATCATCACTAGCATTAATATCATTGACCACATGCACACGAATTGGTAGCTATTGAGAAATAATCAGCTATCAAGGTCTCACGGAACGGTTCTTATGATTGAAATACAACAACATTGAATAACATGAGGATGTATTGTAATCAGTTGTTTTCTTCGTCAATAATTTGTTATTGATTTATTTACAGTGATAATCTGCTGCGAAAAGAAGCTTGTATGGTGGCCAGGGTGAGACATTGCTTATTCTGTAGCTACGTTTTTCTGCTTTCAAGGATTACGCACCTGCATTTACTGTATTCCACTCTAATGCCCCAAAATACATTCTCAATTGCAGGAATATGGACGTCAGCAGATTTCACCACAGGAGCAGCTGAGGAAAGCCACTGTCATCCTAAACCCAGCAGCTTGTAGTGGGTAAGTAAGAGATAACAGTCATGTTCCCTAAAGTCAAGCGAAGAGAATAAGCAAGAGGTCCAGCTTATTGCACCACAGCCATTTTCAATTTCTACTGTAATTTGTGTTTGACTAATATGTCTTGCTGTTCTCTTGCTCTTCCCTCTGGTCATAGGAAAGCCAACACTTTATTTGAGAAGAATGCTGCCCCTATATTACACCTGGCTGGTGTGGAGGTGACACTAGTAAAGGTATAATTTTCTTTCCCTGTGCAATCGTTGTTTCTGTACACTTCTTAGCCTTTATAGTCTATAGTTCTACATAGTGTAATACCATATGTGTCTTCTCTCTTGCAGACAGACTATGAGGGCCAGGCGAAGAAATTGATGGAGCTGATGGAGCAAACAGACATGCTGATTGTGGCTGGAGGGGATGGCACTCTACAAGAGGTTATCACTGGTCTGCTGCGGAGGGCTGATCAAGTAAGTTGTGTATTATCATTGTATTAACCTGTAACAAGCTCCTTTATTTTGCTCAATACCATCTCAGCTTAGCTGTCTCTTACTACCCTGTACTGGTTTGTTTCTCTCTAATATAGGAGTCATTCAGTAAAACCCCCATAGGATTCATCCCACTGGGTTCCCACAATTCCCTGAGTGAGAGTCTGCACATCCTCAGTGACAATCAGGTGAAGTAAGTATCCCACTGAAACATGTCACACTCTCACTCAGACGCAAACAAAACACATGCTATCTCTCACTGAGAATGTTTACTGTGCGTAATCTCCTCCTTGATTTATATAAAATATCCTGCAATCTTTTTGTCATTCATATCCCCTCTTGTTTTCAGACACATCACATCGGCGACACTGTCCATCTTGCAAGGAGAAACGGTACCTCTGGATGTGCTGCAGATCAAGGTGAGACCGGGAGGGTCTGGTGTTTAGGGAGGGGTTAAGATCTTTATTACATTTAATCGCCATTTAATAACCGTAACTGCATTGAGAGGAAGAGAAGAACATTGTATTGGGTTTCTGGGTTTATGTATCAAGGGAGAGAAAGACCAGCCAGTGTTTGCCCTGATTGGTCTACGGTGGGGGGCCTTCAGAGATGTGGCTGCCACCATCAAAAAGTAAGATCCCTTCATAGCTTGTGATTAACAAGTTTCCATATTCTTATTTTCCCCAAGTCCCATGTAAAGTCATGGAAACATTTTAGTAATAGAAAAGTTGTTTCTCCTTTTAAAAATAAATGTCTTATACTGTTGTTTTCTCTCTTAGATATTGGTACCTTGGCCCCTTGAAGACAAAAGCAGCTCATTGGTTTAGTACATTACGGGTGAGAGCACGACTGTTTTCATTCCGTGTCCATGGACCTCAATTGTTCCTCCATGCATTTGTGTCATGCTGTCTTTTCCCATCCCTCCCCAGGAGTGGCCCCAGGTTCGTGAGGCCTCTGTGTCCTACCTGGCACCCACCCTTCGCCCCCCTGACCTGCCCGAACAGAAGCCCCAGCGCCCCCACCTAATGTACCGAATCGCCCGCAGACTGAAAAATTACTGGTACCCACCTATTCCAGGTAACATTGTCTGTGTGTTGATGTGTTTGTCAGTCTGGAAATAAGACTACACTTCCTCATTTTAAATGTCCCTTGTGCATCTTCTGTTTCACAAAGCATGAATGGCATTGGTTTTGTGTTTATTAATTATTTATTTGCACAAAAGAAAACAAGTGATGGACAACAATGCAGATAAAAACACATAATAAAACATTTAAAAAAGTGTTCAGGTGTGGTTGGAATGAAAACAACACCACAAAAAAAACTATATACAATACAAAAAGTACAAAATGTTTGTGCAGAGCCTCCAAAAGTGGAGGAGCCAGAGAGATGGAATGAGAGGATGTTGTCTACTTTAGAGCTGTCGATCCACACCCAGAACAAAAACCCTGTCCAGACGGTCAGTAAAGAAAAAATAACTATACTATAACAGCTACTACAACAGACTCAGGATGTTAAAACTGTGTTCCCTTGTTTGTCCCTCAGCGTACAGACGACTCCCTGCTGGTGTGTGTGGAGCCAGACTCCTTCGGTGTGGGAGAGTTCATCACTGTTGGGTGAGCAGTTGTGGAGATATACTTTGTCACATTATCAATGTAATACCCGACTAAAATAAAATGGTTATTCATGTAGCATGTGTGTCAAGGCTGTTGCATTTTCTGCATTGCAGAGAGAAAAAAATGGAGGATGCAACTGCATTCACAAGAAAATCACTGAAACTGGAGGCCAGTGCATGTCAACTCAATCTGCCCGAGGTCAGCTGTCTTAGTCCTATAAACGTCATAGACAACATGCATTACAGTCTTGTAGTTTAGATCATTATAACCCTTAAACAAATTAAATGTATTCTTGTAAAATGTGTTCTTGATTGTTTGTGTGTGCGTGCGTACATATGGTCGGTCCTTCTGCTCCATGAACTCTGACCTCTCCCTACTGTTGTATCCCCTGCCACAGGAAGGCGCTGGCTTCTACAACATTGACAATGAGGAGTACGAGGCCATGTCAGTGGAGGTGACGCTGTTGCCACGGAAACTGCACTTCTTCTGCAGCGCAGAGCGCAGAGAGCAGCTCCTCACACAGGTCCAGTGAGGGAAGCAATGTGATGACAACACATGCAGCAGACAGAGGAATAGGGAGGAGGATCAAAGGGCCAGCACCTGGGGTGTATTCATTACATCTTGCAACAGAAACCATTTAAGAACCAAACAGAAGCAAACAGAATGAAACATGGTGGAATCTACCTGAATTTGTCTAATAGAAACTCGTTTTTGTTGCAAAATATTTTCTGTTTGGTTTTGCAACAGACTGTGTTTTGCAACAGAATCGATGTAATGAATATACCCCTGGGTCGTATTCAGTTTGCACCAAACGGACTGAAACGGGGGGTCTATCTTCACTTTTCCAATAAAGGCTTGTTTTCCGTTGTAAAATGTTTTGCTACAGTATGCCCTAATACGACCCTGTATTGTACTTATACTTCAACCTAGGAGTACGTCTGCTCTACTTGCCTCCTTACTGGCACTAAACAGCAATAAAACAGAGCCGGACCAATGTGGAACCGTCTACAGTGAGGTTTCATTGTTACTGAAATTGAGATGTTCAGTTGGAATGGTTATGGTCATAATTATGGACGATGACTATGATGCAGTAACAAGGACCAAACATTTTGTTGCTATTTCTGAACTCAGCCTGTATAAGTCTGCCCTGCAGGAGTATTGGTGTAACTGACTAGTTTACTACTGTATATTCTCATCATGTGTAACGCTATTAAATAATTCAGTTATGATGTCCACTGTGTTCTATTGCCTTTTAATACCAATTGGAATGAACAGTCTCTAGAGATGTGCAGAGAGACTGTCGGCATTGTACAGTACTCTATGATAAGATGAGATACATTGGCATGAGAATCACTCTCCATTGGCAACACTATCACAAATACAATCCAACAAGATTCCGAGAAAACAAATCAAATCAAGTTTATTTTATATAGCCCTTCGTACATCAGCTAATATCTCGAAGTGCTGTACAGAAACCCAGCCTAAAACCCCAAACAGCAAGCAAGGCAGGTGTAGAAGCACAATGTTTTGTGTTTACAATGGAAGTACTGTATAATGTCACTGGCTTGGAAACGACTGGCTCATGCGATCAAGTTACTAAATGGGTATTCGTCACTGAAGTCTCTTTCCATGTTTTACAGTAGCACAGGTTCTGGATATAGCTGTGTAGTTGGCTGTTGTTGGGAGTATAGGTTTATGTTACAGTT
The DNA here is from genome assembly GCF_045679555.1 of Salvelinus alpinus. Classification (NCBI taxonomy): domain Eukaryota; kingdom Metazoa; phylum Chordata; class Actinopteri; order Salmoniformes; family Salmonidae; genus Salvelinus; species Salvelinus alpinus. Next base: position 49,075,358 of record NC_092100.1, read on the forward strand.
GCTGTGATCAAGGCTATATAAGTTAACGCTCTTGTTGCATATTAGTGCTGAAGTACAACAGATCATGCTTTCTTTTGACATTCAGTGCGGTGACATACTGTACAAATAAATTCCAATTAGCCAATGCTGGTACAGGTCTGTGAACAAATTCCACAAAGAAAGCATTTGATACAATTCCGTTTGTGTCGCGTACACTCTACTTCATAGACATGATACACCTGTAAAACAAATGGTAGCATGCCCAGGATGTGCCGAAAGGCACAAGGTGGAACAGGTCAAAACAAACAGAGCAAAGAAAATGGGCTAAGTCATCATGGGTGTGAAGAACTTGTACATTTAATCATATTAGCACTAGTATCAGTAGTGTCAATTAACACATTGATACAGTAGCTGGAAGTCATTCAATTGAAAAACTTTTCCCCTATGCCTCTTTCCAGTTAAAATAAGCCTGTGGTCTTGATTGAGTGCCTGTCCTCAACACTAAAAGATGACCCACTAATTAGACTTTATAACAAAACTGTTCCTAGTAAAACCTCAATGAACATTGCCACTATTGCTGACACTTACTGACCAGTCGAACCCAATGGAAGCAGTGTGCAGTCTTCATCAACACTATTTTATGAGTCATTGAGCAATGGCTTAAGCCATTGATTTCATGAACTGTCTGTCTCCCAGCACTATTTGAACAAAATAACTGCTGATCTAGGATCAAGTCCCCCTGTCCATGTAATCTTATTCAGTATGATCTAAAAAGTAAAACTGATCCTATATCAGAGCTCCTATCCATATATATTTTTATCCACACAATGCGGAACCATAGTGTGAGGGCTAAAGAAGACCCTCTGCCAAAACAGTTGGGGTCTGACTGTCTGCGCAGAGAGGAGGGTAAATCCCATAATCATGCTTGGGGTTGACATCACCAGAGAACTAAGAATACAAAGGAGTCTTTGTTACAGTGACGGGGCACAGCTTGCAGCTGACTAGCTCCTACAAGAAAATAACACTCGAGTTGTATCTGCGCTCATAGCACACCTGTGGATTTAATTCAATCTGCAACAAATCTCATTTGAATCAAACTAAAACTCAAGTACACAGCTAGCTTCTCCACTTGAGAAGCACCCGCTCACTCCGAGACAGACAGACTGTTAGATCACTGACTGCACTTTTTCTCTGTTGGCAGAACATTGGACCATTAAATCAGCACACAAATAAGTTTACACATAATCATGTGGTCATCAAACACGAGTCCAGAGGTTGCAGTGTGGTGCAGAATTCATGATCAGTTAGTGTCATAGAATCACATGCATTTAAGTCTCCCAGGTTGACCATTTTAAACATCAAATGAAAAAGCTCTGACGAAGGCCGTGAGGCCGATACGTAAAGCTTATTAAAGAGCAGTGATACTATCAAGAGCAATGTGCGGGTTCCTTCTTTGTTCTCATCTTATCCAACTGTTACCATGCACCTGCAAAAAAGATAGCTCAGAGTGCGAGTGGCTTTTGAATTTTAAACATCGAATTAAGAAACTTGATAAGACAATACACAACACCTTATCCAGAAGTCACATTGCAAAATAAAAACATGTTCAATGTGATCATGGAACAAGTAAACCCTGTAAGTTACTGCCCAGCAAACCTGGGAACATTCCTAGACCATTAGCTAAGATTCCCATTAAGTTATAGTTAGGGTTTTATCTAACATTCCTAGACCATTACCTAAGAATCCCATGAAGTTATAGTTAGGGTTTTATCTAACATTAGATGACAACATACACATTTTTTATATATTTTTAGAAAATGTTTTAAATTAAATATCCTTGGAATGTTCTAACATTCACTAACATTTTGTGCACAACGTCTGTAACAACCACCACAGAACATTACCCAAATGTTCTCATTGGGTTTCTAGGTTAAGAACAGACAAAATGTGTTCTGGAATGTTCTTGCAACATCAGGAGAATGTTTTATTCAAACATTGTATAATCATCAGCACAACTGTACCGTTTTTGTGTTATGAAAATATTTGCCGCAACCTAACGAATGTTCTGGGAACTTTCACAGAACCAATATTGGTTTGCTGGGTCGAGTCTGCCATGTGAGTGTCAGCATTAGACCAGCGTCAGACAAACAGGTGCAGACTCTACTGAAATGTTACAGTATTTAACAAATATTCCTTTCATCTCCACTCCATAAGAAATACCTCCTTGGACCAGGGCATAATTTCAAATAAATACATCCTGCATGATACATCTTTGCCTTTTAATGTGTATGATTAGCTGACATCATGAAAAAAACGGTATTCCTATTTGATGTTTATGTGACTCAGATTCATCGGAATAAGCTTTCTTGATTATTGAAATTTGACAAATACGCAAAAATTCACATTGGTCCTTTTTTTCACACAGAAAAAAAATTATTGATCAACTTCAGCATGAAATGTTTAGAGGAAAACAGAGAGTGAAAACCATATGATCTTTACTCTCAATTCTAGCAGACCTGATGCAGAATTTTGGGGAAACAAAGTCATGGTAAAGTGACAATCACATTCATATTTTGTAACACAACATACATGGTTAGGCAGAATCCTCTGTAAAGATTTAAGAAAAACGGGCTTGGTGCCACAGCAGAATTTTATTTCCATGGAGATTTAATGAAGATTCCAAGTGGGAGGAACAATGAATGATCCAACTCCACACTGGATACTAGATCCGTGGTTCTGTCGGTCAGCAGTGCTCCATAGTATTGGGAGCAGTACAAACGAGGCACATTGATCAATGGTTCCACCTCCAGTGACTAGGCCTGGTGATCCAAGCAGAGATCCAGGTCAGAAGAGAACCGATTCCAAGCGAACAGACAAACAAGACAAGTGCTTGTTGAATATGGAACAGACTGTCGCCAGACAGCACTGCAGAGTCCAGGCAGTACCTATCATCTATCATTGCGGCCCAGTTTACTAGGTGAGCTGTCATTGAGTGAACACTGGCCATAGACAGCTATATCCCGGAGCCGGGCGAGAGATCGAGAGAGAGAGACCTGCAGGCCTTTGACTGGGCAGAACGCCAGGGAAGGAAGAGAAGGAGGCAGTGTCTTCAGAGGACCAAGAGAGAACAGGCCACAGCCAGAGCTCAGGGGCAGCAGGAATTATCGATGACCAGCATAACGTCAATGCCATAGACCTCCAGCAGGTCTTCCAGGAATGTGCGGTCTGCCTGGGGGTCCAGTCCCATGGCTCTCACGTGCTCTGCAGTCAGGGTAGGGTCCGCACTCGCCTCCACCTCCGATAGAGTCTGGAAGATACGGTTATTCTGCTCCATGAAAAACCTAGTGGAGAACAGAGGACATTCTGTAAGAATGTTTGAGGAAGACTCCAGACTATTCTTAGTTAACTAGAAAAGATGCCGTTGGTTACTGTAATGTAAACACACTCACAGGATAAAGAGGTCCTCCTCATTTGATGTGCAGTCTCCATCCACCTCCTGAGTGTAATGTAGCATTTGCCTGAAAAGACCATAACATCATCCTCATCATCATTGTCGTCATCATCATCATCTCTTGAAAATGTCTGCCACCATTTATCAGGGTCATGTGTACCTTTGTTCGCTCAGTTTCCTATACTTCTCCCGGTCCGGCCCGTTCAGCCGGAGCAGTGGCTGCATGCTATCTCTGTGTGTCTTCACATTCTGGTTATCAACGTATACGTCATACAGCTCCTTCTTCTCCTCAAATATCTTCTCGGTGGTGCCTTAAGACACAACGAGACGTTGCATTCACCTTACCATACACACACCATGGTTCGTACATATATACGTTTATCAATCAGAGCTTAAGGTCACACTAACAGGCCACATATGACATCTCTGTCGCCAGGGCAGCGATGTCTGCCACGTTGACGTAGAAGAAGGGGCGGAGCTCAGGCACAGACACACCTATCCCAGGTATAGAGACGTTGGACAGGCAGCAACAACAGTACACTATGTGAGGAGTACAAGAGAAACATGGGAAACTACATCGACCAAGAGCACAAAGTGACATAGACAGTAAACACAAACTGTAATGAGATCTGAAAAACAAATATGTGGGGATTTGTACTAGTGTGTGTGCGTGTGTTTCAGCTGCACCATCTCACCCCTGTAGCACACAACACCAACAGGCGGTGGGGAAAACATGAGGATGCGTTTTCGGAGCAGGGCAAACTTCCACAGCACCAGGATCTGCTCCCCAAAGAAGCGGATGAACTGGGACATGCAGCCGGCCGGGTGGGTGATCTGGAGGGGGCAGAGAGGGATGGACAGAATGCTAACTTCTGCACAAAATCTCTCCTTGACATCAGAAGTCTGATTTACATGCACATAACTCAAGTCATGACATATCTCAAAATGCACAAACGCACCTAAACCAATCACTGAATTGCCAATTATCCACAATCAACAACCGCACACGGGGCGGCAGTGGTTAAAGCGTTGGACTAGTAACTGAAGGTTGTTAGATCAAATCCCCAAGCTGACAAGGTAAAAACCTGTTGTCCTGCACCTGAACAAAGCAGTTAACCCACTGTTCCTAGGCCGTCATTGTAAATACGAATTTGTTCTTAACTGACTTGCGTAGTTAAATAACAAAAAAAACAGTAAGATCAATGATCTAAGTTCAAGTGGCCATCAGTCCTGACCTTCATCTCTGGGTGCATGCAGCGGTTGATGGCTGGGACCCAGTAGCTGGTTGGACAGGCAGTGACCAGTCCGTTCCCTGCTGGGTGCAGCACAGCTTTTTTATCCTCATAGAAGGCCTCCAGAGGAGAGGTCCCGTGTGGCTCAGTTGGTAGAGCATGGCGCTTGCAACGCCAGGGTTGTGGGTTCATTCCCCACGGGGGGACCAGGATGAATATGTATGAACTTTCCAATTTGTAAGTCGCTCTGGATAAGAGCGTCTGCTAAATGACTTAAATGTAAATGTAAATGAGAGTACGAGCCAGGGCACTGCAGCTGGTGTCTGCATGGAGAGACACACTGATTAGGCTAGATAATATCCTATAATTAACACCAGACACTTTCTAAATGTTGACTGCAATCGGCATCTCAAGCATAACACTGGTGAGAAAGAGGTTGTTATTGAAGACTCATAACAGCATGGTTTGATTGGACTAAAACGGGGATCATCCCTGGGAACTGGATCAACATAGGCTAAGTTTATGTGTACTGTATAAAGTCAAGCTGAACCGCCTAAGCAGATATCTCTACCATGAGCTGGATATGTGTCAGTTCTATATGCATAGTCAATGAGATGAGACAAGCTTCTGAAGATTCAAGCAGAAAGACAAGCGTTTCTGAGGGAGACATTCAGGGTTTCTTCCATTTCAATGATTACATGCAAAGACTGCATATAAATGGACTCTAGTGACGGTGGTGGCACTGACTCAGGACTTATGTTTAATAGATGAGAAGACTGACAATACAGATGAAGGAGAAGAGGAATGAAATGAGGGGAGGAATGTGAAACAGGACGGATGAGAGAGAGAGAGAGAGAGAGAGAGAGAGAGAGAGAGCGAGAGAGAGAAGAGAGGAAACAGGGTGATAGAGGACGGACAGACAGACAACAGTACTTACCTAACCTGGTTCTCCAGGAAGTGCATGTAGTGATATAAGAGGGTGTAGGAGGGAGACAGAATACCCACAGACTTCATCCGTGCCCCTCTCTCCAACTCACTCTCAACAGGCATGTTAGCAAAACACGCCAGCCCAAAATAGCAGCCTTTACGGAAATATCTGCAAAAAAGAGAATAGACATGGATGTAGTGAATGTACACAACACACAAGGCTGCTGAGGGGAGAACGGAGCATTTTAATGGCTGAAATGGAGTAAACGGAATGGTATCAAACACACAGAAACCATGTGTTTGATGTGTTCGTTACCATTCCATATTTACCGTTCCAGCCATTACTATGAGCCTGTCTTCCCCAATTATGATGCCACCTGCCGCCTGTGATACAACATCATCAAGATTAATGATAGGGCTCTGATTGTCCTCTGTCAGTAATACTGTTCATTCAGGTGGGGGAATAGTTTTACATGAAGTCGTTGCTGATTCTGTGTGAGCCGCTGGCCATTGACTTGAATTCCACTCCGTCAAGATTCACATCTTGGGGTAAGCACCATTCCACCATGTTACCTGCCATTGACACACACAAACACATAAACTTGAGTTTCCAAACTGTACACTTCACTGTGAGAGAATGAGATGCATCCATTATGTCTCCATCTCTGACCGTCCACATTTTATCTTACATTCAATTTCAGCTAACCAGAAAAGGGAAGTTGAGGAGAGTAAGCAGTAATACTGGTGTCCCAAGACTCCAAGAAAGCTTTCCCTTCTCAGAAATCCTTGTCAAGTGATTTCTGTTATGTTTGTGGTCCTGTCTGGCTCAGTTGGTAGAGCATGGTGCTTGTGTGCCAGGATAGTGGGTTTGATTCCTGGGACCACCCATATGTAAAATGTATGTACGCATGACACTAAGTCACTTTGGATAACAGCGTCTGCTAAATGGTATATATATATTATTATATATTGCTATACAGTGGTGTAAAGTACTTCAGTAAAAATACTTGAATGTACTCCTTAAGTAGTTTTTGGGGGTATCTGTACTTTACTATTTGTATTTTGGACAACTTTCACTTTTACTCAACTACATTCCTAAAGAAAATGATGTACTTTCTACTCCATACATTTGCCCTGACAACCAAAAGTACTTTTGAAGCAGGACAGGAAACTTGTCCAATTCACGTACTTATCAAGAAAAAATCCCTGGTAATCCCTACTGCATCTGATCTGGCAGACTCACTAAAAACAAACGCTTAGTTTGTAAATTATGTCTGAGTGTTGGAGTGTGCCACTGGCTATCTGTAATGATGGACTTCCTGACGGGCCGCCCCCAGGTGGTGAGGGTAGGTAACAACATCTCCACCCCGCTGATCCTCAACACTGGGGCCCCACAAGGGTGCGTTCTGAGCCCTCTCCTGTACTCCCTGTTCACCCACGACTGCGTGGCCATGCACGCCTCCAACTCAATCATCAAGTTTGCGGACGACACTACAGTGGTAGGCTTGATCACCAACAACGACGAGACGGCCTACAGGGAGGAGGTGAGGGCCCTCGGAGTGTGGTGTCAGGAAAATAACCTCATACTCAACGTCTACAAAACAAAGGAGATGATTGTGGACTTCAGGAAACAGCAGAGGGAGCACCCCCCTATCCACATCGACGGGTCAGTAGTGGAGAAGGTGGAAAGTTTTAAGTTCCTCGGTGTACACATCACGGACAAACTGAACTGGTCCACCCACACAGACAGCGTTGTGAAGAAGGCGCAGCAGCGCCTCTTCAACCTCAGGAGGCTGAAGAAATTCGGCTTGTCACCAAAAGCACTCACAAACTTCTACAGATGCACAATCGAGAGCATCCTGTCGGGCTGTATCACCGCCTGGTACGGCAACTGCTCCGCCCACAACCGTAAGGCTCTCCAGAGGGTAGTGAGGTCTGCAGAACGCATCACCAGGGGCAAACTACCTGCCCTCCAGGACACCTACACCACCCGATGTCACAGGAAGGCCATAAAGATCATCAAGGACAACAACCACCCAAGCCACTGCCTGTTCACCCCGCTATCATCCAGAAGGCGAGGTCAGTACAGGTGCATCAAAGCAGGGACCGAGAGACTGAAAAACAGCTTCTATCTCAAGGCCATCAGACTGTTAAACAGCCACCACTAACATTTAGCGGCCGCTGCCAACATACTGACTCAACTCCAGCCACTTTAAAAATGGGAATTGATGGAAATTATGTAAAAATGTACCACTAGCCACTTTAAGCAATGCCACTTAATACAATGTTTACATACCCTACATTACCCATCTCATATGTATATATACTGTACTCTATATCATCTACTGCATCTTGCCATCTTTATGCAATACATGTACCACTAGCCACTTTAAACTATGCCACTTTATGTTTACATACCCTACAGTACTCATCTCATATGTATATACCGTACTCTATACCATCTACTGCATCTGCCATGCCGTTCTGTACCACCACTCATCCATATATCTTTATGTACATATTCTTTATCCCTTACACTTGTGTGTGTGTGTAAGGTAGTAGTGTGGAATTGTTAGGTTAGATTACTGTTGGTTATTACTGCATTGTCGGAACTAGAAGCACAAGCATTTCGCTACACTCGCATTAACATCTGCTAACCATGTGTATGTGACTAATAAAATTTGATTTGATTTGATGATGTCTGAGTGTTGGAGTGTGCCACTGGCTATCTGTAATGATGTCTGAGTGTTGGAGTGTGCCCCTGGCTATCTGTAAATGATGTCTGAGTGTTGGAGTGTGCCCTGGCTATCTGTAAATGATGTCTGAGTGTTGGAGTGTGCCCTGGCTATCTGTAAATTATGTCTGAGTGTTGGAGTGTGCCCTGGCTATCTGTAAATGATGTCTGAGTGTTGGAGTGTGCCCTGGCTATCTGTAAATTATGTCTGAGTGTTGGAGTGTGCCCCTGGCTATCTGTAAATTATGTCTGAGTGTTGGAGTGTGCCCTGGCTATCTGTAAATTATGTCTGAGTGTTGGAGTGTGCCCTGGCTATCTGTAAATGATGTCTGAGTGTTGGAGTGTGCCCCTGGCTATCTGTAAATTATGTCTGAGTGTTGGAGTGTGCCCCTGGCTATCTGTAAATGATGTCTGAGTGTTGGAGTGTGCCCCTGGCTATCTGTAAATGATGTCTGAGTGTTGGAGTGTGCCCTGGCTATCTGTAAATGATGTCTGAGTGTTGGAGTGTGCCCCTGGCTATCTGTAAATGATGTCTGAGTGTTGGAGTGTACCCCTGGCTATCCAGAAAAAAAGACAACTACGCAGTCTGGTTTGGCTAATATAATGAATTTGAAATTCTTTATACTTTTACTTTTGAATCTTAAGTATATTTAAGGGATTACATTTACTTTTGATACTTAAATATATTTAAAACTAAATACTTTTAGACTTTTACTCAAGTAGTATTTCACTGGCTGGTATCTTTACTTTTACTCAAGTATGAAAATTGGGAACTTTTTCCACCACTATTGCTATAACCACTGAGATATCCAGAATATTTCAAACTGTACAAGTGGGTTTGAATTATCAAATGATAACGAATGTAGGTTCCCAAACTGTGCGAGGGGTCGGAAGAGTTCGTTTTGTTTAAGTAGGAAACCCCTGCGCTCAGACTACTGCATTACTCAATTATCACATTTTAATTACATATTCTCATTATCTAAATTTACAGAGCTTGTTGAAATTTATGACGACAGAAGAAAATAATCATTCGGCAAACTGCTTTTCACTGGTAAACAAATGCTTGCCACAACACCTGATTTGGGTATCTACATACTGGGTCATATTTGAATAGTGTAGATAAGTAGAGCTGGGAAGTAAAGAACAGTAGGCATTTCTTGCAACTTCATGTGCGCACTTCCATGGCATGAGTCAGTACCCCACTGTGCCCAGTAAGGTAAATAGCCCGCTATTGCTCTTTCTCACCGGATCTTGTGTCAAAGGTTACCACAAACACAGACACTATTTGGTCCTTTTCCTCCCATCCCACTCGTTCTTTCAGAGATATTCCAGGGTCGGCATTGATGGGACTGGGGACATCCCGTGGACCAGTGTAGTCAGGGGTAGGGATCCCGTTCAAACTGGGAACAGCGGTTACAGTTGCTCGACCCCCATATCTGGTGCTCCAGCCTATGCCAGGCGCGGTGATGCCATGAGAACAGCCGTCTGGCGGGCTCGATTCCCATCCATGTTCTTTTGCTGGTGAGGGAACCGCCTGGGTCAGTTCGGCTGGTGAAATCTCTTCCCAGTCCAGCAGTGGTGCGCGATCCGACTGCTCGACCATAGTGCTTCCTAAATGGAGGTAAACAACGCGAAACTAAGAAGAAAATAATTTGTATTAGATATAGTCAGTACTGCCTCAACAGACCATGACGTGTTTCACCACCCCCTGCCATTTACTTGTTATTTGTAACCGTGTCACATCCGCAGATGAAGAAGGAGTATTCTTCCAGCTCCAGGGCACAGTGTTTTGGTGATGATTTCACACGCTTCCGCTCACGTGGGTTTATTCATATTTGATAGACCTATGGTCAATTTTACAAATGTACGATAAACTGTGTTTATATAACTCCCTTGCTTTTCATGTATGTTACAATTGTAGCATATGTAATCTAATGATAGCCTGGCCCGAAGTTGTGTTGTTGATGACTCCAAAGATCGTATGAATCGTTGATAAATTTGTAATAGGACACAGACATTACTATATGTAATTCTATGCTGTAGGATCACAAAAATAAATTGTGTACGATCAAGATGTTCATACTATACATTTAAAAGCAGGTGTGTTTATTAATTGCATACATTAAATTCAGTCTATCGGACGCAGTAAATCGGATAAAAAGAGTCTGGATAGCTAACGTTTCTAAAGGAGTGCGCTGAGGTAGTGATAGGCATTCCGGCTCTTTTCAGTGAGCCGGTTCGTTCAGCTCAGCTCACCAAAAAGAGCGGCTGTTTTGGCTCCCAAACGGCTCTTTAAAAAAATATATACTTAAAAAAAAAAGTCAAACAGTTTGCGATAGTTTGACTATGATTGGTGTTAAAACAATTCTAATTAAATTATTAAATGAAATCATACTCTACCTTAACCACAATGTATTTAAAATGCATTGGTTTGTTATGAAAAAGAATGCTATTAAACATTTGAATTTAAAGTATAACTTTTTGATGTATATAAACAAAGTGCATATAAATCTAACCATTCAAAACACATACAATCTGAACAACATAATAATAGAATATTGCACCATATCAAAGAAAAATAAATAACAATGTGCAAAACTGCAGCATCCCACTTAAAACATTAAACTTGTCCCTCTTTTCTCTCTCTTCTTTATTGCCATGTTATAACCAGCAGCACACAGCAATGCTGACCATATTTTGCTTTTATGAGAGATTTGCATTCAGTAATGCAAGCTGCCTCACTTTCGAGGGGCTGATGCGGTTTCTTCTCTCAGTAATTATTTCTCCCGTTTTTGAGAAGACCCTCTCAGAGGGAACGGATGTGGCCACTATGCAGAGTCTCCCTGTCATGACTTTAGTAAGCCGTGGGTAGACAGAGGCCTTGTTCTTCCACCAGCTCAGAGGATCACCAGATGTTTGGAGGAGGGGCTCCTCCAAATAGGATCGGACCTCCATTATGGCATCTGCTGAGGGATTCCTTCAATCAATCAATCAAATGTATTTATAAAGCCCTTCTTACATCAGCTGATGTCACAAAGTGCTGTACAGAAACACAGCCTAAAACCCCAAACAGCAAGCAATGCAGGTGTAGAAGCACGGTGGCTAGGAAAAACTCCCTAGAAAGGCCGGAACCTAGGAAGAAACCTAGAGAGGAACCAGGCTATGAGTGGTGGCCAGTCCTCTTCTGGCTGTGCCAGGTGGAGATTATAACAGAACATGGCCAAGATGTTCAAATGTTCATAGACGACCAGCAGGGTCAAATAATAATAATCACAGTAGTTGTAGAGGGTGCAAAAGGTCAGCACTTCAGGAGTAAATGTCAGTTGGCATTTCATATCCGATCATTCAGAGTATCTCTACCGCTCCTGCTGTCTCTAGAGAGTTGAAAACAGCAGGTCTGGAACAGGTAGCACGTCTGGTGAACAGGTCAGGGTTCCATAGCCGCAGACAGAACAGTTGAAACTGGAGCAGCAGCACGACCATGTGGACAGCAAGGAGTCATCGGGCCAGGTAGTCTTGTAGCATGGTCCCAGGGCTCAGGTCCTCCGAGAGAGAGAAAGAAAGAAAGAAAGAAAGAAAGAAAGAAAGAAAGAAAGAAAGAAAGAAAGAAGAGAAAGAAGAGAAAGAAAGAAAAAGAGAGAATTAGAGAGAGCATACTTAAATTCACACAGGACACCGGATAAGACAGGAGAAATACTCCAGATATAACAGACTGACCCTAGCCCCCCAACACATAAACTATTGCAGCATAAATACTGGAGGCTGAGACAGGAGGGGTCGGGAGTCACTGTGGCCCCGTCCGACGATACCCTCGGACACGGCCAAACAGGCAGGATATAACCCCACCCACTTTGCCAAAGCACAGCCCCCACACCACTGGAGGGATACCTTCAACCACCAACTTACCATCCTGAGACAAGGCCGAGTATTACCAACGAAGATCTCCCCCACGGCACAACCCAAGGGGGGGCGCCAACTCGTGCTGCATCCCCAGTTGCTCTCTCGTCAAACAGCATCCAAACTTCTTCCTTTTCTCCTGGTGCCTGAGCCAGCTGACTGCTGGGGCTGTCCCTCCCTGCTGCTGAGGTTATTCTTTGAAGAGCCTCATCCATCGCCCTGGCATCATTGAAGGCTAACTTCTTAAACGTGGGGTCAAGTGCAGTGGTTCCTGATAGCACGTGATTATATTCCATTCTGTGGAACTTTCTGTCCATTGATGAACATAGGGTGTCCATCAACTCTGTCACATGTCCTGTGGTTACATTTGCTTCTCTCTGGTGGCTGGCTGTGATTTGCTGCAGACCCTGACACAGGAGTATCATTTTTGAGGCTGTCACATAGCTGAAAAGAGAGAACAGTAACTTATTAGTTCAGGTTCATGTTTTGTCTACTGATACTACATTCTCATCTACTGCTCATATACATATTGTGGCAGACCAGGGGGTTGGGTCAAAACGTTTACACAGATCAGACACGGACAGAGTAGGATTAGCTCAGTTTCAAAGGTGTTTATTAAAATAATAGTCCAAAAGAAAAGAATAGGTCTCCCCCAAGAGACGCTCTCCGGGATACCGTCTTCTGGGCGCCAGGTCTTGCTGTATCCTGTGGGGATCAAAAACTGAACTCCCTCCTGTTACCGTCACCCAACTATACAGGAGTCCTTTCCTCCCCATCTCTTCCTGTGTGCTGCCCTTCTGGCAGCTTTATGGGACTTGTACAACTGGTGAGCAATCAGCCCTTGATTACGCACCAATCCCCAATCAGCCCCAATTAGTCCTGGCCGGAGAGCCCGTCGAGACCTGGCACGTCCAGTAGATGAAGCCATTGCCTCTTGATGTATACTCCGTCTGTCACCAGGCCTTGACGAGTCTCCCCCTGGTGGCTGACCTGCTGTATGCCACAATATATAATACCACATCATTATTTAATCCAGTAATAACTGCTTACCGTACCTCTCTCGACTCATCTCCACAGTGATCTGCTCAAAGGGTTCCAGGACGCTGCACAACTCCTCCACCACCTCCCATTCCTCTTGGATCAGAGCATCAACAGGTGCATTGACAATGGCCAGGGTAGAGATGATGGCATCCTTTGACTCAAGAAACCGCTTCAACATATAAAATGTTGAATTCCACCTTGTAGTGCAGTCTTGACTGGCCTCAGCTCAGGCATCCCCATCTGGCGTTGTGTAGACTTTAGTTTTTCAGCACCTACTGTGCTCCTGTGGAAGTATTCCACAGCTGCTTTCACTTTGTCCACAGTGGGCTTCATCACCTTCAGAGCATCTCTTACAATCAGGTTGATTGTGTGGGCAAGACATGGATGATGGGTCCATTTTAACATTTTCATGGCTTTGGTTATGTTAGCTGCATTGTCGCTAACACAACAGACCACTTTTCCATCTACTTGCCGTTCTCAGGCCACTCTCAACAGTTCCTCTGCCAAGTTCTCTGAGGTGTGTCTGTCGCTGAACTCAAAGCAGTCTGTGTGCTCTCGTACAGTTGTGGAATAAGTGATTTTGAAAGTGTTTTCCTGCTTGGAATTGTGTACATTGGATTTAGACTATTGCTATAATTTCTAAAACCTCTGTCCTAGGCCTATATTATTTTTTTATATTTTTTTGTTCTTTGAATTAGTTAATTCTATTAATTTAAATCTTTTGATTATTCATATCTTAATTTTAAAAATATATTTATAAATATATTCGGCTCTTCTGATATGCGAGCCTGCTCCCAACGTTCATCTACAAGAGCCGGCTCTTAGAGCCGACTCGTTCGCAAACGACCCATCACTATGAGGCAGTAACTTCTGTAATTATATGCAGATGTGACGGTTCCAGTGTGTTCGGGGGAGGAAGACCGTGGGTGGTGCCATGGAGGAAAGATGAGTGCTCAAAGGTGTTACAGGAAAGGGATATATACAGTAGCTCTACGGGTACTAAAGAATGGCTTGACAGAAAGGAATCTCATGGAGTATCAAAGGGGTTCCCATAGCAATGTTCTGGGCGTACTGCCAATTGTTCTGAAGAGGAGGTCACAGTCACCTGCACGAACCAAGATGGAGTGAGAGGAGATGCTGTGTACAATTCAAGGCTTTCTTTTCAGACAATAAAGTGTTCCCTCACACCTTCCTCCTAGAAAACACCATAAAGCAGGACTTGGCCACAGACATCCTAAACCCCCATGTTAGAGGCCAATCTTCCACAACTCCCACAGCTTCTTGCATCTTCCTCATCACATATTTTACATTCCCACCACTCTTCCAAACAGCCCCATAACCAGCATACAGTATATTCGGAAAGTATTCAGACCCCTTGACTTTTTCCACATTTTGTTAGGTTACAACCTTATTCTAAAATTGATCAAATATGCTTTTTTCTCATCAATCTAACATAATACCCCATAATGACCCATAATTTTACCCTTTCCCATAAATTTTAAAAAACATTTCAACATTTCGGTCCGTCTATAGTGGAGCAAAATTCCCGCCACGCCTCCCTTTTCGCTGTCTTAAACGTTCTTCTCGCCATCGCTCTCTTCCTTTGATTCTCAGTTTCAAGGTCCCAGCTTGGAGAGAAGAAGCCTTGTGAGGTGTCAGTCAGTCACATGCAGGAACCAACGTGAATAATGAATAATGTAAATCATACTTATATGACTTGTTTGTGTCACATCAAGCTTGGATTGAGTTTGTGAACCTCTCCGGTCGTGATAAAGAGGGATTCATTTAATACTGACTTCAGGTGTTCCTGGTGTTGAATTTCCACCAGGTTCAAGATGTTAGGCGGCAAATATACAGTCAGTATATAGGTAGGGTGTCTGAGTTTAAGTATTTAGGTATGTGGTTTGATGAGAGGCATACTTGGAAGATACATGTTGAGTATATTAAGTGTAGGAAGGTGCTGAACCCCATGAGGGCAGTGGCAGGATATGATTGGAGGTCAGATAGACAAACACTGTTGTGCATGTATCAGGCATTGATCATGTTGTCTTTGGATTATGGGTGGCTTTGTATATGGATCGACAGCCAAAACGGTACTACAGCGCCTGGATAGGATACAGTCAAGGGCCCTGAGATTGTGTGTGGATCCCTTCAGGACGACACCTGCTGAGGCATTGCAGGTGGATAGTGGGGAACTGCCACTGAGAATAAGGAGAGACAAACTTGCATTAGTGTACTGGGCGAGGTTGAAAGGGAGTTCAGAAGGACATCCTGCGGTAACAGCAGCTGGGGAATGCTTGGAGCGAGGAGTGGGTAAGCAGAGGGCGTATGGGTGGACAATTGGGCAGAAAGTTGTAGAATATGGACTGGGGGAGAGAGAGAGAGATAGGGCTGGCAATTGCATTGGGGAATGTTCTTCCGTGGCTGTTTACAAAACCAAGTGTAGATGTGGATATGATTGAGGGTAGGAGAGAATGGGGTGAGGACGTGAGACAGTGTGTGGAGAGAGATATAGATAATCGGTTTTATTCAATTTTAAGGATATATACAGTTGGTTCAAAGGTACCATCAGTCAGTGCTAGGGTGGTGGCAGGGGTGTATTTCCCAGATTTCAATGTAAGCGGTTAACTGATTATGTGTCAGTGTATGCAGCTGAGTGGATGGCCATGATTATAGGTTTGAGATGGGTGGAGGAGGTGAAACCACTTGGAGTGGTGACCTGCTCTGATTCGGCTGCAGTGTTGAGTAGTGTGAAGACGTGCAGGTTGGATAGGGGAGACTTATTTGTGGAGATGACAGTGCTTTTAATGGAATTGGAGAGAATGCTGTCCAAGTCAGGTCTACCCAGTTTCAGCACCAAGAAATGATGCAGTCCGACGGCCCTGCGCTTCACCATTTCTACTGAGCCTGCCCAGTGCAGCCGCACGCTCTGTCAACGTGAACCCCTTCACCCTCGACACGATCCGCAGGAACAGAGAGCACTACAAGAGGAAGAATCGGAGGAGTGACGACAATGATGACTGTGGACGCAGGTAACCCAACTAAGGGCTCTGTTGTGATTGTGAAATGTATTATTTTCTGCATTTGGTGCTTGTTTCATGGCCTTGCCACCATGTGCTATCTGAATATCTACAGTGTTATGAGACTGAGTGGGTTTTGCTATGTGATATTATCACCATCTCCTCTTTTAGAATGGAACCAAGACATACGTCACCTGAAGCATTTCTCCCGTCCAAGGTACATCTATTTATGCTCAATGAACAGTTGGTGCTGGAGTTGTAGACAAACTCATGGAAAACAGAAAGGAGAACGCTGCACACTACTGCTCAGGCTCCCAGGTGATTTTATTTATAACAACATTTTGACCCTTAGGTCTTCATCAGGCATCTATATCCCAGGTGGGGGTGGAAGGTCCTATACATAGGGGCAGTACTCAGTGACATCACTTCCTGAAACAGGAGGTAAAAATATGTAACGTAGGTTCACAATATTAACATTCAATGTACAGTTGAAGTCGGAAGTTTACATACACCTTAGCCAAATACATTTAAACTCAGTTTTTCACAATTCCTGACATTTAACCCTAGTAAAAATTCCCTGTCTTAGGTCAGTAAGGATCAACACTTTATTTTAAGAATGTGAAATGTCAGAATAATAGGAGAGAGAATGATTTACTTCAGCTTTTATTTCATCACATTCCCAGTGGGTCAGAAGTTTACATACACTTAATTAGTACTTGGTAGCATTGCCTTTTCAATTGTTTAACTTGGGTCAAACGTTTCGGGTAGCCTTCCACAAGCTTCCGACAATAAGTTATTATAGCCTATGATCGGGATTTTCTCTTCTTTTTTCTAGACAATTTGTATCATGTTGATTCTTTTTTTCACAATTTGTATCATGTTGAATTTTAGTCATTATCGGGAGCCAACGTCAGTAATACTCACATACTGTACATTTATAAATGCCACTTTAGTGTTATTTTTCTTCAATTTGTAACTTACATTTCACATAATTTCATTCCGTTGACATTTCTTTCCTCGTTCACGTCTGTGTAGTTGTTCCTGAGGGTCGCTAGCATTAGTGGATCATAATAATTTGGGACATGTAGCCTATTTGAATCATTATGGAACTCAGACCACACGTAGCAGCTTAAACCTGGAGCCTGGTACACGTTCACGACGACTGGACCGTTGTCATACAGTTCCATGATAAGTGAGGATTAAGGTAGATTTATAGGACTATTGTTCAACCCCTATTGCACACTTTTTCCCACCTTCCAATATGTCATGGATTGAATTTGAATATGCCAACTTTCAGGATGATCAAACCACTGTATTTTTGATTCATCAATATATTTTGTGCATAAAGGCTCTCCAAACCTGTTTTTTTATGATTCATATATACTTTTCTAACCCTAAAATGTGGCTATATAATCTACAAAATCTGAGTATTTTTAAGTCTACCAGTTGGTGCTGAAACGGAGACAAAGATGCATTGATGGCATTCTTTTATTGATCGCTATTTTATGAACCCGTTCTGGTTCTTGTACCCGTTCTGACTTAGAATATGTGGACAACTACAAATACCTAGGTGTCTGGTTAGACTGTAATCTCTCCTTCCAGACTCACATTAAGCATCTCCAATCCAAAGATAAATCTGAATCGGCTTCCTATTTCGCAACAAAGCCTCCTTTACTCATGCTGCCAAACTTACCCTCGTAAAACTGACTATCCTTGACTTCGGCGGTGTCATTTACAAAATAGCCTCCAACACTCTACTCAGGAAACTGGATGTAGTGCCTCCATGCTCTGGACACTACGCTGACAGACACAGCAAACATTCTTGCCATAGCTTGCATTGATGTGCCATCCTGGATGAGCTGCACTACCTGAGCCACTTGTGTGGGTTGTAGACTCCGTCTCATGCTACCACTAGAGTGAAAGCACCGCCAGCATTCAAAAGTGACCAAAACATCAGCCAGGAAGCATAGGAACTGAGAAGTGGTCTGTGGTCACCACCTGCAGAACCACTCCTTTATTGGGGGTGTCTTGCTAATTGCCTATAATTTCCACCTTTTGTCTATTCCATTTGCACAACAGCATTTGAAATGTATTGTCAATCAGTGTTGCTTCCTAAGTGGACAGTTTGATTTCACAGAAGTGTGATTGACTTGGAGTTACATTATGTTGTTTAAGTGTTCCCTTTATTTTTTTGAGCAGTGTATGAATCCTATACATTAAAATGGCCAATTTGGGTGCAATCAATTAGCTTAATTTCTCAGAGATTAAATGTTATTTCAACAAAATAATGTTGCAAGATTGCTAACAACAAACAATTTCATAATAATCTGAGATGGTGGGTGTCAATCCTCTTTCTTACACTTTTTACAAGTGGAACGACCCCTATGTGCTTAGCAGACACGGTAACAGATCCATCCTCAGCTGGGTGCCTTAGAAAAGGGGAAGTTTTTCTACTGCTGTAGCTACATCTACGGGGAAGCTTTACTATACTAGGGTGACAGGATCTGGCACATCTGCGTTGACCCATTGTCGTGAAAGTGATTCTAAATGACACTGTGTTGACCAGAGGAGGCTGCTGAGGGGAGAACGGCTAATAATTATGTCTGGAATGGATAACACGGAATGGTATGATACAATGCCATTCATTCCGTTCCAGCCATTACTATGAGTCCGTCCTCCCAAATTAAGGTGCCACCAGCCGCCTTTGGTGTAGACATTATAATGTCAATACTTGATAACTGTTCATATTCAGTATGATTGAGTTCCATTCTCTTTGGCCTCCAGTGAACCCTGCGGAGGCAGAAGCCCTGAGAGGCGTCACTGCTGGGTTGATTGAAATAGCTGATCAGCTTGAGTGTAGTGTGGTGGCCTAAGCTGCAGAAGTATTCCATTGGGGTGAGTGTCTGGAATTCAGGTTATTTGTATTGCTCAGAACTACATACCACATTTATGTCTAGGAATGTATGTCCAAGTCATAGTATGTTGTTGCTGCTGTGACTTGAAACCCCAGGGGGTTATCCTACAGTAGCATCTAGTGCTGGGTTGTGGGATCAGTAGCATCTAGTGCTGGGTTGTGGGATCAGTAGCATCTAGTGCTGGGTTGTGGTATCAGTAGCATCTAGTGCTGGATTGTGGGATCAGTAGAATCTAGTGCTGGGTTGTGGGATCAGTAGAATCTAGTGCTGGGTTGTGGGATCAGTAGAATCTAGTGCTGGGTTGTGGGATCAGTAGCATCTAGTGCTGGGTTGTGGGATCAGTAGCATCTAGTGCTGGGTTGTGGGATCAATCCATAATGTGGGATCAGTAGCATCTAGTGCTGGGTTGTGGGATCAGTAGCATCTAGTGCTGGGTTGTGGGATCAATCCATAAGTCATTGGTCCAATGTGTGCTGTGTTTCTGTCTGTGTTCCTCATCTGTAGAGGCACCACCTAGTCCTGGAGGTAGAGTGGGTAATGAAGCAGGGCCTGGGCACTGTGCTGGACCATCTACACCAGAAGAGGGTGATCATGGCCCTCACTCTGACCCTGGTGAAGGAGGTGTGTGAGCACACCCCTCTGCTTCTCCGGAACCTGTTCAGCACTGCAGTTCATAAACCCTACCACAGCCAGGTGACTTCAGAACGGACCCCAAATCTTAGACACTGAGCCCCATGCTTGATTACCAATCAATAGTGAGAGTGCCATATTATTGTTTTTTATGGGCACACTTATTTTCTTAAGCTGCTCAGTGAATATAGAACGTTTCAATTAGTTTTAGAAAATAAGTGATACTAAGTATTTATGGCAGGTATTTTGGACACAAGTGATTTATCTTACCAGCTCTGAATTAACTGCAAACTGCTGCCGTTTTCATTAAAACTTCATTTTGTAACACAAGGCATTCTTCTACATAAATTATTGTACTTTAATATTATTTTTGTAATAACTTGTAATAAGTTGATTCAAAATTATTACAGACAGAAATACTCCTGTTTCATCAGCTGTCAGGGTGGCTGGTCTCAGACGATCCTGCAGGTGAATAAGCCGGATTTGGAGCTCTTGGTCTGGCGTGGTTACATGTGAACTGCAGTTGTGAGGCCAGTTGGACGTACTGACAAATTCTCTAAAATTTATGGAGGCGGCTTATGGTAGAGAAATTAACATTCAATTCTCCGGCAACAGCTCTGGTGGACATTCCTGCAGTCGGTATTCCAAATGCACACTCCCTCAAAACATCTGTGGTATTGTGTTGTGTGACTAAATTGCACATTTTAGAGTAGCCTTATTGTTCCCAGCACAAGGTGCACCTGTGTAATGATCATGCTGTTTAATCAGCTTCTTGATATACGACAGCTGTCAGTTGGATGGATTATCTTGGCAAAGGAGATATGCTCACTAACAGGGATTTAAAACATTTCTGCACGATAACTAATATTTTTTTGCGTATGGGACATTTCTGGGATCTTTTATTTCAGCTCATGAAACATGGGACCAACACTTTACATGTTGCGTTAGTTTTTGTTCAGAATATATCTATACTGTACTTTCCAAATACTCACTGGTTCCCTTTGTACATTGTTTCAGATTCAATGGCATACCTAAATGTAACAGACCTACATGAAAGCATCCTTGTACAATTGTATTCAAAGTTTTTTTATGAGCATGGCCATAAAATAAATAAATCAATAGATTTAGGCTAATATATGATCCTCACATTTTCCCTATACCTATCATGAGGTTGCTACAATTTAGCCTATGAATGAAACTTTACACCGTAGGTGCACAGGTCAAAATAAAAATTTGAGTAGTCAAGGGGACAGTGACACATTCCATACCGCCTTGCACACTCTTGCCTGCATCTAGCTTATCTATGGTGTAATCATTAGTCCAACAGTTGCAAACGAGAGTTTCTATTGAACAAATTCAGGTATGTTTATCATAGTTTAACGGAATCGGTGGAATGAATACACCCCTGATCACATCCAACCAGTTCACTTTCATTGCAGCCACATACAAACTGCATGATAATTTTGCTCGTTGTACAATTCCTTTTCGCATCTACTCGTTCTCCTCTCCTTTTCCCTTCGCTTGTGGACTTCAGTGCACAACACATCAGCGGTCTGTGACCAGGCAAAAGAAAAATACTTTCCAAGCCAAACCTTCATATCATAACCGCTACACACAGCCTACATCGTTGTCACCATATTAGCTAACGTCATAGTCAACATAGCCACACTAACATGTTAGTAAACCAGCTCCAATCATGCAGTACAGTCAGCAAGCAGTTTAGCAGTTACACCCGCAGGCCCCAGTGGCAATAAATTAATAAAACCAAAAGCTTACCTTGACTTGGAAGAGTTCCAGTGTTGGATAGCCATAACCAGCTAGCTAACATAGCATCCCTCTCTGTTTGAGCCAGGTGTTTGAGTAGGCTAAACTAACTGGCAAACTAATTTGCTAGCTAAGTAAAACAACAAAAATATATATATATAGCATGCGTTTTTAAAGAAATTAATTTGTTCAAAACTTAAACTATTGTCTCTGAGTCAACTACTCACATTTTAAGCTCCACAGTGCCAGCTAGCTGTAGCGTATGCTTTCAGTACTAGATTCATTGTCTGATACTTTGATTGGGTGGACATGTCAGTTCATGCTGCAAGAACTCTGATAGGTTGAGGACGTCCTCCGGAAGTTGTCATAATTATTGTGTTAGTCTATGGAACGGGGAGCGAACCATATTGAAGTCAATGTACCCGGAGGAGAAAGGAAACTAGCTGTCCTCCAGCTACACCATAGCGCTGCCCTACAGAGTGCTGTTGAGGCTGCTGTAGACATTCATTGCAAAAGAGTGTGTTTTAATCCATTATTTGGCGACGTGAATATATTTAGTATAGTTATCTAAAAAGGATAACTAACGTTTCACTATTTTACTGAAATTCACTGAGGATGGTCCTCCCCTTCCTCATCTGAGGAGCCTCCACTGGTCAACAACCATTCTTTCATTTCTCACCCACACATCTTGCTGTTGTTTACCACCCCAAAACACACATGGTTGTATCTACACTTGGCTAAGCAACAGTGCAGTTAGTGTAGTAGTGAGAGTTGTGTGAGTCTTTACTGTACTGATATTAACCAAGTAAGCTGTAGGAATTCACTAACCGGTGAACAAAACAAAGCTGTACAACCAGTTAGCTGTAGACCAAGGGCCATCACTACGTGATCATTCGGATCAAGTGTTCACATTTCATGCTCCCAGAGTGCCCAGTTATAAAAATAATTTACTTAAAACACACACATACTTTATTTATTTTACTCCTGACTCGAGGCCTACAGTGCAGTTTATTTTGGATTCACATTGTACACAACAAACAGAGGAAGATATGAGGTTTCATTAGCTCTGTTGATTGTCTGTGGCAGGGCTGGCATGTGTGCTCTTCCTACTCTTCAAGTTGTGGACAGACATCCACTCAGGCTTGGGAAATGGAGGGAGTTTTGCTAGTAGTGGGAAGAAGCCAGCAGACACAGATGTTAAGCTTAGTTTAGAAGTCTCTACTGTAGAAAGGTAGGCATGCCATGGGATTACAGTGGAATGGCAAGGCAGTGCTTGTTGGGCAGTTCGGGCCAGCAGAGGGGACAAACAGCAAACCATGTAGAGGAAGAAAAAAAAGCAGTCCATGTGAGGTTATTTACCATTATAAACTAGGTGGATCGAGCCCTGAATGCTGATTGGCTGACAGCCGTGGTATGTCAGACGTTTTGTCATACATCTTTCTACCTCTCCAATTCTATTATAAACTGGTTACCAATGTAATAAGGCACCTCGGGGGTTTGTGGTATATGGCCAATATACCACGGCTAAGGGCTGTATCCAGGCATGACGTGTTGTGTCGCGCCTAAGAACAGCCCTTAGCCGTGATATATAGACCATATACCACCCACCCCGTGCCTTATTTCTTAAAATACACAAGTTGGGAATGAGAGCATAAAATTGATTCAAGAAAACATTTCTCCTTCTAATATAGTCTCACATTAAATCAAGTAGACGGACTATATCTTCCATGTTTACTATTTCAATCTTAAACCTTTTGAGTTGAACATATGAGTATGAAATTCACCAAACAGAGACAAAGTGGATCTTGGTGCAGTCATTACCAACCCTCCATTCCCTGTCGACAGAACACAGTGCCTGGAACAGTATTGACCATGGTGCCATCATGGTTAAACTGGCTTTAGGAGTGGTTGACGTTGTCACTCACACACACACTTGAATGACCAATGACAGTTCTATACATCTATTTTCAAGGATGCATCTTCATGCCTGGAATGTTGAATAACACATTCACCCATGATCACAGTCCCCTCAAAACCAAAGAGACAGCAAGTTATAAAACGCAATTGCTCTGGCTGTGAGCTGCGGTAATCTTTATCCTCAGCTCGTCCCTTTTTATGACACTATTAAAACAAATCTATTTCATTGCAATTATTATAATACTGCAATATGACCATACATTACAACACTATATAAAAGAGAAGACTCATGTGTCAAAATATGTGTTAGCTAAATGAATGAAATTAAGTACAGTGATAATATATTATATTCATGTGAAAATATATACCCTTGAGTCAAGGCATGCCATTCACATCTTAAAGTGGAATCCCTCATTTTCCAAAAATCCTCCCGAATAATTTACTAAATAATACTACATCAACTGATGATAAATGTAAGTGACTGGCAATCAGCCATTAATATAGTGGGGGAGTAGATCATCATAAATATATCTACTTCACATTTTAGTGTGATATTAATAATCTCATTGAAGTGCTATATATGAAGAATTTGGTCCCTTTTAACTCTGCAGATAGTCATTTTACAGGCACGTCAGGGTCTCCAGTAGTGAATATTATATCCCAACATCACATACATAATTCTAAAAACAAAAATGAGTCTAATTTTATGTTAACTGCCATAAAAAATTCTACATAACCACGTTCATCTCATCTAAACCTGCTCTTTAAGACAGGATTGTTTTTCAGAGGACATAAGGTAGTCAGAACATACTTTTCCCCTAATCATTCCAGATAGAAAAATCTATTGGAATAGGTGCCCTTTCCTCTACACTTTTTTGCAACAGAACTGGCAATTGTGACTTGAGCTACACCCACTAGGCTCTGAGGACAAAGAGGTACCAAAGCTCCAGCCGAGAGGGTAACAGACACCCTGCTTGTATCGGTCATGTGCATCAAGATGGCACAGGACAGAACCACACACCCAGAAAACACACAACAGAGAAACCAAGATAAAATGTATAATATGTCCTTTCCAGTTTGAGGTGATAGAGGCAGCAATGAACAACTGAAGACAAACATATCAAAACGCCAGATGAGCAGAGATGAGAATGGGGGAAAACAAAAACGGAGAGAGAGAGAGAGAGAAGAGTTAATTTTGCCATGGTGTGTGCACCTGGCGTTGGCAACACAGCAGCCCAGGTTACCTGCAGTGAGCTAGGCAGGGACCAGGGAGGAGGTGAGGTCTGGGGCCCAGGTCAGGAGCACCGCTAGGCTACCTCTTCCGGTGGGTCAGGACTACCCAGGCCACTACAGCAGCTAGGGCCACCAGGGCAGCTCCCCCGTAAAGCAGCACTGGAAGCTCCAACTTCGGCTCTGGTTCCATTTGCACTGGGGCCTCCTCAGCTGGGGCCAAAGGGGTCTCCACAGGGGCTTGGGGTGCCTCCAGGACAGGCGCTGCTGCCAGCTCCAGCACAGTCTCTGACTGAGGTTCAGGCTGGGGCTCCTCTGGAACGGGCTCTGGCTGGGGTGGTGCTGCTGTGACTGGCATTGGGACTGGCTCTGGTTCTGGAACTTTCTCTGCTGGTTGGGGAGTAGGGGGCACCTTGGCGGGTGCTGCCTCAACAGGGGCAGGCTCAACCACAGGGGCTGGTGCAGGGGGTTCGGGCTCTGACACAGGGACAGTGGATGGGGCACGCGGTTCTGGCTCTGACGGGACCGCCGACAGGGGAGCAGGGGTCTCGACGACGACCGGCTCCTCCAGATATCCCACCACAGGCTCTGGGGCTGCTGGGACAGGAGGCGGGGTGTCATCCCTAAACTCCGCCCTCAGCTCGCTCTCCGTCCCCAGCACGCTCAGCATGATCTCCTGCAGCTCAGGCTCCTCTGCCCCGCCCTCACCCTCCTCTGCGTCCTCTCGCTCCACGTGCACGATGTCAGAGTTGGAAGAGTTGTTCTCGCTGCGCTCCTCTGCGAGGTTGCCCTCGTTGCTTTCCAGGCTCTTGATGTCTTCGGGATGGTCCATCACGTCCACCTGTGCCCAGGACTCGTGGCCTGCCAGAGACACAGGTAAGCTTTCTGTCTGCCAGCTGCCCAACCCACTGCTGTCTCCGGTGCCCAGCAGCGATGTGGGAAGCTGCTCTCCAGACAGGATATAGATGTCGTTGCTGTCCTCGGCTATGATCAAGCCCTGCTGCTCCTCTTCCTCCAGGCTAAACACTGTACCCTGAGAGGGAGAGCAAGTTCAGTGGTCAGTATGGAACAACAAAAATAACAAGCATTGCATGTTCCCATTTAATAAAGTGCTGATGGGTGGGATATAATAAGCTTATGACCTTGTGGGATAAATAAACAAGACTGACATTTCAAAATGGGCAAAACCTCTGCCACTACTGGTCCACTGCTAAGAAAGGTGCGGATCCTTTTTTTTAAATTTTAAAGCAATATCACAGTAAACAAAAGTGACGCACACCTCAGTAAGGTTCAATGTCACATCTTTCACTTATATTTGACAGGAGTTGCAATACAAAGGCTTTGATGTGGTCTGGCAGTCACCACCTGAAACCCCAACATCAGCCCATCTTGAGGCTACAGTACGTCATCGGTGTTATCGCAGACCTTTTGTCTCGACTTAACTTCCTACTGGTCATTCTAAAGGAAAACACTGAGGGTATCACAATCTAATGACGACTTCTGTGGTTTAACGTTTGTTTAGAGTTGCTGTATGGCCCTACCCTGGTCTTGATGAAGTCGACACCATTGACAAAGGGCCATAGCCCATGGGAGTGATCGACTAGAGTAAAACCTATGTAGAACAGCTGCATCTTATTTACTGGGACATAAAATAATTCTGATAGTGGTGACAGACTTCTAAAAAGGTATCCTCAGAGCTGCCGGTCCGTAGCTGCTCTTAAGTAACTGAGTATAGGGCAATGGGCACAAGCTTGAAAACAAATTAAACACAATGGTATATATTCCCAACCAAACTATTGTGACACAGGCTTCTGTTTGTATGCGCATCTCTTCTTATGGTATCAATATCAAATGATCAAAGTAGTGTCTACAGTATGTCAAAATGTAACTTGTTGGCCTCCCGGGTGGCGCAGTGGTCTAAGGCACTGCATCGCAGTGCTAGCTGTGCCAGCAGAGAATCTGGGTTCGAGCCCAGGCTCTGTCGCAGCCGGCCGCGACCGGGAGGTTCATGGGGCGACGCACAATTGGCCTAGCGTCGGCTGGCTTCCGGGTTGGATGCGCGCTGTGTTAAGGAGCAGTGCGGCTTGTTTGGGTTTCAGAGGACGCGTGGCTCTCGACCTTCGTCTCTCCCGAGCCCATACGGGAGTTGTAGCGATGAGACAAGATAGTAACTACTAATAATTGGATACCACGAAATTGGGGAGAAAAAGGGGGTAAAAAAAAGTTACTTGTCTATATAATATATATATTTACTCATATATATATATATATATATATATATATATATTGTTCTGTACAAAGTTAATTCCAACTAGTGGTGTGAATGGGAACTTACAACCGGGTCAGAAATTTAACTAGGCAAGTCAGTTAAGAACAACTTCTTATTTACAATGACGGCCTACCCCGGCCAAACCCGGACGACGCTGGGCCAATTGTGCGCCGCCCTATGGGACTCCCAATCACAACCAGATGTGATGCAGCCTGGACAAAATCTAATCTAACAGTCATTTTGGCTGTAGAGCAGGGATCCTCAACTAGATTCAGCTGCAGAACGATTTTTTCTTGAGATGATGGTCGGGGGGCCGGAACATAATTTCAAATAATTTGTAGACCGCAAATTCACCGCAAGGAGGCCAAACATATAATACTTGACTAAAACAATTTAAAACCTTGCTTACATTTGTATATGATCACGTGTCTCTCTATCATGCGTGGGAATACCTGAACAGATTTCCCAAATGAAGATCACTTGGAGCCGATTTCCTGGTGTTTTAACAGTTTCTTTTTTAGCTCAGAAAACCATTTGGCCCACGGACAGTCAGATGGGGAACCCTGCTGTAGATTGAATCTGGGGCGGCAGGTAGCCTAGTGGTTAGTGTTGGGCCAGTAACCGAAAGGTTGCTAGATCGAATCAACGAGCTGACAAGGTACAAATCTGTCGTTCTCCCCCTGAACAAGGCATTTAACCCACTGTTCCTAGGCAATCGTTGTAAATAAGACTTTGTTCTTAACTGACTTGCCTAGCTAAATAAATCAAAATTGCATTCTATTAGGCACAGTACTGCTCCAATAGTTCCATTTAGGCCTATACAGTGCATTTGGAAAGTATTCAGACCCCTTGACTTACATTACAGACTTATTCCAAAATGGATTACATTATTTATTTTCCTCAATCTACACAATGACAAAGCAAACAGGTTTTTAGAAATGTTTGCAAATGCATTAAAAAGAAAACATACCTTATTTACATAATTATTCAGACCCTTTGCTATGAGACTGGAAATTGAGCTCAGGTGCATCCTGTTTCCATGAATCATCTTTGAGATGTTTCTACAACTTGATTGGAGTCCACCTGTGATAAATTTAATTGATTGGACATCATTTGGAAAGGCACACACCTGTTTTTACAAGGTCCCACAGTTGACAGTGCATGTCAGGCACAGGATTGTGCCGAGGAACAGATCTGAGGAAACGAACCAAAACACTTCTGCAGCATTGAAGATCCAAGAACACAGTGGCCTCCATCATTAAATGGAAGAAGTTTGGAACCACCAAGACTCCTGGAACTGGCCACCCAGCCAAACAGCAATCAGGACAGAATGTCCTTGGTCAGAGTGGTGATCAAGAACCAGATGGTCACTCTGGCAGAGCTTCAGAGTCCCTCTGTGGAAATAGGAGAACCTTCCAGAAGGTCAACTCTCTGCAGCACTCCACCAATCAGGTCTTTATGGTAGAGTGGCCAGACGGACAGCCCGCTTGGAGTTTGCCAAAAGGCACCCAAAGGACTCTCAGACCATGAGAAACAAGATTCTCTGGTCTGAAGAAACCAGGATTGAACTCTTAACCTGAATGGCAAGCATCACGTCTGGACGAAACGGTGAAGCATGGTGGTGGCAGGATCATGCTGTGGGGAGAATTTTCAGAGGCAGCGACTGGGAGAATAGTCAGGATCGAGGGAAAGATGAACGGAGCAAAGTACAGAGATCCTTGATGAAAACCTGCTCCAGACCGCTCAGGAACTCCGCCTGGGGCGAAGGTTCACCTTCCAACAGGACACCGACCCTAAGCACACAGCCAAGACAACGCAGGAGTGGCTTCGGGACAGGTCTCTGAATGTCCTTGAGTGGCCCAGCCAGAGCCCGGACCTGAACCCAATCAAACATCTCTGCAGAGACCTGAAAATAGCTGTGCAGCTACGCTCCCCATCCGATTTGCAGAGAATGCAAGAAACTCCCCAAATATATGTGTGCCAAGCTTGTAGCGTCATACCCAAGAAGACTTGGGGCTTTAAATCGCTGCCAACGGTGCTTCAACAAAGTACTGAGTAAAGGGTCTGAATACTTATGTGAATGTTATTTCAGTTATTTAAATAATTTTTGCAATACCCCATAATGCTGTGTCATTATGGGGTATTGTGTGTAGATGAGGGGAAAAAACTATTTAATCCATTTTAGAATAAGCTGTAACGTAACAAATTGTAGGGGGGAGGGGGAAATCAAGGGTTCTGATTACTTTCCGAATGCACTGTGTTTTTAGATGTCAATATTTGCCCAGGTAGGTAAGTTGGTAAGAGGCTATTTAGGCACATTTAATAAAAAGGGATATCTTTGTGTAGGAAGCTTGAACATCAGCACTTAAGGTGGCTGCATCGCGTGTCAGACAGTGTGAAAATGGCTGCCTCAGAGCTCAGACTGAATTCCCACAGAGCACAGTAGGGGTAGCAGGGTGCCATGGACCTGACAGGATGGATCTGACAGCACTGACTGAGTCAGCCCAATCCACATCTCCCCCATGAAAAGATAAGGTTAAACTGTTACGGTCCATTCAGGTAGGCTAAATAACGGCTCTGGTACATTTATCTTCTATTCAAACAGGCTTGCAAATGACTACTTATTTGCATCGGACTCACAGAACATTTTCCTAACTAAAATGGGACCCATATTGTATCTATGTAAAATACAGGTGTTTGAGTTACGGGCTTATGGCCTGACTGAAGGTTATTCTCCTTACAAGGACATTCTCTCAGAGGCCAGGCTGCATCCCGGGAAGCCAGGCAGGGGATTAAAACTAAACACCAACCCTTCCTAGCATGCACTCTCTGGGTGTAAGCGGATTTGCGTGTGGAAGAGTGGTTGACCAAAAAAAATTTAAACCGTCCTCTGGGCAGAGGTTTAAATCGTTGGATAAAGAAGGGCAGCCATGTTGTGTGAGGGACATGAATAGGTCTCCATCTGGGAGTAACAACCGTTGGGTCTTTAGGCATATTAAATAAATCTGCAGTAGACCTTCACCCAGTTACTAAAGCCAGAAAAACAAGTTGTTTTCTATGTTCTCAAAAGAGCATATGGTAAAGCTCTCCCCATCAGCAGGCTAAGTAGACAACCAATTATTCAGTAGCTAAAAAAAAAAAACATTACCAAAAGTGAAAATCAGATTTTCTAGGACACAGCATAAGCAGATATAAGTGAAATAAAATCTAGATATTTTGGCCCATCTGTAAATAGCCCATCCAACTAGCTCATCCCTTATATATATTTTTTTTGCTCCTTTGCACCCCAGTATCTCTACTTGCACATTCATCTTCTGCACATCTATCACTCGTGTTTATTTGCGAAATTGTAATTATTTCGCCACTACGGCCTATTTATTGCCTTACCTCCCTAATCTTACTTCCTTTGCACACACTGTATATAGACTTTTCTATTGTGCTATTGACTGCACGTTTGTTTATTCCATGTGTAACTGTGTTGTTGTTTCGGTCACACTGCTTTGCTTTATCTGGGCCAGGTCGCAGTTGTAAATGAGAACTTGTTCTAGACTAGCCTACCAGGTTAAATAAAGGTGATATGAAAACACCTATATTCTTCAGTACCTTCCAATAACTTCACACACCACGTTGATACAAAGACAGTCGCTGTTGTACAACAGAGACTTTTGAGGTGTTGTGATCGGTTGTCAGGCGTGTTAAACTCTCCATCCTCGCGACGACACACAGACAGAAAGACAAACACCTACTACACACACTGTTCCCCTGAGAGGAAGTCAGACAGCCCCACACAGAACAGCTCTTCCCAAACTACAGTAACTTCAGAAAAGTATTCACACGACTTATTTCACAGTATTTTGTTTTTGTCGACGATCTACACAAAATACTTTGTTTATTAATGGAAAAATCAAAACACTAATAAATATTTTGACTAGATAACTATTCAATCCCCTGTGTCAATACATGTTAGAATCACCTTTGGCAGCAATTACAGCTGTGAGTCTTTCTGGGTAAGTATAGGAGCTTTACACACCTGGATTGTACAATATTTGCACATTATCCTTTCTAAAATGATTCAAGTTCTGTCAAGTTGGTTGTTTAGCAGGCAGCCATTTTCAAGTCTTGCCATACATTTAAGCCAAAACTGTAACCAGGCCACTCAAGAACATTCAATGTTGTCTTGGTAAGTATCTCCACAGTATAATTTGGCTTTGCGTTTTAGGTTATTGTCCTGCTGAAAAGGTGGATGTCGCCCAGTGTGTTGGAAAGCATACAACCAGATTTTCCTCTAGGACTGTGCTTAGCTCTATTCCTTTTAATTCTAATACAACTCCCTTGTCCTTGCCGATGACAAACATGCCCATAACATCATGCAGCCACCACCATGCTGGAAAATATGAAAATATTTTTCAAATTAGTCATTTGATTTTGATTTGAGAGGTATTCAGTGATGTGTTGCGTTGGATTTGCCCCAAACAATGCTTTGTATTCAGGACAAAAAGTTACATTTGCAGAATGTTTTGAAATATTACTTTAGTGGTGCCTTATTGCAAACAGGATGCATGTTTTGGAATATTTGTTATTCTGTACAGGCATCCTTCTTTTCACTCCATTTAAGTTAGAAAACTGAGGGGAGGATCAACAACATTGTAGTTACTCCACAATACTATCTCAGCCATTAAAACTGTTTTAAAGTCACCATTGGCCTCATGGTGAAATCCCTGAGCAGTTTCCTTCCTCGCCAGCAACTGAGTTAGTAAGGACGCCTGTATCTTTGTAGTGACTGGGTGTATTGATAACCCATACAAAGTGTAATTAATAACTTCACCATGCTCAAAGGGATATTCAAAGTCTGCTGTTTTTATTTTCTACCAATCTACCAATAGGTGCCCTTTGCAAGGCATTGGAATACTTCCTTGGTCTGTTGTTGAATTGGTGTTTAAAATTCACTGCTCGTCTGAGGGACATCACAGATAATTGTATGTGTGGGGTACAGAGATAAGGTAGTCATTCAAAAATCATGTTAAACACCATTATTGCACACCAGGTTAGTCCATGCAACTTATTAAAATTGACTCCTGAAGTTATTTAGGCTTGCTATAACAAAAGGGTTGAATACTTAAATGACTCGGGCGGCGCACAATTGGCCCAACGTCATCCGGGTTTGGCTGTCATTGTAAATAAGAATTTGTTCTTAACTGACTTGCCAAATTAAATAAATGTTAAAATTTATTTTTATTTTTATATATCTCAGGCCATTTCAGCTTTTCATTTTTTATTAACGTAATTCCACTTTGACATTAAGGGGTATTGTGTGTAGTGACAATCTGAATTTAATAACATTTCAAATTCAGGCTGTAACACAAAATGTGGAAAAAGTCAAGAGGTGTGAATACTTTGAAGGCACTATGTACCACTCAACAATGCTGTGTACAAACAATGAGGGAAGTGATACCGCCACACACACACACACACACAGTTAAACTTATCTCAAGGTTGACACTACGCTCCACTGCACCTATGAACAGTTACCACAACCTTAACGGTCAAGGTACAGTGAGGTTGTGAGTGATTAGTGATTACATAGGCTATACATCTACATTTTAGTCATTTAGCAGACGCTCTTATCCAGAGTGACTTACAGGAGCAATTAGGGATAAGTGCCTTGATCAAGGGCACAGACAGATTTTTCACCTAGTTAGCGTGGGGATTCGAACCAGAGACCTTTCGGTTACTGGCCCAACGCTCTTTACTGCTAGACTACCTGCTACTATACTAGGCTCTGATGTAAAAAAATAAATGTTTATCACCAGTGAAGGGCAACATTTCATCCCCACACTAGTATCACATGTACAGCCACATCTAACATACAGTATGAGATCCTTCTAGTCAAGACTTGGAAGCCTGCATCACTTGAAATGAGAGCTGGTAGTTTGTCCCAGCAGGGTCTCAGTCACATGTGACTTGCTACCTGTCACCCAAACATGCCACAGCTCTTTGCCAACACAAATATTAGAACTGGGAACTTAAGTCATGTTACAGACTGGCTGACTTAATTTCACTCATTCTTTGCTCCAAAATATATTGTGAAAGGATCATTGGTTTTTGGTGTCTTATCCAATGTTAAAGGCCCAGTGCATTCAAACATAACTGTCCCTTGTTATACACCCCCCCCCCCCTCTCTCTTGAGTGTACAAAACATGAAGAACACCTTCCTAATATTGAGTTGCCCTCTGGACAGCCTCAAATCGTCGGGGCATGGACTCTACAAGGTGTTGAAAGAATCCACAGGGATGCTGTCCCATGTTGATGCCAATGCTTCCCACAGTTGTGTCAAGTTGGCTGGATATCCTTTGGGTGGTGGACCATTCTTGATACACAGGAAACTGTTGAGAGCGAAAAATCCAGCAGCATTGCAGTTCTTGACACACTCAAACCGGTGTACCTGGCACCTACTACCATACCGCTCGGAGGCGTCTGCATGTTCCTAAAGCACACCGTTGCCTTATTTGTGTCACAATCCAATGATAAAACTGGGGGCAAAAATGCAATTTCATAATGTGGGGGGAGACATGTCCCCCCGTCCCCAGTGAAAGTTACGCCCCTGGCTTTCACCTGATCAGTCTGCCATGGAAAGATCCGGTGTTCCCCCCAAAATTTTTTATTTTATTTTAAAACATTTACCCCCTTTTCTCCCCAATTTTTGTGGTATCCAATCGCTAGTAATTACTATCTTGTCTCATCGCTACAACTCCCGTACGGGCTCGGGAGAGACGAAGGTCGAAAGCCATGCGTCCTCCGAAGCACAACCCAACCAAGCCGCACTGCTTCTTAACACAGCGCGCCTCCAACCCGGGAAGCCAGCCGCACCAATGTGTCGGAGGAAACACCGTGTACCTGGCCCCCTTGGTTAGCACGCACTGCGCCCGGCCCGCCACAGGAGTCGCTGGAGCGCGATGAGACAAGGATATCCCTACCGGCCAAACCCTCCCTAACCCGGACGACGCTATGCCAAATTGTGCGTCGCCCCACGGACCTCCCGGTCGCGGCCGGCTGCGACAGAGCCTGGGCGCGAACCCAGAGACTCTGGTGGCGCAGCTAGCACTGCGATGCAGTGCCCTAGACCACTGCGCCACCCGGGAGGCCATGTTCCTAAAGTTTTGTACAAGTCCACACTGGGGTTTGAATAATACTGTGAAAATAATAATGCCCTTTAAGTGCAAGACTCGTTTGAAAAGACTGCCTGAAATTCCGGTGGGATGGAGTTTTGGCCTGCCTGGTGATATCAGTAGGTGGTAAATTAGTTAATAAACCAATAAGAAAGAGTTACAAACCTCTTTGCTAATAGCAGCTATTTTCTTCCTCCATACTCAGACCAATCCCAGACAGTCCTAACAAATGTCTTGCTTGAGAAATTGTCCTTCGTTAAAGAAGCAATTTTTATTTCTTTGACCATTTTAAAATTGGAAACAAATCACAACCAGGTTTCCCCATCCATCCTTTTTATATAAGTAAAGTACATGTCGAATTAAAAACATTTTTCAGTGAACTCTCCAAATGTCAACAAAAGACGCTAGACAAGGTGGGACCTTTTTGTGTTAGTAAAATGAATTGTGCGAGGAACAGTGGAAAGGCTTTTATGCGCAAATATTGATATAACCATCATATCAAAGTCAATTTAGAATCACGCGTTGACATGTGTGGTCCTCCCACTACGACTCGTTCGTCGGGAAAGCATGCAGTTTTGGCCTACGGATGAAATTCACAAAGTGGTGACAGTGCAATGTGATGTTGATGCTCCTTTCCAATAAATATTGAGGGTCTCATTCTGGTGACATGATCAACGACGCTTGGCTGCCGTTTGACAAATAAAAATAATTTCTCCTTGGTCCATAATAATCTCATCATGTAGGCTATAAAACGCGCTCGCGCCAACAGAGCACGGATACAGTACCAGAGTGGGCACACTCGCTATATAACGAAACATTTTTTGGTGAGAAAACCATCAGTAGAGTTGAAAATGCGATGGAAACACATTTAACTTGTACTTTTTATTCAGTATAATTTAACTGCAAAATTGTATTTGTATGTGTACTACCTCGTCACGCACAGCCTTTAATCTGCAACAAGTCAATTTGATGGAAACATCTCTGGTGGGAAAATTCACATTTCTATGCAGATTTGCATGAAAATCTGTCACCAATTGGATGGAAACCTAGCTAGTAAGGTACTTAAGAAATCAGAAATGATCTGATAGAGATTTAAAAAAAACAGCCACATTGGCCGTTTAATGCTTAGCCTACATGTATGCATTGGTGTGTACAGATTTGCAATTATGTTCATGGACACTGGTCTGGGTGTTCTGATAATGTACATTTCATTTTTATTTAAACTAGGCAAGTCAGTTAAGAACAAATTCTTATTTACAATGACGGCCTTGTTCAGGGGCAGAATGAGATTTTTACCTTGTCAGCTTAGGGATTCGATCTAGCAACCTTCAGTTACTAGTCCAACGCTCTAACCACTAGGCTACCTGCTGCCCAAAGACCGCTTCCGTAACATAACAGAGGAGTTCCTGGTAGTCAGACATTGAGGGATTCATGCTGACATCAGGCTCCATGCTCAGCCAGCCAGCCCAGAGCTGTCTAACCTTCCAGTATACTCAGATACGATTTTGTTTCTCAGAAACTATAATCCCATAGTAATGAGTCGGTTTCAGCTCGAGGGCCCCATCCTAACAATACCTCTCATTTAGTGTCGTGTACTGCTATGAAGTGCCATCAAAGGGGATTGACTCCCAGGAGGGGCCACTGGACACAGTAACATAATGGCCATTCAATATAGTCGCACAAGAGCTTTGTCAGTGACATAAAAACATCCCCCAGTCAGGATTCCCCCATTATTACTGAGCCTAATCCCATCACTCCTCCCTCATCCAATTAATCCACTAACACTAAAGAGCAACAAAGCTATTCTAACCTACCGTGTCAAACGAGTAAGACATCATGTACCCTTTTAGGAAGTAGCTTTCATTCAAAAATAATTATACAAGGATCCAGTGGCCCCCAAGAGAGGCATGGCCTCCTTTCTTGTTAGATTGGCTGCAGCTGGGTGTAGGCCTATAACCAGGTTTATCCAGGAGGGTTAATGTGAAGCAGCTGGCCTGATGTGAACAGCCACATGGATGAATGACTACACGTCTTCTACAAATTAACACCGCACTAAAAATGACCCGTTTGCCCTCATTTATGAGAAGGGTTTCAACAAGAGAGTCTGGTAACAGCCAGATAGCGGGACTGTGCTTGACCTTGGAGCATCAGACAGAGGACCTTGGGACCAGGCGTCCAGAAGGCTTCCAGCACAAAAGGTTGCGTTGCTCTCACTGTGTCAGTGTGTGTGACGCAGGTTGCATCAGGCAGCAGCAGTAGACACTGACCTGGGTTCAGCCATTAGCATAGATGCCCTGACCAACAGTATGAAGCGAATAAAACTGACCATCCTACAGTGGGGATCTGACCTGGGTTCAGCTGTTAGCAGTTGAGAGGTAGCACTGCTCTGGGAGGCTAGAACTATAAGTATGCCAGTCTGGCTCTGGTGATTTATTTCCTCAGCAGAGCCAGACACACCAAAACAAAGAGATGCACTCAGCATTTCACCCCAGCAGCAGAGACATCTCTTACGTAACCTGGCGGAGCGCTGTGCAGCCTGACAGACCAGAAAACATCCAGCAGCACCCCCCCCAAAAAATATGATTTGTGCCCGTGTGTTTATAAGGCAACCAAAATTCAGTATCTGAAAGTATTTGGGCATTTGCCTGACTAAGCTGCCCAGTTTATGGCCTTTTGGCAAGTAACTTTACTATTGTGCGCTGCAACGGAGGTGTCAAGCTCAATTTGAGAGCACAACGTAAGCACACCTGTCACAAGCAGTTTCTGAGAGACACACCAACATGAAACTTTATTACTGCATTCATTTTCTGAACATTTTAGCCTTCCTCGCCCAGATGACCTTAGACAAGGTGTCAGAGACTTCCTAGCAACAGCAGTTGCATCACCCATGACAAGGTCTGTAATACAACATGGCTGAAGGTCCCTGTCAGAACACACACCCGCAGCAGTTTTCACTGTCGTGCTTAAGCACAGCAGTCAGCGCTGTCTGAAGGACAGGGCTAGAAATAGAGGGACGGGGTGTGTAGGGGTGTTCAAGGGCAAAGTTCAGATAATGACCTTTGCACCAGCCAAGTTTAATACACACACACACACCCCTCACTCTTAGATTAGCTACATAGGGTTTTAGGCTCTCACACAGTTCCAGTATGTCACAGACCTAATCCCTTCATAGTGAACAGGTTCAAATGCAGTCATAGCCATGCTAGTCCATTTTGAATCAGAAGCAGTCCTTATTCAAAATGTCTCTCTAGTGTATTGCATTCCCCTTGCTTACTCATCATCCCCCCTCCCTCCCATGGCCGGGTCGGATTTATGAGATGCTGGTCTTGTTGTCCAATGAAGTGAACACGACATTGGGGTCATAATCCTTTTTGTTTCCTAATGTAATTAAACAAAAAGGCATGGTCATCGTCAGAGCCACCAAACATAGGAGGGACCACGGTCACGAGGAGGGCACGACGTACCCGTCATCTAAATCAATCTGCCACCCATCAGATTTACAGTGATAACTACAACCAATCAAAATCGCTCAATAAGCGATAAACCCAGGAGGCAGTTCGGGAATTCCCCGTTTGTAAAAGTTGCAAGATAGATGGAGGGAAAATTCGGTGCATTCTGTTCTATTCTAAATGCTCCGTCATAGAGAACCTTAGGGATGATTGTGTTCTAGGCACTGTGTTCAAACTGTCAACTCAGATATCCACACACTTCACGGTCAAACGAGCTAAAACCAGATTCGGAGACGCGAGCCCTTCCCTACGGTCCAGAGTTCTTCAATCCCCCACCCCCCAACCGCTACCAACCGTCTCTTACTAACCACGATCAATGTACTCCCACAGTCCTCTACACAAACACGCACCACCAAAAAACACAAGATGAATGACCTACCTGACTGTGACCCGGCTCACCCAGCAACTATAGAGTAAGTGCTTCCCTGAGCAGGGTCAGAAGCCCAGAAAGAGTCCCCCCACAAAAAAGAGAGCGAGAGACAAAGGGAGGGAGGAGTGGAGAGAAAGAAGTTGTAGCGAAGTGGAGCCACACACACACACACCGCTGTGACAAAATGACAGTAACGGAGCTTTAACTTCACACCACAGGAGGAGTTCCCACTGGCGTGTCATACCCACCCCCTCTACTCCACTCTCTCCCTCCCCCTGCAGTCCCAGCTCTAGCCTATGGACCATCCCTGACATAGCAGTGGGAGTGTGGCAAAGTTAGTATTAGCAGAAGTGAGTCAGGAAGGATGCATCAGAGATGGTCATGGTATGTTATCCCTTTACTGCCCCACAGCAATTCTTATTCTCGCCACAAGACAAGGACAGCTGTGTTTTTTTCTTTTCCCTAGGGCTTGTTACTGTAATGAATAGGCTACACAGTATCTGTATTGATAGCAGAACCACTTCTACATGGTGCCGTTTAAGATTAGGGAGGGCGATTTGTCCTTATGAGCATGGCATTATTTTCATTAGAGCACATTGGATGGCTCATTTATATTCCATTCACCCAGTTCAATGTAACATGGATAGGTTTAGGCTTCTACATGATACTCACATTTGCCCAATACCCATCATGGAGGTTGCTACAAACTACCCCACAAATGAACGTTTATAACATAGGTGCACAGATTGAGACAAATTGGAATAATCAAGGTTGACAGAGTGTGACAAATTCAATACTGACTTGCACACTCTTGCCTGCATCTAGCTGATCTGGGGTGTAATCATTAGTCCAAACAGTTTCAAAATGTTCCATTCTGCAACTAAAACAAGAGTTTATTTTGGACAAATTCACTTAGGTCCCTCCCAGTTTAGTTCCGTGTGCTTCCGTTTAAGAAATGTTTGGCAACAGAATCAGCGGAATGAATACACCCCTGATCACACAGTTCACTTTCATAGCAGCCACATACAGCGTCATCACTTTGCTCATTGTATAATTCCTTCTATGCACTCTCCTCCTCTCACCTTTTCCCTTCGCCTGTGGACATCACAACAGCTGTCTGTGACCAGGTGCAAAAACCTCTAAACGCCAAACCGTCATACCATAAACGCAAAACAGCCTACGTTGTCACCATATTAACGTTAGTCAACAAACTAGAACTAACACATTAGTAAACCCACAATCACACAGTACAGTAAGCACTTTAATAGGTTACACCAGCAGGCCCCGGTGGCAATAAATGAATAAAACACAAAAGCTTACCTTGACTTGGAAGAATTGCAGTGTTGGATAGCCTTAGCATGCTAGCTAACATAAATAACATCACACTCGGAGTCAAGTTGTTGAGTAGGCTAAATTAGCTGCATTAGCTAAGTGAGTGAAAGGTAAACTAAAGACTTGTCTCTCTCCCTCTCGTTCTTTCTCTGAAATACCCTTATAGCCAGTCTCTCAACAATGACTAAATGCCCTTATAGCCAAACATGTACAGTGGATCTCTGGCGCCCTCCTCAGGCTATAGTGTGTTGTGAAAAGAAACAGCAGCCAACAGGTCAAGGCTGAAACATTAATCTGCTTGAACTTTGCATAAGATATGAATAAGTGGTTCATTCTTGGCTTGTTCGCCGTCCCATCCCTCCCCTTGTCCAGTGTCCACTCACCCATCCTCCCTGCCGGATGATGTAGTCTGCCTCAGCCTCCTCCAGGAAATTGACCCCCAGAGGAAGCAGGGTGGCCAGGATCTGTCCTTCTCCCTGTAGGGCCTGCAGCAGCACTAAGGGCACCAGCACCTGGGGACAGTGAGGGCAGAGTGTCAGGCCCAGTTCAAGACACTACCCAAAAGGAACCAGGATGGGTCAAATCAAAATGATGATGGTTCCACCAGGACTTTCAAAAAGGCTAAGGGGAGCTTCCACCACACATCAGATTTACGGCTGGCACGGTAATTGTATCATCATGTAACCGACGATAATGAATGAAGACAGTCATGAAAAAAAATCTTTCATAACAGTAAAAATAAAATAATCCAATGTTATTAATCAACATCATATTCAAGTCGACAAACTTTACCCAAAAGCAGCAAAGTAGTTTGGCTTACATCTAACAACAGATAAGGAGAGACGAGATAGAAGTATCTAGTTTTAGAATTTTGTGTTGTGAACTAAACAGCTGACTGAAGGCGGGACATATAGATGAGGTCCGTTTGTGATAACATGGACTCTTACGTGATTAAACTTTGTTGCTCGTTTCAGCAAGGTGTTGTAGCAAACCAGTCGTCGGTTGCCTTTGTGTGTCTTTTTTGCTATTCAAAACAATAAAACGGTGACCGTGGTCAATTGGCTGACAAATAACCGTCATTCCAAGTTCCATGATCGTCACAGCCCTAATCAGATTCCTTAGGATCTGCAAACACCATAGTCCTAAGAGCTAGGGAAAGAGCTTCTAGGTTGTTTCTGAACTAGGCCTAATAGGTTGTCAGGCAGTAACAGCAGGTGCACAGTAGAGATCCCTCACCTTGGTCCAGCCGCTCTGCGTGTGGCAGGAGACGTCTTGTGCTGCTTCTCTGAAACGCTCGTAGTCCAAAGGCCTGCCAAACGAACACACAGTGATCATTCGTCAATGACCTTGAAAGTAACTTGAGAAATGCATGCGTCACAGAAAGATGGTTTATAAATATGATTAAGATCATTTAGAAAAACACACACATTCCTAGCCTGTGATATGAGTAATGTCCTTACATTTCTGTAACTTGAGAAAATTAACCGGAAGCTTATATGCTAGTTTGGTGTCATTAATTAAACCTATATTGAGTGTTCCTTAGAAGAGGGCTCCCGAGTGGAGCAGTGGTGTAAGGCACTGCATCTCAGTGCAACAGGCGTCACTAGAGTCCCTGGTTCGAATCCAGGCTCTCACATCAAGCTGTGATTGGGAGTCCCATAGGGCGGCGCACAATTTGGCTGGTGTAGACAGTCATTGTAAATAGGAATTTGTTCTTAACTGACTTGCCTAGTTAAAAAAGGTTAATAATTTATTTATAAAAAATACATTCGATCATTAAAAGCACAATAAAAAACTGAAGTAGTCATGCAATACAACCTTTCACAAAAGGTCCATGTGCTGTTCTGAACTTGCTAGACAGGAACACTTTCCCTAAGACAGTATTGAAAGGCACCATCAACTCCACCTTGACTTTAGGCCTACAGTACAGGTGAGCCAGAGACGCATGCATATTTATGCTGATGAGGCTACCCAGGCACTGATGTGCTGTCTGTATTCAAGTACTCTTGAAGGCACTGACACGCATGTCTTTTCCCAACGAAAATGGTCATCTACCAAACTAATTGGTTTCAACAACGTAGGGAAAACAGCAATACACAGTTTACTAAATCTGTTCTTTTAAAAAGGGTGAACAGTGAACTCTACAACTGGCTACTCATGCTGCATGCACACACAATGAGAGAATGTTAGGCTAGATGTACACCAGAGGAGAACTGACCCCTCTCATTGAAGCCACAAAGGTCAAGGCAGACTCCAATACTGCAGGCATTGTTTTCATAAAACAGGATCCCCATTATAGTAAATGGGAAGATGGCAGTCTTCATGGATAAAACAATAAAAAGCATCCTGGTACCAATAATTGCTTCTCTTACACCAGATGTATGTCCTTGAACCGTCTATTTTAAAGTCGCACACAGAGTAAGTTATGATAATTTAGTAGTACAACAGCTAGCTCCAAGTCTTTATACAGTTGAAGTCAGAAGTTTACATACACCTTAGTCAAATACATTTAAACTCAGTTTTTCACAATTCCTGTCATTTAATCCTAGTAAAAATTCCCTGTCTTAGGTCAGTTAGGATCACCACTTTATTTTAAGAATGTGAAATGTCAGAAAAATAGTAGAGAATGATTTCAGCTTTTATTTATTTCATCACATCCCCAGTGGGTCAGAAGTTTACATACACTCAATTAGTACTTGGTAGCATTGCCTTTAAATTGTTTAACTTGGGTCAAACGTTTTGGGTAGCCTTCCACAAGCTTCCCACAAGAAGTTTGTTGAATTTTGGCTCATTCCTCCTGACAGAGCTGGTGTAACTGAGTCAGGTTTGTAGGCCTCCTTGCTCACACACGCTTTTTCAGTTCTGCCCACACATTTTCTATAGGATTGAGGTCAGGGCTTTGTGATGGTCACTCCAATACCTTGACTTTGTTGTCCTTAAGCCATTTTGACACAACTTTGGAAGTCTTTGTCCCCACGTGCAGTTGCAAACCGTAGTCTGGCTTTTTTATGGCCGTTTTGGAGCAGTGGCTTCTTCCTTGCTGAGCGGCCTTTCAGGTTATGTCGATATAGGACTCGTTTTACTGTGGATATAGATACTTTTGTACCTGTTTCCTCCAGCATCTTCACAAGGTTCTTTGCCGTTGTTCTGGGATTGATGATTTGCACTTTTCGCACCAAAGTACGTTCATCTCTAGGAGACTAAATGCGTCTCCTTCCTGAGCGGTATGACGGCTGCGTGGTCCCATGGTGTTCATACTTGTGTACTATTGTTTGTACAGATGAGCGTGGTACCTTCAGGCGTTTGGAAATTGCTCCCAAGGATGAACCAGACTTGTGAAGTCTCCAATGGAGCCCGGATCTCAATCCCATTGAGCACGTCTGTAAGCTGTTAGTGTCTTAAGGACCGTTTTGGGAGTTATTTGGATTGTCTTTGAAAGACAGGGTCCTGAAAAAGGGACATTTCTTTTTTTGTTATGTGTGTGTATATATATACAGTGGGGAGAACAAGTATTTGATACACTGCCGATTTTGCAGGTTTTCCTACTTACAAAGCATGTAGAGGTCTGTAATTTTTATCATAGGTACACTTCAACTGTGAGAGACGGAATCTAAAACAAAAATCCAGAAAATCACATTGTATGATTTTTAAATAATTAATTTGCATTTTATTGCATGATATAAGTATTTGATCACCTACCAACCAGTAAGAATTCCGGCTCTCACAGACCTGTTAGTTTTTCTTTAAGAAGCCCTCCTGTTCTCCACTCATTACCTGTATTAACTGCACCTGTTTGAACTCGTTACCTGTATAAAAGACACCTGTCCACACACTCAATCAAACAGATTCCAACCTCTCCACAATGGCCAAGACCAGAGAGCTGTGTAAGGACATCAGGGATAAAATTGTAGACCTGCACAAGGCTGGGATGGGCTACAGGACAATAGGCAAGCAGCTTGGTGAGAAGGAAACAACTGTTGGCGCAATTATTAGAAAATGGAAGAAGTTCAAGATGACGGTCAATCACCCTCGGTCTGGGGCTCCATGCAAGATTTCACCTCGTGGGGCATCAATGATCATGAGGAAGGTGAGGGATCAGCCCAGAACTACACGGCAGGACCTGGTCAATGACCTGAAGAGAGCTGGGACCACAGTCTCAAAGAAAACCATTAGTAACACACTACGCCGTCATGGATTAAAATCCTGCAGCGCACGCAAGGTCCCCCTGCTTAAGCCAGTGCATGTCCAGGCCTGTCTGAAGTTTGCCAATGACCATCTGGATGATCCAGAGGAGGAATGGGAGAAGGTCATGTTGTCTGATGACACAAAAATAGAGCTTTTTGGTCTAACTCCACTCGCCGTGTTTGGAGGAAGAAGAAGTATGAGTACAACCCCAAGAGCACCATCCCAACCGTGAAGCATGGAGGTGGAAACATCATTCTTTGGGGATGCTTTTCTGCAAAGGGGACAGGACGACTGCACCGTATTGAGGGGAGGATGGATGGGGCCATGTATCGCGAGATCTTGGCCAACAACCTCCTTCCCTCAGTAAGAGCATTGAAGATGGGTCGTGGCTGGGTCTTCCAGCATGACAACGACACGAAGCACACAGCCATGGCAACTAAGGAGTGGCTCCGTAAGAAGCATCTCAAGGTCCTGGAGTGGCCTAGCCAGTCTCCAGACCTGAACCCAATAGAAAATCTTTGGAGGGAGCTGAAAGTCCGTATTGCCCAGCGACAGCCCCGAAACCTGAAGGATCTGGAGAAGATCTGTAGGGAGGAGTGGGCCAAAATCCCTGCTGCAGTGTGTGCAAACCTAGTCAAGAACTACAGGAAACGTATGATCTCTGTAATTGCAAACAAAGGTTTCTGTACCAAATATTAAGTTCTGCTTTTCTGATGTATCAAATACTTATGTCATGCAATAAAATGCAAATTAATTACTTAAAAATCATACAATGTGATTTTCTGGATTTTTGTTTTAGATTCCGTCTCTCATAGTTGAAGTGTACCTATGATAAAAATTACAGACCTCTACATGCTTTGTAAGTAGGAAAACCTGCAAAATCGGCAGTGTATCAAATACTTGTTCTCCCCACTGTATATATATATACTCCCAAAACATTCGTTAAGACACTAACAGCTTACAGACGGTAGGCAATTAAGGTCACAGTTGTGAAAACTTAGGCCTAAAGAGGCCTTTCTACTGACTCTGAACACACCAAAAGAAAGATGCACCGGGTCCCTGCTCGTCTGCGTGAACGTGCCTTAGGCATGCTGCAAGAAGGCATGAGGACTGCGGATGTGACATGTTGCAATGTCCGTACTGTGAGACGCCCAAGACAGCGCTACAGGACGGACAGCTGATCGTCCTCGCAGTGACAGACCACGTGTAACAACACCTGCACAGGATCAGTACATCCGAACATCACACCTGCGGACGGCAACAACACCAGGAACGCACAATCCCTCCTTCAGTGCTCAGACTGCTTGGCGCTGTTGTAAGGCAGGTCCTCACCAGACATCACCGGCAACATCGCCTATGGGCA
Source organism: Salvelinus alpinus (assembly GCF_045679555.1). Classification (NCBI taxonomy): domain Eukaryota; kingdom Metazoa; phylum Chordata; class Actinopteri; order Salmoniformes; family Salmonidae; genus Salvelinus; species Salvelinus alpinus. The sequence goes on from NC_092100.1 coordinate 49,120,289, forward strand.
CAAACCCACCGTCGCTGGACCAGACCGAACTGGCAAAAAGTGCTCTTCACTGACGAGTCATGGTTTTGTCCCACCAGGGGTGATGGTCGGATTTGCGTTTATCGTCGAAGGAATGAGCGTTACAGCGAGGCCTGTACTCTGGAGCAGGATCGATTTGGAGGTGGTGGGTCCATCATGGTCCGGGCGGTTGTCATTGCAGGCAATCTCAACGCTGTGCGTTACAGGGAAGACATCCTCCTCCCTCATGTGGTACCCTTCCTGCAGGCTCATCCTGACATGACCCTCCAACATGACAGAGCTCCACCTATACTGCTCGTTCTGTGCGTGATTTCCCGCAAGACATGATTGTCAGTGTTCTGCCATGGCCAGCGAAGAGCCCGGATCTCAATCCCATTGAGCACGTCTGGGACCTGTTGGATCGGAGGGTGAGGGCTAGGGCCATTCCCCCCAGAAATGTCCGGGAACTTGTAGGTGCCTTGGTGGAAGAGTGGAGTAACATCTCACAGCAGTCCATGAGGAGGAGATGAACTGCAGTACCTAATGCAGCTGGTGGCCACACCAGATACTGACTGTTATTTTTTATTTTAACCCCCCACCCCCTTTGTTCAGGGACACATTATTCAATTTCTGTAAGTCACATGTCTGTGGAACTTGTTCAGTTTATGTCTCAGTTGTTGAATCTTGCTATGTTCATACAAATATTTACACATGTCAAGTTTGCTGAAAATAAATGCAGTTGACAGTGAGAGGACGTTTCTTTTTTTGCTGATTTATTTTATATTCCCGCAGGAGGCCTTTTGGTTAAATAAATAAAAAAGTACCCTGATACTCAATGAAAGGGGTAACACTGTGCTAGCCTGCAACGTCACTTCCTGGAATAGCTCAAACTGCGCGTGTTATGCCTACATAAATTGCCTACATGAGACGCCATCTTAACCAACCTCCTTGGCTTCAAATGCTCTATCGAGTATTCACATTGAAATGAATGGTGCCACGTGATCGATGGTTTTGTCCATTCATAGATTGTTATTGGTGTATACTGCAGAACAGACACTCACGCACTGAGGAGTGTGTGTACAGCGGAGGCCAGGTGTGTGTCCAGGTCTCTGGCCACCCGGTCGCCCAGAGCAGCAAGGCAGTCCTCGATGGAGCTCTCTGGGTTGGCAGGGCTGAACACTGGAGACATGTGGCAGTCGAAGCCTGTACTGGAGAAGGCTGCAAACACACACCCAATCATTTCTTTAACAGTCCCAGACTCGGTTGTACAAAAACACAGCATGATGAGTCGAATGACCCAACTATTAGCATGCTCAGACGTCTGTGTTGTGAGGGCATACAATATCTGTGTGTGTGTGTGCGCGCGCACATCCTCTTACAGGCTGAGATCTCGTCTTCCAGTTGCCTCAGCTCTTCCTCTATCTGTCCTTTCATCACTCTGTTCCGCTCGCTCTCCATCTCTCTGTCCACAGCATACTGGTCATCTCCTGGAAGGGAACACAACACCCTGATACTCAGCTAACAGTCACATGTGACATATTTACAATCAATGACATCATTATCTATGTTTCCACTTTTCCAGTGATGTTTTTTGGTCGACACTTAGAAAGTTGTCATAGAAAACAGACGAGACAATTGCCTGCTACGGTATGTTTCCACTGAACGGAAAAACAGCTGGACGTCAGAAATAAAAAATATATACATCTTTTTTTTTTAAACACTTCAGCAAAAATCTAGCGTCTAATAAAAATTATTTGGTTAGAGGTTTCCATTATCCAAATTGCGCATTAGTAAATTGGTGACAGCCTGTATGCCTTCCCTCCTATTCTTTTCATGTCTCAGGTATATTGCCATATTGTAATATTTGTGCCAACTTATCGCCACAGTCCATATGGTGAAACTTGCACTCCAGTAGACCTGAAATACAGAGACACACAAAAGTATGAACAACCCTTCAAATTAGTGGATTCAGCCATACTCATTGCTACAGGAGTATAAAAAAATATTTTAAAAACAAGCACACAGCCATGTATGTATGCATGTACAGTGCATTTGGAAAGTATTTAGACCCCTTGACTTCTTCCACATTGTCAAGTTAGCCTTATTCTAAAATGTATTAAATCGTTAGTCCCCCCTCAATCTACACACAATACCCTATAATGACAAAGCAAAGACAGCTTTGTTGAATTTTTGCAAATGTATTAATAATAAACATTTACATAAGTATTCAGACCCTTCACTCAGTCCTTTGTTGAAGCACATTTGGCAGCGATTACAGCATCGAGTCTTCTTGGGTATGACGCTACAAGCTTGGTACACCTGTATTTGGGGAGTTTCTCCCATTCTCTGCAGATCCTCACAAGCTCGGTCAGGTTGGATGGGGAGCGTTGCTGCACAGCTATTTTCAGGTCTCTCAAGAGATGTTCGATCGGGTTCAATTCGGGCTCTGGCTTGGCCACTCAAGGAACTTCAGAGACTTGTCCCGAAGCCACTCCTGCATTGTCTTGGCTGTGTGCTTAGGGTCATTGTCCTGTTGGAAGGTGAACCTTCATCCCAATCAGAGGTCCTGAGCAGGTTCCCTCCAGATATGACACTTGGAATGCAGGCCAAAGTGCTCAATCTTGGTTTCATCAGACCAGAGAATCTTGTTTCTCATGGTCAGAGTCCTTTAGGTGCCTTTTGGAAAACTCCAAGCGGGCTGTCATGTGCCTTTTACTGAGGAGTGGTTTCTGTCTGGCCACTACCATAAAGGCCTGATCAGTGGAGTGCTGCAGAGATGGTTGTACTTCTGGAAGGTTCGCCCATCTCCACAGAGGAACTCTGGAGCTCTGTCAGAGAGACTATCAGGTTCTTGGTCACCTCCCACGATTGCTCAGTTTGGCCGGGCGGCCAGCTCTAGGAAGAGTCTTGGTGGTTCCAAACCCCTTCTATTTAAGAATGATGGAGACCACTGTTCTTGAGGACCTTCAAAGCTGCAGAAATGCTGTGGTACCCTTCCCCAGATCTGTGCTTTGACACAATCCTGTCTCGGAGCTCTACGGAAAATTCCTTCGACCTCATGGTTTTTGCTCTGTCAACTGTGGGACCTTTTAATATAGACAGATGTGTGCCTTTCCAAATCATGTCCAATCAATTGAATTTACCACAGGTGGACTCCAATCAAGTTGGATGATGAATGGAAAAAGGACGTACCCGAGCTCAATTTCAAGTCTCATAGCAAAGGGTCTGAATACATCTGTAAATAAGGTATTTGCAAACATTTCTAAAAGCCTGTTTTCACTTTGTCATTATGGGGTATTGTGTGTAGTTTGATGAGGATTTTTAAAATATTTTTTATCCATTCTAGAGTAAGACTAACGTAACTAAATATGGAAAAAGTGAAGGGGGTCTGAATACTTTCCGAATGCACTGCAGGTATGTAAGTATGTATGAATTCTCTATGGCATAGTTGTACATTTTTTGGTCCTTAAATAAAAGAAAGTATACCAGTTTCATTCATCACAGATTTTCTTTAACCAGTTTTGGCCTTTAACGCAGGCACGTTCCTTACCTTCTTCCACTTGCTTCTTACATTTTTGCGGAAATGCTGCAATTAGTTGCTTGTCATTTTGGACAGAGCAGACATTTCCATATATTTTTGTTAGCTGCATGTGTGACATAACTCAACCAGTCCTATTTATGATTATTGTAATCTTCGTAATTTACAAAACATTTATTGTTTAACCATAGGGTTGCAAAGGGTCGTAAACTTTCCGGTAAATTTCCGGGATTTTTCAGAAAATATTCCATGGAAGTTAAGCCTGGGAATTTGGGGAATTTTGCTTAAATAATTTTTTTTTCATCAAGTTAGCTTATAACAGTGATTTTCTTTTGTGGGATACACAAGGCAATTCTAGATCATGTGCATATTTTGGTAAAACTATCCCCAATTCAAACTCCTTCCATTTAAAGAACAGCGTACATGTTGGACACCAAGTATACTGGCAAGAGCATCCTGTCTGGTGCAGAGATCAACAACTACCTTTAAAACAGGTAGTTAGGTAAGGACACAAGCAAATAAGTAAACTGGGATATGACTAAAGACTTAAATCAGGGTGATTTTTCCACAAATAGGCAGGTGTTGTCCTTTCCATGGTAGCGAGATCTTATTTTTTTACTAACCTTCTATTAACATATACTGTAATAAGAATGTATTATTTCAGAATATGAAAACCGTCAGACCATTTTATTGGTAAACTACCCGGTAACGTAAAAGTCGTATTTTTTTGTGATCCAATACGTAAAATAGTACACTTATCAATTTGGTTGTAATCCAGAAAGGTTAGAAAAATAACTAGATCCTCAGGCTGTGGAAGGATGCAAATTGTTGATTTAAAAGAAACCATGAATCCGAGTACAATGACCCCTTTGATTTTAAGTCGTGGATTTTTAGCCCCTTGATATTATAGTTGGATCTGATTTTAATAGCTAACATTGATGGTCATATAAAATAGTTATGCCGATAGTGGACAACTTTGTTTTACTCCGACAGTTAAATACTTTAAGTAGCCATTATTTACCATTTTACACATAGGGTTACTACACACACACGTATGTGGACACCCCTTCAAATTAGTGGATTCAGCCATCTCAGCCACACCCGTTGCTGACAGGTGTATAAAAATCGAGCACACAGACATGCAATCTCCATAGACAAACATTGGCAGTAGAATGGCCTTACTGATGAGCTCAGTGACTTTCAACATGGCCAAGTCATAGGATGCCACCTTTCCAACAAGTCAGTTCATCAAATTTCTGCCCTGCTAGAGGTGCTCCGGTCAACTGTAAGTGCTGTTATTGTGGAGTGGAAACGTCTTGGAGCAACAATGGCTCAGCCGCGAAGTGGTAGGACACACAAGCCCACAGAACAGGACCGCCTAGTGCTGAAGCACGTAGAAATCGTCTGTCCTTGGTTGCAACACTCACTATCGTGTTCCAAGCAACATCAGCACAAGAAGTGTTCGTCGGGAGCTTCATGAAATTAGTTTCCATGGCTAAGCACACAAGTCTAAGATCACCATGCACACTGCCAAGAGCCGACTGGAGTGGTGTAAAGCTCGCCGCCACAGGACTCTGGAGCAGTGGAAACGCAGTCTCTGGAGTGATAATCTCGCTTCCTCATCTGAAAGTCCAATGGACGAATCTGGGTTTGGCGGATGCCAGGAGAACACTACCTGGCCGAATGCATAGTGCCAACTGTAAAGTTTGGTGGGGGAGGAATAATGGTCTGTAGCCATTTTTCCATTGTTTGGGCTAAGCCGGTTAGCTCCAGTGAAGGGAAATCTTAACGCTACAGCATACAATGACATTCTAGACGATTCTGTGATTCCAACTTGTGGGAACAGTTTAGGGAAGGCCCTTTCCTGTTTCAGCATGGCAATCCCCAGTGCACAAAGCGAGGTCCATACAGAAATGGTTTGTCGAGATCAGTGTGGAAGAACTTGACTGGTCTGCACAGAGCCATGACCTCAACCCCATTGGATGCTTTTGGGATGAATTGGAACACCGACTGCAACCCAGGCCTAATCGCCCAACGTCAGTGCCAGACCTCACTAAAGCGCGTGGTTGAATAGAAGCAAGTCCTCGCAGCAATGTACCAACATCTAAAGGAAAGCCTTCCCAGAAGGAGTGATGGCTGTTTTAGCAGCAAAGGGGGGACCAACTCCATATTAATGCCTATGACTTTGGAATGATATGTTCGACGATGTACTTTTGGCACATTATGTCAGAAAATGCCTTATAAATTCTAAAGCCTTGGTTAAAAACAAGTTGTCATCCAATAGGCTTTGATTACACTTCCACTATGCTCGCAACATGGAAATTCTGTAAGAGTAATATATATGCCAATTATTTGATGGTCCGACCGCATTCTGTTCCCCATGAACACTTTTGGTGCCAGCGAAAACGATGTAAGTAGTCAAGACGACTAGCTTGATTGAGCCTCCACCACAGTTTGAACATTCGGATCAAAATTACTGTTAATTAATATCACCCCTTTTGAGTTTCGTTGCACTATCCACCCCCCCACAAGCTCAGATGTTCAACAGTTTCTCCAACACCGATCCCAACTCAAGAGTAGACTTAATGTATGCATGTGCATGCAGTTGTAGCTGTTTAAGAAGGCATGCCAAATTGAGCAAGAATGGGGAGATTTGATTAACCAATGTCTAGTCCTAACTGATGTATGCTGGATACAGCCCTTTCCCCCGGAACACACACACTCGCTGGTCCCCCATTGTGACAATGTTCAAGCACCTCTGTGCAGTCAGACCATTAAATTAATTTGTGCCGCCAGGGCCACAATAATTTGCCCACTCTCTGACTGTCAGTGTGACCCCCCTCCCTATACGGCACCACAACAAACCTGCCAACAGAGGGACGCCCACCAAAACTCATAGACCAGGCAAGGAGGGCATTAATCAGAGGCAACAAAGAGACCAAAGATAACCCTGAAGGAGCTGCAAAGCTCCACAGCGGAGATTGGAGTATCTGTCCACAGGACCACTTTAAGCCATACACTCCACAGAGCTGGGCTTAATGGAAGAGTGGCCAGAAAAAAAGCCATTGCTTAAAGAAAAAAAAATAAGTAGGCACATTTGGTGTTCGCCAAAAGGCATGTGGGTGACTCCCCAAACATATGGAAGAAGGTACAGATAAAACTAAAATTGAGCTTTTTGGCCATCAAGGAATATGCTATGTCTGGCACAAACCCAACACCTCATCTCCACAGTGAAGCATGGTAGTGGCATCATCGTGCTGTGGGGATGTGTTTCATTGGCAGGGACTGGGAAACTGTTCAGAATTGAAGGAATGATGGATGGCGCTAAATACAGGGAAATTCTTGAGGGAAACCTGTTTCAGTCTTTCAGAAATTTGAGACTGTGGCGGAGGTTCACCTTCCAGCAGGACAATGACCCGAAGCATACTGCTAAAGCAAAACTCAAGTGTTTTAAGTGGAAACCAATCCAATTGAGAATCTGTGGTATGACTTTAAGATTGCTGTACACCAGCAGAACCTATCCAACTTGAAGGAGCTGGAGCAGTTTTGCCTTGAAGAATGGGCAAAAATCCGAGTGGCTACACGTGCCAAGCTTATAGGAGACATACAAAGAGACTTGCAGCTGTAATTGCTGAAAAAAGGTGTCTCTACAAAATATTGACTTTGGTGGGTGAATAGTTATGCACGCTTAAGTTTTTTTGTCTTATTTCTTGTTTGTGTCAAAATAAAAAATATTTTGCATCTTCAAAGTGGTAGGCATGTTGTGTAAATCAAATGATACAAACCCCCCAAATAAATACATTTTAATTCCAGGTTGTAAGGCAACAAAATAGGAAAAATGCTAAGTGGGGTGAATACTTTTGCAAGCCACTGTACCTTATTTCATTAACGTAGGGCTTAATGCTCCTGAAGTAATCTATTCAAAATCAAATATTCTTCTTTGCCATTATTTAGTTGTGATATGGTTCAGTCAGCCAGATGCACAGTGCAAACATTAGTTATGTGCAGAACCTCTGTTACTGACTATATGGTGTAATAACTGCAGTCCACAAATGTACACATGCTGTAGGCCTATGTAATGGTTTACAGGGAGGTTAGAAGGTACCAATTTTTTTTAAACTGTACTCTATGGAGACCCACCTACACAGAGCAAAGTTAAACCTTTGTTCAATGCTCATCACTATGACAGTCACACTTACAAGGCAAAGTAGCAGCAACGCACTCCATCTCCACTGAGTGTAGGCCCCTCTCAGGTGTGGATATTAAATATACACCAATTACCAAACACAGCAGTCATGGATGGATTGACATTAGAGTATGCTATAGGCCATCGGGGACAAACAGCACTGAGATGTACATATCATTAAAACATGTAGTGAATGTACACACTCCCTTTTCAAGCTGCTCTCTCCTCCCTCACCTTCTCCTCCTCTCTCTAGCAATACACGCTCTGCTCTCATTGCGGGCTTACAGGCCCAGATGCACACCACTCATTCACACACACACTGGTGAATTATTCACAACATCCATTGCATGTTGCTGGGGGCAGGCAGAGACCCACATGACAGGGCACACACAGCCCTCCCTCCCGGTACTCCTCCACATCTCTCCAGCCCGCTCACTGGTTAGGAAACAAACAATGCAGCCACTCAGCCAGAAAGGACCGTGGGAGGGGGCGAGTGTGATGCAGAGAGATTTCATTGGGCCGCTGTGGATGATGCTCGGTCAGTTCACACTGCCTCTGAAGCGGATTTGGTCAACTCCACTATGCTGTTAACTTGACAGTTATATGACTGGGCCCAAGGCTAGCCTCCTCCTGCTCTCATTTGTTTGGAAGCAAGCAGCACAGCTAAAACAAGGCATCTGCCAACACGCAATTTCTCCTTAGATAAAGTGAGAATGGTTTGCTCAAGTCCATTGTCAAGAATTAAATAGAACTGATCAACTAGCGGTACTCAAATACTGTACTTATTTCTAGGAAAGGGATGTGTCAAAGGGAGGCAGGACTCTTTATCCAGGTAACGCTGTCTAATGCCTAGTACATCAGCCAATTTCCACACATCAAGCGTCTCATTCCCCCTTAAACCCTCTGCTGGCCGCTCACACATGAACTCACTCAGTGAGAAGCAATGAGGCTCCCTGTTGGTTTTCCCAGCCAGGCTAGGTGCTGGTTCAGCAGTCCGGCCTGTGCCTCTCTTTTCTCTTGACCGGTGGCGTGTGAGTAATGCTACGGGGATTGCACACGACAGGCTGTCAGAACAAGGAGTGGGCCGAGCGGAAAGCAGGGATCAGGCACTCGTCTCCACATTACCCACTCCGGTCGAAAGGAAATACGGAGGTCCAGCTCTTCCTGTCAGAGCAAAAAGGTCTTTGCCTTTCATAGAGAACAGTCAGACTTGTTCTTTAACCATGGCAATCACATGGGGCACATGCCAGACCTCAGAGAACCCCAGACCACTGCTCCTACAGGGCTGTCACACCGTCCGTAGTTAGAGCAGGTCAGGCTAGTTAATGGAGGAGTTTGTAATGGTTCCATTTTGTAGATCAAACCATTTCCCACCCTAACGCCAGTGACTGTCAACTAGGTTTGGACGATGTCAACCTCTGTCCTATCATGGTTATATTCTCATAAAACATTGTGATATACCATAGTATCACCCCCTATTGGCCAACCCCCTAAAACATTTTGGGAATAAAAATTGTAATATACAAAAACTGCTAAAACCAAAGTTGTGCTATAGCGTGAAATTGCATGCAACAACTAGATGAATCATGTTGAATCTGCTCCTTTAATTCTCTATCTCCAACGCACTAGACAACCAGTTCTTATAGCCTTTAGCCGTACCCTCATCCTACTCCTCCTCTGTTCCTCTAGTGATGTAGAGGTTAACCCAGGCACTGTAGCCCCCAGTTCCACTCCTATTCCCTAGGCGCTATCATTTGTTGACTTCTGTAACCGTAAAAGCCTTGGTTTCATGAATGTTAACATCAGAAGCCTCCTCCCTAAGTTTGTTTTATTCACCGCTTTAGCACACTCCGCCAACCCTGATGTCCTAGCCATGTCTGAATCCTGGCTTAGGAAGGCCACCAAAAATCCAGAAATGTCCATCCAACTACAACATTTTCCACCAGGATAGAACTGCCAAAGGGGGTGGAGTTGCAATCTACTGCAGAGACAGCCTGCAGAGTTGTCATGCTATCCAGGTCTGTGCCCAAACAGTTCGAGCTTCTACTTCTAAAATTCCACCTTTCCAGAAACAAGTCTCACCGTTGCCGCTTGCTATAGACCACCTTCTGCCACCAGCTGTGCCCTAGACACCATATGTGAATTAATTGCCCCCCGTTTATCTTCAGAGTTTGTACTGTTAGGGGACCTAAACTTGGATATGCTTAACACCCCGGCCACCCTACAATCTAAGCTAGAAGCCTTCAAATCTCACAAATCATCAAGGAACCTACCAGGTAGAACCCTAAATACGTAAACAGGCAACCTCATAGACATCATCCTGACCAACCTGTCCTCTAAATACACCTCTGCTGTTTTCAACCAGGATCTCAGCGATCACTGCCTCATTGCCTGCGTCCGTAATGGGTCCGCGGTCAAACGACGACCCCTCATCACTGTCAAACGCTCCCTAAAACACTTCAGCGAGAAGGTCTTTCTAATCGACCTGGCCTGGGTATCCTGGAAGGATATTGACCTCATTACGTCAGTAGAGGGTGCCTGGTTATTCTTTAAAAGTGCTTTCCTCACAATCTTAAATAAACATGCCCCATTCAAAAGAAATGTACAACTAAGAACAGATACAGCCCTTGGTTCACTCCATACTTGACTGCCCTTGACCAGCACAAAAACATCCTGTGGCGTATTGCATTAGCATCGAATAGCTCCCGCGATATGCAACTTTTAACTTCTTATGGCTGGGGGCAGTATTGAGTAGCTTGGATGAATAAGGTGCCCAGAGTAAACTGCCTGCTACTCAGGCCCAGAAGCTAAGATATGCATATTATTAGTAGATTTGGATAGAAACTCTGAAGTTTCTAAAACTGTTTGAATGAAGTCTGTGTATAACAAAAACCTGAGAAAAAATCCAACCAGGAAGTGGGAAATCTGAGGTTTGCCTATCCAATACACAGTGTCTATGGGGTCATATTGCACTTCACAAGGCTTCCACTAGATGTCAACAGTCTTTAGAACCTTGTTTCAGGTTTCTACTGTGAAGGATGAGGGAATGAGAGCTGATTGAGTCAGGGGTCTGGCAGAGTGCCACGAGCTCACTCAGGCACGCCCCCGTGAGAGGTAGCTGCGTTCCTTTTCGTTTCTAAAGACAAAGGAATTCTCCGGTTGAAACATTATGGAAGATGTATGTTAAAAACATCCTAAAGATTAATTCTATACATCGTTTGACATGTTTGTACGAACTGTAATGGAATGTTTTGACTTTGTCTGGCCTGCGCGTCATGAATTTGGATTTTTTAACTAAACGCGAACAAAAAGGAGGTATTTGGACATAAATGATGGACTTCATCGAACAAAACAAACATTTATTGTGGAACTGGGATTCCTGGGAGTGCATTCTGATGAAGAACATCAAAGGTAAGTGAATATTTATAATGCTACTTCTGACTTCTGTTGACTCCACAACATGGCGGGTACCTGTATGGCTTGTTTTTGTGTCTGAGCGCCGTACTCAGATTATTGCATGGTGTGCTTTTTCCTAAAAGTTTTTTTGAAATCTGACACAGCGGTTGCATTAAGGAGAAGTTTATCTAAAGTTCCATGTATAACACTTGTATCTTTTATCAATGTTTATTATGAGTATTTCTGTAAATTGATGTGGCTCTCTGCAAAATCACTGGATGTTTTGGATGCAAAACATTACTGAACATAACACGCCAATGTAAACTAAGATTTTTGGATATAAATATGAATTTTATCGAACAAAACATACATGTATTGTGTAACATGAAGTCCTATGAGTGTCATCTGATGAAGATCATCAAAGGTTAGTGATTCATTTTATCTCTATTTCTGCTTTTTGTGACTCCTCTCTTTGGCTGGAAAAATGGCTGTGTTCTTCTGTGACTAGGTACTGACCTAACATAATCGTTTGGTGTGCTTTCGTCGTAAAGCCTTTTTGAAATCGGACACTGTGGCTGGATTTACAACAAGTTTATCTTTAAAATGGTGTCAAATACTTGTATGTTTGAGGAATTTTAATTATGAGATTTGTTGTTTGAATTTGGCGCCCTGCAATTTCACTGGCTGTTGTCAAGTCGATCCTGTTAACGGGATCTCAGCCGTAAGAATTAAGGGAAGTTAGGAACCAATATACACAGGCAGTTTGGAAAAGCTTGCCTTTGCTTTCCTAACAGAAATTTGCATCCTGTAACACAAACTCCAAAAAGTTCTGGGACACCGTAAAGTCCATGCCCACTGCACTGAGGTTAGGAAACACTGTCATCACCGATAAATTTACGACAATCGAGAATTTCATTAAGCATTTTTCTACGGCTGGCCATGCTTTCCACCTGGCTACGCCGGGCAACAGCTCTGCACCCCCACAGCAACTTGACCAAGCCCCCCCCCCCCCCCATTACTCCTTCACCTAAATCCAGATAGCTGATGTTCTGAAAGAGCTGCAAAATCTGGACCCCTACAAATCAGCCGGGCTAGACAATCTGGACCCTCTCTTTCTAAAATTATCCGCAGCAATTGTTGCAACCCCTAGTACAAGTCTGTTCAACCTCTCATATCATCGGAGATCCTTAAAGATTGGAAAGCGGCCACGGTCATCCCCCTCTTCAAAGGGGGACACACTCCAGGCCCAAACTGTTACAGAACGATATCTATCCTACCCTGGCTATCTAAAGTCTTCGAAAGCCAAGTTAACAAACAGATCACCAACCATTTCGAATCCCACCATACCTTCTCCGCTATGCAATTTGGTTTCCGAGCTGGTCATGGGTGCATCTCAGCCACACTCAAGGTCCTAAACGATATCAGAACCGCCATCAATAAAAGACAATACTGTGCAGCCGTATTCATCAACCTGGCCAAGGCTTTTGACTCTGTCAATCACCACATTCTAATCAGAAGACTCAAAAGCCTTGGTTTCTCAAATGACTACCTCGCCTGGTTCACCAACTACTTCTCAGATAGAGTTCAGTGTGTCAAATCAGAGGGCCTGTTGTCCGGACCTCTGGCAGTCTACGGGGGTGCCACAGGTTTCAATTCTCTGGCCGACTCTTTTCTCTGTATACATCAATGATGTCGCTCTTGCTGCTGGGGATTCTCTGATCCACCTCTACGCAGACGACACCATTCTGTATACTTCTGGCCCTTCTTTGGACACTTAACAAACATCCAGACTAGCTTCAATGCCATACAACACTCCTTCCGTGGCCTCCAACTGCTCTTAAATGCAAGTAAAACTAAATGCATGCTCGTCAACCGATCGCTGCCCGCACACACCCGCCCGTCTAGCATCACTACTCTGGATGGTTCTGACTTAGAATATGTGGAGAACTACAAATACCTAGGTGTCTGGTAAACTCTCCTTCCAGACTCACATTAAGCATCTCCAATCCAAAATGAAATCTAGAAATCGGCTTCCTATTTCACAACAAAGCATCCTTCACTCATGCTGCCAAACATACCCTGGTAAAACTGACTATCCTACCGATCCTTGACTTCAGCGATGTCATTTACAAAATAGCCTCCAACACTCTACTCAGCGAATTGGATGCAGTCTATCACAGTGCCATCCGTTTTGTCACCAAAGCCCCATATACTACCCACCACTGCGACCTGTATGCTCTTGTTTGCTGGCCCTCGCTTCATATTCATCACCAAACCCACTGGCTCCAGGTCATCTATAAGTCTTTGCTAGGTAAAGCCTGGCCTTAGCTCACTGGTCACCATAGCAGCACCAACCCGTAGCACACGCTCCAGCATGTATATTTCACTGGTCATCCCCAAAGCCAACTCCTGCTTTGGCCGCATTTCCTTCCAGTTCTCTGCTGCCAACAACTGGAACGAATTGCAAAATTCACTGAAGCTGGAGTCTTATACAGTTGAAGTCGGAAGTTTACATACACTTAGGTTGGAGTCATTAAAACCACTCCACAAATTTCTTGTTAACAAAATACAGTTTTGGCAAGTCGGTTAGGACATCACTTTGTGCATGACAAGTAATTTTTCCAACAATTGTTTACAGACAGATTATTTCACTGTATCACAATTCCAGTGGGTCAGAAGTTTACATACACTAAGTTGACTGTGCCTTTAAACAGCTTGGAAAATTCCAGAAAATGATGTCATAGCTTTAGAAGCTTCGGAGGGGCTAATTGACATTTGAGTCAATTGGAGGTGTACCTGTGGATGTATTTCAAGGCCTACCTTCAAACTCAGTGCCTCTTTGCTTGACATCATGGGAAAATCAAAAGAAATCAGCCAAGACCTCAGAAAAAAAATGGTAGGCCTCCACAAGTCTGGTTCATCCTTGGGAGCAATTTCCAAACTTCTGAAGGTACCACGCTCATCTGTACCAACAATAGTACGCAAGAATAAACCCCATGGGACCACGCAGCCGTCATACCGCTCAGGAAGGAGACACGTTGTCTCCTAGAGATGAACGTACTTTGGTGCAAAAAGGGCAAATCAATCCCAGAACAACAGCAAAGGACCTGCTGAAGATGCTGGAGGAAACAGGTACAAAAGTATCTATATCCACAGTAAAATGAGATCTATATCGACATAACCTGAAAGGCCTCTCAGCAAGTTAGAAGCCACTGCTCCAAAACCGCCATAAAAAAGCAAGACTACGGTTTGCAACTGCACATGGGGACAAATATCGTACTTTTTGGAGAAATGTCCTCTGGTCTGAGGAAACAAAAATAGAACTGTTTGGCCATAATGACCATCGTTATGTTTGGAGGGAAAAGGGGGAAGCTTGCAAGCCGCAGAACACCACCCCAACCGTGAAGCACGGGGGTGGCAGCATCATGTTGTGGGGGTGCTTTGCTACAGGAGGGACTGGTGCACTTCACAAAATAGATGGCATCATGAGGATGGAAAATGATGTGGATATGTTGAAGCAATATCAGTCAGGCGTTCAAGCTTGGTCGCAAATCGGTCTTCCAAATGGACAATGACAATTTTTGTGGCAAAATGGCTTGAGGACAACAAAGTCAAGGTATTGGAGTGGCCATCACAAAGCCCTGGCCTCAATCCTATAGAAAATGTGTGGGCAGAACTGAAAAAGCGTGTGCAAGCAAGGAGGCCTACAAACCTGACTCAGTTACACCAGCTCTGTCAGGAGGAATGGGCCATAATTCACTCAAATTATTGTGGGAAGCTTGTGGAAGGCTACCCGAAACGTTTGACCCAAGTTAATGTAAAAGCAATACACTCAATTATTATTTGGTAGCATGTAAACTTCTGACCCACTGGGAAAGTGATGAAAGAAATAAAAGCAGAAATAAATAATTCTCTACTATTATTCTGATATTATACATTCTTAAAATAAAGTGCCGGTCCTAACTGACCAAAAACAGGTTATTTTTACTAGGATTAAATGTCAGGAATTGTGAAAAACTGAGTTTAAATGTATTTGGCTAAGGTGTATATAAACGTCCGACTTCAACTGTATATAGATTTTTCTATTGTGTTATTGACTGTACGTTTGTTTATCCCATGTGTAACTCTGTTGTGTTGTTTCTGTCGCACTGCTTTGCTTTATCTTGGCCAGGTCGCAGTTGTAAATGAGAAGTTGTTCTCAACTGGCCTACCTGGTTAAATAAAATTGAAATAAATAAAATAAATGTTGTTGAAAGTGCTGGCAAATATTTTCTAAAACAATTTTCTGGTGGAGATCCAGCATGGATCGCTCACATGGAGAAAACTGACAGTCAACTGACGAGGAACAGGCCTTACTGTAATGAGTTAGTTTATAAAAACATGGGCTGGATAGAAGCGAAGTCTACCATCTTCAGAAATTGATAATAATTGCTTTGCCTCATCCTCCTCTCTTAATAGGCTATTGTTTATCATCTCTAATAAAGCTGTGATTGAGACCAGCCTATAAGACTCCGACTTCCATTCTTGCTCTTTTTGAAAGTGGCAACTTCAGGACAATAGTGCCTTCTTAGGCTATTAGAATATTTGGGAAATAGGTTTCTGTTTATAAAACTTTAAATGTGTCTTAAAGCTTTTATAATAGGCCTAGTATGAGGATAGGTTATTGGCCATTTGGTTTTCAACCTCACATGGATGGATTTTCCTGCCCCTCACGTATTATTTCTTTCTTAATAAGCTTAAACTTGTCAAATCGATTTTTCTATATTGATATGGTTTCGTCTCTCATGATTAGTCCCCTGGCCCTATTACGTTTTAGGCTATTCAAACAACTCTGTTCAATGCATTCATTGTTTGATCGGGAGAAAAAGCATACATGGATGAAAGCGTAGCCTAGCCCAAAGTAATATTGAATGGAGAAGGGAATATTGACTAGGTTTTTGAAAACAACTAAACAGAATATAGTTAAGGAGTGTCCATTATAAAAACAAATAGGAATAGGCAGATTACTCTGAATGTTTTTAATTTGATATATTTCACCTTTAGTTAACCAGGTAGGCTAGTTGAGAACAAGTTCTCATTTGCAACTGCGACCTGGCAAAGATAAAGCAAAGCAGTTCGACACATACAACACAGTTACACATGGATTAAACAAACATACAAACAATAATACAGTAGAAAAATCTATATACAGCATGTGCAAATGAGGTAGTATTCGGAATGTCCCTTGTGTGCTGCACTACTCCATTCTTTACTGCATGTTGCCAATCATCGTTGATAGATGATACCGTTGTAATATCGCCCAACCCTACTGTCAACATTACTAGATTCTGTTCTGTCTCCACATAACTAGGGTAGAGATACCAACATGCTTGGAAGTGGTGCCAACACAAGCTGCCCATCCATTCTGTAAAGGCATGGTAGGACTCCAGGAAGCTTCGATTGACACATGCGTGCTGACCATGTTTGTGTGACCTCCCAGAATTAGGACAAGAAAAGCCTAACAGTCCACTAGCTCAACCCAGGCAGAATACAGAACAGCCTCTGTACTAAAGCTACTGGGCAGGTTTTCAAGCCAGAGACCAAGACAGCAATTACATATTTCTAATGAGAGCCAATGAAAAGGGGGATGGGCACTGGCAGGCAATCTGTATAGACGGTGTCTGCACCCCAATTATTTACCGAAGTGGGCACTCGTACACGCTCTCGCATTGGTATAAACAAAAATGCTTACACCAATTTTAAATACATGGTGGAGAGTGTGCTAGTGGTGGAGAATTGGGAACGGGAAGCAGCCCATCCATAAATCCTGATTTAGTGTGAGTGGTAAGGGGGTGCAGCCTGTCCCTTACCTCCGCCAGCAGTGGACAGTAGCTGGGAGGGGGGAAGGAGGCCCAGGTAGTTGAGGACAATGTACTTAGTCTCATAGTGGAAACCCTCAGGCACAGAGGTGGAGCACAAGGCAGCCATTGAAGAGATGCAGGGTCAGACTCTCAGGCACATGCAGTCAAATGTGGAAAAATATCAAACTTCTGAAAGTAGGAAGAAAAGCACACTGGTTATTACAGTCAAGGTATCTAGTAAGAGCATATATGGGTGTAAGGTCAGAAACAAAGTAGGAAATCTACAAATAAAGCACTGTGCACATTTCATCCAGTCATGAGGCACAAAAACACATGGTCAAAACTACTTTTTGGATTGCATGTATGGGGATGACACCAGAAGCAGAGACAAAGCCCGAGGCACCAACAACTCAACATCTGTTCATTAACAGCATAGCCTGGCCACTATCTGGCCACTTCATCCAGAAGGCGAGGTCAGTACAGGTGCATCCAAGCAGGGACCGAGAGACTGAAAAACAGCTTCTATCTCAAGGCCATCAGACTGTTAAACAGCCACCACTAACATTTAGCGGCCGCTGCCAACAAACTGACTCAGCTCCAGCCACCTTAAAAATGGGAATTGATGGAAATTATGTAAAAATGTACCACCAGCCACTTTAAACAATGCCACCTAATATAATGTTTACATACCCTACATTACACATCTCTTATGTATATGTATATACTGTACTCTATATCATCTACTGCATCTTGCCATCTTATGTAATACATGGACCACTAGCCACTTTAAACTATGCCACTTTATGTTTACATACCCTACAGTACTCATCTCATAGGTATATACCGTACTCTATACCATCTACTGCACCTTGCCTATGCCGTCTGTACCATCACTCATTCATATATCTTTATGTACATATTCTTTATCCCTTTACACTTGCGTGTATAAGGTAGTAGTTGCGGAATTGTTAGGTTAGATTACTTGTTGTTATTACTGCATTGTCGGAACTAGAAGCACAAGCATTTCGCTACACTCGCATTAACATCTGCTAACCATGTGTATGTGACTAATAAATTTGATTTGATTTGATTTGACTATCTCATCATACCATTCATATCATGGTACGACTGCAATGATGCACTGCAACTACAAACTCGAGGCAATTTTTTGCATGAATGATATGATAGCTACATTTTCAGTAGACAGTGTATCCAAACACAAAGCACCTTTCACAACACACATTGGGCATGAACCATCAAGTTGTTACAGTATTTAGTCAACATTTGAGTACTGTTCGATACCCGCGATAATCGTTAGCTAATTCAGCTAGCTATAGCTAGTGTACTACTCACTACACAATGTCAGCCTACACTGAGCGTACTAACCTAAAAAAGCAGGGTCCGTTAAAGATCAATATGGCACTACAATTGAAGAGAAAGTTCATTATCGTAAAGACACACTATCTTAGACTATGACACACGACTTACTCGTTTCCAGAGGCAAATGCAGTCCTGACAAAGGCACGTGTTGAGCAACAAAACTTGAAACACGTTCCACACACTAGTACCGGTAGTAACAAAACAGTTATGGATGTCACCAGGGTATGTCGAGTTTTTTTTATCTCGGTCCTTTCCAACAAAAACTTGCCACGCACGTCTCTAATTTAGGGGCTGGGTAGCCATCATGAGGATAACATGCGCCTCAGTTTATTTAAGTTAGCTGATTAATTTATTAATTGCATAAACACACTCATGGTATACAACAAAATGCTCATATGCTTGTTGTATTTATAATATGTAAAAAAAGGTGTCATATCATGTATTTTGATTATCCACCCTGTTATCATCAAATTAAATTATTAAATTATCATCAAATTATTTCTCAATTAAATTAGCTAGTGTATTTTGATGTTCTAGCGCCTGAGCAAAATAAAGTTCAATTAAATTGTGCAAATTTCTTAATAGGAAAAAACTCCAATACAGTAGATATGAATATTGTACTTTACAGAAAGAAATGTAGCTATCATATCATTCATGCAGACCAAAAATGAGAGTTGTAACTAGGGTTGCCAGGTCAACGCTTTTTGGGACCAATCAAAAAAGACAACAAGGCCTGAAAACTAGCCCAACATTTCTTTTCGCAGCAAGAGAGGAGTTGCCACATTTATCCAATAGGTGTCTTCATAATGACAATGTAAAAACAACTGGTAAAATTGCTTTACCTTTTTCTCTGCATTTCTCTCTTTGTTATTGGTTCATCAAATCAAAAGATGTAATCTGAACTATAGAAAGGATTGATAGTGAATGATGAAGACATGTTTTTTTTTTCCAGAAATGAAATCATAATCAAAGTTCTTGACACAAACCTACTACCATACCACGTTCAAATGCACGTAAATATTTTGCCTTGCCCATTCACCCTCTGAATGACACAATCCATGTTTCAATTGTGTAATGGTTTAAAAATCATTATTTAACCTGTCTCCACCCCTTCACCTACACTGATTGAAGTCGATTTAACAAGTGACATCAGTAAGGGATCATAGCTTTCAACTGGATTCACCTGGTCAGTCTATGTCATGGATGTTTTGCACACTCAATGTACATTTATATGATGGTGTGTGTATATACATTATGGATAGTATATCAATAGAAAAGGTGTGTACAGCAGTATTAAATATAGGATGAGCCTTGACTAGAATACAGTATATACCTATGAAGTGGGTAAAACATTATGTAAACATTATTAAAGTGACCAGTCTTCAATGACTATGTACAGTGAATTCGGAAAGTATTCAGACCCCTTGACTTTTCCCCCATTTTGTTACATTTCAGCCTTATTCTAAAATTGATTAAATCGTTTTTTTCCATCACAATGCCCCACAATGACAAAGCAAAAACAGGTTTTTATACATTTTTGCAAATGTATAAAAGATAAAACTCAAATATCACATTTACATAATTATTCAGAAGCAATACTCAGTACTTTGTTGAAGCACCTTTGGCAGCGATTACAGCCTAGAGTCTTCTTTGGTATGACGCTACAAGCTTGGCACACCTGTATTTGGGGAGTTTGTCCCAATCTTCTCTGCAGATCCTCTCAAGCTCTGTCAGGTTAGATGGGGAGCGTCGCTGCACAGCTATTGTCAGGTCTATTCAGAGATGTTCGTTCCGGGCTCTGGCTGGGCCACTCAAGGACTTTCAGAGACTTGTCCCGAAGCCACTCCTGATGAGTGGCTTCCATCTGGCCACTCTACCATAAAGGCCTGATCGGTGGTACTGCAGAGATGGTTGTTCTTCTAGAAGTTTCTCCCATCTCCACAGAGGAACCCTATAGCTCTGTCAGAGTAACTATCGGGTTCTTGGTCACCTCCCTGACCAAGGCCCTTCTTGCTCAGTTTGGCCGGGCGGCCAGCACTAGGAAGAGTCGTGGTGGTTCCAAACTTCTTCCATTTAAGAATGAAAGAGGCCACTGTGTAATTGGGGACATTCAATGCTGCAGAAATGCTGTGGTACCCTTCCCCAGATCTGTGCCTCGGCACAATCCTTTCTCGGAGCTCTACGGACAATTCCTTCGACCTCATGGATTGTTTTTTGCTCTGTCGTGCACTGTCAACTGTGGGACCTTTTAATATAGACAGGTGTGTACCTTTCCAAATAATGTCCAATCAATTGAATTTACCACAGGTGGACTCCAATCAAGTTGTAGAAACATCTCCAGGATGATCAATGGAAACAGGATGTATCTGAGCTCAATTTCGAGTCTCATAGCAAAGGGTTTGAATACTTATGTAAATAAGGTATTTCTATTTTTTACTTTTAATACATTTGCAAAAATAGTTTTTGCTTTGTCATTATGAGGTTTTGTGTGTAGATTGATGAGGATGTTTTTTATTCAATACATTTTAGAATAAGGCTGTAATGTAACAAAACGTGGAAAATGTCAAGGGGTAGTGTAGCATGTGACAACAGCAGGATCGTATCAAGGATAGCATCCCAAATGAATACATAAATACCACTTGAAGCTTGATGATGAGTTGATCATTTGAGTCAGCTGTGTAGTGCAGAGGCAAAAATAAAAATGTGCACCCCTTTGAGACACCAGGACTGAGAACCACTGCTCTTCATTGGGACCACTTCATCAGCAGACAGGCTTTCACAGCTCTCTGTATCTGAGGACATAAAATATCACAAGAAACCGGCTTCATTACACTCATATTAGACAGCACTGAATATTATGTTGCTATCATCTCTGTCCTCAGTTTCTCTTTCTAGGGAGTGGAACTACACAAAAGTACCTGCCCTATCCAGAATAGCCTACTCTCTCCCTTCTTAGAGAGCTGGAGCTGCTATCCTTTCACCCTCTTCCATGGCTGTTAGCTAGCTACCTACAAATGCATTTGGAGTTGTGTTTTTAATGGCTGTTAGCTAGCTAGCTACAAATGCATTTGGTATTGTGTTTTTAATTTAGAATGATAAATACATCAAGATAGCTAGCAAAGAGATATTTAATTCACTTAGCCAACTTTACATACTGTATTGATAGCTATCTAGCTACGTTAGCAGCTCATTTTGTTTGCCTGAACTGTAGCTAGCTAGCTAATGATACATTGTTTGTTTTTTTACATTTTCAAAATGTATTTACTTACTTGAATAGGTTCCCTCGGCCATGTGGATGATTGGAGAAAGGGCAACAAAGTCTGTTTGTCACCAAAATGGTTTAGAGCATATTACTATTTACCTGTGAATAAATTCATTAAACAGAGAATGGATTAAACTATTTACCCATTTAATAACCAGACCTTCATACAAACTTGCTATGCTGTATTCTTGACGCACAATCGAACGTGCTGCCGCTATATGCTGCCAGCACACCCACAAGCGAGCCACTTTGGGCTGCCGGAGCGGCACGAGGCAGTTAACGGCGTACTGATGTACATGAGCCTGAAGGAGTGTTCAATTATGAGTGTGCTATCTTACGAGTGTGAATATACATTACAGTTTGCATGTTTCTGCCTAGAGGTGCTTTACATGCCAGACTTACGTCCTGTGTTCTTATACATATTCTGGTCCTGGTACTGATTCATTGTGTGTACTCTCTAGGCCATAGTCCTAGCCGGTGGGTGGATTGGGGGATACTGGTGACTCTTATTGTAATTTATTGGTCTTGTAATAAACACTGGCACTTTTGTTAACTGTCAGTTATTTGTGTTTAACTTGTACAGTTCACATATACTTCAGAAGGGCAGGTAGCCTAAATACACGCACGCACACACAGGCAAAGAGTTTCAGCTTGCAGGCAGACACTGGAATACATTTCAGTGACAGTGAGGGCAGTGAGGGCTTTACATAGGTGATTTGTTGCGTGTTTTTGTGAGACTAGAAAAAATGCCTGGAATGTAAAATAACGTTATTAACCGGTTCCCAAGCTTTTAAAATAATGGTTATATTCCGGAATAGTATGTACTTCGGGATGGTGCTGAAAAAAGTTAGTCTTGAGCCTAGCAGACTCAACTCTGCGATGGAGTTGAGCGGCGACTGGAGCTCTGTCATGTGTAAATGTGGGATATTCTTTGGGTGCTGAAATCAGTCGTTTTTGATAACTTATGTGATGTCAGAGCTCCAGTTGCCCACACTAGTTGCCACTCAACTCCATCGTACATTGTGGAGTTGAGTTTAATCACCGATCTCAAGCCCTGTACATAGCAAGCTAGCTAGCTAACATTGTCCAGAAAGTTGAAGTCAAGAGAGAGGGAGTGGCACGTAGTGGCACAGAGGTGAAGACAGAGAGAGAAACCGATTTGTTCCATTAGTCAATTTATAATAGTAGTGATTGATTTAATAGTAGAATACAACTCCCTCAATGTACTGGACTCATGATGGATCTCCTCTTTCCTTTCTATCTTCCTCCAGAGGGACGGATGACTGATTTCTATACTCCAGTTGAAAATTTGATTATTTTAGAGCAATATGACTTGTATTAACACCATTTCACAATGTTTTCTGAAAGAAACATATGTCTTAACCATTTACTGTCGATCACTTATATAGTTCAGATTAAATAATTTGGTGTGATGAACCAATAACAAAGGGAGTAATGCAGAGAACAAGGTAAAGCCAATTCAGCAGTTGTATTTAGATTGTCAATATGAAGACACCTATTGGATAAACGTGGCAACTCCTCATTCTACAAAAAAAATGTTGGGCTAGTTTTCAGGCCATGAGAGCAGGTTTTGAGTGGTCATTGGCTTAGAATTTTCGTTTTACCTGGCAACCCTGTCAATGGCGCTGCGGGTCCTCCATCTCAACATGTTACGGAAAGTAAGACAAATATGCGCGGCACTTCAATAACGGACCCTAGTGAATGCGCAGTTTACTGTCATCCAGTCAGCTGAACTACCATGCCAGTTTTGTTGCTTGTCATCAGCCCCAAATTTGTCGTGCATGAACAACTGAATAACTCGTCAAACCAGTAAACTGAGTATTATTAGCTAGTTGTTAGTTAGCTACATTGATTAGTAACGTTTAGCAAAAACAACAGATGAGTAACCAGCCATTGCGCTCAAACGGGTAATGTTGTTAGATAGCTAGCTGTTGCGAAATTTTGTTCAAACTCTAGCTAGTTAACACACTAGTCTTATAAAAGTGGAAAGGGTCCTCTATTTGCTCTTAGCGAACTATACTAATATGTCTACTCTGTGAGATATAACGTTAGTGCAGAGGAGGCTGGTGGGAGGAGATATAGGAGGACAGGCTAAAAAATGCTAAGTGCCATGACATATCTAAAGTTAACTAGCTGGTTTGACATTGTGGGTGAGAGCTGACAAGTGTATAACTAACGCAGAAGAAGCTGGTGGGAGGAGCTATAGGAGGACATACTCGTTGTAATGGCTTTATTGAAATACATGGAATGGCGTCAAACATGTAGTTTCCACGTTTGATGTGTTTGATTCCATTCCAGCCATTTCAATAAGCCCGTCCTCATATAGCTCTTCCCACCAGCCTCCTCTGCGTTAGTTATATATTTGTCAGCTCTCGCCAACAATGTCAAACCGCCTAGCTAGTTAACAGTACAACTAGTGCAACCAATGACAGTAGTGAGGGGTGTGTCATAGTTATTAGAGTGATAATGAAAAAAATGAAACATCTGTGATAAAGAGGATCATTTAAATAGGTTCTTGTATATCATGGTATGAGTTGACATAGGCTAAACATTCTTTATTCATCCAGTTTCTCCTTGACAGATCAAGCATTTGATGGCCTTCATTGAACAGGAAGCCAATGAGAAAGCAGAAGAAATTGATGCAAAGGTCATACACTGCCTTCCCATCTTGCTGGTTTCTTAGTTATTAGATTGGTGATAAAGACAAATGAAACTATTAAAAGGCAGTTTACAACATGTTGAATATATTAGGCTATTATCATATTGCAACAATTACATATTGTACATAGTATTAGCATCAACATACATTATTTCATTGCATATACATATTTCATTGTTTTTATGTAATCTTTGTTACATGTAATATTTTGGTTCAACCGCACAATAAGCATCATCAACAAAGGGAACATCTTGGCTGCACGCTGATAAACTGTAGAAAAAATATGTTCATTTAGCAGACTTGTTCATAAAAACGGCCTGATGTCAGTCAATGTTCAGACCGCTAGGGGTCCGTAATTTTAGATAGGTGATCAATTACTGGGAGCTTGTATGTGGGCTATTTATTTTTTTATAGCCTACAGTTATCTGCCGTTAGTCCGCACCTCTACCAACTTGTTTGGGTGTGTGCCAGCTCATGCTTCTTTATTAGGCTGTACATACAGACTATTAACAGATGTCTGTCTGCTCCTACAGACAGAAGTGGAGTTTAACATTGAGGAGGGCTGTCTGGAGCTCAAGTTCATGGAGTATTATGAGAAAAAAAGAAAAGCAGATCGACCAGCAGAAGAACATGTGAGTTTATTTCCCCATTCGTCCAGCAGTTGGAGTGGATTCTAAAAAGTAGAATGGGAAATAGAACCGTGCTATCGGGCTCCTTGGGACGCCCTTACCCCGTTGAAATGTTAAAGGGTCAAGGTAAAGCATGAAATACATCGAGAATCTCCCTGCCATCTCTACTTATCACAGTGGGAAACCGTTCATTATCTTGCTAGAACACAATTCGTGCCGACCCGGTGGCTACGAACCTATGGTTTCTACTTAGAATCGCAAAGGGATTTCGGCAGGCAAGAAATTGTCCTTGCCGAACCCCCCCTTCTAATATCCTTAATTGTGTCACTAGAGTCAAATACTTTCTGTGACACACATCAGAGTCAAATACTTTCTATAGAACAAACTTCGTCAGGATAGGCAACCGAAATTAATGCATGTGTGTTAAATTAAACATGGAGGAAGGAGTAAAATGTAGGCAAACAATAAACATTTCAGAACAACTACTAGTCGAATAAGACATGGGAGAGATTACTTTTGGCTAAGAGGTGTATTTATAGACTAATACACTTGAAACTAGTGCCTCCCCCGCGATCAAACCGCCATAAAGAATCAAATGAAACGCAGCTGAAGACGGATCCCAATTCAAACGGATAGTGCGACATTTTGGCAATTGCTACCTTCTACTTACCCAGAGTCAGATGAACCCATTGACAACATGAAAAACGGTTCGTTACTAGAATTTGTTACTTTCGGTACTTCTGTCAAATGTTTCACAGCGTCAACTGATTGAGAGAGGATCAAGTCTGTCTATCACTGCAGCCCATGTCCCCTTATAGCGCGAGCGCACCTTGCCTGCGCCATTTACTCTAGCTTGTCCTAATGAACCACTGCATTCATTGCGAGTCTGGGCTGCATCTTCACCGTTTATGCTGCACTGAAGTTAACACTGCAATAATGCAACAAGGCATGTAGAATTGTTTAAACTTTTAATTACTGTTCACAAAACGATGTATATTACAGGCTAGAACACTTTACTCGGCAGGAAGATACCGGTAGCCAGTGGTGTTAAGTAAAAATACTTCAAAGTACTACTTAAGTCGTTTTTTTTAGGTATCTGTACTTTATTTTACTAGTTTTATTTCACTACATTCCAAAATAAATATTGTACTTTTTACTCCATACATTTTCCCTGACAACCAAAAGTAATCATTACATTTTGAATGCTTAGCAGGACAGGAAAATTGTCAAATTCATGCACTTATCAAGATAACACGTGGTCATCCCTACTGCCTCTGATCTGGCGGACTCACTAAACACAAATGCATCTTTTGTAAATAATGTCTAAGTGTTGGAGTGTGCCCATGGCTATCTGTACATTTTAAAAACAAGACAATGGTGCCATCTGCTTTGCTTAATATAAGTATTTGTAATTATTTATACTTTTACTGTTGATACTTAAGTATATTTAAAACCAAATACTATTTGAGTAAGTCTAAAAGTATTTTACTGGCTGACTTTTACTTGAGTAACTTTATATTAAGGTATCTATACTTTTACTCAAGTATGACAATTGAGTACTTTTCCCACCACTTCCGGAAGCCTACAAAGCTGAAAGTTAACTTTCTTTGCTAGCTTACAGCTGAAGCTAACATCAATTCACTACCCTAGTACTTTGTTTGTGATAATATAACAAACCATAACGCAAAAATATTTCTGATTTCAAAGCTGATTGTTACCAGAAACGTTATTCATTCACTTTGTCTCCCCCGCTTCACACCTCCAGTCAAGATCATATTTGCTTGAGCCTCGACATCATGGGTCTTAGAGACTTGAATAAAATATTTTTCTTCTATGCAAATGTTGTTGAACAGTATAATAAAATAAGTCCCAAATGGAAGGGAAAGATAGTTAAAAAAAAAAATCTGTAGCCTAATGAAATCAGCCAAAACAAGCTCAATAACTGCACGCTCACACTCCTATTGACCATGCTTTCACCTGTATTGTGAATAGGCCAAGGCTACATCTTGATTTACCCAGTTTATCAATAGTTTTACCATTCAAATAAATGATTACCGTTATGTAGTTTGGTAAAAAAACAGTCAAACTGATTGTATGGTTGTGTCACAAGCCGGCTCATAGCCTGTGACAAAAATGAGGGGACACGAACAACAGGTATAGGCCAATTTAAAAAGGTTCTTTATTCTACAACAAACTATTAACTTAAACTAAGAAAAAGGAATGAGGTGTGGAAGTATCATAATGTAAGGTGTATGTAAAGTGCATGGATGCGTGAATCTGTGTGTGTGAATATGACTGAGTGAAAACTATGCAAAACTACAAAGGAACAAACAAAACAGGATCATACCTGGAGGAGCAGAGGGAGAGAGAGAGAGAGATAAGTGATTAGTGAAACAGTTTATACCCTGAGCCCAGGTGGCTCCAATCACTAACGACCCTCCTCTGCCTGCAGGAGGAACCGCCCCTGCAAGGCAGAGGAGGAACCGTGACAGTTGTGTAATTGATTAATTAATGCATACATTCCAAAATCCTACATTTAAAATGTAATGATATTTAACTCAAAAGATCTGTCTGGATCAGGTCATTTGTAAAGTGACTATGCATAGATAATAAACAGTGAGTAGCAGCAGTTGAAAAACAAAGGGGGGGGGGGGGGGGGCAGCAATGTAAATAGTCCAGGTGTCCATTTGATTAGTTGTTCAGCAGTCTTGTGGCTAGAAACTGTTAAGGAACCTTTTGGTCCTAGACTTGGCGTTCCAGTACCGCTTGCCGTGCGGTAGCAGAGAGAACAGTCTATGACTTGGGTGACTGGAGTCTCTGACACCGCCTAGTATATAGGTCCTGGATGTCAGGAAGCTTGGCCCCAGTGATGTAATGGGCCATACACACTACCCTCTGTAGCGCCTTACGGTCAGATGCCGAGCAGTTGCCATACCAGGCGGTGATGCAATCAGTCAGGATGCTCTCGAGGGTGCAGCTGTAGAACTTTTTGAGGATCTGGGGACCCATGCCAAATCTTTTCAATCTCCTGAGGGGGAAGAGGTGTTGTCGTGCCCTTTTCACAACTGTCTTGGTGTGTTTGGAGCATGATAGTTTGGTGATGTGGACACCAAGGAACTTGAAACTCTCGACCCGCTCCACTTCAGTCCCATCGATGTTAATGGGGGCGTGTTCGGCCCTCCTTTTCATATAGTCTACAATCAGCTCCTTTGTCTTGCTCACATTGAGAGGTTGTTGTCCTGGCACCACACTGCCAGGTCACTGACCACCTCCCTATAGGCTCTCATCGTTGTCGGTGATCAGACCTACCACTGTGTCGTCTGCAAACTTAATGATGGTGTTGGAGTCGTGCTTAGCCACACAGTCGTGGGTGAACAGGGAGTACAGAAGGGGACTAAGCACACACCCCTGAGGGACCCCAGTGTTGAGGATCAGGGTGGTAGATATGTTGTTGCCTACCCTTACCACCTGGGGGTGGCCCGTCAGGAAGTCCAGGATCCAGTTGCAGAGG
This sequence comes from Salvelinus alpinus, assembly GCF_045679555.1. Taxonomy (NCBI): domain Eukaryota; kingdom Metazoa; phylum Chordata; class Actinopteri; order Salmoniformes; family Salmonidae; genus Salvelinus; species Salvelinus alpinus. Next base: position 49,148,708 of record NC_092100.1, read on the forward strand.
GAGGGGTTCCTTTTGTCCAGGTGGGAAAGGGCAGTGTGGAGTGCGATTGAGATTGCATCATCTGTGGATCTGTTGGGGCGGTATGTGAATTGGAGTGGGTCTAGGTTTTCTGGCATGCTGGTGTTGATGTGAGCCATGAACAGCCTTTCAAAGCACTTTATGGCTACCGACGTGAGTGCTACGGGTGGTAATAATTTAGGAAGATTACCTTCACTTTCTTGGGCACAGGCACTCTGGTGGTCTGTTTGAAACATGTAGGTATTACAGACTCCAGCATACCACCCTGCTTTCTACTACTGGCTTGCTTCTGAAGCTAAGCGGGGTTGGTCCTGGTTGGTCCCTGGATGGGAGACCAGATGCTGCTGGAAGTGGTGTTGGAGGGCCAGTAGGAGGCACCCTTTCCTCTGGTCTAAAATCATTTTTAATGCCCCAGGGAAGTGATTGGGTGTTGTCTTTTGGATGGGATGTTAAATGGGTGTCCTGACTCTCTGTGGTCACTAAAAATCCCATGGCACTTATTGTTAGAGTAGGGGTGTTAACCCTGATGTCCTGGCTAAATTCCCAATCTGGCCATCATACCATCATGGTCACCTAATCATCCCCAGCTTAAAATTGGCTCATTCATTCCTCTCCTCTGTAACTATTCCCAGGCTGTTGCTGTAAATCAACTTACTTGGTAAAATAAGTTTAAAAAAATGTTTTTAAACTTGGCCAGGGAGAGGTTGAAAATGTCAGTGAAGACACTTGCCAGTTGGTCCGTGCATGCTTTGAGTACACGTCCTGGTAATCCGTCTGGCCCTACGGCTTTGTGAATGTCGACCTGTTTAAAGGTCTTGCTCACTTCGGCTACAGAGACCGTGATCACACAGTTGTCCGGAACAGCTGGTGCTCTCATGCATGATTCATTGTTGCTTGCCACGAGGCGAGCATGAAAAGCATTTAGCTCGTCTGGTAGGCTCGTGTCTCTGGGCAGCTCGTGGCTGGGTTTCCATTTGTAGTCCGTAATAGTTTTCAAGCCCTGCCACATCCGACGAGCATCAGAGCCGGTGTAGTACGATTCAATCTTAGTCCTGTATTGACGCTTTGCCTGTTTGATGGTTTGTCTGAGGGCATAGCAGGATATCTTATAAGCGCCCGGATTAGTGTCCTGCTCCTTGAAAGCGGCAGCTCTAGCCTTTAGCTTGATGCGGATGTTGCCTGTAATCCATGGCTTCTGGTTGGGATATGTACGTACGGTCACTGTGGGGATGACGTCGTCGATGCACTTATTGATGAAGCCGGTGACTGATGTGGTATACTCCTCAATGCCATTGGATGAATCCCAGAAGATATTCCAGTCTGTACTAGCAAAACAGTCCTGTAATGTAGCATCCACGTCATCTGACCACTTCCGTATTGAGCAAGTCACTGGTACTTCCTGCTATAATTTTAGCTTGTGAGCAGGAATCAGGAGGATAGAATTATGGTCAGATTTGCCAAATGGAGGGTGAGGGAGAGTTTTGTGTGCATCTCTGTGTGTGGAGTAAAGGTGGTCTAGAGGTTTTTTGGTTGCACATGTGACATGCTGGTAAAAATGAGGGAAAACAGAATTAAGTTTGCCTGCTTTAAAGTCCCCGGCTACTAGGAGCACAGCTTCTGGGTGAGCATTTCCTTGTTTGCTTATGGCCTTATACAGCTCCTTGCGTGCGGTCTTAGTGTCAGCATCGGTTTGTGGTGGTAAATAGACAGCTACGAATTATATAGATGAGAACTCTCTTGGTAGATAGTGTGGTCTACATCTTATCATGCCGTATTTTACCTCAGGCGAGCAATACCTCGAGACTTCTTTAATATTAGACATCGCGCATCAGGAGTCAATGACAAATAGACACACACCCCCGCCCCTCGTCTTACCAGATGTAGCTGCTCTGTCCTGCTGAAACACAGAGAAGCCAGCCAGCTTTATATTATCTGTGTCGTCGTTCAGCCAAGTCTTGGTGAAACATAAGATATTACAGTTTTTAATGTCCTGTTGGTACGATAGTCTTGATTGTAGATCGTCCAGTTGGTTTTCCAATGATTGCTGTCATGCCCTGATCTGTTTCACCTGTTCCTGTGATTGTCTCCACCCCTTCCAGGCGTCGCTTATTTTCCCCAGTGTATTTATCCCTGTGTTTCCTGTCTCTCTGTGCCAGTTCGTCTTGTATGTTTAGTTAGGTCAACCAGCGTGTTTTTCCCGTACTTCTTTTCTATTCTCAACAAAGTAGAGTCGCAATTCAACAGCTCAGACACAAGAGGTATGTGGCAGGGTCTACAGTCAATCACGGATTACAAAAAGAAAACCAGCCCCGTCGCGGACCAGGATGTCTTGCTCCCAGACAGACTAAATAACTTTTTTGCTCGCTTTGAGGACAATACAGTGCCAGTGACACGGCCCGCTACCAAAACCTGCGGGCTCTCCTTCACTACAGCCGAGGTGAGTAAAACATTTCAACGTGTTAACCCTCGCAAGGCTGCAGGCCCAGACGGCATTCCCAGCCGCGTCCTCAGAGCATGCGCAGACCAGCTGGGTGGTGTGTTTACGGACATAATCCTTATCCCAGTCTGCTGTTCCCACATGCTTCAAGAGTGCCACCATTGTTCCTGTTCCCAAGAAAGCTAAGGTAACTGAGCTAAACGACTACCACCCCGTAGCACTCACTTCCGTCATCATGAAGTGTTTTGAGAGACTAGTCAAGGACCATATCACCTCCACCCTACCTGACACCCTAGACCCACTCCAATTTGCTTACCGACCCAATAGGTCCACAGACGACGCAATTGCAACCACACTGCACACTGCCCTAACTCATCTGGACAAGAGGAATACCTATGTGAGAATGCTGTTCATCAACTACAGCTCAGCATTTAACACCACAGTACCCTCCAAACTCGTCATCAAGCTCGAGACCCTGGGTCTCGACCCCGCCCTGTGCAACTGGTTACTGGACTTCCTGACGGGCCGCCCCCCAGGTGGTGAGGGTAGGTAACAACATCTCCGCCCCGCTGATCCTCAACACTGGGGCCCCACAAGGGTGCGTTCTGAGCCCTCTCCTGTACTCCCTGTTCACTCACGACTGCATGGCCATGCACGCCTCCAACTCAATCATCAAGTTTGCGGACGACACTACAGTGGTAGGCTTGATTACCAACAACGACGAGACGGCCTACAGGGAGCAGGTGAGGGCCCTCGGAGTGTGGTGTCAGGAAAATAACTCACACTCAACGTCAACAAAACAAAGGAGATGATTGTGGACTTCAGGAAACAGCAGAGGGAGCACCCCTCTATCCACATCGACGGGACAGTAGTGGAGAGGGTAGTAAGGTTTAAGTTCCTCGGCGTACACATCACGGACAAACTGAATTGGTCCACCCACACAGACAGCGTTGTGAAGAAGGCGAGGCAGCGCCTCTTCAACCTCAGGAGGCTGAAGAAATTCGGCTTGTCACCAAAAGCACTCACAAACTTCTACAGATGCACAATCGAGAGCATCCTGTCAGGCTGTATCACCGCCTGGTACGGCAACTGCTCCGCTCACAACCGTAAGGCTCTCCAGAGGGTAGTGAGGTCTGCACAACGCATCACCGGGGGCAAACTACCTGCCCTCCAGGACACCTACACCACCCGATGTCACAGGAAGGCCATAAAAATCATCAAGGACAACAACCACCCGAGCCACTGCCTGTTCACCCCGTTATCATCCAGAAGGCGAGGTCAGTACAGGTGCATCAAAGCAGGGACCGAGAGACAGAAGCTGTTTTTCAATCTCAAGGCCATCAGACTGTTAAACAGCCACCACTAACATTTAGTGGCTGCTGCCAACATACTGACTCAACTCCAGCCACTTTAATAATGGGAATTGATGGAAATGTATGTGAAAATGTATCACTAGCCACTTTAAACAATGCAACTTAATATAATGTTTACATACCCTACATTACTCATCTCATATGTATATACTGTACTCTATATCATCTACTGCATCTTGCCATCTTTATGTAATACATGTATCACTAGCCACTTTAAACTATGCCACTTTGTTTATATACCCTACATTACTCATCTCATATGTATATACTGTACTCTATACCATCTACTGCATCTTGCCTATGCCGTTCTGTACCATCACTGTCACGTTCCTGACCTGATTTCCCTTATTTTGTATGTATTTAGTATGGTCAGGGCGTGAGTTGGGGTGGGTTTGTCTATGTGTGTTTTCTATGTTGGGTTTTTTGTGTTCGGCCTGGTATGATTCTCAATCAGAGGCAGCTGTCAATCGTTGTCCCTGATTGAGAATCATACTTAGGCAGCCGGGGTTTCACGTGTGGTTTGTGGGTGTTTGTTCCTTGTTAGTGTTTTCGCCACACGGGACTGTCACGGTAGTTTCATTTGTTATTTTGTATCGCATATTGTTTTTGTGTCTATTAAATTACCATGGAAACTAACTACTCTGCATATTGGTTCGATCCTTCTCGCCTCTCCTCGTCCGATGAGGAGGACGACATAGACTATCGTTACAATCACTCATTCATATATCTTTATGTAGATATTCTTTATCCCTTTACACTTGTGTGTGTATAAGGTAGTAGTTGTGGAATTGTTAGGTTAGATTACTCCTTGGTTATTACTGCATTGTCGGAACTAGAAGCACAAGCATTTCGCTATACTCGCATTAACATCTGCTAACCATGTGTATGTGACAAATAAAATTTGATTTGTGTGTGTATTTAGTGTTGAATGGGAATATATTGGATTAGAGAATGGATGAATTATTGTTACTTACCAATGTGATTAATACATACAGAAATGTGAATATTCAGTATTTTCATTTACAGTTTGTTCTCTCCAATTAATAATAAAATGGTTATTCCAGACCCATCACAAAATGTAGTGTTCGGCATTAAAAATGTACAAAACAAAATGCTTTTATTTCCACCATAGAGTTCGCAAGAAGCTAGTGCTTTAAAATGGCTCTTATCATAGGCTTCACTAAATTGTACATCAATACAGACATTCGAACACTTTCAACAATTATGCTGAATTCCAAATGTTAAGATTTACACACAAGTTAAATGTTGTGAACAAGAGATTCCATCAGCAAAATAAGGCTTTATTTGTATTATTTTTATTGTGTGAACCGACATGTCATTCATAGAAGCATTAAAAAAGTTAAGCTAACAGTAATACAGCTAGAGGAGGTTTGCTTCCGAGCCTCAGAGTTGTGGTGAACAGGAAGGTAAGGCCTCAGAGTGCAGGCCCAGCAGTCTAAACTATAGGAGAGGAGCCTGGCTGTTCAGCAGGTTACAGTACAGAGATAGGATTAAAGCATTAACAACTGACCCTATACAGTTAACTGCCAGTGCTTGACACAGAACGATTCCAAGATTACAACTCTGGACTCAAGGATGGGAAAGCAACTCACTGAGCTAATGTGGAGGTTAAGTCCTTTTTCATAAAACAAAACAAAAAGGATCTCTCTCTGTGAAAGGTGAACCATTTGCTTTCAAATGTGGGCCAAATTCTAGTTTAGACTTCTCATCAAACATGGCAATGTAGTCAACATTATACAACATTCATAAAAAGATTTGATAGTTTGAAAACAAATTTCAAGAGGGTTTTGTCACTGAAATAACACGATAGCTTGGCAACTTCCTTAGTGATGGCAAACTCAAGGACCCTTCTGCATAAGAACCATGGAGAGTTAGCTCTCAAATTGAAAATACAACCCTAAGACACCAACCTGGCTGAGACACACCTCCAGATTAGTCACATACATAAACACTCAGATACCTATAGAACCTATAGAACCCTGCTTAGACATTTTAGAAATCTAGACAAACATAATTAGTGTGCAATGTTTCCCATGTTAGCAGTTAGAGCCTCCCCATCATACTTCACTCTCTTCCTCATCATTTGGTTAGCTGATTGTGACCTCTCTCTCGTTCGGTCTTTCTCTCGCTCCATGTACTCCGTGCTCATACAGTTAGGGCTACACTCTCCTCTCTCCCTCCATTCACTTTCACTGCTGAATGAAGCAGTATGTTCTATACTGTAAAGGGTCACATTCTGCTGCTATTCCAGTAGCCCTAGCAACTGCTCTCCTACGCCCAGAAAGTAGACTCCCTGTGCGATGCCAAAGAGCGGAGCAATGACCAGAGCGCGACATGTCGCCCCCTTGAGGAATGTTGCCGGGCCCTCTTTACTCCAGATCCGCCTATGGAAAGGTGAGAAACCTGCTGTCGGTGAAAGGTTTACACATACACATTGGAGCAGCAAACGTGTGGGTTTTCCAGTGCATGCCTTACCGTGTGCAGTCAACAATGCCACGGTATGTGTCCTCCCCCTCCCCCTTCTGCAAGGTCTGTATACGAGTCTTTATGACTGCCAACAAACACACACACAGAAATCAATGTCAACTCAACTGCCCTTCTTTATAAAGTACAGACAATGAGGGCATCATTGTGCTCTGGGATTCCTGAGTTATTGATAATACCGTAGTTCATTCCATTGCACTTGGGGTATCATTTAATTGTAATCCGCTAAGTAAATTCAATAGCCTCTGCAACCCCAACCCAACACAGGATTCAGACCTTAAACTGTCCATTTTTAACATCTGCAGTGGCAAGAAAAGTGTGAACCCTTTGGAATTACCTGGATTTCTGCATAAATTGGTCATAAAATTTGATCTGATCTTCATCTAAGTCACAACAATAGACAAACACAGTCTGCTTAAACTAATAACACAAACAATTATACATTTATGTCTTTATTGAACACACTGTGTAAACATTCAGTGTAATAACTGGTTGACCCGCCTTTGGCAGCAATAAACTCAACCAAATGTTTTCTGTAGTTGCGGATCAGACCTGCACAACGGTCAGGAGGAATTTTGGACCATTCATCATTACAAAACTATTTCAGCTCAACAATATACTTAGGATGTCTGGTGTGAACCGCTCTCGAGGTCATGCCACAGCATCTCAATCGGGTTGAGGTCAGGACTCTGATTGGGCCACTCCAGAAGGCGTATTTTCTTCTGTTGAAGCCATTCTGTTGTTGATTTACTTCTGTTTTGGGTCGTTGTCCTGTTGCATCACCCAACTTCTGTTGAGCTTCAATTGGTGGACAGATAGCCTTATATTCTCCTGCAAAATGTCTTGATAAACTTGAATTCATTTTTCCGTCGACGATAGCAAGCTGTCCAGGCCCCGAGGCAGCCCCAAACCATGATGCTCCCTCCACCATACTTTACAGCTGGGATGAGGTTGATGTTGGTGTGCTGTGCCTTTTTTTCTCCACACATAGTGTTGTGTGTTCCTCACAAACAACTCAACTTTAGTTTAAACTGTCCATAGATAAAGTAGCAACAGTGCTGAACTTTCTCCATTTATAGACAGTTTGTCTTACCGTGGACTGATGAACATCAAGGCTTTTAGAGATATTTTTGTAACCCTTTCCAACTTTATGCAAGTCAACAATTCTTACTCTTAGGTCTTCTGAGATCTCTTATATTCGAGGAATGGTTCACATCAGGCAATGCTTCTTGTGAATAGCAAGCTCAAATTTTGTGAGTGTTCACATACTTTTTCCAACCTACACTGTAAATGTTTAAATTATGTATTCAATATAGACAAGAGAAATACGATAATTTGTGTGTTATTAGTTTAAGCACACTGTGTTTGTCTATTGTTGTGACTAAGATGAAGATCAGATAAAATTTTAGGACTAATTTCTGCAGAAATCCAGGTAATTCCAAAGGGTTCACATACTTTTTCTTGCCACTGTACATAAGGATTAGGTGGTGTAATTGTGGGCATTACAGTGTAGGACTGAACAACATGTACTGCTCCTGAATAACGTGTATGTTACTGAATGACACTGTGAATACAGAGGTTTATCTCTGCTTTATGGCGCTCCCCCAGCCCTTCCCTGTCTCTGTCTCTCTCACCGTCCAGTGGGGTGACAGCTACAGCTGCCACTGATCCAGCTGTGCAGCCTGCCATGAAGGACTGCAGGAAGGGGGCCCGCTCCTGCAGGTGTCCATGGCTACTCGGCTCTCCTCGGCCCAGCGCATTCAGGTTGGCGAACATCGGGAAGTAGATCATAGAGAAAGGGACGTCCCTGGAAAATGAAAAATAACAGAGGTATGCCTCAGTCCACAGGAGGATTAACCCTGCCAGACATAACTGCAAGAACCTATTGATTTGCAGTACCAGTCAATTTTGGACACACCTATTCATTCCAGGGTTTTTCTTTATTTTTACTATTTAATACGTTGTAGAATAATAGTGAAGACATCAAAAATATGAAATAACACATATGGAATCATGTAGTAACAAAAAAGTGTTAAATCAAAAGATATTTTATATTTGAGATTCTTCAAAATAGTCACCATTTGCCTTTATGACAGCTTTGCACATTCTTGGCATTCTCTCATTCTCTCAGCTTCATGTGGTAGTCACCTGGAATGCATTTCAATTAACAGTTCATTTGTGGAATTTCTTTCCTTAATGCGTTTGAGTCAAATCAGTTGTGTTGTGACAAGGTAGGGGTGGCATACAGAAGATTGCCCTATTTGGTAAAATACCAAGTCCATATTATGGCAAGAACAGCTCAAATAAGCAAAGAGAAATCGTTACTTTAAGACATGAAGGTCAATACGGAAAATGTCAAGAACTTTGAAAGTTTCTTCAAGTGCAGTTGCAAAAACCATCAAGTGCTATGATGAAACTGACTCCCATGGGGACCGCCACAGGAAAGGAAGACCCAGAGTTACCTCTGCTGCAGAGGACAAGTTCATTAGAGTTAACTGCACCTCAGATTGCAGCCCAAATAAATGCTTCACAGAGTTCAAGTAACAGACACATCTCAACATCAATTGTTCAGAGGAGACTGCGTGAATTAGGCTTTCATGGTTGAATTGCTGCAAAGAAACCACTACTAAAGGACACCAATAAGAAGAAGAGACTTGCATGGGCCAAGAAACACGAGCAATGGACATTAGACCGGTAGAAATCTGTCCTTTGGTCTTGAGTCCAACCGCCGTGTCTTTGTGACACGCAGAGTAGGTGAACGGATGATCTCTGTATGTGTGGTTCCCACCGTGAAGCATGGAAGAGGTGTGATGGTGCTTTGCTGGTGACACTGTCAGTGATTTATTTAGAATTCAAGGCACACTTAACCAGCATGGCTACCACTGCATTCTGCAACGATACGCCATCCCATCTGGTTTGCGCTTAGTGGGACTATCATTTGTTTTTCAACAGGACAATGACCCAAAACACACCTCCAGGCTGTGTAAGGGCTATTTTACCAAGGAGTGATGGAGTGCTGCATCAGATGACCTGGCCTCCACAATCACCCGACCTCAACCCAATTGAGATGGTTTGGGATGAGTTGGACCACAGAGTGAAGGAAAAGCAGCCAACAAGTACTCAGCATATGTGGGAACTCCTTCAAGACTGTTGGAAAAGCATTCCAGGTGATTACCTCATGAAGCTGGTTGAGAGAATGCCAAGAGTGTGCAAAGCTGTCATCAAGGCAAATGGTGGCTACTTTGAAGAATCTAAAATATATTTTGATTTGTTTAACACCTTTTTGGTTACTACATGATTCCATGTGTTATTTCATAGTTTTGATGTCTTCACTTTTATTCTACAATGTAGAAAATACAAAAGAATTAAGAAAAACACTTGAATGAGTAGGTGTGTCCAAACTTTTGACTGGTACTGTATTTTGGGCTTGATTAGCCAGTGTGCCAGTCAGACCCGAGATGCACTGTACATAGAATGTAAGAGACAACTTATTTACAAAAAAATTCAAATGTTGAACAGAGGGATGCGATATGTGGTGTACGTAAATGAGGTAGCCTTCACCAGAAGTAAATCTGAAAGTCTTTGCCACGAACTAATCACCACTAATGAGACAATGAGACAAATCAGGCCTGACAGTGAGTCTAGCAGGTTACCTCAGTTCAGGACTACTCAGAACTGAGCAACAGAAACATGCTGTTGCCTATGTGAATTTGAGAGAAACAGAGAGAGTGTTTGACCTCATCAATGTGGCTCCTGCTCCCCGGTAGAGGCCAGGCAGGCCGCGTGTTTTCAGTAGCTCCAGGGTGATACGGATGGCAGTGGTCCGTGGTGGTGGGGCTGGCTGGGATGGAGGGGGGGCCACCAATGACGGCACTGGACCAGGAGCTGCAGTGGGTGCTTGGACCACTCTGGTTATGGCAGCTGTAACACACACACCACATCAGTGTCAAAAAACTTCAGCAGTAGAGTCATTATCACTGCCTAGCACACACTGAGCTGTGGCCTAAGGACAAATGGTTCACAGAACTCACCCAACCTTCCTGCATCTTGCAACTGGATCTTGAGCATCTCCATGGGTGTGGTCACTATCACCTGACACGTCCCCGCCCCACATCCTGCCAGTATCTCCCCCCATAGGGGCAACTTCCTGTGGGACACAATGACAGGGTTAGCAGGCTAATAAATAACACATAGCAATGGCACCACCATTCTGATAAATAGACACAGTGCACTGTAGCAATAGCACCTCCGATCGTCTGACTTTATTACAGTAATGTTATGTTAACTGAGTATTATCCATCTGATGACCTTTTTGCATAAATACAGTTGAAGTTTACATACACTTAGGTTGGAGTCATTAAAACCCATTTTTCAACCACTCCACAAATTTCTTGTTAACAAACTGTAGTTTTTGCAAGTTGGTTAGGACATCTACTTTGTGCATGACACAAGTAATTTTTCCAACAATTGTTTACAGACAGATTATTTCACTGTATCACAATTCCAATGGGTCAGAAGTATACATACACTAAGTTGACTGTGCCTTTAAACAGCTTGGAAAATTCCAGAAAATTGTCATGGCTTTAGAAGCTTCTCATAGGCTAATTGACAATTTGAGTCAATTGGAGGTGTACCTGTGGATGTATTTCAAGGCCTACCTTCAAACTCAGTGCCTCTTTGCTTGACATCATGGGAAAATAAAAAGAAATCAGCCAAGACCCCAGAAAAAATATTGTAGACCTCCACAAGTCTGGATCATCCTTGGGAGCAATTTCCAAATGCCTGAAGGTACCACGTTCATCTGTACAAACAATAGTATGCAAGTATAAACACCATGGGACCACGCAGCCGTCATACCGCTCAGAAAGGAGACACGTTCTGTCTCCTAGAGATGAACATACTTTGGTGTGAAAAGTGCAAATAAACCCCAGAACAACAGCAAAGGACCTTGTTAAGATGCTGGAGGAAACCGGTAAAAAGGTATCTATTTCCACAGTAAAACGAGTCCTATATCGACATAAGCTGAAAGGCCGCTCAGCAAGGAAGAAGCCACTGCTCCAAAACCGCCATAAAAAAGCCAGACTATGGTTTGCAACTGCACATAGGAACAAAGATCGTACTTTTTTAGAGAAATGTCCTCTGGTCTGATGAAACAAAAATGGCCATAAAGACCATCGTTATGTTTGGAGGAAAAAGGGGGAGGCTTGCAAGCCGAAGAACACCATCCCAACCGTGAAACACGGGGGTGGCAGCATCACGTTATGGGGGTGCTTTGCTGCAGGAGGGACTGGTGCACTTAACAAAATAGATGGCATCATGAGGCAGGAAAATTATGTGGATATATTGAACCAACATCTCAAGACATCAGTCAGGAAGTTAAAGCTTGGTCGCAAATGGGTCTTCCAAATGGACAATGACTCCAAGCATACTTCCAAAGTTGTGGCAAAATGGCTTAAGGACAACAAAGTCAAGGTATTGGAGTGGCCATCACAAAGCCCTGACCTCAATCCTATAGAAAATGTGTGGGCAGAACAAAAAGCGTATGTGAGCAAGGAGGCCTACAAACCTGACTCAGTTACACCAGCTCTGTCAGGAGGAATGGGCCAAAATTCACCCAACTTACTGTTGGAAGCATGTGGAAAGCTACCCTAAACGTTTGACCCAAGTCAAACAATTTTAAGGCAATGCTACCAAATACTAATTGAGTGTATGTAAACTTCTGACCCACTGGGAAAGTGATGAAAGAAATAAAAGCTGAAATAAATCACTCTACTATTATTTTGACATTTCACATTCTTAAAATAAAGTGGTGATCCTAACTGACCTAAGAGAGGGAATTTTTACTAGGATTAAATGTCAGGAATTGTGTAAAACTGAGTTTAAATGTATTTGACTAAGGTGTATGTAAACTTCAGACTTCAACTGTAAGTACTTTAAGGCAGGGGTTCTCGAAGTGGAGTCCTAATGCTGCCGTTTATCTCAATATCAAATCATTTCTGGATAACAATTAAGTACCTTACTGTGATTGTTTTCAATTAAGATTGTGCTATGCAGAAATCACTCCGCCATTTCCTGGTTGCTAAAACTATAATAATTTGCCTAATTTCAGTTTGTGACATAATAAGCTAGTATAGTGTAGAGAATCATTGTACCATCTAAACCGCTGTGAAATATATTTTCATAACCAAAAATATTGTTGTTACAGCTGCTTGAAGCTGGTGCACAAAACAAAGTAAAAGAGAAATAGCATACATAGAATATACAGTATCTACCGCTTCATAGAGCTGCTTTCAAGTAGAATGATAGATCTATAACTCACATTTCTGTGTCAATTTGGTTGGGTCGCCCACAAATCTACATATTGGCACTTTCAAATGGTCAAAAAGAAACATAGCAAAGAGCAATTTCTCACACAATTTTGCTAGGATTGTCTGGGAGTGGTCTGAATGGTGAGGGGAAAACTGAAAATTAGCTGTTATTGGCAGAGAGGTTTGGGATTCTCTTTCTTATTGGTCTATTAACTAATTGAGGTCACCAGGCTGAAATTTCATGCAGCTCTTACACTAAAAGGGCATTGTCGTCAATTTCCCAGTATTATTCCAACCTCATAGTGTGGAAATGTATATAAAACACAGGAAAATCATGTTTTTGACTGCACTGGGCCTGACAACAGATTAAACAAAGTTTGGCCAAGGGATCCGTGGAATAAGTTTAGCGTGTGTAATACAATACAATGTAATATTATTAATCTACAATTTATGTTCTTAACCATGGGCAACATGGGTCTGTGAGGGATATTGGTATCCACAGTAATCCACCAATTATCAATTCTGTTTTCCTTACCCAATTTTTTGTTCATAAATGCACTGTATTTCTTTTGCTTTAAAAGTGCAACGTTTTCTCTCTGCCTCAAGGAAAAATCTAAAGTTGCAGGATATTACCTTTAAAGCTGCAACAACAAAACATCTCTCTGCCACATGACAAAATCTGTAGAATTGCAGGAAATCCGCTTGAACTGCAACATTTTCTCTCTTATGCCAAGAGGTGTGCCTTTTAAAATGTTCCTTCCCAGGGCCCAAAACTTTGTTCCTCCTGGCGATGCACTGCCGAAGTCATAGTAAAACTCCTTATATGCTGATTTATGAGGGGGTCCCTGATGAAATTGCTATCACAAAAGGGGTCCCCGGCCCCAAAACGTTTGTCCCCGGCCCCAAAAAGTGTTTCTGTTTATGTATCTTTCAGTTGAATTGTGACAAAAGTGTAGGTGCTGTTCTAGGACTAAATGTGAGTTACCCATCCTTGGAGAGTTTCTGTCTGAAGATATCGTTTGCTGCCAGTTTGATGGCTTTTTCTGGTGTGACAAGAGTGAGATTCACTACTGCACCTGAGGGGTAATGGATTATAGCAACACAAAGTACTGTTAACGTCATACACAAAACCTTCCCCTGCACTGCACTGCCATATGATTAGCTCTAGGCTAGTTACTAACTGTGAGCGCTTGATTGGTAGGCCGTCATTGTAAATAAGAATTTGTTCTTAACTGACTTGCCTTGTTAAATAAAATAAATTTAAAAATACTTTAAAAAAAGTACAATACAAGGTTTACCACAGTTATGTCAATTTAGGTAGTGTTAGCTAAATTCAAAACACAGAATTGTACATTCCATGAATCCAGGGAAATAGTACCTCTATACATCCCAAAGTAGCCTTCCATCTTAACGGTCTTCGTCAAACAGTCCAGCCTTCACATAACAAGGAGAAATATTAAGGTAAAATCAGTTTGGGTTTACTTTCTGAAGAATTCCATCCATGAAATTCATGATTTATTTTATAACATTTATAACTGATGCTTATTGACCATGCATAAACAATGAATACCTGAATGTTATGTAAATGTTGAGCGGCTTCACTGCAAGTAGATTGTATGTTTTAATAATAATAAAAAATGTAAAAATTAATACCATGTAGGTAATTTGCATTTCCTTACAATACAGTGTCTTGTAAATCTTAACATAAACCCTACATAGTTGAATGTTGGTTGTTTGGTATCACTTAAACACAGCTACAAACACAAACATAATTGATGGACACTTTACTTTAATTGGTTCACATTGGGATTATACATTGATGTGATCAACTTCATGAGCAGCTACTAGATTGTTACTTAATTAAAAGACCATGTGTAGTCAGGATGCCAAAGGATCACTCCTGTGCCAACCAGTAACTCACTGGGCCAACATTCTGTCTTCACCAAGGTAAATATAGGCACAATGCCCACTCAACCCTGTTGCCATAGCACTGTCTTATCTGTACAGATGTATAGAGATAGATAGCTGTCTGTACTAGACAACCAGTAGAGCCAAGAATGTCAAGAAGTAATACCATTGAGCCAGGAATAAGCTTTTTTCCCTGTCGGATTTATTGTGAAAGCCACTCTATAAATATAGCGCTCACCAATACAGCACCAAATTATTGTTTTGAATGCAGATGTGCAAAAACACATTTGACCCAATCTGCCCTCATGGACAGCTTAGTCGGATTACTTGTAAACAATTACTGTGTGTATGAGTCAAAACAGAACTATTTTCTATTTTCTTCCAATTCAATAAACTGTATTCATCCCACAAGGGGAAACTCCCTCTTTCAAAAGGAGCGTCTCCCCGTCTCAAAGACCTCAAATCCCTGGTGCGAGTCAGAGGACAGGAAGTGTCTCAAGTCCCTTGTGTGGATAAAATAAAAGAGGAGCCAAGGCAGTACTCACATCCCGGTGTAGACTCGGGCACCCTGCTGGTTCTGCAGGCGGGTCTTAGCCAGATCAATAGGAAACACACAGGTCACACCCACCAGCCCTGCCACGCCCCCATTAATCAGCTTAGCAGGTAGGCTGCGGAGATGGAAACCACAAAACACAAGCACACGCACGCACGCAAGACGACAGAGGGAAACAAATCCATGCAAAACACCCGGACAAAGAGGAACAGATACATACATACATACATACATACATACATACATACATACATACATACATACATACATACACACACGGAAAGACACAGACATAAACACTATGTAAATGCACAATGTTAACATAGGGCAAAACAAAATGTTTTCTCCTTTCACTCTATTGTTAGATTGAATCCTCAAGGTTTTAGGTGAAGAGATATTGTAATTGTGTACCTAACTTTCTGCTCGGCCATCCTGGCTGTCACTGGGCTCCAGGCCCACGTCAGTTTCCTTCCTCCTCCTCCGATCGGCACACCTGCTCAGCCCCAAGGTGTCACAACTACCGTACCCTTACTGGCCCACCTGACTCCAGCACAAATGCAGCTTCCCGCCTCTATGGTATCAATGTGATGTTTGTTCTTCCACAGTGGGGAACCATTGGGGTTCCTCTCCGCTATAATGTGGCACCCACCACCTGAACTTAACCGGTGTCCTCTGGCCAGTCTTCCTGCTCTGCTGTGCTACACAGGAATACAAGTGGTCCCTGTCTGTTCCAAAAGAGCAAGGCCACACCAATGACATGGGTCAGGTTACCTTTTCCCATACCTCAGTATCATAGGGTCCTTTTATCTCTGTGTTAACAGAGGTCCTTTTATCTCTGTGTTAACTCTCTGAACTGCAGTGACAACTCTTTATAGCAATAGTTGTTCAGGGTATTGCAGAAATGTAATGTCCACAAACTGAATCAGAATTCTGAAGCCCATCCTGGTTATTATTGAAGCCCATCCTGGTCATTCATTACCAGGGTCCCAGATCTGTTTGCGCCATCATGCCACTCCTTGTCATGTTGGCATTGGACAAGGAGTTGAAGGTTAGCACAAACACGTCTGTTACCCAGGTAGGTCAGTCATAATACTGAGGCAGAATTTCCTGGGTCTCCCACATGTCTTAAGTCTCTCTAATCTTATTGCTAAAAGGGATAAGACTATTTGATCTACATAGGAGGGCAGAACTGAAAGATTTCCTTTTGCCGTGTATGAAAACTTGTAACATTGGTTTGACAACTTTTTTCTGCCAACAATGATTGTCAGAAGCTGGTCTGTACAACATTATTATAGATAATATTACCCAAGATGTAAAATTGACATCAGGTGTTGCCACCTTAAAAATTACCCTCTTCTCCTCTGTCCCCCCCTTACCCTTTTTTCCTTTCTTAATTTTTTCTCTCTCAGCTCCCTAACTAATCTCCCTCTTAATCTCCCCACCTCCATTCCCCTTCGGTCTATTTTTACCTCAGTAAACCTTCCCTCTATCCTCGCTTCTCTCTTCCTATTAAAATACAATCAATTCACCTTTCTCCATCTCTCACCTTTCTGTTGATTTCTCCTCAGTTCTTATCTTTCACCACAACCATCCTCCTCTTTTGAACCGTTCCTCTGGATCCCTCTCTTACTACAGCTCTGTACTTGCATTTCTAGTGCCCAATCACATTCTGCACATGCCTTTCACTGAGCCTCTCTGTGAAACTTTCTTTCAGCTCCGCTCCTTTCACACTAGTCCCCTGCCAAAACACAGACAAGAGCGTCTACCCCACGCCAACCTAAAACCCAAAAGCCCCAACTTCTCCAATCTGCACCAGATCATCGAGCTCAGACAACATAGCTTGTTTTAAGTCTGACATTTTTCTTTTTTTCCATAAGAAAGATATCAATGGGGAACTTACCCCTCTCAGTGCATCCCACAAGCAGGATCAAGCTGTCCACTTTTCTTTCGCTTCAACAATGTGTGCAGCAATGGTATTCAAGCGAGAGCGATCTGAGAGACCTAGTCGCCACTCAGGGGCCGTTGCACAAACACCAGCATTGTCCTCCTGCCTAAGTCCCTCCCTCTTGTGGTGACTCACTGTGACACAGCCCCGGCAACACAGCTCTGCACTAACGCAACGCGACATAAACTCTGCCTATAGTCACACCACAACGCTACAGAAACTCAACTCCCCACTCACATAACATGCTGACTGTGCAAAAATATTGCTAATATAATCCACAAAAACCTGAGCTGCAATACTAAGGCACTTTATGTATTCAGTAGCAGCACAAACATGACATAATACCGCAGCGACCCAATATGAGCCACAACTGAAAGTGACACTGATATTTAAAATTCAATTAAACAACAGTAAACAAAAACGAATAGTTTAAATTCTATTCAAGCATTTAAAAAATAATTGTAAGAATAATATATAACTGAAACAACCAATGGAATAACAGCAACTCAGCATTACTGCAACAACTGATTCCACTAACACAAGCTCCACCCTGCCTTGCCCCAACTGGTTTATATAAGTATGGATTTTAGTAGTGATTTATGTTAATGAGAAAACAACTTCTGACATTGAAAATCAGTCACATCAACTGGCAAATACTTGCATTCCAAAAGTAAATGTCGCTTTTCGATGGATATTTCTCATTTGGGTTACAATCTGTTGTCACGTTACAGTACAAAGACAAATGTAAAAAGGGCTGGTAGAACACTTTTTCTTATCTTTTGGAGTGGTACACAAGTCAGAGAGTCTTTGAAACTCAAGTGGAAACAGGTGCGAGCTTCATATTATACATTCTGCATGCAGACTGCAGAGACAGACTGGACTAAATTTTCAATTGCCATAACAAGACATTGGCCATATTGAGTCAGTGAGTTCTGGCTCAAATACTGTACAAGTATGTCCAGAGGAACAGTAGACAAAGTCATCACTGACAACGTCATGGGTATGATATTGATGACCAACCTGGGGTTGGATGCATGATCCATACCTTTCCTATTGCCTCAGTTTCATCAATCAATGTCCTATAAGGTTACACATACAGACAGTACTCAGAATAGCACAACTATAGAGTACTTACACACTTTTGTCCCATGCAACTAGAGTGCTTACACAACCAACTAGAATTCAACGCAAACTACATGATGACAAAGATCATGCTCACTGAGGTGACTCATTATTTGTAATCGTGCATGGTCTTTTAATCTTAAAACAATGGTCAGTCTATATTAGGACAAAGCTAGTGAGCTGCATGACATGGTATTGGATAGTCTTTTTGAGGCACATAGATGGCATGTTGTTGATCCCCTCAGAGTTGTGACTGGATGTTCTGAAAGAGCCTGGATCATTGAACAAAGTCCACGTTCTAAAATGAGTAGCCTACCTAAGCTCGACCACAGCCACACAGGACAACAGGCAGTCAGGATCTGTCTGTCTCCTAGCAACATGGCAGCACTGAAGGGGCACAGAGGCTCCCAGGGGACCTAAGCCCATCAGACCATTGACAGCACTGTGAAAGCTGTCCACCGCCTAGCCCTGAGGTGACTTCTCAATCAACCCCAGCCCTAATCAAATCAAAATCAAAATGTATTGGTTGCGTACACAGATTTGCTGGTGTTATAGCAGGTGCAGCAAAATTGTGTTTCTAACTCCAACAATGCAGTAGAATGTCTCACAAATACAATACAAGTAATTAAAAAAAATCCTTATTGATGTCACTTGTGAAATCCACTACAATTAGTGTCGATTAAGGGGAGGAGACAGGTTAAAGAAAGATCTTTAAGCCTTGAGACAATTGGTAGGTGCCAGGCGCACCGGTTTGTGTCAAGAGCTACAATGCTGCTGGGTTTTTCACGCTCAACAGTTTCCTGTGTGTAGCATTTTGTTACGTTACAGCCTTATTCTAAAATGTTTTAACTTGTTTTTTCCCCCTCATCAATCTACACACAATACCCCATAATGACAAAGCAAACAGATTTTTGGACATTTTTGCAAATTTATTACAAATAAAAAACTGATATCACATTTACATCAGTATTCAGACCCTTTACTCAGTACTTTGTTGAAGCACCTTTGGCAGCTATTACAGCCTTGAGTCTTCTTGGGTATGACACAGAAGCTTGGCACGCCTGTATTTGAGGAGTTTCTCCCATTCTCTGCAGATCCTCTCAAGCTCTGTCAGGTTGGATGGGGAGTGTCGCTGCACAGCTATTTCAGGTCTCTCCAGAGATGTTAGATCGGGTTCAAGTCCGGGCTCTAGCTGGGCCACTCAAGGACATTCAGAGACCTGTCCCGAAGCCACTTCTGTGTTGTCTTGGCTGTGTGCTTATGGTCGTTGTGCTGTTGGAAGGAGAACCTTCGCCCCAGGCGGAGTTCCTGAGCGGTCTGGAGCAGGTTTTCATCAAGGATCTCTCTGTACTTTGCTCCGTTCATCTTTACCTCGATCCTGACTACTCTACCAATCCCTGCCGCTGAAAAACATCTCCACAGCATAATGGTGCCACCACCATGCTTCACCATAGAGATGGTGCCAGGTTTTCTCCAGATGTGACGCTTGGCATTCAGGCCAAAGAGTTCAATCTTGGTTTCATCAGACCAGAGAATCTTGTTTCCCATGGTCTGAGGGTCCTTTAAGTGCCTTTTGACAAATTCC
Organism: Salvelinus alpinus; assembly: GCF_045679555.1. Taxonomy (NCBI): domain Eukaryota; kingdom Metazoa; phylum Chordata; class Actinopteri; order Salmoniformes; family Salmonidae; genus Salvelinus; species Salvelinus alpinus. Next base: position 49,168,462 of record NC_092100.1, read on the forward strand.
AAGCGGGCTGTCATGTACCTTTTACTGAGGAGTGGCTTCCGTCTGGCCATTCTACCATAAAGGCCTGATTGGTGGAGTGCTGCAGAGATGGTTGTCCTTCTGGAAGGTTCTCCCATCTCCACAAAGGGACTCTGGAGCTCTGTCAGAGTGACCACCGGGTTTTAGGTCACCTCCTTGAACAAGGCCCTTCTCCCACGATTGCTCAGTTTGGCCGGGCGGCCAGCTCTTGGAAGAGTCTTGGTGGTTCCAAACTTGTTCCTTTTAAGAATGATGGAGGCCACTGTGTTCTTGGGGACCTTCAATGCTACAGACATTTTTTGGTGCCCTTCCCCAGATCTGTGCCTCGACACAATCCTGTCTCTGAGCTCCACGGACAATTCCTTAGACCTCATGGCTTGGTTTTTGCTCTGACATGCACTGCCAACTGTGGGACCTTATATAGACAGGTGTGTGCCTTCCAAATCATGTCCATAAATTCATTCAATCCATTTTAGAATAAGGCTGTGATGTAACAAAATGTGGAAAAAGGGGGTTTGAATACTTTCCGAAAGGCACTGTAAGGCATTAGTCTCAAGGTGCAGGAAAGAGTACCGAGCAGGTAGCTGGCTAGTGATGGCTGTTCAACAGTCTGATGGCCTGGAGATAGGAGCTGTTTTTAAGTCTCTCTGTCCCGGCTTTGACATAAAAAAAAAAAAAGTACAATGAGGGAGAGGATATTATCCTGGCACCACTCACCAGGCCTCTAACCTCCTGCCTGTAGGCTGTCTCGTCGTGGACGGTAATCAGGCCTTCCACTGTCGTGTCATCAGCAAACTCTATGATTGAGTTGGAGTCGTGCGTAGCCACGCAGTCATGAGTCAATGGGGTCTGAGCACACACCTCTGGGGAGCCTCTGTGTAGAGGATCAGTGTGGTGGAGGTGTTGTTGCCTACTCTCACCACTGAGGAAGTCTAGGACACAATTTCACAGGAAGGAGGTCAGACCCAGGGCTCTGAGCTTAGTGACAAGCTTGGAGGGAACTATGGTGTTGAAAGCAGAGCTGTAGTTGATGAACAGCATTCTCACATAGGTATTCCTCTTGTCCAGGTGGGATAGGACGGTGTGCAATGCAACAGCGTTTGCATTGTCTGTGGATCTGTTGGGGCGGTATGCAAATTGTAGTGGGTCTAGGATGTCGGGCAAGGTGGAGGGGATATGGTCCTTGACTAGCCTCTCAAAGCAATTCATGATGACAAAGGTGAGTGCTACGGGGCAATAGTAATTTAGTTCAGTTACTTCAGCGTGTTTGGATACAGGAACAATGGTGGATATTTTGAAGCAAGTGGGGTCAACAGACTGGAATAGAGAGAGGTTGAATATGTCCGTAAACACCCCAGCCAGCTGGTCTACGCATGCACTGAGGACACAGCTTGGTATGCCGTCCGTGATGGCAGCCTTGTGAGGGTTAACACGTTTGAAAGTCCTACTCACAGTGGCTACAGAGAATGGGAGCCACAGTCCTTGTCAGCAGCGGGGGCCCACGACAGCAGCTCGGTCTTGTTTTCCTCAAAGCGGGCAAAGAGCGTGTTAAGTTTGTCTGGGAGTGAGGCTTCGGTGTCCGATGTGGCTGGTTTTCCCTTTATAAGCCGTGATTGTCAGAAGTCCCTGCCCAGTGACGCGAGCTTACCAGATGAGCTAAATGCCTTCTTGCTTGCATCAAGGCAACCAAAACTGAACAATGCATGAGAGCACCAGCTGTTCCGGACAACTGTGTGATCACATAGTCCCTGTGCCCAAGAATGCCATGGTAACCTGCCTAAATGAGTACTGGGCCATAGCACTCACATCATGAAGTGCTTTGAAAGGCTGCATCAACACCATCATCCCAGAAACTCACTACAATTGGCATACGGCCCCAACAGATCCACAGATGACACAATCTCCATTGCACTCCACACTAGCCTTTCCTACCTGGACAAAAGGAACACCTACGTGAGAATGCTGTTCGTTGACTCCAGCTCAGCGTTCAACACCATAGCGTCCTCAAAGCTCATTACTAAGCTAAGGACCCTGTGACTAAACACCTCCCTCTGCAACTGGATCCTGGACTTCCTGACAGGCCGCCACCAGGTGGTAAGGGTTTGCAACAACACATCTGCAGCGCGGGTGTGTGCTTCGTCCCCTCATGTACTCCCTGTTCACCCACAGCCACGTGGTGACACATGACTCCAACACCATCATTATGTTTGCTGATGATCACCGACAACGATGAGACAGCCTACAGGGAGAAGGTCAGTGACCTGTGAGTGTTGTGTCAGGACAACAACCTCTCCGTCCATGTGAGCAAGACAAAAGAGCTGATCGTGGACTATAAGAAAAGGGGGGCCGAGCACGCCCCGATTCACATCGACAGGGTTGTAGTGGAGCGGGTTGAGAGCTTCAAGTTCCTTGGCGTCCACATCGCTGATAAACTATCATGGTCCAAACACACCAAGACAGTCGCAAGAGGGCACGACAACACCTATTCCCCCCTCAGGAGACTGAAAAGATTTGGCATGGGTCCTCAGATCCTCATAAAGTTCTACAGCCGCACCATCGAGAATGTCCTGACTGGATGCATCACCACTTGGTATGGCAACTGCTCTGTATCTGACAGCAAGGCGCTACAGAGGGTAGTGCTTATGGCCCAGTACATCCCTGGGGCCAAGTTTCCTGACATCCAGGACCTTTATATCAGGCATTGTTATAAGGCCCAAAAAAATGTCATAGACTCCAGCCACACTAGTCATAGATCTCTCTGCTATCGCATGGCAAGCGGTACCGGAGTGCCAAGTCTAGGTCCAAAAGGCTACTTAACAGCTTCTACCCCCAAGCTATTAGACTGCTAAGCAAAATGGCTACCGGGACTATTTGCATTGACCCCCTTTTTTATGCTGCTGCTACTTGCTGTGTATTATCTATGCATAGTCACTTTACCCCTACCTACATGCACATATTACCTCAACTAACCTGTACCCCGCACATTGACACGGTATATAGCCTCGTTATTTCTATTTTGTGTTACTTTAGTAAAAATAAAAAATTATCTGCATTGTTGGTTAAGGGCTTTTAAGTAAGCATTTCACGGTAAGGCTACACCTGTTGTATTCGAGCATGTGACAAATACATTTTTGTTTTATTTGACATGCCTCTTGTGTCTGAGCCATTCAATTGCAACTCCACTTTGTTCCTGTAATGTTTTTGCCTCATTGATTGAATATAATAGAATACAGCTAGGTTAAATCGAAGGGCAGTTTCCATTTGTTACTGAATATGGCAATATGGAAAATGTTAAACAGATGGTTGTAGTCTGGAAATTGCAGTATTGCCCTTTGTCTTCAATCCATTGTAAAGTTGTGTAGCCTACTTATAAATTTGTGAATTATGCTGTTATTTTGGTAGTCCGTTTTAAGATAGCCGCCCTATAATGGCAGTTCAGAGACAAAATAACAGCGTTTCAGGCCAGTGGTCACTCACCTCCTGATCAGTGCACACTTATCTCCTTTAGGCTACATGCGCTTTCCCCTTCCTGCGATGGGGGGAGCCACCGCTTTAGATTCTAAACGTACTTACTCTCCATTGAAGGAGACTGCCGTTACAAAACAAATGCATTCAAAACCTTTTACTCACTATTCTAGCTAACAAATCTACACTTAACTGTGCTTTTATATAAACTGCATGTTGAAATATGAAGGCTAATTGCTGGCCTATAATAGGAGTTGAATAAGGAGATTATTACCTAACTCATCATAACTGGACCAGGGAGGACAAAACAAAAGAAAAGCAACATCCAAAATACGGTCCAGTGATCAAATAAATGTAAGTCCATGTAAATGCACCTGCCGCTTTGCTTCAACTCTTGAAAACGCGCAACAGAAGAAGCACTCACAATTTTTATGCAGATACGGTACTTTTGAAAGACCATTCTGAAATCAGTAGCATACCCTTTAAATAGGGACCGGTCTATCAAGTCGAGGTGGTGGTGGATGTCTGCAGAAGATAGCATAAACAAAACAAATAAACCAGATAATCAAATGTTAGTACCAATATATATTAATTTAAGTAGAATTGCAAGTAAACAAATATTTTGATGTGTATTATAAAGGCTTGGTGGATTTTAGTATATTTTAATACGCTGCGTAAGTAACAACACCCCTCCTTGCGCCGAGGTGGTAGCACCACCCCATCTGTTCAGCTCTTGTGAAATTCTGATTGAAACAGATTGTAACTTGCTAGCTAGCACTCTCCGGACCGGGTTGTAATGGCAACTGACTGGATGGAACATCAACAGCAACTTTTGTAATTTATTTGAAGGAAGTTTCAATTAAGGAGGTTTTACACAAACCTTGAGGAAATTATTTCTAATGTGAGAAACCAAGTTATACAATTTTCGGTCTGAAAATGTCCCAGGGATGTACAATTTCTGTGGAAGAGATCCAGTCTTGGTGGGAAGTACCCGCCATAGCCCACTTCTGTTCGCTGTTCAGGACTGCATTCAACCTACCAGACTTTGAAATTGAGGTAAAGAAGTTCTGGAAAATACATTTAGAATTTTGGGAGACATTTTTTTTCTATTTTTGACTGCTATATTACAATTTCCTTAATTTTTGCCTCGTAGAATGCGTTTGTAGGGTAGTTGAAAAGTACCAACAGTTAACGTTAGCTATAACTTAGCTCATCTTACTATTCAGTACTTCTCTGTTTAACTTACCTACTGTAGCTAGCCAAGTTAGCTAACGTTACTAACTAGCTAGTTGGCTAGCAAGTGCCTACAGTAGCTAGCTAGGTCAGAATGTTTGAAAACTCGTTGAGTCCCAGTTGAAATAAACGTGAACGTTTTATTTCATGGTATGTATGCTGTTACTTTGTATAACAAGCCATGTAACATGTAGCTACACCAATGGTTGTATTTTGATAACAACATTAACTAGCTAACGTTTAGTTCTTGCCAGCCGAAACAAAACCATGTGGTGGGATCCATTTGTTTTCATTTGGTGAAATCGAACGTTTCGCTTGTGTTTATAGCCATCCATAGTAAATCGCACGTCTTTGTCCAAATGTTAACCAAGTTATAGATTAAAACAAATGTAAATTATATCACCGTGAAATAGCTCGAAGTTATAGCTATTTGTAACGTAATTTATTAAGACGAGAGCCATAACTATTCTCTTTAGCGAATACTCTCAACGCAATAAATCACATGCACGTGAATAAAGGGTACTGTTACTTGCAGGTTGTATCTTACTTGTTTTTGATCCACTGTTGCCATGTTTTTATCAAATAGTCAAGTTCATGACGAGAGTTTCGAGTTTATTGTCTAGCAAGCCATCTGGCTTGGGTAGCATTTGACATTCTGCCATTGTTTTATTATCATGTTTTAACGTTAGAATGATGAAACAGTCGTTCAAAATTGTTTTCTATGAAGCAAACAGAAATGCATGTCGAGCGTCAGCGTACATCAGTCGGTCATTTCGCGCGTTACTTTACTATGTGGGAATAATTTTACGTATTACACTTCTGTTACATAATTCAACTTTATCATCGGTTTCTAGCAATTCCAACAGAGTGGTTTCGTTTGTAGTTTGCTGCTCCATAATGAACACTGCTTGGCTGATTTAGTATGCAATAATGGGGATTGTTTGATCCATCGAAAAATGATGGGACTTGAAGAAAATGTGTAAGGTCAACAGCCCCCATTACCCATCCACCCCCACCCCTCTCGGGAGTGAAAATCACACGCAGGCATCGCTTTGTTATTGGATGAGGGATAGGGTGGGAAGCATCGCCTCTAGTTTGTAGTAAAGTTGATATGATCTTTTATAACTTAACAGGATATATATGAATGCGTGTGAATATAAAACACAATACTGCAGCAATCGGCGAGTGATATCATGATACAAACGCCCCGATTCTGTAGAACTCCGTTTTGCACAATTGTGTTTTACGCGGTGCGCGTCTTGCAGCCACTGCGAGCGATTGACTGTCTATCTTTAACCGCATCACTAGGCACAGATCACTTGTGCTGCCTTGCCTGCATCCAATGTAGCTGATTTCGAGGAACATCTTTTTCGATGGATCGTGTAATCATTGACGCATATCAATAACTACATCTATGATGGTGAGGTTTTGATAGCAGATTTGTCCTGCGCAAATGCGCACCATAAACCGAGCCAACGATTTGTGACACTTTAATTTATAGATTTGAAGTCTTAGTCAGGCACACTCTTTGTTGTCCAAGGTCACACGTCTATTGTGCTCTGGGCAATAAAGTTAAGAGTAGAACCTATATTTCTGAATGAATGTCAAAGCCCTTCACTTAATTGATATAGCCAATTCAATCTGCATACCACTTAAAGTGGTGAAAATCGACTTACCTCCATTTCAAAAATACTTCTGGGATTACGTAAAGGGAGAGTGTGCATACTCTAATCTGTCTTTGTCACTCTTAATTGCTAGAAGACAACATTGTAGAGAGTACAGATTGTATTGTGCTGTCTTTGAAACATTCATTTAGTAGATAACACTATCTGGAGCATTTGCTTAACATGTGGAAGGAAACAGTTATTCTCAGAATGTGCTTAACTTTGTTATGCATATTAATAAATGTGCCTTCTCACACCGCTACGGTGTGCAATAAATCCCTGGTACGCACCGTCTTTTGTGTGTTAATGCTCACTTAACCACTTTGCTTTCAGTATAGACCCAGTCGGTATTAGAATGCAGCCCTGTCTACCTGTGGGGGAAAACAACCTGTGGTTACCCCATTGGTTTACAGCAAAAACTACATTTAAGTCTAAAGATTACTTTTCAACATTCCCTGCTCCCGAGTGTTCTCAGTGCTTAGAAAAACGTAATATTGTAGGGCTTCTTATGCCCCTTTTCACAAAGGTGCTAGCAGTCATGTGAGTGATTGCTAGCTAGCCAAGACCAACAACACAAACAAACTGACTATACAGATACAAATAGTGAGTGGAGTTTAGTATAGTCTGTTTTATAATAAGTTAAATGTCTTACCTGTGATAATGTTTTCCACACACATAGCTACATGTAGCCTACTTGGACACCGGGTCCACACATTTCTCACTCTTCCATGTCCCTACATGGGAGCATTGCAAACCATAGGTCGGGGTATTTGACCTTCTTACATGTACATTGACCAACACTCCAGCTTTTCAGCAGGTTTTGTTAATTCTGTATAACTAAAAGCTCTTTTACAATGGGAAATGTTTGTTTCCCTCTAAATTGTGGTTGAGGGGAATTCCTTATTACGTCAATATATCTCTTGTTTAGCTATAGAGAATCAAGCTTTCTGTGATATTGTAATGCAATGACAGATTTAGGGTGTGTTTGTAAATTAGCTCTGGCTATCTACTCCGATTTCAGAGTAGTGATAGTGCGCTGAATAACTGATGAATTAACGATTGCTCAACACCTGTTGAATATGGCCTGTGTTATCAAAATATAAAAAAAATTGGTGCCTGCAGCACAGTTACATGCTGACCAAACCGCTCGCATGCGCTCGCTTTGCAAAATAAATGTACACATGCATGTTATTCAATCATTGCACCCACACTGCTCGCGTGCGCCAACGAGTGTCTGCGTTGCCAGGCGCAAAAATAGTCGGTTCTATTCGTGAGGCTGAACGCGAGGCAAGTCCTGCCTCTCCCATCTCCTCATTGGTTTATAGAAGCAGATACCCACGTGCCATCTCCTTATTGGTTATCCCCGCGTGGGCGATTGAAAGATGAACTGAGGTCGTCCAGTTGTGGGAATACACCTTAATATGAAAGTTCAATTTCAATCGCCGTAGAAATGGCCTGGAAGGAGGAGAGATGATTAGAAACAATTCGGGAGACTGTTTTGTGTGGCTTAATTGTCGGAGTAGAGGACCTTGTGCATTTCAGGGAAAATAACAACTCAACGTTTATGTCCCAGGACAAATTAGCCAGCAACAGCAAGCTAGCTAAATTGGACAAATTAATGCTAAATTGCCATAAATGTTTAGTGCTTTTTCTTTTATTCATAAATATATATTTTTTTTACCCCCTTTTTTTCCTCCCCAATTTCGTGGTATCCAATTGGTAGTAGTTACAGTCTTGTCTCATCGCTGCAACTCCCGTACGGACTCGGGAGAGACGAAGGTCGAGAGCAATGCATCCTCTGAAAGACAACCCAACCAAGCCGGAAGCCAGCCGCACCAATGTGTCAGAGGGAACACCGTACACCTGGCGACCTGGTCAGCGTGCACTGCGCCCGGCCCGCCACAGGAGTTGCTAGTGCGAGATGAGACGAGGATATCCGGCCAAACCCTCCCTAACCTGGACGACGCTGGGCCAATTGTGCGCTGCACCATGGGCCTCCCGGTCGCGGCCGGCTGCGACAGAGCCTGGGCTCGGACCCAGAATCTCTGGTGGCACAGCTAGCACTGCGACGCAGTGCCTTAGACCACTGCGCCACCCGGGAGGTGTTTAATGCTTTTTCGACCTGTCTCAAAATTAACATAATTGGTTCGGTGTTTGTTTTGATATTTCAACCTGCGTGTTGTGATCACGTTTGGTGTGGGGGGACAAAATCAAGTTGCGCACGATGGCTTCCGTTTTGGGCATGGTGTTTGTTAACAACGCTCTGGATAACAACCTAACCAGCTCTGTCTGGGTGAGTAAAATGGTCAGTGAGGTGTCCTGTCATTTGTGTGTGGAAGTAGCTAGCTAGCTAGCTAGCTAGCTAGCTAGCTAGCCTACGTTAGCCAGTTAGAACGGCAGTCAAGCACTCATGCTGAGGTCAGAACGCTCGGAAACAACCCTACTCCTCAGCCAGAGCGTCCAGTGTGCGCTCTGAAAGGGAAACGCTCTGATTTTATGTAAGGCAATCTGACAACGCTCTGAATTTACGGCACTCTGGCACTCCATAGTGAATTTACAAACGTGCCCTGAGACTCCCTGACGTATCAAAAAGTTTGTTCTGAAGTGTCTGTCCTATATCTAATGACAAAGTGAAACCTGTTTTTGCTTTGTCATTATGGGGTATTGTGTTTATTAATTTGAAATGTTTTATTTAACCTATTTTAGAAAATGGCTGTAATGTAACAACATGTGCAAAAATTCACGGGGTCTGAATACTTTCCAAATGCACTGTATATAGCTATAGCCAACGTGATATCACTCTCAACCAATCTGATATATTCATTGCATAACATGACATTATGTGTTTAGGGGCTCTGACATCAGTCATTTGGACATTATAATTGCAACCTAATTGAACCTTTTTTGTTGAAGCATTTATTAATAAAAGCAAGGTTTGTCTGAAAGCCTTACACAGGTAGGCTATTTATACACTGGCCCAAATGGAACTGAGCAGAAAGATTGCCGGTTCTCCTCACTGTTTGAGACAAACTAAGCCCAATCAGTGAATTGTGGTCCTGGGTGATCTAATGTGTTACATTAGCTTGCCTATAATGGAACAGCGCTTAGTGGATAGCTCTGTTCCTCATTTGGTTTGTTCTGTTTTTAGCCCTAATGTCTGCTCTTAAATGGCAGTGCTGATAAAAGCAGGTGGCTTGCTCAGTAAATAGCACACAAATCCAGGTTTAAGAGGATCTAGTGTCTTTGATGTGTCCTTGTCTATGGGGTGATCGTATGACCAAACCGGAGTAAATGATCAACTGAGATGAGACTAAACCTGTGTCTCACTTGACTGAACGGAGAGCCCAAGCACTTTAGGAGATCACTTCAAGCTCTTCCTGTATTCACCAGCATGTATACATATGCAGCCTAAATCACCTGTTGCCCAGACGATCTAATTACAATATTTTAATTGAAGGCTGCATTTGAGCCTTTAGGCCCACTTCTGGGATGTGAGTTAGAGTTTATAATGCTCAGTATATCTGCGAAGCCTTGAGGATATGTGGCCACACAGCTAGGATGTTCAAACTATGTTCGACCTGTTTGGATGGACTCCCCGGTTCAGCGTATGTTTGAGAGAGCCCCCTCACTGGTGGTGTGGAGAGAGGGGTTCCTCTGAGGGATTTCTCCTGGGGCTCGGTGAACACTCTGGGGCTCTGTGTTAAGGCAGGGGAGACGCTCTATATTTTTTTAAACGCTGCATACCATGAGATACCGTGGAGGCAAGCAGGCCTACAGTAACATGGTAGTCTTGACGAGTCCAGTCCACCATTGTCTCTGTCTTGAAGAGTAGTCCAACCGAAATGTTCCTTGTCTTAAATGTTTCCGGTTAAAACACCTATTTTTGGGTTTGATTAATTACGGCCAGTGAATAAAATGTTATTTCTTATCAAATCCTAGAACGTGAATAACATTCTTTACATAGAAGATGCAACCAGGCTGTTTCTTTGAACTCCACCACCACAGATCTTAGAAGATACTCATTTCCTGTGTTCGTACTGTCTGTGTCTTAGTGCTGCACAGAGCTAAGTGCCACCATCTGTGAGCATTGAGGTTGGGTTAGTGAAAGGAAAGATTCATCTATTTTGAATATGATCATTTTTGTGCATCTCTGAGCGATGTTCTATTGATCCTCGCGATTGTTTCATGTCTTCATGTGTATCTGAGCTATTGCCGTTCAAGCAAGTATAAAGCCGGTATGATGATTTTTGCAACTTTCCTTTTTAAAGAGTTGATGTGGAGGGAGGCAGGAAGTGGCTGTCATTCCCCTGACAGAATGGTCCGTCCTTCCTCTGGTATCGAGTGCTGGGTGATTTGAGTCAAACCTAGGTCAACATTTCATAAGTCTTTCTGTCCAGCATTTTGGACATAGCAACGCATGTCTCAGGGAGGCTGGTGTCTGTCTTCCACATTCTCTAACACTGGATGCACAGGTTGGTCAACATTGTGTCCACTGAGCACTTCAACCAACTGTCCCTGACACATTCATTGGCTCTTGTTAATCTTCTGTTCTGGTTTTGTCCTCTTCTGTCAGAATTGGCAGTTGGGAGGAAAGCAGGGGTAAACGCACATCTAAAATGCTTCGTATTGTAATTTGTGCTTGGCATCAGACTCATTTTGCGCATCAGTTGCAGTTCTGTATTCGGATGGGAATTCACAAATGGGCATTCAATCGGCAGACAGCGCTCTGACTGTGTAGCTACTTTTCTTCAGTACTTTTTTCTCAGTGTAGCCTACTTTTAATAGGTAAAATATAAGATTTACTTCAAGCAAAACATTAGGAAATGTAGCTGGCTACATTCTGTCTATGATTAACAATATGATGGCCATGCTCATTTACTTGTGTGGCTGCTAGCCAAATAGCTTTGTGTTTAAGTTGTCATCTGATGAGAAGTAAGCTATTTTCTGCCGAAATATGTTGCACTTATGTATTATCTGTGGAGGAAAACTATATTTGCACGTCGATCTCTTGATGTTCTGCGTTTTTAAAAATGCATATTTTTGAACTAGCACTTCTGAGTATTGGGCTTCTTGTGTGGAGAGAGTGTAAAGAACAGTTTTAGGCCTATTTTGATACCGGTCATCTCTGCAGAGGAAATTATCAACATGCTAGAGAGGCAAACGTGTAAGGATTGACTTAAAGAATGTATGTAATGCCTTTTTCCCACAAGGTAGGGAGGGGCCTTAGCTCTACATGGGTCAAATAGCTTGTCTCTTGGTCATAAAGCTCAGGATGGTGGGAATGGCTCAGTGGGAAGAATGCACTGTGGATTTTTACCAGGAGCCCTCTTATGAATGTCACAGAGCAGAACTTTTGTACCTTGTGAAATCGCTACCAACTGGACATTAACAAATCCAGTGGGGAGGTGGTGTTGTCGAGCGGCTCATCTTTTCCGGGCTGTGGTTCCGGTGGGTGGTGATGGGGATTTTTCTTGGCAGGGTCACAAAACGGCCCCTTGCACTTTGTTCCCCTGTTACAGTTCACTGTCGCTCCCAGTCTCCCCTGGCCAAAGGGAGAGGGACTCTGCAGGAAGAGGCCTCGGCCAACCTGGCCGTCCCCCTGCTTCTTTGTCTCCGTGGAGGCACGCTTGATTTCCTGGCAGTGTGGCTGTGAAATGAGCCCTGAAATCTCAGAGCCTCCGAGCCTCCCCTGGATCCTTCAGGATGTGCCTTCCACCACCAGCACTGTCAGCCAGAGCCTATCCTTCTACTGGAGAAAGTTACATATCGGGATATTATTTTTGACAATATATCGTTCTGAAAATATCACACTATTTTTGTGCTAGTTTGCTGTCCCTGGACCAAAACTCCAGTATTTTTCATTCCTAGCTTGTTCTCAATCTTTTTAATTAGGGAGCCAATTTAGTTTTTAGCGCTTTTGTTTCTATAACTGATCAAAACTTGTTCACGTGGCTCTCTTGTCCCTCTACAGCAGACATAAACTCAGCAAAAAAAGAAATGTCCTCTCACTTGTGTTTTATTTTCAGCAAACTTAACATGTGTAAATATTTGTGTGAACATAAGATCCAACAACTGAGACATAAACTGAACAAGTTCCACAGACGTGTTACTAACAAATGGAATAATGTGTCCCTGAACAACTGGGGGATCAAAATCAAAAGTAACAGTCAATATCTGGTGTGGCCACCAGCCGCATTAAGTACTGCAGTGCGTCTCCTCCTCATGGACTGCACCAGATTTGCCAGTTCTTGCTGTGAGATGTTACCCCACTCTTCCACTAAGGCACCTGTAAGTTCCCGGACATTTCTGGGGGGAATGGCCCTAGCCCTCAACCCTCCGATCCAACAGGTCCCAGACGTGCTCAATGGTATTGAGATCCGGGCTCATTGCTGGCCATGGCAGAACACTGACATTTATGTCTTGCAGGAAATCACGCACAGAAAGAGCAGTATGGCTGGTGGCATTGTCATGCTGAAGGGTCATGTCAGGATGAGCCTGCAGGAAAGGTACCACATGAGGGAGGAGGATGTCTTCCCCGTAAGGCACAGCGGTGAAATTGCCTGCAATGACCACAAGCTCAGTCCGATGATGCTGTGACACACCGCCCCAGACCATGACGGACCCTCCACCTCCAAATCAATCCCGCTCCAGAGTACAGGCCTCGGTGTAACGCTCATTCCTTTGACGATAAACCCGAATCCTACCATCCCCCCTGGTGAGACAAAATTGCAACTCGTCAGTGAAGAGCACTTTTTGCCAATCCTGTCTGGTCCAGCGACGGTGGGACCAGGGACCCTGGGCATCTTTCTTTTTGTGTTTTTCCAGAGTCAGTAGAAAAGCCTCTCTAGTGGCCTAAGTTTTCATAATTGTGACATTAATTGCCTACTGTCTGTAAGCTGTTAGTGTCTTAACGACCGTTCCACAGGTGCATGTTCATTTAATTGTTTATGGTTCATTGAACAAGCATGGGAAACAGTGTTTAAACCCTTTACAATGAAGGTCTATGAAGTTATTTGGATTTTTACGAATTATCTTCGAAAGACGGTCCTGAAGAAGGGACGTTTCTTGTTTTTGCTGAGTTTATATGGTGTGCAATATGTTTATGTTTAACATCAAGTTGCAATGATCACAGTATTGAAATGCATATTGAATTGTGAGAATCGCAAAACATATCGTATCATCACCTAAGTATCATGATAATATCGTATCGTGAGTTTCCTGGACATTCTTAGCCCTATTGGAGATGTGTTTGTCACTGTGCTGGTATTTGGTTCAGCGTGTCTGATTCCATACATCTTCATCAGCTGTCTGACGTTATCTGGAGAGCAGCAGGGAAATTGGCCTCTTTCTGGGGCTGTTTATTAAACTTGAGACAGGCAGAGGGATGAGAGCGAGGTACTAATTTGCTTTGAGGGTGAATCGATTAAGAGCCACGCTGAAGGCGGACGAGACGGAAATCTGTCTGCTTCAGCTGCTGCTATCTGCACAGACGATACACTGAAACAGGTCCTGGTCCGTAAAAGATCAGGGGCATTCTGCTCTTTCCATTCTTTATGGAGCCAACCTACTGTGGAGAAGAGCCACAGGACCTGACCAGGCAGTTCTCAACAAACTGAAATTAACAAGTAATGTAGGTTTCTAGGTCCTTTTACCATTGTGGATGTTGTTTATTGGTCTGAAGCCGTTGAAAGCATTTCACAACCACTGCGTTCTAATTCCTACTTTTAAACAAACTCCCGCCGCCATTAGGGCTGGGAATTCCCAGGGACCTCACGATACAGTATTATCACGATACTTAGATTCCGTTACAATATGTATTGCGACTCTCAAGATTATATATCAATTGCAATTTGATACTGCGATTGGAACATCAATACATTTCTCACTATATATATGGTTATCCACTAACTGCACACAGTGGGTAAATAAGCACTTTAGTGATATCACTCACTATTTGATATTAAACTCTCCTTAATTAGGTCTTTGATCTTTGTGAAATACATCAATCAGAGAACCTAAAGTTCTCAAACAGCCACATCAAAAGTGATTTGTATTTTGTATAGAGAAGGAGAATCCTCATCCACCCTACTAGCGAGGCCTCAGAGTGCAGACAGTCCAGTGTATTTTACCAAGACCCATATAGTTATTCATGTTCTGAATAATTCAGTGGATCTTTCTAATATTTCATTAACAGTATATCCAAAAAGTTAGATTTTGAAACCTAATACATCCGATAATAAGCACCGAGCTCTGACAGAGCGGTGCAGCTTTCTTGCCACCACTTTGGACGATTTTACATATTGTGGTGGTCGTCTTCAAGGTTGTTTCTGCAGGTTGCAACAGAAAAGTGAGCCTGTCAGGTAGCCTTCGTTCTCGCACAGCATCCAGCCTAGCTGATGCGACATGAAGCATGAAAATGCTAATATACAGTGCATTCGGAAAGTTTTCAGACCCCTTAGCTTTTTCCACATTTTGTTATGTTACAGCCTTATTCTAAAATGGATGAAATCATTGTTTTCCCTCATTAATCTACACACAATACCACATAATGACAAAGCAAAAACAGGTTTTTAGAATTTTTTGCGAATGTATAAAAAGAAACACCTTATGTAAATAAGTATTTAGACTCTTTGCTATGACAAAAAAAATAATATTCCCCAGCAATCTACACACAATACCCCATAATGACAAAGTGAAAACAGGTTTATAGACATTTTTGCTTTTTTATTCATAATAAAAAAGATACCTTGTTTACATAAGTATTCAGACCCTTTGCTATGAGACTTGAAATTGAGCTCGGGTGCATCCTGTTTCCATTGATCATCCTTGATGTATCTACAACTTGATTGGAGTCCACCTGTGGTAAATTCAATTGATTGGACATGATTTGGAAAGGTACACACCTGTCTATATAAGGTCCCACAGTTGACAGTGCATGTGAGGGCATAAACCAAGCCATGAGGTCAAAGGAATTGTCCGTAGAGCTCCGAGACAGGATTGTGTCGAGGCACAGATCTGGAGAAGGGTACCACAACATTTCTGCAGCATTGAAGGTCCCCAAGAACAAAGTTGACTCCATCATTCTTAAATGGAAGAAGTTCGGAACCACCAAGACTCTTACTAGAGCTGGCCGCCCGGCCAAACTGAGCAGTCGGGGGAGAAGGACCTAGGTCAGGGAGGTGACCAAGAACCTGATGGTCACTCTGACAGAGCTCCAGAGTTCCTCTGTGGAGATGAGAGAAACTTCCAGACAGACAACCATCTCTGTAGCACTCCACCAATCAGGCCTTTATGGTAGAGTTGCCAGACGGAAGCCACTCCTCTGTAAAAGGCACGACTGCTTGCTTGAAGTTGGCCAAAAGGCACATAATGGACTCGGGCCATGAGAAACAAGATTCTGGTCCTTACCCTGTAAGCAGTCAATGACTAACTTCTCTGAACAGGGAAGAAGAACAAAAATAACATCACAATTCTCTGGGATTACATTACATAGGATGAAGAAACTACTCTGAGCCGCAGCTCCATACTACTTGTCAGACAGAGAGCTGATACTATACACAGTGTGCAAAACATTAACAACACCAGGGATTGCAATTCAAGCAAAGCCAATATGCGGTGATAATGTATTGGGCCTATAGCCTACTGCACAAACCTAATTTGCTACAGTACTGGTTTAATAGGTTAATTTTGCATAGGCTTGCTTTTTAAGTCATGTTAAAAATAAAAATAAATCTTGAGTGGTTGATCTTGGCTTGCATTTTGACTCTGATCTTGACTCAAAAAGTTAGTGTCCACTGATTGGATTTAACCATTAAGAGATCATAGCTTCCACTCGGATTCACCTGGTCAGTCTGTCATAATGTTTTGTACAGTGTGTGTGATTGGTGTTGGGGGGGGGGGGTCTGTGGATGGCTTTTGACAAAGTTTGGTCCAAATCGAAGGATTCATATAATACTCATATCTTTAAATGGCTTCTTTTTCTTTCTTTTTTTTGTGGAATCATTAGCCTAATTTCTTAAATTATATTTCAACAAACTGATGCATGAATGTTAATCTGATTCTAACAAACTATTTCAGAACAATCTGATGGTGGATGTCAATCCTTTTTATTGTACTTTTTGAGGTGGACTGACCCTACTAAGTTGAGTACATTTTTGAATATTATGTTTTAATGTCTGGATTCCGTCCGCATTCTCCGCACCACAGGTTTTTATAGGGCCCATGTCTCCCCACCCAACTTGGGCTGGGCTGTTCAGTGTGCCAGCGCTAAATAGCCTTTTATTCATCTAGCCACCAGAGCGGAGCGGCTCCAGCCCTGGCATCACCATGACTAAACCCCAGATGGTGGCTCTTTCTTTGCCTTCCCTCTGGAGGGTGGAGGTGCTGCTGACTGGGTGCTGCTGCAGCCTGTCTTGACTGGGTGGGGGCTTCTATTCTTCCTAGGCCTGCGCCTGATTGGAAAGGAAGATTTAGTCCTATTAGAGCGGGGAGCTGAGTGAGCAAGGCCTCTTGTCTAAAAGCAAATGGATTAGAGTGAAAGATCTATAGAGTTTGTGACGTCCCCCAAGTTTAGACGGTGCCCTCTGGTATCCGCTGATTTGCGGTGTGTGGATTATAAATCGGAGATAACAGTCACTTAAAGCGTGCTGCTGGAGTCTGGGTTGAATTAAGGGCTTTGATGTGAGGGTGGGGGGGGGTCCTCAGTGGAGCTTCTGTGGTTTTTGGGAGGAAGTGAGCGTTGGTTGTGGGATCTGCGCTATCAATAAGGAATGGGTCAGCTGGCCATGTTGCAGCCAGCATAACGCTGTGTCTTGAAAAAGATCAGCGGTCATAGCTTTACCTTTTTTAACCCTGGCCTGCTCAGCTCTTTTGTCAGCCATACAACAATAATGAGCATTTCATCATCCGTGTGTTTTATCGTACCGTCTCAGCTGAATACATCCAGAGTTCTCTCGTAGCTCTGCGCTTCACACCACCCAGCCTCCCAACACATCCCACTCCGACTCATCCTCTGAATGTGCCACACCTGCAACCCTCACACAGCTATGTTGGGTAACTCAAAGTGCAATCCTTTTCACACCCTGCTGTAATCCCTCAAGGATATGGATCCTTCATTAATACACAGGCACTCATACACACATTCTTAGTCCTTTAGAGTGCATGTCTCTCTAACAACCATGCCCAGGCATATTGTAAGAGCCAGCTTCCCTCCCCCAGCTGTGATTGACAAGTGAGAGGAGCAGTACATGCATGAGATGGTTTCACATCAGGAGATGGGGGGTGAGGGTCACGTACACTGGGGTTTGTTTCAACCAGCTCCATTGTTGCTGCTCCCCATGGCTCCCTCTCTCTGTCTCCAGTCTGGGGCAGCCTCTACCCTCGCTGCTCTGCTCTCTCAAGGGCTCCTCTTGTAGTTGGCTTGTAGAGAAGATCGAACATGGTAGAAGGTACGTTACTTATGAGCTTCTCTGAATCAGGTCTTGTCTAGGGGGATTCCTTGAAAGCCAGCAAAAACTAAGCCTAACTAATATGTATTTAGTGTGCCTGGCAGCCGTGTGTTTGCGTGCCACGCTCAATACAGTGTGATGCAAGATCACACATTGAGCAGGTAAGAGCGGGGTGGGAAATCTTTCGGACAGGAGGGCAGTGCTGTTCTTCCCTCAAGACAACAGGGAAGAGGGGAGTGTGTGTTGGTGGGGGTGAGTGCATTAACCAGCGGGAATCTCCCCACCGCCTCAGACTGGGAGAGGGGGTTTGCTGTTTGTGTGTGAGGAAGGCGTAGATTGGGGAAGACGTGTGGGACTAGGGCTAAGGGAGGAGGGTTTAAGGTGGTATAGATGGGTACAGGCTTGAGTCTGTAGTCAGAACGACCTTAAACAAAGAGTGTTCTAAATGGTTCTGTCAAGCATGCGTTTCTCTGATTTGTTTTAAGTCAATGTTTCCTTGTCTTTAGTAGCCTACATGATGTTCCCTGTAAGTTATGCTGTGTTTTTAGTTTCACCTATTGCTCCTCCCTAGTTCCTGTCTCACTTCACTGTTCCGTTGTCTCACTTGTTGCCGTTTCCCCTGTCTCACTGCTGCTGTTCTCATGTTGCTGCAATTCTAGTCCTACCTCTGTTCTCCCATCTGCCTCGTGGTGTTTTCTCTGGCCCAATGCTCCCTCCCTCCTGCCTCCTCCAACCACATTGGTCAGATTTTTCTTTTCTTTTTTCTAAATGTTAATGGGCCCTGTGAGTGTGTGTTGGTATACAATGTGGGAAATGAGACCATAGGTGGTTGGCGTAAAGCAGGAAACTCCAGTTCTGGGGGGGGTTAACTTCTTATGGCTGCAATCCCGTTAATGGGATGATATGATAACAGCCAGTGAAAGTGTAGGGCGCCAAATTCAAACAATAGAAATCTCATAATTAAAATTCCTCAAACATACATGTATCTTATACCATTTCAAAGGTAATCTTGTTCCGATTTCAAATAGGCTTTTCAGCGAAAGCACCACAAACAATTATGTTAGGTCACCACCAAGTCACAGAAAAATTCTGCCATTTTTCCAGCCAAAGACAGGAGTCACAAAAAGCAGAAATATAGATAAAATGAATCACTAACCTTTGATCTTCATCAGATGACACTCATAGGACTTCATATTACACAATACATATGTCTTGTTCGATTAAGTTCATATTTATATCCAAAATCCTCCGTTTACATTGGCGCCATGTTCAGAAATGCCTCAAATATCCTGAGAAATTGCGAAGAGCCACGTCAAATAACAGAAATACTCATCATAAACTTTGATGAAAGATGCATGTTTTACATAGAATTAAAGATACACTTGTTCTTAATGCAACCGCTGTGTCAGATTTCATAAAGCTTTACGGCAAAACACAATATTCAATCATCTGAAAACAGCGTTCAGCAACAAAAGCAAGCCATACAGTTACCCGCCCAAATTGTGCAGTCAACAAAACTCAAAAAAGCATTATAAATCTTCACTTTGCTGGTCTTCGTCGGAATGCAGTCCCAGGACTCCCACTTCCACAAGAAATCATAATTTATGTCCAAATAGGTATTTTTGTTGCGTGTTTGGTATACAAATCCAAAGTCTGGGAAGTGCGTTCACTAAAACCTGACAATGTCCAAAAGTTCCGTAACAGTCCGTAGAAACATGTCAAACGTTGTATTGAATCAATCTTTAGAATGTTTTTAACATAAATCTGGATAACGTTCCAACCGGAGAATTACATTGACTTCAGATGAGCGATGGAACGGAGCTCCCTCTCATGTGAACGCGCATGGTCAAAGAATGGTCACCTCATGGCAGACCTGACTAATTCTCCTCTCATCCGGCCCCCCTTCACAGTAGAGTCATCAGACAAAGTTCTACAGACTGTTGACATCTAGTGGAAGCTGTAGGAAGTGAAAACTCATCCATATCTCGCTGTGATTTCAATGGGAGCTTGGTTGAAAATCTACCAATTCTACCAGAATTTCCACTTCCTGTTTGGATTTTTCCTCAGGTTTTTGCCTGCCATATGAGTTCTGTTATACTCAGACATCATTCAAACAGTGTTAGAAACTTGAGTGTTTTCTATCCAATACTAATAATAATATGCATATATTAGCAACTATGACTGAGGAACAGGCTGTTTACTCTGGGCACCTCTATGCACCTTTCTTCCAAGCTACTCAATACTGCCCCTGCAGCCATAATAAGTTAACGTGTTTACCCGTGTGGTTGTGTAGGAATGAGCGTTCTGATGCTGGCCTCCCATCTCCTGTGCTTAATGATCCACACCCAGGGGGCTCTGCTGTCTGCACGGCAGTGAGCACAGCCCAGGAAAGATCTGCCCAGCCACCTGTCACAACTGGCCCTGACCATTGACTGCAATGAAAATCAGCCGGAGCCCCTACTTGATCGATGGGAATCAGCAATTTGCTAAGTGTGTATGCCTCTGGTTTACCTATGGTCATTTCCGTGTAAAAGGACCCATGAGCACCAACATGTGAAGTTTATAGCATGTCAAATCTGGTGTCAAATGAAAGATAAGAGACCATATTTTAAAGAAAAGGCATATCCATTTTTCAATTTTTCTCCATCCTACAAATTTGGAATAAGTAAAGGCTTTGATTTCTGGTCAAGCAGCTGGAAAAGGAGTCTTAGACAACATCTACCAGAAAGTCGTTAAAAAGGTATTAGAAATAAATAGCCCTGCCAACTAATATCAACACTTGTAGTTTTGGATAAATGTTTCTGCCTTCTGTAAGTTTAAGAAACGTTGCCTCCTTTATGTAATTTTGTAATTCCTCTCCCTCATGAGGGAGGATAATGAAAGTTCGTACGTCTACCTTTAAGTTGTTACTTCTGTCAGTTTGTTAGTGTTTTCACTGATATCAATCTTTTTGAATTATTAAGTGATTAAAACACAATTCCGTTGCCAAATAGATAACGGAATTTCCGAAAATTCTGTAAAGGAATTTTTGCAATCGAGTTGGCCACAATGGGAATTCATAGTAGTTACAAACCACAGTTGGCTTCACAAGTTTTGACAGTACATCACAGTAAAGAAAAGTAGAATAGAGTACACTATAATGAACTGAACTATACTCTACTTTGCTGTACTGAAACCTGCTGTACTGCTCTCTGTCCAAACTTGTGAAACACAGATGTCTATGATAGGTTCGGAATTGGTCGGGACCAACAAATGTTGTCTTGTTTGGGGGCAGAGCGCATTAAAATAATAGCCAGTGTGTAGAATAATACCCATTGTAGGTGAAAAAGTCCAATACCGTGGAATTGCCCCTATGTGTTATATGGTAAAGTAGTAGTAGAAGAGAATTCACATGTAAACAGTTTTGTTAAGTCCAGTCATTGTTTTCAGGGGCCAAATGGAGACCATAACCAGGTAGCACAGAGGGCATAATGTTAAATGTGGCAACATTGCTCCGGGGCTTCACAGCTTGCAGCAGTAAGTGCGAGATGGGCGGACCCATCACAAGTTCCAACGAACTGATTATGCATCCGGGATAGGTGGTATGCAGGCAAGGCATCCATCTTATTTATCTATCTTCTCAAGGTCAGGTATGCAACTGACTTCTCTCGATGCTCTCCAGAACGAATGCATGGCACATCCTGAGGATGTGAGGGCGTCTTCCTGTGTTATGGTGTGTGCTTTGCTGCGTGTCGTGTGGGAGGGGAGGGTTGAGTGTTGTCAGTTGATGGCTCCTGGAGGAGAGTGGGGGGAGGTAAGTGAGAAGATAAGAGCTTTCACACAACGCAGATAGGCCTCCCCTCCCCCGACCCCCTCGTCTAACTGCCTGCTTGAACTCCTCCTGGAGCTGTAAACGGCACTGGCATGGAAAGCGTCTGGTGTGAGGCTCTTCAGAGAGAGGCCAGCCTTGATACCTCGGCCTCTCTGGGTCTGCTAGAGCTCTGGGGCCGCCAGATACAGCCTCAGCGGCAGGGCTTATCACACCAGGCTTTCTCTCCTTCACAGATATGGATTAGGCCACACATTGTCGTTGGGACACGAGCAATGATTGGGAGAACTGGGTGCGACTATATATATATTTTTTTAATCTTAAAATGCACCTACCATGCTCCTCAGACTTTTCTGTTGATGAGAGGGTCAGGCTTGTGATTGACTGAGCACGTGTCCTGTTTTCTCTATAGTTTGGTCATATGGCAGATGACCATCCCCAGGAGGAGGGAGGGGGGGCTCTCTAAATGGGCAGTGGTCTTTGACCCCGGGCTTCCCTGGCTCTACCTGGGGTATCTGCCGGCCTGTGGAGCGAGGAGCTCTGGGCTCTTTGTGCTCACTTCCAGCCAACCTGCTGTGTTAACCCACCACAGAGGCCCTGTTTACACAATCAGCAAATGTTTGTGAAGCATGTGGGTGTTTTTCTCTCTGACCAAGAGGCTTGTGGTGGGGTTAGCCCATCGTTGACAGGAAATATGTCTTGTGTTACACGTTATGACAGTTCTATGCACCCATGACTGTAAGTCGCTTTGGATCAGGGGTGTCAAATTCATTCCATGGAGGGCCTTGTGTGTGCAGTTTTTTTCTTCTTCTTTCAATTAAGTCCTAGACAACCAGGTGAGGGGAGTTCCTTACTAATTAGTGACCTTAATTCATCAATGAAGTACAAGGGAGGAGCGAAAAACTTTAGATACTCGGCCCTCCGTGGAATGAGTTTGTCACATGTGCTTTGGATAAAAGTGTCTGCTAAATGGCATATATTATGCTGCTGATTTGCTCATGGCAGAGCCTGGAGTTCCTCTGCTGTGAGTCAGAATGCCGGACGCCAACCTCTGACCCTGTAGTCCAGGTGTGAAGCTGCAAGTGACCCCTGAGAAATAGCTGTCCAGGAGAAAAAAAATCCTATTACAAAATAATGGTTTTTAGCCTTTTCATTGATGGAAATACATTTGAGTGATCATACTTATCGGTCTATAGGTTAATTTGTGGGAATGTGCATCTAGAAACATGGGCTGCGATACAGTACAGGAACGATACGTTTTACTTGGTTTGCGATTTGGTTTGATTAGGGGAAAGAAGTGATCCAATACGGTTCGATACTATTCGATGCGCTAAAATGTTTTGCATGGACATTTTCCATTTATATATGTAAAATCTGCTGCTAATGGGAGCTCAAGAGCTGTGCCTCTGAGCTGGGATGACTTCTCTAAACTGTGTGTGTGTGCACCTGAGCGGAGCCATGGCGCAGACTGAGCATCTACCATCCCACAAATCACCCACTGATTAACTTGTTATTTTTGCAGATTAAACATTTTTTGAGCTAGTACTATGTCAATATTTATATTTTATATACAGTTGAAGTCGGAAGTTTACATACACTTAGGTTGGAGTCATTAACTTGTTTTTCAACCACTCCACAGTTTGTTAACAAGAAACTTGTGGTTTTGGCAAGTCGGTTAAGACATCAACTTTGTGCATGACACAAGTAATTTTTCCAACAATTGTTTACAGACAGATTATTTCACGTATAATTTACTGTATCACAATTCCAGTGGGTCAGAGGTTTACATACACTAAGTTGACTGTGCCTTTAAACAGCTTGGAAAATTCCAGGAAATGATGTCATGGCTTTAGAAGCTTCTAATAGGCTAATTGACATCATTTGAGTCAATTGGAGGTGTACCTGTGGATGTATTTCAAGGCCTACCTTCAAACTCAGAGCCTCTTTGTTTGACATCATGGGAAAATCAAAAGAAATCAGCCAAGACCTCAGAAAAATAATTGTAGACCTCCACAAGTCTGGCTCATCATTGGGAGGAATTTCCAAACGCCTGAAGGTACCACGTTCATCTGTACAAACAATAGTACGCAAGTATAAACACCATGGGACCACGCAGCCGTTATACCTCTCAGGAAGGAGACGCGTTCTGTCTCCTAGAGATGAACGTACTATGGTGTGAAAAGTGCAAATAAATCCCAGAACAACAGCAAAGGACCTTGTGAAGATGCTGGAGGAAACGGGTACAAAAGTGTCTATATCCACAGTAAAACGAGTCCTATATCAACATAACCTGAAAGGCCATGCAGCAAGGAAGAAGCTACTGCTCAAAAACCGCCATAAAAAAGCCAGACAACGGTTTGCAACTGCACATGGGGACAAATATCGTACTTTTTGGAGAAATGTCCTCTGGTCTGATGAAACAAAAATGGCCATAAAGACCATCGTTATGTTTGGAGGAAAAAGGGGGAGGCTTGCAAGCCGAAGAACACTATCCCAACCGTGAAGCACGGTGGTGGCAGCATCATGTTGTGGGGGTGCTTTGCTACAGGAGGGACTGGTGCACTTCACAAAATAGATGGCATCATGACGAAGGAAAATTGTGGATATTGAAGCAGCATCTCAAGACATCAGTCAGGAAGTTAAAGCTTGGTCGCAAATGGGTCTTCCAAATGGACAAACCTCCATCCTATAGAAAATTTGTGGGCAGAACTGAAAAAGCATGTGCGAGCAAGGAGGCCTACAAACCTGACTCGGTTACACCAGCTCTGTCAGGAGGAATGAGCCAAAATTCACCCAACTTATTGTGGAAGGCTACCAGAAACTTTTGGCCCAAGTTAAATAATTTAAAGGCAATGCTACCAAATACTAATTGAGTGTATGTAAACTTCTGACCCACTGGGAATGTGATGAAAGAAATAAAAGCTGAAATAAATCCTTCTCTCTACTATTATTCTGACATTTCACATTCTTAAAATAAAGTGGTGATCCTAACTGACCTAAAATGGGATTTTTACTAGGATTAAATGTCAGGAATTGTGAAACTGAGTTTAAATATATTTGGCTAAGGTGCATGTAAACTTCCGACTTCAACTGTATTAGCATGGCATTTAGCCAATTTAATTTAATGCACCTTTGGATTTTAACCGGTCTCAAAACAGAATGGTTTGTAATTTTACGAAGAGCTTCTCCTGCTCTCACCTATGAATAAATGCAAATTACCCTGTTCAATGAAAAATGACCAAATACACTGACTGTTTTTAAAGCAAAACTACCAAAACTATTTCTTAAGGTGAACAATCCAAAATTAAATCTGAATGATTGAAAACCCCCAGTGAGCATTTTGTGTTGTCTGCTCCGGTAGGCTACACGACTCAGATAAAACACTATTTTCTACAGTACATTTGGTAATGATTACCCTGCAAATTACATTGGTTGTCACTCAACTAATAAAGCCCATGATTTGACATTCTGTAAGCCATTTTACAAACATCTAAATGAAGCTGTATGAATGGTTTATTAGAACAGGCCTAGGTCTCGCTGGCGTGAGCAGCTGTGCCTCCAGCACTGTGCGCTTAGTTATCTAACAGTCATACGCAGTTACATGCATAAAATGTCTAAGCTACTGAACCGAAGTAGAGGACTCATTTCAGTCACAAAATGAGAGGTATTTTCGGGAATGAAACGATGAGTAAAAAACATTAGTGGAACCGGTAATTCATAACATTTCAATCGGTGACCGATGCATGCTTAATTTGGACTGGTTTGGGCTCCGGTGGAATCGTTATCCCTATTAATTTAGTTGAATTAAATTGGTGTGTGCATCTTCGTTAGTCCTTATGAGTCTTATCACATGTGCACATCATGCAAATACAGAGCCTAGTTTGAGCTGAAAGTCTGGTCAGACGGCGTGAGAGGTGCTGCTACAGCTCCTGTTGCTGCTGGAGTGTAATGTGATTTTTATAAGCCCAATCAGCGCAACAATTCTAAATGTAATCGCGTGTTAACAGTTTTGATGGCAGTTATTTAAAAAAAGTTTACTGTTTTTATTTCTCAACTGGTAATTGAAGCACGCTTCCCATTCACCATTCAAGTGCTTAGGCAACGGTAGGCAGGCTTCAGCGCATCACACCACTTTGCAATGTGAGCTGAAAGCATAATGCCTTTTTGAAAACGTTTACTTAATTGTGTGAAACCTTAACGTTTTACTTCATATTATGAGGCATTTCTTATCTTGCTTCAAAGTAGCCGAGACAAAATCCACTTATTATAAAAGTGGAGGCAATTATTTAATCAAGACTTCCATAGGCCATTGAAACCAGTAGGCTATTTCACATGTTCTACTGGTTTTCAAATCAACCTTTTGTCATTGTCCAATAGCCAAAGTCCCAATCTTAGTCATATTAGCAACTGAAACTGCTCGCATGTGGAGTGCGCTTTTGACAATTGTGTTTTCTAGGCTTGGGTGGTATACCCTATATCGGGGCATTTGGATACTGTTAACTTTCTTTGCATTTTTTTTTTTTTAAGTATACATGTTTATTTGTAACTACTTAAGTAAATACCTGCAGTCAACTTGTGCAATATGTTAGGAGATAAAGATGCTTGTGTTCATTTCACCTTTAACAATTTTTAATTAGGAAACTTACCGGTAGTCCCCAGTCACATGGTGTTTGTTTACAAGCCTTGATAGTCACTCACTGTTGTGTTGTGCCGCCAGGTGTTCTACACTAGAGGTCGACCGATTTATCATATTTTTTTCAGTGCGGATACCGATTTTATTGGAGGACCAAAAAAGCCGATACCGATTAACTTCTTATGGGCAGGTGGGACGTTAGCGTCCCACTTGGCCAACATCCGGTGAAATTGCAGAGCGCGAATTACAAATTACAGAAATATAAATATTTAACATTCATGAAAAAACAAGTATTATACATCAAAATAAAGCTTAACTTGTTCATCCAACCGCTGTCAGATTTCAGAAAGGCTTTACGGTGAAAGCACACCATGAGGTTATCTGAGGATAGCACCCCGCATACAAAAACATGAAAAACATTTTTCAACCAGGCAGGTGCGACACGGAAGTCAGAAATAGCGATATAATAAATGCCTTACCTTTGAAGATCTTCTGATGGCACTCCAAAAGGTCCCAGTTACATCACAAATGGTCCTTTTGTTTGATAAAGTCCTTTTATATCCATAAAAACTCAGTTTAGCTATAATCCACTGGTTTCCCTCCAAAATGCATACAACATGAATCCCAAACATTACCTATAGACTTATCCAAACAAGTCAAACAACGTTTATAATCAAACCTCAGGTACCCTGATACGTAAATAAACTATACAATTTAAGACGGGAATAGTATGTTCATTACCGGAGATAAATAACAAAGAACGCGCTTTCACCCATGTGCATGGAAACACTACAGCCAAAATGGGAACCAATCAATCAATCAAGTTTATTTTATATAGCCCTTCGTACATCAGCTAATATCTCGAAGTGCTGTACAGAAACCCAGCCTAAAACCCCAAACAGCAAGCAATGCAGGTGTAGTAGCACGGTGGCTAGGAAAAACTCCCTAGAAAGGCCAAAACCTAGGAAGAAACCTAGAGAGGAACCAGGCTATGAGGTGTGGCCAGTCCTCTTCTGGCTGTGCCGGGTGGAGATTATAACAGAACATGGCCAAGATGTTCAAAATGTTCATAAATGACAAGCATGGTCAAATAATAATCAGGAATAAATGTCAGTTGGCTTTTCATAGCCGATCATTAAGAGTTGAAAACAGCAGGTCTGGGACAGGTAGGGGTTCCATAACCGCAGGCAGAACAGTTGGAACAGCAGCAAGGCCAGGTGGACTGGGGACAGCAAGGAGTCATCATGCCCGGTAGTCCTGACGTATGGTCCTAGGGCTCAGGTCCTCTGAAAGAGAGAAGGAGAGAATTGGAGAGCATACTTAAATTCACACAGGACACCGGATAAGACAGGAGTCCTCCAGATATAACAAACTGACCCTAGCCCCCCGACACATTAACTACTGCAGCATAAATACTGGAGGCTGAGACAGGAGGGGTCAGGAGACACTGTGGCCCCATCCGATGATACCCCCGGACAGGGCCAAACAGGAAGGATATAACCCCACCCACTTTGCCAAAGCACAGCCCCCGCACCACTAGAGGGATATCTTCAACCACCAACTTACAATCCTGAGACAAGGCTGAGTATAGCCCACAAAGATCTCCACCACAGCACAAACCAAGGGGGGGCGCCAACCCAGACAGGAAGATCATGTCAGTAACTCAACCCACTCAAGTGACGCACCCCTCCTAGGGACGGCATGAAAGAGCACCAGTAAGCCAGTGACTCAGCCCCTGTAATAGGGTTAGAGGTAGAGAATCCCAGTGGAGAGAGGGGAACCGGCCAGGCAGAGACAGCAAGGGCGGTTCGTTGCTCCAGAGCCTTTCCGTTCACCTTCACACTCCTGGGCCAGACTACACTCAATCATATGACCTACTGAAGAGATGAGTCTTCAATAAAAATGTAAAGGTTGAGACCGAGTCTGCGTCTCTCATATGGATAGGCAGACCATTCCATAAAAATTGAGATCTATAGGAGAAAGCCCTGCCTCCAGCTGTTTGCTTAGAAATTCTAGGGACAATTAGGAGGCCTGCGTCTTGTGACCGTAGCGTACGTGTAGGTATGTACGGCAGGACCAACTCGGAAAGATAGGTAGGAGCAAGCCCATGTAACGCTTTATAGGTTAACAGTAAAACCTTGAAATCAGCCCTTGCCTTAACAGGAAGCCAGTGTAGGGAAGCTAGCATTGGAGTAATATGATCAAATTTCTTGGTTCTAGTCAGGATTCTAGCAGCTGTATTTAGCACTAACTGAAGTTTATTTAGTGCTTTATCCGGGTAGCCGGAAAGTAGAGCATTGCAGTAGTCTAACCTAGAAGTAACAAATGCATGGATTAATTTTTCTGCATCATTTTTGGACAGAACGTTTCTGATTTTTGCAATGTTACATAGATGGAAAAAAGCTGTCCTTGAAACAACAGTCTTGATATGTTCGTCAAAAGAGAGATCAGGGTCAAGAGTAACGCAGAGGTCCTTCACAGTTTATTTGAGACGACTTTACAACCATCAAGATTAATTGTCAGATTTAACAGAAGATCTCTTTGTTTCTTGGGACCTAGAACAAGCATCTCTGTTTTGTCCGAGTTTAAAAGTAGAACGTTTTCAGCCATCCACTTCCTTATGTCTGAAACACAGGCTTCTAGCGAGTGCAATTTTGGGGCTTCACCATGTTTCATTGAAATGTACAGCTGTGTGTCATCCGCATAGCAGTGAAAGTTAACATTATGTTTTCGAATAACATCCCCAAGAGGTAAAATATATAGTGAAAACAATAGGGGTCCTAAAACGGAACCTTGAGGAACACCGAAATGTACTGTTGATTTGTCAGAGGACAAACCATTCACAGAGACAAACTGATATCTTTCCGACAGATAAGATCTAAACCAGGCCAGAACTTGTCCATGTAGACGAATTTGGGTTTCCAGTCTCTCCAAAAGAATGTGGTGATCGATGGTGTCAAAGGCAGCACTAAGGTCTAGTAGCACGAGGACAGATGCAGAGCCTCGGTCTGACGCCATTAAAAGGTCATTTACCACCTTCACAAGTGCAGTCTCAGTGCTATGATGGGGTCTAAAACCAGACTGAAGCATTTCGTATACATTGTTTGTCTTCAGGAAGGCAGTGAGTTGCTGCGCAACAGCTTTTTCTAAAATTTTTGAGAGGAATGGAAGATTCGATATAGGCCGATTTAGTTTTTTATATTTTCCGGGTCAAGGTTTGGCTTTTTCAAGAGAGGCTTTATTACTGCCACTTTTAGTGAGTTTGGTACACATCCGGTGGATAGAGAGCCGTTTATTATGTTCAACATAGGAGGGCCAAGCACATGAAGCAGCTCTTTCAGTAGTTTAGTTGGAATAGGATCCAGTATGTAGCTTGAAAGTTTAGAGGCCATGATTATTTTCATCATTGTGTCAAGAGATATAGTACTAAAACACTTAAGTGTCTCTCCCGATCCCAGGCCCTGGCAGAGCTGTGCAGATCCAGGACAGCTAAGCCCTGGAGGAATACGCAGATTTAAAGAGGAGTCCGTAATTTGCTTTCTAATGATCATGATCTTTTCCTCAAAGAAGTTCATGAATTTATTACTGCTGAAGTGAAAGTCATCCTCTCTTGGGGAATGCTGCTTTTTAGTTAGCTTTGCAACAGTATCAAAAATAAATTTTGGATTGTTCTTATTTTCCTCAATTAAGTTGGAAAAGTAGGATGATCGAGCAGCAGTGAGGGCTCTTCGATACTGCACGGTACTGTCTTTCCAAGCTAGTCGGAAGACTTCCAGTTTGGTGTGGCGCCATTTCCGTTCCAATTTTCTGGAAGCTTGCTTCAGAGCTCGGGTATTTTCTAACCACTTAGAAAAACTACAACTTCTAACTTATTTTTCCAAAAACCAGCCTGAAACTCTTTCTAAAGACTTGACATCTAGTGGAAGCCCTAGGAACTGCAATCTGGGAGGTTTTGGCCTTATAATAAACATGAAAGCCATTGGAAACATTGGTAGGCTGAAATAACATTTTTTTGGGTGGTTTGTCCTCGGGGTTTTGCCTGCCATATCGTTTTAGAAGCTTTAGAGTTTTCTATCCAAATCTACCAATTATATGCATATCCTAGCTTCTGGGCCTGAGTAACGGGCATATTACCTCGGGACACGCTTTTCATCTGGACGTGAAAATACTGCCCCCTACCCAAGAGGTTTATCGGCCGATTTTATAATTTATTTTATATATATTTGTAATAATGACAATTGCAACAATACTGAATGAACAATACACACTTATTTTAACTTAATATAATACATAAATAAAATCTATTTAATCTCAAATAAATAATGAAACATTTTCAATTTGGTTTGAATAATGCAAAAACAGTGTTGGAGAAAAAAGTAAAAGTGCAATATGTGCCATGTAAAAAAGCTAACGTTTAAGTTCCTTGCTCAGAACATGAGAACATATTACAGCTGGTCGCTCAATATACCCAGTTAAGGAGTTTTAGGTTGTGGTTATTATAGGAATTATGACGCGCCGACTATTTATCTCTCTACCATTTGTATTTCATATACCTTTGACTATTGGATGTTCTTATAGGCACTTTAGTATTGCCAGCCTAATCTTGGGAGTTGATAGGCTTGAAGTCCATAAACAGCGCTGTGCTTCAAGCATTGCTAAGAGCTGCTGGCAAACGCACTAAAGTGCTGTTTGAATGAATGCTTATGAGCCTGCTGCTGCCTACCACTGCTCAGACTGCTCTATCAAATGTCAAGTCATAGTTAATTATAATCTAATAAACACAAATACAAGCCTTTGGTTATTAATATGGTCAAATCCGGTTAACTATCATTTCGAAAACAACATTTTTATTCTTTCAGTGAAATACGGAACCGTTCCGTATTTTATCGAACGGGCGGCAACCCTAAGTCTAAATATTGCTGTTACATTGCACAACCTTCAATGTTATGTCATAATTAGGAAACAGGAACGAGCCAGGCGGCCCAAACTGTTGCATATACCCTGACTCTGCGTGCACTGAACGCAAGAGAAGTGACACAATTTCCCTAGTTAATATTGCCTGCTAACATGCATTTATTTTAATTAAATATGCAGGCTTAAAAAAATATATACTTCTCTGTATTGATTTTAAGAAAGGCATTGATGTTTATGGTTAGGTACGTTTGTGCAAAGATTGCTTTTTTTCGGCAATGCGCTTTTGTGAAAACATCACCCGTTTGGCGAAGTTGAAGTAGGCTGCGATTCGATGATAATCAATGCGGTGCCTGTTAATTTATGTGCAACACAGGACAATCTAGTTAACTACACATGGTTGATGATATTACTATGTTAACTAGTGATTGTGAAGATTTGTTTTTTTACAAGATAAGTTTAATGCTAGCTAGCAACTGACCTTGGCTCCTTGCAGCCACAAGGTCCTTTTGTCGCTGCACTCGCATAACAGGTGGTCAGCCTGCCACGCAGTTTCCTCGTGGATTGCAATGTAATCGGCATCCAAAAATGCAGATTACTGATTGTTATGGTAACTTGAAATCGGCCCTAATTAATCAGCCATGCCGATTTAATCGGTCGACCTCTAATCTACACTGAACATAAATATAAACACAGCATGTAACGTGTTGGTCCCATGTTTCATGAGATGAGATAATGTTCCTTAAGCACAAGCTTATTTCCCTCAATTTTGTGCACATATTTGTTAACATCCCTGTTAAAAACTTCTTAGGGCTGCAATCCCGGTAACGGGATCGATATGACAACAGCCAGTGAAAGTGTAGGGCGCCAAATTCAAAAACCAGAAATCTCATAATTAAAATTCCTCAGACATACATGTGTCTTATACCATTTTAACGGTAATCTTGTTGTTAATCCCACCAAAGTGTCCGATTTCAAATATGCTTTTCAGCGAAAGCACCACAAACGATTGTTAGGTCACACCAAACCACAATAAGCACAGCCATTTTCCTAGCCAAAGATAGGAGTCACAAAAAGCACAAATAGAGATAAAATTAATCACTAACCTTTGATGATCTTCATCAGATGACACTCATAGGACTTCATGTTACACAATACATGTATGTTTTGTTTGATAAAGTTTATATTTTAAAAATCTGAGTTTACATTGGCGTGTTACGTTCACTAGTTTCAAAAACATCCAGTAATTTTGCATAGCCACATCTATTCAACAGAAATAGTCATCATAAATGTAGATGATAATACAAGTTATACACATGGAATTATAGATGAACCTCTCCTTAATGCAACCGCTGTGTCAGATTTAAACAAAACTTTACGGAAAAGCAGACCATGCAATAATCTGAGACGGCACTCAGAACAATAGTCAAATTAGCCGCCATGTTGGAGTCAACAGAAACCAGAAATTACATGATAAATGTTTCCTTACCTTTTGATGATCTTCATCACAATGCTCTCCCAGGAATCCCAGGTCCACAATAAATGCTTGAGGAGTTCGATAATGTCTGTTATTTATGTCCAATTAGCTACTTTTGTTTGCGCGTTTGGTAAACAATTCCAAAGTCACGAAGCGCGTTCCCTAAAAGCTGACGAAATGACCAAAAGTTCAGTAACAGTCAGTAGAAACATGTCAAACGATGTATTGAATCAATCTTTAGAATGTTGTTAACATAAATCTTGAATAACGTTCCAACCGGAGAATTACATTGACTTCAGATGAGCGATGGAACAGAGCTCCCTCTTATGTGAACGCGCATGGTCAGGTCATGGCAGACTTGACTAATTCCTCTTTCATTCGGCCCCCCTTCACAGTAGAGTCATCAGACAAAGTTCTACAGACTGTTGACATCTAGTGGAAGCCGTAGGAAGTGCAAACTCATCCATATCTCACTGTGAATTCAATGGGAGCTTGGTTGAAAATCTACCAGCCTCAGAATTCCCACTTCCTGTTTGGATTTTTTTCTCATGTTTTTGCCTGCCATATGAGTTCTGTTATACTCAGACATCATTCAAACAGTTTTAGAAACTTCAGAGTGGTTTCTATCCAATATGAATAATACTATGCATATATTAGCAACTATGTCTGAGGATATTTTGTCACAGAACACAATGCCACAGATGTCTCAAGTTTTGAGGAAGTGTGCAATTGGCATGCTGACTGCAGGAATGTCCACCAGAGCCATTGTCAGAGAATTGAATGTTCATTGCTCTACCATAAGCTGCCTCCAATGTCGTTTTTAGAGAATTTGGCAGTACGTCCAACTGGCTTCACAACCGCAGACCACTTGTAACCACCAGAGCAGGACCTGACACCAGCCACCCGGACAGCTGATGAAACTGTGGGTTTGCACAACAGAAGAATTTCTGCATAAACTGTCTCAAGGAAGCTCGTCTGCATGCTCGTTGTCCTCATCCTGGTCTTGACCTGAGTGCAGTTCTGCGTTGTAACCAAAATCAGTGGACAAATGCTCACCTTCGATTGGCACTGGCACACTGGAGAAGTTTGCTCTTCACGGATGAATCCCAGTTTCAACTGTAACGATCAGATTACGTTTTGTGGGTGGGTTTGCTGATGTCAATGTTGTGAATAGAGTGCCCAATGGTGGTGGTATGGTAAGGGCAGGTATAAGCTACAGAAAACGAACACATTTGTTTTATCGATGGTAATTTGCACAGAGATACTGTGACGAGATCTTGAGGCCCATTGTCATGCCATTCAGCTAACACCATTACCTAATGTTTCAGCATTATAATGAATGGCACCATGTCACAAAGATCTGTACACAATTCCTGGAAGCTGAAAATGTCCGTTCTTCCATGGCCTGCACACTCACCAGACATGTCACCCGTTGAGCATGTTTGGGATGCTCTGGATCGACGTGTACGACAGTGTTCCAGTTCCCGCCAATATCCAGCAACTTCGCACAACCATTGAAGAAGATGGGGACAACATTCCACAGGCCACAATCAACAGCCTGATCAACGTTATGCGACATGTGTTGTGCTGCATGAGGAAAAGGGTGGTCACACCAGTTACTGACTGGTTTTCTGATCCATGCCCCTGAGTTTCTAAAGTTTTTAAAAAAGTTATCTGTGACCAACATGCATATTGGTGTTCCCAGTCATGTGAAATCCATAGATTAGGGCCTAATGAATTTATTTCAATTGACTGTTTTCCTTATATTAATTTTAACTCAGTAAAATCTTTTAAATTGTTGTGTTTTATATTTTTGTTCAGTGTAGTTGCAGTATGGAATTCACAGAGAAATGTTTGCCGGCTAGATATCTTATAACTATTAAGTTAACTGTCTAAAATGTGCTAAATGCTCTGGATCAAGAGGCTTACTGTCCGTTTTTGTCATTAGCATTTAGTTATAATTCTCTTTGATTTTACATGTACTCTTTAGCATTGCTAACTGTCGGATTACAATAGCGCCCCTTATGTTCAGTGCCGGTATTACCGAATATCCTGGTATGGCACAAGGTCGGTATGACAATCCGCCCAAGCCTAGTGTTTGGGCGGATTGCATTATGGAATGAACATTCACGTGTAGCCTGCTGTGTGCGCGTTGCTGTGCAGCTAGAATGTGAAGTAATTTCTTTGCAACATTTTAAGCCAGAGTCACAACATTTTCTGAGTCAAGATCACTTTCACAGTCAAAAAGCAACCCGAGATCTACCGCTCAGATTTGTATTTTTTACGTGACTTACAATGTAACATTAACCTAATAAAAACAGTTATGTAGGGATAAGATTTGTGCAGAAGACTTAATAGGTTATCACAGCGTATTGGCTATATGCCTGCCAATATAGATCACTCGGTGTAGCAGTTGAGGCACAGCTGAGCATAAATGTGAAATAATTTGCTTTTTTATTTTACTGGACTGGTGGAGCTTTCAAGACAATTGGGAACTCAGGGGTGGGGGGGGGGGGGGGAGGAGAAGAAGAAACTAGGTCAAATCTTGACGTCAGTGATCCTTAGTTTGGAAGGTCGGAGCTCTAGAAAGTTTGACCATTCAAAAAACATTTTCCCAGGCATTAGTCTCAGCGGAGGGATGTAGAGTTAAACTCACTCATAAAAACAGCAGTATCTCTGGTCATGGTTTTAAAAGTTATGAAATCTAAAGTAGACTATCAAACTTTGCTGTGGCTAGGTCATGGAATCTGTATGCACTGGGATTTGAGCTATCTGATTTGACCAGCGCAACTCGATTTTGCCACAAATCTCCCGGGCCTCTGGGTAGGCAGGGTTTGTCTTTTCAGACAAATGAAATGGTTCACAATGGGAACAACATTTGCCTACCTGGTGCGCATGGCTTCTGAATCCAGTACACCCACCGCCAACAGCACAACACACATTCTAATGGAGCGGAAGTCTTTTATCATTGGCTTTTCTACAGAAATGTTTGGTGATCGACTAGGAATGCCTTGAAGGTAGATTGTGATCAACCGGTTGGTGACCACTGTTTAAGGTTCTGATCTGTTGCATCAGTCTCAATGCTTTTTAAAGTTATTTTGATGTACTGGTTGTATACATTTGGGATCTGTCCCAGAGTTTGTTTGGAATAAGCTATTTTATTTTCCACACACAACGACAAGCTGAACAGTAGAATAGGTCAACTTTTCTATGGGAGACAGTAGATTGACATAGGCTAGTGATTTTGCTGTTGGCTGAGCAAGAACATTTGGACAATTATTCTAAAATCATGATGCGCATCGGAATTCGGTAAGTGGCATGTTCTGTTAAGATGAATTATGCCGTGGGTGGACGACATAATCAGGTTACACACCCAATGCGTAGGCCTATATGTCAAATTTTGAAATGCTTCCTGTCAAATGTCCAGCGCCACCCTGACACGAGTACACTCTCATTACTCCTCACTCTCATTTGCACTCTCCTGCTCTGACAGTGAGCCAGGCCAGCTACACTACCCTACCCTCAGTTTAGCAAGCTACAGCAGAGCCACTGACAGGCCTGAGGGGGTTTAGTGCTTTAGAGGATGTAACACACCTTTGACTTAACATTGACTCACCCTCCAATCATCCTTCAAGCATTTGACTCACTTGAGTGTTTACCAGCCTGCTGTCTAGTGCCTCGTGATAAGTCTGTCAACCCTCTGTGATTTGGACAAAGATGGAGATGGGCATATCTTTGTCTTAGACCATGGATATCTGTACCATGCACAGATCATCGGGGCGCTTCGGCGAGTGACACATGTCCTCACTTTGTTTGCGGGGACCAGTGTGAGCTCCTTGCATGAGCGCTGCAGTGAGTGTCCCTCACGGCCCTTAATCAAGCCTTGTGTGTGCTTATTTTTTATTTTTTACGGTGAGCTCACAGAGGGATCTCCGCCATGCTGTGCACACACCACATTAATTTCAATCCTTTGCATTCTGAGCTGCCGAGTGGCACTTCAAAGGTGGAGTCGGGTGGTGTTAATCCAGGGCTGCTCCACTGGACTGGGCCCCGGCTCTCCCAGCCGGCCCCAGGTTTGAAGTGTGATCAAAGTGCAGCCTGCCCCTGATTGATGGGCCCTCTCCGGCCCAGGGGCTGGCTGTCAGGGGACCAGGAAGTGCCAGGAAGCGTGACACAGGATCTCAATGTCCTCCTGTTGACAGGAAGGGGGAGACCAGATCAGAATCAAGAGTCCTCCATGATAACCCCTACATACTGAAATGGGGGAAGACCCTACAAACTTACTGTAAGGGTCATCATGGAGGACAGTTGGTTCTGGTCTCCCCCTTGTCGACAGGAGGACACTGAGATAATGTCACTCTCCCTGGCACTTCCTGGTCTCCTGAGACATGGGTACAGACTTTTGTTCACAAGCCTGTACACACCCGCTGCTACACACAAGTTTTTGTTATTGCACATGTACACATACTGTACATGTGCTATCATAACACTGTGAGCGTAGCTGTTGAAAGAGCCCCATGTTCTATGACCGAAATGGCACTGAGGCTAGAGAGGTGCCTTTTTGATTAGGCGGTTGATGCACATGTGCAAATGCCATTGAATACTAAGCAAATCTTGTCTGCTAAATGAACCAGTGTAGCCCACAGCCGTAAGGCATAGCCATATTGGGGCCTAACATAAGGACTACTGTGTGCTATTCTGAAATCAACTACATTTTCGTCATATAATGTTTCTTTAGACCTGTCAAATAACTAATGGATTTATTGTGATGGTGTAGGCTATATTAAATGGAAAATCTACATTTTTAAAACATCTAAATCCAAAGGTCTGCATCAGTGGCTTGTAGGCTATGCGTGGACGCCAGGAGATGCTAAACGTGTTTATGTTAATTAACAGTCAATTACCCTGAGACGGGCAAATATTTGCTTAACAATCACCGGCTGACAAAATTGAATGACCCCCACAGCCCTACTCCCAGGAGCTAACCATGTTATTGTAGATTAGTCCCAGGCCCTCCCAGGGTTGTGATCTCCCCCTCCCAGGCTCTTCATATTGAATTATTCTGTAGATCCTTTAAAATCTTTCTAATTTGCCACTGTAAGCAGATTGATCAATAACTTTTTTTGCCATTAAAATGTGCTCAAGAAGCTTAATGAACTCTGTTTTGAATAAAAGGACTTGGAGATAATCAGCCCAGGCAGCTCCTCTTGCATGCTTCTGCTGCAGCACCAACCAGTCCTGAGTAGCTGTCTGAGGAGTTTTAACCCCAAAGCAGATGCATCCATCTTATCCTGTTTTTCAACCCCTCCCTCCCTCCATTTTTCATCCTGCTGACTGTTGACTCCTGTGCCTCTCCACAGCCGGGAGGTGTGGAGACTGACCCCCAGTGACCCGGCACTCACCGTTTCTCTAGAGGGGCAGCAATCTGTAGGCTGCATAATGAAATGGGCCTCCTTGCCCTTGAGTTTATTCTGGACTGTCAACATGCTTTTTCTTTGGGGAGGTGGAGGGGTGATGTGTTTTATGCAGAGAATTTGGAAGTGAGTTCTTAAGCTAGAGACCGAGGGGCAGTCGGCTGCAGGCAGATTCCTTTTTAAAGAGGAAGGGCCAATGCTGAAGAGTCGCTTTGCATCTTGGGAAACGGGGGAGGGGTTAAGTGAAATGGACAGTTGGTTGATGGAGCACTTTTCATTAGCATTTTTTGCCCTCTCAGCCTCCCTTGTCTCTCCCCCGCCTCTGCTCTGTAGCCGAGGGCCTTTGGGTATCCCGGGGAGAGAGAAAAGCATGCTGGGTAATGGTGTGGGGTGCTGTGGCCTGGTTGGTCAGCGGAGGAGGGGGGGCGCGGGTCTGTAGCAGTGGCCTTAGTCTCTTGCTGCCGTCTCTCCTTGGCTCTTTGAGGGCCTTTAGAGTTTGCTCTCCCGGTTACTGCCGCTTCATAAGCCCTAAACGGCGGCCACACAATGCCAGGCAGGAGAGGGGTCAGGGTTGAACTTGAACCTCGGCTCCAACCGCTGGCAGAAAGGACTCCTCTGAGAACATGTCTACTAATCCCTCCCACAGCAACTCAAACAGGTCCCCTACGCACAGCCTACCTCATACACACGTTCTATATGGTTGTTTGTCATGATCAAGAGTGTTAGACTCAAAAGCGTTAGAATACTGTCTGGTATTCTGGTCCCCTATGGCTCTTACAATATAAGTTACTAGTTCCAATATCCACACTTCAACCAAGTTTTGCTACAAGAGCTCCTGTTTCTTTGAAAATGTCAAACTATGTCTTGGAAGCCCTAAATTCCCATCACCACCTATGGTTTTACTCCAGGGCATCCGTATCACTCTGGAATCTTAATGCTTTTTTTTAACTGCACCGACCTGTGACTAAC
Source organism: Salvelinus alpinus (assembly GCF_045679555.1). Classification (NCBI taxonomy): domain Eukaryota; kingdom Metazoa; phylum Chordata; class Actinopteri; order Salmoniformes; family Salmonidae; genus Salvelinus; species Salvelinus alpinus. The sequence goes on from NC_092100.1 coordinate 49,207,501, forward strand.
ACCAACCATTAAATGTTATATGCCGACTTTAAAACTGAGATTTTCATGTGCCTTTAAAAAGTGGATCTCCATATAACTCAAAGGTTGACCTCTTGGCTGTGTCTCTCTCTCTGTGTGGTAGGAGCTGGAAGAGGCGCTACAGAAGCAGGACACAGACTTTCTGGCTGACCTCCTCGTCTCACTGCTGCAAGGATGCTACCAGCGCACAGACATCACGTAAGTAGTGCCCCCCAGGTTTCCTACATTCTTTATTTATATGGGAGTTCAATATTCATACTTTTTCTTTCTAGAGAGCCTCAGAACTAGGCCTAACTTCTTAGCTCGCCAGCACACAGCAGCACATCTCTTTACCTTCTTTCTAACAGACCAGTCTTGGTGACAACATCCAGGGGCCGTATGGGCCTGAAACGGGAAGTTTGAGTCACACACCCTGTTTAGTAGTGAGCACATCAGTGTGCACAGCTTGTGTTGAAATCAGCCTTTGCAACTGAGTGAGGCTTCTCACAAAGGAAACTGGGGTTAGGCGGATTTTTCCCTGGGAGGGGGGGGGGGGGGGGGCAGTTCCTTGATGACTAAATGTGAGCGAGAGGGAGTGGGAAGAGCAAAGGAAAGTGAAATAAATGTTCCAGCCCTGAAGGGGCCCCCACCCACCACCGCTACCTCCTCCTCTCCTGCTCTTGCTCCATCAGCACCACTGGGGTAGGCACCTATCAGCCTGTGACTCGGGAGGGATGAGGGAGGTTAAGGCTGATAGTTTCCACACCCAGGCATGCAGTAACAGGACAACCTGCCTTATTGGACAAGACAGCCGCTGGCATCCCGGGGGTGGCTCTGGCCTTTCAAAGAGCTGCCCTTTTCATCCGCACGCGTTAAACGATCCGGCGGAGCTGGGGAGGGGGGCGGGGGTGTTGGCAGAGGAGGAGAAGGGGAGAGATGGGATAGTGGGGGGCCTGCAGCTGTGTGAAAGTGCAAACTGCTCTTTCAAGATAAGCCATTTTTTTCTCCTCCAGTTTTTCTCCTCCTTTCTTTTCTGTTGTTGCATCGGCACTCACCCCTGCCCTGAGCCCTTGTTTCTGTTCGTCTGAGCAGGAACTGAAGGGTTCCAGATTAATCAGACAGATCTGACCCGGAACCAACATTTATTTACCAGCATCCAAAAGGACAATGAAACAAACCCACTCAAGTGCAAAGATATTGCTGTCTTTTTCCCCTCCTTTTCTCTCCAGAACCACTACGGTATGGCAGCTTGAATTATTTCTTGACTGTCTCTTTCACAATAGACAGCCTGTTGAAATTGAGAGGTTATATGCGCTTGCTTTACAAAGCACACTGTAAGGACAAGCATTTGCAAGTGAATGAATAGCGGTGCGCCATATTGTCGGATCCCAAGGACTCTTTAAAGGGCTATGTAGTAGCTCGACAAAAATAACAGCAATCGCCCTATCTCCCAATCAGCTTTTCTTTTGTGTTGTTGATTGGTATCAATACGAAGCACATGTTCCTTTTGACCTTTTGACACAGTAGGCGTTTGAGAATGAATGACTTCTAGTTGAAGAGATGAATGAGGTTGTGACATGAATGGGTTAGAAACAATTAACCTAGGCCTAAATTCTCACATTTTGTATGGGAACCCTTGAATAGTCCGCACCAACCAAATTCACTGCAGTAGATCTCTCTGATTTTCTATTACCTACCCCTCCTCACTACTGTATTGTCATATTAGCATATGGGACTAATCACTGTCCCGCCCCTCTTAGTCCCCAGGCGTTCAGCAGTTATCTGGACGACATCATCAACTACCGCTGGGAGCTGGAGGAGGGGAAGCCCAACCCCCTGCGCCAGGGGCCCTTTGAGGAGTTGACCCCGCGCACACAGGTGGAGCTGCTGCACAGGCTGTGTGACTACCGCCTGGACGCCGCAGACGTCTTCGACCTGCTCAAGGTGCTACACACACACACACCTTGTACCGCAAGCCTGCACCTGTTTTAAACTCCCGTTATTATGACCGTTTCAGAGTTAGCATGGGTAAACGGTCAAAACTGGGGAAACACTCATGTTTTGGTACCTGTAGTTTTGGTGATTTTTATTGGGATGCGGTTGATGGTGACTGACTTAAAAAAGTGCTGTCTAATGACGTAGTGAATTAAGTGGAACTGTAATATGCATCATTAATCCATGCAATGTTTGATCCCAGGGCCTGGATGCGGACAGCCTGCGCGTGGAGCCGCTGGGGCAAGATGGGAGCGGTGCCCTCTACTGGTACTTCTATGGTACCCGCATGTACAAAGAGGAGCCGGTCAAGAGGAAAGCGGAGCAGCTCGGGTAAGTGGGTTGCACCATCGGGCATCAGCTGTGGACGTTGGATGGTTTTGCTTGCCTGTAATTCACAGATAGAGGTCACAGAATGTGAACGCTATGCTGGTATATAACCAGTCATTTTTGTATCGATTCTCTGATACTCAGTGTATTGTTGTGTCTGCATTATATTATGTGTTACTGTGTATATATGCTCTATGGTTTCTGTAAGGCTATGAGATATGTAATATGTAAACAGTAGCACTTCCTACTGCTAATTCTGTTTTCTAACGAAGGACAAATTGAGCACCAACATAGTAATTACTTTGTACCTACTAGCCTGTTAGAGGTTAATCATATGGGTCACTCCAGTAATAGCTACCCTGGTAAAAGGCCTGTGTAATTTAAAGTGTGGGCGGATATTTGTTTTTCACTCTGTTGTTGTCCTTGTAGTGAAGCCCCTGAGATCAAACCAACAGAGAAGAGGAAAAGGGGAAGACCACCGAAGAAGAAAGTGGAGGAGATCCAGCTAAGGTGAGACCAGCAGCAAACTCTGTCCTTAGTGGTCTCGCGTTCTCTCCACTCTCAAACGTCTCCAGAGACGTTCACCACCTTTATTCCCCAGACCTTGTTCATGCAATGCTTTGGAGTGGATGGTAAATACTGAATGGGCTGGCCTGTTGTTTTTTTCAGTGAGGTGGAGAGCGAAGTGAAGAAGGAGAATGGACTGGAAGGTCTACACTCAGGCACAGGTGAGAAAAAAGGCAGAGCTATCAGAAACATCTATCTAGATCGACTCCAACTCCTGATATTGATGCTGACGATTGAGACTTGTTTAAAAAAAAAAAAATAGAATCAAAGTTTATTGGTCGTGTACATAGATTTCCATATGTTATCACAGGTGCAGCGAAATGCTTATTTTTCTAGCTCCAACAGTGCAGTCATATCTAGTAATACAATGACCATACACACAAAATCCCCTCCCCCTCAGAATGAGCAATGTCAGAGTCCGGAGTATGTTGGCCATGATGTTGTCTGTCCTTCCGTCCAGACCGGGAGCGCGGTGCCTGGTCCTTGGTGTGTGACACGGAGGAGCAGTGGGCCAGTCTGGCCGAGAGCATCAGAGACAAAACGTCTCCCCAGGACCGCCACCTCTACCGCATCATCAGCCAGAACTTCCTCCCTGAGATCAGCAGCATGATCGAGCACAAGGTCAGTCAGCTCTCTTCTTAGTCTCCTCCCTCCCCCTCCCCTTCTCAACCCATCAATCTTCATTCAGACACTGACTCAGTCAGCTGATGTGCTCTGTAAGGGCATAGCGTCTCAAATGGCTGCCTCCAGGAGGAATTGGGAAATGGAGGCTGTGTGGCGCGGCTGCAGGTGTGTGGAGGCAGACTGGTCTCTGCTTGCCCAGAACACTAGCTTCTAAACCCATCTGAGCCCCGGGCCCAAAGCCGGACTGTCCAGTCTCTCTCATATCTGTGGCCCTGTGTGCAGCTTCTGCTGTAGTGACGGTCGAGGCCGGGAGTGCTGATTTGTCGCATGGTTTTTCTTCTGCGGAATGAGTCGCTGTTTTAACTGTTCAAACTCTGCCCTTTTTAATACATTGCATACTCATTTATCTTTTGAGTATACATAGCTAGACAGTAGAGAAGGACCAATGTGGATTTTTTTTTTTAGGGCTGATACCTAGGAAGCCGATGGAGGATAATTTTAGGTCGATTAAAAAAAAGAAATTATGACAAAATGTCATTAATGCATGCATTTTTTAAATAAAACGATATATTTGACTTTGTTTTTAGCAAACTACATAACATAATGGTAATAATTGTATTTGAATGGTAAATCTCTTAATAAACTGGGTAAGTTTAAGATGCATAGGCCTACTTGCAATATAGGTGAATGCATATTCAATAGGAGTGTGTGCATTGAGTTATTGATATTGTTTTGGCTGATCAGTGGATTCTATGGTGCTACACGTGACAATCTGTTTGCCTTTCATGTGGGACTTATTATCCTACTGATCAACAATATTCGCATAGACTCTTCACTCCAGCATGTCATGCCTGTATGGAAGGGCATCATATATGCACTGCTGTTAGTTTGAGAATATAAAATAACATCTATTCCATGCCAATGGGTACAACATAATGATTTGTGATCACGGATGCTTATGAAACTAGTATTTTTAGTCACTTTTCGTGATGGGACACATCTCTGAACAACTCAATTGGCTCGTTCAGCTATCTGTCAAGAAATGGGTGGGTTGTAACTTGATCCTACTGCTACAATTGGATAGAGCGAGGTTTTAATGCTGCTCTTTTTCACATCTCGCATATCTCTCTCGCTCATATCATTTACTTGCTACTATGAGAACTAGCTCAATGGCAATTACATGTTCTACAAAGCCATAAATGTGCATATTATCTAACAAGCAGAGCAAGGGTAGAGAAAAAATATGAAACAATTCATGTTTTGTGTGAATGACTCCAATCTGCCCATAGTTTGAAAAGTGAAAAAACACACGCACGCTGATCTATAGCTATCTTGGTCCATAACATGAAGAAAGACTCTTAGGTAGCTAAACCTATTGCCAACCTTTTAATTAGGCATTTTTAAACACTTTCCCTGTTACGGCAATCATCTACTCCAACTATCAATTGTCAATTTACAGATACGATTGTGGCTGGTCAGATCAGCAGCTGGCTTGTTGCCGAAAAATGATAACCAGCTAACGTTAGCTAGCTACGTTGGCCATTAGCTCTTATCTGATATCTTAGCACCATGTTTAGCTACCGAGCTAACACCACAGATGAAAGGGTTAGTTATCGTAATCTTTGCCAACAGGTCTCATAGCGATCTGCTTAGCTAGCTAGCTTGCTTATTAAGTGCATGTCCAGGCACGTCGACACAAGCCTTATGCATTAACACAAGCTGAATGCAGATTTACGTAATTCTGTAGTGATCAATGGGACCTTTCGCTTTAGCCATCCCTGTGATCGGGTCCGATAGAAGCTATAGAAACCCAACACAGCCTGCCTGTCCTTGTGGACTATGACGGTCAAAAGGTTTTTGGCCATTCTGTCGGCATGGGGTCATTCTCTAATGGTCATCCGATGGTGATCTGTCCTTCACGGCCAGCATGCCTGCCTGGCTGTTATCTATCTGGACATATTCACAGTTCTCAAGCTGCTGAACATTCCCACTGGATGCAGGCTCTGGCAGTACAGAGCAGACATCTGGGATGTCTGTGTGTGCGCATTCGCAGCATTATTGTGTGTGAGTGCGCACACAGCCATGGAGTCCTCCAGCTCCTGTCCACAGCACTGGCTGTCACAGCCATTTCGCGGGGCGCTGACGGGAGGCAGGCACTCACCTTGAGGCGGGATGGAGCCACTTGATTGACGACCTGCTGCGCTGCAGGATTGTCGACTTCTTAAGTGGCGACACCAGAGGCAGTCCATCTCCTGTGTGCGATTAAGTGCTGTGGGTAATGCACAGAGCAGAGGCAGGGTAGAGGAGCCCCGGGACACGCCGGTGCAGAGAGACAAGACTGGGGGATGGGAGCTGTAGCACATTCAGCACTTTGACAGCCCCTCTGGTGGTGGCCACCACTGGCCCAGTGGAGGAAGAGCAAGGCAGCTATCTAACACGTCCCCATGCTGCTGGCAGGCAAAACTCTACAGCGGGGGGAAAGGGCCTCTTGGTGGTGTTCACACGGCCCGTCCTGACATTTGAGTATTTACATTTAAGTCATTTAACAGACACTTTTTTCTCAGCGTGACTTAGTGCATTCATCTTAAGGTAACTAGGTGACAGAACCATATCAGTCATAGTAACTACATTTGTCCTCAATAAAGAATATAAAACATAACAAATAACACCACAGAAACAAAAGGCACAGGAGGTGGTGCAGCCCAGGAGGCAGGCGTCCATCTTGTTTCCCATAACGTCCAACGTACCAGACTCCATTACCCCCATGCTCTTGGAAACAACCATACCTTTTGGACTGCATTCCCTGACATAGATACTGCCTGGCCCAGATGGTTCTGCTCTGACTGCAGCTTCCTGCTGTTTTTTTTTCTTCCATGTTGTGGTTTGTATTCTGCAACCAATTCTGCTGCTCATATTAAGTATGTAACTTTCTTTCTAATTGCTACATTATAGACTATAGGCTATTTCATCAAGTGGCAATGCTGTGGTCAGTTTGCAAATACAAGCACACGCACGTTACCGCCCGCTCCTCCAGCTTTTAGTGGAAATCGTTACGTGTGATTATTGTCACAGGGAGCATGGAGGGGTTTGATTTGTTTGGTTAGTCAGTGACCCACTAGGAGAGGGGTAGCAGGGTGGGTGGGATTTAAAGGGAGGGTAGTCGGGGGAGGAGGAGCAGAGCCTGGATCACCACTTCTCTCCTCACAGCTCTGCTGGAAGACCACAGCGGATTCCCCGGGGCCTGCTTGGGTATTAGCTCCCGTGGATGCGTTACTTGATCAAAGCGACTGTGTGTGATTTTTGTGTGAATAATGAAACCACTTATTTGTGTTTTTAATCTTGATTCTTTTGCCTCTGCAGGTGAATGAGCAGAAGCAGAGGCTGCTGGATCCCACCCCAGTAAGCAGCTCTTACCGGCTCTCTGAGAAACGCATGAGCCAAGAGGAGGAGGTGAGACCAGCTGCGCGTGTGTAATTTATCGTTCTTAGTGTATGTCCCGTCTCCTGTGAGACCCAGTGGACTGATGGTTTCCTGTTTGTGTCCAGGACACGCTGCAGGCCATAGCCAACAGGGAGCAGCAGAAACAGAGGGATGAGGACATGGACAGGCAGGCCCTGCTGATGGAGCAGAGACGAGAAGAGGAGATGCTGCTGCAGGAGGAGCGCCAGAGAGAGGAGCTGGAGAGACTCCAAGCTGTGGAGGGTGAGTAGTGGAGCTGGGTTAGTGGGCAGGGTGGGGCTCAGGGTGGATTCTGAAAGATGGCCAACCCCGCACACACCTCTGCATTTGTATTGCCTGTACCGTTGAATGATCTATTGCCCTGGTTGTGAATTATATATTGCAATATATTACACGTATTGGGCTGCGAGTGAGTGGGAATATATAGCCCTTTGAATCACAGGAGTCCTTCTGATGTCACCTGTCAAGGGTTAATTAACTGGTGAAGGACCCTCATTAATGTATTATAGATGAACAGTGGGATCGGGCTGGGCTGCCTAGTCTCTGGTGGATCAGAGCAGTTGAATCCACCCTCCAACATATTTTAATCCGCACAGCAGGCGGGCGGTAGCCCGCAGCCTTTCATGTTGAGAGATAGTGTTCCTTTCTGTTCTCGCCTTTTTTTTTTATCAGCTAAGCCTGCTAAAGGATGGTCAATGAATCACTCATCTTCTCTGAACTCCTTCAGTCTCTCATGTTGTTCGGCCTGGTTTTTATTGACTCTGTGCACCAGCAGGCGACCGGATGGCCAACAGGTGCCCTTGAAACTGTAGTAAAGTACAATCCCTTATGCTGCTGCTGTTGTGTGTAATTAATTGTGGTTCCTGTGTTCTGCTGTTTCCCTCAGAGCGAGCGCGGCGGCGGAAACTGCGTGAGGAGAAGGCCTGGTTGATATCCCAGGGGAAGGACCTGCCCCCCGAACTGCTGCACCTGGAGCCCCACTCACCCATCCGACGCTCTCGCAGGACAAAAGAGTTGTAAGAGCCACACACTACTTCTCGACACTAGAGTACTGATAATTTATGGACAGCAAATGTTTGTTTCTTAGATGTTCTTGTTTTTCAAATCAGCAAACAAAACGCATTCCACATTCACAGATGTGGCAGACATAAGTAACATAATAAAATACATGTTAGCTATTTCAGCTTTAGCTGAGACAACGAGCAAATCATTTGTTTTATAGCACCTTACACAACATGTGTAAATACACACACACATTTCCTTAATCGCCCCATTTCACTCTGTCCAATTTGAAATATAGTTCGGTATTGGAGACCAGAGTCTATCAAACTTGGGCTGTCTCTTGCGGAGGTCATAAGTGAGCTTTTCAAGAGGAAGAAAGTCAATCTGGTCAATTCACGTTTTAAATGTAAGGGAAGAATTAGAAGCCCAGGATGTTTTTTTTTTTAATGTTTTCTTTAGCAAAGTATATGATAGTCATAAACAAATTTTCCCTGTCTGGATCAAGAACACAGTCCTGCTGGGCATTAATATTAAGAAGATGGACACAGGGTCTTATCAAACTGTACATCTGTTTTCTGTGCAGCAGTATGTATAGATTGCCAAAATCTGGTAATCTCTCTTCAGCTTGAATACATCCATGTAGAGGTACATCTTTTACAATCAGGAGAAATGTCTGTATTCATTCTAAGGAGTCTCGCTGGGGTGTAATAAAATTGTCTCATTTGAAGATATCAACAACAACAAAAATGGATCTTGGCACATTGAATTCACTGCATAGCTCTTAAAAGGATTTCAGATTAGTTGGGTTCTGATGAAACAGGCCGGAAAAGGTCCTGATCCATAGAGGATGCCAAAGATGAAAGTTGGCATCACTCAGGGCTTTTGGCAAGTCTGGGTTGTACACTATAGGCGAGTGGGAGCATATCTGGGAGGAAATGCCAAGGTATTTCTTAGTCATTCCATGCTAGTAGGGTGGTATAAATCACAAGGGTTTTGGGTATGTTGCCCACTTCACTAAAGTTATTAATGAATATAATTGAGCTTAGGGGCAATGAACCACAGGATTGGGCCTCTATCTGAATCCACGTTGAGTCTTGTCTGTCTGTGATCCATGTTAGGATGTTGAGGATTAGGGCAGACCAGTAGTACAATTGAAGGTAAAGACCACCCTTCGATTCAGGTTTTGATAGAGTGTAGAACTTGATCCTATTTTTTTTTTATTGCCCCATATACATTTGGTGATGCTTTTGTTGGTTGGTTTTTAAAAAAGAGAAGAAACTGGGCATCTGGATTTGAGCATCTGAAATAAATAGGTTTATCTAGGGAGGATGTTCATGCGGTTAACATGGACTCTTCCCACTAAGCTAATTGGGAGGGAGATCCACGTTTGGAGATCTGGCTTTACAAAGATTCCAAGGTATGGAAACACCTGTGTTTTACATTGGAATGGACAGAGTGTCTTCATAGAGCTGGTCAGTGTAAGAATGAGGGGGCAAACAATGGACTTGTTCAAATGCATCTTATATTCTGAACTTGCTGTACTGAGCAATTGTCTGAAATGGGAGGGAGGGATTTCTCAGGGTTGGATAAGTAGAGCAAGACGACATCCGCGTAGAGCGAAATCTTATGCTGAAGGCCACCTGCAGAAACCCCCATAATACTTGGATTGCTCCTTATCAACTCCGCCCCCAACAAGTAGAGCAGGGGGGACAGCGAGCATCCCTTGTCTTGTGCCACATCCCAAAGGGAATCTGTCAGAGTTCAGACCGTTAGTAGACACCATGGCATTTGGATGAGAATATAGGGACCTAATCCATTTAATAAAGTTTTGGCCCATATTGAACTTTTCTAAGACTGAGAATAGAAAGTTGCACTCCATCCTGTCGAACGCCTTCTCAGCATCCAGTGAAGCCAGCAAGACAGGTGTCTTCTGTCCGTTTACTTGATCAATAATATCAAAAAGACTGCGAATGGATAGTCCGCTTTTATTATTTTGGGAAGAAGAATGTTTAGTCTTTTGGCCAGTAATTTGGTAATTATTTTGTAGTCTAAATCCAACAAGCTTCTGGTCCGGAAGGATGATCAGGATAGAGGCGCCTTGTCTTTTATAGCACCACTGTAATGTGGACTGTGTACATAGTTTGGGAGAGCTGTGTTTTTGCAAAAATCATCCAGCATTGGCATGAAATTAGGGCTAAGCTGGGGCCAAAAAGCTTTGTAGAAGTCTCTGGGAAATCCATCTGGGCCTAGGGACTTGTTAGGTGGCATGGAGATAATTGCCTGTAGAACGACCTCGGGAATGAAGGGGGAGTTGATCTTCTTGGTCAGTCTCTGATCGTTTTGGTATCGAGATTCCCTCTAGGAAGGAATAGAGTTCTGCATCTGTATGTTTTCTCTCAGAAGTATATCATTTGCAGTAAAAGTTACACTTGTCTTATTTGGATCATATGTGACTTTGTCATCTGCTGTTCGGATGGCCATGATTGTACGTTCTGACTTCTCTTTTTTTCAGTTGGTATGCAATCAATCTGCTATACTTATTGCTGTACTCATGGTGTTTTTTTAGTAAAGATCACTTTTTATTTAATAAAGTTTAGTTTGGCTTTGGCTGCTTTAAGTTGACTCCAGGAGGTGCTGTCTGGAGATTGTTTATGTACATTTTCGCAGTGTTAAAGCTCCCTCAACATCTAACCTGTGTGTTTCCGTTGATTTTTTCTTAGAGGAAGCATATGGAATTAGATGACCTCTTAGTGTGGCTTTGGCAGAGTCCCACATTATGGCCAGAGGAACAGGATAGTCTTTGTTGTCTTGTGTGTAGTTCTCTAGCCATGTAGTGACCAAATGTATGGAATGCTTTGTTTGATAACATGGAGGTGTTGAATTTCCAACTCTTTTGACCTCGGGATGTTTTTACAGAGGTCAAAGCGGAGGTGGACAAAGGCGTGATCTGAAAGCGCTATGGGTCCGATTGGACAAGTGGCAGAATTTGTGAAAATCTTTGGGATAAAAATGTAATCTATAAGAGAGTAGGTGTTATGGATATTGGATTAGTATGTATAATCCATAGAATAGCTATTAGTCTCTCTCCAGATATCTATCAGCCCCATCTCTTTAGTAAGAGTTTTCGATCTAGGGTTTGTGGTAAGGACTTGAGATGATTTGTCCAGAGTTGAGTTGAGGGTACAATTAATATCAGCCAGCCATCCAGCACTCCAAAGGAAACAATGCTCATTGAACAGGGATATCATTTTCAACATGAAAGCAGGAGTATGTGTTAGGGGCATATATATTTAAGATAGCAATTGGTTGCCCATACAGTGACCCAGTTATTAGAATAAATTTGTGAATTTGTTTTGAACATTTTCTCAATCTTTTATTACAGCTATGAAATTGATGATGATTATACGGCGTTGTACAAAGGTAATGTATATTCCCTGTCATTTATGCAATCATCACTGTATAATGTCTGCATGTGTATAGCATATTGACCTGCACATTTTTCTGGACAGCGAGCCAGGAGATTTCCTCTGTTCTGATTCCAACTGCCTTGGTCCTCCTCTCATTTTGCTCTCCCCACAGTGTTGGAGGCCCTGAGAGCCCACAAAGATGCCTGGCCCTTCTTGGAGCCTGTGGATGAATCCTATGCCCCCAACTATAATGCGGTCATTCAGGTGAGTTCACAGTGAAAAGGAAGGTTCCAAACTGTCAAATGACGTATGACTGAGGCATCTTACCGAGTTTTTGTAGTTGTAATTTGAGGTCGTCAATTTCACAATTAGTCATTTGTTTGCCCTGATTTTTTTCTCAGACTCCGATGGACCTGTCCACCATCGAGACTAAGCTGAATGAAGGGGAGTATATTGCCAAGGAAGAGTTTGTGTCTGACATGAAGCTTATGTTTGAAAACTGCATCGAGTACAATGGGGAAGACAGCGGTAAATACACACACCTCTTAATTTTGATCTAAAACCTCATTATTTTTTGTCAAATTTATAATGTCCCAAAAATGCCTCTAGAATATGCAAATGATTTTTGGGTTGACTTTGGACTTGATTTATGAATATGAGATAGATCAATTTGACTAAGTGCACATGGTGGAGAGAATGGCTGTGTTGGGGGAGAGCTCTGTGTGACAGTGATGAATGGGGAGTGATTGAGCTGTGCATCAGGCCCTGCAGCATCCTGCCTGCTTGCCAGAGACATTCTAGCCCCTAGTTAAGCGCCCTGTCTGGAGCCATCCATCCGTCTGAATGCACTCCCAAGGGAGAGGCATGGGGGCTAGGGGGTCAACCACACCAAGGCCCTCTGAACAGGTCAACCTGCCGGCCAACGCTGGGGTCAACATCGCCTGGCCCCACAACAGACGAGTGCGTGTCTGTGTGCGTGGCATGCAGATAATACTCATGGTGCCTGTGCTTTTCTTCAGAGTACAGCATCATGGCAGAATCCCTGGAGCGTTGTTTCAGCCGGGCGCTACTCAAACACTTCCCGTCGGAGGACGGCGACACGGACGAGGAGTTCCACGTGAGCGGCGAGGACCGTGAGAGAGATCGCAAGGAGAAAAAGCGAAGCAAAGGCAACAAACAGGCAGGGCCAGAAAGCTTGATCCGAGCCACCGAGCAGGCCTCACGCAAACGGACACATCCAGGGGGCAAGGGCAGCACCCCAGTGGAGGAGGAGGGGAATAAGCCAGCACAGCCACCCCCTCCCCCCCACTGGGCCAATGGACCCCCACACCCCCATGGCATACCTCATGGACAACCCCATCCTGGGAACCTTTACTACACAGCACAGCAGGTAGCTGGCCATGCATGTCAAAAACAATATTTCACATAGGAGAAAGTATATTTTACTGCTTTAGGAGTTGGTAATGAATGAAGAGAAAGCGTCTAGGGTTTTTCCCCCCCTTTTACAGAGGAGTTAAAAGGTAGTTCTAGATGAAGACAAATGAATGCATTACATTTTAGACATGAGATGTTGAACTGTCATCCATTCTGCAGCAGCTCCAGCGCCCCACTAATCCCCACGGCCCACACATGTACGGCCAGAGGATGGACCCCGGCTACGCCTACCCTGGACAGGGACACATGCCCCGGCCTGGAGACCCCAGTGCTCACCACATGCCTCAACATTACAACATGCAGGTGAGATCAGATAAGAAAACAATCGAAGGAGGTTTCACATATTTAATTCGGAGCTATCCAATATCTGCTGTACTCACACAATGTGCTCCGACTGAACAATGTTTTGTGTGTTTCTGATCTGTCGGTTGATTTTATATTTGCTGCTATGCACATACTAATAGATGTTGTATTCCAGCCACACATGGGGGATGGACACCACGTTGGCCATAGATACCAAATGGGGCCTGATGGCCGGCCTCTTCAGCCACAGCACCACCGGCAGCAGCACCCCTACATGGGTCCCACCCATGGTCCCTCACTGGGCCCCTGTCCCGTGGCCCTCCAGTCTGGGGGCCTCTGCACCCCCATGCCCGACAGCAGCATGTACTTGTCCCGCCAGCGCACCAACGGCCACCCCCTACACCCCGGAGGGAACTGCTACCCCGGGCCTGACGTCCCACCACGACACAACTACCCAGCCTTCCATCCAGGCATGGGCATGCCTCCTAACATGTGGTCAGGGATGAACCACCAAGGCCAGGAGAGGCCCAGCGGACCTGGGAAACAAGTGCAAAATATGGCTAACCACCAGCAGCTCTCTTATAGCCACGGGGGTCCACGTCCCATGGGCCCCAAACCCTGGCCAGAGCAGCCTGGGGGCCCTGGAGGGTACCCCTCTCATCCTAATGGCCAGTACAGGATTTCCACTGGCATCACCAGCTCCCCGGGACCCATGGCCCTGCGGACCCCCATGCCTCATCAGGACTCCAGGCAGTGTCTGGCCTCCATGCTGGAGAGCCCAGAGATGATTGCCCTGCAGCAGCTGTCTGCCTCCTCCACCGGACTCCCTGCTGGCTCCTCTCACCAGGACATGGGCAACTTTCAGCAGCAGCCCCCACAGGGTGTTGGCAGCGCCCCAACTCACCCCTCGCCGTACCACCCTCCCCCTGAAATTCAGCTGCTGCGTCCTGCCAGAGACAATGGCCCGGACAGCCAGACTGCCCATCACGCAGATTTGAAGCCCAAAGGTAGGAATGACCTAATCTGCTTTAGAGCTCTACCTCACTAACTTTATGAAAATTGACCTTTTTTAAAACATTTTAATTCAGGACTTTTCTGTCATTCAGTCTATATTTCATAAGCAAACCCCTCAACTCCCCTCAACAATGCGATAATAATAATTTTTCACAGTAAGTGACAAATTTAAATATTGACCAGTTTAATGGAGTGTCTCGTGACTTGCTTTGAGAGATAACGTGTTAATTTTATCAGTCTTTTTTATTTAGTCTAGTCATTTAGACTAAAATGGTACTAAAGATGCACTATGCAGAAATCGCTCCATTTGCTGGTTGCAAAAATTTGAATAGTTCGCCTAATTTCAGTTTGTGACAAAACAAGCAAGTATAGTGTAAAGAATCAATCAAATGTATCCATGAAGCCCTTTTTACATCAGCCGATGTCACACAGTGCTATTAGTGCTAGGTTCCAGCCTAAAACCCCAAACAGCAAGTAATGCAGATGTAGAAGCACGGTGGCTAGGAAAAACTCCCTAGAAAGGCAAGAACCTAGCAAGAAACCTAGAGAGGAACCAGGCTCTGAGGGGTGGCCAGTCCTCTTCTGGCTGTGCCAGGTTGAGATTATAACAGTACATGGCCAAGATGTTCAAACGTACGTAGATGATCAGCAGGGTATAATCATCATCAGTGGGTTTAGAGGGTGTAACAGGTCAGCACCTCGGGAGTAAATGTCAGTTGGCTTTTCATAGTTAGAGACAGCAGGTCAGGGTTCCATAGTCGCAGGCAGAACAGTTGAAACTGGAGCAGCAGCACGACCAGGTGGACTGGGGACAGCAAGGAGTCATCAGGCCAGGTAGTCCTGAAGCATGGTCCCAGGGCTCAGGTCCTCCGGGAGGGAAAGAATCAATGTACCATCTAAACCGCTGTGAAATATCTTTTCCATAACCAAAAATATTGTATTTTCAGCTGTTTGAAGGTAGTGTATAAAACTGAAAGTAAAAGACGCAAAACCGGAAGTTAACAGAAAGCATAAATATAGCGCACATTGAACAGATCTACCGCTTCTTTCACTTGCTTTCAATGCGAATAACCAATCTATAACCCACATTTCTATGTGAATTTGGTCTGGTCGCCCAGAAAGTTACATATTGCAGCTTTAAGTCTGTCACATTTTTGTAATTTGAATAATGATTTAGTCGAGTTGTGAAAATAATGAAAACAGTAGGACATTTTAGTCAACTATAAATGCCCTTTCATTTTAGTCATCACATTTGTATTGCCTCATTAACCTGTAGTAAACATAAGTCACTGACTTGTATACATAGCCTTGTCTAACTAACATATTTTTCCGCATGACATTCTATTTTATGATTCTATTCCCAACAGCTAAATTAGCAGAAGAACACATTACTCTGCACCATGTTAAAAATCACACCCCTTGACAGGGCTCCAGATGAACATTTTCCCCTGGTGGCACTAACTTTTTCCGTTTTTGGCACCAACCCATGATTTGATGGCACCATATTTTCCCGCGGCATCAAACAATAGAAAATGTATTATTCAAGATATTTTTATCTGCAAACTAACCCAATGATTGTCATGAATTGTGGGTTGACAATAAGGTATTGTTATATTTTACTGTTAAAGTAGGGCTCCAGAAAGTTTATTGTTCAATAGAGATATGGCTACATCTTTACATGCACTTTATCATAGGAACATTTATTTTGGGGCTAATTCACCACATGAGGAAGTGAGAACTCAAAACACAGCTAGATCGCTAATGCTAAATATAATACCCACTGCTAGTAGTCCTGTATTAATCTAACAGTACATTTAATGTCCTAAAAAAACGAGTTGTAGCCTTCTACCCTATGCACGCGCAATGGCTATTGCGCAGTTTTCAGTTCATATCTTAAAGCCATATCAGATATCTTGGTTGTAAAATAGTTGCTATTGAGCTCAATATTAAGAGATGACAAATACAAATCATACCCACAGAAAGCTGAGAACAACAGTAGTTGCTTCCAAAGCTATGTATTTCCCCGCAATTGGATTTTGAAATATACAATCGAATGCCTTTTCTTACCTAAGAGCCCATCAAGTGGCTCGCTCATCACAGCAGCAGGCCCCAGCGAAACAGACCTAGGGGCTGGGCAGACACTCTCATTACAGGAATCATGAGGATAATGCACTTTACTGTTTTAACAGACAGAAATTAGGACGTTTTACAACTTTGGAGTGAGGTGATCATGTAGACCTAATGAATGTTCAGCTCGCACTGATGCAACCAATTAAAAATGTAATTCGCACAGCCAAGTCAAAGGGTCGCAAAAGGCAACTAAATGGTAGCAGTCTGGAGCCCTTCCCCTTTACATATTGTAGCTGTATTGTAGGCCTAATCAAAGTTCTGTCTGATAGGTTGCAGCAAACTAACTAGCTAGCATTATCAATATTTTATTACCTGATTGTGTGTATATGTATGTATATATAGTATATCACAAAAGTGAGTACACCCCTCACATTTTTGTAAATATTTGAGTATATCTTTTCATGTGACAACACTGAAGAAATGACACTTTGCTACAATGTAAAGTAGTGAGTGTACAGCTTGTATAACAGTGTACATTTGCTGTCCCCTCAAAATAACTCAACACACAGACATTAATGTCTAAACCGCTGGCAACAAAAGAAAAACTAACAGGTCTGTGAGAGCCGGAATTCTTACAGGTTGGTAGGTGATCAAATACTTATGTCATGCAATAAAATGCAGATGAATTACTTAAAAATCATACAATGTGAATTTCTGGGTTTTTGTTTTAGATTCCGTCTCGCACAGTTGAGGTGTACCTATGATAAAAATTACAGACCTCTACATGCTTTGCAAGTAGGAAAACCTGCAAAATCGGCAGTGTATGAAATACTTCTTCTCCCCACTGTGTGTATGTATGTATGTATGTATGTATGTATATATATATATATATATATATATATATATATATATATATATACTGCTCAAAAAAATAAAGGGAACACTTAAACAACATAATGTAACTCCAAGTCAATCACACTTCTGTGAAATCAAACTGTCCACTTAGGAAGCAACACTGATTGACAATAAATTTCACATGCTGTTGTGCAAATGGAATAGACAAAAGGTGGAAATTATAGGCAATTGGCAAGACTCTCCCAATAAAGGAGTGGTTCTGCAGGTGGTGACCACAGACCACTTCTCAGTTCCTATGCTTCCTGGCTGATGTTTTGGTCACTTTTGAATGCTGGCGGTGCTTTCACTCTAGTGGTAGCATGAGACGGAGTCTACAACCCACACAAGTGGCTCAGGTAGTGCAGCTCATCCAGGATGGCACATCAATGCAAGCTGTGGCAAGAAGGTTTGCTGTGTCTGTCAGCGTAGTGTCCAGAGCATGGAGGCGCTACCAGGAGACAGGCCAGTACATCAGGAGACGTGGAGTAGGCCGTAGGAGGGCAACAACCCAGCAGCAGGACCGCTACCTCCGCCTTTGTGCAAGGAGGAGCACTGCCAGAGCCCTGCAAAATGACCTTCAGCAGGACACAAATGTGCATGTGTCAGCATATGGTCTCACAAGGGGTCTGAGGATCTCATCTCGGTACCTCATGGCAGTCAGGCTACCTCTGGCGAGCACATGGAGGGCTGTGCGGCCCCACAAAGAAATGCCACCCCACACCATGACTGACCCACCGCCAAACCGGTCATGCTGAAGGATGTTGCAGGCAGCAGAACGTTCTCCACGGCGTCTCCAGACTCTGTCACGTCTGTCACATGTGCTCAGTGTGAACCTGCTTTCATCTGTGAAGAGCACAGGGCGCCAGTGGCGAATTTGCCAATCTTGGTGTTCTCTGGCAAATGTCAAACGTCCTGCACGGTGTTGGGCTGTGAGCACAACCCCCACCTGTGGACGTCGGGCCCTCATACCACCCTCATGGAGTCTGTTTCTGACCGTTTGCGCAGACACATGCACATTTGTGGCCTGCTGGAGGTCATTATATACACAAACAAACTCAGCAAAAAACAGGACCCTGACTTTCAAAGATAATTCGTAAAAATCCAAATAACGGTTTAAAAACTGTTTCCCATGTTTGTTCAATGAACCATAAACAATTAACAAACATGCACCTGTGGAACGGTCGTTAAGACACTAACAGCTTACAGACGGTAGGCAATTAAGGTCACAGTTATGAAAACTTAGGCCACGAGGCCTTTGTACTGATTCTGAAAAACACCAAAAGAAAGATGCCCAGGGTCTCTGCTCATCTGCGTGAACGTGCCTTAGGCATGCTGCAAAGAGGCATGAGGACTGCAGATGTGGCCAGGGCAATAAATTGCAATGTCCGTACTGTGAGACGCCTAAGACAGCGCTACAGGACGGACAGCTGATCGTTCTCGCAGTGGCAGACCACGTGTAACAAAACCTGCACAGGATCGGTACATCCGAACATCACACTGCGGGACAGGTACAGGATGGCAACAACAACTGCCCGAGTTACACCTGGAACGCACAATCCCTCCATCAGTGCTCAGACTGTCCGCAAATAGGCTGAGAGAGGCTGGACTGAGGGCTTGTAGGCCTATTGTAAGGCAGGTCCTCACCAGACATCACCGGCAACAACGTCGCCGATGGGCACAAACCTACCGTCGCTGGACCAGACAGGATTGGCAAAAAGTGCTCTTCACTGACGAGTTGCGGTTTTGTCTCACGAGTCACTGACGAGTCACGGTTTTGTCTGTACTGGGCTGTACGCACTACCCTCTGTAGTGCCTTGCGGTCGGAGGTCTAGCAGTTGCCATACCAGGCAGTGATGCAACCAGTCGGGATGCTCTCGATGGTGCAGCTGTAGAACCTTTTGATGATCTGAGGACCCATGCCAAATCTTTTCAGTCTCCTGAGGGGGGAATAGGTTTTGTCGTGCCCTCTTCATGACTGTCTTGGTGTGCTTGGACCGTGTTAGTTTGTTGGTGACGTGGACACCAAGGAACTTGAAGCTCTCAACCTGCTCCACTACAGCCCCATCGATGAGGTTGGGGGCGTGCTCGGTTCTCCTTTTTCCTGTAGTCCACAATCATCTCCTTTGTCTTGATCACGTTGAGGGAGAGGTTGTTGTCCTGGCACCACACCGCCAGGTCTCTGACCTACCTATAGGCTGTCTCGTCGTTGTCAGTGATCAGACCTACCTCTGTTGTTATCGGCAAACTTAATGATGGTGTTGGAGTCATGCTAGGCCGTGCAGTCATGAGTGAACAGGGAGTACAGGAGGGGATTGGGCACGCACCCCTGAGGGATCCCTGTGTTGAGAATCAGAGTGGCGGATGTGTTGTTTCCTACCCTTACCACCTGGGGCGGCCCGTCAGGAAGTCCAGGATCCAGTTGCAGAGGGAGGTGTTTAGTCCCAGGGTCCTTAGCTTATTGATGAGCTGTGAGGGCACTATGGTGTTGGATGCTGAGCTGTACAGTCGTGGCCAAAAGTTTTGAGAATGACACAAATATACATTTTCAGTCTGCTGCCTCAGTGTCTTTAGATATTTTTGTCAGATGTTACTATGGAATACTGAAGTATAATTACAAGCATTTCCTTACTGTCAAAGGCTTTTATTGACAATTACATGAAGTTGATGCGAAGAGTTAATATTTGCAGTGTTGACCCTTCTTTTTCAAGACCTCTGCAATCCGCCCTGGCATGCTGTCAATTAACTTCTGGGCCACACCCTGACTGATGACAGCCCATTCTTGCATACTCAATGCTTGGAGTTTGTCAGAATTTGTGGGTTTTTGTTTGTCCACCCACCTCTTGAGGATTGACCACAAGTTCTCAATTGGCTTAAGGTCTGGGGAGTTTCCTGGCCAAAATATCGATGTTTTGTTCCCCGAGCCACTTAGTTATCACTTTTGCCTTATGGTAAGGTGCTCCATCATGCTGGAAAAGGCATTGTTCCTCACCAAACTGTTCCTGGATGGTTGGGAGAAGTTGCTCTCGGAGGATGTTTTGGTACCATTCTTTATTCATGGCTGTGTTCTTAGGCAAAAGTTTGAGTGAGCCACTCCCTTGGCTGAGAAGCAACCCCACACATGAATGGTCTCAGGATGCTTTACTGTTGGCATGACACAGGACTGATGGTAGCGCTTACCTTGTCTTCTCCTTGGCTTCTTTGCTGCCCTTCTTGACACCAGGCCATCCTCAAAGTCTTCGCCTCACTGTGTGTGCAGATGCACTCACACCTGCCTGCTGCCATTCCTGAGCAAGCTCTGTACTGGTGGTGGCCCGATTCCGCAGCTGAATCAACTTTAGGAGACGGTCCTGACGCTTGCTGGACTTTCTTGGGCGCCCTGAAGCCGCCTTCACAACAATTGAACCGCTCTCCTTGAAGTTCTTGATGATCCGATAAATGGTTGATTTAGGTGCAATCTTACTGGCAGCAATATCCTTGCCTGTGAAGCCCTTTTTGTGCAAAGCAATGATGACGGCACGTGTTTCCTTGCAGGTAACTATGGTTGACAGAGGAAAAACAATGATTCCAAGCACCACCCTCCTTTTGAAGCTTCCAGTTATTCAAACTCAATCAGCATGACAGAGTGATCTCCAGCCTTGTCCTCGTCAACACTCACACCTGTGTTAACGAGAGAATCACTGACATGTCAGCTGGTCCTTTTGTGGCAGGGCTGAAATGCAATGGATTTTTTGGGGGGAGGATTCAGTTCATTTGCATGGCAAAGAGGGACTTTGCAATTAATTGCAATTCATCTGATCACTCTTCATAACATTCTGGAGTATATGCAAATTGCCATCATACAAACTGAGGCAGCAGTCTTTGTGAAAATTAATATTTGTGTCATTCTCAAAACCTTTATCCAGGTGGGAAAAGGCAGTGTGGAGTGCAATAGAGATTGCATCATCAGTGGCTCTGTTAGGGCGGTATGCATGTTTCCCTTCATTGAAGTCCCCGGCAACTAGGAGCACCGCCTCTGAGTGAGTGTTTTCCTGTTTGCTTATGGTGGAATAGAGCTCATTCAGTGCGGTCTTAGTGTAATCATCAGTCTGTGATGGTATGTAGACAGCTATGAAAAATACAGAAACTCTCTAGGTAGATTGTGTGGTCTACAGTTTATCATGAGATACTCTACCTCAGGCGAGCAATAGCTCGAGACTTTCTTAGATATCGTGCACCAGCTGTTATTTACGAAAATACATAGTCCGCCGCCCCTTGTCTTACCAGACGCCGCTGTTCTATCCTGCCAATACAGCGTATAACCATGTTGATAATGTCAACGTTCAGATATTATAGTTTTGAATGTCTCGTTGGTAGTTTAATCTCATCGATTTTTTTAAAATCTTTTTTTTTTTTAATTTTCTCCCCCCCCCTCCAAAGATTGCACGTTTGCTAGCAGAATGGAAGGAAGTGTGGGTTTATTCGATCGTCTACGTATTCTCAGAAGGCAGCCCGCCCTCTGGTCCCTTTTTTTCTCCGCTTTCTCTTCACGCAAATGATGGGGATCTGGGCCTGTTCCTGGGAAAACAGTATATCATTCACGGCAGACTCGTTAAAGGGAATAAAGGATTCTGCCAGTCCGTTGTGAGTAATCGCAGGTCTCATGTCCTGAAGTTCTTTTCGGTCATAAGAGACCGTAGCAGCAACATTATGTACAAAATAAGTTACAAACAACGCAAAGAAAATAACAAAAAAACACAATTGGTTAGGAATACGTAAAACGTCGGCCTTGTTCTCCGGTGTCATCTTCACCGCTAATGGTGGTAACACAATGTTAAACATTGAAATTGTGTTATTACAAGTCACATTGTTCTAAAGTAATCTCATTTTCAACTGGAGTATAAAAGTCAATTAATGTGTGGCTCCATCCCTCTGGAGCAAGATGGAAAGGAAAGAGAGCAGATCCATCAGGAGTCCAGTACATCAAGAGTTTTACTCTACTAATCAATCACTACTCTTATTATTTGATAGTCAGCAATGGAGTTCATTGGTTCCTCTCTGTCCTCACCTCTGTACTGCTGCTTGCCGCTCTCTCTCTCCATGGACTTCAACTTTCTGGCCAATGTTGGCTAGCTAGCGTGCTACGTACAGGGCTCAAGACTAACCTTTTTCCATCACCGTCCCGAAGTGCAATTTGAACCGTCCCAATTGACATAATGTATAAATAAATAATAAATGTAGGTATCACACACAGAGTACCAGTCACACCTACTCATTCAAGGGTTTTTCTTTATTTTGACTATTTTCTACATTGTAGAATAATAGTGAAGACATCATCTATGACCAACATATGGAATCATGTAATAACCAAAAAAGTGTTAAACAAATCAAAATATATTTTACTTTCTTCTAAGTAGCAACCCTTTGCTAAGTAGCAACTGCTTTGCACACTTTTCACATTTCTCGTCAACAATGGGGGAGTGGTTACTTCCTACAAGTGTACATTTCTAGACATCTTTGAAAAGCAAGTCAGGTAAAGAGCTTTTTTTTGTCTTAAAGGGGCAGTGTTGTATTTTGAGATGGTCTTGAATAAGCTAAGTAGCCAATAGGCAGAGCGTAGTATAATTTGTCTGATTCTCTGTAATAATGGAAAATAATCTTTATATTCCTATTCTTGTAAAGTGGTTTCTTGCATCAAACAACACATTTTCTGTCACCTCCTTGTCTGAAGGACAAGTGGATAAACAGGTTAATGTCAAGCCCTGCATGTTTTTTTCAAAAGTCTCATGGAATGTAGACCTACATTGATCACCACACATTGGCTGCTACTGTAGGCTGAATGATAGAACAGCTATTTCCATGTTAAAATATTATGGTATGTATTTTCTCCATTGTTTTTGATGGTAGGCGACTCTGGTAGGCCTACATTATGATCAAATAGACACAGTAGCCTACTTGGCCACTGTTAAAACTGTAGCTTAAAGCATGTATGGCCTCCGTGTTCATATTAAACGCGCGATGGAAGTTGCACAGAATTCAAGTTTGCACAAAGCAGACCTGAAATTTGCTCATTGCCCAAAACAATTGGAGGGAACATTGCTTGTAGGCAATGTCATGGCGACATTGGCTAGCTAAGCTCATGCATCGAAACACGTCATTGGGTCTAACAGTTGTTTCATGCCGAACTGAGCATTTGCAGGCCATCAAATCAAAGGCACTCCTTCGATATAAAGTTGTTTTTGACTATAATGAAAACATGTTAGTTTATCACTGTCTTGAGGTTGGATTAATAACATGTTCAACTACTGAAGACATTGGCTTGAATTTAGGTTGTGCCTTCAGATTTTGAGGAAATGAACAACTAAGGAAGAATTCTTAACTTTTCTCATTGACTTCTCAAACACCTAAACCCGGCTTGATCTGTTTCGCAAGCATTCCCGGACGTCTCACAATGTTGCGCTTCTGGGTTTAGAAACTGTGTGGCGTGCTGCTCTCCTCTCACTCACGTGACTCAGCTGCCTATTGCCGTGCTGTGCTCAACGTGCGCGCACAAACACGGCCCTCCCTCCCCACAACAACACTCAGCAACAGCCTGCCTGACAGTCAGCAGCAGCAGGTCAAAGTGAAATTATTATATATTTTTAAATGCCATGGCGCAATTTAGAAGTAGCCCAAAAACCTGCAACCCATGACCAAAACATTTTCATCCACAACAGTTTTCAAAGTATCCCAATTTAGCCGGAAAACCGCGGACATGGCAACCCTGCCAGGCAAAGAGGTGACTCGTGAATGACCTCGGCATGAAACTTCGGCACTTTTTCAATACTAGAACATGAAAAACAGTTCGATACTAGAATTTTTGTTACTTTCAGTACTTCTGTCAAATATCTCATGTCATATACGGATTGAGAGGATAGTCTGTCTAGTAATTTGTTTTGAAATTTCAAGGGGGCAGTAGTAAGCTGGCCAGGCTGCTTGTGCACGCAGCTGACACAGGCTCCAGAAGCGAACTTTGGGAATACTTTGCTTACAGAGCAGATGGTGAGGGCAAGCCCACCGAAACAACTATGCAAGAGGTGTTATAAAGCAGTGCAAGGGAGGTTGGGTGGCAAAACGACAAACTATTTTAGACATGACATTTGCATTGTACTGCTATTCTACTAGCAACTAAATTATAACTATGAGTGACAATGCCATGAACATATATTCAGCGTGACATTCATGTGAGTACTGAGCATTATAATATGATTACAACCCAAAAGTAACGTGAAATGCACTCAACTTAGCAATGACAGCAATATATTTAGACTACTTCGCATTTGTCTGGGATTAGTAGCAGTATCCAGCCAGCAGCCCTAGGTGGAGCATTACACCTTGGGAGTTGAAATGCACTCTGGGAATCGTAGTATGCTGTGTAAAATCCATAGTATTTCTATGGTGTGTAAACTATTGCAATATAGAAGCTTCAGAAATGAGCTTGAAGGTGTTTTTTATGTAGTTTTGGCACTAAACTATTTATTTAATATATTAAGTTATTTCGCTTTAATGAATCACAGGTCTAATGAATGTCATTTGATCTAATATTATGGCCATTTTAATTAACCCTGACGTGTAAAATTAAATGTTGAAACAGTTGAGATTTTGTGGGCCTCCCGAGTGGCGCAGCGGTCTAAGGTGTTGCAGTGCTAGAGGCGTCACTACAGACCCGGGTTCGATCCCGGGCTGGATCACAACAGGCTGTGATCGGTAGTCTCTTAGGGCGGTGCACAATTGGCCCAGCATCGTCCGGGTTAGGGGAGGGTTTGGCAGAAGGGGCTTTACTTGGCTCATTGCGCTCTAGTGACTCCTTGTGGTGGGCCGGGCACCTGCAGGCTGACCAATGTTGTTGGTTGGACAGTGTTTCCTCCGACACATTGGTGCGGCTGGCTTCTGGGTGAAGCGGGAGGGTGTTAAGAAGCGCGGTTTGGTGGGTGATGTTTTGGAAGACGCATGACTCGACCTTCGCCTCTCCCGAGCCCGTTCGGGAGTTGCAACGATGAAACAAGATTGCAATTGGCTATCATGAAAAGGGGGTAAAATGAGAAATGTTTTAATAGATATTCTGTTTATTTTAATTGGTTATCAAGATATTGTTCAATGTATAAAAAAAAATATATATATATATATCCCAGTGGTTATTCTGTGTTTAACTAATACCCTTTTTAAATTGTATTTTTTATTATTTTTTGCCGTGGTATCGTTTCGGTATCGAGTATCGTGATATTAAACCTGGTATCAAAGTCAAAATTATGGTATTGTGACAACACTACCGCAGTGCAACATTGCAATGAGAAAGCCTTACAATTTCACTAATGTCATAAAAAAGCTCTCAATCTCTCCAAAAACTATTGTCCAGTCCACTTACTAGTCAGATTTTAGTCAAAGATAATTTAGTTGTTTGTTTTTTCTGGGTCTATTTAGTCTGGTCAATTGCCACTGAAAAATGTATTTCCGTTACTTTTTTCGTTGACGAAATTAGCACTGCAGCTACCCTAGCAAGATGTTTTGATATGGAAGGATGAACCCAACATTTTTCACGTACAAATGTAATCAAAGATCGTTTTTAAAATTGTGTATCAATTAATTTGACCATTTTGAGTCTTTGCCAGGAAATGTAATAGGACACGTTCTCAGTCTTGAGGCATTCATTCAGATGCTGTTGTACAAATCGATTCTTTGTTTTCACTGTAACAACCTTCCACTCACTAAATGATCTGTCTTGACAGGGTCCACGTCAGATCCCAAAACATCCATCAACCATGCAGGAGCTCGGGTAACCCCCGTCCCATCTGAACAGGAACGCACCTCGTTCCCCAGTCCCACAGAGCCTCCCAGTCGCCCCACTCGGGGCATGCAGAGCCCCTCTGTTCCAAACTGGGGCAGATCACAGGAGAGGGTTAGCGGGACCCGGGAGCAGGCTGCGTCTGGGCTGGGACTCCCACAGAGCTCAGAGACAAACGACAACCAAGAGGGGGAGAGCAGAGGACAATCTGTCAGCCAGACTCCCCCTCATCAGAACAACCCTTCTATTGTTCATCCTCCTCACCCCCAGAATGCAACTCACTCCCAGAACTCTCCTCACTCCCAGAATGCTCCACAGCATATTACCCAGAGCCCCCCCCAGCAAATCATAGAGAATGCCACTCGCCTTAAGAACGCCCATCAACACAATACCCAGAATGCACAGCAACAAAACATCCCTCAACATATCACTCGGAATGCTCCACAGCAAGGATCCGAAAACCCCCACCAACAAAACTCTCAGAACACACCTCCACATGTGGCTCAGAATGTCCCTCAACCAATTTCCATGCATGGAATGCCACAGAACGCCCCCCAGGGGGCCCAGCCTGGCCCTGGTCCACCCCAGCCAGCACCTCTCACCTCCCTGCCCCCCAGCCACCCTGTGTCCCAGTTGCCTCCCCAGCCCAGCCCAGCCAACCAGGGTGACCAGAGGCCAAGCGAGCCCACTAGCAGGAGGGACTCTGGAGGCAGTTCTGGTAACTCCAGCATGATGAAGTCTGGACCTCCAAATGGCATCTATAAACAACAGTCGTTCAGTCCCAAGGTACAACAGACACAGCCCGGTAACCAGGGGCCAAGGGGTCACAACCCAGCCATGGCTCCCCACTCCCAGGGCCAGGACAATGGAGCCATGGGTCAATATGGCATGGGCAGCCCAACACATCTGCACTATGGTCAACCTATGGGCAAACCCATGCCCCCTTCAAATCAACAGCCTTACCCGAACCAAGCTGTTTCCCAGACCATGAACCCCCACCATAACCCTGCCGGCTACCCCACCTACCACCAGCAAGGAGCTTCCTATCCATACCACATGGCCCAGCAGCAGCATCCCCAGGGCCACCCTAACATGTACCCCCAGTACCAGCAGCAACACTTCTACCCCCAGCCCCAGGGCAACAGCCGGGGAGGCTACCCCTCCGAGGAGTGGCACAGGCAGCAGCAGTACCAGCCTCGCCACCCCATGCCCTCCAACACCTACCTGCTTGCAACTAGTGCCAATGTCAATGGGTGCCTGAAGGAGGGCAGCAGCATGGGCTCCCCCCTGGGCTCTGAGGGCTCCGGGGGCAGCCTGATGTCCCCCAATCCCCTGCCCGAGGGCCCCCGTGGAGGATCTGTGGAGAAGGAGAGTAGGGAAGCCGGCAGCCCTGTGAAGCAACAGCCTGCTCGGGTGGAGGAGAGCTCAGAGCGGCCAGAGAGCCCCAAAGAGATCCTGGACCTGGACAGCCACAACGCTGCCGCACGCCGCCGGAGTGCCCAGCCCCCACCTCACGTGGGCAACTTCCTGTACGATTCCCGAGCAGTGCATACTGGGATGCAGCAGGGTGGGGCCCAGCCTCCCCACATGTCTCATGCTCCATACCCCAACCAGCCAGGTTACCCCAGTGGACACTACGCCCCCCAGAGACCCCACCCCCACCTCATGGAAGCCCTGCACCGGCCCCAGCACCTTCCCTTTCCCCCGGGGCAGACCCGCATGGCGATGTACAGACATCCCCAGGCCGGAGGCCACTTCCAGGGCATGATGGTCCAGCAGAGAGGCCTGGCGCCCGAACACTTCCTTCACCCAGGGTAAGAAAGAGCTACACTGGAGATTCTAACTGTTCATTTATGTTATTTTGCTTTGATGGCTAGGAAGAGGAGGTTACTGATATCTATTATGTAATGTTGTAGGCAGCAGATGATGTCTCCGAGTGGTCCCAGCAGTAAACAGGGAGTTTGAGCAACTCTGTGGGCGCAGGGTGAGCGATTATTCAATGGCGGAGGAGGGTGAAGGGCTATCACCAATCAATATTTCAGAATCCCAGTCATGTTTCAATGATTAATCTCCTTTTTTCATTCCTTTTCCCCACGATCCAGGTAAAGGACAAAAGCAACAAACACCTGTACACAAAGCAGTGCCTGCATATCATCCATCCATGACGATTGCCTGTGTCCTGTCATAAGCCTTTAAAATGTGACTGTGCTGTTGGAACCATGATGTTCTCTGCTGTGGAGCGGCTCAAAATGGAGTCTTGTCCGTTGTCTTTTCTCTGTCTGTGTCACGGAGCACCAGTAACTACTGCTCTCACTGCATCAGACAGAAGATATGCAGTGTGTGCAGACAAGGGAAACATATTTATTTGAGAATCTCTTTAGGGAATGAGTTCTTTGCCCCTCGGGGATGTCTGTCTGCTTCATGTGGAACCCTCACTGAGACATGGCCCTGTCTGCCAGTGGACTTCCAGTTCAGACTGTGTGTACAGCTGGTCCCTTCCTGCAAGAACATCTGGAGATCCTCCTCCTCTGTCTGCAGCCTCACACTGGTTGGACAAAGCTACTGGTCATTGGGTTTTGTCTGGAGGAAGGCTCTTCCCCTGACTATAGCTCTCCTATGGACCTCCAGCCCCTTCGGTCCTATCAGAACCTCTACAGAAGAGGAAAAATGGATCCGGTGATGAGAAGAGAGGGCTGGTGTTATTGTTTCTTTGGGGTTTTTTCCCCAAACGTTTTTAAACTCAGGTGTAGAAAAGGAGGAACTTTAAGACTGTAGAGAAGCCGTCATCAGAACCCTGTCGACAGACAGGCCTTGCCGTTTCCTTTTTGTTGAATGTATGTGTGAATGATAGATATAGACCTGCAGAGAGCCTTCTCTGCTATGCACTAGGGATAGTCTACACATACTGGAGTGGCCTTGGAATTTTTACGTTGGTGCTTGTTTTATATATAGTTGAAGTCGGAGGTTTACATACACCTTAGCCAAATACATTTAAACTCAGTTTTTCACAATTCCTGACGTTTAATCCCAGTAACAATTCCCTGTCTTAGGTCAGTTAGGATCACCACTTTATTTTAAGAATGTGAAATGTCAGAATAATAGTAGAGAATGATTTATTTCAGCTTTTATTTCTTTCATCACATTCCCAGTGGGTCAGAAGTTTACATACACTCAATTAGTATTTGGTAGCATTGCCTTTTCAATTGTTTAACTTGGGTCAAACGTTTCGGGTAGCCTTCCACAAGCTTCCCACAATAAGTTGGGTAAATTTTGGCCCATTCCTCAGGTTTGTAGGCCTCCTTGCTCGCACAAGCTTTTTCAGTTCTGCTCACAAATGTTCTATAGGATTGAGGTCAGGGCTTTGTGATGGCCACTACAATACCTTGACTTAGTTGTCCTTAAGCCATTTTGCCACAACTTTGGAAGTATGCTTGGGGTCATTGTTCATTTGGAAGACCCATTTGCGACCAAGCTTTAACTTCCTGACGGATGTCTTGAGATGTTGCTTCAATATATCCACATACTTTTCCTGCCTCATGATGCCATCTATTTTGTGAAGTGCACCAGTCCCTCCTGCAGCAATGCACCCCCACAACATGATGCTGCCACTCCCGTGCTTCACGGTTGGGATGGTGTTCTTCGGCTTGCAAGCCTCCCCCTTTTTCCTCCAAACATAATGGTCATTATGGCCAAACAGTTCTATTTTTGTTTCATCAGACCAGAGGACATTTCTCAAAAAAGTAGGATCTTTGTCCCCATGTGCAGTTGCAAACCATAGTCTGGCTTTTTTATGGTGGTTTTGGAGCAGTGGCTTTTTCCTTGCTGAGCGGCCTTTCAGGTTATGTCGCTATAGGACTCATTTTACTGTGGATATAGATACTTTTGTACCTGTTTCCTCCAGCATCTTCACATGGTCCTTTGCTGTTGTTCTGGGATTGATTTGCACTTTTCACACCATAGTACGTTAATCTCTAGGAGACAGAACGCGTCTCCTTCTTGAGTGTTATGACGGCTGCGTGGTCCCATGGAGTTTATACTTGCATACTATTGTTTGTACAGATGGACGTGGTACCTTCAGGCATTTGGAAATTGCTCCCAAGGATGAACCAGACTTGAGGAGGTCTACAAATTATTTTCTGAGGTCTTGGCTGATTTCTTTTGATTTTCCCATGATGTCAAGCAAAGAGGCTCTGATTTTGAAGGTCGGCATTGAAATGCATCCACAGGTACACCTCCAATTGACTCAAATGATGTCAATTAGCCTATTAGAAGCTTCTAAAGCCATGACATCATTTCCTGGAATTTTCCAAGCTGTTTAAAGGCACAGTCAACTTAGTGTATGTAAACTTCTGACCCACTGGAATTGTGATACATTGAAATAGTCGGTCTGTAAACAATTGTTGGAAAAATTACTTGTGTCATGCACAAAGTAGATGTCCTAACCGACTTCCCCAAACTATAGTTTGTTAACAAGAAATTTGTGGAGTGGTTGAAAAACGAGTTTTCATGACTCCGACATAAGTGTATGTAAACTTCCGACTTCAACTCTGACTCTTCACTGTAGTTGACCTCTTGTCTCAAACTAGGGAATTATGTTGGATGGTTTTCCACACTTCCATGTGTCCTGCTGGTTGGTATACGCACTAAGTGAACATGAGTTAGAATCAACAATTGATGTATGCTAAGGTCTTTTTTTTATGTTGTCATCTTTACAGCCCATTTCTTTTAACCTGTACCATGTATTGCATTCCATACATTTGGCGAAAAATAATACCTAACACGGTAGTCCCACTGTAGCTCCTTTTTATGGTGAGTTTTAGTATTCTATTCGTAACAGTGAAGATTGTATCCACAATTGCACCCATGCATGATTATTTCTTCACGTCAGTGCTTCATCCTCCCCAATTCAATTAACCTTTTATATGTCCTCAGGGTGTACAGTTTTATACGGGTATTTTAATGAATTATTTGAAGGACAAGAAAATATGACTGGAATTGTGACAAATGAATCAACCTAATTTTATGTGAAGAAACTGATAAACCAATATTGTTTTTGCAAGATTCTGTGTTATTTTCAGTCCTCTTGTGATAGTGGGGGGTCTTGCTCACTGCCAACCTGTTTGCTTTGTTTGGGGTTAAATAAAATGTCTATTCCGTTTTGTACTAATTGGAATAGTTGAGTTTTTCGACATTCCAGTTTGTTTTTTGTTTAATATTGCCACTATACAGTACCAGTCAGAAGTTAGGACACCTACTCATTCAAGGGTTTTTCTTTATTCTTACTATTTTCTACATTGTAGAATAATAGTGAAGAAGACATCAAAACTATGAAATGACGCATATGGTGTCATGCAGTAACCAAAAAAGTGTTAAATCAAAATATATGTGATATTCTTCAAAGTAAGCCACTGTTTGCCTTGACAGCTTTGCACACTCTTGGCATTCTCTCAACCAGTTTCACCTGGAATGCTTTTCCATCAGTCTTGAAGGAGTTCCCACATATGCTGAGCACTTGTTGCCTGGTTTTTCTTTCACTCTGCAGTCCAACTCATCCCAAACCATCTCAATTGAGTTGCGGTTGGGTGATTGTGGAGGCCAGGTCATCTGATGCAGCACTTCATCACTCTCCTTCTTGGTCAAATAGCCCTTACACAGCCTGGAGGTGTGTGGGGTCATTGTCCTGTTGAAAAGCAAATGATAGTCCCACTAAGAGCAAACCAGATGGGATGGTGTGTCGCTGCAGGATGCTGTGGTAACCATGCTGGTTAAGTGTGCCTTGAATTCTAAATAAATAACTTACCGTGTCACCAGCAATGCACCCCCACCGTCACACCACCACTTCCATGCTTCACGGTGGGAACTAGACATGCGGAGATCATCCGTTCACCTGCTCTGCGTCTCACAAAAACACCTTGGTTGAAAACAAAAATCTCAAATTTGGACTCATCAGACTAAAGGACAGATTTCCACCATTCTAATGTCCATTGCTCGTGTTTCTTGGCCCAAGTAATATTCTTATTAGTGTCCTTTAGTATGGTTTCTTTGCAGCAATTTGACCATGGAGGCCTGATTTCACATGGTCTCCTCTGAACAGTTGATGTTGAGATGTGTCTGTTACTTGAACTCTGAAGCATTTATTTGGACTGCAATTTGAGGTGCAGTTAACTCTAATGAACTTGTCCTCTGCAGCAGAGGTAACTCTGGGTCTTCCTTTCCTGTGGCGGTCCTTATAAGAGCCAGTTTCATTATAGCGCTTGATTGTTTTTGCAACTGCACTTGAAGAAATGTTCAAAGTTCTTAATTTTCTGCATTGACTGACCTTCATGTCTTAAAGTAATGATGGACTGTTTGTCTTTGCTTATTTGAGCTGTTCTTGCCATAATATGAACTTGGGCTAACTAATGTATACCACCCCTACACAACTGATAGACTCAAATTCATTAAGAAGGAAAGAAATTCCACAAATGAACTTTTAACAAGGGACACTTGTTAATTGAAATGCATTCCAGGTGACTACGTCATGAAGCTGGTTGAGAGAATGCCAAGAGTATTTAAAGCTGTCATCAAGGCAAATGGTGGCTACTTTCAAGAATATCAAAGCATCCAGGGATGTATCACATCCGGCCATGATTGGGAGACCCATAGAGCGGTGCACAATTGGCCCAGTGTTGTCCGTGTTTGGCTGGGGTAGGCAGTCATTGTAAATAAGTCAGTTAAGAAAAAATTATCTAGTTAAATTAAATAAAATAAAAAATCAGCATCTAATAAATATATTTTGATTTGTTTAACACTTTTTTGGTTACTACATGATTCCATATGTTATTTCATAGTTTTGATGTCTACACTGTTATTCTACAATATAAAGAAAAACCCTTGAATGAGTAGGTATGTTCAAACTTTTGACTGGTACTGTACACGGCGAGTGATTTTGTCTTTGAACAATTGATCTGTGTAGATTGAAGTCTTCCCCATCTTATCATATCCATGTTGCGCCTGTGAGTCTCACAGGTATAGTGATGGCAACGAATGAATCTACCTCATAGCCAGTCCACTGGCATCCACTAAGTCCCTCCACTCACCAGAGTCAGTCCCCAGCACACAAATGGCCTAACACTACTATTGTCCTGACTATTGTCTAATTTTCCCAGTGCCAAGTCATGGTACTGTCCTGATCAAAAGTGTAGCGGACCCGTCCATGACACATTTTATTGTAAGGTTATTTGTGTCATCGGGGGAGTTAAAGGGCATATGTCTGAGGTCATCAGAAAAGGGCTCTTTTAAATATGATCTTGTCTCATCAGCTGTATAGATTGCATGCCTTCCTGCCACAGAGTGAGGTGGCAGGAAGGCATGCATAGAGTTGGCAGTGTAGTTCCCTCAATTATAGACACCTAATGCATTAAAAGGAAATGTGCTCAAGGAGGGATGAATATAGGAAAATACTAGAAGCTGTGAGACATTATTGATTTGTCCCAGGATACTGTATAACAGGGATCATCAACTAGATTCAGCCGCAGGCCAATTTTCTTTCTTGAGTGGATGGTCGGGGGGGCGGAACATAATTACAAATCATTTGTACAATGCAAATTGACCGTAAGAAGCCCAAAAATATATATTTCACTAAAACATCATTTCAAACCTTGCTTACATTTGTATACGATCACATGTATCTCTCTATTATGTGTGGGAATTCTTAGGAACAAGTTTTGCTCAGAAAACTTGGGGGGACAAATAAAACCACCCTGCGGGCCGCCAGTTGGAGAACCCTGCTGTTTTAAGGATGTATTGTTTTACTTGCTAGGGATTTTTAGTACTAGATGAGGTCTTCTCGGAGGTAGTGTGATCATTTGCGCTGTCCATGTATGAAGGACAGTGTAGTTGTAAATGGTCTGTGAGGTTATCATACTGTTATGCAGCTTTGTTGTCGCTGATGTGTAGTCTGCACAAGACATGGAAGTCTGTATGCCACTCACTTCACTCCACTTCTACTCAGTCATCCAGTTCGTCTGCACTAGTAAAATATCTAGATTTGATTAAATGTGAATCATATTTATTTGCTCTTAAATGTTGTACATTGTGACTTTTTTTTAAATATAAATGTTATCTCTGGTTGTTTTTTGTTTTTAAGCAGTTGACATTTACCTCTGTAGTATAGCAGCATCAAAAAAGACCCTGTATGTTTCATCTGACTGACATAGATTATTTTGGAAATGGACTGAAGTATTTTCTATACTGCACATTTCTTAGAATAAATAACTTTTCCTGAATTGAAGTATGTTGCTTGTTCTCCATTTTCTTTGGTAGGGGAGGGAGAGCTGAGGCTTGGGTGATGTTACTGTAATATGCTTAGGTCTATCAAAGGACAGTTTCTTGTAAAGGAGTATCCTATTGGATAGGCCTACTGGTATGGCAGATAAGTAGGTGTAAGGCTACTGAATTGATTATTTAAATAATGCAAGACTGTTTATGCCTTGATGAATTGGGGAAAAAACTAAGACCTGGCTTCTGCATTGATGTTTCTGTCTTGAAATGTTCGTCAGTGTCCTCGTTTTAGTACACTTTTATAATCAATGTTAAATCAAATAATAAAATGGGATACTCTTAGCCATGGTCAGAATTCCAGCGTTGTATTCAGGTACAGTAACTGTGGATCCATATGTGCAAGGCATGGACTTATGGACCTGCAACCTTATAACTGTCAAAAAATCAATACACAATATTTTTCACTTTTTTTCCAGAGCTTTGTTTTTTGTTTTTTTCGTGTAGGACCAGGCTTGTGCCTTGATGGATATTTGTCCTGATGAAGTACTTCATGGTGAAGTATTCATTGAGGGTCCTCAATCTCCTCTCCAGTATACCTATACATACTTGTACTTGTGGGAGCTCAGCCAGGTGCTGTAGTACATGGGCTGAGCAGCATAGTAGGGTAGCCACAGCATTAGGTGGGCTGGCAGTGGTCGCCCAGGTGTGTCATCTGCTAATAGATCTCTGGTTTCTTCACCGGCATGCCATTTGACCATGTGCCCAGGGTCTCAATCTTCAGAAGGGTCTCTGGGTTGAGCTTTTCTTGAAGGCTGCGCCAGTGTCCTGGTTGCCAGGGCAGGTAGTGGCCGCACTTCACCATCTCACAGATTTCTGTAGTCAGGTCCTTTGCAAAGAGTCTCAGGAGACAGCCAGTCACTGCCAAACATAATGAAATAAAATAAATGTTTCTCGTGTTGTTCATGGTCACTATACCTGCTTGGCACACCATAAAGTAGCCTAGTTGAGAGACTATGACCAACTGAATATTGGAAAATGGTGCACAGAAATACATTTAGTAGGCTAATAGAAAGCAGTGACCCTGCTATTTTAAGTGGCCATCAACTGCTTTCAAAAGTGTTTTCCCACAACTGTTAAGAAATGTGCAGTCGCTGGGCATGGATGTTTCTCCCTCTGGCACTTGCAAATTTTAAAGCGCCCTTGGGGGAATATTTCTTGCATAGAGTTCGACAAGCTGACCAATTGAATAGGTAAACCATTCTGATTTTGAGGTTGGTTACTCGTGTTGTTGGCTGAGGAAAATTAAATATGCACAACAATTTTCATTAGATATTGCAAAATTTGCTTAACCAAAGGTACCGGACTCAGCTCTGCACCTGGCTCTTACTGGCTGCTGGTCTCAGAGCATTTCGTATTATTCTGTACATAAATCTGAGACACTCCGTTTAGTATGATGTGTTACGTTTCGTATGGTATGCATCATCCATTTCATATGATATTTTATGAATGTCACATTTCCAAAACATGTTATGTTATAAATTCCAATTTGTTGTGGCTAAAGTTAGCTAGGTAACTAACGTTAGCTAGGTTAGAGGACTGGTTAGCTAAAGGGTTAAGGTTAGGGGAAGGGTTAGCTAACATGCAAAGTAGTTAAAGTTGCTAATCAGCTAAAATGCTAATGTCTGTAACGCAACACCCCAACCAACCACCATCCTTTCGTTTTTTGCCTTAAGTGACCTTCTGTCTTATGTTACATTTGGTATGGTAACATATCATATTTACGTTTACTATGCTACGTCTAGTCTGATGCCAGGCTGCTCATTTGGAGTATAGCTGCAGGATCTCAGCCCCAGACCAATTTTTACCCCTGGTAGCATAAGTAACAGCACACGAGAAATTACAGTGTGTAGTTTGTGAGTGACATGAAGGTCTTGGTTCCAAAAGTGTCAGGAAGGCCTATTGTATTGGCATGGTCTGTTTGTGGTGCTCTATCTGACCTTTTATAATGATTTCTCTTGCTTTATTAAGTCAATCAGGTTTGTGAAGGTGTCACAAATTAATTATTCAGTTTGCTAAAATGCAGTTATCTTTTTTCAGTATAACCATATAAATACATGTTCCTACACTAAATAACAACCTTTGAAATGAAGGTTAATTAGGTTCACATCATTTCTGATTCTTTGTATCACTGACAGTCCGTTAAAATAACTGAAAAAATGGCATCTATTGAAATGCAAACAGACAAAACAAGAGGACATCTGCGACACAAAGCATTAATCTATTGTGGCACTGCATGTTGTCTTCTCTCATCAGCTTCATCCACTTGACATGTGAATCAACCCCCCTCAACGAGCGAGACCGGGTGACCCGCTGTTTTGGGAAGTGAGTAGGAGGTAGTGGTACACTTGTAGGCTACAGAACCGAAAACAGCTAGTTGTTATCATTGAGCAATATAGGAGCACCAATTCATCCCTTCACTTTCACGGACAGGTTTCTTAATAAGTGTTGAGAAACATTGTCTAATAATAATTAAGGCACTGAGGCAATGTTCAACAACATGTTATATGTACCCATCTGTTCAGTGTGAACGCGATCTCTGTTACATTGTTACGCGTTTGAATTGTTGTTAAATACATCATTGTTACGTTGGTAGTTACATTGAAATCGCCAACGTGTCAAACCATCGCGTAGCACAGCCTGGTCTCATTGCAGTCGTAGCCCTTAACTTTAAACTGAACAACATGTATATGCGACCGGCTGAAGCATGGGGGGGTCAAGCTCAACAACTCAACTCTGTTACATGAAATAAAGAGAGAACTATTACTTATCAAAACGATTTTTTATTGCAAAAATGTATGCAATTTCAAAATGTCATGCATGCCATGTGGTCTCCTGTTCTTCACCATATGAGCAGCAGTGGCCATTTTAAGGTGAAAAACTCAACCCCATCTCACTCACCCCCATTACTTTTTGATCAATAACAGGGTTGTGAGACTGTGACAGGTTTGAGTTTGTCACTATATGTGAAGTTACCCAATTATTCAAATTCATTGTTATTGTTCATCTTCATTCTTATACATGCATATGTTGGCTGTAATGTCCATGTTAAAGGTCCAATTTTGGGCCAAAACACCAAAATAACAGCTTTAAGCTATAACTGTGATCATACCAGGGTTTTTAATGCTTAACTGATGAATAAAAAAATTATTACAAATGTTGAATACGATATTTGGCTACTGAAGTGCAATTTCTTACCGATCTCTACAGCTTCCATCCAAAAACAAATCATGTGAAATGACGTTAACACATACTGGAGGAGTTACTGGGTAGCTACAGCGGCTAGCTTAGCTAACAAGCTAACTATGTTGGTTGCGGCGTGTATGATGAGAATGAAGCATCGATGAGCCACCAAAGGGACAACCCATTTCTGTTTGAAAATTGAGAAAGAGGCGGAGTTGGACCATTTTTGTGCCCAAAGTCGACCTTTAAGAATATATACTGTAGTCCACAGGCCTATTTGAGTGAAGTCACTGGAGAATCCACTTGTATATAGGCCTATTGAGTGAAGTCACTGGCGAATCCACTTGTATATAGGCCTATTGAGTGAAGTCACTGGAGAATATAGGATATATAGGCCTATAGGATATACTGTAGGCCTATAGGATATACATTACGCACAATAGAAAAACATAAGCCCACAGATGTAGCTAGCTATATGCTCTCTCGGCTAAATAAATTAAACTTGCTACAGTAGGTTAATCTTTTTGATTGTGAACTGTATTACTGTATTATATTAATTGTGCACACCGACCAAACCATGATAAAGCAGGGAGAGAACATTCTGGTGCTGCACATGCGGCCTACAAAGTTAGAGTATAGGCTAGATTGTATTTCATACAGTTGAAGTCGGAAGTTTACATACACCTTAGCCAAATACATTTAAACTCGGTTTTTCACAATTCCTGACATTTTATCCTAGTAACAATTCCTTGTCTTAGGTCAGTTAGGATCACCACTTTATTTTAAGAATGTGAAATGTCAGAATAATAGTAGAGAGAGTGATTTATTTCAGCATTTCTTTCTTTCATCACATTCCCAGTGGGTCAGAAGTACACTCAATTAGTATTTGGTAGCATTGCCTTTAAATTGTTTAACTTGGGTCAAATGTTTTGAGTAGCATTCCACAAGCTTCCCACAAAAAGTTGGGTGAATTTTGGCCCATTCCTCCTGACAGAGCTGGTGTAATGGAGTCAGGTTTGTAGGCCTCCTTGCTCGCACATGCTTTTTCAGTTCTGCACACAAATTTTCTATAGGATTGAGGTCAGGGCTTTGTGATGGCCACTACAATACCTTGACTTTGTTGTCCTTAAGCCATTTTGCCACAACTTTGGAAGTATGCTTGGGGTCATTGTTCATTTGGAAGACCCATTTGCGACCAAGCTTTAACTTCCTGACTGATGTCTTGAGATGTTGCTTCAATATATCCACATACTTTTCCTGCCTCATGATGCCATCTATTTTGTGAAGTGCACCAGTCCCTCCTGCAGCAATGCACCCCCCAACATGATGCTGCCACCCCCATGCTTCACGGTTGGGATGGTGTTCTTCGGCTAGCAAGCCCTCCCTTTTTCCTCCAAACATAACGATGGTCATTATGGCCAAACAGTTCTATTTTTGTTTCATCAGACCAGAGGACATTTCGCCAAAAAGTACTATCTTTGTCTCCATGTGCAGTTGCAAACCGTAGTCTGGCTTTTTTATGGCGGTTTTTGAGCAGTGGCTTCTTCCTTGCTGAGTGGCCTTTCAGGCTATGTTGATATAGGACTTTACTGTGGATATAGATACTTTTGTACCCGTTTCCTGCAGCATCTTCACAAGGTCCTTTACTGTTGTTCTGGGATTGATTTACACTTTTCGTACCAAAGTACGTTCATCTCTAGGAGACAGAACGTGTTTCCTTCCTGAGCGGTATGACGGCTGCGTGGTCCCATGGTGTTTATACTTGCGTACTATTGTTTGTACAGATGAACGTGGTACCTTCAGGTGTTTGGAAATTGCTCCCAAGGATGAACCAGACTTGTGGAGGTCTACAATTTTTTTCTGAGGTCTTGGCTGATTTCTTTTGATTTTCCCATAATGTCAAGTAAAGAGGCACTGAGTTTGAAGGTCGGCCTTGAAATACATCCACAGGTACACCTCCAAATGACTCAAATGATGTCAATTAGCCTATCAGAACCTTTTAAAGCCATAATTTTCTGGAATTTTCCAAGCTGTTTAAAGGCACAGTCAACTTGGTGTATGTAAACTTCTGACCCACTGGAATTGTGATACGCTGAATTATAAGTGAAATAATCTGTCTTTAAACAATTGTCGTAAAAATTACTTGTCATACACAAGTAGATGTCCTAACCAACTTGCCAAACTATA
Source organism: Salvelinus alpinus (assembly GCF_045679555.1). Taxonomy (NCBI): domain Eukaryota; kingdom Metazoa; phylum Chordata; class Actinopteri; order Salmoniformes; family Salmonidae; genus Salvelinus; species Salvelinus alpinus. The sequence goes on from NC_092100.1 coordinate 49,247,080, forward strand.
GTTTGTTAATGTGTGGAATGGTTGAAAAACAAGTTTTAATGACTCCAACCTAGGTGTATGTACACTTCCGACATCAACTGTATACAGTATATAACCATGCAATGAGGACAATATAAACTAAGCAAAAAAAATAAACGTCCCTTTTCAGGACCCTGTCTTTCAAAGATAATACTGAAAAATCCAAATAACTTCACAGATCTTCATTGTAAAGGGTTTAAACACTGTTTCCATGCTTGTTCAATGAACCATAAACAATTAATGAACATGCACCTGTGGAACGGTCATTAAGACACTAACAGCTTACAGACGGTAGGCAATTAAGGTCACAGTTATGAAAACTTAGGCCACTAAAGAGGCCTTTTTACTGACTCTGAAAACACCAAAAGAAATATGCCCAGGGTCCTTGCTCATCTGCGTGAACATGCCTTAGGCATGCTGCAAGAAGGCATGAGGACTGCAGATGAGGCCAGGGCAATAAATTGCAATGTCTGTACTGTGAGACGCCTAAGACAGTGCTACAGGGAGACAGGACGGACAGCTGATCGTCCTTGCAGTGGCAGACCACGTGTAACAAAACCTGCACAGGATCGGTACATCTGAACATCCCACCTGCGGGACAGGTACAGGATGGCAGCAACAACTGCCTGAGTTACACCAGGAACGCACAATCCCTCCATCAGTGCTCAGACTGTCCGCAATAGGCTGAGAGAGATTGGACTGAGGGCTTGTAGGCCTATTGTAAGGCAGGTCCTCACCAGACATCACCGGCAACAACGTCGCCTATGGCCACAAACCCACCGTCGCTGGACCAGACAGGATTGGCAAAAAGTGCTCTTCACTGACGAGTTGCAATTTTGTCTCACCAGGGGGGATGGTAGGATTCGGGTTTATCGTCAAAGGAATGAGCGTTACACCGAGGCCTGTACTCTGGAGCGGGATTGATTTGGAGGTGGAGGGTCCATCATGGTCTGGGGCGGTGTGCCACAGCATCATCGGACTGAGCTTGTTGTCATTGCAGGCAATCTCAACGCTGTGCCTTACAGCTCATCCTGACATGACCCTCCAGCATGACCATGCCACCAGCCATACTGCTCGTTCTGTGCGTGATTTCCTGCAAGATAGGAATGTCAGTGTTCTGCCATGGCCAGCGAAGAGCCCGCATCTCAATCCCATTGAGCGCGTCTGGGACCTGTTGGATCGGAGGGTGAGGGCTAAGGCCATTCCCCCCAGAAATGTCCGGGAACTTGCAGGTGCCTTGCTTGGTGGAAGAGTGGGGTAACATCTCACAGCAAGAACTGGCAAATCTGGTGCAGTCCATGAGGAGGAGATGCACTGCAGTACTTAATGTAGCTGGTGGCCACACCAGATACTGACTGTTACTTTTGATTTTGACCCCCCCCTTTGTTCAGGGACACATTATTCAATTTCTGTTAGTCATATGTCTGTGGAACTTCTTCAGTTTATGTCTCAGTTGTTGAATGTTGCTATGTTCATACAAATATTTACACATGTTAAGTTTGCTGAAAATAATCACAGTTGACAGTGAAAGGACGTGAGTTTACAAATGTTGAAGTCCATAACGTACCGTGTTGGTGGAATGACCTATTTATAAAATGTATATTTTGGTTTAACACATTGATCATAACCTAAACAAACAAAAGTATTAGGCATAAGCCATCAACCGTATTCACAAGTCAACAACACAAGGTCTGTGAATCACAAAGCGGTTTGTTGACAACCAACAGCTGGTGATGGTGCTCCTGTCTTTGACCACATCCACCACCAGGGCGCACTAGACTACTAACAGACAATGCCTGAAATTGGCTACAATTACGCTCAAAACTATATTAAATGAATTAATTGAGCATGTATGTATCAAATTCAGATGTAAATGCAACCTTTGTAGCCTCTGAGGTCCTGCAGACCCTCTACTCTAAATATTAAATATTATTCCTAGGAAGCTTTGATGGGAAATGGGAACTAGACCTTAGTAAGCTATTGGTTGAGACTTTTTGTTTCAAGAGGAACTAAATGTTCTGAGGAAGTAAGCATAAGAAAGGAATAATGTGGATGTTCTGAATGTTCTGCAAAGCAGTAAGCTTACACTAAACCACATCCACTGGGCGCAGACATCAATTTAATGTCTATTCTATGTTGGTTCAATGTAATTTCATTAATATTATGTGAAAACAACATTGATTCAACCAGTGTGTGCCCAGTGGACAAGCTCTGTTGATCTTGTTTTTGGCACTAGATTACCTTCACCATATTTTTCTTTCTCCTTTTAGCTTTTTTTATTCAGTGTTGACCAACATTGATTAGCCACACCTTCAGCATGCTGTGCTGGCCAGAGAGCCACCAAGTGTCTGTGTTGTCAGTCTTGCTGTGCTGGTGCAGCCCTGACCCTGGGCTCAGAGTCTCTGATGCAGCAGGAGGCCTCCCAGACAGGGGGCAGGCTGCTGCTTACATGGGAACTACTGTGACTGAGTGCACAGCTGCACAAAGGAGCAGGAGATGGAGAGCTCAGACTTCCCTCCTGCCTTCAAGGCAAAGCCCTCATCCAGTGCAGCCCCATCTACAGCCTACCGCAGAGGATGCCCAAGGTACACCTGATCTCAAATGGACCCCCACCCCATCCTCTTTGCATTTGTGAGGATCTGAGAGGATAGGTGTAAGCAATAAGGGAACACAAAATAAAGAAAACACTTGAGTAAATGAAGGATACAAAGTTTATTGAAAGCAGGTGCTTCCACACATGTGTGGTTCCTGAGTTATTAAGCAATTAACATTCCTTCATGCTTAGGGTCATGTATAAAAATGCTGGGCAGGCCATTACTTTGGCTAGCATGGCTATGCCCCCATAAGATGATGATAACCCCATCTACAGGGCAAGAGTGGTCACTGAATGGTTTGAGGAGCATGAAAACGATGTCACCAGATTTGAAATCAATTGGACACTTATGGGAGATTCTGGAGCGGCGCCTGAGACAGCGTTTTCCATCAACAAAACACCAAATTATGGAATTTCTTGTGGAAGAATGGTGTCGCATCCCTCCAATAGAGTTCTAGACACTTGTAAAATCTATGCCAAGGTGCAATGAAGCTGTTCTGGCTTGTGGTGGCCCAACGCCCTATTAAGACACTATGTTGGTGTTTCCTTTATTTTGGCAGTTACCTGTATATAATGTACTTCATTGTAAGCCACACAGGTTACGATTACCTCTTATCTGTTTTAGGGGAAGCTCTTCATGTCCATGACTTCTCCATGGTGGGAGTGGAGTGGCTGGTGAGGAATGTGACGTACCGGCCACACCATGTGCTTTACATAGGACCAGTCAGTCCGGTTCCTCTACTGCTCTTGGCAACCAAATCCAATACCTCAGTGCTCCTCTTGTATGCTGCTGGAGCAGTGGCAATTTTAGCATTTACATCTTGGTGGGGCAAACTAATAAAAAATGTTTTAGATGCATGCCAGCAAAGCCACAACACTAAACAATACATTAATTACATTAATAAGTGACAAACGGTGCCCACAAACTATATTTTTTATTTTATTTGACTAGGCAAGTCAGTTAAGAACAAATTCTTATTTACAATGACGGCCTACCAAAAGGCCTCCAGCAGGGACAGGAGCTGGGATTAAAAATACAAATAAATTAAATAAGAGACACAACACTACATAAAGAGAGACCTAAAACGACAACACAGCATGGTAGCAACACAACGTGGCAGCAGCACATCATGGTACAAACATTATTTGGCACAGACAACAGCACAAAGGGCAAGAAGGTAGAGACAATAATACATGACGCAAAGCAGCCACAACTGACAGTAAGAGTGTCCATGATTTGAATCTTTGAATGAAGAGATTGAGATAAAACTGTCCAGTTTGAGTGTTTGTTGCAGCTCGTTCCAGTCGCTAGCTGCAGTGAACTGAAAAGACGAGCGACCCAGAGATGTGTGTGCTTTGGTGACCTTTAACAGAATGTGACTGGCAAAACGGCTGTTGTATGTGGAGGATGAGGGATGCAGTAGATATCTCAGATAGGGGGGAAGTGAGGCCTAAGAGGGTTTTATATATAAGCATCAACCAGTGGGTCTTGCGACGGGTATACAGAGGCCGGATTACAGAAGAGTATAGAGTGCAGTGATGTGTCCTATAAGGAGCAGTGGGTGGCAAATCTGATGGCCGAATGGTAAAGAACACCTAGCCGCTCGACAGCACCCTTACCTGCCGATCTATAAATTATGTCTCCGTAATCTAGCATGGGTAGGATGGTCATCTGAATCAGGGTTAGTTTGGCAACTGGTGTGAAAGAGTAGCGATTACAATAGAGGAAACCAAGTCAAGATTTAACTTTAGCCTGCAGCTTTGATATGTGCTGAGAGAAAGACAGTGTACTGTCTATCCATACTCCCAAGTACTTGTATGAGGTGACTACCTCAAGCTTTAAACCCTCAGAGGTAGTACTCACACCTGTGGGGAGAGGGGCATCCTTACCAAATCGCATGACCTTTGCCGTGGAGGTGTTCAGAACAAGGTTAAGGGAATAGAAAGCCTACCTACATAAAGCTGTCCCAACAGCAGAGCTTTATTTTCAGCACCATGGAGTGACTCCTTACCACTGCTACACCTGGTCATCAGCAGAGCCTTGTCTGGCAGCAAAACAGTTCATTCAGCCTCATTTACTGCCTTATAAAAAACACAGCTGATATGGCTGACTTGCTTAAACAAATGTGATTTCTACTGGCAATTGAGATGTACAAACTATGGCATAAGGAGACCACGAGCAGATGAGGCAATCCATAATTTCGATTAACACATTGAGAGAACTAGGACAGACATAGTCAATATAACTATTTGTTCAGCACTTTTGAAATGTACAGCGACAGAATTCAGAACATGGGCCGTTCTTAGAGTATTCTCCTTGTACACCAAGTCAGAACCGTAGGATAAATAAAGGGGGCATATAAGCAGACAATGAAAACAATATTAGATTAGATATTACAATATTAGATGATTAAATGTCTCTAAAACAGGCTATGGGCTACATGTGCACAACCAAGTCAGAACAGTAGGCTAAGTTAGTTACACCAGCTCTGTCAGGAGGAATGGGCCAAAATTCTCCCAACTTATTGTGGGAAGCTTGTGGAAGGCTACCCGAAACGTTTGACCCAAGTTAAACAATTTAAAGGCAATGCTACCAAATACTAATTGAGTGTATGTAAACTTCTGACCCACTGGGAATGTGATGAAATAAATAAAATATGAAATAAATCATTCTCTCTACTATTATTCTGACATTTCACATTCTTAAAATAAAGTGGTGATCCTAACTGACCTAAGACGGGGAATTGTTACTAGGATTAAATGACAGGAATTGTGAAAAACTGAGATTAAATGTATTTGGCTAAGGTGTATGTAAACTTCCGACTTCAACTGTATTAACGGTACCATATTTTAGGGTGAGACACATGGGCTACTAACAGCCTACTACACAACATACACTTAGTATTACTTAGCTACAGTGTACATATCTCCCTGGCATATTACATCATTTATGCAGCAGCATACAAGACATTTTTGGACACACCTTGTTGTGCTGTGCTCACTTGAACAGGAAGGTGGTGCGGCGCTCCTTGTGGGCAAATTTTGTCATCAGAGTCTGGCATTCTCTGGTTTTATGGTGCGTTCAAGACAACTGGGAACTCTGAAAAAAACAAGGTTGAATCATGATGTCAGTGATCTTCAGGTCAGAGCTCTAGAAAGAGCATTACCGACTTGGAATTCCGAGTTGGTTGACTGTTCAAAACATATTTTCCCATTCGGAGCTATGTTTTTATCGAGTTCCCAGTTGTCTTGAACTCACTGAAGTCTGAGTTTTCCCAGTTCCGAGTTTCCAGTTGTTTTGAACGCCGCAGAAGTCATGCTGGATTGACAGCATGAATGTTTGTCCTTTTAAGCTTGGAAAAGAGAATCTTAAACCCAGACTTGGACCACACATGCACTCCACTGAATAGCAGGCTAGTGATTGCTTTGCAATGCTTGCAGTTAGCCCCTGATTCCTTCCAAACCACACATTGTTGAATTTGGGATTTCCAACTTGTTGTGTAATGTTTATGTCCAACGGCCGATGAGCACCGATACATTAGATCTATAATTTTTCTTCATATGACAATGATTGAAAAGGATTTGCCAGTAGATTGTCAATGTGATTCATGATGATGACTGCTTGTCTAGCTTGCTAGCTATGATTTTTAAAGTATGATGTTGACATGATCACTCCAATCAAAGCTATGGTAGATATAATGTGATTTTATTTGTGGCCAATGACCTTGAGCCTTCTTGGATGGGCACTTCTAATGTAACTCTATGGCAGCACCCAAGGGGCTTGAATTTTCAAGCTCTCCCTGTAGATTTTGCGGTGACGTAGTGTCCCCATGAGTGACAGAACACTGAGCCAATCACGGCACAAATAGAGAACATTACCAACCCCTACGCTCCGTATTTGCCGCTGGCTGCCCCACCACCACAGAAAGCACTGAAGTAGGTTGTAACACCTATATTTTGGAGCTGCCTTACTCAAGAAAGCAAAAAAGAGACCATGTTTGTATTTTTTATTTAACTAGGCAAGTCAGTTAAGAACAAGTTCTTATTTTACAATGACGGCCTACTCCGGCCAAACCCTCCCCTAACCCAGGAAGACGCTGGGCCAATTGTGCGCTGCCCTATGGGACTCCCGATCACAGCCGGTTGTGATACAGCCCGGGATCGAACCAGGGTCTGTAGTGATGCCTCTAGCACTGAGATGCAGTGCTTTAGACCGCTGCAACACTCGGGAGTGGATTGTGTATGTGTGCCAGTCAGTTGGTGAATGGGCAAGACAAAATATTTAAGTGCCTTTGAACGGGGTATGGTAGTAGGTGCCAGACGCACTGGTTTGAGTGTGTCAAGAACTACAACGCTCATAGCTGGCGGTGCTGAATTATCTGCACTACAGACAGCTATATTGGTCAACCAATACAAGACTAGTAAAGGCCCAGTGCACAATTATAATTTATTTCTATTTTTTTTTTTATTCTGATTTATTTCTATTTTTTTGTAATGTTTTGGGGGGTACTGCCTCACTCTCAGCACCCTTACTTCCCATGGCTATGGCAACGCTGCTAAGTTTTTCACGCTCATCAGTTTCCCGTGTGTATCAAGAATGGTCCACCAGAAACTCAATATTAATGTTTTGTACATTCAGTGTATAGGTCATTAAATGCCATTACATACTTTTGCATATATAGTGTATGTGGACACCCCTTAACATTTGTGGATTCGGCTATTTCAGCCACACCCATTGTTGACAGATGTATAAAATCGAGCACACAGCCATGCAATCTCCATAGACAGACATTGGCCTTACTGAAGATCTCAGTGACTTTCAACGTGGCACCGTCATAGGCTGCCACCTTTCCAACAAGCCAGTTAGTCAAATTTCTGACCTTCTAGATTTGCCCCGGTCAACTGTAAGTGCTGTTATTGTGAAGTGGAAACGTCTATGAGCAACAATGGCTCAGCCTCAAAGTGGTAGGCCACACAAGCTCACAGAACAGGACCGCCTAGTCCTGAAGCGCGCAACGTGTTGCATCACTCACTATCGAGTTCCAAACTGCCTCTGGAAATACGTTCTCTGGAGTGATGAAGCACGCTTCACCATCTGGCAGTCCGACGGATGAATCTGGGTTTGGCGGATGCCAGGAGAACGCTACCTGCCCGAATGCATTGTGCCAACTGTAAAGTTTGGTGGAGGATGAATAATGTGTTCATGAAATAGGAAATATGTGGGTCAAATACAAAATCAATTGTGTATGTATTCCCCCAGGGAGATGCTTGTGTGAGTAGACATAGTATGACCATGACATATAAATGACATAAAATACACTACTTGACCAAAGTATGTGGACACCTGCTCGTTGAACATCTCATTCCAAAATCATTGGCATTAATGTGGAGTTGGTCCCCCTTTGCTGCTATAACAGCCTCCACTCTTCTGGGAAGGCTTTCCACTAAATGTTGGAACATTGCTATGGGGACTTTCTTCCATTCAGGCGCAAGAGCATTAGTGAGGTCAGGCACTGATGTTGGGCGATTAGGCCTGGCTCGCAGTCGGCGTTCCAATTCATCCCAAAGCTGTTTGATGGGGTTGACGTCAGGGCTCTGTCCAGGCCAGTCAAGTTCTTCCACACCGATCTCGACAAACCATTTCTGTATGGACCTGGCTTTGTGCACGGGGGCATTGTCATGCTGAAACAGGAAAGGGCCTTCCCCAAACTGTTGCCACAAAGTTAAAAGCACAGAATTGTCTAAAATGTCAAGCCTAAACCATGGACTCTTCATTTAATCTGGTCCTCCACTGAAGATCCAGAGACTGCATACCCCAGCCAAGACGTCATTTGGAAGAGGTTTGAGCAGGCCTTCATTATGTCTTGGGGACTAGTCACCTACGCTACTGTATTCAAGGACTTACTATAAGGGCCTGAGCTGAGGTCATTGGTTCCAGATGTAGACAATACACACACACACACACACACACACACAGAAATGCATGTATATTGTTCAAGCCATGTTATATGACTTTAGTTGTGACTGATTAAGTTGTTAGAATCATTCCAAACACAGAATAGATTGAGTTGACCAACCATTTTCAAGTTTTGACCCAACTGTATTGTCACATAAAATACACTGTGTAATTCTTACATGTTTATTACTGATGCACAGACATACAAGCTGGATGGGAGCACACATGACAGTGCATGGGACCTCAAGACCTATCAGGACGAGACCAGGCAGTTTGTGCCAGAACACCCAGACTTCCTGGGAGCTCGGGTCCTCTTCACTGGGCACAGGTGACTATGTAGGTACATCCTTTAATCACAAGACTCCTCAAAATTGTCTAATCTCTTTTAGGGGAAAGAAATATGATTTATATGGACTTCATTTATTAATTACTTTCATTACTAGGTTTATTACTAAATAGGTATAGGTTGTGCAGGGTGTTGTTGACGTGTCTGATGTTTTCTTCTGGTATTTGGTGGAAGACCACTCTGGTACTTCAAGGAGGCTTTGTCTCTGCCAGGCGAGAGAAGAGTCCACCATCCCTACTTCCATGCAGGAGAAACTGGTGAGCACATGAACCCTTACACCACATCTGAAGTGTTCGTATTAAGTCTAAACTCATGTAATAAGTCTGTCACAGTATAAGCCAATTGATCCCTTGTAGTATTTTGTGTTGAGAATGAAGTTTGTACAGCACAGATAAGTGATTACTATCATCTACATTGATGACATTGATTGACCTCACTGTCATTCGCAGATGAAGACGGCATTGATATGGATGGGAGCCTACTGGATGCTCTACTGTTCAACGCGTCTTGCACCGGCCACAGCTTTTCCCTGCTGCGCCACCCAGTGGCCAAGGAGTTCTCTAGGAAGAGAGGGGTGGTGTTAAAGGTGTTGGAAGGCCCAAAGGGTTTCCCAAACTCTCAAGGAACTGGCTATGAACTCCATCAGGTGAGGCCAAGCATCGTACAAGATTGGTGGAATATCCTGGACTTGCTTAGTTACCTGCAACCGCTTATGTCATGGTATGATAGAGTAAGAATTCTGACTTTAAATGTTTTCTGTCTATGTTCCAGGTATAGCTCTGTCTCCACAGCTGAAGGACAAAGCCTTGACCTTGTGGCAGAGAAAATGGGAAACATTTGTCTCAGAGAACTCACGATGGAGACCTGCTTGGGGAGAGGCCTGGGGCAGAGGAGTGGTCATTTGGACGCTGACTGTGACAGTGGCATCACCTCAGACCTTGAGCCTGTTGCTTGTGCCCCATAAGTGTTATCATATGAAGGGAAGGATATTTGCCATGGTGTTCCCAAATGACAAATGGACACAATTAGGACAAGGGAAAGGATGCAGTTGTTATTTAAACATTATTTCATATGAATACGGAGCTCCAGACAGTTTGGCAAATTAAGTTTGAGAAGAAAAAGAACGAGCTCATATCGCCCTCCAGTGGATTTGGTTTGTATAACACTCCTGTAAAAAAAACAATCAGCAGACCACACTGCTGTCAGTTCCCACAAAATGGAGGCCCCTGACAAGAGTTGACAGGAGTGAAATTCACTAGTCAGATAGTCATGAAAGGACGCTGTTTGTCAAATGCCTTTGTATGAAAACAATAATTTTTCTTCTGTTGCGGAAGATTGTATTTGCATTTTAATTGCGAATTCAGGGAGGCTCTATATGGTAATAGTGGCATAAGGTGGACTGTGTGAAAATGCTTACACTGTATAAACTGACCAGCTAGTCTTTGATTTATTTAATTGTGTTGGAGGCCGATAATGTATTTAAGAAAGCAAACATGATTTTGTTTACATTTACATTTTACATTTAAGTCATTTAGCAGACGCTCTTATCCAGAGCGACTTACAAATTGGTGCATTCACCTTATGATATCCAGTGGAACAACCACTTTACAATAGTGCATCTAACTCTTTTAAGGGGGGGGGGGGTTAGAAGGATTACTTTATCCTATCCTAGGTATTCCTTAAAGAGGTGGGGTTTCAGGTGTCTCCGGAAGGTGGTGATTGACTCCGCTGACCTGGCGTCGTGAGGGAGTTTGTTCCACCATTGGGGTGCCAGAGCAGCGAACAGTTTTGACTGGGCTGAGCGGGAACTGTACTTCCTCAGAGGTAGGGAGGCGAGCAGGCCAGAGGTGGATGAACGCAGTGCCCTTGTTTGGGTGTAGGGCCTGATCAGAGCCTGAAGGTACGGAGGTGCCGTTCCCCTCACAGCTCCGTAGGCAAGCACCATGGTCTTGTAGCGGATGCGAGCTTCAACTGGAAGCCAGTGGAGAGAGCGGAGGAGCGGGGTGACGTGAGAGAACTTGGGAAAGTTGAACACCAGACGGGCTGCGGCGTTCTGGATGAGTTGTAGGGGTTTAATGGCACAGGCAGGGAGCCCAGCCAACAGCGAGTTGCAGTAATCCAGACGGGAGATGACAAGTGCCTGGATTAGGACCTGCGCCGCTTCCTGCGTGAGGCAGGGTCGTACTCTGCGAATGTTGTAGAGCATGAACCTACAGGAACGGGTCACCGCCTTGATGTTAGTTGAGAACGACAGGGTGTTGTCCAGGATCACGCCAAGGTTCTTAGCACTCTGGGAGGAGGACACAATGGAGTTGTCAACCGTGATGGCGAGATCATGGAACGGGCAGTCCTTCCCCGGGAGGAAGAGCAGCTCCGTCTTGCCGAGGTTCAGCTTGAGGTGGTGGTCCGTCATCCACACTGATATGTCTGCCAGACATGCAGAGATGCGATTCACCACCTGGTTATCAGAGGGGGGAAAAGAGAAGATTAATTGTGTGTCGTCTGCATAGCAATGATAGGAGAGACCATGTGAGGATATGACAGAGCCAAGTGACTTGGTGTATAGCGAGAATAGGAGAGGGCCTAAAACAGAGCCCTGGGGGACACCAGTGGTGAGAGCACGTGGTGCGGAGACAGATTCTCGCCACGCCACCTGGTAGGAGCGACCTGTCAGGTAGGACGCAATCCAAGCGTGGGCCGCGCCGGAGATGCCCAGCTCGGAGAGGGTGGAGAGGAGGATCTGATGGTTCACAGTATCAAAGGCAGCCGATAGGTCTAGAAGGATGAGAGCAGAGGAGAGAGAGTTAGCTTTAGCAGTGCGGAGCGCCTCCGTGACACAGAGAAGAGCAGTCTCAGTTGAATGACTAGTCTTGAAACCTGACTGATTTGGATCAAGAAGGTCATTCTGAGAGAGATAGCAGATGACAGTTACTTCTCCCAGTTCAACACCAGCAGTCGATAAAGGTTTACAGGGTCGTGCACTATTGGAGAGATACATTTATTGTCTATGGAAATAAATTGAATGGGCATAATAAATGATTTGTAACACAGCAAAAAAATTATAATAGTACTAATCTTTGATGTTTTCCTTCAATTTACTCAAAACGTTTTCACTACTTACCAAATACAATCAAAAATCTTCATAGAGAATTGTGTGTCCATGCTTAAGGCTGCCTACATTAGTTTGTCATAACGTGTATACCTTGTTAAAATAGGTATAATGAATGAAATGTAGCTTATTTCCAGACTAAATCTGAAAAAGAAATAAAATGACCATGTTCTCCATTAAATCCAATCAATCAAATCAAAATCAATCAAATCAATCCCATAACAAACAGGGCTCCGGGCAGCCGAGCGGAAATGGAGGAAAACTCGCCTCCCTGCGGACCTGGCATCCTTTCACTCCCTCCTCTCTACATTCTCCTCTTCTGTCTCTGCTGCTAAAGCCAATTTCTACCACTCTAAATTCCAAGCATCTGTCTCTAATCCTAGGAAGCTCTTTGCCACCTTCTCCTCCCTCCTGAATCCTCCTCCCCCTCCTCCCCCCTCCTCCCTCTCTGCTGATGACTTTGTCAACCATTTTGAAAAGAAGGTCGACGACATCCGATCCTCGTTTGCTAAGTCAAACGACACCGCTGGTTCTGCTCACACTGCCCTACCCTGTGCTTTGACCTCTTTCTCCCCTCTCTCTCCAGATGAAATCTCGCGTCTTGTGACGGCCGGCCGCCCAACAACCTGCCCGCTTGACCCTATCCCCTCCTCTCTTCTCCAGACCATTTCCGGAGACCTTCTCCCTTACCTCACCTCGCTCATCAACTCATCCTTGACCGCTGGCTACGTCCCTTCCGTCTTCAAGAGAGCGAGAGTTGCACCCCTTCTGAAAAAACCTACACTCGATCCCTCCGATGTCAACAACTACAGACCAGTATCCCTTCTTTCTTTTCTCTCCAAAACTCTTGAACGTGCCGTCCTTGGCCAGCTCTCCTGCTATCTCTCTCAGAATGACCTTCTTGATCCAAATCAGTCAGGTTTCAAGACTAGTCATTCAACTGAGACTGCTCTTCTCTGTGTCACGGAGGCGCTCCGCACTGCTAAAGCTAACTCTCTCTCCTCTGCTCTCATCCTTCTAGACCTATCGGCTGCCTTTGATACTGTGAACCATCAGATCCTCCTCTCCACCCTCTCCGAGCTGGGCATCTCCGGCGCGGCCCACGCTTGGATTGCGTCCTACCTGACAGGTCGCTCCTACCAGGTGGCGTGGCGAGAATCTGTCTCCGCACCACGTGCTCTCACCACTGGTGTCCCCCAGGGCTCTGTTTTAGGCCCTCTCCTATTCTCGCTATACACCAAGTCACTTGGCTCTGTCATATCCTCACATGGTCTCTCCTATCATTGCTATGCAGACGACACACAATTAATCTTCTCTTTTCCCCCCTCTGATAACCAGGTGGTGAATCGCATCTCTGCATGTCTGGCAGACATATCAGTGTGGATGACGGACCACCACCTCAAGCTGAACCTCGGCAAGACGGAGCTGCTCTTCCTCCCGGGGAAGGACTGCCCGTTCCATGATCTCGCCATCACGGTTGACAACTCCATTGTGTCCTCCTCCCAGAGTGCTAAGAACCTTGGCGTGATCCTGGACAACACCCTGTCGTTCTCAACTAACATCAAGGCGGTGACCCGTTCCTGTAGGTTCATGCTCTACAACATTCGCAGAGTACGACCCTGCCTCACGCAGGAAGCGGCGCAGGTCCTAATCCAGGCACTTGTCATCTCCCGTCTGGATTACTGCAACTCGCTGTTGGCTGGGCTCCCTGCCTGTGCCATTAAACCCCTACAACTCATCCAGAACGCCGCAGCCCGTCTGGTGTTCAACTTTCCCAAGTTCTCTCACGTCACCCCGCTCCTCCGCTCTCTCCACTGGCTTCCAGTTGAAGCTCGCATCCGCTACAAGACCATGGTGCTTGCCTACGGAGCTGTGAGGGGAACGGCACCTCCGTACCTTCAGGCTCTGATCAGGCCCTACACCCAAACAAGGGCACTGCGTTCATCCACCTCTGGCCTGCTCGCCTCCCTACCTCTGAGGAAGTACAGTTCCCGCTCAGCCCAGTCAAAACTGTTCGCTGCTCTGGCACCCCAATGGTGGAACAAACTCCCTCACGACGCCAGGTCAGCGGAGTCAATCACCACCTTCCGGAGACACCTGAAACCCCACCTCTTTAAGGAATACCTAGGATAGGATAAAGTAATCCTTCTAACCCCCCCCCCCTTAAAAGAGTTAGATGCACTATTGTAAAGTGGTTGTTCCACTGGATATCATAAGGTGAATGCACCAATTTGTAAGTCGCTCTGGATAAGAGCGTCTGCTAAATGACTTAAATGTAAATGTAATCTGGGATGTTAGTGTACACATTATCCAAGTACTTTTTCCTGAAAAGAGAAGAAAAATGCATTTGGAATTTGATAGTGTATGTCATCTATTGTTGGGCAGGTCAGCACGTTGTTGTTGATTTGTTCCGTCCATTAACTGTGCTAATCCTGTTGGTGACAGTTTCTTCTGCCCAATTTAATTCACAATTCAAAATAAAATGACTGACATCAAGCATGTGAATGATACTGTACATTAATGGACTGAAAACAACAAACAGATCAAAAGGTGTACAGGTGTGTCCATGTGTCTAAACCTAATCCATGTGGAAAGCTTCTTACTGCTCACGGTTGGCCTCAGACAGCTGTGCGTTGGCGTTATCCAGGGTGCGACGGAGCTGCTTGTTGATGCAGGCCTACCGTCTCTCCAGTAGTAGGGCGGTGCGAGCTGAGGTCACACAGAACCGATCATGGCGGAGCTCCCCCTTCTGCTGCTCAGCCTGCACAACCAAACATGAAGAGAGAGTTTCATTCCATTCGATGCTTCTCGATGAGAAAAAATAAGAATTGGAATTTAATTTTCATTCCTGAATTGAACTGGAATTGACCCAAAACCTGGTCTGCATTCATGGTTGTTGCTATCCACCCCATTTCCTCTTTTAGAACTGTTTAATTGTCAAATATCTTTGACTGCTCAACGCAGACATCCCAAAACAGGCAAAAGAGACAGATAGATAGATGTGGCAGATGTACACTCTTCTCCTCTATCTGTTGCTGATGGCAGTCTGACGTGCTGCAGCTGCTCGTTTGTGAGGCAACTGTCAGGCCTGAGGTGGGGTAGACCCAGCACACTGATGCCCTGCTCCTGGCTCTTACTCAGCAGCTCCCCCTGAAGCTGGTTTAGGATCTCTGTCCTGTTGTCCTCCTCCTGCTGCCACTTTTCTAACTGCTTCTCTGTATTCTCTGCTGCCTACAAACAGAGACAATGTCACACAGTAAACATATTTTGACAGAAGGATGTCCTATTCCACTACATACAAAGAACAGGAATGACCACCACACCTGGTTAGAAAAGGCTACTGTACTACCAATACTAATAACGCACCTTTGCCAGTTTGACAACCACACCTGGTTAAGCATCAGGTAAAGTATAATGACTCACCTTTGCCAGATTGAAATCCTTTGTAGCCAGGGCTGCGGCTCTCCTCCTCGATCTTCTGGAGCTGGAGAGCTTGGATGTCCAGGTCCACTCTGTCCTGGTCATACTGCTGCTCTGCAATGGTGAGGCAGAGAGTGTTTGAGATGAGGCAGTGTGAATGTATGAGAGTCGAGCGACAGGCCAGTTTGTGTTGAGTTGTTTCCTACCTTCCAGTCTCTGCTGGTGTCGTGCTGTGGCCAGCTCATGTTGCTGCTGGACGGACCACTCTCTGAGCTGCTCCTGCTGCTTCTTCAGCCTCCCCTGGCTGTCTGGGTCCTCACCCACAAGCCCCGGCAGCATCTGGATCCCGTCCTGATTCATAACTTTGTCCGGGTTGCTTAAGTCATACTCTCGTCGGCTCCACCGCGGCTGGAAGTCCTCTATGGCTCCCTGCAGCAGACGCTCATCCTTGAGTTGGCGTTGTTTAAGTAGAGAGGCAGCCTTGTCGTAGAGGGCATGCATTCGACAGACATAGCCTATGACACTAGCTACTAAACAGAATTCCATTGAATCTCATGAATAGAAGCTTATAGAGCTCTATTATAGGCCTATCAATCATCACATTGAATTGAAACACCTTAGTCCTTTGTGTTTTTGCCAGATATAAAAACGTCTGCCCATACTGTATTTTATTGCACTTGCCATATGCTTTTAGTGACTCTGGCTTTTCTTTTTTCTTTCTTTCATTCACTTGGGATTCAAGAGCCACTTTATCTGTCAGTAAGAGAAAATTGTGACAAAATGGCTTTACAACTAACATGAATGGACAGATGTCACAGCCGGTTACAAAGTTGCAAGCAAAGTTGTAATGATTTACCTCAATTGTTCTAACTTTAGCATTGAAAATCCTATCTTGACGTTGCGCCTCTCCAAACTATCCGCAGCAATGCGGTCCGAAAGTAATTCTATATTGTACATTTTCTATCTTGTAATGAGGTTTTCCCGTACTGTCTCGCTGCAGTTAGAATCAAAGAACGATGGGCCGAATTCACTCCGCCAACATATTCGTTGCTAGGATACCTGGCTTCCCGATACTTTCAGGTCTTCTGGGTCTCAGACTAGTATTCTGCCAGCGACACAAATGACGTCACCAATGACGTCACCTTTGTATGGTAATGTAATCAAATGTTATTTGTCACATGCACCAAATACAACAGGTGTAGACCTTACAGTGAAATGCTTACTTACAAGCCCTTAACCAACAATGCAGTTTTAATAAGAATACCAACAAAAAAAGTAACATAATGAAAGAGCAGCAGTAAAATAACAATAGCGAGGCTATATACAAGGGGTACCGGCAAAGACTCAATGTGCGGGGGCAGCGGTTCGTCGACGTAATATGTAGGTAGAGTTATTAAAGTGACTATGCATAGATAAGAGTAGCAACAGTAAAAAAAAGGGGGGGGGGGCTAGACTTGATGCTCTGGTATAGCTTGCCATGAGGTACTTGAAATACTCAGTAGGGTTTCTACTAAGCAAATATGTTTAGTTTGAGGGGCCGGCCTGCTGCTGGCTTTTCACTCCGCCCCCAATGCAATATTTTTTGGGAACTGGCTCTATGCACACTCACTGCACTCTACCCACACACATACTACACTGACACTCCAATACACACACACACACACATGCTGCTGCTACTCTGTTTATAAATTCTGATTGCCTTGTTACCCCTACCTACATGTACATACTGTATTACCTCGTACCCCTGCACATTGGCTTGGCACTGTACTCCTTGTATTGTCTTACTATTACTTTTTAACTCTGCATTCTTTGGAAAGGGCTCATAAGTAAGCATTTCACGGTTAAGTCTACACCTGTTCTATTTGGCGCATGTGACCATTTTGTTTATTTGATTACATTGTAATAGACTGTACATGGGATATATTTAGCTTGAAGAGAACTCTTGTCTCAGCTAAAATGGGGTGAGAAATACTCAGTAGGGTCTCTACTAACCAAATACAGTTAGTTTTGGAAGGGGAGTGTCCTACATATCCAGCAGCACTTTGTTCTCCATAGCCCCCAATGTAATATACTGTACATGGGATACATATTGGCTTGTAGAGAACTTTTCAACACCTCTCAGCTAAAGTGGGGTGACTTTTTTGCTACACAATGAAAGTCATTTTCATGGATCCATGGAATCCATTAAAGACTAAAAACAGTCATGACAAAATAGTTTGACTCATTTATTTATGTACAGAATATTTGTATAGGAGGATCAGCCTGTGGCTATAGTGGTGGTGCTGGGCTGATAGACAAGCTACTCAATAGTTAACTGTCTTGGCTGGCTTGGTATCGGCCAGCTCAGCCTCCAGGAAGCGGAAGCGACGGTGGCGACGCAGGACCTCAATGGCCTTCTGCTCTACGGAGGCAGGGACGATGCCCAGGTCCTCCAAGCCAGGAAGCCCTGGATACTTCATATCTGTGGTGTGGAACTAGAACAAACACATTCATGTCATCACACAAATCCATCATAAGACAGTGTAAAATAAGCTTTACAAGGCTGTTCATGTTGCTTTTTCTTACCCGATCTACTTTGTCAGGAGTTGTCCAAGGCTCGAATGGGTTCATTGCAAAGAAACTTGCAACAAGACTGAAATCAGAGACAAAAGGTAAGACATTTTTATCACAGTATCTGAAAGGATTGCATTTAACCAAACCAACCAAGCTTCCTTGCCACCTCAACTAACAGCTTGGCACACAACTTTATCAGACAGCCTATACAGTACATTTTCTTCTGAAACTAATTGAGGTTACCATGCAGAATCAGCAGTGGGTGCATACTCACTGATAGAGAGGGCGTGGGAGTGGGTAGGGCACAAAGGGCCTGTGTGCCACAGCATATACATACTCCACCAGATCATGAAGGAGATAACGGTTAGGTCTGTGTGATGGAAAAACAAATCTAACCAAATGGCTGAGAAACAGGTTGGTTGCTACTGACCTTTTAAAAATAATGTACTGCATGTGTGAGAATGAAATTGCCATTGCACAATCTATTTTATTTTAGATTCAAGAAAAGTCCCATATCCTGGATGAGAACAAGATACAAACCAATGGCACACAAAGAGCAACTCATCAATGAGATGATCAATCGTTTATGACTTATACTAGGTTTACCTTATATTCATTGATAATGAACAGTTTCTAGTCAACGGATTGAATGTTACTTCATTCTCTGAACTGATTAATGCAATTGACACATCCCTAACAAAACAGACAAAAGTCAAGCCCATAACAAGTCCTTACCCGACTAGTGCATATGTCTTTCCATTAGCATCAGGGTCTTTGATGGCGTTGATGATAGCCTTTGCCACATCCACCACCTGAGAAGAGCAGAAGCAGAGTGAGTCTGTTGAGTACACAGGGCTGACATCATGAGGACAGACACACTCACATGAACAGGCTGCTTCACGGTCTTCTTTCCCATGGAGATAAGAGGCACAGCACTCCCAAACCAACGCATGTCTGTGCAATGGGGGGGGACAAATTCAAAACAATGACTGAGAACTCATCCTGTTTTAAATGATAATAGCATTGCATCAAGACCAATTGGAACTGTTAGATCACCTTAACTTCTTATGGCTGCAGGGGCAGTATTGAGTAGCTTGGATGAAAGGTGCCCATAGTAAACTGCCTGCTCCTCAGTCCCAGTTGCTAATATATGCATATTATTATTCGTATTGGATAGAAACCACTCTGAAGTTTCTAAAACTGTTTGAATGATGTCTGAGTATAACAGAACTCATATGACAGGCAAAAACCTGAGAAAAAATCCAAACAGGAAGTGGGAATTCTGAGGCTGGTCGATTTTCAACCAAGATCCTATTGAATTCACAGTGAGATATGGATGAGTTTGCACTTTCTACGGCTTCCACTAGATGTCAACAGTCTGGAGAACCTTGTCTGATGCCTCTACTGTGAAGTGGGGCCGAAGGAGACAGGAATTAGTCAGGTCTATCATGACCTGACCATGCGCGTTCACATGAGGGAGCTATGTTCCATCGCACATCTGAAGTCAATGTAATTCTCCGGTTGGAACGTTATTCAAGATTTATGTTAAACATTCTAAAGATTGATTCAATACATTGTTTGACATGTTTCTACTGACTGTTACGGAACTTTTGGACATTTCGTCTGCTTTTAGTGAACGCGCTTCCTGACGTTGGATTTGTTTACCAAACACGCTAACAAAAATAGCTATTTGGACATAAATGATGGACATTACCGAACAAAACAAACATTTCTTGTGGGAGTCCTGGGAGTGCATTCCGACGAAGATCAGCAAATGTAAGTGAAGATTTATAATGCTTTTTATGAGTTTTGTTGACTGCACAATTTGGCGGGTAACTGTATGGCTTGCTTGTGGCTGAACGCTGTTTTCAGATGATTGAATATTGTGTTTTGCCGTAAAGCTTTTTGAAATCTGACACAGCGGTTGCATTAAGAACAAGTGTATCTTTAATTCTATGTAAAACATGTATCTTTCATCAAAGTTTATGATGAGTATTTATGTTATTTGACGTGGCTCTCTGCAATTTCTCCGGATATTTTGAAGGCATTTCTGAACATGGCGCCAATGTAAACTGAGGTTTTTGGATATAAATATGAACTTTACCGAACAAAACATATATGTATTGTGTAACATGAAGTCCTATGAGTGTCATCTGATGAAGATCATCAAAGGTTAGTGATTAATTTTATCTCTTTCTGCTTTTTGTGACTCCTGTCTTTGGCTGGAAAAATGACTGTTTTGTCTGTGATTTTGCGGTGACCTAACAATCGTTTGTGGTGCTTTCGCTGAAAAGCCTATTTGAAATCGGCCACTTTGGTGGGATTAACAACAAGATTACCTTTGAAATGGTATAAAATACATGTATGTTTGAGGAATTGTAATTATGAGATTTTTGTTGTTTGAATTTGGCGCCCTGCACTTTCACTGGCTGTTGTCATATCACCCCGTTAACGGGATTGCAGCCATAAAAAGTTAAACAAATCTTTATTTTGGCCACACTGCAAATTCAAGTGTTCAACCATGCAACAAACAGCTCCATCCACAGTTGTCATTCCTATACAGTCAACGAAGGCTGTGTAATTATGCTAACATGATCCCACAAATATTGACACTGTCTGCTTAGCATTCTGACAAGTCACAAATAAAAGATCATTTCACTTTTGAACTGTTTTTACACTGAAATTAACTCTATGCTCTGCTAACTCACTGGCAAAATGGTTGAAGAATCTGTCTTCCCTTCCAAACATCTCAGAGGGCTTCATGATGATGGCATCAGGGAATTCTTCTCTCACAGCCATCTCACCTACTGCCTGCAAGGTAACATCACACATGACTTCATCATGACATATTAAACCAAATGTCAAGCTTTACCGATTTTCACCCATCTGAATATTCAGAATTGTTACGCATATCAGGCAAATAAATCAATATTTCAACCTAAAATGAAATATGTTCAAATGACACTGAAAGAGTTCAACCGTGCCCTGCATTGGCCAGTACCTTGTTCCTAAGGTATTTGGAGGGGCTGCGGATGTCAGCGTTGAGGTGAGATACGTGGATCAGCTTTGTGATGCCTGCCTCCCTGGTGGCCTTGGCAATCTGCTGAGGGATGCTCACATAGGTGTCCTCAAAGGGATAGTTCCTTTATACACAGAAAGAGGAAGAACAGAACACTGAGTACAGCCAAGTACATCAAACATTTTCCAGAAAGCTGTAAAATAAGTGTACCCAATGGTGGAAGCACTGTTGAGGTCCTTTGCTCCACTAAGGAGTAAGTCAAGCCTCACTGGTGTAGTTAAAAGTAGGGAGATTCATATATTGATGGAGTGATGGAGCAACTCTTTATAAGAATGTTAACCACCAGTGGGTTCTTTTTAGGTACAATGTATTTCTCAAAAATATTTTCTGTGTTTAGTCAGTTGGGCCATACTTCGTCTCCCACTCTCGTCCCACCAAGTTGATAACCACATTGGAGTGCGCCAAGGCTTCTCTGATAGAATCCTTGTTCCTGGCATCCCACTCCTGAAATAAAGTAAGATGGAGGGGAACATATGAGGCGTGGCATAACTTGGCATGAGAAAAAAACAACACTTAGCTAACAAATGACGAGATGAAGGGACTTCAAAATGAAATGGTTTGAGATGTCACACCTGATAAATAGTATTTCTCTCACCATAAAGATGATCTGGCCGAGATCCCCCATGGGCCTGAGGTACATGAGGTCATACTGGTCACATCGGTGAGGAATCACAATCTGAGAACCCATACGACCTGCAAAACCGCTAGACAGGTCAACAAACACATAACTGCTCCATAGGAAACCCTTGTATGGAGTCACTACAGTGTATCCAAAAAGGATTAGCACATTACCAAACAAATGAAGGCATCCCTCACAATCACATAGAAACATAAGACATAAGTAAAAGAAGACCAAGGAGCTGCTATGTCATTTGAAAGGTTATCATGTGAAGCCTTTGGGACAGATGATGGTGAAACTTACCCAGGCGGTTGACAACATATCTGCCCAGGAAGCCGGTGGCTCCGAAGACTGTGGCTGCTACCCCACTGGAGGAGGAGCGCCCCCCTTTCCCTCTGGGGATGACAGCATGGTGGACCTTCCTCTGCTGGACTGTCAAAGGGATGGCTGACAGCACCACAGGGGAGCAGGAGCCTGCAGGGGGAGCAGTGCAGAGGACGCTGTAGTCAAATTGCCCAAATCAGAAATTGTCAACCAACCAAAAACATAGGCCTAGTTAGCGATGTTGCATGAGATCACAAACAGATCTTAAATTACATTTTTTAGCCCTTTTTTTCCTCCCCAAATTTGTCATATCCAATTGGTAGTTAGTCTTAGTAGAAAGAGGAGGAAGGGAAGCACTACTAAGGTACACAATAGTATATTTGGTATACAGAAGGTGCTCTTTGGTA
This sequence comes from Salvelinus alpinus, assembly GCF_045679555.1. Classification (NCBI taxonomy): domain Eukaryota; kingdom Metazoa; phylum Chordata; class Actinopteri; order Salmoniformes; family Salmonidae; genus Salvelinus; species Salvelinus alpinus. The sequence continues at coordinate 49,269,504 of NC_092100.1, forward strand.
AAAGGGGTAAATTGGTAATCAAAAAGAAAGGAGGACCAAGGCACTCTTAATTATAATTATATGAAGAGTGCCTTGGTCCTCCATTCTTTTTGGTAGTTAGTCTTGTCCCATCGCTGCAACTCCCCTACTGACTCGGAAGAGGCGAAGGTCGAGAGCCATGCGTTCTCCGAAACACGACCCTGCCAAGCCGCGCTGCTTCTTGACACACTGCTTGCTTAAGCCGGAAGCCAGCCGCACCAATGTGTCAGAGGAAACACCGTCCAGCTGGCGACTGAAGTCAGCTTGCCCGCCATAAGGAGTCGTTAGAGCACGATGAGACGAGCCGCCCAAACCCTCCCCTAACCTGGACGATGCTGGGCTGTGACACAGCCTGGGATTGAACCAGGATTTGTAGCCTCAAGCACTGCGATGTAGTGCCTTAGACCGCTGCGCTTCTCAGGAGGCCACAAACAGATCTTTTAACTACTTTTGGGACACAACATCAGGAGTCTGTATTTGTTGGATTCCCTGAGTTGTGAATCCTTCTGGTGGGTGGCGACAGAAAACAACCCTACTAGAATATAGCCGGCTACACCCCCCCCCCCCCCCCCAAAAAAAATATCCTGTCAACAAAGGCATATGTATAATCTATAGGAACTCTACTTACCAGATGTAAAGTGAAATGTGACCCTCGCTATCAAATAAAAGTCTGAATCCAACTTTTGTCCAAAATGCACCATATTCCTGCTATGTAGACAGTGGTAGATTTTGTGGTAGGAAGTCTTGCGTGAAATGCGTGGTTTAATGGCATCCCGCTGTCTAACTCAACAGGAATATGATACACAACTCAGGGAGCCCAACCAATAGACAGACTCCCGATGTTGTGTCCCAAAGCTACTTTTAACTAACCTTAGTATTGGTCACTGGGATACAACGAAGGTCCACTAAATAGGTACCACAGTAAACAGCAGACATAACCTGGCATGCATATTGACAACCACGGTCTGTCTAGACGAACTAGCTAGGTAACGTTAGCTAGTTGGCTAACTAAATGGGGAAATTGGGAGATAACTAGCTAACTGTTTGGCCGTGGAGTTAATCCAGTGAAAGTGATACAAATAACTTTATAAATTGGTCATGACTGCCAAAATGGATATACAGGACTGTCAGGAGCATAGCTTTTTATTGGTTTACATATGACATGGTGCTAGAAACCAGATCGCTACGTAGTTAGTCGTATTCGTCGGCAAGAGTTAGCTAGCTAACCGGCTCCTGTTAGTTACCTAGCTAACGTTAGCTCGCTATCTTAGCTAGGTCATAGCACAAACAGGGTCACAGATGGTTGCAACGTTGCTTAAAAACAATTATGTGTTCAGGATAAACATTATTGTTCCCACTTTCTCGCAACAGTGCAGCTATCAGTGCATTTCTATAATATAAAATTGCATGTTTTGGTGTTACTCACTAGAAAACCTGGGAAGGACACTCGCAGGACGGCTAACGAGCACAGCAGCCGCCATGTTTCTTGCTACGGTATGACAGACCGGTCAAAAGCAAATCAACCGAAAAATTCAATTCTGCGTTTTTCGTGGAGGTAATAGATTTCTGCATGTAGGTATGTATCTTGTTTGTATAGGTACCTTGTTTTATGTTTGTTTGAACATTGTATAATTAACGTGTTGACAATGTAAATGTCGGTAATTTGCTATAATGTAATCACTGTTTTGAAACGTTACCAGCCAGCCAGGGGCTGAAGATGGAAATTATCATAGTGATTCTATTAAATTACTAGTATTCCAATTCATAATGCTATGGAAATTAGCCTGTCGTCAAATATGGTGTAATATTAATAAATTCTATAAAAAAAGATTGATCATCAGGTATTCTTACTGATCTTATAATATATTTTTGCTCTTGCAGTGCATTGTTCTTCTGTGTTATTAAGGTGACCAAACCGGTGTGATGATGATATAACTTGATCCGGTGGAATCGATACGAGCGCTCCGTAAGCCACGCCCCAGTGGGCAGAGCTAGGCACGTTCAAATCAAATCAAATCAAATGAAATTGTATTGGTCACATATACGTGTTTAGCAGATGTTATTGCGGATGTAGCGAAATGCTTGTGCTTCTATTTCCGACAGTGCAGCAATATCTAACAAGTATTATCTAAAAATTCCACAGCAAATACCTAATACACACAAATCTAAGTCTAAGGATTGGTACACGTTTTAATATGATGAAAAGCCTCTCATTTTACAGTGGGCCCGCCATGGTTCTGTGTAGCCTAGTTTTGCTAATATATTTGAGACCAGTGTATTGCAGTTAAATTCGTCTTTGATTTAATAAGTCAAATATATTTTGACTAGTAAACAGGGAAACAACAACGAGTCTCCGGGCATCGCTTACTAGGCTACCTAAATTATTGGGATCATCTGGTTACCACAAGTCTTACAATACATTGAGCCCGTTGACAAAACAGACCATGGAACGCCTTTTCCCAATAAAGTCCGCGGTGCGTCTGTGTAAATTATGCGATTATAATGGAGACAGTTTTATAGCAGTAAATGGCATCTATTAATTTACTCATATAGTATTTCTAAGTAGAAGCCATATGAGCCAGGGAAACTAATTGTTCTCACTTTATGATAGAACATTCAGATTTGTCTGTCTGACTGTTGGGGTTCTTTACCGGAATTATTGGAAGTTTCTTGTGATCACGACAAAACTACCTACATTTGCTCAAATAGAGATATAATTTAATTGTGTTTCAATGAAACGATGGGCCTGGATGAGCATATAACATTCCGCCACAGTGTGGCGCTGTTTATCGCATTTATCTGGATTATCTTGTGACCAGAACAAAGCGATTTATTTGACTCAACTATAGACTGAAATAAATGGTGTTTCTTAATGAAAAAATAATAATAAACAGGACATTTAATGATACCTGAATTGACTCAGAAAAGTAACATAAGAAGGCTTACAGTATCACAGCTAGGTCAAACAGGTGTGCCTGAGGCTCTTGGACTGCTACTAGCCTGTTGTTTCCTACATTGGTTCTTTCTCCCCCTCAAGTCACTGACCCCACACAGACAGAAACTTGCATTCCATTACTTACCATGACGTCTTTATGAAAAGCCATCTTTCCAGCTGACCAGGGCTCAGGTCAAATGTCGCGCATTATAGAGGGGAAAGTTATAGGGAATAGGGTGCCCTTTGGGACCCATAGCCTGTTGTATTTATTATGAATCAACATTAGCTGCTGACAACAATTAAAACGTTACATTTCATATTTCTGTATTTTGAAAGTTACATATCTTGATGGCTAACAATCAAAACATTCTGGGACTATGTCAACAATAGACTAATGAAACAAATACCAAAATATAGTTTTGGGGTGGAAATTTCCTTTAAGTATGTGCGCTCAGGCCACTACTCTACAACACAAAATCCATGTGTATGTGTATGTGTATGTGCGTCTGTGTATGTGTATGTCACTGCACAGTCTCCGCTGTTCCATAAGGTCTATTTTTATCTGACTTACTGCTTGCATGACTTACTTGATGTTGAATAGAGTTCCATGTTGCAGTAGTGTAAAGTACTTAAGTAAAAATACTTTAAATCAAATCAAACTTTATTTGTCACAAGTACCGAATACAACAAGTGTAGACCTTACCGTGAAATGCTTACTTACATACAAGCCCTTAACCAACAGTGCAGTTCAAGAAGAAAAAAAAATAACACAATAACATAACAATAACGAGGCTATATACAGGGGGTACCGGTACCGAGTCAGTGTGCGGGGGTACAGGTTAGAGGTAATGTGTACCTGTAGGTAGGGGTGAAGTGACTATGCATAGATAATAAACAGTGAGTAGCAGCAGTGTAAAAGCTAATTTGGGGGGGGGGGGTCAATGTAAATAGTCCGGGTGGCCATTTGATTAATTGTTCTTCAGTCTTATGGCTTGGGGGTAGAAACTGTTAAGGAGCCTTTTGGTCCTAGACTTGGCGCTCTTGTACCGCTTGCCGTGCGGTAGCAGAGAAAACAGTCTATAACTTGGATGACTGGAGTCTCTGACAATTTGATTTGCTTTCCACTGATACGGCCTATTATATAGGTCCTGGATGGCAGGAAGCTTGGCCCATTGATGTACTGGTCCGTACGCACAACCGTCTGTAGTGTCTTACAGTCAGATGCCGAGCAGTTGCCATGCCAGGTGGTGATGCAACCGGTCAGGATGCTCTCGATGGTGCAACTGTAGAACTTTTTGAGGATCTGGGGACCCATGCCAAATCTTTTCAGTCTCCTGAGGGGGAAAAGGTTTTGTTGTGCCCTCTTCACAACTGTCTTGGTCTGTTTGGACCATGATAGATCGTTGGTGATGTGGACACCAAGGAACTTGAAACTCTCGACCCGCTCCACTACAGCCCCGTTGATGTTAATGGGGGCCTGTTCGGCTCGCCTTTTCCTGTAGTCCACGATCAGCTCCTTTGTCTTGCTCACATTGAGGGAAACGTTGTTGTCCTGGCACCACATTGCCAGTTATCTGACCTCCTCCCTATAGGCTGTCTCATGGGTGTCACATTCATGACACCCAGGTTAAAATACCAAAACTAACTGGGAACTATATTCATTTGGGGAGGTCAAAACACATATGAACATAATTTTCATAGACGTTTAGCTAGCATGCTGCTGTTAGCTAATTTATCCTGGGAGATAAACATTGGGTTATTTTACCTGAAATAGATATGGTCTTTTTTTTTGCTGGATCTTTGAAGGATTTTGACCTATTTTGATTAAAACCAAATTGTGTGTTCTCTACTCTGACAATTAATCCATAGATAAAAGGGGAAACCTAGATAGTTTTTAGTTTTCTTTGATTATTCTCGCCTCGTTCGTTCTTCTTCTGTTGATTTTATATGGAGGTTGGCAACCAACTTTAAAGTGTTTGGCGGATCCCATCCACCTTTTAAGGGAAATACACCGCCATCTATTGTACTGGAGTGTGATGCCAGTCATTGCATACCTACATTAAATTCTCTTCATTAGCCTCAGCAGGTGTCATCCTGAAGGGACCCACACACAATCTCAGGGCCCTTGACTGTATCCTATCTAGCGTTTTGGCTGTCAATCCATATACAAAGCCACCCATAATCCAAAGACAACCTGATCAATGCCTGATACATACACAACAGTGTTTGTCTATCTGACCTCCAATCATATCCTGCCACTGCCCTCATGGGGTTCAGCACCTTCCTACACTTAATATACTCAACATGTCTCTTATCTAACCACATACCAAAATACTTAAACTCAGACACCCTACCTATATCCTGGCTGTATATTTGCTGCCTAACATCTTTAACCTTCCTCCTAGAAAACACCATAAAGCAGGACTTGGCCACAGACATCCTAAACCCCCATGTTAGAGGCCAATCTTCCACAACTCCCACAGCTTCTTGCATCTTCCTCATCACATATTTTACATTCCCACCACTCTTCCATACAGCCCCATCATCAGCATACAAGACCACACCCACTCCCTGTCCCACCTTAAAAATGTAATCTATCATCAGGGTGAACAACACTGGACTAACCACACTTCCCTGAGGAGTACCAGTGTCAACTTCAAACCACATTGACAATTCTGACCCCATCCTCACCCGCATGACCTGATCGAACAGGAAGTCCATGATACAGTTATACAGACATCCCCCAATGCCTAATGTACTCAACTTGACCAACAACCCTTCCCTCCATATGGTATCGTAAGCTTTCTCAATGTCAAAACGTGTTCATCTTTCAATCACCCACGTGGGTATATGCTCGTAAATAACCAATGAGTAGATGGGAGAGGCGGGACTTGCAGCTAGTCAATTATATAAAATAGAACAAGTTCTGGTGCCTGGCTACGCAGATGCTCGTTGATGCGCGTGAGCAGTTTGGACAAAATGATTGAACATGTACACTGAACAGAAATATAAATGCATAATGCAACAATTACAGTTACAGTTCATATAAGGAAATCAGTCAATTGAATTAAATTCATTAGGCCCTAATATATGGATTTCACATGACTGGGAATACAGATATGCATCTGTTGGTCACAGATACCTTAAAAGAAATAGGCCTCACAATGGGCCTCAGGTACTCGTCACGGTATTTCTGTGCATTCAAATTACCATCGCTAAAATGCAATTGTGTTCTTTGTCCGTAGTTTATGCCTGCCTATACCATAACCCTACCGCCACCATGGGGAGCTCTGTTCACAACGTTGACATCAGCAAACCGCTCGCCCACACGACGCCATACATGTGATCTGCAGTTGTAAGGCCGGTTGGACATACTGCCTTATTCTCTAAAACGAAGTTGGAGGTGGTTTATGGTAGTGAAATTAACATAAAATTACCTGTCAACAGTTCTGGTGGACATTCCTGCAGTCAGCATGCCAATTGCATGCTCCCTCAAAACTTGAGACAGCTGTGGCATTGTTTTGTGTGACAAAACTGCACATTTTAGAGTGGCCTTTTATTGTTCCCAGCACAAGGTGCACCTGTGTAATGATCATGCTGTTTGATCAGCTTCTTGATATGCCACGCCTGTCAGGTGGATGGATTCAAAGGAGAAATACTCACTAACAGGGATGTAAACACATTTATGCACAACATTTGAGAGAAATAAGCTTTTTATGCGTATAGAACATTTCTGTGATCTTTTATTTCAGCTCATGAAACATGGGACTGTGACATTTAGTCACACAAATAAAGATTGACGAGTAACAGGATTGAACAAGAATATGAGTGGAAAGTGAGTAATTTCATGTTATGTTTATATTTTTGTTCAGTGTATGTGTACATTTATTTTGCAACGCTCGCGCACGAGGCACGGACGCTTTGGTCAGCAATTACGCTGTTATTTCTCTGCAAGTAAACTAGCATATGATTATATGTAATGGAATGGGTTTACATGGCATAGTCTTCTAATTATACAAGACCTGCAGTTTGGTTGTTATTTGTGTGTGAATAATTAAGATCAAAGACTGAGACATACAAGTTGAAGCAACTATTTAATTTCACAATAAAAATGACTCACTTTCCACTTATATTCTTGTTCAATCCTGTTACTCTTCAATCTTTATTTGTGTGACTAAGTGTCACAGTCAATTCATTTAGTTGTATATACTATTGAGATACAGACAGATTATGGTGACTCTCCCTGTATGCTTGTGTAGCTAGTTCATTTATCAGATGCAAGTGAAATGACAGCATACATTTCACAAAACACTGTACTCTGGCCTTACAGCTACAAAGACATTATGTCACCAATACAAAGATGTTTAATATGTTCTATTCTTTGCCATTACATTGACTTATAGAAATTGCCATGGGATAACACACAATGATGCTACTCCCTAGCTGAATATTTCCTGGCAAGCAATATCAATAATTACATCATTCTCATCTGATTACTTTTACATGGAGAATCTTAGTCTTTTATCCCAGGTACATACAGAGGTAACCTGGTCCCCAGGCTCGAATTGCTGGAATCTCAACAGAGAGAGCAGCCGGCTGGTGGGCGAGATAAATACAGAGGTAAAGTGCAAGGATTCTAATACTGCAAGGCACAAACTATTAATAGGATTGTCTCTGTCTAATAGTAAAAACAATTCCAAACACAAACATAATCGAGTACAAAATGTTTTTTTTCATACATAGATAATACAAGTAAAACCTTGTCTACACTTTACAATAACCTGTAACATACTCCATACATTCTTTTCTGCATTACATACATCAACCATCACAGCAGGTATGTACAGGGAAAACAAGCCATTACAAACATACCCTCTATGTCTGGATAAATGTACATAAACAATCCTCATAATCATCCGCATAATAACCATGATAATAATGTAATATCGTGCCAATCTTATTATTCAATCTAATAAAGACGCCGGTCATAAAGGTTTGAATAGCACATTTTTTCTTCCAGGGCACAACTGAGCTGAAAGATCAGTAGTGACAAAAATGTCTCAGCCTGTATTGCACACGCTCCATCAGAAACGAAGAGCCATTTTGTTGAATGTAAAACCATTTAAAGGAAGATCTGTTTTTGTTTTGTTTTGTTTAAGCCATGCAAAATATTGCGCAACACAGAGGCTTTGGTTTGGAATATCTACACAAAAAGTACAGTAGTAAAAGATGAACCTAAAATAGAAATAATACATTGTAAGAAGTAAATGTACAAAAGGTAACACTAGGTGGGACTGAGGATTGTGGTCTTGGATACAAAGGGGGCACATAACAAAAGCGTGCCAGGGTGCCAGGGTATGTCGTGCGTGCCAGGGTATTCCGCATGTTTAACTTCAACTGATCCTGTCTCTGAGCCTCTTTTATACAGTAAATGGAACATCAACAATAACCTTTGTTTCAGTCAGGATTGGTAGCTTGCCAAACTATCAATATTTGCTCTCCTCCATGACAAGTAGACAATGCAGGGTTTCCCAAACTCGGTCATCGGGACCCCAGGGGGTGCACGTTTAGTTTTTTTCCCTAGCACTACACAGCTGATTCAATTAATCAGCTAATCATCAAGCTTTGATCATCTGAATCAGCTGTGTAGTGTTAAGGCAAAAAACTAAACATGCTCTTCTTAGGTCCCGAGTTTGGGAAACCCTGAGCTAAAGTGACTTTATTAAACGTATTGAATGCGTGTCATAGACCACAGGAATGTTACAAAACAGGAGATCCCCTAGACATGACCACAGTATTCATTATCCACTGTGCCTCTTTGAGGATGTTAAAGTCCATAACGCCTAGTGCTGCCTGCCTGTGCTGCTACATGATAGGGGGCAGACACTGGGACGACTCCTGGCACTCTCCGTCGGTGCCCACATCTAGCTGAGGCTTGATGACGATGTGCACGGGCCTCTCCTCGCTCGCCTCATGATTGGTGTCCCTGTTGACCTTGGCCACGCCCTCACACAACTGCTCCTCTGCTGACGCTCCAATGGGACGTAGTCGCTCAGCGGTCACCATCTTGCCCCCTGCCTTGGCGGAGAGGTCCCTCTTCAGCTTGTTGTTGCTATCGGACCCGATCTTCTCAGCTGCAATGTAAAATGGGAGGACATGGTGTTTCACACATACAAAATGATGTGGTTTAATCCATAAATTGATCTGACACATTGTGAAGATTGATTTTAGAGAAAAAAGCAAGCGAGAGGCCTGGTCTTACCTGTCCTGTTAGTAACTACTTTGCGGTAAGTGGCCTTGTAGTTGTTTTCTGTGCTGCTCATGCTTTCACTGGGCTTCCTCATCATGGGTCGTGTTTTGGGCCTGAGCTTGTTGAGACGGGCCTCCTGGATCCACTCATGCTGCATCGCCTCATCTGGTGTCATACGCTTGGTTGGATCCCACCTAGATAGCACAGGAATACACAGTGAGTGTGGGTGGAGAAGATGGAGAAATCTCATGACAACAGTAACTCTGCTATTCATGACGGTGTCACCATAGCGTAATAAGCCTGTGCTGAATGCTAGATTTCTAGTGTGTTGGTGTTGACATACATGAGGCAGCGTCGAAGGAAGTCCAGGAACAGAGGATCATTGGTTTTCAACACACTGGCCAGGTCTTTGGAATTGGGTCGCCTCTTCTTCCCTTTGCTGTTTGTGATGTTTCTGGGGTTTCCTTTGGAGTCTGCAACAAGTCATCAAACACGCCAGTTAGAGACTTACCAAACCTCATGCTTCAAACACAACCCAGAGATTCATCTGATTAATCCTAGACATAATCCTTTGTTAAAATGTTTTATTGCTTGCATTGTATACGTCTATACGGCTGCGTTTAGACAGGCAGCCCAATTCAGATTTATTTTCTCACTAATTGTGTTTTTGACCAATCAGATTTGAAAAGATCTGATGTGATTTGTCAAAAGACCAATTAGTGGAAAAAACATCAGAATTAGGCCGCCTATCTAAACGCAGCCTACCTTATATATCCGAGCTAAAGAAACACATTTTTACTGTACAAACCACAGAAAGTTCTTACCGAAAAACAATCTTTTCCTGGATGCCGTCTGCACAAAATCATTGGGAGGCATACCGAATACCTAAGAAATAAAATAACAAGAAGGTTCTTGAATGGTGATGGATAAATGGATTGCTAAAAACATCCAACATCAGATAGTCCAATTGGCTAGCGCTGAGGTCTGAGGCTGTATGTCTGCAGGTGGTTGGTTGTGTACCTCCATGATGCAGGCGATCTGCTCCACCTCGCTCTCCCCAGGGAAGAGCGGGAAGCCGGTGTAGAGCTCAGCCATGATGCAGCCCAGGCTCCACATGTCGATGGCCATGCTGTAGGGGTGGCCCAGAATCACCTCTGGGGAGCGGTAGAAACGACTCTGGATGTAGGTGTAGACTACAATGGCAGGCAAGGAGAAGAAGAGGGAGAGAACAGTGTTTATGTTCAAATGTGGCTCCTGTATATGAGTGCGGTGGCTTTGGAGCTTTAAATATCAGACTTATACCAAGTGTAACAGGTATTTAAATCAGGTGAGACACTCACCTCTCTGCTGCTCATAACAGCTGGACCCAAAGTCCACCACCTTGATATTTCCTTGTCCTTTCTGAGACAGAAGGATGTTCTCCTTTTGTGAAAAAGAGAAGCAATGTTCATTTTCCAAGTAACCAATCAAAGTGCAGCGCAATTCATTTTCTTTATAGAGCACTGGTACTGTGCATTAGCATGTCTGACTCATCAGCCAAATATTATTTGTGTTATTACTCTATGCAGAGCCGATACAGTATGTCTGAGGAACCTTACCGGTTTGAGGTCACAGTGAATGATCTTCTCCTTATGCAGCATCTGCAGGCACTTGAGCAGGGAGTGGGTGAAACGACGAATCAAGGCCAGACTGAAGCCCTGGAAGTTGTTCTTCTTGATCAGCTCATACAGGTTGACTCTTTAAGAAGACACAAAGACACAATCATTTAAAGACCTGGTAGACCGATAAACACAGCTTTCTGCCACTAGTCTCAGTCTCGCTTCTTTCTCTTTTTCCCACAATTGCACTTGGCCTCAAACGTTCCAGTTTATTAGTCCTCTAGAGGGCAGCACTTCAGTGTTTTTTTTCATGCCATGGCTCTGTCGAATCTAGCAGGACCATGCAGTTTAGTAATCAGATATGGAAACGGAAGTGAACATGCTATATCAGATTACTGAACATTATAGAATGTCTTAACATAAAGAAGAGAGACTTAAGAAGAGAGATATTCCTGGTATTTTTCAGTACTTATGTGAAGCACAAATTTCTCTGGTCAGTGTAACCGGAGCCTTCACACCCCGAGCAGGCAGAGGATAGAGATAGGGCCCTAATCAAGGCATTAACTAAGGGATTGGGTGACGGTAACGCTAGACAGGGCAAGGTGGCAGTCTACGACGTCTACTAAAGGTCAGCCAGACTGGTATAGAAGGGTTGTTCCACTAAATTAGTCCCTTTGATATTTTAGGTTGAAATTGTGCACAAATATTGATTTTTAAAAGCCTGATATATTAAATGAAGTGCCCCTAAATATAGACCACATGGAAAATTCAATACATCTGTTTTTTTATGTGAATAAAGGCATTTTGACATGTCCCTCTGTGACTTCTAGGAAGATTTTAACCCACCCACTTAACCCCAACATTTCTACAAGTTTTACCATCATTGTAAAGCCCTCCTTATTTTGTTGCTTTGCCAATGTAATTTCTGAAGATGATTATTTATTTCACGTGATTTTGTGATTCATTTTAAGGTAAAATAAAAACCTCTCATTTTAAGGTCAACCCTGTTACGTGAACTGATCTCTTGTTTTTATATGGTTAAACTATTTATATAATTACACTACTCAAAAAGGTACTCAATTGGTGGAATGACCCAGAAGACTATCTTGTCTCCGAGGGAACCTAAGGCTAGTTTGTTTGAGGCAGATTGTTCTAGGTGGGAAGCTCACTTTGCTCAAGTAGTGCAGCACATGGAGTGACTAGTGATAAGCGAGCTGTGTATGTGATAGGGGAGTTCAGGGCTTAAGTCTTGTTGTTGTGCCCCGGGAGAGGTGCCCAACCTTGAATACCTTTGAGTAACACATTCATTATTCAGGATTTCATTTATCTTCTACCGGGACTATTTTGATCGTATTTGCGCATGTGTGTGTGTCAGGGCTGGGGTCAATTCACGAAGTGATTTTAATTTCAAATTCAAAAATGGAAAACATTTGAAATAAATATCTTCTACTTCTCAGTTTATTGATTAGTCATTGCAAATAGATGCCCCGTTATTCAAATGTTGAATTGCATTTAAAGTTTATTTTGTGAATTGACTGCCTTCAATCCGAATTGACCCCAGCCCTGGTGTGTGTGATCGTTTAATCACAGCCTAATTCCAGTTGTCTTATAATAGTGTTATACACACTACACACCCTAGCAGCTCGAAGGAGATGCAGAGATGGTTGCGGAAGTAGAAGTATTCCTTCATATGGATGACATTGTGGCAGTTTTCCCTGTCTTTCCTCCTCACAGCATCCAGGATCTTTAGTTCCACTAGGGCCTGGTGATGAAACCTGAAGTCCAATAAGAGTTAGTCAGGTCATATCTCCATTCTGGATTTAACCATTCAAAACAGTATGAAAGCCCAACAAAAATAATATAACATGAATCACAGTGACAGATTTTGACTGACAAGCTTTAGTTTTGCAGTGACCATGGAAAATCTTTTAGCTAATATTTTTCAATTCCATTTAATGTCCTTTGATGTGAGAAATTATGACAGCTGTAAAGAAGGGAAAAGCTCCTCTCCTCTCCCAGGAGAAACAAGATTTTTGAGAGAGGGCTTTGTTCAAGACAAGGCCACAGTGGCGAGACCAAGGCAGCCCTGAGGCGTTAGGCGCCTATTTTGTTTTCTGCATTATTGAAGGGCAGTAAGCACTGATGACATCTGCATCAATCAAAGTCAAAGAGGAGAAGGGGGAGTACCATTGACACACAGAGCTTTGGATCACCTGAGAGAGGACTAGTAAAGCAATAGCGAGGAGACTCCTTTGGACCTCCCCATGAAAAGGTCACGAAGAGGTCCATGTTTAATGACCTCACACAAGAAGGTCAGTTTCAGAGTCTTTGAGCACTGGATGCACATTCAAAAGCAAAACGTTTTGTTTCTACCTTTTCTTGTTGCGAATGACCTTGATGGCAACCAGTTCTTGGGTCTTGTGGTCCAGACATTTCAGGACCTGTCCAAAGGATCCCTTCCCGATTACCTCCAACACCTCAAAGCGGAAGCCAATGTGGTCGTGTAGAACCTGGATACGGGACAGACAGAACATTCAATAGGATGTTTTTGGTGTACTGTGGTGTATGGTATGTCGGACAATATTGTTTAAATACAAGAGCTTCATTGTACGTACTTAATTAGTAGTTCATGATACAGTACAATGACATCCTTTAATGATGGTTGTTTGTAATGACTACATAAGGAACATTTCCCCTACTACTTCCAGTGCCAAACACTAGTTCTGGTCATGAGTCTAAACAATCCTCACAATGCATTGGACTGCTGTTCTTGTGCCTTAACGTCATTTCAAAGAAGTTTACCTTGAAACTGAGACAGAGCTCACAGCATAATGTCTTGCAAATAAACAAAAACCCTCCAACTTCTTAACTTAAGGAACCACAATAATATTTATACATTTTTTTATTTAACCTTTATTTTGACAGGGAGTCATGCTGAGACCAAGGTCTCTTTCACATATGGGCCCTGTATATACATCAATAGACATCAAACACATCAATATACACATCAATATTCACATCAATATACACATCAATATTCACATCAATATTCACATCAATATTCACATCAATACACAAAAAGCAAAACACAATCATAGAAAATAAACACATGCTTATGAGAAACATGTATTCAAATCCTTGATGAAACGTTACCTTGTTGTAGCTGCCGTGCTCGTCGTCGTAGCCTGCGTTCTGAGGAATCCCGTGAGAGCCCTCAATCTTCTTGGTCTCCAGACCCAGGAACCAGATCTCTGAGTAATCCATGATCTCCTCCTGCTCAAACTCTGTCAGACGCCCCTGGAAGTGCCTCAGTGCCTCTGTGGGAGACATGGGCAGCCTCTGTCCCTCATAAAGCTTCTTCTCCTCCAGCTTGTTGCTGAGGCTCTTGGTGGTGATGGAGTCAGACAGGTTCTCCACGGAGGAGCCGAACCGCATGGGGAACTGGGAGGAGGGCTTTGATCTCTCATCCTGCCAATCACAAAGGACAGAAGAGGTCAGCTGATCTGATCTCACAACACTGTGGCACTATCACTTAGCCTAACCCTGATGAAACAGGTCTCACTTCCTTTTACATTGCTGGGAGCGATACATGTCAGATACAGCTCAGAGCACAGGAGGCTGGTGGCACCTTAATTGGGGAGAACGGTCTCGTGGTAACGGAGCGGAATCAGTGGAATGGTATCAAATACATCAAACACATGGTTTCCATGTGTTTAATGCCATTCCATTTGCTCTGTTGTTATGAGCTGTTCCTCCTGGGGCTCAGAGGGTTCATCTGAAGATGTATAAACTATCAGCGACATATTATTTACATGTGCATTTACAATTGACAACTGGAGTCAAGTGATCTACTGTTGGAGGCCAACAGTATAGTGTGACACAGTGTGAAATGTAGCCTCACCTGGTGTGTCTGGTAGTTGCTCTGCACCCCCTTGTTGACGATGTGGGGCAGGATGCTATCGGACTGCTGGTGGTGTAGTTTGGCATTGCTGACAACCACCTGTATCACTGGGGGCTCCAGATGGGGCAAGGTCCCCTCCGAGTTAAACTTCTACAGGAGAGAGAAAAAGGTTCAAATAAAGGAAGTTTTTTTTAAACATGCAGATGAAAACAGTAAAAGTGCAATAACATATTGTATCGTCGTAACTAGTCTTGCTTGCCAGACTCATGGCGCTCTAACCCCAGTGTTGTCAGAATTACAGCGGCTGTGGGAAGAGACTATGTGATCACATACTTTATAGCCAAGGTTTGGAGAAGGGAGAGGGAGTTGGAGCAAAAATAAAGGGAGGGATAGAGGGAGAGATCTGCTCTGGCCATTCTAAATGTGGTGGCTCAGGTAACCAGGACCCCCAGGGTTGAGGCTGGAATTACTGAGCAGGGTGAGAGTGAGTCGGGGACAAAACATCGGAGACTGGGCCCTGACAGACCGCGTCAGCACTAACTGCTGCTGTGGGGGAGCTGAACTGGAGCAGGCCTTTCTCTAGCTGACATCTTGCTTGCTGTAGGAGCAGGTTTACATGTGTCACTGGCTGCCTTGCAGGCATAGCCAAGCTAATGATGGGGAAAGGAGACCTCTAACCTAGACTGCAACAACGGCAGGGATCATGAGTTTATTAAGAAAATCATAAAAATGATGCATACCAGTAACATATTTAATGACTTCCTACACGGTAATGACTGTATCAGCCTGTATAAATAATGTAAATACATTGATGTTATTATAGACAGTTATTGTATATTGGAACCGGTAGTTATATATCCCTTTGCTTTGGTTACAGCAAACTGTAGCCTCACCTGGTGTGAGACTACAGTTTGGTTACAGCAGCCCAATGTTCCGTTACAGCAGCCCAAAGCAACAGGTTGAAAAGTGCACCCTAATCTATACATAGCGGTGATATTTAATCGCACGTGCACAGGCTGCTGCAGTAGCGGCCAACTTGGTCATGAGGCATAGAGACACGGGCTGCTGCAGTAGCGGCCAACTTGGTCATGACGCATAGAGACACAGGCTGCTGCAGTAGCTGCCAACTTGGTCATGACGCATAGAGACACAGGCTGCTGCAGTAGCGGCCAACTTGGTCATGACGCATAGAGACACAGGCTAAATATAGGTCCAAGCACCTGCCATAACAAGCACATGGATGCAAATACAGTATCATGCTTATGCACAACTGGATTCACGCTGACTAGACTACTACTCTGTGTTCTTAAACACATCCAGGTCTGACAGTGAGCAGCACCATGATTTTACCCCTTGGGAGTGGTTACGAGGTAGTTGCTCCATATATTCTGTGTACTCCAGTGCCCTCCAGTAGCATGACCTAGCTAGGGTAATGAGTTCTGGTGGAGTGAAAGGGGAGGGCGTCGCACAGACAGAAAGATACAGGATTGAAAGAGTGGGTCTGCAGGGGCTCAAATGCTCTGCAGGTCAGGGGTCACCTGTGAGTAAAGGCTCACCTGTAAATAGGGCCGGTTGGTTGCCTGTTGGGTCTGGAGTCTGTGTGAGTGGGGGAAGGCCTCTGGTTTTGAAGACTGTGGAGGAATATGGGAGACTTGACTTAACATTACATTTACACACAAAACTCGCTTCTATATACCTCTTTAAGTCAGTGAGGGGGCGGCGATGGATACAGCATTGCCAAGGGAATCTCTCTAAAATCAGATTCAGTTTTGTTAAATAGATTCAATATGACTCATAACAAGTCATTGAGGTCATTCATCTGAATTATAAATCACTTATTTTTTTGAATTATATTTTTTTGTAACCGAAACTGATTAACTTCAAAGCGCCTCTGTGAATGAGGAGAATAAACAGCCTGGTTGTTGCTGGTGGGACTTTCAGCACAGCGGTGGGTCCCACAGATATAAACAGCCAGTGGGCAGTGAAGTAGGATTATTACCACGCAAGCAAAGATGATGCACACTCCCTGAAATTAGAGTATTTTATGCAAGTCGCTACCACAGTAAAAATGGTCTCTTTATCACTCAGTTTTTCCACAACCTGCAATCCTTTCCTGGAGCATAGGCTCTGATGTTCTATGAAGAGTGTAAGGGTGTGGTGATGATGGTGGTAATGGAGAGGAGAGCAGAGGGCTGTTGATCGTTGACTTCATTTCACAAAGCACAATTCAGTCTGGTGCCAGGCTATATGAGCCACTGCAATTCTATTAGTTCTGGTGCAACATTGTCAGCGTAGCTGTACTAACGCGTGCCTTAATCAGAGGGGAGCATGTCAACTAACAGTCTGTTGAGAGACTGAGAGACACCGTATGGGTGGACTAAAACCTCCAGCCCAGATGGGCACAGGCTAAACTCTGAGAGCCTGAGAGGGCATGGGCAACGGTTGGCTGGGTACTTGGGTAGCAGAGCAGATTTATAATTGAACTTGACCTAGACCTCCAGTAACACTATACTTTTTCACGAGTTCACTAAACAGATATCTCTTCCATCCATATGCTCAATATTCCTACTGACCCAGTTGGGTTCCTTTGCGAGAATATGACAGTATTTTGATTCCCATGCATACATACCCAGGGCCATGTATAAAAGGATATGGCCCGGTATTTTGTGTGGATTTAGAGTCGTAGGACAACAGTGCCCACACCATTGGCTGTTTGGAATCTGAGTTCAAGGCAGCACACACACATTCAAATATTAATGCAGGATGCACACATAACACAACCTTGGCTGCCCCCTGGGAGGTTTGTGAGAGTGAGGGTTGTACTGCGATGTGGGTCACTGTGGTAGGGCACTAAACTTTACTGTAGTAATAATTATTATTTTTTGGTGGGTGCTTTTATTTATGCAATTTCACACATGTACAAGTGTGTATTGGAAATGTTGTTGTTTTTTGCATATCCCAACTCCCCCTCCAGCTGAGACAACCTCAGAGAGTGGGATCACAGCCAGGGTCTGCCATTATCAATGGTGACCCTGGAGCAATTATTGTTAAGTGACTTGCCCAAGGGCACATAGACAGATGTTTCACCTTGTCGGGTAGAGGATTCGAACTAGCATCCTTTTGGTTTCTGGCCAAACACTCTAACCGCTAGGCTACCTGCCGCCTACTGTCAGCAGATACAATCCAACAAAACAGCTCCTCCATTTGAAATGGGCACTCAGCAGACATATATTATACCAACAAGTCACATACTACATGAAGGAGGGGCACTTTTCGAGAAGGATGTGTAGGCTACATAAGCAAAGGAGCATTCCAAGCAGGCAATACGTCTGTGTGCAATGATTTGTCTTATATAGGCCTACTGTCGTATTACAAATAGTCCAGTATCTGATAACTGAAGTAACTTTTTTCTCTGGTGTCACAATATGTGTTACCCTATATTTCCACTTGGGCTGTTTCCATAGTGGTCATGAGAGGAAGTTTTGCAACAGCGATAGGTTTAGGCTACTACATGATACTCTAATTTTCCCTATACCCATCATGAGGTTGCTACAACCTAGCCTATGAATGAAAGTTTACAATGTAGGTGCACACAATATATTAGTAATACCAAAAGCTTACCTTGATTTGGAAGAGTTCCAAATGTGTTGGGAAGTCATAGCAAGCTAGCTAAAATAGCATCCCTCTGTTACTTTGAGCAGGGTGTTTCAGTAGGCTAAACTAGCTAGCTGCATTTGCTAGCTAAGTAAGTGAATTACTCAGAAAAATGACACACTCTCTATTTCTCTCTTGCTTTTCCTCCAGTTTGGAAGAAATGTATTTGTTCAAAACTGTTAAACTACTGTCTTTCTTTCTCTTTGAGTCAATGACTCACAGCATGTTATACACTGCAGTGCTAGTTATCTGTAGCTTATGCCTTCAGTACTAGATTCATTCTCTGATCCTTTGATTGGGTGGACAACATGTCAGTTCATGCTGCAAGAGCTCTGATAGATTGGAGGACGTCTTCCGGATGTTGTCATAATTACTGTGTAAATCTATGGAAGGGGGTGAGAACCATGAGCCTCCTAGGTTTTGTATTGAAGTCAATGTATCCAGAGGAGTACGGAAGCTATCTGTCCTCTGGCTACACCATGGTGCTACCCTAAAGAGTGCTGTTGAGGCTACTGTAGACCTTTGCAAAATAGTGTGTTTTAATCAATTATAAAAAACGTTTTTAATATTTTACAATTAAACATTTTATAAATTCACTGAGGAGGATGGTCCTCCCCTTCCACCTCTGAGGAGCCTCCACTGGTCTAGGTGGGTCAGTTGGTCTGAGGGCAACAACAAAAAAACGTTGCTCAGAGCAATAACGAAGCTACCCCATTAATTGGTTGCAGTGCACATCTCACTGGATACTGGAAAGGTCCTTGAAAGGGATCACAGTATTCCAAATACACTACATGACCAAAAGTATGTGGACACCTGCTCGTTGAACATCTCATTCCAAAATCATGGTCATTTATATGTAGTTGGTCCCCCTTTGCTGCTATAACAGCCTCCACCCTGGGAAGGCTTTCCACTAGATGTTGGAACATTTCTGCAGGGACTTGCTTCCATTCAGCCACAAGAGCATTAGTGAGGTCGGGCACTGATGTTAGGTGATTAGGCCTGGCTCGCAGTCGGCGTTCCAATTCATCCCAAAGGTCTTTGATAGGGTTGAGGTCAGGGCTTTGTGCAGGCCAGTCAAGATATTTCTGTATGGTGTTGCTTTGTGCACAGGGGCATTGTCATACTGAAACAGGAAATGGCCTTCCCCAAACTGTTGCCACAAAGTTGAAAGCACAGAATCGTCTAGAATATCATTGTATGCTGTAACATTAAGATTTCCCTTCACTGGAATTAAGGGGCCTAGAAAACCATGAAAAACAGCCCCAGACCATTATTACTCTTCCACCAGACTTTACAGTTGACACTATGCATTGGGGCAGGTAGCGTTCTCCTGGCATCCGCCAAACCCAGATTTGTCCGTCGGACTGACAGATTGTGAAGCGGGATTAATCTCTCCAGAGAACACGTTTTCACTGCTGCAGAGTCCAATGGCGGCGAGCTTTACATCACTCCAGCCGACGCTTGGTATTGCACATGGCGATCTTAGGCTTGTGTGCGGCTGCTCGGCCATGGAAACCCATTTTATGAAGCTCTAGACAAACAGTTCTTGTGCTTCCAGAGGCAATTTGGAACTCCGTAGTGAGTGTTGCAACCGAGGACAGAAGATTTTTATGCGCACGCACTTCAGCACTCAAAGGTCCTGTTCTGTGAGCTCGTGTGGCCTACCACTTCGCGGCTGAGGCGTTGTTGCTCCTAGATGTTTTCACTTCACAATAACAGTACTAACAGTTGACCGGGGCAGATTTAGCAGGGCGAACTGACTTGTTGGAAAGGTGGCATCCTATGACGGCGCCATGTTGAAAGTCACTGAGTTCTTCAGTTAATTTTTTTATTTCATCTTTATTTAACCAGGTAGGCTAGCTGAGAACAAGTTCTCATTTACAACTGCGACCTGGCCAAGATAAAGCAAAGTAGTTTGACACATACAACAACACAGAGTTACACATGGAATAAACAAACATACAGTACAGTCAATAATAAGGTAGAAAAAAGTCTATATACAGTGTGTGCAAATGAGGTAAGATAAGGGAGGTAAGGCAATAAATAGGCCATAGTGGCGAGGTAATTACGATATAGCAATTAAACACTGGAGTGATAGATGTGCAGAAGATGAATGTGCAAGTAGAGATACTGGGGTGCAAATGAGCAAAATAAATAAATAAATGCAGTATGGGGAATTGGCTTTGGGGGTGACCAGTGAAATATACCTGCTGGAGCGCGTGCTGCGGGTGGGTGCTGCTATGGTGACCAGTGAGCTGAGATAAGGCGGGGCTTTACCTAGCAAAGACTTGCAGATGACCTGGAGCCAGTAGGTTTGGCAACGAGTATGAAGCGAGGGCCAGCCAACGAGAGCGTACAGGTCGCAGTGGTGGGTAGTATATGGGGCTTTGGTGACAAAACGGATGGCACTTTGATAGACTGCATCCAATTTGTAGAGTGTCGGAGGCTATTTTGTAAATGACATCGCCGAAGTCGAGGATCGGTAGGATAGTCAGTTTTACGAGGGTATGTTTGGCAGCATGAGTGAAGGATGCTTTGTTGCAAAATAGGAAGCCGATTCTAGATTTAATTTTGGATTGGAGATGCTTAATGTGGGCCTGGAAGGAGAGTTTACAGTCTAACTAGATACCTAGGTATTTGTAGTTGTCCACATATTCTAAGTCAGAACCATCCAGAGTAGTGACGCTGGTCAGGCGTGCAGGTGCGGGCAGTGATCGGTTGAAGAGCATGCATTTAGTTTTACTTGCATTTAAGAGCAGTTGGCAGCCATGGAAGGAGAGTTGTATGGCATTGGAGCTCGTCTGGAGGTTAGTTAGCACAGTGTCCAAAGAAGGACCAGAAGTATACAGAATGGTGTCGTCTGCGTGGAGGTGGATCAGAGAAACACCAGCAGCAAGAGCGACATCATTGATGTATACAGAGAAGAGAGCCGGCCCGAGAATTGAACCCTGTGGCACCCCCATATGCCAAAGGTCCGGACAACAGGCCCTCTGATTTGACACATTGAACTCTATCAGAGAAGTAGTTGGTGAACCAGGCGAGGCAGTCATTTGAGAAACCATGGCTGTTGAGTCTGCCGATAAGAATGCGGTGATTGACAGAGTCGAAAGCCTTGGCCAGGTCGATGAATACGGCTGCACAGTATTGTCTCTTATCGATGGCAGTTATGATATCGCTTAGGACCTTGAGCGTGGCTGAGGTGCACTCATGACCAGCTCGGAAACCAGATTGCATAGCGGAGAAGGTACGGTGGGATTCTAAATGGTCGGTGATCTGTTTGTTGACTTGGCTTTCAAAGACTTTAGAAAGGCAGGGTAGGATAGATATAGGTCTGTAGCAGTTTGGGTCTATGGCATGGGTGTCAAACTCTGGCCCGCGGGCCAAATTTGGCCCTTGGGGTAATTATATTTGGCCCGCGAGACAATACCAAATTACTACTAGAGCTGGCCCGCCGGTATTATACAGCGCATTCACCGCTAATACTACGAATCCCATAATGCTCTGCTGTTGTTTTCGCGCGCCAATCAGGACAGGACCCAGAAACGCCCTCTGTGACAGTAGTCATAGCAACATAGACGCTACAACTGTCAGCGCGCTATCCCTTCCCAAAAATGGCGAAAAGAAAGGCAGAAAACAGGAGCTTTCTGGACAAGTGGGAGGCAGAATATCTGTTTACATATGTAAAAGACAAACCTGTTTGTCTTGTTTGTGGAGTCAACGTGGCTGTAAGTAAGGAGTACAACATTAGACGACACTATGAAACGAAACACCATGACAAATACAAGGACATGGACATGACTCAAAGGAGCCAGAAAGTAGAGGAGATGAAAAGAAGTTTGGTTTCACAACAGAATATGTTCAAAAAAGCCACATCACAAAGTGAGGCTGCTGTAAAGGCTAGTTATATAGTGGCAGCAGAGATCGCAAAATCAGCCCGGCCCTTTAATGAGGGAGAGTTCGTGAAAAAGTGCATGATGAAAGTTTGTGACCTCGTATGCCCAGAGAAAAAGCAAGCATTTTCAAACGTGAGCCTGAGCAGGAACACAGTAGCTGATCGCACATGTGATCTTGCCACCAATCTGTATGACCAGCTGATGGAAAAGGGAAAAGATTTCGTTGCGTTCTCCCTCGCTGTGGATGAGAGCTGCGACGCATCTGGAAAAAGTTTATTTTGGTATTTAAATCAGAAGGCTGCAAATAGAAAAGAGGCATACGATTTTTATTTAAATTTTATTTATTTAATAAATGAATGCCATTGATGTGTTTTTTCATTTGAAATTCGATTTTGCATGTCTCCACTATTAAATTATATATTGTATGGTAATAAGCGATGCTTGTTCCATATTCAATGTTAAAGCAAAACTTGTTTGGGTCCATATTAAAAGGTTCATTTGTTCAATGTTGGCCCGCAACTTTGTTCAGGTTTTACATTTTGGCCCACTGGGTATTTGAGTTTGACACCCCTGGTCTATGGTGTCTCTCCCTTTGAAGAGGGGGATGACCGCGACAGCTCTCCAATCTTTGGGGATCTCAGACGATACGAAAGAGAGGTTGAACAGGCTAGTAATAGGGGTTGCAACAATTTCGGCAGATCATTTTAGAAAGAGAGGGTCCAGATTGTCTAGCCCGGCTGATTTGTAGGGGTCCAGATATTGCAGCTCTTTCAGAACATCAGCTATCTGGATTTGGGTGAAGGAGAAATGGGGAGGCTTGGGCGAGTTGCTGTGGGGGGTGCAGGGCAGATGACCGGGGTAGGGGTAGCCAGGTGGAAAGCATGGCCAGCCGTAGAAATATGCTTATTGAAATTTTCAGTTATTGTGGATTTATCGGTGATGACAGTGTTTCCTAGCCTCAGTGCAGCGGGCAGCTGGGAGGAGGTGCTCTTATTCTCCATGGACTTTACAGTGTCCCAGAACTTTTTTGAGTTTGTGTTACAGGATGCACATTTCTGTTTGAAAAAGCTAGCCTTAGCTTTCCTAACTGCCTGTGTATATTGGTTCCTAACTTCCCTGAAAAGTTGCATATCACGGGGGCTATTTGATGCTAGTGCAGTACGCCACAGGATGTTTTTGTGCTGGTCAAGGGCAGTCAGGTCTGGAGTGAACCAAGGGCTATATCTATTCCTGGTTCTAAATGTTTTGAATGGGGCATGCTTATTTAAGATGGTGAGGAAGGCACTTCTACTTCTACAGTAAGGCTATTCTACTGCCAATGTTTGTCTATGGAGATTGCATGGCTGTGCGCTCGATTTTATACACTTGTCAGCAACGGATATGGCTGAAATAGCCGAATCCAATTATTTGAAGGGGTGTCCACATACACCATATATACAAAAGTATGTATTTTCTGAGACTCATATGACACCAGTTACAGTAAAGCATGAGGAAAGTAACGCCTCAATGTCAATGATAATCAAAGTATAGAAAATATTGAATTGACAATTGCAAACAACAACTGTCTTGGAGTTCAATAGTTTATAAGTAGAATTGTTTTAAGATTTCCAGTAGCTATACTCAAAATAAAGCCTTTTTGCTCATGAAAAAGAGAGTATCAACCCTATCAAGAAGAGCTGAATAAGAGCAACAAACCTTTGCTATTCATATCAAATAAAATGTTGCACTTTAACTGAGGTACAGTCGGCTGGTTAGGTTATCAATGTGACAATGATGTTGCAAATAATTAATGACACATGATTACAAGGCTAATATTCTTTGTAAACAGTGGATGAATGTGTTGCTGGTTCCCTGTCCTTGATCATGTTTGATCCTATTTATGGTAAAGCTATAGAGCTTATCTCAACACCATGACTCATAAAATAAAGTGTACACTGAAATATCCATGGATCATGTTTACTGTCTCAGATAATCACAACAACCTATGGGCAAATTAGCCTACTAAATGGGACACAATGTTTAGGCCTACTTCATAACACATATTATAATAGTCTGTATTTGTGAAATAAGTGGAATACAAAAGTGAAATTCCATACAATCTAAACAACAATAATTATTATTTCAGACTTCAGACATAAAAATACATAACTTTCTAATATTCAAGCAAAATATAAAATACAATTCAAGTCGACAAGAGAACAGAAAATAAATGCTGTAAAAAAACATTATTGTCAAAATCTGTAGCCTGAAGAGAGAAATAAATAACGGATTCGTGGATATACCCAAAATGGATGATTGACCTCACCTTGTTATTAATTTCGGGAAACATGCTGCTTTGGCACCTGGGTCCTTAGTAAATCCCAATCTCAATGTAGCCTACACGTGAAAGTAACTACTGTGAAAGCCAGGTAAATGCAAGGCGCCAGCACATCTTCGAAAGTCCAGACGTCACTTTCAGATTCGCTGACACTTGGAGAAAAAAACGTCTGGCAACGAAAGTCCAACCGAGGAGCGACTGTCACTTGAATCAACACGAATTGATCGGGTCAAACTGCGATAGACATAATTTTGACCGTAGGGTCAGTATTGCTGTCGTCAGCAGAAGATTAGAGAAAGAGGTAAGCTGTTAGTCCATTCACCTTCACTCGTAAGTCTCTGGAGAGGCCACCTGTTCACGTTTCTGCATCTGACAGCTGGGTCTTCCCGATATAGATTTGTTTTTGGCTACCTATCCTCCCCTACATTCGACCGACACTCCTAAAATCCAATAGTGCTCGGTGAGTGTGCGCCATTGCGCACATTACTATACAGTAGCCAATATACTGTAGCCTACTGCTGAGGCACTGTGGCTAAAACGCACACTGTATCCCTGTGGATAGCCTATACTGAGTCGCAGTACTGAGCTCCTCACGTTGCAGGAAATAGGTTGGACTATGCCTATATGACAAATAAAGACTGTATTGAGGCATAAGACCTCTCAGGGGGTAGATAATTATTTTTTTGTAAATATGTTAAACATTAATTCCCCCCTGTGAAGTTTTGTCCCCTTTCGACCTCATGTGTTAAAAGTTGAAATTGCAGGTTTGCACTGGCAGACACAAACAATGGTAAAGGCGTGCTGGATTTTACCTCTCTCTCTCTCTGTCACACACACGCACGCACACACACAAAATAAAGACTGATGCAACACGTAAATGTAGCCTACATAATATAATACCTGCCTTCTCGTAATGCACAGCTTGTTTTATAATAGGTTGTACCACTTTTATAATAGGTTATACAAATCATCAATATGAGTAGTCCTACGCTGCAATGGAGGCTTATTATGTACCAGCACATAAAGACTAGTTGGTGAACAGTAAAATCACCTCAACTCATGCTGACCCGAGAAACGGCGTGTTTCAATGGCGTAGTGGGAGACAACAACACCAGGCGTCCTTCACACCCGAACATCAATGATGTAAGTGTAAGATGATTTTCCATTGTAACATGGGACGAAGACCGAATGACTAATCACAGACAGGGTGAGGCGGATGAAAACAAAACCCATCCCCTTACAAAATGAGGAAGCTTGGAGTAAAGCTGCAGATGATTCAGTTGAATATGATTATAGAGTGGCTGTTATGTAACAAGGGCTTTCCAGTAATCAGACAGGAATATAGGAGGATGATCTATCCATGATGGAGAGTGCTCCTTCAGTCTACTACCCCTGTACCCTTAGTCAAACCTGTTGGAACTGGGCAGCTCTCAAGTCCTTTCTGATGGAAAACTTCCAGAACCGCCATGTTCGGCATACGCAGGCTTCATTTACAGTGAAGAACATTTGATTGAGCCAAGCCTGATAAATTCTGGTCCCATAAAATACGTTGGTTTTTTTTACCCTTTTTTTCTCCCAAATTTCGTGGTATCCAATTGGTAGTAGTTACAGTCTTGTCTCATCGCTGCAACTCCCGTACGGACTCGGGAGAGGCGAAGATCGAGAGCCATGCGTCCTCCAAAACACAACCCAACCTAGCCGCACTGCTTCTTGACACAATGCACATCCAACCCGGAAGCCAGCCGCACCAATGTGTCGGAGGAAACACCGTACACCTGGCGACCTGGTCAGCATGCACTGCGCCCGGCACGCCATAGGAGTCGCTAGTGCGTGATGAGACAAGGATATCCCTGCCGGCCAAACCCTCCCTAACCCGGACGACGCTGGGCCAATTGTGCGTCGCCCCATGGACCTCCCGGTCGCGGCCCATAAAATAAAGGTTTAAGTGAAGAGTGGTGGACTTAAAATAATGCAGATTGATCAAGGGATGTTGTCGTCGGTGGTTGCTTTTTCACTATCCTTTTCAAAACATACAGTGCATTCGGAAAGTATTCCGACCCCTTGACTTTTTCCACATTTTGTTACGTTACAGCCTTACTCTAAAATGGATTACATTTTTTCACCCTTATCAATCTACAAACAATATCCCACAATGACGAAGCAAAAGCAGGTTAAGACATTTTTTTTGTTTTCTAAATAAAACACGGAAATATCACATTTACATAAGTATTCCAACCCTTTACTCAGTACCTTGTTGAAGCACCTTTGGCAGCGATTACAGCCTAGAGTCTTCTTGGGTATGACGCTACAAGCTTGGCATACCTGTATTTGGGGAGTTTCTCCCATTCTTCACTGCAGATCCTCTCAAGCTCTGTTAGGTTGGATGGGGAGGATTGCTGCACTGATATTTTCAGGTCTCTCCAGAGATGTTCGATCGGGTTCAAGTCTAGGCTCTGGCTGGGCCACTCAAGGGTATTCAGAGACTTGTCCCGAAGCCACTCCTGTGTTGTCTTGGCTGTTTGCTTAGGATCTTTGTCCTGTCGGAAGGTGAACCTTTGCCCCAGTCTGAGGTCCTGAGCACTCTGGAGCAGGTTTTCATCAAGGATCTCTCTGTACTTTGCTCTGTTCATCTTTCCCTCGATCCTGACTAGTCTCCCAGTCCCTGCCGCTGAAAAACATCCCCACAGCATGATGCTGCCACTACCATGCTTCATGCCATGTTTCCTCCAGACGTGATGCTTGGCATTCAGGCCAAGGTTTCATCAGACCAGAGAACCTTGTTTCTTAAGGTCTGAGAGTCCTTTAGGTGCCTTTTGGCAAACTCCAAGCGGGCTGTCATGTGCCTTTTACTGAGGAGTGGCTTCCATCTGGCCACTCTACCATAAAGGCCTGATTGGTGGGGTGCTGCAGAGATGGTGGTCCTTCTGGAAGGTTCTCCCATCTTCACAGAGGAACTCTGGAGCTCTGTCAGAGTGACCATCGGGTTCTTGGTCACCTCCCTGACGAAAGGCCCTTCTCGCCCGATTGCTCAGTTTGGCCAGGCGGCCAGCTCTAGGAAGAGCCTTGGTGGTTCCAAACCTCTTCCATTTAAGAATGATGGAGGTCACTGTGTTCTTGGGAACCTTCACAGCTGCATAGTGTTTTTGGTACTGTCGTGGAAATTTTACACGGGGACACTCAAAGTCAATCTTAAATGAATCCTTGTTTATTATCAGCGCGCTAGAGAGGTTTCAACCAACTCAATGCACCAAGTACACATGTCGATCAGGAGCTCTACCCGGGGCAGTCCTGTTAGTTCTCTTATATACAGACAATCATTAACGTCATAAACGTTTGCTTCATTCATGTGACCGACCAATACTTGGTCATGCATGTGACAGACCAATACCTCACAAGGCTTATTCTCTCTAAGCTGAGATCTTGAAACTGAGATATCCCTTTCTCAAAACAAGGTTCTGGGAGTACTGCCAAATTGCAGGCACTGATAGTGAGGATTTGTTCAGTCAGTCACTTGCATGAACACAGAAAAATGTCCATAACAGTACCCTTCCCCAAATCTGTGCCTCGACACAATCCTGTCTTGGAGCTCTACGGACAATTCCTTCCACCTCATGGCTACATGTTTGCTCTGACATGCACTGTCAACTGTCAACTGTAGGACCTTATATAGACAGGTGTGTGCCTTTCCAAATAATGTCCAATCAATCAATTGAATGTACTACAGGTGGACTCCAATCAAGTTGTAGAAACAGCTCAAGGATGATCAATGGAAACAGGATGGACCTGAGCTCATTTTCGAGTCTCATAGCAAAGGGTCTGAATACTTATGTAAATAAGGTATTTCTGTTTTTTATTTTTAATACATTTTCAAAAATGTCTAAAAAACCTCTTTTAATTTTGTCATTATGGGGTATTGTGTGTAGATTGATGAGGGAAAAAATTATTTCATAAATGTTTTAATAAGGCTGTAACGTAACAAAATGTGGAAAAAGGGAAGGGGTCTGAATACTTTCCGAATACACTGTACATGTACATCTATTCATATCTCAATGTATGCTGTCTCCATTCCTGTAACGGCTGTCGTCCTCTTCTTCCTCCGAAGAGGTGTAGGAAGGATCGGACCAATACGCAGCGTGGTAGGTGTCCATGTTTTAATAGGGAAAACTGAACATGAACACAAATACAAAAACAATAAACGTGAACAAACCAAAACAGTCCCGTGTGGCACAAACACTGACACAGGAAACAACCACCCACAAACCCCAACACAAAACAAGCTACCTAAATATGGTTCGCAATCAGAGACAATGACAAACACCTGCCTCTGATTGAGAACCATATTAGGCCAAACAACAAACCCAACATAGAAACACAACATATAGATAACCCACCCAACTCACGCCCTGACCACACTAAAACAAAGACAAAACCAAAAGAACTATGGTCAGAACGTGACAATTCCTAAGGCAGTAAGACTGACTTGCCTCTGAGTATGCTGGCATGGTGCCAGAAATCTTGTCCTCCAGAGAAATTACCACTATTCTGTCAAAATATGCCTCCTACACATCTAAAACTAAACTTGTATCTCCTATCAGTATAAAAATAGCACAGGAGTTCTCTGATCAATAGGACTGAAAAGTACAACATCTCACATATTGGTTATGATGAGACAGATTTATATTGGTTATAATGAGCTTACACATCAGACAATAATCCTTTGACCAGGATCCTTGCACAGCTCCCTGTGTCAGCCAAATAATAAAACAATACTTGAATCACAGCACAAAAAAATCCACACTGGCAGATAATGATGAGATAAGCTAGAGCGATGCTGCAGTGTCTTCTCCTATTTCAGCACTGTGGTCGTTATCTCCTGTAATCAAACCCCGCTGTTCAAGCACTTCTGACCACCAACATGCTTCCCCCCCCCCTCCCCTGTCCACCTCATCATCTCAGCCCCTTCCTAAAATCTCTTCCTTTGCCCAGTTCAAAATCCCTATCTACATTGCCTGACAAAAAGTAGAAATATGGAGTCGATAAAATAACTCAAATTAACTACAGTTAATTTGCAATTGTTTGAGCTGAAGAGTTATAATTGTCTAGTAATCAAACTAAAAGCGTCATGTATTGCTCAACAATGTAAATACAAACGTGTTTAAAAAATGAAAGATGGGGGGGGGGGGGAATACACTGAACAACAGATGATTCTGTTAATGTCTCAGTCTGTAACAGAAAGGATGTTAATGTTGTTAATTATCAAACACCAAGTAAATAAGCCACTTTTAGATCTGCCAGAGTCCATAGTGGAGACAGACACAGTCATTATGCAGTGTGTCTTCTACCACCCAAGTGACTAAGTCTGGTTTAGCGAAGCATAGCTAGCTAAAGCAGATCAAGTCACTGTGCAATGTCATCGTCACTGCAAATTTGCCAAATGTATAACATAACGTATCATTCACCACAGTTTAATTTACTTTTGTTGCTAAGCAAATGATCACTAGTGACTCGACTGAAAATAGCACCATATCAAAACAGAAAGCAAGCCAGAGAAAAGAGATTGAGTTATAAAGATGAAGGGATTGAGGAAAAGAGAGCCTCAGTTTACCATCTAAAGTTTACCCACCAATGTAACTCCCTCTGTGCCATGAATTACCTCATGTGTCTCAGGCTGGACCCTCCTGTTCCCGCAGCCCTGGCTGCCCCAGCAGCCCTGGAGGAGGTTAAAGCCACAGCAGGCAGGCGAGGTCCCGTCTCCCCCCATAATGAAGCTCCTCCATGCTGCCACACCTCAGCCCCACCACACCCAACTGGAGGGGGTTCTTTTAGTCTTTTAGAGATTAGGGTCAGATCACCCCAGAGCAGAGGGAGGATGCTGTTCCTTAAGACTCGTTTTACAAAACCTTTTTCCTTGTCTTCGCAATGCTGGTAATGTAGATTTTTTTCTAGCACTCCTTAATAAGGCTTCCTCTGGTAATTCACATTGTGGAACAGGTGGAACAGAAGCTGGACTGAGCAGGGTGGTTCCCTGTATCATCTGTATCAGCCCTCGCAGAGCCTGGGATTCTCTCTGGTCCAGGAGACAGATGGGCAGGCAGGCAGGCAGGCTCACAGACAGGGAAGGGAGGCTGCTGCTGCTGTGCTTGGTGAGGAAGGAGGAGGCTTATGTGTGGAGGGGGTTCGATGAGGGACCCATCCTGAACCGGAGTTGCCACAGCAGGGGCCTGGCGCTGGCTTCCTGTAAGAGGGGCCTCTTGGGGAAGAGGAGTGCAGGTGACAGATCCCTCTCCCTCGCAGGTGGGCTCTTCATGGGGCTGTGGAGCCAGACAGGGGCACAGGCAGAGCACTAATAGGGTTCCCAGGTGGCCCGGCTGACGCCTCTCCCTGCTGCGGTCTCCTGGAGACAGAGCCACTAGAGCTGACATATTTCACCCTTCACCACCTACTCTGCTGCAAGCCCCACGGGATGCCGCCGCCTTGCTGACAAACAGCGCAGTGATGAAATCTAATCCTGGTGCCTGCCACGCTGCCAGCCTCCACTGCAGCAGCTGGAGGCTCCATAGTCCACACCAGGACAGAGCCCAGAGGATGACTGGCGGTGCTTTTTAAAGGCAGGAGTTTAGGGGCACTAGGCCTAAACTAACCTTAATGTTACAGAAGATGGTCGATAGGCCTACAGGTAAGAAACTCTGTGAACTTGTGACATCACACTCAGAATATCTGAGTTATATTTTACCACATCACTTCTACGCCTATAGTCCAGGCCTCACTTTAGTTTGCAATTGTTTCAGCATAATGTCGTGTCAGTGGGTCTCTCAACTGACATTCATGACAGCTTGCCTCGCAAAGGAGCCAACCTTAGAAGACTTATCTTGATCCATTTTGTCTCTGCGTACTCAGTACATACTGTACTTGCAATGAGTAATGTGTCTTTCATGGTGGAAACGTACATATGTGATTATGTCAATCAAACTACAGCTATTGTTGCATGAAACAGCTGCTATTCCCTACTAACGTCATCAGGCATTCTGGAGCAGTGCAGAAGTGTCATCCGAGGCTGCCATTGTCTTTGTTTCCTCCTCACGCAGCCTCACACAGCTTTACCAAACAGGAACACCTGAACAGACTGCTGGATTCCCAGGGCCCCAGATAGCTGGGGTTTATAGACGGGAGCTCACAGTCAGTAAGTTAGCCAAGCAGGGAGGAGACTCATGGGAGGGGAGGGAGTGAACAGCTCTGAAAGTATTCTATTTATTTGGTGAACAGCAGGCAGGCAGTGCCTAGCTGGCCAAACCTCAGACTCAGAGCCAGAAACCCTGACCTGCAGCCTGTCGTGGCTCCCTAATAGGAGTCAGGTGCCAGGAGCCGCCGCCAGGTGACAAAGCGCAGTCAGTCTCCTGACGCTTGGCAGATGAGGAGTCTGGGTAATGACCTGGCTACAACACGGCTCGGGGGGAGAGATGTGGGTCACATTTACGGGTGATGATAAGGTTGCCCCTTTACAGAATTGCTTATGGCGCCAGTGTGAGTATTAGTAACCAGATACACACCACTATGAATTTGTATGAGTCACATCAGAAATTAGGAACTCAATGAAATCAACATGTAAAAACACTTTGAGACCTACTGAAAAGTGTAAATGTAAATGTTATCCATTATTTTTATCATCAAGTATTTATCAACGCAAAGTTGTATTCTATGCCCATCTAATAACAACTTATGTAGAGTCCTCCTGACACCTATCAAGATGAGTAGCTGACAGCATGTTACAAAGTCATTTCAATCACCAGAACCTCTCTATTTATTTATGTCCATAAAACCAATGTGGCCCTGTGGTCACAGTGTCCTGTGTCAGAGTAGCTGCAGAATAATCAGGCTCAGGCCAAATCCCATTAACCATGTGAAGAGCCTTTCACAGTCTTGGCAGGGAAAGCCAAAGCTGGCCTCCTAGCAAAAACACAAGTTTCACCCAGACAGACCAAATTGGAGGGTAGGTATGCTAATGTACTAAAGGATAAGTATTAAATGATAAATATACTGTATGTGAGCTAACAGAGACATAAGCAGCTTTGGGCTTTTGATTACACATAAATATATATATATATATTTTTTTTTGTAAATACAATTTAAGTAATCTCACAAACAAAGCCATCAAAATATGAACTTTAAGAGAATATTATAATCAATACCATTACTCTCTCTGGCTGTTTAGGCCTATAATATCTTATTGCAGGTGTTTAAGTGCTCCAGAGTGGCGGTGGGCAGAGTGGACCAGCGGCCTAGTCACTCACCGTAGCGTCAATAATGTGTGGTATCAGGGCCAGCCATCTGGACTGACAGAACTCACATAAATTATATCCCCACAGTACTGACACTTTCCCACTAATACTAGATTCATATTCTATTCATATTTCATACAATAAATACATGGAGTGGAAAACCTCAAATCACACTAACGAGGTCTGGTGTTGTCATTTCTGGTTTAACCCCAGACAGAAAGATCAGAACCTCGGAGTGGATAGACGCCAACTATAGACAACATGGCACACATTCTACTATATAGGGAGCACCTTCTCTGGCCTGGTTTAGGGAATGAGTGTACTTTAGAATGACAGAATTGTCTTGTTTTAATTCCTTTGTCCCCTACCAGAATCCCTCAAAACCAAATCCCCAACCTACCACGAGCCACCACTTTACCCTGCATGATCACAATCAGCAGTGTGTCAGACTATCTATGGTCTGACCCTGAACAGGAGAGAGTCATTCTCATCATCGCATTATAAATATAATGGGTAACTCCTAATGCAGCATCCACGTCATTTACAGTCGTCATCATGACTATACTCTGCATCCTGCCAACTTGCTGTTGATGACCCTGGGCAATGCAAACAATACACAGTATCAAGAATATAGCAGACAGATAGGGTACCGAAACCATTTCCATACCCTTGCTCTCAGCAGAGAAGCTTCAGCAGTGCAATGAGAACCAATCAATATCAGCAACATTGTGCTGGCCAAATCTGATTTAGTCAGATTTAGTCCATTAATTCAGCTCGTCTTTGCCAAGCCCCTGCTAAACTGCACTCTAAAAATATACCTGAATGCAATTTCCTGTGTGGGGAAAATGACCGCCAGCTGAGCGCAATTAAGGAAATGCAGGTAAGGATGTTAATGTGAAGGGATTACGGTAGGTGGACGGGTGTGGTCACGATAGGAGGCCTACAGTAAGTACTAGACTGTGCAATAGGCTACACTGTAAGCCTAATGAGAGAGAATGTATTTTGTTAGTTCTGTATTGCATTAAAGAAACCCTGCAATCTCAACACTGCTTGTTTTGTCCACCAAAACATGCACACACACACACACACACACACACACACACACACACACACACACACACACACACACACACACACACACACACACACACACACACACACACACACACACACACACACACACACACACACACACAGTCATTTTACAAGGCAAAGATCAAGTGTACTGTAGGTACAGTACTGTATGTTCTTTCAATTTCTTATCCTTCAAATAAGCAAAATGGATCAATAGTGCCATGATGTGCAGAGTAAAAATATATGTCGGAATGGATTTTTTCAAACAAAACAACCTATTTAATGAGCTCAGGGGCACTATTTCCTGCCGATCAGCTACTGTACAGTATTATCCTAAACTGGAGCAGACTGCAATGCTGTTGCCTTCTCGATGCCAAATGTCACACTGCTTGAAGCAGCGTGAGCAGTACATACCGTAGTAGGTCAGTAGCTCCCTGGAGGTCTTACCTCATCATCACCCCTGTCCTCACCTAGGGTCTGCTCTCCCTCCTGGGCATGTGAGCCAGCCCATGGCCCCATGTCCAGCTCTGGTTGCCCCAGAGAGAGTGAGAGGTGGCAGGGGAAAGCAGGTAAGATGGACCCCTGGAGTACTGGCTCCCTGTCTCCAGGTAAATGGCTCAGACTGAGGTCTACGGCTGGGTTGAGGGGTGGCAGGGCGGAGTGAGGTGGGGAGGTTGAAGACACTAGCAGCATTGCTGGATAGTTCTAAATAATACCTACTGTATCATGTGAGGCTTGCCACTGGTGGTGACCTGGCTGCCCCAGACAGAGCACCTAGCTGAGCCAGGAACCTGAGGATGGAGCAGTGAGTGATGATGGCCTAGTGTCCCTCTGTATGGCCCTTGACCAAGTCCTCTGATGGATGCCCTGAAGGGCTTTGGTGCCACAGATATTAGGGGACCAAGATAGTTCATTATTGTATATTGAAAATGTCCGATGTGCAAATTGACAATAAGGAATCTGTTGACAATTGCCCTGTTTATCAAAAGTACTGTAAAAACTTGTCAATAATCAACTGACTGGCTTTCTTGATGTCTATAGTATTCTCTCGATTATGCAATCTGGTTTTCGCTCAGGTTATGGATGTGTGACTGCAACCTTAAAAGGTCCTAAATGATGTCACCATTGCTCTTGTTTCTAAGCAATGTTGTGCTGCTATTTTATTGACTTGGCCAAAGTTTTTGATACGGTAGACCATTCCATTCTTGTGGGCCGGCTAAGTAGTGGTGTCTCTGTGGGGTCTTTGGCCTGGTTTGCTAACTACCTCAAAGAGCACAGTGTATAAAGTCAGAACATCTGCTGTCTCAGCCACTGCCTGTCACCAAGGAACTACCCCAATGCTCGATCCTAGGCCCCACGCTCTTCTCTTTTTACATCAACAACATAGCTCAAGCAGTAGGAAGCTTTCTCTTCCATTTATATGCAGATGATTCAGTCATATACTCTGCTGGCCCCTCCCCGGATTTAGTGTTAAAAGCTCTACAACAAAGCTTTCTTAGTGTCCAACAAGCTTTCTCTGCCCTTAACCTTGTTCTGAACACCTCCAAAACAAAGGTCATGCGATTTGGTAAGAAGAATGCCCCTCTGCCCACCGGTGTGATTACTACCTCTGAGGATTTAGAGCTTGAGGTAGTCACCTCATACAAGTACTTGGGAGGATTGTTAGACAGTTCACTGTCCTAATCTAAGCACATATCAAAGCACATTCATCTATAGTGTTTTCATGTGTTGCTGCAATGCTATGTTGTCGTCTTAGGTCTCTCTTTATGTAGTGTTGTGGTGTCTATCTTGTCGTGATGTGTGTTTTGTCCTATATTTTTATTTTAATCCCAGCCTCTGTCCCCGCAGGAGGCCTTTGCCTTTTGGTAGGCCGTCATTGTAAATAAGAATTTGTTCTTAACTGACTTGCCTAGTTAAATGAAAGTTTAACAAAAAAATAGGATGACTTACTGCTCCAAGTGTATAGTGAATGACCAGTGGTCATCATAGCCTCCTCTGCCAGCCTGTACCATTCTTGGCCGCTTTCCATGGTCCAGGAGAGGTGACAATTAGAGGAGCACTGTGTCACCCAGGTAAGACGAGTGTCATGATGTCACCGCCAGCCCGTCTTTCACATGTAAGAACTCACACAACGCCTGTCACCTTCCACAACAAACTTCGTAAGGTGATCCCCTTAACCCCTTTTGTCACAGACTGGACACAATAGGTGTATTCCAAAACCAGTGAGACACGAACGAAAAGCTCCCTTCAAACTAGAACAATTACAGAACAATTACCACAAATGGGGGAATTAACCCGATGACATCATGTGTCAATGTACTATGGGAATGTACACTTGTTTTCTCAAGGTCCTAAAGCCGCCAAATACAAGGGCAGTTCCAAAGCGTGTAATCAAATCACATCGATAGCCAGGTCTTTGACAGAGATACCTTCACAGAGCTCCCGGGATCCCGAGTGGCGCAGCGTTCTAATGCACTGCATCTCAGTGCTTAACACCCTGGTTTGATTCCAGGCTGTGTCACAACTGACAACTGGCCGTGATTGGGAGTCCCATAGGGTGGCGCACAATTGGCCCAGGTTTGGCCGGTGTAGGCCGTCATTGTAAATAAGAATTTGTTCTTAACTGACTTGCCTAGTTAAATAAAGGTTTAAGAAAAAACAGAAAAAACAAAGACCCCATGGTTATCTTTATCAGATGGGGTAAGGCGCCATTCAAACATCACGCCAGGGTAAGCCTACACAAAACAAAGCCCTTATTTTAAGTGCTTCTTAAATCCCCTATGGGAAAAATGGTGGAAAAAACAATTGGAACCATTTCCTTGTTTGACTGATAGGTTTTATGGTTATTATGACTCATACTGTGGTACTCTATACTGACACACTATGGCCTCAAAGACCTTTTCTGACCAACACATTGCTATTTTAACATTGCCCATGGAATCATTATTTTATTTTCTGTCTCATTATGTTTGATGGAGTGTTTTTTTGTTGTTGCTGTAAAATGTATTTTTAATGTTTTTCATATAAACTCAGATATCTCAGATCTCACTTCATTCTTCAGAAATCACTCAAATAGAGGGAGGTGAAATACAACATTCTTAATATCTTTCTGAGCAGGCAGGTCTTCACACATTACACAATGATGGTCCGGTCCCCATGGAGGAGGTGGGTTATGTTTTGGGACTACCATCCAACCGTGCATACTCTACCATGACTCAGTGTTGAGGAACAACAGAGTTTAATGCGACAAAGCCAGTCACTAATTAACAACCCTCCTGGGTTGCTGTTTACCCAGCACTCACTGCAAATCATATGAATGTATATTAGACTTTGTTGAGCCACCCAGCTGTCCTCTTTCAGCGATGCCACAGTGACCGTGCCATGGAAACAGCGTCCAGGACAACGGTCTGTCCCATGGCCGTCACGGCCCTGTGGAACAAAGGGACAGATAACAGCCGCCCCTGGCAGAGGGGACACCTCTTGGCTCACTGGCTTCATTGTGGTGGCAGCGGAGCTCCACACGTTTGGGGCCTCGACCATGTGACAAGCTGTGACAAAAAGCCTGACAGCCTTTGTGCTCGCTGGGCACTGTGGCCCAGCATACAAGCCTCAGCGACCCTTTAACTGACACATTTCACCTCCATCTTAACACTGACTAAGCCACAAATGAAGTGGAAAGAAAATAGTCCGAATTTTTTTTAGCAAGAGAGTTGAATGAGAAACAGTGGTTTGGATGAGTGGTGGGTGAGTATACATACGTGTGTGATTCTGACCTGAGTGGGGATGGGGAATGTATAGGATTCTCACTTATGAATATCAAGCAATTCATGAGTGTAACTCCTTTTAGCCTCAAGTTAGGCCAACACCCAGAAGGGCTGACTATATCTCCATCTTCCCTGCTCCTGTCATGCGAGTAAAGTGACAGTGTGAACCCCCTGCTTTCTGACCCAGAAACAGCCCTGTAATCCACTGGAGGTGAGGTCTCTCTAAATTACCTGCTTTAATTCTGAGCATCCAGTGTCAGCCGAAGAACCATATCAGGGACAGGCGGCAGTGTAGTGCATACGGTGGCCCGTCCCCAGAGGGGTGGCAGGCTGAGTTGGGCTAACTAGAAGTAGGAGCTGAGCCTTAGGGCTGGAGCACACAACATGGTCCAGGCCACACAATCCACTGGAGCCAGTCTTATGAATGTGCACCAGGTCCCCCTCACTAAATGTTTTACCACTGCAAAACAGAACAGGGTAGACAAGTACCCACTAAAAAAAACAAAGTATGAAGCAGTTGGGGTGTTGAAAGTGTCTTTTCATGTAATAGCACTTCTCCTCGGTGTATCGAAAGTATGTCATTGCAGCAAAATACCATTGACATTTCACATCCTGCGGTGAGGCACTTCATGCCTCTGTGTCTTGTGATGCCGCAGTGGGTTTCCAAGGCTGCCTACAGAGACCAGCAACAACAACATCACCAGTCGATAAAAGAGCCTGAAAGTCAACCAGCCTCTGCTAAAAAGCTCAAAAGATACAACTGTTTTCTTTGCAACAGTTCTTGTTGAACATTTCTCATTATGTACAAGAGGTTCTTATTATCAAGTTTTTTTGTCTCTCTCAGTATGAAGTTAAACGTTCTTCAGACAAACGCTGACAGTGTCAATGCCAACTAATAAAACATCCTAGCCTGAGGCTTAAGTTCAAAGCACTACTCTGGGAAAAAGGTCAGGGAAGGGCATCACTGCCACCGTGCTCCAATTAGATTTACATGACTAAAATGAGATGATTGACATTATTCATGATTGACAATGTTAAAGGACTTGACTGTAGTAGCATATTGAAGTTTCCATATTTCTGTTGTGCCTTTGGACTGGGTGATTTATATTTGTTTGTGGGTGCTCATGTCATTTCCGAGAACATATGCAATGTTTTTCCACATTATCACAATCTACTACATGTAATTTCTGTGCTGATTGAAACGACCAACAAGGAATTCTTAACCACTTCTAACCATTTTTCTTCATCCAAAAGAGCCCCGTCATACTTCATAAGCTAACTTGTCTTAAGCCATTTTTCTCCTTCATTCTTCCATTCCTTGTTTTTAGCCTCATTTCACACTGACATCCTGTTGAAGTAGTTATTAATAGTCCCAGTCCCAGGTAGCATGGAAGACACTTCCTGTTCTGTCTCACTTCAAAGAGAATGAGTCATTCCTGCCTGCAGGTGACTGTCAATTCCCATTGCAGTGGTAGCCTGTACGAAAACTTAATCAGCAGAGAGTGGAACCAGAGTGGAACTTGGCCTGGTGTTGAGATGCGATGTATGGCCCGCGTGAATCTCCCTGAGGTCCAGGTGAACGGGTCAGTAGGGGAGTCAGGTCAGGGTCCTACCTGCGTTGCTGGAGCTCTCAACACTAAGAAAGCCTAGAGAGCCCTCTATTGAAACACTGTAGAATGCTATGCTGCACCAATAATGTGGCCCAGATTTGAATGATCCCAATGTTCCTTACTTTATAACAAGTCTCAGTTTAGTCGTACAGGTGTATGGATGCACGCAGGGTACACCTCACATTTTCCTTCAGATCAATGTGATTTTTTTCTATGACCATGTAATTAACCGGGTTTGTGACACGGGTCTGGTTTACTCTGCTTTCTGTTGACAGTAAACAGGTTGTAGAGAGGGCAGAGGCGAGAATCAGCTGATGGGCAGTCGGCATTTCTAATAGTACATGCTCAGTGAGTGTGGAGTTCACAACAGTCCAGCACCCTGTCTTCCAGCCCAAGGGGCAAAGACTCCGCAGGCACAACGGAAGAATGTGTTCATGAATAAATCAGCCCGCTGAGCCCACACAATGAGCATAAACATTTGTTTAATGGCTACTAAATGAGCGTGGGCCAAATTGACTGCTGCACACACCACAGCCCTCCCTCCCTCTCCTAACCTCCTGATCTAAAGAGCTGCTTATGGAAAGGGGGTGAATAAGAGCAGATAAGACCTATTAGCTCCTTCTCATTTCTCTATCAAAATCAAGCCACGTTTTTTTTTACAGTGGCTCAGTCTAAGTAAACATAGCTAATACGAGCTTTGGAAATAACACCATCGCTTTAGGGTACTTTGAGCAGACATAAGGATCTACTGTATTGAAAAGAGTAATGGCAGACTCACAGGCCAAATATCTGGAAAACACCCCTGTGCTTTTCTGACAGTGTTTTTGTCCTACCTTTTTTAGCAGTGGTAGGGAGACATTATTCCTCTCCTTTATCAGATTTTCCAACTTCTTCGTCATTGCATTCCTGTAAAAAACTAATTAGATTAGAGTTTATTAGTCACATGCACAAGGTCACAGATGTAATAGCAGAGTAATGTGAAAATCTTAAACTCCGAGCTCCAACAGTGCAGGTTAAAGAGAAGTGGATGAAACAATAATACAAATAATAATAATAATATACATATTTACAATGGTAACAATGATAAATGTCCATTGGGGGTGAGGGCAGAAATACATAATATCCTGTGATATAACATATTTATGTTAGGTGTTTTAACAGCCTCGTTTACCTCAGAGAAACTAAAGGTTTTCCCATTTTTATTTTTATTTATTCTAGAAAGGATGCCCTTTTCTTGGTTTGTGTAGGCTGAGGTATATAATAGCCTAATCTCTACAGCTCCAACGAGCAGGGAGCCTGGATCTGTTGTAAACCAATGGCAAACTACTGACCCCCACTGGCAAAGACCTGCTTCAAAATAAAAACATTTCCCACCTTTCTCCATTCCTTTCTAAATGGGCTCATTCTTGTTCACAACTTCTATTACACGTTTTGTTTTGGCTTATGATTATATTTTTCCAACACCTGCCACCACTGCTACAATACAGTAGGCCTAGGCTAGACTATTTGGATATTATTGCAATTTCACATCGCTATTACAAATGTGTCATGTAAAAATCGGACATGTAATTATAGTCAATCACATAACATGCAAAAACATTTTGTCCCCATCTGCTACAAATAGCCTACTAACCTCTTCTCCGTGGATCTATTAGTCGCACTCATGGTTTATCATAGTCTATCTACTCT
Organism: Salvelinus alpinus; assembly: GCF_045679555.1. NCBI lineage: Eukaryota > Metazoa > Chordata > Actinopteri > Salmoniformes > Salmonidae > Salvelinus > Salvelinus alpinus. The sequence continues at coordinate 49,310,483 of NC_092100.1, forward strand.
TATGGTAAAAATCTAACATATTACTGTGCTGTGACGGTCATGGTTGACCTCCCGAGTACTTCCTAAACAATGATGATAACGTGAGGACGGGTCCCGCTGCGTCAATGTAGCTGAGCTGTGGAGGGGGGGGCGTGCCTCCCTCGCTTCAACCGTGGCGCTCTATGGCGTTCTCTCCGTAACCAGGGGGATGTCTCATTACTCCAAACACTACGGATCTGATGGCGTCACAGTTACATTAGTTCCCTAATGTCTATTTGTTCTAATTTCGGTCGATTCCATGAGTCCTTTTGGTGTTACAGTTGAAGTCAGAAGTTTACATACACTTAGGTTGGAGTCATTAAAACTCGTTTTTCAACCACTCCGCACATTTCTTGTTAACAAACTATAGTTTTGGCAAGTCAGTTAGGACATCTACTTTGTGCATGACACAAGTAATTTTTCCAACAATTGTTTACAGACAGATTATTTCACTGTATCACAATTCCAGTGGGTCAGATGTTTACATACACTAAGTTGACTGTGCCTTTAATCAGCTTGGAAATTTCCAGAAAATAATACCAGGGCTTTAGAAGCTTCTGACAGGCTAATGACATAATTTGAGTCAATTGGAGGTGTACCTGTGGATGTATTTCAAGGCCTACCTTCAAACTCAGTGCCTCTTTGCTTGACATCATGGGAAAATCAAAAGAAATCAGCCAAGACCTCAGAAAAAAGTCTGGTTCATCCTTGGGAGCAATTTCCAATCGCCTGAAGGTACCACGTTCATCTGTATAGTACACAAGTATAAACACCATGGGACCACGCAGCCGTCATACCGCTCAGGAAGGAGACGCGTTCTGTCTCCTAGAGATGAACGTACTTTGGTGCGAAAAGTGTAAATCAATCCCAGAACAACAGCAAAGGACCTTGTGAAGATGCTGCAGGAAACGGGTACAAAAGTATCTATATCCACAGTAAAGTCCTATATCAACATAGCCTGAAAGGCCGCTCAGCAAGGAAGAAGCCACTGCTCAAAAACCGCCATAAAAAAGCCAGACTACGGTTTGCAACTGCACATGGGGACAAAGATTGTACTTTTTGGAGAAATGTCCTCTGTTCTGATGAAACAAAAATAGAACTGTTTGGCCATAATGACCATCGTTATGTTTGGAGGAAAAGGGGAAGCTTGCAAGCCGAAGAACACCATCCCAACCGTGACGCACAGGGGTGGCAACATCATGTTGTGGGGGTGCTTTGCTGCAGGAGGGACTGGTGCACTTCACAAAATAGATGGCCTCATGAGGGAGGAAAATTATGTGGATAGCAACATCTCAAGACATCAGTCAGGAAGTTAAAGCTTGGTCGCAAATGGGTCTTCCAAATGGACAATGACCCCAAGCATACTTCCAAAGTTGTGGCAAAATGGCTTTAGGACAACAAAGTCAAGGTATTAGAGTGGCCATTACAAAGCCCTGACCTCAATCCCATAGAAAATATGTGGGCAGACCTGAAAAAGCGTGTGCGAGCAAGGAGGCCTACAAACCTGACTCAGTTACACCAGCTCTGTCAGGAGGAATGAGACAAAATTCACCCAACTTATTGTGGGAAGCTTGTGGAAGGCTACTTGAAACGTTTGACCCAAGTTAAATAATTTAAAGGCAATGCAACCAAATACTAATTGATTGTATGTAAACTGCCGACCCACTGGGAATGTGATGAAAGAAATAAAAGCTGAAATAAATCATTCTCTCTACTATTATTCTGACATTTCACATTCTTAAAATAAAGTGGTGATCCTAACTGACCTAAGACAGGGACTTTTTACTAGAATTGTGAAAAACTGAGTTTAAATGTATTTGGCTAAGGTGTATGTAAACTTCCGACTTCAACTGTATCGGGTTTGGACCAGGTAGTGTCCTTCCCCGAGGCCCCAAGGTCATAAACGTATTATAAAGAATGACCCAAATAAGAAAGGGATTTTTTTGTCACTTGGCATGTACAGTAACTGTAGCCTAGAAAATCATATCTACAATGGTAGGCTATGCCTGCTGTGACTTTTTTCTTCATACATCTTCACATCTGTTGTTATTAGGAAATGATCTGATAGTCACTGATGTGTTTACTTATCTTCAGCCAACAGTCCAATAAGCTACTGAACAATTCCACTGAAGAAATCAATATCCTTGCAGTTGCCACCAGATGCAGTATACACCATCAAGATAATTCCTGATTAAATTCAGTGAAACACCTGTAATGCTTATCATGCAGTCACTACAATAAATGAAGTATGACAATAATACTGTAGTGGCTATACAACCCAATAATAGTGGCTAGGCTATCTGAGATATTTGTTAAGTTCAGTCTATGTGCGATTTGTGGCTGATAAACTGTCATCCAGGATGGAGAGACGTGTAAGAAAATCAGTTAAATACCTGTAATGGACACAGCATGCATCTTTAATATGGGTCTTGTCTATGGATTGTGAAATCAAAACCTGCTTAAGTCCCTGTAACTCCAAACAGAGCCCTTCTAAGGTGCCAAATGCTTGTAGAGTTCTACTACAGACACAAACAACTGGCTCACAAACAGGGCCATTAAACAAGTGTATCCCTCTAAGCCAAAGGGACATCAGAACACAGTTCAGGTTTCCATAGATACTGTATATTGAGAGTATAGTAAGCCTGGGCTACAACAACACATGCTGTATGTTTGACTGCCATGACAAGAGTTACAAATGCCAACTGAGAAAAATGAGACTTCCATTCACTGAAAGGGACTTGTAACGTGTAAAGCTAAAAATAGATATATAAATAACTAAATTGTAAAATGAATCATTGAAGAGCTCATTTATGAAACCTTTCCACTAACATCTCTAGTCTTTCTTCTGTGCATGAAAGCACTGCAAGTTTGGGGCTTTGGAAAATACACAGAAGCCACAGCCAAGCACATCTATAGGTAGTAAAAACATTGTTGAAGATTTTGAAATATCCCTTTCTTTATTCTTCAGTGTTTTTAGGCTTCTTTTCATCTGCTTTCGTAGAGGCTGAGCTGTCTTTGCAGTGAACTCCTCATTGCTCTAATCCTCCTCATCAAAAATCTGGTCATGCTTTGATGGGTGGTTTGGTGGAAACAGATTAAGCCTAATCCTAGGCTAAATTGCACTTTTAAACTGGGCTAACTGAAATTGCATTTCTCAGACATGGTTTAAAATAGTCTCAGGCTTGCCCTAGTCTAGATTGAAAAAGTCTGATTTCCAGAAGGACGATTAGAGTTAATCTAGATCTAAGTGAAGGCTTAAATGAAACCTGGCCAGAGGCAGGCTTAACTTCAGATTAATGGATGTTGGCCGCCAGGTTGACCTTGGCAATGGAGGAGAATGGATTACCTGGACTATTTCAATGATGATCAAACAGCACCACCAAGGCCAGACAGAAAGGTGGTTATAGACAGGAGTAACCCACGGAAGGATTTTGATGAAATCAATTTCCGTGACCATTTCCGTATGTACAAAGAAATTGCAACTGACATTATTTGTTTGCTTGAGCCAAGGATTTTAGCTGACTCTCTTCATGGGAGGTCCATCTCTCCTTCCCTACAAGTACAGATCACCTTGAGGTTTTTGGCATCTAGATTTTTGTGCTGTAAGTGAACCGACTCTATGTAGAATAGTCCACAAAGTCTGCAATGCTACGTGTGAACTGAAAGACAGTAACATCAAGTTCCCTGATGCTGCTGCTCAAGACAACTACGAGGAAGAGTTCTATGAATATGGGTTTCTTCTCTGGAGTCATTGACTGTATAGATAGATGTCATGTTCCCATCAATTGTCCCTCTTCATCAGATGCTGAGGATTACAGGAATCTTAAAAACTGGTTCTCAATAAATGTACAAAGTGTGTGCACTACCAATTTGCAGTTCTCCAACATTGTTGCACGTTGGAAAGGTGCAACTCATGACAAGGATTTTCCAAAACTCCTCTTCGTATGCTTAGCTTGAAGGCGTACAACATAGTGGAATCATACTTGGTCGACAGTGTGTATGCACAAACCAACTTCTTGTTCACCCCCCCATCTCCATGCAATAGGACCTGAGCAACAACGGTACAACCAAGCTTACATCCGCATAAGCGGTATAGTGGAGCGCATGTTTTGAGTGTGGAAGAGTATTTCCAGTGTCTCGGAAACACATAGCGCTTTCAACCAAGATGCTGCATTCTCATAATTGCAACAGCCGTGCTACACTGAGGCAGACAATGACAGAAACGTACAAGACTGCAGAGATGCTTTTGCTACGCAGCACTTCTCACAACAAAGATAGCTCACGTGGGGCAGCAGGTAGTGGGGCGGCAGGTAGGCTAGTGGTTAGAGCGTTTGGCCAGTAACCGACAGTTTGCTGGATCGAATCCCCGAGATGACAAGGTAAAAACCTGTCGTTCTACCCCTGAACAAGGCAGTTAACCCACTGTTCCCTGGTAGGCTGTCATTGTAATTAAGAATTTGTTCTTGCCTAGTTAAATAAAATGTTTTAATTAAAAAGTGATTGGAGCAAACAGTAGCCATGGATTGGTAACAAAAAGGTTTTTAATTCACAAATGGAAATGTCAGGACCTCAAACTGGTGCTGGTTCGAGAAGAACATTGGTACTGCTGCTGCTTCGTGTTTCTCTCCTCCTCCATCATAGCCAACTCAACATGAAGAACATTGGTACAGCTGCTGCTTCGTGTTTCTCTCCTCCTCCGTCATAGTCAACTCAACATGAAGAACATTGGTACTGCTGCTGCTTCGTGTTTCTCTCCTCCTCCGTCATAGTCAACTCAACATGAAGAACATTGGTACTGCTGCTGCTTCGTGTTTCTCTCCTCCTCCGTCATAGCCAACTCAACATGAAGAACATTGGTACTGCTGCTGCTTCGTGTTTCTCTCCTCCTCCGTCATAGCCAACTCAACATGAAGAACATTGGTACTGCTGCTGCTTCGTGTTTCTCTCCTCCTCCGTCATAGCCAACTCAACATGAAGAACATTGGTACTGCTGCTGCTTCGTGTTTCTCTCCTCCTCCGTCATAGCCAACTCAACATGAAGAACATTGGTACTGTTGCTGCTTCGTGTTTCTCTCCTCCTCCGTCATAGCCAACTCAACATGAAGAACATTGGTACTGCTGCTGCTTCGTGTTTCTCTCCTCCTCCGTCATAGCCAACTCAACATGAAGAACATTGGTACAGCTGCTGCTTCGTGTTTCTCTCCTCCTCCGTCATAGCCAACTCAACATGAAGAACATTGGTAATGCTGCTGCTTCGTGTTTCTCTCCTCCTCCGTCATAGCCAACTCAACATGAAGAACATTGGTACAGCTGCTGCTTCGTGTTTCTCTCCTCCTCCGTCATAGCCAACTCAACATGAAGAACATTGGTACAGCTGCTGCTTCGTGTTTCTCTCCTCCTCCGTCATAGCCAACTCAACATGAAGAACATTGGTACTGCTGCTGCTTCGTGTTTCTCTCCTCCTCCGTCATAGTCAACTCAACATGAAGAACATTGGTACTGCTGCTGCTTCGTGTTTCTCTCCTCCTCCGTCATAGCCAACTCAACATGAAGAACATTGGTACTGCTGCTGCTTCGTGTTTCTCTCCTCCTCCGTCATAGCCAACTCAACATGAAGAACATTGGGACTGCTGCTGCTTCGTGTTTCTCTCCTCCTCCGTCATAGCCAACTCAACATGAAGAACATTGGTACAGCTGCTGCTTCGTGTTTCTCTCCTCCTCCGTCATAGCCAACTCAACATGAAGAACATTGGTACAGCTGCTGCTTCGTGTTTCTCTCCTCCTCCGTCATAGTCAACTCAACATGAAGAACATTGGTACTGCTGCTGCTTCGTGTTTCTCTCCTCCTCCGTCATAGCCAACTCAACATGAAGAACATTGGTACTGCTGCTGCTTCGTGTTTCTCTCCTCCTCCGTCATAGCCTATTCAACATGGAGGATTTGCATCTTCAAATCAAATTTTATTTGTCACATGCGCCGAATACAACAGGTGTATTCAGTGAAATGCTTATTTACAAGCCCTTAATGTCACATGCGCCGAATACAACAGGTGTATTCAGTGAAATGCTTATTTACAAGCCCTTAACCAACAATGCAGTGAAGAAAAAAATTTGTTAAGGAAGTATTTACTAAAATAAACTGAAGTAAAAAATATTTTTTTTAAAATAAAAAATAATTAAGGAGCGAGGCTATGTACAGGGGTTACTGGTACAGAGTCAATGTGCGGAGGCACCGTTTAGTCGAGGTAATTGAGGTAATATGTACATGTAGGTGGAGGTAAAGTGACTATGCATGGATAATAAACAGAGAGTAGCAGAACTGTAAAAATGGAGGTGAGGCGGGGCAATGCAAATAGTCCGTATAGCCATTTGATTAGCTGTTCAGGAGTCTGGGAGTAGAAGCTGTTAAGAAGCCTTTTGGACCTGGACTTGGCGCTCCGGGACTGCTTGCCATGCGGTAGCAGAGAGAACAGTCTATGACTAGGGTGGCTGGAGTCTTTGGCAATTTTTGGGCCTTCCTCTGGCACCGCCTGGTATAGAGGTCCTGGATGGCAGGAAGCTTGGCCCCAGTGATGTACTGGGCCGTACGCACTACCCTCTGTAGTGCCTTGTGGTCGGAGGCCGAGCAGTTGCCATACCAGGCGGGGATGCAACCAGTCAGGATGCTCTCGATGGTGCAGCTTAAGAACTTTTTGAGGATTTGAGGACCCATGCCAAATCTTTTCAGTCTCCTGAGGGGGGAATAGGCATTGTCGTGCCCTCTTCACGACTGTCTTGGTGTGTCCTTGTTTCCATGATAGTTTTGTTGGTGATGTGGACATCAAGGAACTTGAAGCTCTCAACCTGCTCCACTACAGCCCCATCGATGTGAATGTGGGCGTGCAAAGCCCCCCTTTTCCTGTAGTCCACAATCATCTCCTATGTTTTGATCACGTTGAGGGAGAGGTTGTTATCCTGGCACCACACTGCCAGGTCTCTGACCTACCTATAGGCTGTCTCATTGTTGTCGGTGATTAGGGCTACCACTGTTGTGTCATCGGCAAACTTAATGATGGTGTTGGAGTCTTGCTTGTTCATGCAGTCATGGGTGAACAGCAAGTACAGGAAGGGACTGAGCACGCACCCCTGAGGGGGCCCCGTGTTGAGGATCAGCGTGGCAGATGTGTTGTTACCTACACTTACCACCTTGGGTTGGCCCGTATGGAAGTCCAGGATCCAGTTGCAGAGGGAGGTGTTTAGTCCCAGGGTCCTTAGCTTAGTGATGAGCTTTGAGGGCACTATGGTGTTGAACGCTGAGCTGTAGTCAATGAATAGCATTCTCACATAGGTGTTCCTTTTGTCCAGGTGGGAAAGGGCAGTATGGAGTCAATAGAGATTGCATCATCTGTGGATCTGTTGGGGCGGAATGCAAATTGGAGTGGGTCTAGGGTTTCTGGGATAATGGTGTTGATGTGAGCCATGACTAGTCTTTCTAAGCACCACATGGCTACAGACATGAGTGCTATGGGTCGGTTGCCATTTAGGCAGGCTACCTTGGTGTACTTGGGCACAGGGACTATGGTGGTCTGTTTGAAACATGTTGGTATTACAGACTCGGTCAGGGACAGGTTGAAAATGTCAGCGCATGCTCGCATGCTTGGTCAGCGCATGCTAAGAGTACACGTCCTGATAATCCATCTGGCCCTGCGGCCTTGTGAATGTTGACCTGTTTAAAGGTCTTACTCACATCGGCTACTGAGAGCGTGATCACACAGTCATCCGGAACAGCTGATGCTCTCATGTATGCTTCAGTGTTGCTTGCCTCGAAGCAAGCATAGAAGTTATTTAGCTTGTTTGGTAGGCTCGTGTCACTGGGCAGCTCACGGCTGTGCTTCCCTTTGTAGTGCTTCGGAGCTGGTGTAGTATGATTCAATCTTAGTCTTGTATTGATGCTTTGCCTGTTTGATGGTTTGTCGAAGGGCATAGCAGGATTTCTTATAAGCGTCCGGGTTAGGATCCAGCTCCTTGAAGCGACAGCTATTCGTATCATGCTCCTCTTTTAAATACATTAATTTGCGCTCATTAAATGCCATGGCCAGTTTCTCATGCATGCTCAGCCTCTGTTTTTGTCCTCTGGCCCAGTTTAGTGACATGTTCGCGTGCTAACCTTCATCCTGTTAAGACAAGTCCCCTCCAAGCTATGGTGATCATCTGCCTCTAGAAAATGATTACATTGCTGCATTAGAGAGCATTATGTCTTCAAGAGTTGTGTTCATTACATCATTTTTATTATGGGAGTGCAAGAGATGACTGACAACATCACATATTCCCTGCTGTCCAGGGATGGCATATGTTGAATGAATGTGTCCTACTAAATGAGGATTGGAACGGTCCCCAATCAGAACTGTCCAAATGGTCATCATCTGGGATACCTTCCAGGGGTTACTGGTTATCAATGGTCCCGGTCAACAAGTCCCCCAGCTCATCTGTCTGTCACACCCTGATCTGTTTCACCTGTCTTTGTGATTGTCTCCACCCCCCTCCAGGTGTCGCCCATCTTCCCCATTATCCCCTATGTATTTATACCTGTGTTCTCTGTTTGTCTGTTGGCAGTTAGTTTTGTTTCGTCAAGCCTACCAGCAGTTTTTCCCTCTGCTCCTGTCTCTCGATTGTTGCTGTTTCCTAGTTTCCCCAGTGTTGACCATTCTGCCTACCCTGAGCCTGCCTGCTGTCCTGTACCTTTGCCCCATCTTTCTGGATTTACGGACCTCTGCCTGCCCTGACCCTGAGCCTGCCTGCCGTCCTGTACCTTTGCCCCACCTATGGTCCTACCAGTCTTGAAATGCTCCCTACGAGCAACAGCATGTCTTCTTTAAGTAGATTTGTTTGTTTTTTCACAGGAACAGGAAGTCAAGAGAATACAGAAATTATATTAGTCATTATGTATGATATTGTTTGTTACATTTGTCACACAAATACATTTAGAGGCCACTGTGTTGTATTACACAAGAACATTTTCCAATTTTACATTAAGTTGTTGTCGAGTCCTTTTGTTTACTTTTTCAGTTGAGTTAATTCATTACAAATGGTAGTCCAGGCCTTCTTTTTCTTATTTTCTGTTGTTGACTCTTGCTTTTTGTTGTCGATAATTAGGTGATTTGACACAATTCGCTTCAAGACGTTTTTTCAAAGTCACTGTAATTCTTTGAATGTTTTCTTTCACCTCCATCCATTGTTTGGTTTAGGTGAATTGCTCTAATTCCACACAATGCTTATGTATTAGGGGTCCATACCTGTTTTTTTAAGCATCCTCAGGTCCGTACCAAGTACACACTGTTAATGTAATCAGGCTTCAAAGATGAACTGGTTAGTCCTTACTTACCTTAGTCTGGGACTCCCTTGTCTATAACTAATTAGTCTGAAATTAAGCAATGTCTCAAAGTACCATTTTTAAAATCTGGATTCATTTAAGTAGAATTAGCCTAGTCCTGATTTAAACTCTGTCTGCCCCGGAGTGTGTAAGAATGACAGTAGTAGTAATTGCATTGTAATCCAGAATCGTGTTTTACACATATGTTACTCACAGTTTGAGACCACTAAACCAAAACACTGCTATGCAGTCCAACAAAATGAACAATATATTCTGGGCTTTAATACACTGTACATCAGTGTTTCCCAACTCCAGTACCCCCAAACAGTACACATTTTTGATGTATCCCCAGACAAGCACACCTGATTCAACTTGTCAACTAATCATCAAGCCCTCAATGAGTTGAATCAGGTGAGTTTGTCTAGGGTGGGGCTACAACAAAATGTTTTGCTGCAATCATAATTCTCCCCACCATCTTCAGTACGGATCTCTGTTGATCTGTAGCTTTGGCAACTGCCTGTCTCTCCCTGGAGGGGTTGACATTGGATCCCCTCTCATTTGTGACCTCATGAAGGCCTAAGAGAGAGAGAAACTCATTAGAACAAAGAGACTATAGGCAGGGTTTAACGTTACGGTCATGATTTACAGTATGTTTAGCTCTGTCTGACATGTTATACAGCAGGTTTGACAAAGTACTGGGTGCTTTCTCTAGGACAACTACAGCTCTTTGATCACAGAGAGAGAACAGTATGTTGGTGAATCCACTTCATTCTCTTTGTCATGCTAAAACAATCTGATAAACACACACAGTGACTGTCTATACGCTTGCCTAGCATGGCTATGATTTCCCCTATGAAGATCCATGTTGCACGGATGGATTCACTGATCAAAATAGTGCCTAACTTGTTGGCAGTGTGTGAAGATGTTTTTCTGTGTGACACCTACAAAACATGTAGCGTTTTTAAAAATCAAAATACAAATTATAGGCCTACATTCTTTGAATCCTGACTGAAAGATTTGCTTGATTGACACAGACTCTTGTGTCTCTGTGGTTCTTTGACAAGGACACAATCTTTCTTGCTGGAAGGTCCTTTCATACAGGCAAAATCTTCATCTGATTGAACAAAAAATAATAATAATCCAAAACCTGGGGCTTTGACATTCTGTAACAGTTGGTATCATCATCATCATCATTCCCATACCATCATCAAGCTCCATCAAGTCTGAGTAATTTAATTGGTTCTTGGCTCTGTTGACAAGAAAAAATAGTCCTCATTCATCACACTCAAATGAAACAGTTATCATAGTCTTTGCGGCTGGGTCGTGCCATGTCATTTCAGCAAGCCATGACACCCACCATCTCAGATTGTTCTGAAATCGTTTCTGTAGTTAGAAACAGATAAAATTAGCATTCCTGCTACATTATTATGTTGAAATATAATTTGATCTGAGAAATTAAGTTTATTGATTGCACCCAAATTGGCCGTTTTAAGTTATAGGATGCATATAATATTAAATAAAGTACCTAACATCCGAGTTGGACAAAACTTTTTTCTAACAATGTGTTAGACATGAGGTATCCAAAGAAAAGGTCAAAAGCCACCCACGGACCCCCAACCCCCCCACACCAATCCTAACCCAACAACAAGTATACAGTATCAGTTCTCTATCTCTGACAAGTAGCCTGGTATAGAGCTGCGGCTCAGAGTACTGTTCTCAGTGAATTTGGTGTTTTTTCCCCGTTCAGAGAAATTAGTGATTGACGTTGTTAGGTTTATGTCCCATCCTACATCCTGATATTACCAGCTTCTGATCCCCCAATGTTAAAGGGATAGTTCACCCATACAAAATGACATTGTTTTTCTTACTCTGTAAGCAGTTTATGGACCAGGTATGACAGCAACCATGCTTTGGTTTAGTTAACCTGGTCCTTGTTTGAAATGCTAACTTTTTAGCATTTGTGGCACAAATCCAATGCAAGTCATTGGTACCTATATTAGCATTTTCACACTTCATATCCAAATAATCTATAAGTAGCATCATTGAGTTGCAATCAATTTTAGATACTTTAGGATACTTCGAACATGAAGCGTGAAAATGCTAATATAGGCACCATTGACTTGCATGGTTGCTGTCATACCTGGTCCATAAACTGCTTACAGGGTAATAAAAACAATGTCATTTTGTATGGGTGAACTATCCCTTTGTGGCCAACAAAACCAAAGCATGGGTTGCTGTCATACCTTGTCCATAGACTGCTTACAGGGTATGAAACAAATGTACATTTGACATTTGGGTGAACTATGCTTTTAAGATTGAGGTGGATCTTTAAACTTGTTTTACCTAATGGCAGAAACAGCACCATCTAGTGGTCAGGGTGTAGTATGGGACATTAACCTAACTTCAATTACTAATTTCTCTGAAAAGGGGGGAAAGAAACATTAGCAATTTCACTGGGAATACATTACATAGGATGAAGAAACAATTCTCAGAGCCGCAGCTCCATACTAATGTCAGACACAGAGAACTGATACTGTATAGCTAGCTAACGTTAGTTGCTAAATGACGTGTCTCAAGTCTCTTAACAGTATACAAACTATAACGAATGAATACTGAATAACTTAGCTAAAAGACCACATTGAAATAAGTACTTGATAAGTACTTATTTCAAGCTAAATAAGTACTTATTTCAAGCTATCCAGCGACAAACTGGCATATCTATATTGTGTTTCTGTTTAGGTGATTCGTTCTTTTTTTGTGTACATTTTTGTGACAAAATGTTGAAATATATAACCTTACTGTTAATGACAATGGAAAACCATTATTCGACTACTAAGATATAAAACTCTATATGGTTACACTTGTGTGTCCTACATTTACAAAAAAACGAAAGTTGTATTTCAAAAGCCCAGCTAGCTCAGTTGTGTCAATCAGATGATTGTCCAAACAAGGACACTTACACGGGCGTCAGTTTACATCCACAAAATACTAATGTACAGGTAAAACTAGACTTCTCCCAGCTTTATTCTTCTGAAACAAATGTATCACGGCTGCAGTATGATTAGTGTCAATATTGTTGCTATTGGTTGCACTAAGCTAGGCACCGACCACTGCAATATTAGCTACTATTGCTAACTAGCGAAAGCTTTAGTTACGTAACCTGACGCATAATGACTATATACAATACATGACCAAAGGTATGTGGACACCTGCTCGTCGAACATCTCATTCCAAAATCATGGGCATTAATATGGAGTTGGTCCCCCTTTGCTGATATAACAGCCTCCTCTCTTCTGGGAAGGCTTTCCACTAGATATGGAACATTTCTGCGGGGACTTGCATCCATTCAGCCACAAGAGTATTCGTGAGTTTGGGCGATTAGTATGTGTGGCCTACGACTTCGCGGCTGAGCCGTTGTTGTTCATAGACATTTCCACTTTACAATAACAGCACTTACAGTTGACCGGGGCAGCTCTAGCAGGGCAGAAATTATTTGGAAAGGTGGCATCCTATGACAGTGTCACGTTAAGTCACTGAACTCTTCATTAAGGCCATTCTACTGTCAATGTTTGTCTATGGAGATTGCATGGCGGTGTGCTCGATTTAATACATCTGTAAGCAACAGGTGTGGCTGAAATAGCCAAATCCACTCATTTGGTGTCCACATACTTTTGTATATAGTGTAATACCTAACGTTAGCTGAAGGGACCAATGGGGCTAACACATTAATGCTTATTGTTTTTACTAGCTATCTAGGTATCTGTCAGCAATAATCTGAACCTTGCAAGCCTGGTAGTTAGTTAAATGATTCTATTTCCAATTGATACTAAATGGCCCCAGTCTATTTCTGTAGCCAGCAGATCCGACCCGGTTGCTTACAGATGCTCTAGGGTCGGACAGGCTTCCTGTGTAGATTAAGATACTGCAGAGCCGGCGCGAGATATTGCCTGGAAACGTACCTCACTCCAGGGATGAGAAATACGTTGTACTCCGAATTGTCCCATTATCCAACTATTACACCGAGAAGATTGAACGACTACTCGTCGTTCAATCTTCTTGGTGTAGTAGTTGGGATAATGCAACAATTCGGAGTACAACACATTTCTCATCCTTAGATTGAGTTATGTTTTCCAGGCCATATCTTGCGCCGGCTCCACGGGGTCTTAATCTACACTGGAAGCCTGTCAATCAAACCATGATGGCCACGCACAGAGACACTCGTGTTTAAGTCGCGTTAATAACACTTTCGTGTGGGTATTTTGTCTCATATTTCATCCGAATAACATTAAAGTCAGCGGACAACATTCTTGCTAGTAAAAGGACTGTTAGGAATTTTTTGTCGTATACGTTCGAGAGGAAGGAAATTCCACACTGATTGGAAAGTGGCAAAATGATAGTCTGAGATGCATATCTGGTATACATGACACAGGATGTGATTGCATTCTTATTACTGTACATATACTCACTACTCTATTCATTTTCATTGGTTTATAACTTCTTTCATCTGCTTTCAGCTGAGAAAATGAAGAAAAACAAGGGAAAGGTGAACACCACCACTGAGAAGGAGTTTGTGTTTCAGTTCAGGGCAGGGAGGAATGTCTGTGTCCTCAAAGTACCTCTGCAATTCCCTGTCCAAGAAAATGTCAGTGATCTTCATGGACGACTTATGCTGCTGCACAAAATACCTTGCTTCGTTGAGAATGGTGAGATTTCCATTTAACTAAATAAAATGAAACTTTGTCACTTCTAATTATCCACACATACCTTTTGGTACTAATCATTTCATGTATACTGGTTTAGAACTGAAGAGCACACTGTCCACCTTTATTGAGAGTGAAACCATCCAGGACTATGACAGAGAAGCAGAGTTGGCCCTACGGAGGCTGATAACAGGAGAGGTGGACATCAACCAGCTTACAAACACATGGGCAAAGGCCTACTCGGAGGTAAAAGCAGAACTCAAAACCAAAGACCATGTTTAGAAGCATATTTTCATATTAACTTGTTTGTCCCTAAAGCTTCTAACCCCGTCCCTGCTTCTGTTCTCTCGCTTCTTCTCCCTGATCCCTCGCTTCTGTCTGATAGTGTCGCACACGCTGATTATAATTATTTTTTTTCATTCCCTTATGTTGTTCACCTCACATTACAGAAGTGGATGACACTGTTGGATATATGAGACTACAGTGCAATCTGTATTCTTATGCTATTTTCTGTATGGAACAATCCAACTATCTGAAAGATGAGCTAGAGAAGTGTTTGCATACTGTGCCTCCTGATAATATGATTATCTATCAGTGTCTGAGTTGTGGTCATAGATCATTATATTGATACAGAAAGTCAGTGAGTCACAGACAGTTGACTGCTCCTTAAGTTTCGGAAACAATATATCAAATTAGATTGGAAAGATTTGCTAAAAGTTCTTGGGAGTTGCCAAGATGTAGTGTTTGTCTTTGAGTTGCAGCTCATCAATTTTATACAAGCAAGACCTGCGTCATCTGTCTGACAGTTTGAAGGGGAATGTAAATCATTAAAACATCTGTGGTCTGATGAGAGAGATTTCTAGACATGGTGGCTTTTACTTTAAATGGATGAAAGCGGAAACTCCCTTTGAAACAGAATATCTTCCCTATTTTTTATTTTATTTTTTTGTCTTTTAAAGTCAACAAGATCATCGGCTTCATGCACTTCAAAGTTCTGGACTTAAAATTCTGCTGCCACTTGCTCAAGGACTTGTAAAAGTAAACAAGGCTGCCCCTCCAATAAAGCTTGGTTGCTCACTGCTGTGATGTGTACAGGGTAACCATTAACGTTTTACTGCACTAGCACAGAAATACTCATGGATGCTGTCCAGTGTATTTGAAGGAACTGCGATGGTCTTTTTAATGTATATCATGTTTGTTGCGTAAAGATCCCTGGACTTGTATTAATAGAGGAAGTGTCTAAACTTTTCTATGCCCATTCTAAATATGGCACAAGTACAAGGTCCCTCTCGTAGCTTCCCCTCTATTACGTTTGTTAAGGAGAATCACCTCTTGCTTTTCACGCTGTCCACTCACAATTGTTGACCGGGTCTTTCGTACAGCACAGTCACTCACTTTTTCACTTTCTACAATTTCCTCTGATCTACTAAACAATGTCTTCCTGTGATTTTCCTTTACTCTCAAAAGATTACTCCCACACGCCATCATCCTCTTTTCCTTGTTCCTATTTAGACCACGCTGGAACATGCTCGTCCTGAGGATCCCTGCTGGGATGAGGACTTTGCAGATGTTTACCACGAGCTCATCCACTCCCCGGCCTCTGACACCCTGCTCAACCTGGAACACAACTACTTTGTCAGCGTCTCGGAGCTCATCAGTGAGAGAGACATGGAGCTGAAGAAGTTACAAGAGAGGTTGGTATGATCATAGAGATAAGTCCTCAATTGCAAAGGAGCCAATTAAGTCATCGTAGTTGAAGTTAGTTTCATATAACAAATGCCTAATGCGTTTAGCATTGTTCTGTTTTTCTCAACTCCCAGACAGGCAGCAGAGATGGACAAAGTCATGCAGGAGCTGGGAAAGACATTGACTGACCAGGATGTAAATGCATTTGCCTCTCAACACTTCGATGCCCAGCAGGTAAGACACCGAACCAGTCAGTTTGGCCGTTTGAGCTACAAGCATAGCAATGCTCTATGCACAGAGCTACACAGTCATGAATATTCACGATTGGTGATTCTTCTCTCTGGTCAGGTGCTGGAGAACAAGTGGGCCAATGAACTGAAACAGGTGACTCATATTCAGAAGCAGGAGTATCAGGAGTGGGTGATCAAACTGCACCAGGACTTGCAGAACCCCAATAACAGCACTATTAAGTAAGAGAGAGAGAGAGTGTTTGTGTGTATATGTGTGTTTGCGTGCTTGTGAATGCATATGTGCAGAAATGTACTTACTCTCAAGTAGCTTTTTAGGGGGGTGCAAATCAGCAGGTTTTTTTCTGTTCCTTGAAATCCTACTAACACTTTCAAGGCTCACAGTGAAGCAACATTGGTTAAATCAAGATAATGAGTAGTCGAGTCAGGTGGTTAAGTGCTTGGATGGGAAAGAAAGCCTGCAGACACAGTGGAATGACATCTGCACACACAGCAGCACTTTCAAATGCACGCGCAAGAGGCATTGAAAGAGCATCCTTGCTGATTTTTTTGATGTTATATATGGTTTACTCCTTTTTATGTGCAGTTCGTCAGTCCCAATGCATCTCATCTGGGGTTTGATTAATATAATTTATTTGACAATTTGTAAAATACATACATAAGGGCGCTCCAGCTGGTGACGCCTCCACATACAATTTAAGAAAATCATCAAGGATAACACCATAAAGCTTAACAGCTTATTTCCATCCTTGTCCTTTTGAAGAGGGAAAGGGGAAGGGGGAATACAACAAGGTTAGGCGGGGATTGTAATGACAACAGACAATGACAAACACAATGGTTGTTTGTTTCACAACATCCGATAATTAATACAATTTCCGTTCCTAATAAACAACTATGGACAGGTACATCTTCCTTGTCTCACATACCCTTAATATATAAACAATATATATATCTATACACATACACAAGACAGTCACAATATAATAAATAACAGGCACCAAAAAGGCAGACCCTATGCTATCCTGGGAATGTCCCTCTCTGCCACCTACTTTAATCTTACCACTCACTTTAGAGACAAGCTACTATTGAGCCATTTTTTCAGTGAGAACTTGAAACTACCTATGGAGGTTATACATTTAAAAATGATTCGGAAGATTATTCCAAAGAATGGCAGCCGAGTATACATTTTTTTCCCCCTATACCACTTTTAAATCTAAAAGGAACAACGTCAGTTTCACTCCTTCTAGTTGAATAGTTATGGTTATCCCTTACTAAGTTAAGGTAGTTACATAACTATCTGGGGACCATACTGTGGACAATCTTATGTACAAGACACAATTTTATCTGAGCAACTCTCTGCTCCACTTTAAGCCATCTAAGGCTTTCAAAGTGGGAGTAGTCAAGATGCGTAAGTGCTGGAAGTTTAAGAGTAATCCTGACCAATTTGTTTTAATAAATTTTTTAATATCTTGGGGGCACGATTGTACCAGGAAGAGCTTGCATAGTTGAAGTGGCACTGAACAAGGGCCCCTGCCAATGTCCCCATTGCATTCTTATCCAAATATTTGGAGGTTCTTGCCAGGAATCTAATTTTATGGTTCACTTTGGCGATAACATTTTGTGCCATGCTCTCCCGTCAGATGGTTATCTTTGTAGCCCTGTGTCCACTCATCTTCCAGTCCCAGATCTGTTTGTGCTGTTTAGCCAACTTCTATGCTCATTGGCGTGGGCAAGACGGCAGACACAGGTCTGGGACAAGGCTAGTCATCTTGTAAACCCTGCCCTTTACAGTGTGAGGTTGTGTTTGTCAGTGAGGAGATCAAGGTGCAGCCCAGTCAGCTGACAGTGGAGTCTGAGCCTGGGGCCAGGCTGTATGAGGAGCAGCGACAGCTGGAGGAGAGCTTCACTATCCACTTAGGTAATATACTGTCTGTGTCCCCATGGAAACACTGCTGCCTGGTCCAACAAGCCTATGATAAAAATGAACCCTGATGACAGCCACTGGATTTATACTTTACTTCCTGACATCGTAAAATATAAAGACGTCCCATACGTGTTGAGTGTATATTTTTGTTTGTTTCTGATGTATTTTGACGGTGTCGTTCCTGTGGTGCCGTCCAGGTGCACAGCTGAAGACCATGCACAACCTGCGGCTGGTGCGGGCAGACGTGCTGGACTTCTGTAAACACCGTCGGCATGGCAGCAGCGGGACCAAGCTGCGGCGGCTGCAGACTGCTCTGTCGCTCTACTCCTCGTCCCTGTGTGGCCTGGTGCTTCTGGTGGACAACCGGGTCAACTCCTATAGCGGCATCAAGAGAGGTGAGAGGTCAAGGGCCAAGGGTCAGTGGTCAACATTAAGCAGGATACCACACTGTTAGGCCATGTTAGTTACATGAGAGTGTAAAACCCATTTATCATTACTGAATCAATTCATTCTTTCTTATTGCCATGACCACATATGAAGATGTTTGGCTTGAGGACACCAGTGAGTTAGATGTTTGAGCATGATGATAGCTCATAAAGGTTTTGTCACAGTCAGAACATACGCCAACCCCTAACCTTCATAAACATTGTAAGAGTCCTCATCATGTGTTTGTGTGTGTTTTCCAGACTTTGCCACAGTATCTAAGGAGTGTACAGACTTCCACTTCCCTCGGCTGGAGGAGCAGCTGGAGGTGGTCCAGCAGGTGGTGCTTTACGCCCGGACTCAGAGGAGCAGCAAGCACAAAGTTCAGCCGGGTGAGTCAGTCACACACACACCAACAGGGGTGAAAATGATTGGCACCCCTGTTTTCAATACCTTTCAATACATCCCCTTGTGAAGATAACGGCACTGAGCCTTTTTCTAACTGTTTTATGAGGAGAACACATTGGGAACACACAGAATCTTTCCAGATCCTTGATATCCTTCGTCTGCTCTTATGGACTGCCCTCTTCAATTCAAACCACAGATTTTCAATGGGGTTCAAATCCGGAAACTGAGATGGCAATAGTAAAATGTACATTTTTTTTGTGGTCAATTAACCATTTCTTTTTGGATTTTGATGTGTGCTTGTCTTCCTGGAAGATCCACTTGCAGCCAAGTTTTAGCCTCCTGGCAGAGGCAAACATGTTTTTGGCTGAAATGTCCTGCTACTGGGTAAAGTTCATGATGGGGCTCCCGAGTGGCGCAGCGGTCTAAGGCACTGCATCTCAGTGCTAGAGGCGTCACTACAGAAACTGGTTTGATTCTAGGCTGTATCACAACCGGCCGTGATTGGTAGTCCCATTGGGCGGCACACAATTGGCCAAGCATTGTTAGGATTTGGCCGGGTTAAGCCGTCATTATAAATAAGAATTTGTTCTTAACTGACTTGCCTAGTTAAATAAAGGGTGAATCATTTTTTTGTTGTTCACCTTAAAGGTCCAATGCTTTGTTTTTATCTCAGTCAAATCATTCCTGGGTAACAATTGAATTATCCTACTGTGATTATTTATTTTAATTTTAAATGAAAACAAACAAAAATAGTTTCTTAGCAAAGGGCAATTTCTCAAGCAAGAATTTTGCTAAAACTGGGAGTGGTCTGAGTGGGGAGGGTGAAAACTAAGAATTAGCTGTTATTGGCAGAGTGGTTTGGAACGCTCTTGCTTATTGGTCTATTAACTAATTTACCGCACTAAAAGGGCATTGTAAATTTCACAGTATTATTCCAAATAATACTGTGAAATACACTACATGATCAAAAGTTTGTGGACACCTGCTCGTTGAACATCTCATTCCAAAATCATGGGGATTAATATGGATTTGGTCCCCCCCTTGCTGCTATAACAGCCTCCACTCTTCTGGGAAGGCTTTCCACTAGATGTTGGAACATTGCTGCGGGGACATGCTTCTATTCAGCCACGAGCATTTGTGAGTTCGAGCGATTAGGCCTGGTTCACAGTCAGCGTTCCAATTCATCCCCAAGGTGTTCGATGGAGTTGAGGTCAGGGCTCTGTGCAGGCCAGTCAAGTTCTTCCACACCGATCTCGACAAACCATTTCTATATGGACCTCGCTTTGTGCACGGGGAATTGCCATGCTGAAACAGGAAAGGGCCTTCCCCAAACTGTTGCCACAAAGTTGGAAGCACAGAATCGTCTAGAATGCCATTGTATGCTGTAGCATTAAGATTTCCCTTCACTGGAACTAAGGGGCCTAGCCCGAACCATGAAAAACAGCCCCAGACCATTATTCCTCCTCCTCCAAATTGTACAGTTGGCACAATGCATTGGGGCATGTAGCGTTCTCCTGGCATTCGCCAAACCCAGATTCCTCGCGTCGGACTGCCAGATGGTGAAGCGTGATTCATCACTCCAGAGAACACGTTTCCACTGCTCCGGAGTCCAATGGCGGCGGGCCTTACACCACTCCAGCCGACGCTTGGCATTGCGCATGGTGATCTTAGGCTTGTGTGTGGCTGCTCAGCCATGGAAACCCATTTCATGAAGCTCCCGATGAACAGTTATTGTGCTGACGTTGCTTCCAGAGGCAGTTTCGAACTCTCTAATGAGTTTTGCAACCAAGAACAGAAGATTTTTTCACGCTTCAGCACTCGGCGGTCCCGTTCTGTGAGCTTGTGTGGACTACCACTTTGCGGCTGAGCCGTTGGTCCTCCTAGATGTTTCCACTTCACAATAACAGCACTTACAGTTGACCAGGGCAGCTCTAGCAGGGCAGAAATTTGACGAACTGACTTGTTGGAAAGGTGGCATCCTATGACTGTGCCACGTTGAAAGCCACTGAGCTCTTCAGTAAGGCCATTCTACTGCCAATGTTTGTCTATGGAGATTGCATGGCTGTGAGCTCGATTTTATACATCCGTCAGCAACGGGTGTGGCTGAAATGACAGAATTCACTAATTTGAAGGGGTGTCCACATACTTTTGTGTGTGTGTGTAAGAAAATCACGTTTTTTACTGCACTGGTTCTTTAACAAGGGCCAATGACCAATGGAAGCAAAAATAACCCCATAACATCAAAGGTTATTTTCTGCATATGCATCCTTCTTTCGATGCCAAACCCACCACCAGTGTGCGTGGTCAAAGAGCTCTATTTTCATGTCATCTGACCATAGCACCGGTTCCAATCCAAGTGTCCAATGCCCTTTAGCAAACTCCAGGTGTTTACATTTTGTTGGATGACATGAAAATATAATTCTTTGGTCAGGATGATTGAGTGATGATGTAACAATGGCATATATATGGTCCAGTTAGAACAATGTTAAAGATACTGGCCCAGTAAAGTCATGTTTGAACAAGGGCAAAGTAAATGGCAAACTAGACATATGTGTTAGAGATTATGTCAGGAGGAAGGACAAGGCTCTTTTGACATCATTGCCAACGTGTGTTGTCGGAAACCTCTGTCAAGATCCGTATAACAATCCCCATTGAATGGCTGTTTGAGTGGAGAGCTATCAGAGAGCTGAGTATGGAAACAATCCTCCTGGCTATCAGGCCTTATTTGGATGGGCCTGTGAAATCTGTTGCTATTGTCATTTACTTCCTGAAAAGGCATGTTTGCTCACACGATTTCCATACAGGAAATTCTGAACTCCTCTCTTGTTTTCCTTTTGACAGAGTTTCCTAAGAATGGAACTAATAGTGAAGATAAAAACAAAAATTTGGAAAGGAATCCCTCCAATATCTTACCAGGTAAAGTTGACTGAATACATGGTTTTGACTAATTCTTTAAGGGACGAATCCTGACTTTGTGCATTGTGAACATTTTACTTAGAGATGCACTATGCAGAAAACGCTATGCCATTTCCTGGTTGCTAAAATTCTAATAGTTTGCAAAATTTCAGATTGTGACAAAACAAGCAAGTACAGTGTAGCTAATCATTGTACCATGATGAGGGCGGCAGGTAGCCTAGTGGTTAGAGTTTTGGGCCAGTAACCGAAAGGTTGCTAGATCGAATCCCCGAGCTGACAAGGTAAAAATCTGTCGGTTTTACCCACTGTTCCTAGGCTGTCATTGTAAATAAGAATTTGTTCTTAACTGACTTGCCTAGTTTAGAAATAGGCTTTCATAGGGCCACCCGAGTGGCGCAGCGGTCTAAGGCACTGTAGTGCTTGAGGCGTCACTACAGATCCGGGTTCGATCCCGGGCTGTGTCGCAGCCGGCCGTGACCGGGAAACCCATGAGGCAACTCAGAATTGGCCCAGCATCGTCCGGGTTAGGAGAGGGCTTGGCCGGCCGGGATGTCCTTATCCCATCGCACTCTAGAGACTCCTCTGGCGGGCCGGGCGCATGCACGCTGACACGGTCGCCAGGTGTACGGTGTTTCCTCCGACACATTGTTACGGCTTGCTTCCGGGTTAAGCGAGCAGTGTGTCAAGAAGTAGTGCGGCTTGGCAGGGTCGTGTTTCGGAGAACACATGGCTCTCGACCTTTGCCTCTGCCGAGTCTGTACGGGAGTTGCAGCGAAGGGACAAGACTGTAACTACCAATTTGGATATCACAAAAATTGAGGGGGAAAAAAATACACAAAAAAACAAGACATAGGCTGTCATTTCTAATACCTTATCTTATTCCCTAAATTCTCTTCTGTCACGGTCTCAGGTGAATTCTACATCTCCCGCCACTCCAACCTGTCTGAGGTCCACATAGTGTTCCACCTGTGTGTGGATGACAACGTGCGCTCAGGCAACATCACGGCACGGGACCCTGCCATCATGGGCCTCCGCAACATCCTCAAGGTCTGCTGCACTCACGACGTCACCACCATCACCATCCCTCTGCTACTGGTCCACGACATGTCAGAGGTGAGAGAGAGCCTCATGTTATGTGTGTAAAAGGAGAAGATCATTTACCTCGAAGTCCCAGAAGTCAGATGCATAATGCATGTACAGTGGTTGTACATTATTTACAGGTGAGAGATGACAGTTATACATATGCTATGCATGCATAACTGGTGCGGTGTGACTTGAGTTTATGTAAGTTCAGGTCACCAGCAGTTACCATTATGCTACATTTTGCATTGTTATGAACAATCAAAATAGTTCTTTGGGGTCCAGCATGTTGGTGATGTTTAATAGAAAAGGGTTGTGTGAAGAGCTTTTTATTTTATTTTTATTTTTTGTAAACCCAGTGAACTGTACTGACCACTCCTAGTTCCTTGGTTAGATGATTAGTGGGGGAAGGAGAAAAGGATGGAAAAATAGACGGAAGGAAAGGCGGAGTAATGACGGTCTTAGTTCAGGCCTTAGGAACTGATTTTCCCCTCCTGGCCTGCAGTTAAACAGTGCTGCAGACCTGGGTTCAGATCCTATTTCAAATATCTCCATTTCTTTCAGATACATTTCGAACTAAGTATTCAGATATTTTTTTTATTCTAAAAAACAATTAGTTGAATATTGGAATCTATTTGTAAATACACTTGAAATGTATTGGCATGTATTTTAAAATACTCGAATACACTTCCATGCATTTAACCCAGGTATTTGAAAATAGTATTTGAAAATACATTCAAATAGTATTTTTTTTTAATAGGAAATTATTTGAAATGACTTTAAAATATTTCCAATATAAGTAGTTGAGTTGGGCCACAAGATTTAAGAATACTCAAATACACAGAAAATAAGTATTTAAATAACAAATAATCAAATACACATGTATTTGAACCCAGGTCTGCAGTGCTGTGGGCTTCAGTCTGTTGTCTCCATTCCCAGTGTCATCCTGACATGTTCCTACCCTCCCCGATGGCACATTCACAAGCCTTTGATACTGTCTCTCATTTCTACTTCCTCCTCCACGTCTCTCTGCTTGTTTGTTCAGTGCAACCTCGGCAGTGTTCTGGCCTGTGCAGCTCTGGTTGTGAACTCTCCTTAGCATTTCCTCCATTCAGGAGTAGATGAGGGAAAAGCGGAGAGTCGTGAACATTTGTGTTTACTCAAACTGAGTATACAGCACTCTGTACACACAGAGCAGGGTAGCGATAGCATTGAAAGACAGCAGCACTCCTGAGTCCACATGGAACAAACCAGAACCTGAGAACAGCCATTTCTCAACAAGCTGCTGCCTGATGTAGACCTCCTTACTGCGGTGCAGAGAGGGCCCTCTCCTTATCGTGCCACAACATGCCTGATGAAACACGCAAGAGCGTGTTCACAAATGTACTTTGTATAGTATTCTCACTTCCTAAGGTGCAGGAACCAGTCTCTTTTTCAGTTGAAAGCATTTCCGTCGGGATTCTTCTTTTCCAGTGCTTTTTCCAACTGAAGAAATTGTACTTTTGCCCAGCTCAGTTTATATGTACAGTGACATAATGTCCAGCATAGTTCGTCAAAGGAGCCATGAGAAAATGTTTATTCTTTATGAAAATATGTGTTTTGACAACGTCAGGCAGGCAGAATAGAAGGGAACAGTGAGGGGATGACAGAGGTTTAGTGTGTTCCACCATCCTGTGGCCTGACTGACTCCTCTTATTCTCTCACCTGCAGGAGATGACCATCCCGTGGTGCCTGAAGCGGGCCGAGCTGGTCTTCAAATGTGTCAAAGGTGAGATAGTAAGAAGCACCAGTGGCATTTTCCCCTCTTGTGTCTCCTCTGAGACCTCTCTGTCCTGACTTAAGATGTTTCCCTCTGCAGGTTTCATGATGGAGATGGCATCGTGGGATGGAGGGATCTCACGGACTGTCCAGTTTCTAGTTCCACAGGTAAGAATAGGTCTGCTGGTAAACTGGCCAGAACCTTAATGACTCAGACCTAGCTTGCACTGTATTGCAGAATATATACAGTACCAGTTAAAAGTTTGGACACCTACTCATTCCAGGGTTTTTCTTTATTTTTACTATTTTCTACATTGTAGAATAATAGTGAAGAGATCAAAACTATGAAATAACACATGGAATCATGTAGTAGCCAAAAAAGTGTTAAACAAATCAAAATATATTTTACGTAGCTACCCTTTGCCTTGATGACAGCTTTGCACACTCTTAGCATTCTCTCAACCTAAAGTCTTAAGACTGACCTTCATGTCTTAAAGTAATGATGGACTGTCATTTTCTCTTGGCTTATTTGAGCTGTTCTTGCCATTTATATGGGCTTGGTCTTTTACCAAATAGGGCTATCTTCTGTATTCCACCCCTACCCTGTCACAACACAACTGATTGGCTCAAACATATTAAGAAGGAAAGAAATTCCACAAATTAACTTAAGGCACACCTGTTAATCGAAATGCATTCCAGGTGACTACCTCATGAAGCTGGTTGAGAGAATGCCACAAGTGTGCAAAGCTGTCAAGGAAAAGGGTGGCTACTTTGAAGAATCTCAAACATAAAATATATTTTGATTTGTTTAACACTTTTTTTGATTACTACATTATTCCTTCACTATTATTCTACAATGTAGAAAATTATAAAAAAAGAAAGAAAGAAAAACCCTTGAATGAGTAGTGTCCGAACTTTCAACTGGTTGTGTGTGTATTTATATGTGTGTTTAGGATTATTTATATGACTTGTTTTGGTGAGAGCTCTTATTTCTCTATAGAACCATTCCCTTTATTAATGTGGCTCTGTTACAGGTTAGTTATATAAGTCTATTGTTCTGAGGGAGGTTCCCTATAGACTGGGTCGCCTATACTATGATTACATGTTGACAGGCTCAGAGGATAAGACCAGCATCAAGGGTTATAACAGCATTTACGTCTGCCAGCCTTACACTCCGACACCATTCAAAATAGAACTTCTAAAACAGCATTTTCTACACCTCAAACGAGACACGTACTGTATGCTCTCTAAATACGAGTGTTGTGAGTGGAGACATTAATACTTAAAATGCTTATTAGAAGGCCTGTTAGTGTTGTGACCTAACATGTTCCCTATGAGAGCCATAGCTGTCAGAGCACACATAATTACAGCATCTTGACTGGTCCCACAGGAAATGGGACACCGAGCTAAAGGTGGCGTTGAGCTAAAGGTCCCTGCTTAAGTTGTCATTAACACTTGTACACAAACAAGCGACAACAAAAATGTTGTGAATTTGTATGTTAAGAATTTCCCCCAAGTTGATGTTGTATATGTAAGCCATTTGTGTCCGTTTAGGCTACTCTGTTGGAAAGACATCCGTTCCCTGCGTGCCCACTGCTCACTAAGCATTGCTGTCTGTCTGTGTTTTATTGACAGAGTATATCAGAGGAGATGTTCTACCAGTTGAGCAACATGCTGCCTCAGATCTTCCGCGTCTCCTCCACCCTCACGCTCACCTCCAAACGCTGACGGAGACACATGACCAATCACATTGGCTTGGCAACTGTCAACACTGAGTTCCAGCAAACATATTTAAATAGTTGCATTTCACAGGGGTTAGTGTGATGGATGACTTTAGAGCTTCCTGTCACAAGTGATTATCAACCCCTGTGTAATTAGCATCTTGAGGCAAGGCGACATCATCTCGGGGCAAGGCGACATCATCTTGCCAAAAAGATAGATTGTGTTGTTGTCCGAGACAAGCATTATGCAGTTTTTGTGCATTGCAGTGAATTATAGTGAAGGCTCTGTCATTATTCCTCTCCACTCCAGTAACAGCAGAGGGCACTGTTCTCAGAGACGAAGCCCCCAACTCTCTGATAGATGTTTAATCTACTTTGTGCCTAAACATGGACTTTATTATATTTTGTTATGAAACTGACAGTTGGCATTAAAGTTGCACCCTATTGAGCATACACAAGTTCAGCACTTAAACTTTTCGATGTGGCATTCCAATGAACTCATTCCAATTTACTCCGTGTTTACACCTATATCGGCGGTAAATGTTTTTAGTAGAAATGTATGTAAGGAGTGTTGAAACGGTTTCAAGGAGAATGACAGGCTGTGTATATAGTCACAAACTTACATTACAGATCTAATGTGAATCTCATCTCTGTGAAATGTTTCTGATTTGACATTATTTACACTTTTTTTTACTGGGGCCTGAAGCACTGGAGTATAGCCTACACCATATTGCAGTTTCTGCACAATTTTATTTACTGTTTAGGAATAATCCACGATTGGCTAATCTCCCTGAAGCTAATATGACATAGTAATTGCATTCCATTTCTGCTTGGATTAAGTCATTTTAGATAGATTAAATAATAATTATTGTCTGACACTCGGGCTCCCGAGTTTCGCAGGGGTCTAAGACACTGCATCTCAGTGCAAGAGGCGTCACTGCAATACCTGGCTCGAATCCAGGCTGCATCACATCCGGCCGTGATTGGGAGTCCCATAGGGCGGCGCACAATTGGCCCAGCGTCGTCCGGGGTAGGCCGTCATTGTAAATAAGAATTTGTTCTTAACTGACTTGCCTAGTTAAATAGACAAATAAAACACTTTCCTGCCCTGATTGTCAGTGTTGAGATGATTAAACAGATCAAGTGCACTAATCAAAACAGTTTCTTTTTCACGTGAAAAACAGATGGCTGTTGGCATTCCTTCCGAGCTCTCAAGTCAGTGTCGTGTTAACTTGCCACACTTTTTATACCGTACTGCAGTGGTGAGAACCCACAAAACGCCATGGAAATGTGTTACTGAATGCCTTGCATTCTTGCCATTGGTCTCGGTGGCCTTAAGTGTTGGGTTCCCTGGGGCAGAGGAACCATGGTGCTGAGTCAGCAGCATCATGCACCGGCCGGGCCCAGTGTTCGTCCTTCCTCCTCCCTGGTGTTGTGTGCAGCCAGGCAGCCTGGACTTCAGAGCCTCACACATAGGCCCTCTGACGAGGACAGCAAATCCCTGGAACAATTGACCTCCTAGGGGGCTGATTGGTTCCTGGGTTCAGGTACACAACTAGCCCTATGTGGCACGTTCATGTCAGACTAGTCTTGGTTTGACATGCTTTACTGACTTTATTGTCCCCATGGGGAAATGTTGTTGCAGCATCATGTACAGTGGGGAGAACAAGTATTTGATACACTGACAATTTTGCAGGTTTTCCTACTTACAAAGCATGTAGAGGTCTGTAATTTTTATCATAGGTACACTTCAACTGTGAGAGAAGGAATCTAAAACAAAAATCCAGAAAATCACATTGTATGATTTTTAAGTAATTAATTTGCATTTTATTGCATGACATAAGTATTTGATACATCAGAAAAGCAGAACTGAATATTTGGTACAGAAACCTTAGTTTGCAATTACAGAGATCATACGTTTCCTGTAGTTCTTGACCAGGTTTGCACACACTGCAGCAGGGATTTTGGCCCACTCCTCTATACAGACCTTCTCCAGATCCTTCAGGTTTCGGGGCTGTCGCTGGGCAATACGGACTTTCGGCTCCCTCCAAAGATTTTCTATTGGGTTCAGGTCTGGAGACTGGCTAGGCCACTCCAGGACCTTGAGATGCTTCTTACGGAGCCACTCCTTAGTTGCCCTGGCTGTGTGTTTCGGGTCGTTGTCATGCTGGAAGACCCAGCCACGACCCATCTTCAATGCTCTTACTGAGGGAAGGAGGTTGTTGGTCAAGATCTCGCGATACATGGCCCCATCCATCCTCCCCTCAATACGGTGCAGTCGTCCTGTCCCCTTTGCAGAAAAGCATCCCCAAAGAATGATGTTTCCACCTCCATGCTTCACGGTTGGGATGGTGTTCTTGGGGTTGTACTCATCCTTCTATTCCTCCAAACACGGCTAGTGGAGTTTAGAGCAAAAAGCTCTATTTTTGTCTCATCAGACCACATGACCTTCTCCCATTCCTCCTCTGGATCATCCAGATGGTCATTGGCAAACTTCAGACGGGCCTGGACATGCGCTGGCTTGAGCAGGGGGACCTTGCGTGCGCTGCAGGATTTTAATCCATGACGGCGTAGTGTGTTACTAATGGTTTTCTTTGAGACTGTGGTCCCAGCTCTCTTCAGGTCATTGACCAGGTCCTGCCGTGTAGTTCTGGGCTGATCCCTCACATTCCTCATGATCATTGATGCCCCACGAGGTGAGATCTTGCATGGAGCCCCAGACCGAGGGTGATTGACCGTCATCTTGAACTTCTTCCATTTTCTAATAATTGTGCCAACAGTTGTTGCCTTCTCACCAAGCTGCTTGGCTATTGTCCTGTAGCCCATCCCAGCCTTGTACAGGTCTACAATTTATCCCTGATGTCCTTACACAGCTCTCTGGTCTTGGCCATTGTGGAGAGGTTGGAGTCTGTTTGATTGAGTGTGTGGACAGGTGTCTTTTATACAGGTAACGAGTTCAAACAGGTGCAGTTAATACAGGTAATGAGTGGAGAACAGGAGGGCTTCTTAAAGAAAAACTAACAGGTCTGTGAGAGCCGGAATTCTTACTGGTTGGTAGGTGATCAAATACTTATGTCATGCAATAAAATGCAAATTAATTACTTAAAAATCATACAATGTGATTTTCTGGATTTTTGTTTTAGATTCCGTCTCTCACAGTCGAAGTGTACCTATGATAAAAATGACAGACCTCTACATGCTTTGTAAGTAGGAAAACCTGCAAAATCGGCAGTGTATCAAATACTTGTTCTCCCCACTGTATGTGTTTAAATACAGTAGACAACAAATTGACAATAAAAAAATCACAAGTTACATACAGTATATACCAATGAAAGAGACTAGCCTGCTGACCTTACTGGGTGGATAGGAACATTAGCCCGAGCTGTTTAGGAGGGATATCACACTTGGCACAAATTATTGTCTCGTTCTGTTTTTCCTGCCGGGGGAGGGGGGTGCTCTGTTTACAGTACAGGGCCCTGGATTTAATCAAACCTGTAAACAATTGTTTCCACGGTAAGTCAAAGACATGAATACTCTTGCACAGCAAGAAATAAATGAATTTAAAATGATTTTAGTTTCACACTGTTGATTGATGGGAAAGTGGGGCTTTTTCTCTGCCAAGGAGGGTTCAGATATGAGTATTAACTTGTATCTTGTTATCTGTTTTAGTAACACTTTAATAATAGCTTTGTTATTGTGTAAAATTGAGTTTAGGGGTTATTGCTGCGACACAAGTGGAATAAGGACCATTCGAAAAATGGGTTAATACAATATTATTACTATAGAAATACTACGCTGGCATGGAGCTACGCTGAAGTTTTACCCTTTCTGTATAGCACAATACATCCTGTCCACATGATGCAGAAGAGACTCTTATTGGCTCCCAACAAGCCAACAACAGTGTGCTGTTTTATGTTACCGTGCCAATGTGGAGGATTGACACAAGCTTATGACTGTTATGCATAGAAACCATAAGAAACTCAACAGATTATACAGTGAAAATTGATTTTAAAGGAACGTTCCCAACCTCACCAGTTTATAATTGAAGTCTAGGGAATGGCCTCCGGGGGGCTAGATGTCAATGCATTAAGCATGGAGGTGACCACAGGGCTATTAATCTCTGCCTACTTTGGCTTCATTAATGTTAAATAAAGACTAGGCTAGTCTATTATTAATATTGGTAGTAGCTAGTGTTATGTTGCCCAACTCCTTATACCTCTGGGTAGGCAACATGATGGTCCTGACACCTGATTTCATTCAACATGTCTTCTGAAATTGTGTAACACTGAAGTATACTGATCCCGCAGGTGAAGAAGACGGATATGGAGGTCCTGGGTTGGCGTAGTTACACATGGTCTGCGGTTGGACGTACTGCCAAATTCTCTAGAACGGCGTTGGAGGCAGCTTATGGTAGAGAAATTAACATTCAATTCCCTGACAACAGCTGTGGTGGGCATTCCTGCAGTCAGCATGCCAATTGCACGCTCCCTCAACTTGAAACATCTGTGGCATTGTGTTGTGTGACAAAACTGCACATTTTCAAGTGGCCTTTCATTGTCCCCCAGCACAAGGTGCACCTGTGTAATGATCATTCTGTTTAATCGTCTTCTTGATATGCCACACGTGTCAGGTGGATGGAATATCTTGGCATAGGAGAAATGCTCACGAACAGAGATGAATTTGTGCACAACATTTGAGAGAAATACGATTTTTGTGCATACGGAACATTTCTAGGATTTTTTATTTCAGCTCATGAAAAAGGGGAATAACACTGCATGTTGCGTTTATATTTTGGTTCAGTGTTGATGTAATGTAAACATAGCTTTGTAATTTTGTAGTTTTGACATGTGTCCCATCTCTTTCTGTTTGAGTCAGTATTTAGAAATAAAAACAATTTCTTCAAATGCCCTATTGAGTTCACCATCAAAATAAAGTGATTCAACTGTTCCTGTTACATTGAGTATCTGATACATTGTATAATTGATAAGCTGATACATTGTGTCAATCGTATTATTACAGGTGGGTGTAAAATAAAGGAGTCAAAAAAATGTCGTCTTCGCTAGAGTTCAGCATGAAGTCTACCATTGAGCCTCCCCGCACTCCTCAGGAAAACAGTCGCCTCCATCCTCCCATGATCTCTCTCCTCTCTTTCCCCGCTCCATAAAAACCCGCAACGTCACAGCAGTCCTTCCTACAAGTTGGGCAACGACGGAACATCGTGAAAAGTGTACAAGTTGCTGCATTGATTTACGGGAGTTGCGTCGACAAGGTACAGTATTTCGCAATTATATCTAAGAATTGGCCATTCTTATACCGGGTTTGTTGTGGTATGCAACATACTTTCCGTGTTTCCAAATGTAGCGCCGCAGCTCGCGATAACTGAACTACTAACATGTAAAACTTAGTAATTGTATGTTTATAACTTCCGCTTTATACAACGCGCCCACTGCAGGTTTATTGGTTTTGCTTTTGAAAAATATAACGCTTTGCTTTGAAGTCCTCTTGCGGTTATGGTCTATCGAACGAACCTAAAGCAATGTGATGTTTCATTCAAAATGAGCGCATGTGTCTACGGCGTTGTGGTTTTTGAGGACCTTAAGTTGTTTCTTACTGTCTTAGTTGCCATATAGTTTGCTCTCTATAAATTGATATTGTGCCAAGTGCCATGGTGGCAACGAGTGTATACCGATTGCAATGGCAATCAGTGGCTTTCTTTCTCCTCGAAAGCATTTTTATCTTTGCTCTAAACATTTGGCGCTGTTGGGGTGACCCCTGCTGTTTTGACACATGGATGTGGGGGAGGAACCGTTTGCAAGTATTTTGAGGTCATAGAGATAAACCTTTTAAAATTAACTAATTGGCAAAGTGGAAAACGGTGTACTAACAGAGTAGTAGATCTTCTATTATAGTATGTTCCAGTTAACATGAACCAGGAATAGAAAAATATATATATTTTAATATAGGGTTAGGCCTAATATATATATTTTTTAATCATTCAACAGGGAAAGTAAATTGTTTTCACATACAGTGTGACATGACAAAACTGTCCCAAACAACTTCCACCTCATAAATCTGGAGATGAATTCACATGTTATGCTTGCTTATGCAAAAAAATTTTTTTTAGAGTAGACCACAACAGCTGACATTTCAATAACTTGACATTTTCATACTGTTGCCCTTATATTTTCAGAAGTAATTTAGGCCAATTTCATACATTCCTGGAGATCAAACATCATGATGTTTCGGGGTCCTGAATGGCGCAGCGGTCTAAGACATTGCATCTCAGTGCTAGAGACGTCACTACAGACCCTGGTTCGATTCCAGGCTGTATCACAACCGGCCGTGATTTGGAGTCCCATAGGGCGGCACACAATTGGCCCAGCATTGTCCGTGTTACGGTTTGGCCGGGTTAGGTCATCATTGTAAATAAGAATTTGTTCTTAACTGACTTGCCTAGTTAAATAAAGGTTAAATAAAAACAATTATATATTTTGAAGATGGATCCTAGACATTCAATCTGCCTAGAGTTTCAATTTAGCGATTGGAGTGACACATTTTCCTCTGTTGTAGATTTAAAAGAACTGCTCCCAATGCTAGACGAATGACTGTAGAGCCATTAGTTAATGGTCTGTGTTTTTTTTCTCTGTTTCTATTTAAACTTCCCTGGCTGGAGAACAAAATAACAGGAACTAGGTAATGCACATTTTCCATGAGACTCATTCTGTAAACAGAGGTTGTCATATTACATGTGTATAAATGGCAATTACAACTAAAAGTTTCCAATGTTTTTAAATAGCCTATATATGGTGCTTTGGTTTTACCAGGAACTGAATGGCCAAACCCACAGTACTTACGAAGAGGATCAAAAGGTTAAACAGCTTCAACTCATGACAGAGGGACTTTTATTGTCTCTGTGGCTATGACTCACGCTACCTCCGTACAAAGGCCACTTGAGTGTGTTATTCATGTATTTCAGCAAAATACAGACTTCCTTTCAGTCCTATTGCCTGAGTCGATCTCCCCTCTCCCATCCATATCAGGTTCTGCTCTGTTCTCAGCTAGTTACTGTGCAGTCCAGTTATAACGTCAGCAAATTAACATCTCACTTCCCAACCTATTCTTCCAGCCTCGGACTGATCATTACTTTAAATAGACTAGGGTTGTTTTATGATCCTGTTAATAATGTGTATTAGGCTCAACATTAACATCCAATAATCACTTAGCCTGCTAAGTAATAAGCTGATTATCCCCTGGTAATAACACACTTATTAAAACTTTTTTTTATTGAATATAAAGGAAAAAATCTTCAGAATATGCAATTAGGGACTGTGGGCAGACAAACACAGTGTGTACAGTATGTTGGGCCATGGTTTTTTACCAGAGCCTGTAGTCGCCAATTGAGAGGGCCTTGGGTTGATCTCCTTAGGCCACATCTACTCCATCCTGAAGAAATGTCCTTCACCCCAAATGCCCCTGCCTGACCAGCTGCACTGCTCCCTAATGCTGTAGCGAGCAGGATAATCACACACCACCCGGCAAGCTACTCAAGACCTTTAAACACACATTGATAGATAGGCCTAGGCCAATATCTCCTGCTACTCCTTGTTGTTAACCTCATTGTAGAAGCATGTATTAGTGAAGTGTTGTTCCTAAGAAATAAGTTTAGCATGACCACTGTGAGTGAAATTAGCTCAATGCCTTTCACTGAGCTGAAAAACGTGTGTTTCAGTGGGCTTAGAGGCTATTCACTCCTCTAAGCTCTTCCTCCTGTTTAAAGCATTGTATGCTATACTGGTATCATATGATGCCATGAACAATCAGTGGTATGCAATCTACACAATGGTTGTCTAGCTTTTGAGAACTTGCATTGAAATCTTTGAGAGCACTCTCTGCCTGTTCATGGAATTGGATTTCATAGATTTTTTTTGTTTTGAGACTTACTTGTTGTCCAGTCAGAAAATATATATTCTTCGGGCCTCCTGTATCGTTGTTTTTGCATTTTGTTGGCTAATATTACTGTTTATTGGCAAATTTTCTTTAATTTGATCCATAACATCTAGTTGCCTTTGTTGAATTTCTGTCCATATGAGACCTTATCTTTGACCACACTTGAATATTAACAATGGCTTTGGGTTAGAAGAAATCTGAGCCACTGGGTCTATTGACAAAGTCCAAGCAGCTAAGACCGTTTTTACATTCACAATAGCAAAGGGACATGGCTGCACTGAGCCATGTAAAACTATGGAAGCCATTCCTGCCACAATTTATTTTTAATGTCGATACTATCTAAACATTTTGAGATATGTAAGTCAACATTTTGAGATAGTAGATCACACAAATAGAATATGTTTTTGCATTTGTAACATTCATGAAGTACGACTGACCCCTGTCACTGAAGCCACGGAAGTACAAGGCCAAACGCAGCACTGTAGGCATTGTTAGCAGAAAACACGATCCCCCATTATAGTGAATGGAAAATGGCAATCTTCGTGGTCAATAAAAACATTTTGGAAGACAATCATGGTACCAGTAATTAGTTCTAATACACCAGATGTATGTCCTTGAACAGATTATTTAAAAATTGCACACAGAAGAAGTTATAAGGATAATTTAGTTGCTTACTGGAATAGCTCTTTTTTGGGGGTGGGGGATAGATCAGCTATGAAACTAGCAGACAGATTAGTCTATCAAATAACATGCATAATTTCTAATCCCCTTTTTATTTTTCATTTTTACCACCCCCTCACCTAGTTGGAGGACCTGGTGGAAAACATTAAAATACAATATAGCGTCTTCCTTTTGTACTGGACTCTAATTGCATCGCCAAATCATCCAATCACTCTAATTTTAATTGCACCCTTCAGATGTCCACATCTTTCCCAGTGCATTTGGAAAGTTTTCAGACCCCTTGACCTTTTCCACATTTTGTTACGTTACAGCCTTGTTCAATATACACACAATACCCCATAATGACAAAGCAAAAACAAGGTTTCTATAAATATTTGCAAATGTATTAAACATCAAAACAGAAAAATTACATTTACATAAATATTCAGACCCTTTACTCAGTACTTTGTTGAAGCACCTTTGGCAGCGATTACTGCCTCGAGCCTTCTTGGGTATAACGCTACAAACTTGGCACACCTGTATTTGGGGAGTTTCTCCCATTCTTCACTGCAGATCCTCTCAAGCTCTGTTAGGTTGGATGGGGAGGATTGCTGCACAGATATTTTCAGGTCTCTCCAGAGATGTTCGATCGGGTTCAAGTCCGGGCTCTGACTGGGCCACTCAAGGACACTCAGAGACTTGCCCCAAAGCCACTCCTGTGTTGTCTTGTCTGTGTGTTTAAGGTTATTGTCCTGTGGGAAGGTGAACCTTCACCCCAGTCTGAGGACCTGAGGGCTCTGGAGCAGGTTTTCATCAAGGATCTCTCTGTACTTTGCTCTGTTCATCTTTCCCTCGATCCTGACTAGTCTCCCAGTCCCTGCTGCTGAAAAACATCCCCACGGCATGATGCTGCCACCACCATGCTTCACCGTAGAGATGGTGCCAGGTTTCCTCCAGATTTGACTCTTGGTATTGAGGCCACAGAGTTCAATCTTGGTTTCATCAGACCAGAGAATCTTGTTTCTCATGGTCTTGAGTCCTTTAGGTGCCTTTTGGCAAACTCCAAGCGGGCTGTCATGTGCCTTTTACTGAGGAGTGGCTTCTTTCTGGCCCCTCTACCATAAAGGCCTGATTTGTGGAGTGCTGCAGAGATGGTTGTCCTTCTGGAAGGTTCTCCCATCTCCACAGAGGAACTCTGGAGCTCTGTTAGAGAGATCATCGGATCTTGGTCACCTCCCTGGCCAAGGCCCTTCTCCCCCGATTGTTCCGTTTGGCCAGGCGGCCAGCTCTAGGAAAAGTTTTGGTGGTTCCAAACTTCTTCCATTTAAGAATGATGAAGGCCACTGTGTTCTTGGGGACCTTCAATGCTGCATACTTTTTTTGGTACCCTTCCCCAGATCTCTGCCTCGACACAATGGCTTGGTCTTTGCACTGACATGCATTGGACCTTATATAGACCTTATATAGACAGGTGTGTGCCTTTCCAAATCACCAATTGAACATACCACAGGTGGACTCCAATCAAGTTGTAGAAACATCTCAAGGATGATCAATGGAAACAGGATGCACCTGAGCTCAATTTCGAGTCTCATAGCAAAGGGTCTGAATAACTATGTAAATAAGGTATATCTGTTTTTTACTGCACCGTTATTTGTCTGTTTGTGGCCCGCCTGTTAATTTGCACGATTCTTGCCATTCTCCTTCGACCGCTCTCATCAACGAGCTGTTTTTGCCCCTGAGACTGCTGCTGACTGGATGTTTTTTGTTTGTCGCACCATTCTGGGGAAACCCTAGACACTGTCGTGCGTAAAAAGCCCAGGAGGGCGGCCATTTCTGAGACACTGGATCCGGCGTTCTTGGCACCAACAATCATACCATGCCCAAATTTGCTTAGGTCACTTGTTTTGCCCATTCCAATGGCCATTCGAATAGTAACTGAATGCTTCGATGCCTGTCTGCATGCTTTATATACCAAGCCACAGCCACGTGACTCACTGTAGGAGCGATCCATTTTCGTGAGCGGGGTGTATGTTTAAGGTGTTTCCTCTGCATTTTTTCTTTTTTGGACATCTATACTGAGGGATGCTGAAACGCAATACAGACAGCTTGTTTAGACCATTCCCTTGCTATGCCCTTAGGGTAGATTTGTCTCATGGTGGACATTTCTGTACTACTGAATGTGCTCATCTGTGTTATAGCTAAGCTAAAGAGTGCACTGTACATATTGTCTTAACTTTGGCATCTGAAGGATGGGCTGTGATGCGCATGTGTGTATGACCTCTTTGACTCCTTGTATGATGGCTAATCCTAATTGGTTTGAGAGACTATCATTTTAATCTGATTTATCCTCTATGCTTTTTCTCTCCCAATCCAATTTACCTCCTCATCAAACCCTTCTCGACTTCCTCAATGGCAAGAATAAACCCCCTCCATGCCAATCTGAGTGGGAACATTGGCACCAGTTCAGTACTGCAGTGGCTCTACCAACTGCTTACCTCTTCCATCTTTATTTGTGTTTTTAATTACTTTGTAGTTTCAATTTAACTACATGTGTTAATCCAGCGTCGTCTTTTTAAGTAGATATTTTAAAGTGAAAAGATGGTAGCAGATTGGCAAATAAATAACACAACCATGACCATTATGTTTGAAGGCAATCTCTAAAAATAGCTATATTTTATTGAGGGAACATTTTAATGGCTTTCAATTGGACTGGCAGACAAATCCAATTATTAAGGCCATGCTTGTTGTCCTTGTGCTTGTGTATGCTTAGTCTCTGCCTAGTCCCCAACAAAAAGAGAGCCTGTGATGCGGCTTCTGCTTTTGGACGTTAACAAGGCGACATTCCATCTGAACTATTCCTCCACATTTACAGGATTGGTTGAACAGTGCAGAAGAGAACCTCCCCCGACAGTTTTTTCTTCTTCTCGTCAAGACCTGTATGTAGGGGTTCTAGTTTCATGCATTTTCTTTAACTTATGCTATGTCAGGTTAGTGTATGCTTGGGTGTTAAAAATAACCACCCACATACGTAATCAATCTTAACTTTTTAGTGGTTGGTAGCTAGACAATATTTTGTTTATTACACAGTGGTAAATGCTATCGTTCTTCACTAATGTTATAAACGTACATAAGCAGCGCCTTAAAGTAAAGATTCACCCATTTTTTATGTTATTGTTTTTGTGCATCTCTTGAGTGATGTTCAATCGATTCCCGGGGTCATTTCTGCCTAAATGACTAGCGCCCGTACCACTCACGTCGGTAGCCATGAAGTGCTTTGAAAGGCTGGTCATGACTCACGTCAACACCATCATCCCGGAAACTCTAGACCCACCCTAATTCGCATACCGCCCCAACAGATCCACAGATGACGCAATCTCAATCGCATTCCACACTGCCCTTTCCCACCTGGACAAAAGGAACACCTGTGTGAGAATGCTATTCATTGACTACAGCTTAGCGTTCAACACCATAGTGCCCACAAAGCTCATCCCTAAGCTAAGGACCCTGGGACTAAACACCTCCCTCTGCAACTGGATCCTGGACTTCCTGACGGGCAGCCCCCAGGTGGTAAGGGCAGGCAACAACACATCTGCCACGCTGATACTCAACACTGGGGCCCCTCAGGGGTGCGTGCCTAGTCCACTCCTGTACTCCCTGTTCACCCATGACTGTGTGGCTAAGCATAACTCCAACACCATCATAAAATTTGCTGACGACACAACAGTGGTAGACCTGATCACCGACAATGATGAGACAGCCTATAGGGAGGAGGTCAGAGACACTGCCAGGACAACAACCTCTCCCTCAATGTCAGCAAGACAAAGGAGCTGATTGTGGACTACAGGAAAAGGAGGGCCGAACAGGCCCCCATTAACATCGACGGGGCTGAAGTGGTGCGGGTCGAGAGTTTGAAGTTCCTTGGTATCCACATCACTAACAAACTATCATGGTCCAAACACACCAAGACAGTTGTGAAGAGGGCACGACAACAGCTTTCACCCCTCAGGAGATTGAAAAGATTTGGCATGGGTCCCCAGATCCTCAAAAAGTTCTACATCTGCACCATCGAGAGCATCTTGACCGGTTGCATCACCACCTGGTATGGCAACTGCTCGGCATCCGACCGTAAGGTGCTACAGAGGGTAGTGCGTAGGGCCCTTTGCATCGCTGGGGCCAAGCTTCCTGACATACAGGACCTATATACTAGCCGGTGTCAGAGGAAGGCCCAAACAATTGTCAGAGACTCCAGTCACCCAAGTCATTGACTGTTCTCTCTGCTGCTGCACGGCAAGGGGCACAGGAGCGCCAAGTCTAGTTCCAAAAGGCTCCTTATCAGCTTCTACCCCCAAGCCATAAGACTGCTGAACAATTAAACAATTAATAAAATGCCCCCCCTTTGTTTTTACAATGCTGCTACTCGCTGTTTATTATCTATGCATAGTCACTTTACCCCAATCTACATGTACAAATTACCTCAACTAACCTGTACCCCCGCACATTGAATCGGTACCAGTCCCCCCTGTATATAGCCCTGTTATTATATTGTTACTTTTTATTACATTTTTTACTTCAGTTTATTTAGTAAATATTTTCTTAACTCTATTTCTTGAACTGCATTGTTGGTTAAGGGCTTGTAAGTAAGCATTTCATTGTTGGTTAGGGGCTTGTAAGTAAGAATTTCACGGTAAGTTCTACCTACACCTGTTGTATTCGGCGTATGTGACAAATCA
Source organism: Salvelinus alpinus (assembly GCF_045679555.1). Classification (NCBI taxonomy): domain Eukaryota; kingdom Metazoa; phylum Chordata; class Actinopteri; order Salmoniformes; family Salmonidae; genus Salvelinus; species Salvelinus alpinus. Next base: position 49,350,050 of record NC_092100.1, read on the forward strand.
AATTTGATTTGGTTTTATGTTTTTATGTGTATCTGAGCTATTGCCGTTCAAGCAGGCAGTAATTTGGCCGGCATGACGTAGCATTGTGATAAAGTCGCTCTCAGTACACTGGAAGTTAATAGGAATACCACTTTTAGATCACGAAAACATGTCAGATTTCAATACGTGCCGACATCATAACGCGGGAGGCTGCCTTCTCTCGAATGAGCCATTGATCATATTTTTGCAATATTCCTACCTCGAGAAATGTAATTTAACAGAGGGTCCGCGGCATTTCTCCTATTTGTCTGCCTTTTCAGTCTAGGGAGCATTGCATGGTGCCGTTGCATGAATGTTGTGCATATCAGACTCCACTCTGCGAGGCGTCGATCTGCAGGTTGAACATGGTGAGATTGTAGACTCCTAAATATATAGTGCAATTTGTTTAGGCGATTTTACAGCTAGCTAGCTACTTCACATGCTGATATTGACTTTGGTGTTATTGTGTGTACTTACGTTTGCTAGCTAGCCAGCCAGCCCTTGGAGAGAGCATTGCATTGTGGGTTTTGTAGTTGACTTGAGCTGCAACAGATTTCCACAATGATTTTCACATGTTGCTACCAAACTTATTATAACGACAAAATGAAAAATGTGTACACCAAAAATATTGTTCTCACATATTAGTGTTATTTATCACTGTAAATGATAAGAATTGGTGGTTTTGGGTGGATTTTTCCTTTCAGACATATGTATCCATTGAAAGGCTCTTTGTCTCTCCCTTAATCCCCCAGTGCTTTTGAGAGTAGGCTAACTAAGTTACTCACACAACAATGCTCACTTCCTGGTTGAAAGAGAAATCAACAACTTACCCAACTGTTCCTTGTGCCTCATTGCAGTCTGACACCCCCTCCCTAGACATGATTGAATTTAGCAACTTTACTCAGTTCCGCCTAATTTGGTAATGTGTTTTCGTGGGAACTTGGCGTCTGAGGAGAATGCTGTAGATCCAACTCTCACGAAAGCAGGGAGTGGAGGGCACAAGGCCCATCGCCTCGGCTAATTCTCCAGTAATGAGAAGCACGTCTTCAGTCTGATGCTGTTCAAAATAAAAAACCCACACCACACTAATGGCAGACATTTGTGCCAGACTGAGACTGGGCCCCGCAGCTTGGATAACACAGAGGCTTGTCCTCCAACATTTTCCCATGGTGATAAGGACTTGGCCAGATGTTTTGCAATACACCCAAAGCACCAGCCATTGAGTGAAGTGTGGTAGAGGGGGCTTTAATTGTACCAAGTATGGATGTCATTGCTGCTACGCTCTTAGAAAAAAAGGTGCTATCTAGAACCTAAAAGAAGAACCCTTTTTGGTTCTATGTAGAACCCGTTTGGTTCTAGATAGTATGAGAGATACCACCGTATTCTCTTTTATGTCGTGAGCTGAAAAGGATTAAAGGCCACTGTTTGAGGGAAGTGGGAGAGACCTTTGATGTCTGAGAACAACATATAATCTGAAATGATAAAGCCCATGATTTAAATCAATATAGGCGCGTTCACACTGCACCTTATTCCAGTCTCCTTAGCCCTGGGCGTTTTGCAACCTTAGTAGGATCTAGAGTATTTCAATGATATTTCTGCTGTGCGCATCCCATGGGATGATGCGGTGCACTCTCTAAACCCATAAGTCTATTCTTTGCCGTGTTATAGCCACTGAGGGTTATAGCTATAGCCTATGCAGACGGGACTATTAGGCCTATTACTAGAGACGTTGGTTATGTAATTATTATCCAAGCATGTGCGTTAATCCAGAGGACAATTCGCATGGGATTAGACAAACTGCCCCCTATAATTCATAATTTTTTTCTTTAAATTTTGGTGAATTTACAAGGCATTGCAAGACAAAACATTGCGAGATACAGATGACCAAGCAATAGCCTATGTGCACGGTTCCGACTGTCTGCCTGCCTGCCCCTCATCTTTCTCCCCCTCTTGGTCACCTGCTCTTTCGCTTCACTATGAAAGATGCGAGTGTGTGTTCAGTTCGAAATATAGCTTTTGATTACCAATGCCCGGTTCTGACTGTGTCTGGTGGCCGACTTGCCTACCTATGTCTGGCTGTGCCCCTCCCCTCTCTCCCTAGCTACCTCGCTCTTCCTTTGCTGTGAAAGATGTGAGAGTTTGTGTTCTCGGAAGAAGCCTACGGAACTACTCAGTCTCCTATGTTTCAAAAATACTAAATCTTAGAATTCGAGAAGTCGATTCCGAGCAAAATCTAAGCTTGACACCCAGAAATAGAAGTCGACACCGGGAGTTGACGGGCAAGGAGTCGAAGAATCGATTATTTTGGAGTTGACTCTCCATCATTAACCAAAGCTACAAACTCTACGGCATTCCCTGTACAGGGGAAAGTTCGAATTTCAACAGTGAAACATTTCCCCCAGATCAGACAGCAAGGTTTATACAAACAATCGCTGATGGAAATCAAATGCTAGGCTAGAAGCAAGATCAAATAATGTGTCGATAATTATTGCTTACAACATTGGTCGCATCAGAGCTAGAATGTTGGTGGCATGTTGTTTGTCCGTTAGCCCAGGGCTTTAGAATACAAGTGTGAATCCTTAGCCCAGGGCTAAAGCTTAGTTCAAGGTTAACAAATGCTTGTGTGAACACAAGTTAAGATAGCCCACGGCCAGTCTAGCTTGGGGTTAAGATAGCCCGGGGCTAAGAACAATGCAGTGTGAAAAGGCCTTATGTGTGACTGCTTTAATGCCCGTTTCAGCTGGACCATTGTCAGAAATGGTTTCCAACAGCAGGCTTATGGGTTCTGCCCTGAATCCAATGATGGGTTAGTAAATGTCTGGCTAGTGAATCAGCAACATGCATGTGTCAGTCAAAATGTTTCAACTACACATGCACACTACGGATTAACATTGGTAACCAGGATCCCGGGAACACTCTTCATATCTCCCCCCAACATTAAAAGAACTGGGAAATTAAAAATAAATTCCCCAATGTCGGCACTAATACAGTTCCACAAAATACACAACATGTAATAGAACATTATCCAAACAGGTTGTCTTATGGAAGCCTTTAGCCTAGAGTATTTAGTCATCATAAATTTAAAGCACACTCATAATTAACACAACCGGACTGCACACAAGACACAAATGTCATTAATAAACCCTACCGGAAACCCCTACAATATAGCCTATAAAATAAATTGTTTCTCCTTGTGCTTTCATTGTGACTCGTCAGACTGTCAGACATTTGATAGGCCAATGAACAATTCACTACATGGGTATCTCTGTCACAGACATGAAGTCTGTTAACAATTCAGAGAGGCATCAGGGGAAATTATATGTTCTCCCGTCCTAAAGCCTAGGCTATTTTCCTATCCAGTCCCAATCCCACTGAAACCCATATTCTTGACTCCTGTCTCACATAAAAATGTGTAACTTTATTCTGTAATCCATAGGTTGCGTTATCGCCTATGCATGTCAAAATACCGCTATAACATTTCTTCAGCTTCCCTGCGCTGTCCCATACTTGCTGCCCATATGAGGGCTTCGGTAGAGAATGTGTGATCAACAAATGGTATGAGAGTAGATATGGATATTTTTATATCTCCTTACGAAACCTTGATATTTAAACTATTTCCACTCTTCATCTCGTTATTCATGAGCTGATCTGCTATCTGCATCAACTTGATTTAGCCAAATTTAGGAGATATTCTGTAATTCGTTAAAGGTTATCTAGCAAGTTTAGGAACTTGGGTCATTTCAGTCGTTTGACTGCCGTTACAAAGTTTGTATGAATCGACAACGCTATACTTGGGGTGTGCTTTGTGTCGAGATGAAATGCGCTGAATTAATTGAGGAATATTCGCAAATCACTCCAATGTCATTGGCGATCAAAGATAGTTACTCTATCATTACTAAATATCAGTTTCATTTGCTCTGAAGTCTTTACAGCAGCCAAACCAAAAAGGTGTCGCAGGGCCCTCTTATTTGGGGAGATCACTGGCATAGTGACCATATCTTGGTTTTAAATGCTTTAAATGGGCACTTCAGATTTTTGGGGTATTTCCCAGGACTCTCTGGATAAATATAAATTATTTCCGATATTGAAACTTAGTATATTTTCAGGAAAATATTCATCCCTAATGTACACACCAGGATGTTTTGTTACTCTCACACACAGAAACTTGTATTACTACCATATCATTTATTATTTTTTATTTAAAAAATATATTTTACCTTTATTTAACTAGGCAAGTGAGTTAAGAGCAAATTCTTATTTACAATGACGGCCTACCCCGGACGACGCTGGGCCAATAGTGCACCGCCCTGTGGGACTCCCAATCACAGCCGGATGTGATACAGCCTGGATATAAATGATTAATACTCACCATTGAATGTCTCTGAAAACCCCCTCTGACTCACCCTCACACAGCTGAGTGACAGGGGTAAAGAGTGGCATGTAGAGTGGCATGCAAAGGAATTATAATCATTTGGTTCTTGTTACACTGTATCAGATAGACCTACAGTATGTGCTGTGCTGGATTGAATGTCATAGATCTAAAGAAATACCAGCAAACGGGACGTCCTGAGGACATTCAGCGACGTTCCCATTAGGTCCCTTAATTGTTTTCAGTGCGACGTTATCCCATTGACGTTCTGAGAATGTTGTAAGAACGTTGCGTTGATGGTCCCAAGGAAATGTTCTCTGCGGGACCTTTGTCTCTATCCCTGTAAGTTCCAAAAGGCGTCACTGAGGACCATGTCAGGACCTTTGTAGGACGCTCTCAGGACTTTAATTTTACTAGTCATTAGGTCATTGCATGATTATAGTTCCCGGTTTCACCCGGGGATGTTTTTAGGACGTTCTTTGGATGTTGTGTTGTGGTCCCCTGGAAGTTTTGTCTAGTTCCCGGATGGTCCCAGGGATGTCCCCGAGGATGTTTTTATGACATTTGTTGGATGTTGGGTCAAGCTGTACAGCTAAAATAGTGTAACAAATATTTAATCAATGACAATATGATAACATTTGACATGATCACTTAGGACTGACTTTTCAATACAGTGCATTCGGGAAAGTATTCAGATCCCTTGAATTTTTTCCACATTTTGTTACGTTACAGCCTTATTCTAAAATAAAAATGTAATTAAATAAAACAATTCTTAATTAAATAAAAACAATTCTCATCAATCTACACACAATAGCCCATAATGACAAAGTGAAAACAGGTTTTTAGAAATGTTTGCAAGTGTATTTTAAGTAAAAAACAGAAATACCTTATTTACATAAGAATTCAGACCCTTTGCTATGAGCCTCAAAATTGAGCTCAGGTGCACCCTGTTTCCATTGATCATCCTTGAGATGTTTCTACAACTTGATTGGAGTCCATCTGTGGTAAATTCAATTGATTGGACATGATTTGGAAAGGCACACACACACCTGTCTATATAAGGTTCCACATTTGTCAGAGCAAAAACCAAGCCATGAGGTCAAAGGAATTGTCCGAAGAGCTCCAAGACAGGATTGTGTCGAGGCACAGATTTGGGGAAGGGTACCAAAAAAATGTCTACAGCATTGAAGGTCCCCAAGAACACAGTGGCCTCCATCATTCTTAAATGGAAGAAGTTTGGAACCACCAAGACTCTTCCTAGAGCTGGCCGTCTGGCAAAACTGAGCAATCGGGGGAGAAAGTCCTTGGTCCTTGGTGACCAAAGATGCCAAAGATGCTTCACACATTTCTTGTTCACAAACCAAAGTTTTTGAATTTTTCCAACAATTGTTTACAGACAGATTTTTTCACTTATAATTCACTATATCACAATTCCAGTGGGTCAGAAGTTTACATACACTAAGTTGACTGTGCCTTTAAACAGCTTGGAAAATTCCAGAAAATTATGTCATGGCTTTAGAAGCTTCTGATAGGCTAATTGACATCATTTGAGTCAATTGGAGGTGTACATGTAGATGTATTTGAAGGCCTACCTTCAAACTCAGTGCCTCTTTGCTTGACATCATGGGAAAATCAAAATAAATCAGCCAAGACCTCAGAAAAACAATTGTAGACCTCTACAACTCTGGTTCATCCTTGTGAGCAATTTCCAAACGCCTGAAGATACCACGTTCATCTGTACAAACAATAGTACGCAAGTATAAACACCATGGGACCACGCAGCCGTCATACCACTCAGGAAGTGCAAATCAATCCCAGAACAGCAGCAAAGGACCTTGTGAAGATGTTGGAGGAAACAGGTACACATTTATCTATATTCACAGTAAAACGAGCGCTATATCGTCATAACCTGAAAGGCCACTCAGCAAGGAAGAAACCACTGCTCCAAAACTGCCATAAAAAGCCATTCTACGGTTTGCAACTGCACATGGGAACAAAATTCATACTTTTTGGAGAAATGTTCTCTGGTCTGATGAAACAAAAATAGAACTGTTTGGTCATAATGACCATCGTTATGTTTGGAGGAAAAATGGGGAGGCTTGCAAGCCGAAGAACACCATCCCAACCATGAAGCACGGGGGTGGCAGCATCATGTTGTGAGGGTTGCTTTGCTGCAGGAGGGACTGGTTCACTTCACAAAATAGATGGCATCATGAGGAAGTAAAAGTATGTGGATATATTGAAGCAACATTTCAAGACATCAGCCAGGAAGTTAAAGCTTGGTTCCAAATGGGTCTTCCAAATGGACAATGACCCCAAGCATACTTCCAAAGTTGTGGCAAAATGGCTTAAGGACAACAAAGTAAAGGTATTGGAGTGGCCATCACAAAGCCCTGACCTCAATCCTATAGAAAATGTGTGTGCAGAATTGAAAAAGCGTGTGCGAGCAAGGATGCCTACAAACCTGACTCAGTTACACCAGCTCTGTCGGGAGGAATGGGCCAAAATTCACCCAACTTATTGTGGGAAGCTTGTGGAAGGCTACCTGAAACATTTGACCCAAGTTAAACAATTTAAAGGCAATGCTACCAAATACTAATTGAGTGTATGTAAACGTCTGACCCACTGGGAATGTGATGAAAGAAAGAAATGCTGAAATAAATGATTCTCTCTACTATTATTCTGACATTTCACATTCTTAAAATAATGTGGTGATCCTAACTGACCTAAGACAAGGAATTGTTACTCGGATTAAATGTCAGGAATTGTGAAAAACTGAGTTGAAATGTATTTGGCTAAGGTGTATGTAAACCTCCGACTTCAACTGTATGTAAATGTGATATTTCCATTTTTGTTTTTAATAAATATGCAAACATTTCTAAAAACCTGTTTTTGCTTTGTCATTATGGGGTATTGTGTGTAGATTGATGAGTATTTTTAATACATTTTAGAATACGGCTGTAACGTAACAAAATGTGTGCACTGTATGACCCCACCTGGGATTTGAACTCATAACCTCTGGATTTGAGGGTATGCTGTTATTTTTGCTGCGCTACAAAGTCTGAAGAATTTCAGAAGTCCCTTACAGATTCATTACCTATGATACTGCCCTTAGCAAAAGAGTGTAATCTGCACTGGATCCGTGGTTCACCGATCAGTGGTTCACCAATCAGGGCCTTGATGGGCTTGGGGGCAGAACGTTTCTTTGCGACCATCAGGTGCCTGGGAACTAGGCAAAAAACTCCAGGGTACCATGACACAATGTCCCAAGAACGTTCAGGGGACATCCCCGGGACCAACCAGAATCTAGACAAAACCTCCAGGGGACCATGACGCAACGTCTCAAGAACGTCATAAAAACATCCTCGGGAACATCTCTGTGATCATCCGGGAACTAGACAAAACCTCTAGGGGACCATGACACGACATCCTGACGAGTTTAGGCAACCATTTTGTGACGTCATGGGGACGTGCTAACGACTCATTATTGTTTGCAGGGATGTTCTTGCTCCAGTGTTCCTGACATGTTATTCTCCTGTATTATACCTGGAATTCCCCATCAGAAACTGTATGAATGGCCATTGTGCTCCTGTGACACATGGCTTCTGCTCCTTCTCACACACATGTACCTAGAACGGAAAGGAATTTCTGTCGGTTGATAAACGCCGAGAACCATGAGAGAGGCCTATTTTGTGAGGGGATTTTTGAGGTCTTTATTTAGAATAAGGTTAGTGATGGGATTTCTGCCAATCCCAGCAATAAACAATTTGCTATAGACCATTTGATGTCTAGTGTAGTGTCTATGTTTGAGAGGCTAATCAACGTAAAGGAAGGAAATCTTGGTTCTAGCCATTCACAGCCTTTTGTGTGTTAGAGCTGACAATTGACATGTCTTCTGTCCCAGCCGACTTTGACTTCCCTGCTGTGCCTCTGTAATGATTTGGGCTCACCATGAGAGTTATGTTTCAAAAGCTCTTTTATGTTTTGATTTTGTGTTTTAAGTACTTTGTCTGTGTGGTTGTGTGATGTGAACGCTGCTGCTAAGCAACACACAAAGCGATTGTGTGTGTGTGTGTGTGTGTGTGTGTGTGTGTGCAAGTTAAATTTGTCGGTATAGTATGGGGGCAGAGGAGCCCTTCCTGCCTTGTCATCTCTCACTTCACCATCTGGTTTGTGTAGAGTTTGACTGAGGCGTTAATCATTGGGCCCTGAGGCTCGCTGCAGTCTGACAACAGCTGGAGACATGGACCTTGTTGATGTCCCACCAATCCCGAGCAACAGCCAGCCAAGCTCCGGCACCCTCTTTCTCTGAGGACAGATGTGTGTTAGGTCGAGACTCTACACTCCCAGCTTACCTAACAAAACAGCTGGAAGGGTTACACATGTGTGTCATGACTGCCAAGCCCAGAAACTTCACACAGATCCCGACAAACACAGGTTTAAGTGTTCCCCAACGCATCAGAGATATACAGATTTCATTTGGTAGTGGACTCCTATAAATGCATCTCTTGTTATAGGCCCATAAGTGCGGTCTGTGCTGTCTGTATTAGGCTGTGTGTTTATTATAATGTTGGCCTGTTTTCCCAGCAGCTTAACTCATGTCCTGCAGTGCGGCTCATTTTCACCAAGAAATCACACTGATAAGGCCCAACCTTACTCCTTCATTGTCATCGTCTCTCGGGCGCTCTCCCCAACTAATAAGCTATCTATTTAGAGCAAGCAGAGAACAATATAGCTGTATGGTTACTTGCAAGGCAACCTCTAAGGATGGAAGCCAGTGCTTAAGCTAATGAATGTGCAGATCTGCGTTTTAGCAACAGCATCACGTATTTTTATTTAAAGGTTCATTTGTTATGTGAACACACAATGAGTGATTGAACCTTCCTCCGTCCACCGACTCATATGTGATGTGGGTGACATTTAAGTTTTATTGGGTCCTTCCTCTCGATGCCAAGAGCAGTAGCATTTCTGGTATATTTCTGACATGGTGGCTTTCATCTCCTTCTCAGTTAAGTGCAGAGAAGTCTGTCATAGCTTATTATGGACTCTGGGTTTGGCTTGTAGTCCTGGAGCAGGGTTTGTGGAATATTCAAACCAACATCTGAAATGTAAAGCTTAGCCTGCTGATATGTTTTCAGCCAAGACCGGCTGTCATTTATTTATTTGCATTTTTTATTTAACCTTTATTTAACTAGGCAAGTCAGTTAAGGACAAATTATTATTTACAATGACGGCCTACCCTGGCCAAACCCTAACCCGGACGACGCTGGGCCAATTGTGCGCCGCCCTATGGGACTCCCAATCAAGGCTGGTTGTGATACAGCCTGGAATCTAACCAGGGTCTGTAGTGACGCCTCCAGCACTGAGATGCAGTACCTTAGGCCGCTGCGCCACTCGGGAGCCCAAAATAACCATAATGAACCGTGAACAACTTCAATTAAACTAAACATCTCATGTTCAGTGGAATAGTGCTTCTATGAAATTCCAGATTTACTGACTCTTTGCAGGTAAAATCTGGATTTTGTGGTCTATGTCTAGAGCTGTATCTATAGTCTTAAAGTGTGTCCTATGTGTACTTGTCATATGCTCCTATTTTAGTCATTTGGGCCGGCTGGATATAGAAATGAGACTGGGTGGCGCTCTAGTTCCTTGGCGGTTTGACTTAAGTCAATTTACTCAGCACCAACCCCATTATTCTTCCTTTGTTAAAGGCCCATATGTCTCCTTTAACTCTGTCACATACTGAAATGCTTGTATATGCTGCTTTTACTCTGTTAATGAATAACAAAAGGGGTATGTCTAGACTCGTGTTTAGACTCTTGTTCAAGAACATCCAGTTGTATAATTATCTCACATTCACACTTATGACTGGGGACTAGACATGGCTACCTTTTTTAATAAAAGATAGCCTAGTTATTAGAAAGGATAATTCGGAGACATCCTCATTTCATTTGCCTATGGTACGTTTTAAAGCAGAATCATTTCTGTTCAGTTATGCCGGGTCAATGTATCTGGATGGAGAAACAAAAGTGGAGCAAAAGCTTTTGTTAGTCAGGAGGATATGGTCTTCTAACAAACTCGGATCATTCCCTAAGCTGTGAGCTCTCTAAAGCTTATCTAATGCAATGCAAGCCACTCTTGTGGGCAAGGGACGTGTTACCAGCAGCCATTTGCTGCACTCATATTGATCTGCCCCTGGGCTCCAGGCTGCAGGAATGGAGATTCCTTAAACTACAGGCCATGCTCTAATGACTTACTCTCTCTGATTCCTCTCCACGCCGCTCCACTTCTCCTGTCGGTTCTCAAATTGAAAGGTTCTCCGTAGAGAGCTGGGCCTGCTTGGAGATGTGAGGAGCAGACATGTCAGCAGCCGTGGGGTTAGTGGCGTTAGTGTGTGTGAATGGGCCTGTGACCGAGGCTCTGATCCCAGGAACGGGAGTACATACAGGGGTATGGCTTAAGGCTGGGAGGAGGTGAGAGGGCTGTCCCTGATAGGCAGTTTAACATCATACCGGGTCAGGGGCTTTTATACAAACTTTTTGGGGAGGAGGAGTGATACACTGGGAGATGGGAGGAGGAAGGGGAGCTCTGAGGTGGAACTGATATGAATTCACTCTTTGTTTCCGAACAGCCTGTTGTGCTCTGGCCAATCGCATATGTGTGTGTGTTTTAGGAAGAGGTTTGAGCCAGCGTGCCATATCTTTTCCTCCAGGAGAAGATTCCTGAAGTGCTCAGGGTTTTTTTTCTCCGACTTTACAGGATGGGAGAGCGTGAGAATATAGGGAGGGCTAGTAAGGAGGAGGAGGGTTCATTCTGAGAGGAGGAGACAAAGAGGGGGAGAGCATAAATAATATGAGTTTGGCCAGGTAGTAAGAAGAGGGATCTGTGTAGCTGTCCTCTAGCCAGTGGAGTGTTGATTGGATTAGGTGTGCATGCAAATATCCAGTGGTCAGAGTGTGAGTGGTTAGTAGACAAAACTGTGTGGTAGTCAGATATGCACTTCTGCAATTCTCTTGGACATCAGCTGTACTTCTCTACTTTACATAGTAAGTATTTTGCTAAATTCTACTACCCATTACTTTGAATGATTATAAAGTCCTAATTGAATGCGCAAACTGGTCGGAACCATCAGACTGTGAATTCACAGATGCAAACACTGTTCTTATAGGATCCTTTTGTTATGTGTGACAGTTATCTGACTGCAGACAGACAGTCACTCAGTTGTGTATGTTCATTGACAGTTAGGATTTGAAATATTGTCAGCCATGCATGATGCCAGTCCACGCCATGCTCATTGTAGTTGATGATGCTTGACTACACCGATTATTTGCTCGCATGAGGGAGCTGTGCCAACAATGCCAAGAAGGAGGCATGTATTGACCATTTGTGGGCAGACGGTTTAAAAGCTCTGTTTTTACTTAATACTATAAATATGAGCGAGATCAATTCTGCACAGGATGAAAACCATTTAATTTCAGGTTTTTGCCTCTCAATTAACATAGTGCAAATAACTCTATTAGGAGGCTATTTACTCATAGTAGTCGTTTGACCTTTACATAATAGGGTTTGAGGCAGTGAAAAGAAGCGTTCCTCGGGGACGTTATCAGGCATTGATTCATTAGAGGCTACATGACTGGAATCTGGATCTCCATTGTTGTGCTATTTGTGTGCCAGGTGTGATAACAGTCACCTCCCAGATCTGTTACTGGCTCCATTCAACAGTTTGAAAGGACTGGGAGGGGTGCTGGATCTTCCTCTCCTACACTCTCAGATCAGTCACCCCCAGCTTGCATTCCTCTGCTCTGTGTCCACCTGATAACTGTCTGTGTGTGTGGATCCCCTATCCGTCTGTCCCTCTGTCTGTCAGAAAGGCTAACCAGCACTGCCCCCACCACCCCTGAAAGGAGAGCTGATTGGGTTTATAGTTCCACACCTGTGTGGCAGTGGACTGTGGCCTGGGGTGCAGGGATGGAGTGATGCGTGCAGGGGGGGGGGCAGGGTCAAAAGTGGAATGGACAATTTAGTCTTGATCTGCAACAAAATGTAATACTTTATATAGGCTACATGCATAAATAAATAAAGTTTCAAAACAATTAATAACAATAATGAATTGCCTATAACTTTAAATTAAAGTCTGCTTTATATTCAACTTACTTCTAAGATGTATTCTGAGTCATTGGCCTAATTATGTAGCTGGAGTGTGACACGGCCAAATGTATTATTAGACTCTCCAGAAATAAGACAAGGACGCCTTTCCTCCTCAGCCCAGACAGAGTTCTTTCAGTCAACTGGTCGACAGCCAGCACTGTAATGTTCACTAAATTCATGTGCCAATGTCTCGCGAGAAGATGGTAATACCAGACTGAGACTGTCACTCGCACTTCGAGTTGTTCTGTTGGTCACCAGATTGGCTAAATCCGGGGGTCATGTGTGACATGTGGGGGGGGAGATTATGGGTCTGGAGGGCAGTGGGGTCATGCAAGCCACTCTCATGTGATGGGAGTCTGAGGCTCCAAAGAGAAGGCCTCTCAAGTGTGAGATCTTCCCCAGCCCAGTCCCCACCCTGCTCAACCTCAACTGGAATCCATCTGGAATTCACTGTCTGGAAGACTGGAGGCTAAAGCCACGCAGGCGGCCTGCTGTTGTTGGACACAGCTCTGTTCCTCTGTCTCCTGCCAGCAGTGCCTGAACAGGAACATAGAGGGGGAGAACTAGTGTGCTGTATCCCTGCAGCCATTCAGAGGGAGCCAGAACACCACAAGAGTCTCCTTGAGGTTTCTTCATCCACTGCCGAAGCAGCACTTGTGGTTGTAATGTCATGTCACAGCAATTCTCCTCCTGTCTCAGACTCACAGACACAGACTCTTCAGTTGCTGTTTTTTTTTTTACTGTTTTATATGAAACACCGCACTAATAAAAGCCCAATTGAATGGGCCTGGTACCTCACTATATCAAGTTACTCAGAGTGGCACAATGTATACAAAGCCTGTTTTGTATTGTAATAATACCCCTCAGAGCCATTAAGACTGATTTGGGGGGCCTGGGCCTGAATATGCCTGGGCCTGAATGGGCCTGGTAATGGGGCAAAGGGAGTGCAGGGCTGACAAGACAAAAGCACCTCTTCCCCCTCCTCCTCTCTCTTCCCCCCTCAGCCCCATCTCTCACTCTACAGTAGCTGGCTCTGGCTGCCCCTGTGCCTAGGCCCTGTGTGTGTAATCACTCCAGAAGACTCTAAGGGCTGATGCTCTGATTAAGTACGGCTGGGGTTATAGCCAGACGATCGATGGGCTTGACTGGAATATATTGTGGTGCCAGAGGTGTCATTAAACTTGTGTGGAATGGTTGTTGTGTGGGTTGATTGTGTGTGTCTCGGCTACTTCGCTCTGCTCCATCCAGGCAGGAGTTGACCCCCGAGAGCTCTGCTCCGTGCCATGTTGATGTTATTTGTGAGGAGTGCCAGGTTTAAACCAAACACGTGGGTTTTATTCTACACATAATTCGGGGTTCGCTAAACGTGCTGATAAATCCTCTGCACAGTAGTCTGACTAGTCTCTCCTCCCTCACATCCCTCCCCACCTCATCCCTGACTCATCCCTAACTCCCCACCAATGCTTAGGTCAATACCTCTGCAGCCATTCCATTTTCAGCACTGGCTGGTCTCCTGATGGGTCCATTTCAGGGTGTTTGAGGCGGGTAGGAATGAGATTTGACAGGTGTGAAAGTCCCCTCTCTCCTCCATAGGAGTGACCCAGGCCCCCTGCTGGTTACTGGCTGCTAAAGCATCTGCTTTGTCCCGTTTCTACGCTCACGTTGCTCACTGACACTGATGATGCGATCGTTAATGGTATCCAATGCTGGGTTGAATGACCTGCTATTCGATTTAAAGACATGTTATTCTAACATTTATGTAACATTTGAATTACCTAGATTTCCCACTCTACTAACAGCCTAATGCGGTGGTTTTTCTGTTTCTTCACCACCTCTCATTGTTGTTGAACCAAATAATCACTGCTAAAACTTTCCTGAAGGACACAGACTCAATTCCTTCCATGCACCTGAACAGTATTTATTTACTGTGCTGGGTTTCTCGTGACTAACTGAGTCTGTTATTGAAAATGACATATCCATTTGATTTGCTAGGGATGAACAGATGGACCACACTGGCGGAGGAATCTCACACCAAATATGAATATAGCACCTTGTTGTTTTTGCGTCTGCGGCTGTCCTCAGTGTTCTCACACATCTCTTGCTCAGATGGCACCTTGGCAGTAGGATGAGTCTTTTCTATTAGGAGGCTGGAACATGGCAAGACTCCCTTTTCTGTCTGACTCTGAATCAGTCTGGTACCTAGGCTGAGGAAATCGGATCCTGTATCAGCTGGGGTTTCTCCCAATCCATTTTTCCTGCGTGACCGACTTGAGGAACACTCGGCCCATGCTCTTTGGAATGGTCTTTCATTGTTCCTATATGTGATATTGCATCAACTCAGTGGATGAGTTCAGTTGAGGGTTAGAGTACACCGCTGTTGCTCCCTCTGCTATTCCTCTTCAATTTCCTTCAGATAAAAATCGAGCTTTGCTCTCATGAGAAAATAATATATATGACTAAAGAGGGGTATTTGTGTAGAAAGGACAGTGTGCAGGGAAGCAAGGCGTGAAATGGAGAATGGCACTTCTTGTCATCGTTGGGGGGGTAGAGGTCCGTCAGTAGAGATTGACATGTCAGGCACAGGAGGATTGTGAGAGGAAACGATCTGGGAGATTGAGGGTGTACACTCTGGTGTTCTGTTACGCATGGGATGGAGTTGGGTCGAGCTCCGTCTGCACGCGTGTGTTCGTGTGTGTTCGTGTGTGTGTGTGTGTGTGTGTGTGTGTGTGTGTGTGTGTGTGTGTGTGTGTGTGTGTGTGTGTGTGTGTGTGTGTGTGTGTGTGTGTGTGTGTGTGTGTGTGTGTGTGTGTGTGTGTGTGTGTGTGTGTGTGTGTGTGTGTGTGTGTGTGTGTGAGAGAGAGATGGGGCAGACGTTTGAGGAACTGTGACACCAGATTCGGTAAATTATGTAGGCCTAGATCCGTTTAGGCGTTCACTTGCATCTTTGAAGCAGGATCATCAGATCAGGGTGTACTTTCCTTCTGTCTACTGGAGCGGAACTAAAGCTAAAGCCACACCTCGCTCATATTTTGTTGGAAGACTAGGAAATATTATTTTGCTCTTGGGACCATTGACCCTCATCTAGACAACGTCTCATTATGCGCACTATGCCTTTTACTCCAATTTGAATTTGATGACGTTGCTGCCTGGAGTCCGGGCCGTTATCAATCAGCGTAATGTAATCTTGCCTAAAAGACCCCTGTGTATCGTAATGTCCCCTTTCTGAGCTTAGCAGAAAATGACACAGAATTAGTATCACCTTCGGTCTGAGTTGATCTGCCAATGTTACTGTTCGTTGTGTGTGAGGTCTTGGTCCTCTCAAAGGAGGAAGTGGTAGAAACGGGCTCATTAGCAGCGATTCAGGTGAACAATGGGTGGAAATGAGAGCGAGGTGCTCCGTGTTAGGAGCGTCTTGACTTGGCATGGTGTAATCAGCCCTGGATCGGATAGTTTAATGACAGAGCAGAGAGAAGTGGAGGGCCGGCTCCCAGACACCACCTGCTGCTGCTGCCTTGCAGGCAGGAAAGAGAGAAAGCTCCTCCGGAATGTCTCTCTCTTTCTTTCCCTTTGTCAACCACCACTTTTGTCATGCCCTCCCTCCTTCCCTCTCCCCGCCTTAAGAAAACAGAGAGGGAATGATAGTGCCAAATCGGTGCATTTGCCACGTTGCCACATCGGGCTGACTCATCTCTCTGTTGTTCAAGCTGCCCTGAAGCTGAGCAGTCAAGTTGGTGTATCAATCCCTTTGTGTCTGGTTGTGGCTTTCTAACAGTCCCTGTCTCTGCGTGTTGGAGTCCTGCTCTTTGTCTTGTGAGAAAGCCTCTCCGCGGCAGCAACAATCAAGCAATTTCAGTGCCTGAGGCGTCTGACAACCAGGTGCGTTAGCCTGAGAGTGACCTATCTGGTCTCTCTCAGCCTTCATGCTTTCCAAAGTGAGTCCATCAGTTTTTCTGTTTTTGTCAACGCCTGTTTCTCTCTCCTCTGTTCTATTCTCTCAGATCCAGAATGCTGAAACCAGAATGGATCCTCCAGGTCATCTGAGACGGTGTCAGTGTGTCCTCCCTGCTCTCCCTCCGCGGTGGTCCTCTCGTCCCCGAGACTCGTTCCACGGGGAACCGTCTGCCTCCTCCTCTCCTGGCAGCAGCCCCCCTGTAACGGCGTAGCGGTGGAAAAGCGACCCTGTAAATATGCCTGGATGGAGGTCTCAGTGCCGTCTCGTCCTGCTGAACTCCCTGACCTGCGGCCTGGAGATCTGCGTGGCAGCTGGGATCACATACGTGCCTCCCCTGCTTCTGGAGGCTGGGGTAGAGGAGCAATACATGACCATGGTGCTAGGTAAGCCAGCTCTGGCTTACCCTGACGGGGGGGGGGGGGTACATTCATTACACATGAAAGAGTCTTCATCTAGAGGGGTCCTCCTGAAGGGTGTGGAGGGACAGGGCTGTGCCCCACCAGCCCGTTGGATACTGTATCTAAAGCAACCTGCTGTCTCTTTGGGTGCTGGCCTGATAGTACAGTACCTCATTTACAAAAAAACATACACACTGTCCCCCTGATGGAACAGACTAATTTTAGATCCCCATAGTTGAGTTTCTAATCTGGTTCTGGACTGTGGCTTTGGCTTTGGATTTGTTTTACATTAACAACAGCAGAACAAATCTAAAGATGTGGAGCAGAGGCCTACTCTTCCTGATAGACACAAAGATGGGTTACTGTTGTTGTTATTAGACCTCATTGCTTGCAAATCAGTGACATGCTGTTGTGTTTGACCTAACCTTAATGCTACATTAGAAGTTCAGGTTTTTAAAAAAGACACTGTGTATATATAGCCACCGCGCGGCAGGGCATTTTTTGTGTAGGCGATGTGAATAGCTGCATTATCCTATCGCGCGCAAATGGCTATCACATGGTTTGCTGTGAAGGCATTTCTTCTCTCTCTCTCAGATTACGTTGTGACCAAACGGATTGAGATTGCCACTCCGAAACGTGCATGTGGCAATTACAGCTCCAATAGACAGATACAGTAATATTATGTGTGTTAACGTACACTCCTCTATCCCTCTCTTTAAACAGCTGCATGCGAATGGGAGAAAAATAGCATTTGTGTCATCCCCCATAGCCCGTAAACCTCATCTGGAAATGGCACAAAATAAATGCTTTGCTCCCCCCCCCCCTCCCCCCTTAGTTTTGTCTAATGGAACGGCAGAGTGTTTAGTAATGGAGATGGATATTGTGTCCTGGGGTCTTAAGGCTAATTTCCCCAGGAGTAGTGTCAGATTCTCAGATGCAGGCCATCTACTCGATCTAATGGCCACTTCTGGATTAATACTGCCAGTTGCCACTCTTTAATTGTTTAATCGACTCTTCTCTGTCTGTCTGTCAGGAGGAAGCAAGCTTTCTGGATAGGGGCCCAGGGGCATGTCTTATGTTAGAAATTCACACTGTAGAGTTTGTACTGTATATGACTTGGAAAGCACATGGTGTTGTGTGTATACTGCATATGAGTTAGAGATAGGCTTGGGCGGTATACTGTATATAACGTAGAACTGGGTATTTGGAAATAGCCACGGGATGGTTTTTCAATACCGTTTATGATAGGGCTGGGCGATATGGTCAAATATCATATCACGGTATGAAAAATGACGGTATTTTATGTTTTTTAATAATAAAAGTTATACATTTGCTTTCTGAGTAGTGCGTGACCCTAGGGTGGCAACACATACATCATAAGCGATTTTAATGGGTCTTTCTCCATTCTGATTGGAGCAAAGTGAAAACAGCATCGCTGTCATCAACATTGTTGCATGTGCTGCCTTAACCATGCAGACTGAACCCAATTGTCTCGTAGTCGAGGAACAACAAATGCGCTCCTTGAGTGACAGGGGGCGGGAATAGGTACAGTGCATTCGGAAAGAATTCAGACCCTTTGATTTCGTCCACATTTTGTTACGTTTCAGCCTTATTCTTATTCTTCTATTATTAAATAGTTTTTTCCCCCGTATGTCATTGGTCACTACTTCACAGGAGAGCCTTGAACTTAAAAGTTCATTTATTTTCATCAAAATGCGTTTTTTGGCAGAAATGCCTTCTGGAACATGTGAACTTTCATGTGCCTTAATAACAAACGTGTATGCCATCTGTAAATACGAATAAAATTGTTAAATTACGAGCCTAGTTGGTTTAGCCACAGAAAAAGTCAGAAACCTTCCCACTAGCCATGATTGCCTGAGATAATGAGTGGGCTGGACATGCTGAGAGATGAGTTCGGATTGGTCTGGCATATAGCACGCTTCTGTCTATTTGAGCTGGTCAGTATGTATTGGTAATCTTGTCTAACGCGTCTTTAAAAAATATATATATTGCGTTGTAGATCTGCTTAAGTGTTGCTCTCCACTTTCTGGAGGACCGAGTTTTGAAATCAGTGGAATTCGAGTATGATAGCAAAGGAGATAGAGAAAACACTTGTCTCTGGATTACATCTCAAACTAAGGGCAACCATGGCATCCGTGACACGGAGAAGCGTCCATTCCATGTATACGGGTAAGATAGTCTAGCTAGCTACATTTTCAGATATTATATATTTCTAATTTTGACAGAAAGTAGTTTTCATTTCAAGTTAACATTTACTGTTAGCTAGCTAGCTAACGTTAGCTGGCTGGCTTGCTTGCTAATGTTACGTGTATGATCTTATTATTCGTATTTCAGAGCCATTTACGTTGCTAGTTATAGCCTAATGTTAACTAGCTATTCATGCAGGGTAGTAACGTCATGAGTTGGGATTATGATTCATTGTTTAGCTAGCTAGCTAGCTACATGTCTTAACAAAAGACTCACTATGCAAGTATCCATTTCAATAGAATGTCACTGCAACTGTTGATAGACATAACTGGTAAATTTGCTCTGACTGTCTACTTCGATTTCAGAGCGCTTTCGTCTGAGTGCAGAATTTGTGACGAATTTCCGAACGCTCAACACCCTTTGAATATGGCCAGTGTCAGTAAACGTTGGCAAAAAAGCACAAATTGTTGCCAGCAGTACAGTTGCAGTCACCAACGCTCTGGATAACATAAAAACAGCCTAACCAGCTCTGCTAGGGCAAGTAAAATGGTCAGTGAGCTGTTCTCTCATTTGTGTCTGGAAGTAGCTAGCAAATTAGCCAGTTAGCTTGGGTGCTTGGGTGCTTGACTGCTGTTGTTAGGGCAGAACACTCAGATCAACCCTTAAATATATGGGTGGGGCTAAAGCTTAAGAGGCTGTGAACGATGCTGAATGGGTGTAGACAAAGAAGAGCTCTCCAGTAGGTACCAAAACATTCAAAGGCCATTTTCTCAAAAGTGAGGTCACAAGTTTAACTTTCAAAGCAGAATTACTTTCCCATTGTTCCTCAAATGCAGTGTATGCTATACCATTTTGTAGCTTTGTGTCCCTGCTTTTATCCAATGTAAAAAATAAAAAAAAACACAGTTTCAAATTTTGCTACATAAGACTGAATCAAGGCAGTCAGTCACATTTACATAAGTATTCAGACCCTTTACGTGGTACTTTGAAGCACCTTTGGCAGCGATTACAGCCTTGAATCTTCTTGGGTATGACGCTACAAGCTTGGCACACCTGTATTTGGGGAGTTTCTCCCATTCTTCTCTGCAGATCCTCTCAAGCTCTGTCAGGTTGGATGGGGAGCTTCACTGCACAGCTATTTTCAGGTCTCTCCAGAGATGTTCGATCGGGTTCAAGTCCGGGCTCTGGCTGGGCCACTCAAGGACATTCAGAGACTTGTCCCGAAGCCACTCCTGCGTTGTCTTGGTTGTGTGCTTAGGGTCGTTGTCCTGTGGGAAGGTGAACCTTCACCCCAGTCTGAGGTTCTGAGCTCTCTGGAGCAGGTTTTCATCAAGGATCTCTCTGTACTTTGCTCCATTCATATTTCCCTCAATCCTGACTCGTCTCCCAGTCCCTGCCGCTGAAAAACATCCCCACAGCATGATGCTCCCATCACCATGCTTCACCGTAGGGATGGTGCCAGGTTTCCGCCAGACGTGACGCTTAGTATTCAGGCCAAAGAGTTGATTCTTGGTTTCATCAGACCAGAGAATCTTGTTTCTCATGGTCTGAGAGTCCTTTAGGTGCCTTTTGGCAAACTCCAAGTGGGCTGTCATGCGCCTTTTACTGAGGAGTGGCATCCGTCTGGCCACTCTACCATAAAGGCCTGATTGGAGGGGTGCTGCAGAGATGGTTGTCCTTCTGGAAGGTTCTCCCATTTCCACAGAGGACCTCTGGAGCTCTGTCAGAGTGAACATCGGGTTCTTGGTCACCTCCCTGACCAAGGCCGTTCTCCCCCTATTGCTCATTTTGACCGAGCGGCCAGCTCTAGGAAGAGTCTTGGTGGTTCCAAACTTCTTCCATTTAAAAATGATGGAGGCCACTGTGTTCTTGGGGACCTTCAATGCTGCAGACATTCTTTTGTACTCTTCCCCAGATCTGTGCCTCGATGCAATCCTGTCTCGGAGCTTTACGGACAATTCCTTCCACCTCATGGCTAGGTTTTTGCTCTGACATGCACTGTCAACTATGGGACCTTATATAGACAGGTGTATGCCTTTCCAAATCATGCCCAATCAATTGAATTTACCACAGTTACCACATCTCAAAGATGATCAATGGAAACAGGATGCACCTGAGCTCAATTTCGAGTCTCATAGCAAAGGGTCTGAATACTTATGTAAATATGGTATTTCTGTTATTTTTTCTATACATGTGGGAAAAATGATAAAAACCTGTTTTTGCATTGTCATAATGGGGTATTGTGTTTAGATTGATGAGGGAAAAATATATATTTGATCCATTTTAGAATAAGGCTGTAACGTAACAAAATGTGGGAAAGGGATACTTTCCGAATGCACTTTAGGTGTAAAAAGCAGCATGGAGCGAGGGAGAGCAGAGAGATGACTCAAGTAGTGAAGTAAACTATAAAAATGGACGTTACACAGAGTGTATCACATTTAACAAATCAAACATTCAAATACTGTTTTAGAAGGTAAAGTAAAAACGCAAACTGGTCCGTGCATCAATAACGTTATATTGTAAAACACCGTATATCGCCCAACTCTACATTTTAATATTTGTGTCTACTTTTTAAGTAAATACCTGCAGTCAACTTGTGCAATACGTTAGGAGATTAAGCAGATTGCATTCTTCATTTCACCTGTCACATTATTTTACATTGTGTTTGTTTATAAATAGCACAATGGGAGAAAGTAGCCAGAAGTTGTATTTACAGGGTTTGTATTTTATATTGAATGTAAACAATGTTTTTTTGCTTCAATAGAGTGATCAGGGACGTGTTAGTATAGTTTTCCTTCACAGAAAATAAATTAGTGTGACACATCAAATACCTAGGTGTCTGGTTAGACTGTAAACTCTCCTTCCAGATTCATAAAACATCTCCAATCCCAAGTTAAATCGAGAATTGGCATCCTATTTCGCAACAAAGCATCCTTCACCCATGCTGCCAAACATACCCTCGTAAAACTGACCATCTTACCGATCCTCGACTTCGGCGATGTCATTTACAAAATAGCCTCCAACACCCTACTCAACCAATTGGATGCAGTCTATCACAGTGCCATCCGTTTTGTCACCAAAGCCCCATATACTACCCACCACTGCGACCTGTACGCTCTCGTTGGCTGGCCCTCGCTTCATACTCGTCGCCAAACCCACCGGCTCCATGTCATCTACAAGACCCTGCTAGGTAAAGTCCCGCCTTATCTCTGCTCGCTGGTCACCATAGCAGCACCCACCCGTAGCACGCGTTCCAGCAGGTATATCTCACTTGTCACCCCCAAAGCCAATTTCTCCTTTGGCCGCCTCTCCTTCCAGTTCTCTGCTGCCATTGACTGGAACGAACTACAAAAATCTCTGAAACTGGAAACACTTATCTCCCTCACTAGCTTTAAGCACCAGCTGTCAGAGCAGCTCACAGATCACTGCACCTGTACATAGCCCATCTATAAATAGCCCAAACAACTACCGCTTCCCCTACTGTATTTATTTATTTATTTTGCTCCTTTGCACCCCAGTATTTCTACTTTGCACACTCATCTACTGTCAAATCTACCATTCCAGTGTTTTAATTGCTATATTGTATTTACTTCGCCACCATGGCCTGTTTATTGCCTTTACCTCCCTTATCTCACCTCATTTGCTCACATTGTATATAGACTTATTTTTCTACTGTATTATTGACTGTATGTTTGTTTTACTCCATGTGTAACTCTGTGTTGTTATGTGTCGAACTGCTTTGCTTTATCTTGGCCAGGTCGCAGTTGTAAATGAGAACTTGTTCTCAACTTGCCTACCTGGTTAAATAAAGGTGAAAAAAAAATTTTTAATTAAACATTCGGGCAGAAAAAAGTGCAACGCTAATCGGCTGGCAGCCACAGAAGTAAATGAGCTAACAATTAAAAAGCAAGGTATTTTTTTGCTAAATCGATGCATGGCTATCATATTTCTAATGTTTATCATAAAAAGTGTTTTGCTTAAAGTTAATCTTGCATTTTACCAGGTCTGGCAACACAGAAATGTACCGGAGAAAAATAGCTACACATCAGTCAGAGCGCTGTCTGCTGATAGAATGCCAGTTCATGAATTCTCATCTCAGTGGAGAAGTGCAACTGAAGCATGAAATTAGTCTAATGCCGAGCAGAAATTACAATAACTAGCATTTTACATCTGCGTTTACAAAATCCAGCAAGATAATTCTTATGCGTTTTACCTTTTTTTCTGCGTGAAAAACGCAGAATTCTGCATGAACGCAACCCCTAAATTGAACTTGCTAATTAATCTAAGTAAGTGGCTGAATTAACAAGGTGACGGGGCATCATATTGTGTTAGCTTTCTGGATGAGTTATTTGTACAGCTGCCACTATCTTGAATTCCTTACATTTTTCCTCCTCTCAGCCTGTCTGCTCCTCCCCAATCCTCTCAGAGCAGGCAGGCCCATTGCGACTCCAGACAGACACAACTTGTAGCCTACACATGCAGCTCCAGAGCCAGACAAGCATGCGTCCAAACTTTGTTAATTTGCACAATGTCTCTCGTTCACATTCGCATGTAAATGTCCAAACTCACCAAAAATGACATTTGGTAGCTCCTACCTATATACAGTATGTATAACTTTATGAACTGGATTGCCTGTCTTTACAATTAGTTGATTTTTGTTTGCTCTCGTTAGCATACTTAGCTAGCAGCCTCCATTGAAATGTGCTATTACTTGTGCTCATTTTGTTAGAGTTCTGTTAATAGACACCCAATTGACTTTTTTTCTCGTTTTTTTGGCGACCCCTTGTCTGCTAAGCCGGTAATACCGTATATCCAAGTATGAGAGTAGGACAATATGACGATAAGAAAGTCTGGATACCGCCCAACCCTAGTTAGAGAGCACATTATGTTTGTAATGGGAATATTTAAGATGAATAAAGTGTATATCCAGTTGAGTGATCAGTGCAACGTTCTGTTTGTGCAAGGTTGTTGGTCGCCAGACTTGTTGTGGATTTTTCTCATATCAGTTGATAGTGTTTGATGTCAGACATGGCCGAGGACACACTGATAATTTGTATTGGTGACAATCACTGTGTGATTCTGTAGCAGCTGACAGTCACTGCCTGGTATTGTATGTGTGGTGAGGTAAGGATAGCTTATATTAAGCAGTGTAGGGTTGTGTGTGAGTGAGAGTTGAAGATGTACACGCTGGATTGTTATGATGGGCCTCCACAGCTCTTGTGGCAGCCAGGCAAATATGTGACTGAGGGTTGGACTGTAGTGATCCACTCTGTCTATCCGTCCGTCTGTCCATCTGACGCACACAGTGTGTCCCTTCCTCTCTACTATACATAACTATGTCTTTTTTACCTTAAGAATTTGTTTTCTTCCTGAGAACGACTAAATCCCGACTAAATTTATTGTATTTAGTTGTGTAACAGTTTCAACAATATGTTGTTGTCAGATATCCATCAAGGTAGATTATCCCATACTTATACCATCGCACTGTTGAACACTCGTTTCTGATTGGCATTCTAGAGCATGCATTATTTAAGTGATAATGCCAGAGAAGCCGGTGTTTGAAAGATATATCGGCACAGATGTTGTTAGCAAACCGTGCCAATATATCCTCCAAACAGCGGCTTCAAGGGCATTATCACTTTTATATAAGGGGTTACCAACATATTAAAAAAATGATTTACATATTCTCATTAAAAACATTATTTTGATTATTTTATTCATACTATTTCATCCTTCCACAAGATATAGTCCTGACGCAAATCTAGAGTTGCTACCCAAGCCAGCTGATTGTTCATTCTATCGGTTCGGTTGCTAGAGACACGACCCAGTCGTTAAGTCTTTTTGTTCTGCATCTATGGACCAGTCAGTCGTTCAGCCTTTTTGTTCTGTATCTATGGACGTGACCCAGTCGTTCGTTCAAAATGTTAGATTGCCATACTGGCTGGCAACATTCTTATCCCTTGCTTGCTAGCTAGCCAACTACGGCTAACTTACAGTCACGTCAAACAGTGAGCCAGAATAACAACAAAGTAGCTGCATTTGCATTTGTTTAAGCTGTTTTCTAGTGCTATTTATTTGGATACATCCATAACAATGAGCTAATGATGCACGATTTCGCCTGGCACAGAACATGTTCTCTCTCGTCAGGACATTGTTCAGAGGAGCTAGCCATCAACACCGCTAACACAATCACTTCAAACTGAAGCTGAAAAGACTGCAAACTAGCTGCACTTCGTTTCTTTTTACCAGTTTTCCATAGATTTTTCTTTGTATATATCCATAAAAATAATGCTAATTCACGATTTGGACAGGCTAAGAAAAGCTGCCTCCCGACACCTTAATTTCCATGCAACAGTTGGAGATCGAATTTGAATATTGAAACTATGTTGCAAATGTCGGAGAGACAGATAGCAAGTTTTATACAAATCTCCCCCGTTGAAAACAAAATGTTAGCCTAAAAGAAATGTGAGATAATGTCTTGATGCTTTTTATAGTGGAGATTAAGTTTATAAATTGTCTGGTTAGGCTGATGAGACAGTGGTTTGCATAGTCAGATGGAACAGAGTAAATCGGCATTTTAACTCATAGATTTAGCTGGTGGTAACTTGTGGAATACACCATCTGGAATGCAGTTTTAACCAATCAGCATTCAAGATTAGACCCACCCTTTGTATAATTCCCTATAACGCACCGCATAGTTTAATCTTACATGTTCTATGTTTGAGCTGCTTTTGAAATAAAAAAATCGAATTGAAAACATTATTGGCATTATTTAATTTGATTTTCACAATAGCAAGCTAGGACTGATGGTTTGGTTAGCTAAACAAACAAGTCTGTTTGTTTGGTTACCAAGGCAGCTACTGTACAGTTGAAGTCAGAAGTTTACATACACTTAGATTGGAGTCATTAAAACTCGTTTTTCAACCACTCCACACATTTCTTGTTAACAAACTATAGTTTTGGCAAGTCGATTAGGACATCTACTTTGTGCATGACACAAGTCATTTTTCCAACAATTGTTTACAGACAGATTATTTCACTTATAATTCACTGTATCACAATTCCAGTGGGTCAGAAGTTTACATAGAACTGTTTGGCCATAATGACCATCGTTATGTTTGAACGAAAAAGGGGGAGGCTTGCAGGCCGAAGAACACCATCCCAACCGTGAAGCACAGGGGTTGGCAGCATCATGTTGTTTTGTGCTTTGTTGCAGGAGGGACTGGTGCACTTCACAAAATAGATGGCCTCATGAGGAAGGGAAAATATGTGGATATATTGAAGTAACATCTCAAGACATAAATCAGGATGTTAAAGCTTGGTCTCAAATGGGTCTTCCAAATGGACAATGACCCCAAACATACTTCCAAAGTTGTGGCAAAATGGCTTAAGGACAACAAAGTCAAGGTATTGGGAGTGGCCATCACAAAGCCCTGACCTCACTCCTATAAAAAATGTGTGGGCAGAACTGAAAAAGCGTGTGTGAGCTAGGAGGCCTACAAACCTGACTCCATTACACCAGCTCTGTCAGGAGGAATGGGCCAAAATTCACCCAACTTATTGTGGGAAGCTTGTGGAAGGCTACGCGAAACGTTTGACCCAAGTTAAACAATTTAAAGGCAATGCTACCAAATACTAATTGAGTGTATGTAAACTTCCGACCCACTGGGAATGTGATGAAAGAAATAAAAGCTGAAATAAATTATTCTCTCTACTATTATTCTGACATTTCACATTCTTAAAATAAAGTGGTGATCCTAACTGACCTAAGACAAGGAATTTTTACTAGGATTAATTGTCAGGAATTGTGAAAAACTGAGTTTAAATGTATTTGGCTAAGGTGTATGTAAGCTTCTGACTTCAAATATAGCTATCTGGTAAACTTGCTAGCTACTTCAATGGAGGTTGAGCACATACCTTCTTGCAAATGAACACATTTCTAGCGTCAAATGTGTTCAATTATAGCCATGGTATAAAAGGGATAATCAACTCTGGAAAATAATGCAACTCCGTGGAAGGTTAGTTCCACTCGGCTAGCACATCATAGAACACACCTTCCACGTCGTTCATTATTTTCAATAGATCGTTGATTATCCCTTACATAAAAGGTCATTGTCTGGAAATGGAAAAATGGAATGTACCTATTCATACAGTACTCCAGTCTACACACATATTTCATCAGAATGACACTCATGGCATCCCTCATGTGGATCCAATTAATGTTCTATTTTTCTTCTCTATGGAATTTTAAACCATGTTTTCAAAACAAGCATCCCATGCATGCTCCCATTGTGAAACCAGAGGCATACATCTGGCCATTGTGGGGAATGTACGTTGTGTTGCTCCACAAGCATCCTTTGTCATGGGGTGTTTTAATTAGCCCAATCCAGCAGTGGGGAAGAGAGGGACGCCTATGGTGGGTTAGCTTGGGGCACAGAACCATCTGTAGGCAGCCTTCACTAGCACTCAGAGAGATGGATGGAGCAGTGATGGGGCCAGTGGGCCACAGACCCCCGGAGATCCTGCCTCCAAGCCCTATCAGCATGGGGAAGGTAGTAAACTGGAAGATACCAGACAACATCAGATGCAGCCAGGACATTTGTTGGATTAGAGTTCACAAGGATATTTTGTGGAAAAACTCAAATCCAATAACTATTATGTTGGCTTATAACTCACGCAATTGTTCTTAAAGGGAATCAGCGTTTACCTACTTAACTATTTTATGTGTTTATGACTATTGCTTTGATACTGATAACTAAACTAACTGGTTTTACACACCAACCTAGAAACCCTTTGACTTTGTAACTGACAACCAATGAATCAACATCACTGATGCCCTCCTATCTCTATCTCTCTATCTATCTATCTCTCTCTCTCTCTCCTCCCCCAGGTATCGGCCCAGTGTTAGGTCTCATCTTCATCCCTGTGATTGGCTCAGCCAGTGACCACTGCAACAGCAGCTATGGCCGCCGTCGGCCCTTCATCTGGCTGCTGTCCCTGGGTGTCCTCCTAGCCCTCCTCATCATCCCCCATGCCGACCTGCTGGCTGCCTACTTCACCTGGGGCGGACGCACCCTAGAAGTGGCCTTCCTCATCCTCGGGGTGGGCCTGCTCGACTTCTGTGGCCAGGTGTGCTTCACGCCGCTAGAGGCGCTCCTCTCGGACCTGTACCGCGACGAGGAGGACTGCAACCAGGCCTTCGCCATGTTCTCCTTTATGGTCAGCCTGGGAGGCTGTGTGGGCTACCTGCTGCCTGCGCTAGACTGGAGCCGGGGCCTGCTGTCCGTCTACCTGGGCGGCCAGGCAGAGTGCCTCTTCTTCATGCTCATCCTCATCTTCGTGACCAGCGTGCTGATCACCATGAAGGTGTCGGAGGAGCCGCCGTGTGCTGGTGTGCCGGCCCTGGAGCCAGCTCCTCTCCTGGAGGCGGGCCACTGCAGCATTCCACGCTCCTGCTGCTACCTGCTCAAATGCAAATTGCGGCTGCTCAAGTCGGGCCCGCTGCTGTGCCTGCTGAGGACGTTCTGGTCCATGACGCCAGCCATCTACCACAGCTACTGCCACGTGCCCCAGGTAATGAGGCAGCTGTGCGTGGCACAGCTCTGCAGCTGGATGGCCGTCATGTCCTTTATGCTCTTCTACACAGACTTTGTGGGGGAGGGGCTGTACGAGGGCGTGCCCAGTGCCGCTCCCGGGACCGCCTCCAGGCAGCGCTACGACGACGGTGAGTTGTCTTTCTTCTCTGTGGATATACTGTGTGATCTATCACTTACTTTGGCGAAATGCCTCTTCATCTCTCATGTAGACAATATTTGATATTATCACATACATACTTTGGCTGGGCAAGCTCTGCTTCATTATGTCCTTGATCTTTAATGTATTCACAATCAGAGAACCCAAAGTTCTCAAACGGCCACGTCCAGTAGAGTGATTTTGTATAGAGACAGTTAGAATCCTCCCCCAACCTACTAGTGAGGCCTCAAAGTGCATACAGCCCCAGTCCAGTTCACCCTGACACTCCTGTCCTCAGTCCGCACCTTCACCACTACCACCTGGCCACTCAGCTGCTTTGCCGGCTTGGACAGCTCCCTCCGCCACAGCTGGGCCGGATGCGTGCACATTCCAATGGCACAGGTGGGAGGTAGTCAGGCAGAGGAGCAAGCTTCGGTGTTGCCATAATATTACCTAGAGTTTCCAGTCACTGTACCTTTCTCCCTGGTAATAAAGCGTGCATTAAGAGTCATTAAGAGTCTGGTTCCTAATCCCCTAGAATATTGCATAGCTTTATTGGATGAGGAGAAGATGATCAGTGTAAAAGAAGACCTTCAAACTTCAAACTGCGTTGAATCTGACTGACATAATACCCCAGACTCACAGCAGAAAAACAGAGATGAGAGAGACAAAGTGAGAGAAAAACTAATGGTGAGAGGGACAAAAAGAAACCTTCTTCTCCCACACTGAGAAGTTTCCCAGGTCTGTTCTCTGTGCGTAGTGGAGCTCTGCAAGGCTTCCTGCTTCTCCCACACTGAGAAGTTTCCCAGGTCTGTTCTCTGTGCGTAGTGGAGCTCTGCAAGGCTTCATGCTTCTCCCACACTGAGAAGTTTCCCAGGTCTGTTCTCTGTGTGTAGTGGAGCTCTGCAAGGCTTCATGCTTCTCCCACATTGAGAAGTTTCCCAGGTCTGTTCTCTGTGTGTAGTGGAGCTCTGCAAGGCTTCATGCTTCTCCCACACTGAGAAGTTTCCCAGGTCTGTTCTCTGTGTGTAGTGGAGCTCTGCAAGGCTTCCTGCTTCTCCCACACTGAGAAGTTTCCCAGGTCTGTTCTCTGTGTGTAGTGGAGCTCTGCAAGGCTTCCTGTTTCTCCCACACTGAGAAGTTTCCCAGGTCTGTTCTCTGTGTGTAGTGGAGCTCTGCAAGGCTTCATGCTTCTCCCACACTGAGAAGTTTCCCAGGTCGGTTCTCTGTGTGTAGTGGAGCTCTGCAAGGCTTCATGCTTCTCCCACACTGAGAAGTTTCCCAGGTCTGTTCTCTGTGTGTAGTGGAGCTCTGCAAGGCTTCATGCTTCTCCCACACTGAGAAGTTTCCCAGGTCTGTTCTCTGTGTGTAGTGGAGCTCTGCAAGGCTTCATGCTTCTCCCCCACCCCCATCCCTACCACCCACCCCCATCCCTCCCTCCCATCCCTGCAGGACAAGGAGGAATGTCACACTCACAGTGCATTAATGTCAAACAATCAGTGTACAAAGAGCATGTTCATTCAGGTACAGGGCAGAGGCCTAGCACAAAAGTCTGAAGCCTGACATTTATTTAAGTTATTTAAATTGTATTTATTGTATTTCAACTTTATTTAACTAGGCAAGTCAGTTAAGAACAAATTCTTATTTACAATGACAGCCTACCAAAAGGCAAAAGGCTTCCTGCGGGGGCGGGGGCTGCGATTAAAAATATAAATAAATTAAATAAAAATATAGGACAAAACACACATCACGACAAGAGAGACAACACTGCATAAAGAGAGACCTAAGACGACAATATAGCATGGCAGCAACACATGACAACACAGCATGGTAGCAACACAACATGGCAGCAGCACAACATGGTAGCAGCACAAAACAGGCTACAAACATTATTGGGCACAGACAACAGCACAAAGGGCAAGACGGTAGAGACAACAGTACATCACGCAAAGCAGCCACAACACAGTATTTACTACAACACCCCATAATTGAGATGACCTTTTTCTCCGCAATGTGGTTTATCCTCAGTGCAAATGTGATTGTATACCCTGAACTTCCAATGCTGGTTAAAGCTAGTCCACTATCTCATGCAGTGTTTGTAATGTGGGCTTGGTCCTTTGCTTTCAAACAGCTAGTCGATCCACATCCTTCTCCCATGTAACATTAGCTGCCATGTTACTGAACTTGTGTCCTATGCACTTAGGGGGGAATTCAAACCTCAGTTATGCGTGCATAAATGAAACTTAATTCCCTTTTTATGCACTTTTCTCTCTACGCATATTATTTTCTGTGAACAATTGTTTTTTATTGGGTCACAAGGGCAATCCAACCATAAAACTAAAATGACACTTTTCCCCCAATTTTTTAATCTAAATATATTGTTTAAAATTAAAATAAACAACACGCACTACACTAGAATATACACAGCAAAGTCAATTTGCTAATACAACACCATCAAGTAAGCATTTTACATCACATCCAACAGTTTAGAGAGATTTCTGAGGCGGATACTTTGCATGTTTCCAGAGTGCTAGGACTGGCTTTATTCATACAAGCAGTGGATAACTCCAACATAATTACATCCTGAAAGCATGCTAGCCATTTCCTTATATTAAGGTCATGTGGTGACAACTAGCGCTGAACAACACGTTTTTTGGCAGCAGTCAACCCAGCCAGCCAAACTTTTAGCTGTTTCTCATTCAGCTGCATACCTGTGTCATTGTTAAGCAACAGCGTAATTGGTTCAAGGGGTACAGTTTTATCAACCATGTCAGAGAGGATATACGACACTTTCCTCAAACTCATAAACCTCAGGACAATCCCATATCATATGTTTGTATGTACCAAGTGTATTGAGGTTACATAGGTCACAGTATGGGTCTGTTTTGCATGAAATCTTACAAGTGGTGTCCAGTACGATCTATGACAGAGTTTAAAATGAATGAATTGATGGTTCGGGTTCTTTGATGAGTGAAATATATTCTCCCAGACATTCTCCCAATCAATAGCCTCATCATCGACAGCCAAATCATCTACCCATGTTTTAACCATTGAGAGATCTTTCTGCTTTAATCGTTGTAAGATGAGAAGAAATAGCACACACAAAACCTCTGGACTGGAATGTAAAAATCCACTCTATCACCGGGTGCCTTCCCACACTTGTACCCCACGGAACCCCACAGGCACAAAGCGCTGACTGTAGTCTTAAGAGTATAGAAAGAATGACGACCCTTGCAAATCGAAACGAAGACAAAGTTCCTGAAAACTAAGAAGACCCTTTGAGTTGCCTAGTTAAATAAAGGTTAAATAAATCAAATAAATCCGAATATTGATCCCTTTTGCAGACCAGGCTCTAGACTAACGGTTTATTACAGGAAGTGATAGCCTTGTTATGCCATAGAGGGGTATGGAGATGCCATTTCCAGTTAACACCTACACACTTCTCAACGTTCCTACAATTCTCTATTGTGTTAGAAATGATAGGACCAAAATACAGCATGCATTTCCTATTAGATATACCAGACAATAACACATCCTGCAATCTAGTAGGTGAAACAAGTTCTTCCTCAATAGTTCTCCAAGAGACTGATGTAGACTGATCAAGATTGGTGGTAAATACAAACATTTGGTAATGCAAGTCCACCATTACACTTCTGTCGTTGTAACACCTCAAACCCATCTTTGGATGTTTGCCATTCCAAAGGTATGTATGTATATGTTTATCAATCCTTCCCCAATAGCCTACTGGTGGAGGGATCGGGATCATCATGCTCAGGAAACTAATACGTGGCAACACATTCATCTTTATGGAAGCGACCCTAGTTTGTAAAGAAGCAGGCAACTTCTCCCAAACTGTTAAATCTCGTTCAACCTCCTTGTAAATCTTCTCATAATTACACTTCGCTAGACCATGCAGAGATGTCTCTACGCATATTCTGACTATTAATTTAAGCATGGGCAAACGCCAGTATCAGCCAGTGGCGGTCAGTGCCGTTTATGATGAGGCAGGACAATACATTTTTCCCATGAGCATGGTCTTATTTCTATTACTGTCATTCATATTCCATTCACCCAGTTTAATGTAACATCGATAAGTTTAGGCTACTACATGATACTCAAATGTTCCCCAAACCCATCATGAGGTTGCTACAACCTAGCCTTTAAATTAAAGTTTACAACGTAGGTGCACACAGATCGAGAGAAGTGACACATTCAATACCGCCTTGCACATGTATTCCGCCGATTCTGTGGGAAAACATTTATTGAACGGAAGCAAACGAAACGGTGATACCTGAATACCTGAATTTGTACAATAGAAACTCTTGCCTGCATCTAGCTGATATAGGGTGTAATCATTAGTTCAACAGTTGCAAACAAGAGTTTCTATTGGACAAATTCAGGTATTCAGGTATCACCGTTTCGTTTGCTTCCGTTCAATAAATGTTTTTCCACAGAATCGGCGGAATGAATACACCCCTGATTACGCGCAAACACAGTTCACTTTCATAGCAGCCACATTGTATTCCTTCTCGCATCTATGCACTCTCCTCCTCTCACCTTTTCCCTTCGCTTGTGGACTTCAATGTACAACACATCAGCTGTATGTGACCAGGCAAAAAACCTTTCTAAGCCAAACCATATCAAAACCGCTGCACACAGCCTACATCGTTGTCCCCATATTAGCTATAGTAACGTCCTAGTCAACGTAGCTAATACAATCATGCAGTAACATTAGTGTATAGTCAGTAAGCAATTTAGCAGTTCACCGGCAGGCCCTGGTTGAAATACATTTATAAAACCAAAAGTCCCTTTGACTTGGAAGAGTTCCAGTGTTGTGTTGGATAGTCATAACCTGTTCAACTTTTGTCTTTCTCTCTCTTTGAGTCAACTACTCACCACATTTTAGCTGTAGCTAATGCTTTCAGTAATATATTAATTCTCTGACAACATGTCAGTTCATGCTCCAAGAGTTCTGATAGGTTGGAGGACGTCCTCCGGAAGTTGTCATAATTACTGTGTAAGTCTATGGAAGGGGGAGAGGACCAAGAGCCTCCTAGGTTTTGTATTGAAGTCAATGTACCAAGAGGAGGACTGAAGCTAGCTGTCCTCCGGCTACACCACGGTGCTACCTAACAGAGGGCTGTTGAGGCTACTTTGTAGACCTTCATTGCAAAGCAGTGTGTTTTAATAAATGATTTGGTAACGTGAATATATTTAGTATAGTTGTATCTAAAAAGTATATTTTTAAATGTTTTAAACATTTTATTTGAATGAAATTCAATGAGAAGGATGGTCCTCCCCTTCCTCCTCTGAAGAGCCTCCACCAGTGTCAGCTATTGATTAAAGCTAGGTAAATTAGTAATCTGTTTGGAGAAAGGGATTGTAATTACACTTAGCAATTGTTTTAGATAATCTTTCCTTGTGATCCCTGAGAACGAATGTGGAACCAGTCATATGGAAGCAAACTGAAAATCAAATCAACAGGTCATGTATTACGGCCTCTATTCCACAGTGAAGTAATCTATAAATAGCTGTGCCATTGTTCAGAATTTTAATTGTATGCCCTCATAATTTGCCGGGATGAAATTTGGAGACCCAAGCTATAGACTTCTGTAGTGCCGAACCTGCCGAGTTGATTTATGTGCTTTAGAATGTTTAATTATATGCCTGGGCTTTTCTCAGTTTTATCTTACAATTTGTATCATGTTAAATATTAACCACTATCGGGAGCCACCGTCAGTAACCACATTTCATCCACAGCTTTTATGCGGGTAAAGTCATACCTTAAAAAAAAATACACAAGACAGCTGTGCTGGAAACAGGAAGTCTCAATAAAATGTTATAGATGCCAACAGATAATTTGTTAATTCAACATTATTAGGCTACAGATAAATTATGATGAATTTCACAGGGTGGTGAAAGTGCACGGTGATGAGCTTGATGCTGCTTTCCAATAAATATCTAGGGTCTTATCTAGGGTGACTTATCTAGGGTGACATGGTGATCAATGATTGACTGCCGTTTGACAAATAAAAATAGGCAGAATAATATCCATAATAATCTCATCATGTAGACTAGCGTACCCACACAGACTACCTGCACTGTATCTGTGAGCTGTTGGCTAGAGAGCAAGTGCCAAGACCAGAGTAGGCACATTTGTTATTTAAAGAAACATTTTTATGTAACAAGTTTAAAATGCTTTGAACTTTCGATTTTTATTCGGAACATAAAAACTTGCGTGAAAATGTACATTTTGTGTGCGCTACCTCATCGCGCACTGATTTTTATCCGCAACAAGTCCGTTTGGTGGAAACACACCACTGGTAGGAAAATGTGAATATTTTCTTTATGCAGATAGTTTTATATTCACATAAAAATCCGTTGCCAATTGGATGGAAACATAGCTCAATTTGTATCCTACATTTTGCATCATTCCATTCCACTCCGTTTAGCTTTCTTTCCTGTTCCTGAGGGTCGCTAGCAATAGTGGATCATATTAGACTGATGTTGTGGACATTTGGGACATGTTGCCTATTTGAATCATTATGGAACTCAGACCACACGTAGCAGCTTAAACCTGGAGCCTGGTACACGTTCACGACGACTGGACCGTTGTCATACAGTTCCATGATAAGTGAGGATTAAGGTAGATTTATAGGACTATTGTTCAACCCCTATTGTACACTTTTTTTCACCTTCCAATATGTCATGGTTTGAACTTGAATATGCCAACTTTCAGGATGAATCAAACCACTGTATTTTTGATTCATCAATATAGGCATTTTTTTGTACATACTTTCTTAACCCTAACATTTGCCTAAATAATCTACGAGATCAAAGTATTTTTAAATCTACCGGTTGGTGCTGAAACAGAGACGAATATACATATATTTAGATGGCTTTCTTTCATTGATCCCTATATTCTGAACCCATTCTCTCAATGTATTTTAGTCAGTCTGTCAGAAAAATTCTAATTAAAGGTACACCGTATTTAAAGGGATGGCTTAATAAGATAAATGTACTGAAAACCCTATCGAATGAAAACGCCACGAGAAAATCTGTTGGCCAGCAAGTCGGAGGGTGTTCAGCGGTTGAATTAAATGTGTTCAGTGTGTGAAAGGTAGCCACATCTGTAGAACGCATTACGCGACTGCATTAGGTGTCTGAATACCAACTACTGAGAAGTGTGTAGGAAAGGCGTGCGTATGAAGGTGTACATTTCCTAAGTCTAAATCGGCCCCTTACAGCTAACAGTAATATCAAACCGCTTTAAATACTACAAATAAAGTCGGCTCAGGCAGCCGACCTTTCCATAGTAGTTGTAGGCCACTTATTATGTTGATTTGGAATGAAGAACCTCCCTGTGATGCCATGTAGACTAGGGTAGAACAAACTGGGTTTCAGACACAGTATTTGTGCTGAGGAGTCTGCGCCTCTTCTTTCAAATACTTGGAGTGTTTGCTCTAGCTATCAATGTTTCCTTTTTAGTGTGGCATTTGTGATCGAATCAACACAATATTAGCCACTTTCAATGCAACATACCGAAACAAAATGAACTATGCAAGACTTAGTATGCAAAACTAGCTACGCAAGAGATTTCGTTGTAGGCAGCACGCATCGGAGTAGGATTCCATTGCATTTACACACAACTCAGGCCATACTCTACACAGACCGGTGCAGCATAACCAATCAGAGCTGCAGTAGGCGTATATGCAAATAGACCATTGCCATATATGGATCTGTGCCATTTACTTTGAACTAGACTGCGATGGTAGGCCTACATTATGATCAATAGCCACAGTAGCTTGCTTGGCCACTGTTACAACGGTAAGTTAAAGCAGGTACAGCCTCAGTGTTCACAGTAAACGCGCGCTGGCGGTTGCACAGAATTTTCACAACGTTCAAGTTTGCGCTCAGCAGACCTGAAATTTGCTCACAGCCGCATTTTCTTTGAGGGAACATTGATTAGGACATTGACACATTTGTTGCTGTTTTGGCTCTGTACTCCAGCACTGGATTTGAAATGATGCATGACTATGAGGTTAAAGTGCAGACTGTCAGCTTTAATTACAGCACTCTTTGTACATAGACCCTCCATTTTAGGGAACCAAAAGTATTGGTAAAAATGTACTTATGTGTATTAAAGTAGTAAAGGTTTCATATTTGGTTCCATATTCCTAGCACACAATGACTACATTAAGCTTGTGACTGGATGCATTAGCTTTTTTGTGTGTGTGTGTTTCAGATTATTTTGTGCCCAATAGAAACTAATGGTAAATAATGGTATTGTGTCATTTTGGAGTCACTGTTATTGTAAATAAGAATATAATATGTTTCTAGACACTTCTACATTCATGTGGATGCTATCATGATTACGGATAATCCTGAATGAATCGTGAATAATGATGAGTGAGAAAGTTAGACGCACAAATATCATACCCCCAAGACAACCTCTCACCATTACAATAACAGGGGAGGCTAGCATTTTTTGGGGGGGGGGTATGATAATTATGCATCAGAGCAGGTTAGTTCTGAAGGATTCGTTGTCATAGACATTAACCTGGCTAAAAGTTTAGCCACTTTTGTGGTACCGGTTATCCCAAATTGAACTCAGAGTTGACCAAAGTTAACTAACTCCTCAACCCTGATTCGTAGATTAGGGCTCTGATCTGTTCCGTGTGTTGATGGCATGAGCAAACCGAGAATTGAAAACACATAAAGATCCATTAATGCGCCACAGTAAAAGCAGCTATAGGTTAATATGTGGTGAAGAGGTCTGTATCTTTAAACATGATTAAAGTATTATGTGTTGTTGAGACTGTGAAATGGAACACCCCCACTAATAACTTAAATCATAAAGCCGGCTCCTACAGGGGTATTTTTTAATAGTAAGTGTCCGGATGAGGTTACTGGTCGTAATTTTGCATTTGCAACCACAACCTGTTGTGGTGTTATAGTACTGTATGTTTGACCTTGTTCTTGGGTTGTGTCTGTTTGTCTATGCATGAATCTAGGACGATTAGCTAGTTAACTAACTAGAATTATAATCATGTAGAATTATTGTTCCCATAAATGTTAGGGACATAATTGATATTACATAATCTTGTATCTTAATTTGTTACCACAACTTCAATCCTGTCTTGCAGGCATCCGTATGGGCAGCCTGGGCCTGTTCCTGCAGTGTGCTACCTCTACTGTCTTCTCCCTGCTCATGAGCCGACTGGTCCGCCATTTTGGCTCGCGCCGGGTCTACCTGAGCAGCATGGTGAGCTTCACCATCTCTGCCCTGGTCATCTGTATGTCCAAGAGTGTGGTCCTGGTCACCGTGATGTCGGCTCTGACCGGCTTTGCCTATGCCACGCTGCAGACGCTGCCGTACACCCTCACCTGCCACTACCACAAGGAAATGGAGGTAAGGACAGAAAGGCACACATACATACAGTACTCTGTGGTCCCTGTACTTCCTGAGCATAGTGTACATATGAAATCATATTTGAACTGTGATACAATTCTGTTGACTCTTTTAGATACCGTAGGAGTCAACAGCCATGTATCAGGGCTGAGTAAACAGCCATGTATGTTACAATACAAACAAACGCTCACATCGTGGTCATAGTCATATCATTTTTCTCCCTCCCTCTGTACACATACCCAGTCCAGCCCTACACAAACAAACTCCCTTGCACACACTGCCTAACCCTAGACTGTGTATTGAATTTACTTATCTCTCTTTGCATTTCAGGTTTACATGCCAAAAAAGAAAACAAAAAACTTGCTTAAGTACGGGATTGTGATCAAGCAGGACTCGATCACACATTTGACAGCCGTGTCCGAGGAGGCGGGGCTGGCCCACAAACTGGGGGGCACCAACGGGCATGCCTTCTTCAGCCAAGACGGCTCAGACTACTACCCCCCTCCCCACGGCCAGAATGGGTCGTCCCACAAAGCCACGGGCCCCGAGCAGGATGAGCCAGAGGGCTACGAGAAGCGCGGCGTAGGGTTGGACTTTGCCATCCTGGATAGCACCTTCCTCCTCTCTCAGGTCTTTCCCACTCTCTTCATGGGCATGATCGTTCAGTTCACAAAGTCCGTCACTGCCTATATGGCCTCCTCCGCCATCTTCGGCATCATCGCCATCTATCTGGCCAACCACATCATCTTTGACCAAAAGGACCTCAAGAGCTGAAAAAACAGGAACCAAGAGTGAAGGAATGCACCCCTGGCTGCACTACCACTCCCTGCGCTTGCAACGCTCCAGTGTCTTCGCTGACCGTTGCCATGGCATTACCAATGGATTGCAATGAGGCAGCCCGTTTATACGTTTGTGTGTATGTGTGCGGCAGGAATGAAAGAAAAATGTATACCCATGACAATTGTTCCCTCCAGAATTTACTGCAGCTAGTTACTGTGTGGACAAGAGAGAGACTGTGTCTGTGTATTTAGAGTGTCTCTCACCTTGTTCCTCTCAGACACGTAGATGGCCTCTCAGAAGGGTCATTTCTCCTTCTCCTCAGGTACAGCTAGCTTCACAGCATGATCGGACTCCATCAGCCCTTAGACAACTGGAATACAGATTTATTACCATTTCACTCTCATCTATGTGAGGAGTTTGTCCATGCTATATCTTTAAAACAGTCTGCTGTTAGGGCTGGATTCAATCCGTACTGTGGAAGATCTGTGTTAAAATGTAAAGGTAATTTCCGATTAAGCCCACAGCGTTTACCGTGAATGCAGTCCGTGGGAATGCGGGAACATTGCCTATAATGTGGATCTTCCGCGATACTTCTGCAATATGGATCGAATCCAGCCCTTAGTCCAAGTCAACAGGAGATTATTGCCCACTTCTCATGCAGACTGGCCAAGAGAGAAAAATAACCAATCTGGAGAGCCCATCACCTGCTTGGGAAAGGATCTGGGCTCACATAGCTCCATGCTGCTAATGTAGGGGCATTTCTGTCTGTTTCTTATTCTCAGCCAGGTTGTGCTTGCAGTCACAATGGGTGGATTATGCATTGCTTACCGAAACGTACATGTTATCACACACGTGATAAGTCAAATGAGACCATTGGACTTGTTCGTCAAGAAACTGCGAATAGAAAAATTGGGAATGTTAAGGGTAACTGGCCCCTAGTTTTGGATGTTTTTTTGGTAATAAACAGGTTTACTGTATATATTTTGTATATGAATTCATATATTTATATTCCTATGGGAATTTCTTATGCAACCTGTTTGGGTGAGGTCATCTGTGTAACTGTGGTGTTGTTAGAATGAAGTGGCTCAATGGCATCATTGCATTTTTGTTTGAAGTCTGTCATCTCAGGATAGTCACCTCTTTTCTAGAAATTTCAGACAGTGCCATATTGTGCTATTTATTACATCATTTCTACTGCCATTATCACGTTCAATCTGAAATGACACTAGGAAAGTAAATGAGGTGAATTAACCAATGCTGTAAAAAATTCAGGTACACTTCTTTTTGGAAACTCCATTAATATTCCCATGAGCAAAATACCAAAAAGTCATACTAGCAACACTGCAGCATTACAGTGAACTGGGTTACTGAAAATAGTTTTGGTATGCAAGATGTTTTTTGTGTTCTGTCATATTTTTTATGCTTTTCTCTGTGTATCGTACATCTCTTTTGAAGGTCAACATGGGTCTGTGAAAAGGTGTGTGTGTGTGTTTTTTGTTGTTGTTTGTT
Organism: Salvelinus alpinus; assembly: GCF_045679555.1. Lineage (NCBI taxonomy): Eukaryota > Metazoa > Chordata > Actinopteri > Salmoniformes > Salmonidae > Salvelinus > Salvelinus alpinus. The sequence goes on from NC_092100.1 coordinate 49,390,576, forward strand.
TTACTATCCTTGTGGGGACCAGAAGTCCTCACAAGGATAGTAAAACAAGGAACATTGGGTTAGAATTAGGGTTAGGAGTGAGGGTTAGGTTTAGAGTTAATGTTAAGGTTTAGGGAATCAATTGTTTGGTCCCCACAAGGATAGTAAAACAAACTTGTGTGTGTGAATTTCATAGTGCAGAGGAGAGAGCAGGGCAACATGACATGACTTTGGATGCAGTCTCTCCTGGAGTTCCAGTCACCTAACAGAATACTGCACACAAATAATAGCTATAAGCTACAGACTTTCTGTATCCCATCTGCTGCTGTACACTGTGGCCAGTTTATTAGGTACAACCATTTAGTACTGGGTCGGACACCCTCTAGAACAGCCTGAATTCTTCGGGGCATGGAAACTTCGCTCAACTGTTACCGTTGACACCAAGCAGGATTGGGCCATGGACTCATGCTGTTTACGCCAAATCCTGACACAACAGGAACTGTGATTCGTCAGACCAGGCTATGTTTCTCCACTTCTCAATTGTCCAGTGTTGGTGATCGCGTGCCCACTGGAGACGCTTCTTCATGTTTTTAGCTGATAGGAGTAGAATCCGGTGTGGTGGTCTGCTGCAATAGCCCATCCGTGACAAGGACTGACAAGTTGTACTGCGCCGTTATTTGCCTGTTTGTGACCCGCCTGTTAGCTTGCACGATTCTTGTCATTCTCCTTTGACCTTTCATCAACGAGCTGTTTTCACCCATATGACTGCTGCTAACTGGATGTTTTTTGTTTGTCGCACCATTCTCGGTAAACCCTAGACACTGGCCGGCCGTTTCTGAGATACTGGAACCGGCGCGCCTGGCACCGACGATCACATCATGCTCAAAGTCGCTTAGGTCACTCGTTTTGCCAATTCTAACGTTCAATCAAACAGTAACTGAATGCCTCGATGCCTGTCTGCCTGCTTTATATAGCAAGCCACGGCCACGTGACTCACTGTCTGTAGGAGCGAACCATTTTCATGAACAGGGTGGTGTACCTAATACACTGGCCACTGAGTATATTTAAATAGTAATCAAAATATTTTGTGGCCTTCAGTTATTCTTCAAAATTGGGGTTTTGTTAGTAAAACGCTTGTGTTACAATCAATATGTTATTTTATATGCATTCTGTGTATGATTTGCCTACTCTTTCTGACTTTCAATCAGAAATATGGCTGTATAATAACCAAACATAATGTAATAGCTCATTTATGCAATGATGAGATTGGCTAAATACAGTTGGCCCTATTGGATATATACTCTCATTTTGAGAATGGGGTCAAAATGAACTTGTAATATTTAATTGGCAGTTAGTGAAAGATAATACCACGTCACTCATCGTTGAAAACCAATTACTAAACAGACATGGTAACTTTTTGAAAATAGCAGATGACTTTGAGAAAATTCCCCCTGCACACAGACAAGTAAATACTTATCTGACGTACTGTAGAGCATATGGACATACTGCCAAGCCCCTTGGGAAAATAGCAGCATTTTGCAAGTGCCTCTAGAAATGTTTTTATTTTTTGGACATAACTATTTATTTATTGTTCTTTTAAAAATCATAAGCACATATTAAAGTATTTAGCATTATTTTTGTTGCATCTGTCAAAAGTGTAAAGGGCAAAAGCTATTTCTGTGAAGAAATGATAAATTATTATTTTTGTATAGATGTGAGACATCTTGCCTTCAGCGCTATAATTTATTTGAATATTCTTCCATCCCACTCGTTCATCGTGGGTTGCTTACACTCAGATAGCTTACTGATCTCAACTGCTGTCAATTTGTCCCTGTAGGATGGCAAAGTTATACTACGTATCATTATTTCATTGCGGCACTGTAAGTTGTCAGGAATCCAACTCAACTCACAAAGTTGATGATTTCCTGGTTTACCTTGCAGAATAGTACATTAATATTTAAACACATGGTTTTGTTTCGCTTTTAAGTTGTTGGTTTCATCCTGACTATTTCCTCTATGAGTTTTGGTTTTAATTAAAGGAGCAACTTTGCTGGATGTGCATGTCTTCATGATGACTAATACCTTTGCAGAGTATGGTAAACAACATTCTGTATCATTATTTATTAGTAAACAGGAAGTAGTCAATACTGTTGCATCAGGATCATTTATAACCACTGTATTGTTTCTCTGTGTTGAGTTTCCCCTATATTTAGTTTTGTTGATATTTGTTAGACATACACTATATATACAAAAGTATGTGGACACCCCTTCAAATTAGTGGATTTGGCTATTTCAGCCAGACTCGTTGCTGACAGGTGTATAAAATCGAGCACACAGCCATTCAATCTCCATAGACAAACATTGGCAGTAGAATGGCCTTAGTGAAGAGCTTAGTGACTTTCAATGTGGCACCGTCATAGGATGCCACCTTTCCAACAAGTCAGTTTGTGAAATTTCGGCGCTGCTAGAGGTGCCCCGGTCAACTGTAACTGCTGTTTTTGTGAAGTGGAAATGTCTAGGAGCAACAACAGCTCAGCTGCGAATTGGTAGGCCACACAAGCTCACAGAAAGTTGCCACCGGGTGCTGAAGATCGTAGCGCATAAAAATCATCTGTCCTCGGTTGCAACACTCATTACCGAGTTCCAAACTGCCTCTGGAAGCAACATCAACACAATAACTGTTCATCGGGAGCTTCATGAAATGGGTTTCCATGGCTGAGCAGCCACACACAAGCCTAAGATCACCATGTGCAATGCGTCCGCTGGAGTGGTGTAAAGCTCACTGCCATTGGACTCTGGAAATGCTTAATCACGTGCTGAATCACGCTTCACCATCTGGCAGTCCAACGGACGAATCTGGGTTTGGCGTATGCCAGGAGAATGCTACCTGCCCGAATGCATAGTGCCAACTGTAAAGATTGGTGGAGGAGGAATAATGGTCTGGAGCTGTTTTTCATGGTTCGGGCTAGACCCCTTAGTTCCAGTTAAGGGAAATCTTAACGCTACAGCATTCTCGACAATTCTAGACAATTCAGTGCTAACAACTTTGTTGCAACAGTTTAGGGAAGGCCCTTTCCTGTTTCAGCATGGCAATGCCCCTGTGCACAAAGCAAGGCCCATACAGAAATGGTTTGTTGAGATCGGTGTGGAAGAACTTGACTGGCCTGCACAGAGCTCTGACCTCAACCCCATCGAACACCTTTGGGATGAATTGGAACGCCGACAGCGAGCCAGGTCTAATCGCCCAACGTCAGTGCCCGACCTCACTAATGCTCTTGTGGCTGAATGGAAGCAAGTCCCCGCAGCAATGTTCCAACATCTAGTGGAAAGCCTTCCCAGAAGAGTGGAGACTGTTATAGCAGCAAAGGGGGGGGCAACTCCATATTAATGCCAATGATTTTGGAATGAGATGTTAGACAAGCAGGTGTCCACATACTTTTGGTAATGTAGTGTAAGTAACCATTGAATTTCAATAACTTAGCAACAGTGTTGTGGTCCTTTAATTATGTGTCCAAATGCCCAGTGTTTAGGTTAGTTGCGTCTCAAGATAGCAAGTGCCAAGGGTCACCTTTAAGATGGCTTTGGTTAATTGACAAAACTGTTTTGTAAATATGCTGGGGTGTATAAGACTTAATCAGGGCTCTATTCACATTGGTCCTATTTGCAGAGGACTGTATGATTATGAATCTGCTATTATGTCCTCAGTTTTAATTGATGCTCCAAATGTGTTGTTCTTTGTGTTTTCAGCCTTCATAAAAATCATATAATATTATTTTGATTATAAATCCCTCAGCTTGGGTATTGTGCAGTCACCAAATAGATTTTTTTTAATACAAAATAAATGTACTGCATTGTAAAATGCTTGTCTGGGATTTTTTATGTCACTGAGAACAACTTTGTAGTCTGTCGAAATGATTTGAACTATGGTCAATGATGGTTGCGCATGAAGCACAGTTAAAACCTTGGAAATAGCGCCATCTATTGGAATCCCAACCAACTGGATGACATTGAGGGGACCGGTGGAAGCGCGCCACTGACGTATAGGCATATGCTCCATAGTGTCATCATTACAAAGATAATATGATATGCATTTATGTTTCAGGGGAAGGAATAGTCTACGAGAGACGTTTCGGGTAACTAAATTACGCACCACTGTGCTCATGAATGCATCTTACTTTAATTGTAAGCCTATTCAAGTGTTTTAAGATAAGAATTGGTTGGGAAAGTTCTTGAACCAGCAGCATAGGAAGTGGCCCCCAAGGGTGCCATTGCTCTCCGGTGACAAGTGGACTGTTTTTACACCTTCCTTCTAAATAAGGAAGCATGCTGTCAGACATATGACCACCGACCCAATTTGGGAGCTGCCAAAGTGTCCATCATGTTCCGCAGTTGCTTAACGCCACCCAATGAGATCTCTCCCTTCCTCGGTTTCACGGGCGCTGTGACAGTGTTCCGTTGAACTCTCCACAGACTTGGCACTGCAGTTCAGCGCCTCTTTTCTTGCTTGCTTGCAACTTCACTCTCCCCATCCTCCGCCCTTGTATTATTCGAAGGGGCAGCAGTGAACTCAGCATGATGTAATCTAGAGATGCGATAGCCTGGCAAGGTGAAACAGGGTTTTGGTGAGTGGTGTTCTCCACGGCCTGTGTTGCCCACAGAGAGAGAGAGAGAGGCGCGGGGCTGCAAAACATGGTAAGCATCACCGCCACCATCTCAAGCACTGCCACGCGCACTCCCATTTCTACTCCTCTGCATTGGGGCTGTCGTCTCATGCCCAGACCCCTGATCCGCGTTCCAAAAATAATCCTCTGCCAGCATGCCGAAGGAAGAAAAACAAGAAGAGTGGTATTTTTAGGGCCATTCATTTTGACCACGTGCCCCGAAGGTAAACCGGATGGCCATTGCGCAAAGGTTCCTCATCAGTATGTCCTACGAGGCCAGCACGCACTGGACGTTGACTGCGATTGTTCTCTTGGGGTTCATAGTGGGGATTGTGTCATCATATCCTATTCCAAGCAGGACAAATGCAACGTTATTGGAGAAAAGATGGGAGACCCTCTTCTCCCACTCCATTCTGGGCATCTCGGGGGAGAAATCGGACCTGAACTGGGAGAATGACTATTTGCTAGGTATCAAAAGAGTCCGGAGGCTCTACTGCAACGTGGGTATCGGGTTTCACCTTCAGGTCCTCCCAGACGGCAGGATAAATGGTGTACATAATGAAAACCAGTACAGTGAGTTGCTTCCAAAGATGTAACGCAATATACATCACATAAAGGGGCCGTCGTCAATAATTATGGATCTAACAGCATCTATAGCCCATTTTGCATGATATGTCATCAGCCGCGAAGGGAGCATTGAATGTCTTCTAGAGCAAAGACACATCTATTAAAAACAGTATCCATCAGTGCTAACTATCTCCTTAATCTCAAACATGACATGAATGTATGGACGTATTTAGACAACAACCTATTTTTACACTGGCTCCTACAGCGGCCCAGAAACTAACAGTCACCGTGTACGTCCAAAAGGGCAATTATTAAGCCTACATGATAGCCTAAACCTATACATTTCTGAGCATATATCGAAAATTGAACGTGGGAATTTATATAGAACAAAGACTCAGCATCCTGCGTAGCAATCTGCAAGGTTACACCCACAGACGCACAGCATATGCTATAACCATTATGAACCATATTTTGTACCTATCTGATCGGATGTATTTTTCCAATATCTAATATCTGGTATTTTGTTCAATTAGGTCTAATAGAGATCTCAACGGTAGAGCGAGGAGTGGTTAGCTTGTATGGGGTAAGGAGTGAGCTGTTTGTCGCAATGAATAGCCGAGGAAGGTTATACGGAACGGTAGGTATGCACAGTTGGCTATTCCATTTATTTTCCTGCAATATTTGTTAATGTTAATGGCTCCGAGAATAGTGGTCTTTGCTATTACGCTATGACTGGTCGGGTTTTTATTTGCATGTCATATTAACTATTGGATGTGCCTATCTTAACGTGTGCTGTGAATTATGTGAGTATAAATATGATCATGGAATGGTAGGCTATTTGGTATTGTTAACGATATGTTCCCCCAATCTTATTATGCATTCTTTTGAAATGATAAGCAGTAAATGGGCTAAGGGCCTGTTCATGGTCGATTTGCCTTCGGCTATAATGATGAGGTTAACAGACGCATAATTGTGTCACGCGCTGTAATATGGCCCTGCGTGCGAGGGAAAGTCCCCCGATACTCCAGAACCTTTTCATCGGGACCTGGGACTGTATGCAATTAGTCCTTTAAAGATGAATATGAGGCCTATTTACATGTTAGGTTACACTTATAGGCTATGGCTATCACTGATTGAAGTGCATCCTTTGATTATGGACATTGAACCAAGAGACAGGAATGATGATTTCATTAGGGTATCTCTGACGGACATCATCAGGCAGGCTTGTTGGAAGTCCCAGCACATCCCGTCTTTTCACAACGTATTATTGCAGAACATTTTCAAACATTTCTATCCAACAAATACTCTGAAAAATATTGTTAGAGAATTGTTTAGACAATTAAACAAACACGATTAGCAATTAACAAAGTGCAAGGTGCGCACAAGAAGGCCCACAGCTCTACAATTGCGCATGAATTAACAGTCCCCCCAAAAATACACTTACAATTAAAAACCTTTTGACATCAATAATTTCACAAATAACACATTGGTTAATATGCTAATTAATTACCCATATGGGTGAGAAATAAGTGTCACAGCAGTGCTACATGTGCGTAATACCCCAGTTATTGATGTTTAAACGGATGGTTCACATTTGCGTCATCTTATTAATACACAAAAATAAGTCAATAGACCCAGGGAGTAAGCAAACCAACATTTGATTTTGTTCAGTAAGCTGCAGTTTAGCATTGTCTTTATCAAGCACAAAGTATGGGAGTGGTAGGGCCTCTGTTAGCATGCTCCCAATAGCACAAATTACTCAAAAACAGCAACATTCACATTGTAATTTCCTTTGAAATTGAATGAATATGATATTTCAAGATGATCTCAGTTGATTTAAAGTTTTGAGTTCCAGGTTTCAAAAAATATGTGGTAAATGTAATTTTCGTTAGATATCGCCTCAAGGACATACAGTGGGGAGAACAAGTATTTGATACACTGCCGATTTTGCAGGTTTTCCTACTTACAAAGCATGTAGAGGTCTGTAATTTTTATCATAGGTACACTTCAACTGTGAGAGACGGAATCTAAAACAAAAATCCTGAAAATCACATTGTATGATTTTTAAGTAATTAATTTGCATTTTATTGCATGACATAAGTATTTGATACATCAGAAAAGCAGAACTTAATATTTGGTACAGAAACCTTTGTTTGCAATTACAGAGATCATACGTTTCCTGTAGTTCTTGACCAGGTTTGCACACACTGCAGCAGGGATTTTGGCCCACTCCTCCATACAGACCTTCTCCAGATCCTTCAGGTTTCGGGGCTGTCGCTGGGCAATACGGACTTTCAGCTCCCTCCAAAGATTTTCTATTGGGTTCAGGTCTGGAGACTGGCTAGGCCACTCCAGGACCTTGAGATGCTTCTTACGGAGCCACTCCTTAGTTGCCCTGGCTGTGTGTTTCGGGTCGTTGTCATGCTGGAAGACCCAGCCACGACCCATCTTCAATGCTCTTACTGAGGGAAGGAGGTTGTTGGCCAAGATCTCGCGATACATTGCCCCATCCATCCTCCCCTCAATACGGTGCAGTCGTCCTGTCCCCTTTGCAGAAAAGTATCCCCAAAGAATGATGTTTCCACCTCCATGCTTCACGGTTGGGATGGTGTTCTTGGGGTTGTACTCATCCTTCTTTTTCCTCCAAACACGGCGAGTGGAGTTTAGACCAAAAAGCTCTATTTTTGTCTCATCAGATCACATGACCTTCTCCCATTCCTCCTCTGGATCATCCAGATGGTCATTGGCAAACTTCAGACGGGCCTGGACATGCGCTGGCTTGAGCAGGGGGACCTTGCGTGCGCTGCAGGATTTTAATCCATGACGGCGTAGTGTGTTACTAATGGTTTTCTTTGAGACTGTGGTCCCAGCTCTCTTCAGGTCATTGACCAGGTCCTGCCGTGTAGTTCTGGGCTGATCCCTCACCTTCCTCATGATCATTGATGCCCCACGAGGTGAGATCTTGCATGGAGCCCCAGACCGAGGGTGATTGACCGTCATCTTGAACTTCTTCCATTTTCTAATAATTGCGCCAACAGTTGTTGCCTTCTCACCAAGCTGCTTGCCTATTGTCCTGTAGCCCATCCCAGCCTTGTGCAGGTCTACAATTGTATCCCTGATGTCCTTACACAGCTCTCTGGTCTTGGCTATTGTGGAGAGGTTGGAGTCTGTTTGATTGAATGTGTGGACAGGTGTCTTTTATACAGGTAACGAGTTCAAACAAGTGCAGTTAATACAGGTAATGAGTGGAGAACAGGAGGGCTTCTTAAAGAAAAACTAACAGGTCTGTGAGAGCCGGAATTCTTACTGGTTGGTAGGTGATCAAATACTTATGTCATGCAATAAAATGCAAATTAATTACTTAAAAATCATACAATGTGATTTTCAGGATTTTTGTTTTAGATTCCGTCTCTCACAGTTGAAGTGTACCTATGATAAAAATTACAGACCTCTACATGCTTTGTAAGTAGGAAAACCTGCAAAATCGTCAGTGTATCAAATACTTGTTCTCCCCACTGTACTTTTACGGTTTTATAAACACTTTTATTTCTTATGAATTTTAGATTGAGCAAGAGATGTGCTAGTCTTTAGAGACAAAGGTTTGCAGGTTCTTGGCCTGCTATCAGCCCCAAATGTGCTCCAATATATTAGTGCATGGCTCCCCTACTTTACACGTGAACCAATCCCGGATGAGGATGAAATGATTGCATGGCAAGTATTTTTCTGTGCATCCTGTACAACCATATCAAACTGCTAACTGTGAAACTAGACTTGGCCACACATTTTCTTAGGCTTGTTCTCCTTTGCTATTTTCAGACAGTCTTCCATGATGAGTGCAAGTTCAGAGAGAGCATGCTGCCAAACAACTACAACGCCTATGAGTCTTCCGTTTACAGAGGCTCCTACATTGCTCTCAGCAAGCATGGCCGTCTGAAGAGAGGCAAAAAGGCCACCACTGCCATGACTGTTACACACTTCCTCCCCCGAATATGAGCAAAACTGGCAATAACTCACTTATTTGCACATGTGGATTGTTTTCCAGGTAACATTATGCTGTATACATGCATACACCAATACAAATGGACTGCAAAAGAAAGAAATACCACTATATATGATGGTATTTATTCAGTCTTTTGTATGTACATTTCGGTAGCTTACTTTGTTTTACAACTTATGGATATGCCATTATTTGCTGCTTATTATTTTAATGAGTATTATATAAGGGGTGGAGAAGCTTCATCTGACCCCTTCACTTTATATGGGTGCTTGCCATAGCTGGTGGAGGCCTTGCCCTGTCAGTGGATGACAGCTCAGCCTCTAGAAGTGAAATGGATACTTTTTATTACCTCAAAGCGCCACGTCCCGAATGAAAAAAAGGTGTGCATGAAATTTCTACTGAGAAGAATGCCTGTTTACTTTGAACTTTTGTCGTTATCAATCAAGGACTAGACATTTTCCATCCTCTGTGTCAACATTATACCATTGTATAGTAAGGGTAACTAGAGCACTTGTTTGTTTCCTTGCTTTGTGATGAGATGGTGTGTGCCTTTGATTCCTACTTGCGGGCCCCTTCCCTTGCATGCGAGAAATGCGCCCCTCAGTCAGAAATAGGGATGACACGCAGGTCATCACTAACCTCATACACTCCAGGGGGCTTTAGCCCAATTCCTAGAGGCCCACAAGTATCTTCAGTTTCTTTTCTTTTCAGAATAACATCAATCAAGTAATTGAGGCTCTAATTGAGACTCTGTGTCCAAGTTCATAGCCGTTGATGTGGGAAGCTAGAACTGGAGACCCACCATCCTAGGGGGCTTGACAATCCTGGCTTTTATGAGGCTAGATGGTTTTATGAGGCTAAGTGTATGGTGGCTAGATGGTCAGACCAGATTGAAATGTGTGTCTGTGCCTGGTCTTGGACTAAAGGGAGCCTGCTGTAGAAATCAAACAGTTTGATTCCTTTTGAAACTGATGAGGGTTGAAACCTTAACTTGTGCTGGTTCGATTTCTGTTGTTGCACTTACAGTATCTCCATTTCTGCAGTAAATGTTGAGCTGCAGAAATAGTGCTTGTTTTCACATTCACTCTGGAAATGAGGGTCTGCTACATTCATTTGAAGTAACGTCAATATTACATTGACATTTTTTGAGAGGTGTTGCTTATGTCATGCAACTGAGATTTGCTAACAATATTTCAGGTAGCTAGTGCAATCTGTATTTTACATATAATATCTGTTAGTTAGATCATAAGGATTGTACTCATAGGTACCTGTTTCTCTCTTTTATTGCTTAAACCAGTTTTTAAGTTGTAAGGTCTTGTGTGAAAGAAAAACAGAAGCAATGTCTCAAAGCATTTCCCCAAAGGCTTACAGTAGTGATGTTTGGGCTTTGTGCATTGAAGTCAATGCTTGCTTGCTCTCCTCCTCGAATACTGTACGTTTCCATAGTGGAGGGATAAACATATACAGTAATGTACTGACATGCAGAAGAGTACTTATATGGGACTGTGCATGTGGTACCCATTGTTCTTTTAACCTGCTAAGGATGCAGATCATATTGGACAAGCTACTCCCCAAATACCCGAGCAGACCCCCCTTGTCCAGTTGACACTGTAAAACCCTTTGTTCAACAATGGCCATGAGATTCCAGAAGTATCCTTCCTCTCCCATCCGGAGCCATTTTAGTCCAAGGTCAGAGTCATAGACTTCTTTCACTGTGTCTAGGCACGTGATGTTCAGGTTGACCCGGATCTCTTTTCCCCTTTGACCCGCGTTCGCTCTGTTATTCCTTTATTTATTCATGGTTGATATGTAGCTCGAAGAAAACCTTGCATGAATGACATACAGTGATTTTTAGGTGTAAGTGGTTTGATGATTCTGTACCTCTCTTTGACTGGTGGGCAATGAGCATGGACTTATTGGGAATGGAGGGGCATAATCTGATTTAAAGACGGTTTATCTTTGGTTATTACAGTGCTATAGGTATGTTTGGTGCGTCAGAGTAAAATCCATAAGAAATGTTGTCATCTTTTACCTCTTTTACATTTACACCTGTTCAATTCTTATTCCAACACAGCATTCATCGGTAGCCAACTGTAAAATGGATTTGAGCTGGTACTTACCTTCACCCAAGTGCTTGTAGTAGGAAGAGACAGGCTACAGGCTCGATGCAGTGTCTAGTTGAGATGGAACCCAGAAAGCATCCATGTGTACACCCATCATACTCTGTATCTGCCACAGCAAAAGAGCAAGCAGAGGTGTTATCAGATCAATTTACCTTGAGTCAGGAATAAGATGGAATTGTCTTGCTGTGCAGTGCTAGCAAAGCACTACTTCCAAGGAAGATGGTATACAAAGAGGATGACAGACAATGAAAATATGTAACACAAAGGCTGTTTTGGATGTGGGCCGTTATGAAGTTTTGTTCAGTCTTCCAAGTAGAGTTATCTCTACAGATAGCACCAGATCAAGCCTACCTATATTGTCACAATGTAACTGAAAAATGTCTTGAGAATGATCTATTCAGGATTGTGGAATGAATGAAAACTAGCTTTTCTACTGTTTTGCATGTGTCTTTCTGGGATGACGTAGCAGGATTCATGGTTTCATTTCATCTGGGTGGTGCAACAACATCCTATTGTATTTATCATTCATATTTTTTTTGCCGGTCCATATGTACAACAGGACACTATCTGGACAACCTTGAGATTTTGTATGAAAAGCGTGATATAAAATAAATCTATTATTATTATTAACAAGCAAATACATGAACTGAAATAGAGATATTTGGAAGTGTGAGAATTGTGCCTCCGTCAAAATGGTTTCTTATGTCATAAAGAGCACCTAGTTCAGTGTGCACCTGTTAGACCTACACACAAGTCTTTGTACTAAATGCATTAAAGCTGCTCAAAGAGTGTTAGATACTCAAATGGTGTTCAAGCCTACAGTAACTTACAATGCAATCCATTGTGGGCTCTCCAACTTGTGCAAAGGTGGCGGTAGCGAGTCTGTGTGTGCCCTGTGTGTCGGCAGCCTTAGTTTGTGTTCTCACTCAGTTTTATATTCCTGCACTGAGGGGAGTGTGCATCCTCTAAATCCCCCTCGTCTTTTTTAACATATACCTTACCTTCTGCCTTAGTTCCGATTTATTGAAATGATTGTAAATTAGTTTGAAAAACAGACTTCTCCAATCATTTGTTTCTGAAAAAAAATAAGTTGACGAGTAAGAATACTAATATATAAAAAATGGTTGACCTTTTATTTTTGTACGTATGTGCTGTGCACAACAGTCAACTGTATTCCTGCAATAATAATAAAACATGTTTTATATGGGTTGTTGTTATGCCTATGGTTCATGTCAATTGTGAACTGGATTTAGCATATGACAGAACCTCCTATATGTTGATTTTGTCAAGGCCACCCTGAGTATTTTAGATTGAGAAGTATATTATACACTATTCAAAAATAAAATAAGCCAGCGAGTGTTTCTTTGTGGCAATTGATATGTAAACTGAACTCTTTCAAGGATTATACTGCAATTTTTAGCACACTCATATTACCTTGATGTGTGTGTGCAGCTGGGGCCCCCCCCTCTGGCAAAAATAAATATAGCCAAGTTTTGGGAAGAATATGGTTCCATTTGGTCCCCTACACTCCAGATGTGTTCAGGGATAGTGTGTGTGTGTGTGTGTGTGTGTGTGTGTGTGTGTGTGTGTGTGTGTGTGTGTGTGTGTGTGTGTGTGTGTGTGTGTGTGTGTGTGTGTGTGTGTGTGTGTGTGTGTGTGTGTGTGTGTGTGTGTGTGTGTGTGTGTGCGTGTGTGTGTGTGTGTGAGTGAGTGAGAGATTGAACCTGTCCAGTACTTTAAAAAGAAGAGGAGAGGCTAGGGGGCAAAAACAAAAGAGAGCCCAGACCCTCAGGTAGGCAACCTCTACTTGCAGGTAAAATGCAAATAAACTGTACCAACCAATAGAAATGCAGACCACTGTAAAGGCGATTGCTCAAGCAGAGAGCAGGAATGGCACATGGGCCAATTACCTTTGAGGTGAGGGTTGTGAAGTTCCCTACTAATGTAAGATTTAAACGATTCCATACATCATTTCCCGCACATATAAACTACATCATTCTGTTGACCCTGAGAGTTTTTAACACGTTTTTTAGGTAAAAGCGAGCATAATGTACTGTTAGCCGTGTTATATAATGAGTTTTTGAAACTCAAACTAACATCCGGTCAGACAAAAAAACATCGACAGGATTGGGCCAGTCACAGAGCTGTCAATCTTCAAATATAACTGTGGTCAACACTGCAGCTAGAGCACATCGCGGATTACGGTGTGAACCCGCACATTTCCCCAACATGCACCCGGCTTTCTTCGCGATCTGGCTGGCCGCTCTACACCAATCAATGCCGGTAAATTGTTTCCCTGTGCACTTAGACCCATCGCAGCCGTGCAAAACAATTAAAGGAACGAGCAAGCGCTCAGCGTCTGTCGATTTAGGAGATTATTTATTGAAGGCGAATTTGAATGGACATGTAAATAAACCCATCTCCATAAACTCTCTGGGTAAGTTTAGTTTTCTGTAATAAACTATTTTCACACTATGCTTTATTTTAAAGTTATCTATTTGTGAAATGTAAGTTTTCATTCAAGTTTTTATTTTACACACAAACTAAAAGCGAGTGTTCCATTTACACTGCCATTTATAAATGAGGACATGTTCTTTTTCTGGAGTTGGACAGCTGTGTAGGCATTGCTTAGGACATCTGAGCTGAAGTTTTGTATTCAAGGATTTACAGAGCCTGTCCCATTTCAGATTTCTAAATATGTCCATCATTTTTCTTGAGAGTTTTTTGTACTTATCTAATTAATGTATTTTACAGGTGCTTCCGTTTCTCAGTAGTTTGTCATTCTGTTTGCAGCGTTTGTATCAGGAGTTATCAAAATTGCTGTTGACAATCCACAGCGTTATGCAGGCTTTTCTGTTCAAGCCCAGTGCTACTCAGCGGTTCATCAAGACCATGAATAGTAGAATCAGGTGTAATATGGAGTTTTCCCGCCTTTACTGCTATAACAGCCTCCATTCTTCTGGGAAGGCTTTCCACTAGATGTTGGAACATTGCTGCGAGGACTTACTTCCATTCAGCCGTAAGAGCATTAGTGAGTTTGGGGACTGATGTTCGGCTATTAAGCCTGGCTCGCAGTCGGTGTTCCAATTCATCCCAAAGATGTTCGATGGGGTTGAGATCAGGGCTCTGTCCAGGCCAGTCAAGTTCTTCCACACCGATCTCAACAAACCATTTCTGTATGGACCTCACTTTGTGTATGGGAGCATTGTCCAAACTGTTGCCACAAAGTTGGAAGCACAGAATCGTCTAGAATGTCATTGTATGCTGTAGCGTTAAGATGTCTCTACACTGGAACTAAGAGGCCTACCCCGAACAATGAAAAACAGCCCCAGACCATTATTCCTCCTCCACCAAACTTTACAGTTGGCACTATGCATTGGGGCAGGTAGTGTTCTCCTGGCATCCACCAAACCCAGATTCGTCCGTCGGACTGCCAGATGGTGAAGCGGGATTCATCACTCCAGAGAACGCGTTTCCACTGCTCCAGAGTCCAATGGCGGCGAGCTTTACACCACTCCAGCCAATGCTTGGCATTATGCATGGTGATCTTAGGCTTGTGTGCGGCTGCTCGGCCGTGGAAACCCATTTCATGAGGCTCCCAACAAACAGTTTTTGGGGGGGTATTTTATTAGGATCTCCATTAGCTGTTGCAAAAGCAGCAGCTACTCTTCCTGGGTTCCACACAAAACATGAAACATAATACAGAATGACATAATACAGAACATCAATAGACAAGAACGGCTCAAGGACAGAACTACATAAATATTTTTTAAAGCTACACGTAGCCTACATATCAATGCATACACACAAACTATCTAGGTCAAATATGGGGGAGAGGCGTTGTGCCGTGAGGTGTTGCTTTATCTGTTTTTTGAAACCAGGGTTGCTGTTTATTTGAGCAATATGAGATCAAATCAAATTTATTTATATAGCCCTTCTTACATCAGCTGATATCTCAAAGTGCTGTACAGAAACCCAGCCTAAAACCCCAAACAGCAAGCAATGCAGGTGTAGAAGCACAGTGGCTAGGAAAAACTCCCTAGAAAGGCCGAAACCTAGGAAGAAACCTAGAGAGGAACCAGGCTATGAGGGGTGGCCAGTCCTCTTCTGGCTGTGCCGGGTGATTATAACAGAACATGGCCAAGATGTTCAAATGTTCATAAATGCCCAGCATGGTCAAATAATAATAATCACAGTAGTTGTCGAGGGTGCAGCAAGTCAGCACCTCAGTAGTAAATGTCAGTTGGCTTTTCATAGCCGATCATTAAGAGTATTTCTACCGCTCCTGCTGTCTCTAGAGAGTTGAAAACAGCAGGTCTGGGACAGGTAGCACGTCCGGTGAACAGGTCAGGGATGGAAGGAAGTTCCATGCAATAAGGGCTCTATATAATACTGTACGCTTTCTTGAATTTGTTCTGGATTTGGGGACTGTGAAAAGACCCCTGGTGGCATGTCTGGTGGGATAAGTGTGTGTGTAAGTTGAATATGCAAACAATTTGGGATTTTCAACGCATTAATGTTTCTTATAAAAATAAGTGATGTGCTGATTTTGCTTCCAGAGTCAGTTTGGAACTCGGTAGTGAGTGATGCAACCTTCAGCATTCGGCAGTCCCATTCTTTGAGCTTATATGGCCTACTACTTCGCGGCTAACACGCTGCTGCTCCTAGACGTTTCCAATTCACATTAACAACACTTACAGTTGACTGGGGCAAATGTGAACTATTGTTGCATCACCATCTTTATCGCAAAAAAGAAATACAAGTACAAACCTAACTTTAAGCTACACATGATTTTAACAGAAGTAATGAACTGTATATTGATCAGCACAGCAAATGATAAAACAGGACCATGTTTGAAACACAAGTGGTTCTGAGCTTAATTCAATATTACACAGGTGAGCTAATAGTATCAGAAATCAGGAATGCACACAGGCTATATCTATCTGAGCTACTGTGTCTAACACACCGCCACCTGTTGTTATGTTGGGCACCTACTGACCAAAAAAGGATGTTATTATGATGAAAAATGTTAAACCTTTATTTTAGCAATACATGTCATTTAAGGAAATACAGGCATGTCCCACATTACTACAAGACAAAACCGCTTAATCAAGCCTGATGGTCTTGTACATATAAAAGCAAAGTTAGCTTTCATTTAGCTTGAAAAAGTAGCATAATGGGATAATGTCTTACTGTGGTGTGTGAATAATCCAATGCTTTATCTTGTATGCGGTACAAATCACATTATTGTGGAAGCACCTCCTCTAAGAGCCTGAATTAGGCTGTTTGAGAAGGTTTGAATCCTAAGCAACCTGCCTACACATAGTTTGAAGTACAACACCAACATAGCTGCTGTTGTAGGTCAAAGCTGTTTGCTGGAAAACCTTGGTAGAGCATGGGTGGAATAGGCGTTGTGGTGTTCATGTGAATTTCCTTTATTTTTTGGCTTCAGACCAATGCCTAGTCTCACTTAGTTTTTTGTTGTCAAAATCATCTATTAAAAACACATGCATTGATTGCCCCAAACATACTCACTTGAAATGTTACTACTTAATTAAAAATGTTCTCTCTAACCAAGTGGATTATTTATCTTTCGGCTCCCCTACTGGTTTATATATGTAAACAAGTTTATAGATCTAATTTCATTAGATTATTTATATATACAGTGCATTCGGAAAGTATTCAGATCCCTTGACTTTTCCCACATTTTGTTACGTTACAGCCTTATTCTAAAACTGATGAGGAAAAAAATGTATTTAATCAATCTACACACCAATAATGACGAAGTGAAAACAGGTTTTCAGAAATTTTTGCAAATGTATAAAAAAACAGAAATACCTTATTTACATAGGTATTCAGCTATGACACTCGAAATTGAGCTCAGGTGCATCCTGTTTCCATTGATCATCCTTGACATGTTTCTACAACTTGATTGGAGTCCACCTGTGGTAAATTAAATTGATTGGACATGATTTTGAAAGGCACACACCTGTCTATGTAGAGTCTCACAGTTGACAGTGCATGTCAGAGCAAAAACCAAGCCATGAGGTCGAAGGAATTGTCCGTAGAGCTCCGAGACAGGATTGTGTCGAAGCACAGGTCTGGGGAGGGTACCAAAAAAATTCTGCAGCATTGATGGTCCCCAAGAACAGTGGCCTCCATCATTCTTAAATGGAATAAGTTTGGAACCAACAAGACTCTTCCTAGAGCTGGTCGACCGGCTAAACTGAGCAATCGGGGGAGAAGGGCCTTGGTCAGGGAGGTGACCAAGAACCCGATGGTCACTCTGACAGAGCTCCAGAGTTCCTCTGTGGAGATGGGAGAACGTTCCAGAAGGACAGCCATCTCTGCAGCACTTTATGGTAGAGTGGCCAGATGGAAGCCACCCCTCAGTAAAAGGCACATGACAGCCTGCTTGGAGTTTGCCAAAAGGCCCCTAAAGGTCTCTCAGACTATGAGAAACAAGATTCTCTGGTCTGAAGAAACCAAGATTGAACTCTTTGGCCTGAATGCCAAGCGTCATGTCTGGAGGAAACCTGGCACTATCCCCACGGTGAAGCATGGTGGTGGCAGCATCATGCTGTGGGGATGTTTTTCAGGGACTGGGAGACTAGTCGGGATCGAGGGAAAGATGAACGGAACAAAGTACAGAGACGAAACCCTGCTCCAGAGCACTCAGGACCTCCGACTTGGGCGACGGTTCACCTTCCAACAGGACAATGAACCTAAGCACACAACCAAGACAATGCAGGAGTGGTTTCAGGACAAGTCGCTGAATGGCCCAGCCAGAAACCAATATTTTTTTATGTTTCTAAATAGGACATTCACCAGCACAAAATGCACACTCTTCCATGGGCACTGTGAGGCTGGATAGGCTGCGCTTCAGCTCTCAAAATCCATTCCAATATCAACTGCGCTATCGTTAACTAGCTTATGTGGGTCTTAACTTCCCATTAGCGCTGCATGAAATTGTCAGTTTTGCACTTGTTTTTAAGGACACACCTCGACTATTACCACCCCTCCCACTCAGCACAAGCGAGCTGTTGTTAGACAGGCAGGCGTTAAGGCTGGAAAATGCCACTGCGCCAGTTTTTTTACATGAAGAAATTGCAAAAACAAATGCATTTGACACTTAATTCCAGCTGTAAATAGAGCCCAAGTGTCCTGACCATGTCCAAATTAACTAATTCAACAAAGTGCCTTATTTTGTAGAATTGTTAAATCATTCGCCTAAAGGAATAAATTGTCTGTCTCCATACTTAGTGTGAATTTTATGTATTTTTTCCAGTAGTTGTCCTCCCAATAAGAACAGAAACAAGTGACGGTGTGCCAATATTGGACTTTAAAAGTAAACACTTCTTATGTGTGGACATCGAGGGAAAGTTGTTCAGTTCTGTAAGTATTGCATGGCAAGGTCATCCATGGATGGCCACCCTGGGAACAGTCAAATCTGCTCTCCCAAATCACTATTCACATTCATTGTACCATATGATTTTGTGGATTTAATATAACCTATTCATGTAAAATTCAAGTTGTGTTTCTGTTGTCACTCCCCACCAGATGATGGACAGCAGGAAAGAGTGCCTTTTCCAGCACCTGCAGATGGAGAACCATGTTGACCTGTTCTATTCATCTAGCAATGGACTGTTGCTCCACCTGGAAGGGGCTAAGATCCATGTTAAAAGGCATGACTTGTTAAAGAGACACCTGGTTTACAGAAAGAAGAGGAGCCAACAGGTCAACGCAGAGAACCCAGAAGCAGAGCCCATCATGTCTGATCAGGATATGCAACAGGACCAAGAACGAGCTGGTGCCGTTTCCAAGGAGACCATCACTTCTTGTGACGACCCTTTGCGGGTGTTGCATTCCAATAGCCCAGGCAGTCCTATCAAAACGGCTGTGGAAAAGACAGCGAAAGAGTGAAGTACTGACCAAGAACTTGACTAGGAAGGCCAGAGAAATGGGCTTTGAGTTTGACGCAACCTTTTGCGAGATAACATTAAGGGAGATATCTCCATGCACCAGTGCCTCAGTCCTTGTGTGTTTGTGATTTGGCATTGTCTGGATGGAGTGGTCACAAGACAATTTGAGTAAGAGCATGTTAGATTGAAACAAGGAGGTGAATTAGATCTGTGCCCATCACTAGAAAGAGTCTTACAGTATATGTTGAGGTAGTTCTTCCTAAAGTCAGGAATGAGTTGATGAGGATCGGTGGATGAGACCATGTGTATAGCACAGTGAGATACCAACATTTTGGTTAAGCAAGGGCATGATGAACTTTTAAATATTTACATTGCGAAAGGCAGGGCACGGTGGGAGTACGTTGAATGTTTCAAACAGTTGGGTTTTCTCTGAGTTAGGGATGAAAGTCCGATTTTAAATCATGATGATTCAGGCTGATCCTGAAAATGTGCAGGCTCATTTTAAACCAGGCACTTCTTGTTTTTATTACGGCCTATAAACAATTCAGGCAGGTCACCCATCATTTCCTTATCTACATTCCAAAGTATCTTATTTTAATTAATACAGAAATACATGTTTGAGTAGCAGTTCATGAGGAGCTGGCCAGTTTGGCAACATTCAAGGTAATTCTTCTCTTTAATGGTATGACAGGGTTGAAAGAGTGTCGATGTCCTTTCACCCCTTTTACAAAGTTAAATTTTAAACTGGTTTGGCATTGAGCCTGATGTTGCAATATTTTAGTTGCATTAGATTTTCCTATGTCAAAATGGACCAAAATTGCTGTTTTAATTATTGTAATTATTATTTTATGCAAGATTGCATTGTAACTTCTATTAATTGCAGGCCATTTTTCAATAGATATGTTATGAAATTACTATATTTCGTCAATATAAAGGTTGTGGATGTTAACTACGTTTAAATATGGTAAATATACTGTACATGTATCAAGGTTGTTTGACTGTCATTATACAGTACAGACATGTGGCTGAATGATGTTACTTCAACACCCACAACAAATTGTAGCTGGTGCTGGACACCATTAGGAAAAAGCAATGAGCCATAACAATATAATGTTTATTTATTCAAATGTATTCACATATTGTTATTTATAATGCTTGTTTTGTATGGATGCTTATTGTCTTATCATAAAATGTATATATTGAAACATTTCTAAAATATAACAGATTCTGACAATGTAATCATTACTGTACATATCATTTGAAATAATGTTCATTTTATTAGGTTAATACCCTTAAATGTTTGTTAAATATATCAATCGAGTTTATTGTCTTCAGCATTTTAGAATAAAAACATTATGTCCTTTTCACACTCTAGGTTCAGGAATACACCTTGTTCACACTGTTTTCAATTTTCAGCTCTTGGTAACACTTTACATTAGTAGCCTGCTTTTAGATAGGCAGCCCAATTCTGTTATGTTTTTCACTAATTGGCTCTGAAAAAGATCTGATGTGAAAAGATCTGATGTGATTAGTCAAAAGATCAATTAGTGGGGGAAAAAATATACTTTTTAAATGTAGCCTTTATTTAACTAGGCAAGTCAGTTAAGAACAAATTATTATTTACAATGATGGCCTACATAAAATATCAGAATTGGGCTGCCTGTGTGAATGCAGCTGTAGTAATGCTGTAATTCAAATCAAATTTGATTTGTCACATGCTTTGTAAACAAGTGTAGACGTCTTGCTCCCAGACAAACTAAACACCTTCTTTGCCTGCTTTGAGGATAATACAGTGTATACATCTGGCCCTTCTTTGGACACTGTGTTAACTAACCTCCAAACGAGCTTCAATGCCATACAACACTCCTTCTGTGGCCTCCAACTGCTCTTAAACGCTAGCAAAACCAAATGCATGCTTTTCAACCGTTCGCTGCCCGCACCCGCCCGCCCGACTAGCATCACTACTCTGGACGGTTCTGACCTAGAATACGTGGACAACTACAAATACCTAGGTGTCTGGCTAGACTGTAAACTCTCCTTCCAGACTCATATCAAACATCTCCAATCCAAAATCAAATCTAGAATCGGCTTTCTATTTCGCAACAAAGCCTCCTTCACTCACGTCGCCAAACTTGCCGTAGTAAAACTGACTATCCTACCGATCCACGACTTCGCCGATGTCATCTACAAAATAGCTTCCAATACTCTACTCAGCAAATTGGATGCAGTCTATCACAGTGCCATCCGTTTTGTTACCAAAGCGCCTTATACCACCCACCACTGCAACCTGTATGCTCTAGTCGGCTGGCTCTCGCTACATATTCGTCGCCAGACCCACTGGCTCCAGGTCATCTACAAGTCTATGCTAGGCAAAGCTCCGCCTTATCTCAGCTCACTGGTCACGATAACAACACCCACCCGTAGCACGCGCTCCAGCAGGTATATCTCACTGGTCATCCCCAAAGCCAACACCCCCTTTGGCTGCCTTTCCTTCCAGTTCTCTGCTGCCAGTGACTGGAACGAATTGCAAAAATCGCTGAAGCTGGAGACTTACATTTCCCTCACTAACTTTAAACATCAGCTATCTGAGCAGCTAACCGATCGCTGCAGCTGTACATAGTCCATCTGTAAATAGCCCACCCAATCTACCTACCTCATCCCCATATTGTTTTCATTTACTTTGCTGCTCTTTTGCACACCAGTATCACTACTTACACACCATAATCTGCTCATCATCATCTGCTCACCTAGCACTCCAGTGTTAATCTGCTAAATTGTAATTACTTTGCTCCTATGGCCTATTTATTGCCATTCCTCATACCATTTGCACACACTGTATATAGACTTTCTTTTTTTCTATTGTGTTATTGACTGTACACTTGTTGGCGTAGTGTCCCCATGAGTGACAGAGCACTAAGCCAATCACGGCGCAACTAGAGAACATTACAAACTCCTACGCTCCGTATTTTCCGCTGACTGCCCCACCACCACAGAAAGCACTGAGTTAGGCTGAAACACCTGCATTTTGGAGCTGCCTTACTCAAGAAAGCAAAAAAGAGACCATGTTTGTATGTGGCTTTATTAACTCAATTATGAGTTTTGTTTACATTGTTTGCAAACTGATGTGACACGTATTAATGCCAAAATAACATGCACAATTATTATTTTTATATTATATATAATATTATATATCTATATATTTTTTTTGCCCTGAATGACACGTCGCAACTGATTATAGGTGTAATTAATGTTACCCATGATTCATTCATTGACATTGGAACAATAGGAGGTAAATTGATTCTGATAAACTAGTGGTAGTGGTCAATAAACTTGGATTCCAAGAGGTAAATCTGTGGTCAATCACGCATAACCTTTCAAAAGCATGAAGTTCTATTTTTCAGTCTGATGACAAAAACATATAGAACGTGATGTCAGTAGTTTCAAAAAGGAGATGTGCTGTACAGTCTGATGAGATATATAAATAAACAAATTAACCCAGCCAAAAGTTGATGTAATACAAATAGGCATTGTGCCTGGATAAACAAGTCTGGAACTTCCGTTCTTTCCTAAAGTGTGTTCTTTACTCATCAGCGATTTATTTGAACGTTTGTGCAATAAGCCACATTTCTACATTTCATTCGCCAAATAAACAACCAGTAAAACAGCTGTAGAAAATTACACCATTAATTGTCACAATCGGAAATTGATGGAGATAACCTCAAAGGTAAGAAAAAGGTCAACTCAAACACTTATCAAGTATGAGCATATTGTTGCCTATTTAAGTGTCTCTTGTCTACAATAGTGGTAATTCACAACAATAAAAAAAAAACTAAAAAATGTCCAGTCAACAACAGTAGTTTCACTTAGTGTCCCTCCACAGTTTTAACCATCACACAGGAGGATATATACTGAACAAAAAATATAAACGCAACATGCAACAATTTTTAAGATTTTACTGAGTTACAGTTCATATGAGGAAATGTGTCAATTTAAATAAATGCATTAGGCCCTAATTTATGGATTTCACATGACTGGGAATACAGATATGCATCTGTTGGTCACAGATACCTTAAAAAAATGGGCCTCACAATCGGCCTCAGGATCTCGTCACAGTATTCCTGTGCATTCAAATTGCCATCGATAAAATGCAATTCTGTTTGTTGCCCATAGCTTATGCCTGCCCATACCATACCTTAAGGGACATCTGGTACGGGAGCCGTATGATCGGTGAGGATTCTCCCATTGGAAATGTACGGTCCCTTACCTGACGTCCGACTTCGTCCGGGAAAATCGCGGACGGCGTCGGGCCGAGGGCGCGGGGGAGCTCTTTCGGGAAGTCATCTCGGAAATCGTTTCGGACGTTCGGTCGCCGTTTTATAAAAATAACAAATTTTTGACTTGCACTCCGCATTCTCGAAAATTCCCACAAGGCGGAAAATAAATCATATTGCAGGCGCACGAACACGGGGCAAACGAGCGCGGCCTTTTCTCCTAAACGGAAAATATTTCGAAGACGAAACTCGGCGAGCGTAGGTTTGGAGTAAAGGGAAGTTGGCCCCGAACAAGATGGCGTCGAGGCTCCGGCGCTTTTTGAGTTATGGCCATTTTGCTGGGATCAAAGGTCAAAAACGAAAAGTAGGGTGCAATTTGACCGCTTCACGTCAAAGTACATAAGCATACGGTGTCAGGAAAAAAAAAAACTGCCGTTTATCTATCGTAATTTAAGAGAAATAGTACATTGTCCATTTGGTGATGTTCACGAAGAGGAATTTTTTTTTCCAAAAAATCACAGATCCAGTTGCAGTTTGTTCACACGAACATTTTTAAAGTGGGTCTCGAAGCTCTGCGAGAATTCTGTGATTTTATGTGATTTTATGAAGTAACACACACTCATTTAACCCTCTGTTAATAAGTCAGTTCTTAACATAAAGACTTAAAGCTCAATATTATATAAGAGCCTACCCCAAGGAGGGTATGTGTTCACGTTCAGCTTCCTATGTCAACTGGAAGTACCTTAAAATGGTGCATAGGGTCAGGTTTGAAGGGTAATAAAGGTCAGATCTTTTCAAAACTTCACTTGTGTGATTAGACAACCCTCATGAACTGTAATCAGTCATTTTTCCCAACAGACAGCTCTCTCACACAAACACACACACACAAAAAGGAAGGATGGAGTGAAAAAGTACGGTGCTTAAAGACACACAAAGCCTGCAACGGTATTACTATTATCTCCAGGCCGTGCCGAGTTCAACGAGATGCCCCGCTTGACCGTAGCTCGTTCGGTCTGAGCGCAGCGACCGTTACAAGAAGACGGACCCAAATGACCTATTGACCTCATGTCAATTTTATTTGCTTTTGGGAGACAGAGAGAGAACCGTTAAGGTTAGAAGCACAATTTCACCTCAGGAATGTTCTTAAGGTCCTCCCGATCTGTGCAAGCCTAACCTTGACCTTGTGGCATTAACCCTTACCAGTTAAAAGCTGGTGTTTACATCAAACAATTTACAATGACATGTCGCCCCATAGGAATACATTGACTGCACCTCTCAATTCAACCTGAAGCCTATGTGGGTTATGAATGTCTTATGAACCTGTCTTTGATGTCAGTCCATCAGGCCACCATGAGGTCTACCTGTGTCGATTCTAAGCTTCCTGGAGCAACCGGAAGTGGTTAAATCACCCTAAAAGTGTTTGCCATAGCCAACCTGCAGTTTGAGAGAAATAGTGTCTCAGCCCTATGTAAATCAGTCAATTTTTAACGTACAGACTTAAAACTCAGGATTCTGTAAAAGCCTACTCCAGTGATGATATGTGTTTATTTATAGCTTCCTGTGACAACCGGAAGTGCCATAACTGGTGTCTAATGGGCTGTTTCGAAGGGTTAAAAATGTCAAATCTTTCCAAAACTTCATATATGTGAATAGACAACCCTCATGAACTGTAAATCAGTCCTTCATCCCATCAGATGTCAAAAAAAACAAAAACACACTGACACAGAAATGATGGAGGGACACACTGAGGGGCTAAGAGGCAGACAGTGCCTGCAGTAGTTACTTTTGTTCCAACTTTTAAAGAACCGTCAGACCTAGAGTTCTGAAAATTTACAAACCTGTTCTAGACCTCAAGTCGATTGTGCACAGTGAATTATGTGGCTCTAGAAGGTTCTCGGATCGATAAAAAGCCTCGTGTATTTGCCATGTTTTCAAGTCATTTTGACCTCAACGAAACGGACGACCTTTAGAAACGTCCCAGAGTTTCAAGACTAGGTGCATTGAAACCGGCTCGGCCCATAGAGACAGAACCCAACAAGCCTGTTTGATTGCTCATTCAAGGACCCCGTAGCAAGGCAATGAAAAAAGTGGAATTTCAGCACCAATTAGGGTTTTGCTCGGGCACCGAATGACCTATCGAGCCGAAACTTGGGATTCGAGGTCGCCTCACATAGGGCTAAACATAATGTGAGCACTGGACCCGCAGCTAGAACATAACTACGTATTATTTGTTTTATTATGGTTTAAATAGAAGGCGCTGTGAATTTTGGGCCTGCTCTGAAATATGTTATAGTTGGCATCTAAAGGAGTTGGAATAAGTGAGTTTGGAGTCAGATGGTATCAGTTTGGTGTCTGAAAATATCTATTTGACTGATGGACACTGACTTGCTCGTTGACTTTTGTACATTTGCAATATGTTTCAACGGGGAGGTACCATGAGGATAAAGCGACACGATGAAATTTCACGAAACGAGCGATGGAGAGGAACCACTATCACTGCCCGGCCATCCTGAGGTCATCAGACCGTTGACTTTTGCATTTCTAAAGTATTTAAAGAATGCCCGTTAGATTTGCAATATGATGTGATGTTGAATCATATTGCAAATGTAACGGGCATTCTTTAAATACTTTACAAATGCAAAAGTCAACGGTCTGATGACCTCAGGATGGCCGGGCAGTGATAGTGGTTCCTCTCCATCGCTCGTTTCGTGAAATTTCATCGTGTCGCTTTATCCTCATGGTACCTCCCCGTTGAAACATATTGCAAATGGACAAAAGTCAACTAGCAAGTCAACTAGCAATTGTCAACCAAAGTCAACTAGCAAGTGTCCATAAGTCAATGACATCTTTTCAGACACCAAACTGATACCATCTGACTCCAAACTCACTTTTTCCAACTCCTTTAGAAGCCAACTATCAAATATTTCAGAGCAGGCCCAAAATTCACAGCGCCTTCCATGAATGCAGCAAAATAGCATTCTGAAATCACCACTAAAATGACATCACCATAATCTCCAGGCCGTGCCGAGTTCAACGAGATGCCCCGCTTGGCCGTAGCTCGCTCGGTCTGAGCGCAGCGACCGTTACAAGAAGACAGAGCAAAATGACCTTTTGACCTCCATGTCAATTTTATTTGCTTTTGGGAGACAGCGAGAGAACCGTTAGGGTTAGAAACACAATTTCACCTCAGGAATGTTCTTAAGGTCCTCCCGATCTGTGCAAGCCTAACATTGACCCTGTGGCATTAACCCTTAACAGTTAAATGAAGGTGTTTAGATCAAACAGTTTACAATGACATTTCGCCCCATAGGAATACATTGACTGCACCTCCAAATTCAACCTGAAGCCTATGTGGGTTATGAATGTCTTATGAACCTGTCTTTGATAACAATCCATCAGGCCATTATGAGGTCTACCTGTGTTGATTTTAAGCTACCTGGACCAACCGGAAGTAGTTAAAACCACCCTAAAAGGTGTCCTGATATACATGACTTGCAATTTTGAAAATCACTGCATTCAACCCTATGTAGATCAGTCAATTCTAAACGTATAGACTTAAAATTCAGGATTCTGTAACAGCATACCCCTATCAAGATATGTGTTTACCTATAGCTTCCTGTGCCAACCGGAAGTGCCTTAAAATGGTGTCATGGGTGCTGTTTCGAAGGGATAAAAGGTCAGAACTTTTCAAAACTTCATTTGTGTGATTAGGTAACCCTCATGAACTGTAAATCAGTCATTTCTCTAAACAGATGTCAAAGAAAAGCTCTCACACACACACACAGCAGGGATGGAGTGAAAAAGTACGGTGCTTAAAGCCACACAAAGCCGACAATGGCATGACCATTATCTCTAGGCCGTGCCGAGTTCAACGAGATGCCCCGCTTGACCGTAGCTCATTCGGTCTGGCCACAGCGACAGTGACAAGATGACAGAGCAAAATGACCTTTTGACCTCAATGTCAATTTCATTTGCTTTTGGGAGACAGAGAGAGAACCGTTAAGGTTAGAAACACAATTTGACTTCAGGAATGTTCTTAAGGACCTCCCGATCTGTGCAAGCCTAACCTTGACCTTGTGGCATTAACCCTTAACAGTGAAAACAGGTTTTTACATCTCACAGTTTACATTGACATCTCTCTCCATAGGAATACATTGACTGCACCTCCAAATTCAACCTGAAGCCTATGTGGGTTATGAAGGTCTTAGGAACCTGTCTTTGATGTCAGTCCATCAGGCCATCATAAGGTCTACCTGTGTCGATTCTAAGCTTCCTGGAACAACCGGAAGTGGTTAAAATCACCCTAAAAGTGTTTGCAATACCCAACCTGCAGTTTGAGAGAAATAGTGCATTCAGCCCTATGTAAATCACTGAGTTCTTAATGTATAGACTTAAAACTCAGGATTCTGTAAAAGCCTACTCCAATGAGGATATGTGTTTACTGTCAGCTTCCTGTGCAAACCGGAAGTGCCATAATTGGTGTCAAAAGAGCTGTTTCGAAGGGTTAAAAAAGTTAAATCTTTCCAAAACTTCATATTTGTGATTAGGCAACCCTCCTGAACTGTAAATCAGTCATTAGTCCCATCAGATTTCAAAGAAAAATTTACACACCCTAACAGAAATGATGGAGGGACACACTGAGGGGCTAAGAGGCAGACAGTGCCTGCAGTAGTTACTTTTGTTCCAACTTTTAAAGAACCGTCAGACCTAGAGTTCTGAAAATTTACAAACCTGTTCTAGACCTCAAGTCGATTGTGCACAGTGAATTATGTGGCTCTAGAAGGTTCTCGGATCGATAAAAAGCCTCGTGTATTTGCCATGTTTTCAAGTCATTTTGACCTCAACGAAACGGACGACCTTTAGAAACGTCCCAGAGTTTCAAGACTAGGTGCATTGAAACCGGCTCGGCCCATAGAGACAGAACCCAACAAGCCTGTTTGATTGCTCATTCAAGGACCCCGTAGCAAGGCAATGAAAAAAGTGGAATTTCAGCACCAATTAGGGTTTTGCTCGGGCACCGAATGACCTATCGAGCCGAAACTTGGGATTCGAGGTCGCCTCACATAGGGCTAAACATAATGTGAGCACTGGACCCGCAGCTAGAACATAACTACGTATTATTTGTTTTATTATGGTTTAAATAGAAGGCGCTGTGAATTTTGGGCCTGCTCTGAAATATGTTATAGTTGGCATCTAAAGGAGTTGGAATAAGTGAGTTTGGAGTCAGATGGTATCAGTTTGGTGTCTGAAAATATCTATTTGACTGATGGACACTGACTTGCTCGTTGACTTTTGTACATTTGCAATATGTTTCAACGGGGAGGTACCATGAGGATAAAGCGACACGATGAAATTTCACGAAACGAGCGATGGAGAGGAACCACTATCACTGCCCGGCCATCCTGAGGTCATCAGACCGTTGACTTTTGCATTTCTAAAGTATTTAAAGAATGCCCGTTAGATTTGCAATATGATGTGATGTTGAATCATATTGCAAATGTAACGGGCATTCTTTAAATACTTTACAAATGCAAAAGTCAACGGTCTGATGACCTCAGGATGGCCGGGCAGTGATAGTGGTTCCTCTCCATCGCTCGTTTCGTGAAATTTCATCGTGTCGCTTTATCCTCATGGTACCTCCCCGTTGAAACATATTGCAAATGGACAAAAGTCAACTAGCAAGTCAACTAGCAATTGTCAACCAAAGTCAACTAGCAAGTGTCCATAAGTCAATGACATCTTTTCAGACACCAAACTGATACCATCTGACTCCAAACTCACTTTTTCCAACTCCTTTAGAAGCCAACTATCAAATATTTCAGAGCAGGCCCAAAATTCACAGCGCCTTCCATGAATGCAGCAAAATAGCATTCTGAAATCACCACTAAAATGACATCACCATAATCTCCAGGCCGTGCCGAGTTCAACGAGATGCCCCGCTTGGCCGTAGCTCGCTCGGTCTGAGCGCAGCGACCGTTACAAGAAGACAGAGCAAAATGACCTTTTGACCTCCATGTCAATTTTATTTGCTTTTGGGAGACAGCGAGAGAACCGTTAGGGTTAGAAACACAATTTCACCTCAGGAATGTTCTTAAGGTCCTCCCGATCTGTGCAAGCCTAACATTGACCCTGTGGCATTAACCCTTAACAGTTAAATGAAGGTGTTTAGATCAAACAGTTTACAATGACATTTCGCCCCATAGGAATACATTGACTGCACCTCCAAATTCAACCTGAAGCCTATGTGGGTTATGAATGTCTTATGAACCTGTCTTTGATAACAATCCATCAGGCCATTATGAGGTCTACCTGTGTTGATTTTAAGCTACCTGGACCAACCGGAAGTAGTTAAAACCACCCTAAAAGGTGTCCTGATATACATGACTTGCAATTTTGAAAATCACTGCATTCAACCCTATGTAGATCAGTCAATTCTAAACGTATAGACTTAAAATTCAGGATTCTGTAACAGCATACCCCTATCAAGATATGTGTTTACCTATAGCTTCCTGTGCCAACCGGAAGTGCCTTAAAATGGTGTCATGGGTGCTGTTTCGAAGGGATAAAAGGTCAGAACTTTTCAAAACTTCATTTGTGTGATTAGGTAACCCTCATGAACTGTAAATCAGTCATTTCTCTAAACAGATGTCAAAGAAAAGCTCTCACACACACACACAGCAGGGATGGAGTGAAAAAGTACGGTGCTTAAAGCCACACAAAGCCGACAATGGCATGACCATTATCTCTAGGCCGTGCCGAGTTCAACGAGATGCCCCGCTTGACCGTAGCTCATTCGGTCTGGCCACAGCGACAGTGACAAGATGACAGAGCAAAATGACCTTTTGACCTCAATGTCAATTTCATTTGCTTTTGGGAGACAGAGAGAGAACCGTTAAGGTTAGAAACACAATTTGACTTCAGGAATGTTCTTAAGGACCTCCCGATCTGTGCAAGCCTAACCTTGACCTTGTGGCATTAACCCTTAACAGTGAAAACAGGTTTTTACATCTCACAGTTTACATTGACATCTCTCTCCATAGGAATACATTGACTGCACCTCCAAATTCAACCTGAAGCCTATGTGGGTTATGAAGGTCTTAGGAACCTGTCTTTGATGTCAGTCCATCAGGCCATCATAAGGTCTACCTGTGTCGATTCTAAGCTTCCTGGAACAACCGGAAGTGGTTAAAATCACCCTAAAAGTGTTTGCAATACCCAACCTGCAGTTTGAGAGAAATAGTGCATTCAGCCCTATGTAAATCACTGAGTTCTTAATGTATAGACTTAAAACTCAGGATTCTGTAAAAGCCTACTCCAATGAGGATATGTGTTTACTGTCAGCTTCCTGTGCAAACCGGAAGTGCCATAATTGGTGTCAAAAGAGCTGTTTCGAAGGGTTAAAAAAGTTAAATCTTTCCAAAACTTCATATTTGTGATTAGGCAACCCTCCTGAACTGTAAATCAGTCATTAGTCCCATCAGATTTCAAAGAAAAATTTACACACCCTAACAGAAATGATGGAGGGACACACTGAGGGGCTAAGAGGCAGACAGTGCCTGTGGTAGTTACTTTTGTTCCAACTTTTAAAGAACCGTTAGACCTAGAGTTCTGAAAATTTACAAACCTGTTCTAGACCTCAGGTCGATTGTGCACAGTGAATTATGTGGCTCTAGAAGGTTCTCGGATCGATAAAAAGCCTTGTGTATTTGCCATGTTTTCAATTCATTTTGACCTCAACGAAACTGGCGACGTTTAGAAAAGTCCCAGAGTCTCAAGACTAGGTGCATTGAAACCGGCTCGGCCCATAGAGACAAACCCCAACAAGCCTGTTCGATTTTGTATTTCTAAAGTATTTAAAGTATTTAAAGAATGCACGTTAAATTTGCAATATGATTCAACACATCATATTGCAAAAGTAACAGTGTGTGTTATGTTTGCAATATGATTCAACACATCATATTGCAAACGTAACAGTGTGTGTTACTTTTGCAATATGATGTGTTGAATCATATTGCAAACATAACAGTGTCTGTTACTTTTGCAATATGATGTGTTGAATCATATTGCAAATTTAACGTGCATTCTTAAAAATAAACCCTATGTGGGTTATGAATGTCTTATGAACCTGTCTTTGATAACAATCCATCAAGCCACTATGAGGTCTACCTGTGTTGATTCTAAGCTTCCTGGAGCAACCGGCAGTGGTTAAATCACCCTAAAAGTGTTTTGCCATACCCAACCAGCAGTTTGTGATATATAGTGCATGCAACCCTGTGTAAATCAATCAGTTCTTAACGTATAGACTTAAAACTCAGGATTCTCTAAGAGCATACCCCGATCAGGATATGTCTTTACTTATAGCTTCCTGTGACAACCAGAAGGGCCTTAAGATGGTGTCATAGATGCTGTTTTGAAGGGTTAAAAGGTCAGAACTTTTCAAAACTTCATATATGTGATTAGACAACCCTCATGAACTGTAATCAGTCATTTCTCCCAACAGATGTCAAAGAAAAGCTCTCTCACACAAACACACACACACAAAAAGCAAGGATGGAGTGAAAAAGTACGGTGCTTAAAGACACACAAAGCCTGCGATGGTATTACTATTATCTCCAGGCCGTGCCGAGTTCAACGAGATGCCCCGCTTGACCGTAGCTCGCTCGGTCTGAGCGCAGCGACCGTTACAAGAAAACGGACACAAATGACCTATTGACCTCCATGTCAATTTGATTTGCTTTTGGGAGACAGAGAGAGAACCGTTCAGGTTAGAAGCACAATTTTACCTCAGGAACACTCCTAAGGTCCTCCCGATCTGTGCAAGCCTAACCTTGACTCTGTGGCATTAACCCTTCACAGTTAAAAGAAGGTGTTTACATCAAACAGTATACAATGAAATGTAGCCCCATAGGAATACATTGAGTGCACCTCTAAATTCAACCTGAAGCCTATGTGGGTTATGAATGTCTTATGAACCTGTCTTTGATAACAATCCATCAGGCCACTATGAGGTCTACCTGTGTTGATTCTAAGCTTCCTGGAGCAACCGGAAGTGGTTAAATAACCCTAAAAGTGTTTTGCCATAGCCAACCAGCAGTTTGTGATTTATAGTGCATTCAACCCTGTGTAAATCAGTCAGTTCTTAACGTATAGACTTAAAACTCAGGATTCTCTAAGAGCATACCCCGATGAGGATATGTCTTTACCTATAGCTTCCTGTGCCAACCGGAAGTGCCTTAAAATGGGGTCATAGGTGCTGTTTAAAAGGGTTAAAAAAGTCAGATCTTTCCAAAACTTTAAGTGTGTGATTAGGCAACCTTCATGAACTGTAAATCAGTCATTTCTCGAAACAGATGTCAAAGAAAAGCTCACACACACACAAACAAGTCCAAACTGTTTGTGCACCTGGCATTATTTTTAGGTTACCAGATGCCCTGGTTGAAACTGCGTTTAGGGGGCATCCAGACTTCCAACCCGCTCTGGGAGCACTGTTCGACGGACAAAAATCAGTGGGTGTTGGCCTGAGTGATTTATGGAGGTTTTCCAAAAAAGTCAGAAAATATTCTGTTTTTTTTCTGAAAAATATTTTTTGTTTTTTATTCTCGAGTCAATGGCCTGAGTGATTTATGGAGTTTTTCGTAAAAACTCGAAAAATATTCTAAGTCCAAACTTTTCGTGCACCTGGTATTTTTTTTAGGTTACCAGATGCCCTGGATGAAATTGCGTTTAGGGGGCATCCGGACTTCCATACCCGCTCTGGGAGCACTATTCGACGGACAAAAATCAATGGGTGTTGGCCTGAGTGATTTATGGAGGTTTTCCAAAAACTCGAAAAATATTCTAAGTCCAAACTTTTAGGTTACCAGGTGCCCTGTTTCAAGACGGTTGAAATTGCGTTTAGGGGGCATCCAGACCTCCATACCCGCTCTGGGAGCACTATTCTACGGACAAAAATCAATGGGGGTTGGCCTGAGTGATTTATGGAGGTTTTCCAAAAAAGTCAAAAAATATTCTGTTTTTTTTCTGAAAAATATTTTTTGTTTTTTATTCTCGAGTCAATGGCCTGAGTGATTTATGGAGTTTTTCCAAAAACTCGAAAAATATTCTAAGTCCAAACTTTTAGGTTACCAGGTGCCCTGTTTCAAGACGGTTGAAATTGCGTTTAGGGGGCATCCAGACCTCCATACCCGCTCTGGGAGCACTATTCTACGGACAAAAATCAATGGGGGTTGGCCTGAGTGATTTATGGAGGTTTTCCAAAAAAGTCAAAAAATATTCTATGTTTTATCTTCTGAAAAATATTTTATGTTTTTTCTTCTCGAGTCAATGGGGTCTGGCCTGAGTGATTTAAGGAGGTTTCCAAAAAAAGTAAAAAAAAAAATATTTTTCATGTTTTCATGTCATTTTTCAAAACGGTTTTAAATGCTTTTAGGTGTCATCCAGACGTCCATGGGAGCACTATACTACGGCCCCAAATCAATGGGTGCTGGCCTGAGTGATTTATGGAGGTTTGGGGGGTGATAAGTACAAGTAAACATTTATAAAAAATGATGATAGTAAAATGTGACTAAAGTATTTTCATACAGTTCTTATACATGTGTAATTGACGTAAAAATCGAAAGAATTTCAAAAAACGGTCCAGAAAGCACTTTCTTAAATGGAATATATGTTTTTTCCACATTTTTAACATTTTTGACTTTTAACTTTTGACTTTTGACTTCCTATGAAATCACATTCCAAATGCACAAAACATATTCCTTAAGTCCAAGTAAACATTTATAAAAAATGATGATAGTAAAATGTGACAAAAGTATTTTCATACAGTTCTTATACATGTGTAATTGACATAAAAATCGAAAGAATTTCGAAAAACGGTCCAGAAAGCACTTTTTTAAAGGGGGTGATACGTTTTTTCCAAATATTTGACATTATTGACTTTTGACTTTTGACTTCCTATGAAATCACATTCCAAATGCACAAAACATATTACTTAAGTCCAAATAAAAATGTCAAAAAAATTATGTTAATAAAATTTGACAAAAGTATTTTCATACAGTTCTTATACATGTGTAATTGACATAAAAATCGAAAGAATTTCAAAAAACGGTCCAGAAAGCACTTTTTTAAAGGGGGTGATACGTTTTTTCCAAATTTTTGACATTTTTGACTTTTGACTTTTGACTTCCATTGAAATCACATTCCAAATGCACAAAACATATTCCTTAAGTCCAAATAAAAATTTCAAAAAAATTATGTTAATAAAATTTGACAAAAGTATTTTCATACAGTTCTTACACATGTGTAATTGACATAAAAATGGAAAGAATTTCGAAAAACGGTCCAGAAAGCACTTTTTTAAGGGGGTGATACGTTTTTGCCAAAATTTTCAAAATCTCAAAATTTGACTCTTGGGTTTTGACTTGCGTTACAGTAAGCCTATGAAAAATTAACATGGAACTCACTCGCCCACTATAGGAATTTTGGGGTGTTACACAGCTCATTTACAATATGGCATTTGCCATTAACTTTGGATGAAACACCGCCGCTTGCAATGTGAAATCCCACACAATCCCATCGTGTGTATGGTTCGCTCTCTGCCAATAAGTTGCCATGTTATTTTGTACAATTGGGGGGGGAGTTCCCTTACATAACCCCACCGCCACCATGGGGCACTCTGCTCACAACGTTGACTTCAGCAAACCGCTCGCCCACACAACGATCTGCGGTTGTGAAGCCAGTTGGACCTCCTGCCAAATTTTCTAAAACTACGTTGGAGGCAGCTTATGGTCGAGAAATGAATATTCAATTCTCTGGCAACAGCTCTGGTGGACATTCCTGCAGTCAGCATGCCAATTGCATGCTCCCTCAAAACTTGAGACATCTGTGGCATTGTGTTGTGTGACAAAACTGCACATTTTAGAGTGGTCTTTTATTGTCCCCAGCACAAGGTGCACCTGTGTAATGATCATGCTGTTTAATCAGCTTCTTTATATGCCACACCTGTCAGGTGGGTGGATTATCTTGGCAAAGGAGAAATGCTAACTAACTGGGATGTAAACAAATTTGTGCATTTGAGAGAATGCATATGCGTATGGAACATTTCTGGTATCTTTAATTTCAGCTCATGAAACATGGGACCAAAACTTTACATGTTGCGTTTATATTTTTGTTCAGTGTACAATGAGTGTACAAAGCATTAGAAACACCTTCTTAATATTGCGTTGCGCTCCCTTTTGCCCTCAGAATAACGAGACGTGGTGTGATCATCATAACAACACACAGGAACTCAAGTCATTCTGTTCACCTGATCTAGAACTCCTCACAATCAAATGTCGACCGCATTATCTACCAAGGGAATTCTCTTCAATCATAATCACAGCCGTATATATTCCCCCCCAAGCAGACACATCGATGGCCCTGAACGAACTTTATCTGACTCTTTGTAAACTGGAAACCACACACCCTGAGGCTGCATTCATCGTAGCTGGGGATTTTAACAAGGCTAATCTAAAAACAAAACTCCCTAAATTCTATCAGCATATCGATTGTGCTACCAGGGCTGGAAAAACCCTAGATCATTGTTATACTAATTTCCGCGACGCATATAAGGCCCTCCCCCGCCCCCCTTTCGGAAAAGCTGACCACGACTCCATTTTGTTGATTCCAGCCTACAAACAGAAACTCAAACAACAAGCTCCCGCGCTCAGGTCTGTTCAACGCTGGTCCGACCAATCTGAATCCACGCTTCAAGACTGCTTCGATCACGCGGATTGGAATATGTTCCGCATTGCGTCCAACAACAATATTGACGAATATGCTGATTCGGTGAGCGAGTTCATTAGGAAGTGCATTGACGATGTCGTACCCACAGCAACGATTAAAACATTCCCAAACCAGAAACCGTGGATTGACGGCAGCATTCGCGTGAAACTGAAAGCGCGAACCACTGCTTTTAACCAGGGCAAGGTGACCGGAAGCATGACCGAATACAAACAGTGTAGCTATTCTCTCCGCAAGGCAATCAAACAGGCTAAGTCCCAGTACAGAGACAAAATCGAGTCGCAATTCAACAGCTCAGACACAAGAGGTATGTGGCAGGGTCTACAGTCAATCACGGATTACAAAAAGAAAACCAGCCCCGTCGCGGACCAGGATGTCTTGCTCCCAGACAGGCTAAACAACTTTTTTGCCCGCTTTGAGGACAATACAGTGCCACTGACACGGCCCCCTACCAAAACCTGCGGGCTCTCCTTCACTGCAGCCGAGGTGAGTAAAACATTTAAACGTGTTAACCCTCGCAAGGCTGCAGGCCCAGACGGCATTCCCAGCCGCGTCCTCAGAGCATGCGCAGACCAGCTGGCTGGTGTGTTTACGGACATATTCAATCAATCCTTATCCCAGTCTGCTGTTCCCACATGCTTCAAGAGGGCCACCATTGTTCCTGTTCCCAAGAAAGCTAAGGTAACTGAGCTAAACGACTACCGCCCCGTAGCACTCACTTCCGTCATCATGAAGTGCTTTGAGAGACTAGTCAAGGACCATATCACCTCCACCCTACCGGACACCCTAGACCCACTCCAATTTGCTTACCGACCCAATAGGTCCACAGACGACGCAATCGCAACCACACTGCACACTGCCCTAACCCATCTGGACAAGAGGAATACCCATGTGAGAATGCTGTTCATCGATTACAGCTCAGCATTTAACACCATAGTACCCTCCAAACTCGTCATCAAGCTCGAGACCCTGGGTCTCGACCCCGCCCTGTGCAACTGGGTCCTGGACTTCCTGACGGGCCGCCCCCAGGTGGTGAGGGTAGGTAACAACATCTCCACCCCGCTGATCCTCAACACTGGGGCCCCACAAGGGTGCGTTCTGAGCCCTCTCCTGTACTCCCTGTTCACCCACGACTGCGTGGCCATGCACGCCTCCAACTCAATCATCAAGTTTGCGGATGACACTACAGTGGTAGGCTTGATTACCAACAACGACGAGACGGCCTACAGGGAGGAGGTGAGGGCCCTCGGAGTGTGGTGTCAGGAAAATAACCTCACACTCAACGTCAACAAAACAAAGGAGATGATTGTGGACTTCAGGAAACAGCAGAGGGAGCACCCCCCTATCCACATCGACGGGTCAGTAGTGGAGAAGGTGGAAAGTTTTAAGTTCCTCGGTGTACACATCACGGACAAACTGAATTGGTCCACCCACACAGACAGCGTTGTGAAGAAGGCGCAGCAGCGCCTCTTCAACCTCAGGAGGCTGAAGAAATTCGGCTTGTCACCAAAAGCACTCACAAACTTCTACAGATGCACAATCGAGAGCATCCTGTCGGGCTGTATCACCGCCTGGTACGGCAACTGCTCCGCCCACAACCGTAAGGCTCTCCAGAGGGTAGTGAGGTCTGCAGAACGCATCACCGGGGGCAAACTACCTGCCCTCCAGGACACCTACACCACCCGATGTCACAGGAAGGCCATAAAGATCATCAAGGACAACAACCACCCAAGCCACTGCCTGTTCACCCCGCTATCATCCAGAAGGCGAGGTCAGTACAGGTGCATCAAAGCAGGGACCGAGAGACTGAAAAACAGCTTCTATCTCAAGGCCATCAGACTGTTAAACAGCCACCACTAACATTTAGCGGCCGCTGCCAACATACTGACTCAACTCCAGCCACTTTAAAAATGGGAATTGATGGAAATTATGTAAAAATGTACCACTAGCCACTTTAAACAATGCCACTTAATATAATGTTTACATACCCTACATTACCCATCTCATATGTATATACTGTACTCTATATCATCTACTGCATCTTGCCATCTTTATGTAATACATGTACCACTAGCCACTTTAAACTATGCCACTTTATGTTTACATACCCTACAGTACTCATCTCATATGTATATACCGTACTCTATACCATCTACTGCATCTTGCCATGCCGTTCTGTACCACCACTCATTCATATATCTTTATGTACATATTCTTTATCCCTTTACACTTGTGTGTGTGTATAAGGTAGTAGTTGTGGAATTGTTAGGTTAGATTACTTGTTGGTTATTACTGCATTGTCGGAACTAGAAGCACAAGCATTTCGCTACACTCGCATTAACATCTGCTAACCATGTGTATGTGACTAATAAAATTTGATTTGATTTGATTTGATTTAGAATAGCCTCAATTCGTCGGCCATGGACTCTACGAGGTGTCGAAAGCGTTCCACAGGGATGCTGGCCAATGTTGACTCCAATGCGTCCCACATTTGTGTCAAGTTGGCTGGATGTCCTTTGGGTGGTGGACCAATCTTGATACACACGGGAAACTGTTGAGCGTGAAAAACCCAGCAGCGTTGCAGTTCTTGACACACTCAAACAGGCACATACTACCATCCCCCGTTCAAAGGCACATAAACATTCACCCTCTGAATGCCACACATACACAATCCATGTCTCAATTGTCTCAAGGCTTAAAAATCCTTCTTTAACCTGTCTCCTTCCCTTCATCTACACTGATTAAAGTGGATTTAACAAGTGACATCAATAAGGGATCACAGCTTTCACCTGGATTCACCTGGTCAGTCTATGTCATGGAAAGCCCATGTTAATGTTTTGTACACTCAGTGTATATAGAAGCAGAGACTGATAAGAGCAAAGAGCCGCACCGGTTAACAGTGAATCAATAATGATGAGCAGCCTGAGAGGAACGCAGTGATGTCAGTACATTGCAACACAGAAATGGGAACTGAGGTTAAAATAAGGTATTCAACTCAAGTTATGAACGGCTGAATTTAGATGGTGTCAATTAATCTGAAATTTGAATTTTAAGGACAGGTTTTTAACAAGTCAACTGGTTGAGCAGCGATGAGATGGGATGGGAAAGCTTCAAAATATGATTGTTAATTTTGTCAACCTTGATTATTTTAAATAATGTACATTGACAAAGTATGAGACAAAACAAATACATATATGACTTTAAACCAGATGCCTGTGTGGTGTCTCTGTGTATATCTTAGTTAGCACTTAATAGCCTGATCCACACTATAGGGCCAAGCCGAGTGAAGCCAAGCTCCACTGGGCTGGCTTGGTTAGGCATCCACCATAGTTGCTGGAGCCATGCTGGAAAGGACAATGTGAAAAGAACAGTTCCTAAAGAGCACAATACGGTTCTAGTCGGCCCTATAGTGTGAACAAACCAGGAGATGTGTTCCTCCCTTCAACCCCTTCCACTCTACCCCTTATACAGTTGAAGTCGGAAGTTTACATACACTTAGGTTGGAGTCATTTAAACTCGTTTTTCAACCACTCTACACATTTCTTGTTAACAAACTATAGTTTTGGCAAGTCGGTTAGGACATCTACTTTGTGCATGACACAAGTCATTTTTCCAACAATTGTTTACAGACAGATTATTTCACTTATAATTCACTGTATCACAATTCCAGTGGGTCAGAAGTTTACATACACTAAGTTGACTGTGCTTTTAAACTGCTTGGAAATTTCCAGAAAATTATTTCATGGCTTTAGAACCTTCTGATAGGCTAATTGACATAATTTGAGTCAATTGGAGGTGTAGCTGTGGATGTATTTCAAGGCCTACCTTCAAACTCAGTGCCTCTTTGCTTGACATCATGGGAAAATCAAAAGAAATCAGCCAAGACCTCAGAAAAAAAATTGTAGACCTCCATAAGTCTGGTTCATCCTTGGGAGCAATTTCCAAACGCCTGAAGGTACCACGTTCATCTGTACAAACAATAGTACGCAAGTATAAACACAATGGAACCACGCAGCCGTCATACCGCTCAGGAAAGAGACGTGTTCTGTCTCCTAGAGATGAACGTACTTTGGTGCGAAAAGTGCAAATCAATCCCAGAACAACAGCAAATTACCTTGTGAAGATGCTGGAGGACACATGTACAAAGTATCTATATCCACAGTAAAATGAGTCCTATATCGACATAACCTGAAAGGCCGCTCAGCAAGGAAGAAGCCAATGCTCCAAAACCGCCATAAAAAAGCCAGACTACAATTTGAAACTGCACATGGGGACAAAGATCGTACTTTTTTGGAGAAATGTCCTCTGGTCTGATGAAACAAAAATAGAACTGTTTGGCCATAATGACCATCGTTATGGAGGAAAAAGGGGGAGGCTTGCAAGCCGAAGAACACCATCCCAACTGTGAAGCACAGGGGTGGCAGCATTATGTTGTGGGGGTGCTTTGCTGCAGGAGGGACTGGTGCACTTCACAAAATAAATGGCATCATGAGGGAGGAAAATTATGTGGATATATTGAAGCAACATCTCAAGACATCAGTCAGGAAGTTAAAGCTTGGTCGCAAATGGGTCTTCCAAATAGACAATGACCCCAAACATACTTCCAAAGTTTTGGCAAAATGGCTTAAGGACAACAAAGTCAAGGTATTGGAGTGGCCATCACAAAGCCCTGACCTCAATCCCATAGAAAATTTGTGGGCAGAACTGAAAAAGCGTGTGCGAGCAAGGATGCCTACAAACCTGACTCAGTTACACCAGCTCTGTCAGGAAGAATGGGACAAAATTCACCCAACTTATTGTGGGAAGCTTGTGGAAGGCTACCTGAAACGTTTGACCCAAGTTAAACAATTTAAAGGCAATGCTACCAAATACTAATTGAGTGTATGTAAACTTCTGACCCACTGGGAATGTGATGAAAGAAATAAAAGCTGAAATAAATCATTCTCTCTACTATTATTCTGACATTTCACATTCTTAAAATAAAGTGGTGATCCTAACTGACATCAAACAGAGCGTTTTTACTCTGGTTAAATGTCAGAAATTGTGAAAAACTGAGTTTAAATGTATTTGGCTAAGGTGTATGTAAACTTCCGACTTCAACTGTATGAGGACCCCATGGCTGACCACCAGCGCATGGGCAGGGATGTCTCTGATCCCATCGTCCGGCTTGCCTGCGAGAGCCCCCTCTGTCTGAGGAATCTCTGTCTCCTTCTGTCCCGGTCAGCAGTGGTCAGCCACCATGCGCTGGAACAGGTGCTCCAGAAACTCTTCGATCCGTGTCTTTATCTAACACAGAACAAAGCACTCTTATTCACAACACAGACTCATCCTTCCCGTTTTTCTCCTACACCCACACAACAGACTGGTTGACACCGGTTCCATCCTGATTGAGGGGCCTACAACATGTCCTGGGTGGTTAGAGAGATACTGAGATCACATACCATGGCAGATCTGCATCATCATCTGGACAATGTGTCACGTAAACTAGCTGTTGGATCACACTGACACTGGACTTATGACCTGCAAGCTAAGTCCTAATTGGTAAGTCTTAGCAAAATGTAAGTTCTTGGTCTCATTAGAACCTGTTATGCAAAACATTTATTTGGCATATTCATTGTCAAGAATGGATTACCCTGTAATGCATGCCAAAGGTGCCATCTAGTGTTGATAAAATGTATTGCCTCTGGGCTCCAATCAGGAGGAGTATATAGAGAGCGAGAGAGTGAGAAAGAGGCAGACAGACACGCTCCCTTAGGATCCCCAGAATGACTTACGTGTTCTATAGTCTCTCTCCCTGGAGGACGGAAGTTCAGCCACGACAGAACAGCTGCTGTAGCCATGTACTTCATGTTCACCACCACACACACACTCTGATATATAGTTAATAAGAACAGCATATATGGAAATTAGATATTGACAACCTAGAGCCCAGAGAAAGGGTACTCACCCTCTCTTTAAGTGATGGGTCACAATTTCTAGGCCAGAGCAACAACTGTTGTGTTTCAAAATCGCTCTGTAACAAAAGGGATAAAACAACCATTCACATACATCTTTCTAAGGAGAGATTGTTTCAATAATACACAATCAAATAAAACCTGTGGAGCATCCCAACACATAATACTGGTGTCAAAAGTGTATTATAAAAGATGACATGATCTCTGTGACATCGTCACCACTCACCTGGCGGGCACGGGCCATACTGACAAACATGTTGGTGAACTCAACTTCTTTGAGGTACTTTCATGTAGCCTCTGCCTGCTGCATCCCTAGTCTGAAAGACACGAGTCTATCGCCTGGCCTGGGGGATTGGGAAATTCCCAGGATTGGAGTGACACTGTAAACCTCACAGTGTCAGTGATATGCCATTGAAACATGACATCTAGGAAATCTATTGGGATTATCTGTTCCTAAACTTCTACGTTGTGCCGTTTGACACATTTCATCCAAGGCTCTCTAATGTATCCAAAACGGTATGAAAACAGTAGCACCAGATGTACTTTTATAGTAAATTACACCTTGTAGAAGGTATTTTCTATTCCATTATGTTTCACCACTGGGGGAAAAAATGATCTATAAGCATGTAATAAGACAATATACCATAGAATACAATTCAATACAGAAGACACCATCTAATGAGAAATACATCAAAACGCATGGCTTAGTTTAGTAGGGTATTTATCCAGTCATATTGTATTACTATTGAAGCAATGATCTTATCCATAGACTCTATCCATAGACTGTTCTCTCTGCTTGTGCACGGCAAGCGGTACCAGTGCATCAAGTCTGACACCAACAGGCTCCCGAACAGGTTCTATCCCCAAGCCATAAGACTTGCTAAATAGTTAACTAAATCGATTACAAAATGGCTACAGACTATCTGATTTGACCCTTGTATTTATTTTTTACACTGTCTCTATGCACACTCACAGGGCCCTACACACACAAACACTCACACATATAATAAGCACTTACATTTATTCTGACTCTACACGCACACCCACTCACATACAATCATCATATACTTTGCTGCTACTATTTATTATAAATCCTGATGCCTAGTCACCTTACCCCCTTACATATCTACTTCTATCACTCCAGTATCCCTGCACATTGTAAATATGGTACTGGAACTGACTGACCCTGAATATAGTATGCTTACTTACTTTCTCGTTGTCACACCCTGGCCTTAGTATTCTTTGTTTTCTTTATTATTTTAGTTAGGTCAGGGTGTGACATGGGGAATGTATGTGTTTTTGTAGTGTCTAGTGTGGTTGTATGGTTTAGGGGGTTTATAGAGTAGATGGGTTTGTGTTTAGTATAGGTGTTTAGGAAAGTCTATGGTTGCCTGATTTGGTTCTCAATCAGAGACAGCTGGTTATTGTTGTCTCTGATTGGGAGCCATATTTAAGGCAGCCATAGGCTTTAGGTGTTTGTGGGTAATTGTCTATGTATGTTCTATGTTGCATGTGTGCACTTAGTTCAGTTTAGCTTCACGATCGTTTGTTTTGTTCATTTTGTAAGTGGTTGTTTTTTTCCTTCATTAAAGAAGATGTATTTTTCACGCGCTGCGCCTTGGTCCTCTCTCTCTCCCTTTGACGATCGTGACAGAATTACCCACCAACAAGGGATCAAGCAGCGTGTCAAGTGGCAACAGGAGCAAGGAATAAAGGATTCATGGACATGGGAGGAAATATTGGATGGTAAGGGACCTTGGGCACAACCGGGAGAATATCGCCTCCCTCGTGAAGAGCTGGAGGCAGCGAAAGCCGAGAGGAGGCGATATGAGGAGGCAGCACGGAGGCAAGGCTGGAAGCCCGCAAGTACAACGCCAAAATTTCTTGGGGGGGGCTAAGAGGTAGTGGGCCGAGGGCAGGTAGGAGACCTGCGCCCACTTCCCAGGCTAACCGTGGAGAGCGGGAGTACGGGCAGACACCGTGTTACGCAGTAGAGCGCACGGTGTCTCCTGTACGTGTTCATAGCCCGGTGAGGGTTATTCCACCTCCCCGCACTGGTGGGGCTAGATTGGGCATTGAGCCAGGTGCCATGAAGCCGGCTCAACGCGTCTGGTCTCCAGTGCGTCTCCTCGGGCCGGCATACATGGCACCAGCCTTACGCATGGTGTCCCCGGCGGTGCGGGTTATTCCACCTCCCCGCACTGGTCAGGCTACGGGGAGCATTCAACCAGGTAAGGTTGGGCAGGCTCCGCCCCAGTCCAGTTCCACCAGTGCCTACACCACGCACCAGGCTTCCAGTGTGTCTCCAGAGCCCTGTTCCTCCTCCACGCACTCGCCCTATGGTGCGTGTCTCCAGCCCGGTACCACCAATTCCGGCACCACGCACCAAGCCTACTGTGCGTCTCCAGAGTCCTGTGCATCCTGTTGCTGCTCCCCGCACTAGCCCTGAGATGCGTGTCCCCAGCCCGGTACCACCAGTTCCGGCACCACGCACTAGGCCTAATGTGCGTCTCCAGAGCCCTGTACGCACTGTTGCTTCTCCCCGCACTCGCCCTGAGGTGCGTGCCCTCAGCCCGGTACCACCTGTGCCGGTACCACGCACCAGGCCTATAGTGCGCTTTGAGAGCCCAGTGTGTCCTGTTACTGCTCCCCGCACTA
Organism: Salvelinus alpinus; assembly: GCF_045679555.1. Taxonomy (NCBI): domain Eukaryota; kingdom Metazoa; phylum Chordata; class Actinopteri; order Salmoniformes; family Salmonidae; genus Salvelinus; species Salvelinus alpinus. The sequence goes on from NC_092100.1 coordinate 49,435,485, forward strand.
GCCCTGAGATGCGTGTCCCCAGCCCGGTACCACCAGTTCCGGCACCACGCACTAGGCCTAATGTGCGTATCCAGGGTCCAGTATGCCCTGTTCCTTCTCCCCGCACTAGCCTTCAGGTGCGTGTCCCCAGCCCGGTACCACCAGTTCCGGCACCACGCACCAGGCCTACAGTGCGCCTCAGAGCTGCCCGTCTGCCAAGCCAGAGCTGCCCGTCTGCCAAGCACCGTCAGAGCTGCCCATCTGCCAAGCACCGTCTGAGCTGCCCGTCTGCCAAGCACCGTCTGAGCTGTCCGTCTGCCAAGCACCGTCTGAGCTGCCCGTCTGCCAAGCACCGTCTGAGCTGCCCGTCTGCCAAGCACCGTCAGAGCTGCCCGTCTGTCCCGAGCCGTCAGAGCTGCCCGTCTGTCCCGAGCCGTCAGAGCTGCCCGTCTGTCCCGAGCCGTCAGAGCTGCCCGTCTGTCCCGAGCCGTCAGAGCTGCCCGTCTGTCCCGAGCCGTCAGAGCTGCCCGTCTGTCCCGCGCCGCTAGAGCCGTCCGCCAGACAGGATCAGCCAGAGCCGTCCGCCAGACAGGATCAGCCAGAGCCGTCCGCCAGACAGGATCAGCCAGAGCCGTCCGCCAGACAGGATCAGCCCGAGCCGTCCGCCAGACAGGATCAGCCCGAGCCGTCCGCCAGACAGGATCAGCCCGAGCCGTCCGCCAGACAGGATCAGCCCGAGCCGTCCGCCAGACAGGATCAGCCCGAGCCGTCCGCCAGACAGGATCAGCCCGAGCCGTCCGCCAGACAGGATCAGCCAGAGCCGTCGGCCAGACAGGATCAGCCAGAGCCGTCCGCCAGCCATGAGCAGCCCGAGTCGCCCGCCAGCCATGAGCAGCCCGAGTCGCCCGCCAGCCATGAGCAGCCAGAGTCGCCCGCCAGCCATGAGCAGCCAGAGTCGCCCGCCAGCCATGAGCAGCCAGAGTCGCCCGCCAGCCATGAGCAGCCAGAGTCGCCCGCCAGCCATGAGCAGCCAGAGTCGCCCGCCAGCCATGAGCAGCCAGAGTCGCCCGCCAGCCATGAGCAGCCAGAGTCGCCCGCCAGCCATGAGCAGCCAGAGTCGCCCGCCAGCCATGAGCAGCCCGAGTCGCCCGCCAGCCATGAGCAGCCCGAGTCGCCCGCCAGCCATGAGCAGCCCGAGTCGCCCGCCAGCCATGAGCAGCCCGAGTCGCCCGCCAGCCATGAGCAGCCCGAGTCGCCCGCCATCCATGAGCAGCCCGAGTCGCCCGCCAGCCATGAGCAGCCCGAGTCGCCCGCCAGCCATGAGCAGCCCGAGTCGCCCGCCAGCCATGAGCAGCCCGAGTCGCCCGCCAGCCATGAGCAGCCCGAGTCGCCCGCCAGCCATGAGCAGCCCGAGTCGCCCGCCAGCCATGAGCAGCCAGAGTCGCCCGCCAGCCATGAGCAGCCAGAGTCGCCCGCCAGCCATGAGCCGCCAGAGTCGCCCGCCAGCCAGGACCCGCCAGAGCCATCTGCCAGTCATGAGCTGTCCCTCACTCCGGAGCTGCCGTTCCTCAGTCCGGAGCTACCCCTCAGTCCGGAGCTACCCCTCAGTCCGGAGCTACCCCTCAGTCCGGAGCTACCCCTCAGTCCGGAGCTACCCCTCAGTCCGGAGCTACCCCTCAGTCCGGAGCTACCCATCCGTCCGGTGGCGCCCTCTGGGATGGTCTTCAGTCCGGGACTTGCAACAAGGGTCGCCGCTCCAGAGGCGCCACCAAAGCGGGTATTGACAATGGTGGAGTGGGGGCCTCGTCCCGCGCCTGAGCCGCCGCCATGATGGGGGCCACCCCGGACCCTCCCCTTCTGTTTCAGGTTCTGTGGCCGGAGTCCGCACCTTTGGGGGGGGGGTACTGTCACACCCTGGCCTTAGTATTCTTTGTTTTCTTTATTATTTTAGTTAGGTCAGGGTGTGACATGGGGAATGTATGTGTTTTTGTAGTGTCTAGTGTGGTTGTATGGTTTAGGGGGTTTATAGAGTAGATGGGTTTGTGTTTAGTATAGGTGTTTAGGAAAGTCTATGGTTGCCTGATTTGGTTCTCAATCAGAGACAGCTGGTTATTGTTGTCTCTGATTGGGAGCCATATTTAAGGCAGCCATAGGCTTTAGGTGTTTGTGGGTAATTGTCTATGTATGTTCTATGTTGCATGTGTGCACTTAGTTCAGTTTAGCTTCACGATCGTTTGTTTTGTTCATTTTGTAAGTGGTTGTTTTTTTCCTTCATTAAAGAAGATGTATTTTTCACGCGCTGCGCCTTGGTCCTCTCTCTCTCCCTTTGACGATCGTGACAGAATTACCCACCAACAAGGGATCAAGCAGCGTGTCAAGTGGCAACAGGAGCAGGAATAAAGGATTCATGGACATGGGAGGAAATATTGGATGGTAAGGGACCTTGGGCACAACCGGGAGAATATCGCCTCCCTCGTGAAGAGCTGGAGGCAGCGAAAGCCGAGAGGAGGCGATATGAGGAGGCAGCACGGAGGCAAGGCTGGAAGCCCGCAAGTACAACGCCAAAATTTCTTGGGGGAGGCTAAGAGGTAGTGGGCCGAGGGCAGGTAGGAGACCTGCGCCCACTTCCCAGGCTAAATGTGGAGAGCGGGAGTACGGGCAGACACCCTGTTACGCAGTAGAGCGCACGGTGTCTCCTGTACGTGTTCATAGCCCGGTGAGGGTTATTCCACCTCCCCGCACTGGTGGGGCTAGATTGGGCATTGAGCCAGGTGCCATGAAGCCGGCTCAACGCGTCTGGTCTCCAGTGCGTCTCCTCGGGCCGGCATACATGGCACCAGCCTTACGCATGGTGTCCCCGGCGGTGCGGGTTATTCCACCTCCCCGCACTGGTCAGGCTACGGGGAGCATTCAACCAGGTAAGGTTGGGCAGGCTCCGCCCCAGTCCAGTTCCACCAGTGCCTACATCACGCACCAGGCTTCCAGTGTGTCTCCAGAGCCCTGTTCCTCCTCCACGCACTCGCCCTATGGTGCGTGTCTCCAGCCCGGTACCACCAATTCCGGCACCACGCACCAAGCCTACTGTGCGTCTCCAGAGTCCTGTGCATCCTGTTGCTGCTCCCCGCACTAGCCCTGAGATGCGTGTCCCCAGCCCGGTACCACCAGTTCCGGCACCACGCACTAGGCCTAATGTGCGTCTCCAGAGCCCTGTACGCACTGTTGCTTCTCCCCGCACTCGCCCTGAGGTGCGTGCCCTCAGCCCGGTACCACCTGTGCCGGTACCACGCACCAGGCCTATAGTGCGCTTTGAGAGCCCAGTGTGTCCTGTTACTGCTCCCCGCACTAGCCCTGAGATGCGTGTCCCCAGCCCGGTACCACCAGTTCCGGCACCACGCACTAGGCCTAATGTGCGTATCCAGGGTCCAGTATGCCCTGTTCCTTCTCCCCGCACTAGCCTTCAGGTGCGTGTCCCCAGCCCGGTACCACCAGTTCCGGCACCACGCACCAGGCCTACAGTGCGCCTCAGAGCTGCCCGTCTGCCAAGCCAGAGCTGCCCGTCTGCCAAGCACCGTCAGAGCTGCCCATCTGCCAAGCACCGTCTGAGCTGCCCGTCTGCCAAGCACCGTCTGAGCTGTCCGTCTGCCAAGCACCGTCTGAGCTGCCCGTCTGCCAAGCACCGTCTGAGCTGCCCGTCTGCCAAGCACCGTCAGAGCTGCCCGTCTGTCCCGAGCAGTCAGAGCTGCCCGTCTGTCCCGAGCCGTCAGAGCTGCCCGTCTGTCCCGAGCCGTCAGAGCTGCCCGTCTGTCCCGAGCCGTCAGAGCTGCCCGTCTGTCCCGAGCCGTCAGAGCTGCCCGTCTGTCCCGCGCCGCTAGAGCCGTCCGCCAGACAGGATCAGCCAGAGCCGTCCGCCAGACAGGATCAGCCAGAGCCGTCGGCCAGACAGGATCAGCCAGAGCCGTCCGCCAGCCATGAGCAGCCCGAGTCGCCCGCCAGCCATGAGCAGCCAGAGTCGCCCGCCAGCCATGAGCAGCCAGAGTCGCCCGCCAGCCATGAGCAGCCAGAGTCGCCCGCCAGCCATGAGCAGCCAGAGTCGCCCGCCAGCCATGAGCAGCCAGAGTCGCCCGCCAGCCATGAGCAGCCAGAGTCGCCCGCCAGCCATGAGCAGCCAGAGTCGCCCGCCAGCCATGAGCAGCCAGAGTCGCCCGCCAGCCATGAGCAGCCAGAGTCGCCCGCCAGCCATGAGCAGCCAGAGTCGCCCGCCAGCCATGAGCAGCCCGAGTCGCCCGCCAGCCATGAGCAGCCCGAGTCGCCCGCCAGCCATGAGCAGCCCGAGTCGCCCGCCAGCCATGAGCAGCCCGAGTCGCCCGCCAGCCATGAGCAGCCCGAGTCGCCCGCCATCCATGAGCAGCCCGAGTCGCCCGCCAGCCATGAGCAGCCCGAGTCGCCCGCCAGCCATGAGCAGCCCGAGTCGCCCGCCAGCCATGAGCAGCCCGAGTCGCCCGCCAGCCATGAGCAGCCCGAGTCGCCCGCCAGCCATGAGCAGCCCGAGTCGCCCGCCAGCCATGAGCAGCCCGAGTCGCCCGCCAGCCATGAGCAGCCAGAGTCGCCCGCCAGCCATGAGCAGCCAGAGTCGCCCGCCAGCCATGAGCCGCCAGAGTCGCCCGCCAGCCAGGACCCGCCAGAGCCATCTGCCAGTCATGAGCTGTCCCTCACTCCGGAGCTGCCGTTCCTCAGTCCGGAGCTACCCCTCAGTCCGGAGCTACCCCTCAGTCCGGAGCTACCCCTCAGTCCGGAGCTACCCCTCAGTCCGGAGCTACCCCTCAGTCCGGAGCTACCCCTCAGTCCGGAGCTACCCCTCAGTCCGGAGCTACCCATCCGTCCGGTGGCGCCCTCTGGGATGGTCTTCAGTCCGGGACTTGCAACAAGGGTCGCCGCTCCAGAGGCGCCACCAAAGCGGGTATTGACAATGGTGGAGTGGGGGCCTCGTCCCGCGCCTGAGCCGCCGCCATGATGGGGGCCACCCCGGACCCTCCCCTTCTGTTTCAGGTTCTGTGGCCGGAGTCCGCACCTTTGGGGGGGGGGTACTGTCACACCCTGGCCTTAGTATTCTTTGTTTTCTTTATTATTTTAGTTAGGTCAGGGTGTGACATGGGGAATGTATGTGTTTTTGTAGTGTCTAGTGTGGTTGTATGGTTTAGGGGGTTTATAGAGTAGATGGGTTTGTGTTTAGTATAGGTGTTTAGGAAAGTCTATGGTTGCCTGATTTGGTTCTCAATCAGAGACAGCTGGTTATTGTTGTCTCTGATTGGGAGCCATATTTAAGGCAGCCATAGGCTTTAGGTGTTTGTGGGTAATTGTCTATGTATGTTCTATGTTGCATGTGTGCACTTAGTTCAGTTTAGCTTCACGATCGTTTGTTTTGTTCATTTTGTAAGTGGTTGTTTTTTTCCTTCATTAAAGAAGATGTATTTTTCACGCGCTGCGCCTTGGTCCTCTCTCTCTCCCTTTGACGATCGTGACAGAATTACCCACCAACAAGGGATCAAGCAGCGTGTCAAGTGGCAACAGGAGCAAGGAATAAAGGATTCATGGACATGGGAGGAAATATTGGATGGTAAGGGACCTTGGGCACAACCGGGAGAATATCGCCTCCCTCGTGAAGAGCTGGAGGCAGCGAAAGCCGAGAGGAGGCGATATGAGGAGGCAGCACGGAGGCAAGGCTGGAAGCCCGCAAGTACAACGCCAAAATTTCTTGGGGGGGGCTAAGAGGTAGTGGGCCGAGGGCAGGTAGGAGACCTGCGCCCACTTCCCAGGCTAACCGTGGAGAGCGGGAGTACGGGCAGACACCGTGTTACGCAGTAGAGCGCACGGTGTCTCCTGTACGTGTTCATAGCCCGGTGAGGGTTATTCCACCTCCCCGCACTGGTGGGGCTAGATTGGGCATTGAGCCAGGTGCCATGAAGCCGGCTCAACGCGTCTGGTCTCCAGTGCGTCTCCTCGGGCCGGCATACATGGCACCAGCCTTACGCATGGTGTCCCCGGCGGTGCGGGTTATTCCACCTCCCCGCACTGGTCAGGCTACGGGGAGCATTCAACCAGGTAAGGTTGGGCAGGCTCCGCCCCAGTCCAGTTCCACCAGTGCCTACACCACGCACCAGGCTTCCAGTGTGTCTCCAGAGCCCTGTTCCTCCTCCACGCACTCGCCCTATGGTGCGTGTCTCCAGCCCGGTACCACCAATTCCGGCACCACGCACCAAGCCTACTGTGAGTCTCCAGAGTCCTGTGCATCCTGTTGCTGCTCCCCGCACTAGCCCTGAGATGCGTGTCCCCAGCCCGGTACCACCAGTTCCGGCACCACGCACTAGGCCTAATGTGCGTCTCCAGAGCCCTGTACCACGCACCAAGCCTACTGTGAGTCTCCAGAGTCCTGTGCATCCTGTTGCTTCTCCCCGCACTCGCCCTGAGGTGCGTGCCCTCAGCCCGGTACCACCTGTGCCGGTACCACGCACCAGGCCTATAGTGCGCTTTGAGAGCCCAGTGTGTCCTGTTACTGCTCCCCGCACTAGCCCTGAGATGCGTGTCCCCAGCCCGGTACCACCAGTTCCGGCACCACGCACTAGGCCTAATGTGCGTATCCAGGGTCCAGTATGCCCTGTTCCTTCTCCCCGCACTAGCCTTCAGGTGCGTGTCCCCAGCCCGGTACCACCAGTTCCGGCACCACGCACCAGGCCTACAGTGCGCCTCAGAGCTGCCCGTCTGCCAAGCCAGAGCTGCCCGTCTGCCAAGCACCGTCAGAGCTGCCCATCTGCCAAGCACCGTCTGAGCTGCCCGTCTGCCAAGCACCGTCTGAGCTGTCCGTCTGCCAAGCACCGTCTGAGCTGCCCGTCTGCCAAGCACCGTCTGAGCTGCCCGTCTGCCAAGCACCATCAGAGCTGCCCGTCTGTCCCGAGCCGTCAGAGCTGCCCGTCTGTCCCGAGCCGTCAGAGCTGCCCGTCTGTCCCGAGCCGTCAGAGCTGCCCGTCTGTCCCGAGCCGTCAGAGCTGCCCGTCTGTCCCGAGCCGTCAGAGCTGCCCGTCTGTCCCGCGCCGCTAGAGCCGTCCGCCAGACAGGATCAGCCAGAGCCGTCCGCCAGACAGGATCAGCCAGAGCCGTCCGCCAGACAGGATCAGCCCGAGCCGTCCGCCAGACAGGATCAGCCCGAGCCGTCCGCCAGACAGGATCAGCCCGAGCCGTCCGCCAGACAGGATCAGCCCGAGCCGTCCGCCAGACAGGATCAGCCCGAGCCGTCCGCCAGACAGGATCAGCCAGAGCCGTCGGCCAGACAGGATCAGCCAGAGCCGTCCGCCAGCCATGAGCAGCCCGAGTCGCCCGCCAGCCATGAGCAGCCAGAGTCGCCCGCCAGCCATGAGCAGCCAGAGTCGCCCGCCAGCCATGAGCAGCCAGAGTCGCCCGCCAGCCATGAGCAGCCAGAGTCGCCCGCCAGCCATGAGCAGCCAGAGTCGCCCGCCAGCCATGAGCAGCCAGAGTCGCCCGCCAGCCATGAGCAGCCAGAGTCGCCCGCCAGCCATGAGCAGCCAGAGTCGCCCGCCAGCCATGAGCAGCCAGAGTCGCCCGCCAGCCATGAGCAGCCCGAGTCGCCCGCCAGCCATGAGCAGCCCGAGTCGCCCGCCAGCCATGAGCAGCCCGAGTCGCCCGCCAGCCATGAGCCGCCCGAGTCGCCCGCCAGCCATGAGCAGCCCGAGTCGCCCGCCATCCATGAGCAGCCCGAGTCGCCCGCCAGCCATGAGCAGCCCGAGTCGCCCGCCAGCCATGAGCAGCCCGAGTCGCCCGCCAGCCATGAGCAGCCCGAGTCGCCCGCCAGCCATGAGCAGCCCGAGTCGCCCGCCAGCCATGAGCAGCCCGAGTCGCCCGCCAGCCATGAGCAGCCCGAGTCGCCCGCCAGCCATGAGCAGCCAGAGTCGCCCGCCAGCCATGAGCAGCCAGAGTCGCCCGCCAGCCATGAGCCGCCAGAGTCGCCCGCCAGCCATGAGCAGCCAGAGTCGCCCGCCAGCCATGAGCCGCCAGAGTCGCCCGCCAGCCAGGACCCGCCAGAGCCATCTGCCAGTCATGAGCTGTCCCTCACTCCGGAGCTGCCGTTCCTCAGTCCGGAGCTACCCCTCAGTCCGGAGCTACCCCTCAGTCCGGAGCTACCCCTCAGTCCGGAGCTACCCCTCAGTCCGGAGCTACCCCTCAGTCCGGAGCTACCCCTCAGTCCGGAGCTACCCATCCGTCCGGTGGCGCCCTCTGGGATGGTCTTCAGTCCGGGACTTGCAACAAGGGTCGCCGCTCCAGAGGCGCCACCAAAGCGGGTATTGACAATGGTGGAGTGGGGGCCTCGTCCCGCGCCCGAGCCGCCGCCATGATGGGGGCCACCCCGGACCCTCCCCTTCTGTTTCAGGTTCTGTGGCCGGAGTCCGCACCTTTGGGGGGGGGGTACTGTCACACCCTGGCCTTAGTATTCTTTGTTTTCTTTATTATTTTAGTTAGGTCAGGGTGTGACATGGGGAATGTATGTGTTTTTGTAGTGTCTAGTGTGGTTGTATGGTTTAGGGGGTTTATAGAGTAGATGGGTTTGTGTTTAGTATAGGTGTTTAGGAAAGTCTATGGTTGCCTGATTTGGTTCTCAATCAGAGACAGCTGGTTATTGTTGTCTCTGATTGGGAGCCATATTTAAGGCAGCCATAGGCTTTAGGTGTTTGTGGGTAATTGTCTATGTATGTTCTATGTTGCATGTGTGCACTTAGTTCAGTTTAGCTTCACGATCGTTTGTTTTGTTCATTTTGTAAGTGGTTGTTTTTTTCCTTCATTAAAGAAGATGTATTTTTCACGCGCTGCGCCTTGGTCCTCTCTCTCTCCCTTTGACGATCGTGACAGAATTACCCACCAACAAGGGATCAAGCAGCGTGTCAAGTGGCAACAGGAGCAAGGAATAAAGGATTCATGGACATGGGAGGAAATATTGGATGGTAAGGGACCTTGGGCACAACCGGGAGAATATCGCCTCCCTCGTGAAGAGCTGGAGGCAGCGAAAGCCGAGAGGAGGCGATATGAGGAGGCAGCACGGAGGCAAGGCTGGAAGCCCGCAAGTACAACGCCAAAATTTCTTGGGGGGGGCTAAGAGGTAGTGGGCCGAGGGCAGGTAGGAGACCTGCGCCCACTTCCCAGGCTAACCGTGGAGAGCGGGAGTACGGGCAGACACCGTGTTACGCAGTAGAGCGCACGGTGTCTCCTGTACGTGTTCATAGCCCGGTGAGGGTTATTCCACCTCCCCGCACTGGTGGGGCTAGATTGGGCATTGAGCCAGGTGCCATGAAGCCGGCTCAACGCGTCTGGTCTCCAGTGCGTCTCCTCGGGCCGGCATACATGGCACCAGCCTTACGCATGGTGTCCCCGGCGGTGCGGGTTATTCCACCTCCCCGCACTGGTCAGGCTACGGGGAGCATTCAACCAGGTAAGGTTGGGCAGGCTCCGCCCCAGTCCAGTTCCACCAGTGCCTACACCACGCACCAGGCTTCCAGTGTGTCTCCAGAGCCCTGTTCCTCCTCCACGCACTCGCCCTATGGTGCGTGTCTCCAGCCCGGTACCACCAATTCCGGCACCACGCACCAAGCCTACTGTGCGTCTCCAGAGTCCTGTGCATCCTGTTGCTGCTCCCCGCACTAGCCCTGAGATGCGTGTCCCCAGCCCGGTACCACCAGTTCCGGCACCACGCACTAGGCCTAATGTGCGTCTCCAGAGCCCTGTACGCACTGTTGCTTCTCCCCGCACTCGCCCTGAGGTGCGTGCCCTCAGCCCGGTACCACCTGTGCCGGTACCACGCACCAGGCCTATAGTGCGCTTTGAGAGCCCAGTGTGTCCTGTTACTGCTCCCCGCACTAGCCCTGAGATGCGTGTCCCCAGCCCGGTACCACCAGTTCCGGCACCACGCACTAGGCCTAATGTGCGTATCCAGGGTCCAGTATGCCCTGTTCCTTCTCCCCGCACTAGCCTTCAGGTGCGTGTCCCCAGCCCGGTACCACCAGTTCCGGCACCACGCACCAGGCCTACAGTGCGCCTCAGAGCTGCCCGTCTGCCAAGCCAGAGCTGCCCGTCTGCCAAGCACCGTCAGAGCTGCCCATCTGCCAAGCACCGTCTGAGCTGCCCGTCTGCCAAGCACCGTCTGAGCTGTCCGTCTGCCAAGCACCGTCTGAGCTGCCCGTCTGCCAAGCACCGTCTGAGCTGCCCGTCTGCCAAGCACCGTCAGAGCTGCCCGTCTGTCCCGAGCCGTCAGAGCTGCCCGTCTGTCCCGAGCCGTCAGAGCTGCCCGTCTGTCCCGAGCCGTCAGAGCTGCCCGTCTGTCCCGAGCCGTCAGAGCTGCCCGTCTGTCCCGAGCCGTCAGAGCTGCCCGTCTGTCCCGCGCCGCTAGAGCCGTCCGCCAGACAGGATCAGCCAGAGCCGTCCGCCAGACAGGATCAGCCAGAGCCGTCCGCCAGACAGGATCAGCCAGAGCCGTCCGCCAGACAGGATCAGCCCGAGCCGTCCGCCAGACAGGATCAGCCCGAGCCGTCCGCCAGACAGGATCAGCCCGAGCCGTCCGCCAGACAGGATCAGCCCGAGCCGTCCGCCAGACAGGATCAGCCCGAGCCGTCCGCCAGACAGGATCAGCCAGAGCCGTCGGCCAGACAGGATCAGCCAGAGCCGTCCGCCAGCCATGAGCAGCCCGAGTCGCCCGCCAGCCATGAGCAGCCCGAGTCGCCCGCCAGCCATGAGCAGCCAGAGTCGCCCGCCAGCCATGAGCAGCCAGAGTCGCCCGCCAGCCATGAGCAGCCAGAGTCGCCCGCCAGCCATGAGCAGCCAGAGTCGCCCGCCAGCCATGAGCAGCCAGAGTCGCCCGCCAGCCATGAGCAGCCAGAGTCGCCCGCCAGCCATGAGCAGCCAGAGTCGCCCGCCAGCCATGAGCAGCCAGAGTCGCCCGCCAGCCATGAGCAGCCCGAGTCGCCCGCCAGCCATGAGCAGCCCGAGTCGCCCGCCAGCCATGAGCAGCCCGAGTCGCCCGCCAGCCATGAGCAGCCCGAGTCGCCCGCCAGCCATGAGCAGCCCGAGTCGCCCGCCATCCATGAGCAGCCCGAGTCGCCCGCCAGCCATGAGCAGCCCGAGTCGCCCGCCAGCCATGAGCAGCCCGAGTCGCCCGCCAGCCATGAGCAGCCCGAGTCGCCCGCCAGCCATGAGCAGCCCGAGTCGCCCGCCAGCCATGAGCAGCCCGAGTCGCCCGCCAGCCATGAGCAGCCAGAGTCGCCCGCCAGCCATGAGCAGCCAGAGTCGCCCGCCAGCCATGAGCCGCCAGAGTCGCCCGCCAGCCAGGACCCGCCAGAGCCATCTGCCAGTCATGAGCTGTCCCTCACTCCGGAGCTGCCGTTCCTCAGTCCGGAGCTACCCCTCAGTCCGGAGCTACCCCTCAGTCCGGAGCTACCCCTCAGTCCGGAGCTACCCCTCAGTCCGGAGCTACCCCTCAGTCCGGAGCTACCCCTCAGTCCGGAGCTACCCATCCGTCCGGTGGCGCCCTCTGGGATGGTCTTCAGTCCGGGACTTGCAACAAGGGTCGCCGCTCCAGAGGCGCCACCAAAGCGGGTATTGACAATGGTGGAGTGGGGGCCTCGTCCCGCGCCTGAGCCGCCGCCATGATGGGGGCCACCCCGGACCCTCCCCTTCTGTTTCAGGTTCTGTGGCCGGAGTCCGCACCTTTGGGGGGGGGGTACTGTCACACCCTGGCCTTAGTATTCTTTGTTTTCTTTATTATTTTAGTTAGGTCAGGGTGTGACATGGGGAATGTATGTGTTTTTGTAGTGTCTAGTGTGGTTGTATGGTTTAGGGGGTTTATAGAGTAGATGGGTTTGTGTTTAGTATAGGTGTTTAGGAAAGTCTATGGTTGCCTGATTTGGTTCTCAATCAGAGACAGCTGGTTATTGTTGTCTCTGATTGGGAGCCATATTTAAGGCAGCCATAGGCTTTAGGTGTTTGTGGGTAATTGTCTATGTATGTTCTATGTTGCATGTGTGCACTTAGTTCAGTTTAGCTTCACGATCGTTTGTTTTGTTCATTTTGTAAGTGGTTGTTTTTTTCCTTCATTAAAGAAGATGTATTTTTCACGCGCTGCGCCTTGGTCCTCTCTCTCTCCCTTTGACGATCGTGACAGAATTACCCACCAACAAGGGATCAAGCAGCGTGTCAAGTGGCAACAGGAGCAGGAATAAAGGATTCATGGACATGGGAGGAAATATTGGATGGTAAGGGACCTTGGGCACAACCGGGAGAATATCGCCTCCCTCGTGAAGAGCTGGAGGCAGCGAAAGCCGAGAGGAGGCGATATGAGGAGGCAGCACGGAGGCAAGGCTGGAAGCCCGCAAGTACAACGCCAAAATTTCTTGGGGGAGGCTAAGAGGTAGTGGGCCGAGGGCAGGTAGGAGACCTGCGCCCACTTCCCAGGCTAAATGTGGAGAGCGGGAGTACGGGCAGACACCGTGTTACGCAGTAGAGCGCACGGTGTCTCCTGTACGTGTTCATAGCCCGGTGAGGGTTATTCCACCTCCCCGCACTGGTGGGGCTAGATTGGGCATTGAGCCAGGTGCCATGAAGCCGGCTCAACGCGTCTGGTCTCCAGTGCGTCTCCTCGGGCCGGCATACATGGCACCAGCCTTACGCATGGTGTCCCCGGCGGTGCGGGTTATTCCACCTCCCCGCACTGGTCAGGCTACGGGGAGCATTCAACCAGGTAAGGTTGGGCAGGCTCCGCCCCAGTCCAGTTCCACCAGTGCCTACATCACGCACCAGGCTTCCAGTGTGTCTCCAGAGCCCTGTTCCTCCTCCACGCACTCGCCCTATGGTGCGTGTCTCCAGCCCGGTACCACCAATTCCGGCACCACGCACCAAGCCTACTGTGCGTCTCCAGAGTCCTGTGCATCCTGTTGCTGCTCCCCGCACTAGCCCTGAGATGCGTGTCCCCAGCCCGGTACCACCAGTTCCGGCACCACGCACTAGGCCTAATGTGCGTCTCCAGAGCCCTGTACGCACTGTTGCTTCTCCCCGCACTCGCCCTGAGGTGCGTGCCCTCAGCCCGGTACCACCTGTGCCGGTACCACGCACCAGGCCTATAGTGCGCTTTGAGAGCCCAGTGTGTCCTGTTACTGCTCCCCGCACTAGCCCTGAGATGCGTGTCCCCAGCCCGGTACCACCAGTTCCGGCACCACGCACTAGGCCTAATGTGCGTATCCAGGGTCCAGTATGCCCTGTTCCTTCTCCCCGCACTAGCCTTCAGGTGCGTGTCCCCAGCCCGGTACCACCAGTTCCGGCACCACGCACCAGGCCTACAGTGCGCCTCAGAGCTGCCCGTCTGCCAAGCCAGAGCTGCCCGTCTGCCAAGCACCGTCAGAGCTGCCCATCTGCCAAGCACCGTCTGAGCTGCCCGTCTGCCAAGCACCGTCTGAGCTGTCCGTCTGCCAAGCACCGTCTGAGCTGCCCGTCTGCCAAGCACCGTCTGAGCTGCCCGTCTGCCAAGCACCGTCAGAGCTGCCCGTCTGTCCCGAGCAGTCAGAGCTGCCCGTCTGTCCCGAGCCGTCAGAGCTGCCCGTCTGTCCCGAGCCGTCAGAGCTGCCCGTCTGTCCCGAGCCGTCAGAGCTGCCCGTCTGTCCCGAGCCGTCAGAGCTGCCCGTCTGTCCCGCGCCGCTAGAGCCGTCCGCCAGACAGGATCAGCCAGAGCCGTCCGCCAGACAGGATCAGCCAGAGCCGTCGGCCAGACAGGATCAGCCAGAGCCGTCCGCCAGCCATGAGCAGCCCGAGTCGCCCGCCAGCCATGAGCAGCCAGAGTCGCCCGCCAGCCATGAGCAGCCAGAGTCGCCCGCCAGCCATGAGCAGCCAGAGTCGCCCGCCAGCCATGAGCAGCCAGAGTCGCCCGCCAGCCATGAGCAGCCAGAGTCGCCCGCCAGCCATGAGCAGCCAGAGTCGCCCGCCAGCCATGAGCAGCCAGAGTCGCCCGCCAGCCATGAGCAGCCAGAGTCGCCCGCCAGCCATGAGCAGCCAGAGTCGCCCGCCAGCCATGAGCAGCCAGAGTCGCCCGCCAGCCATGAGCAGCCCGAGTCGCCCGCCAGCCATGAGCAGCCCGAGTCGCCCGCCAGCCATGAGCAGCCCGAGTCGCCCGCCAGCCATGAGCAGCCCGAGTCGCCCGCCAGCCATGAGCAGCCCGAGTCGCCCGCCATCCATGAGCAGCCCGAGTCGCCCGCCAGCCATGAGCAGCCCGAGTCGCCCGCCAGCCATGAGCAGCCCGAGTCGCCCGCCAGCCATGAGCAGCCCGAGTCGCCCGCCAGCCATGAGCAGCCCGAGTCGCCCGCCAGCCATGAGCAGCCCGAGTCGCCCGCCAGCCATGAGCAGCCCGAGTCGCCCGCCAGCCATGAGCAGCCAGAGTCGCCCGCCAGCCATGAGCAGCCAGAGTCGCCCGCCAGCCATGAGCCGCCAGAGTCGCCCGCCAGCCAGGACCCGCCAGAGCCATCTGCCAGTCATGAGCTGTCCCTCACTCCGGAGCTGCCGTTCCTCAGTCCGGAGCTACCCCTCAGTCCGGAGCTACCCCTCAGTCCGGAGCTACCCCTCAGTCCGGAGCTACCCCTCAGTCCGGAGCTACCCCTCAGTCCGGAGCTACCCCTCAGTCCGGAGCTACCCCTCAGTCCGGAGCTACCCATCCGTCCGGTGGCGCCCTCTGGGATGGTCTTCAGTCCGGGACTTGCAACAAGGGTCGCCGCTCCAGAGGCGCCACCAAAGCGGGTATTGACAATGGTGGAGTGGGGGCCTCGTCCCGCGCCTGAGCCGCCGCCATGATGGGGGCCACCCCGGACCCTCCCCTTCTGTTTCAGGTTCTGTGGCCGGAGTCCGCACCTTTGGGGGGGGGGTACTGTCACACCCTGGCCTTAGTATTCTTTGTTTTCTTTATTATTTTAGTTAGGTCAGGGTGTGACATGGGGAATGTATGTGTTTTTGTAGTGTCTAGTGTGGTTGTATGGTTTAGGGGGTTTATAGAGTAGATGGGTTTGTGTTTAGTATAGGTGTTTAGGAAAGTCTATGGTTGCCTGATTTGGTTCTCAATCAGAGACAGCTGGTTATTGTTGTCTCTGATTGGGAGCCATATTTAAGGCAGCCATAGGCTTTAGGTGTTTGTGGGTAATTGTCTATGTATGTTCTATGTTGCATGTGTGCACTTAGTTCAGTTTAGCTTCACGATCGTTTGTTTTGTTCATTTTGTAAGTGGTTGTTTTTTTCCTTCATTAAAGAAGATGTATTTTTCACGCGCTGCGCCTTGGTCCTCTCTCTCTCCCTTTGACGATCGTGACAGAATTACCCACCAACAAGGGATCAAGCAGCGTGTCAAGTGGCAACAGGAGCAAGGAATAAAGGATTCATGGACATGGGAGGAAATATTGGATGGTAAGGGACCTTGGGCACAACCGGGAGAATATCGCCTCCCTCGTGAAGAGCTGGAGGCAGCGAAAGCCGAGAGGAGGCGATATGAGGAGGCAGCACGGAGGCAAGGCTGGAAGCCCGCAAGTACAACGCCAAAATTTCTTGGGGGGGGCTAAGAGGTAGTGGGCCGAGGGCAGGTAGGAGACCTGCGCCCACTTCCCAGGCTAACCGTGGAGAGCGGGAGTACGGGCAGACACCGTGTTACGCAGTAGAGCGCACGGTGTCTCCTGTACGTGTTCATAGCCCGGTGAGGGTTATTCCACCTCCCCGCACTGGTGGGGCTAGATTGGGCATTGAGCCAGGTGCCATGAAGCCGGCTCAACGCGTCTGGTCTCCAGTGCGTCTCCTCGGGCCGGCATACATGGCACCAGCCTTACGCATGGTGTCCCCGGCGGTGCGGGTTATTCCACCTCCCCGCACTGGTCAGGCTACGGGGAGCATTCAACCAGGTAAGGTTGGGCAGGCTCCGCCCCAGTCCAGTTCCACCAGTGCCTACACCACGCACCAGGCTTCCAGTGTGTCTCCAGAGCCCTGTTCCTCCTCCACGCACTCGCCCTATGGTGCGTGTCTCCAGCCCGGTACCACCAATTCCGGCACCACGCACCAAGCCTACTGTGAGTCTCCAGAGTCCTGTGCATCCTGTTGCTGCTCCCCGCACTAGCCCTGAGATGCGTGTCCCCAGCCCGGTACCACCAGTTCCGGCACCACGCACTAGGCCTAATGTGCGTCTCCAGAGCCCTGTACCACGCACCAAGCCTACTGTGAGTCTCCAGAGTCCTGTGCATCCTGTTGCTTCTCCCCGCACTCGCCCTGAGGTGCGTGCCCTCAGCCCGGTACCACCTGTGCCGGTACCACGCACCAGGCCTATAGTGCGCTTTGAGAGCCCAGTGTGTCCTGTTACTGCTCCCCGCACTAGCCCTGAGATGCGTGTCCCCAGCCCGGTACCACCAGTTCCGGCACCACGCACTAGGCCTAATGTGCGTATCCAGGGTCCAGTATGCCCTGTTCCTTCTCCCCGCACTAGCCTTCAGGTGCGTGTCCCCAGCCCGGTACCACCAGTTCCGGCACCACGCACCAGGCCTACAGTGCGCCTCAGAGCTGCCCGTCTGCCAAGCCAGAGCTGCCCGTCTGCCAAGCACCGTCAGAGCTGCCCATCTGCCAAGCACCGTCTGAGCTGCCCGTCTGCCAAGCACCGTCTGAGCTGTCCGTCTGCCAAGCACCGTCTGAGCTGCCCGTCTGCCAAGCACCGTCTGAGCTGCCCGTCTGCCAAGCACCATCAGAGCTGCCCGTCTGTCCCGAGCCGTCAGAGCTGCCCGTCTGTCCCGAGCCGTCAGAGCTGCCCGTCTGTCCCGAGCCGTCAGAGCTGCCCGTCTGTCCCGAGCCGTCAGAGCTGCCCGTCTGTCCCGAGCCGTCAGAGCTGCCCGTCTGTCCCGCGCCGCTAGAGCCGTCCGCCAGACAGGATCAGCCAGAGCCGTCCGCCAGACAGGATCAGCCAGAGCCGTCCGCCAGACAGGATCAGCCCGAGCCGTCCGCCAGACAGGATCAGCCCGAGCCGTCCGCCAGACAGGATCAGCCCGAGCCGTCCGCCAGACAGGATCAGCCCGAGCCGTCCGCCAGACAGGATCAGCCCGAGCCGTCCGCCAGACAGGATCAGCCAGAGCCGTCGGCCAGACAGGATCAGCCAGAGCCGTCCGCCAGCCATGAGCAGCCCGAGTCGCCCGCCAGCCATGAGCAGCCAGAGTCGCCCGCCAGCCATGAGCAGCCAGAGTCGCCCGCCAGCCATGAGCAGCCAGAGTCGCCCGCCAGCCATGAGCAGCCAGAGTCGCCCGCCAGCCATGAGCAGCCAGAGTCGCCCGCCAGCCATGAGCAGCCAGAGTCGCCCGCCAGCCATGAGCAGCCAGAGTCGCCCGCCAGCCATGAGCAGCCAGAGTCGCCCGCCAGCCATGAGCAGCCAGAGTCGCCCGCCAGCCATGAGCAGCCCGAGTCGCCCGCCAGCCATGAGCAGCCCGAGTCGCCCGCCAGCCATGAGCAGCCCGAGTCGCCCGCCAGCCATGAGCCGCCCGAGTCGCCCGCCAGCCATGAGCAGCCCGAGTCGCCCGCCATCCATGAGCAGCCCGAGTCGCCCGCCAGCCATGAGCAGCCCGAGTCGCCCGCCAGCCATGAGCAGCCCGAGTCGCCCGCCAGCCATGAGCAGCCCGAGTCGCCCGCCAGCCATGAGCAGCCCGAGTCGCCCGCCAGCCATGAGCAGCCCGAGTCGCCCGCCAGCCATGAGCAGCCCGAGTCGCCCGCCAGCCATGAGCAGCCAGAGTCGCCCGCCAGCCATGAGCAGCCAGAGTCGCCCGCCAGCCATGAGCCGCCAGAGTCGCCCGCCAGCCATGAGCAGCCAGAGTCGCCCGCCAGCCATGAGCCGCCAGAGTCGCCCGCCAGCCAGGACCCGCCAGAGCCATCTGCCAGTCATGAGCTGTCCCTCACTCCGGAGCTGCCGTTCCTCAGTCCGGAGCTACCCCTCAGTCCGGAGCTACCCCTCAGTCCGGAGCTACCCCTCAGTCCGGAGCTACCCCTCAGTCCGGAGCTACCCCTCAGTCCGGAGCTACCCATCCGTCCGGTGGCGCCCTCTGGGATGGTCTTCAGTCCGGGACTTGCAACAAGGGTCGCCGCTCCAGAGGCGCCACCAAAGCGGGTATTGACAATGGTGGAGTGGGGGCCTCGTCCCGCGCCCGAGCCGCCGCCATGATGGGGGCCACCCCGGACCCTCCCCTTCTGTTTCAGGTTCTGTGGCCGGAGTCCGCACCTTTGGGGGGGGGGTACTGTCACACCCTGGCCTTAGTATTCTTTGTTTTCTTTATTATTTTAGTTAGGTCAGGGTGTGACATGGGGAATGTATGTGTTTTTGTAGTGTCTAGTGTGGTTGTATGGTTTAGGGGGTTTATAGAGTAGATGGGTTTGTGTTTAGTATAGGTGTTTAGGAAAGTCTATGGTTGCCTGATTTGGTTCTCAATCAGAGACAGCTGGTTATTGTTGTCTCTGATTGGGAGCCATATTTAAGGCAGCCATAGGCTTTAGGTGTTTGTGGGTAATTGTCTATGTATGTTCTATGTTGCATGTGTGCACTTAGTTCAGTTTAGCTTCACGATCGTTTGTTTTGTTCATTTTGTAAGTGGTTGTTTTTTTCCTTCATTAAAGAAGATGTATTTTTCACGCGCTGCGCCTTGGTCCTCTCTCTCTCCCTTTGACGATCGTGACAGAATTACCCACCAACAAGGGATCAAGCAGCGTGTCAAGTGGCAACAGGAGCAAGGAATAAAGGATTCATGGACATGGGAGGAAATATTGGATGGTAAGGGACCTTGGGCACAACCGGGAGAATATCGCCTCCCTCGTGAAGAGCTGGAGGCAGCGAAAGCCGAGAGGAGGCGATATGAGGAGGCAGCACGGAGGCAAGGCTGGAAGCCCGCAAGTACAACGCCAAAATTTCTTGGGGGGGGCTAAGAGGTAGTGGGCCGAGGGCAGGTAGGAGACCTGCGCCCACTTCCCAGGCTAACCGTGGAGAGCGGGAGTACGGGCAGACACCGTGTTACGCAGTAGAGCGCACGGTGTCTCCTGTACGTGTTCATAGCCCGGTGAGGGTTATTCCACCTCCCCGCACTGGTGGGGCTAGATTGGGCATTGAGCCAGGTGCCATGAAGCCGGCTCAACGCGTCTGGTCTCCAGTGCGTCTCCTCGGGCCGGCATACATGGCACCAGCCTTACGCATGGTGTCCCCGGCGGTGCGGGTTATTCCACCTCCCCGCACTGGTCAGGCTACGGGGAGCATTCAACCAGGTAAGGTTGGGCAGGCTCCGCCCCAGTCCAGTTCCACCAGTGCCTACACCACGCACCAGGCTTCCAGTGTGTCTCCAGAGCCCTGTTCCTCCTCCACGCACTCGCCCTATGGTGCGTGTCTCCAGCCCGGTACCACCAATTCCGGCACCACGCACCAAGCCTACTGTGCGTCTCCAGAGTCCTGTGCATCCTGTTGCTGCTCCCCGCACTAGCCCTGAGATGCGTGTCCCCAGCCCGGTACCACCAGTTCCGGCACCACGCACTAGGCCTAATGTGCGTCTCCAGAGCCCTGTACGCACTGTTGCTTCTCCCCGCACTCGCCCTGAGGTGCGTGCCCTCAGCCCGGTACCACCTGTGCCGGTACCACGCACCAGGCCTATAGTGCGCTTTGAGAGCCCAGTGTGTCCTGTTACTGCTCCCCGCACTAGCCCTGAGATGCGTGTCCCCAGCCCGGTACCACCAGTTCCGGCACCACGCACTAGGCCTAATGTGCGTATCCAGGGTCCAGTATGCCCTGTTCCTTCTCCCCGCACTAGCCTTCAGGTGCGTGTCCCCAGCCCGGTACCACCAGTTCCGGCACCACGCACCAGGCCTACAGTGCGCCTCAGAGCTGCCCGTCTGCCAAGCCAGAGCTGCCCGTCTGCCAAGCACCGTCAGAGCTGCCCATCTGCCAAGCACCGTCTGAGCTGCCCGTCTGCCAAGCACCGTCTGAGCTGTCCGTCTGCCAAGCACCGTCTGAGCTGCCCGTCTGCCAAGCACCGTCTGAGCTGCCCGTCTGCCAAGCACCGTCAGAGCTGCCCGTCTGTCCCGAGCCGTCAGAGCTGCCCGTCTGTCCCGAGCCGTCAGAGCTGCCCGTCTGTCCCGAGCCGTCAGAGCTGCCCGTCTGTCCCGAGCCGTCAGAGCTGCCCGTCTGTCCCGAGCCGTCAGAGCTGCCCGTCTGTCCCGCGCCGCTAGAGCCGTCCGCCAGACAGGATCAGCCAGAGCCGTCCGCCAGACAGGATCAGCCAGAGCCGTCCGCCAGACAGGATCAGCCAGAGCCGTCCGCCAGACAGGATCAGCCCGAGCCGTCCGCCAGACAGGATCAGCCCGAGCCGTCCGCCAGACAGGATCAGCCCGAGCCGTCCGCCAGACAGGATCAGCCCGAGCCGTCCGCCAGACAGGATCAGCCAGAGCCGTCGGCCAGACAGGATCAGCCAGAGCCGTCCGCCAGCCATGAGCAGCCCGAGTCGCCCGCCAGCCATGAGCAGCCAGAGTCGCCCGCCAGCCATGAGCAGCCAGAGTCGCCCGCCAGCCATGAGCAGCCAGAGTCGCCCGCCAGCCATGAGCAGCCAGAGTCGCCCGCCAGCCATGAGCAGCCAGAGTCGCCCGCCAGCCATGAGCAGCCCGAGTCGCCCGCCAGCCATGAGCAGCCCGAGTCGCCCGCCAGCCATGAGCAGCCCGAGTCGCCCGCCAGCCATGAGCAGCCCGAGTCGCCCGCCAGCCATGAGCAGCCCGAGTCGCCCGCCATCCATGAGCAGCCCGAGTCGCCCGCCAGCCATGAGCCGCCCGAGTCGCCCGCCAGCCATGAGCAGCCCGAGTCGCCCGCCAGCCATGAGCAGCCCGAGTCGCCCGCCAGCCATGAGCAGCCCGAGTCGCCCGCCAGCCATGAGCAGCCAGAGTCGCCCGCCAGCCATGAGCAGCCAGAGTCGCCCGCCAGCCATGAGCCGCCAGAGTCGCCCGCCAGCCAGGACCCGCCAGAGCCATCTGCCAGTCATGAGCTGTCCCTCTCTCCGGAGCTGCCGTTCCTCAGTCCGGAGCTACCCCTTAGTCCGGAGCTACCCCTCAGTCCGGAGCTACCCCTCAGTCCGGAGCTACCCCTCAGTCCGGAGCTACCCCTCAGTCCGGAGCTACCCATCCGTCCGGTGGCGCCCTCTGGGATGGTCTTCAGTCCGGGACTTGCAACAAGGGTCGCCGCTCCAGAGGCGCCACCAAAGCGGGTATTGACAATGGTGGAGTGGGGGCCTCGTCCCGCGCCCGAGCCGCCGCCATGATGGGGGCCACCCCGGACCCTCCCCTTCTGTTTCAGGTTCTGTGGCCGGAGTCCGCACCTTTGGGGGGGGGGGGTACTGTCACACCCTGGCCTTAGTATTCTTTGTTTTCTTTATTATTTTAGTTAGGTCAGGGTGTGACATGGGGAATGTATGTGTTTTTGTAGTGTCTAGTGTGGTTGTATGGTTTAGGGGGTTTATAGAGTAGATGGGTTTGTGTTTAGTATAGGTGTTTAGGAAAGTCTATGGTTGCCTGATTTGGTTCTCAATCAGAGACAGCTGGTTATTGTTGTCTCTGATTGGGAGCCATATTTAAGGCAGCCATAGGCTTTAGGTGTTTGTGGGTAATTGTCTATGTATGTTCTATGTTGCATGTGTGCACTTAGTTCAGTTTAGCTTCACGATCGTTTGTTTTGTTCATTTTGTAAGTGGTTGTTTTTTTCCTTCATTAAAGAAGATGTATTTTTCACGCGCTGCGCCTTGGTCCTCTCTCTCTCCCTTTGACGATCGTGACACTCGTGTTCTTCTTATTTCTTATTTCTCGTGTGTTTAATTTCTACCTTGTTATTTTTAGTATTACATTATTGATTATTTCATTGTTGGATTTAGCGCTTGCAAGAAAGGCAATTGTGCACGTGACATTACAACTTGAAATGGGACTGCTGTAACTCCTTGACATTTTCTGAGAAGCAGGGCTAAACAGTCGTACTCAGTTTGACCTTTTATCTGGACGTGCACTCCAGCCATTGGAGACTGGAGAAATGCGACACCAGCTCAGTACAGAGCGTTTGTTGCGGTGGCGTGCACTGATTGTAGCATGTAAACCGTTCAAATTCTAAAATGTACAGCATTATGATAACCATTCACCCATTTTTGTCGACTTGACATGTACCTTGTCAATACCCGAGGGCTATTTGCCATTCACTGTAGTCAACAGTAGCAGCCTATGCAAATGTCAACTGACACTGAATAGTAATGAAGTGACCGAAGTATCTTCTGAATAATTCACATTTACTGTTGGACTATCGTTATGGCAAAGGTAAAATAAGCATTATTAAGGTAGTTGATGCACTTGAAATTACAGTTATTGAAGTGTAGCTAGCTCTCTTCCAAAACCACCCACAAAACACAGCATGCACGTCACACGTGGTTAGTGCTATCTGGGATCATTTGGACGACCCCACCCTTAACCTTAATTAAAACCTACCCTAACCATAACTCCTTTTAAACATCAACTTCTACAGGATAGGGACGTCCCAATGATTCGGTATAGTAAGGACCCCACCCTCAGCGGGCTCGGGAATAGAAAAAAAATGGTTTTCAGGGGAAATGGAAAGAGAGTCTTTGACGGGTCTTCCGCTTTTGGACATTAACAAGGTGACAGCGGGAGGGAGAGGCGAAGAGAGAGGGTATACTCCGGGCAAAATCTGTCCACGAAAATAATATCACAAAGACAGGAGTTTTTGTATGGTCAATGAGTGTCAAATTTGGTCAACAACATTTTTTATTGCTAATTTGAGGGTTATTTGATCGAATTTAAGTTTTGTAATGATTAGGTTGTTACAAATGCACTGATATAAGCAGGGGTGAAAGTAGGTTTTATTTCTTCCAGGTATAGGACCTGCGCCACATTTTTCTATGGACCTGATCATAGAATTACATACAGTACCAGTCAAAAGTTTGGACACACCAACTCATTCAAGGGTTTTTCTTTATTTTTACTATTTACTACATCGTAGAATAATAGTGAAGACAACAAAACTATGAAATAACAAATATGGAATGTGTTATTTTATTTAACTAGGCAAGTCAGTTAAGAACAAATTCTTATTTACAATGACCTACACCGGCCAAACCCTAACCAGGACGAAGTTGGGCCAATTGTGCTTCACCCTATGGGACTCCTGATCAAGGCTGGATCATGTAGTAACCAAAAAAGTGTTAAACAAATCAAAATAGGTTTTATATTTGAGATTCTTCAAATAGCCACCCTTTGCCTTGATGACAGCTTTGCACACTCTTGGCATTCTCTCAACCAGCTTCATGAGGTAATCACCTGGAATGTATTTCAATTAACAGGTGTGCCTTGGTAAAAGTTCATTTGTGGAATGTCTTTCCTTCTTAATGCGTTTGAGCCAATCAGTTATGTTGTGACAAAGTGATGATTGGCTGTCATTTCTCTTTGCTTATTTGAGCTGTTCATGCCAGAATATGGACTTGGTCTTTTACCAGATAGTGCTATCTTCTGTATACCACCCCTACCTTAAGACATGAAGGTCAGTAAATCCGTAAAATGTCAAGAACTTTGAAAGTTTCTTCAAGTCGCAAAAACCATCAAGCGCTATGATAAAACTGTCTCTCATGAGGACCGCCACAAGAATTGATGACCCAGAGTTACCTCTGCTGCAGAGGATAAATTCATTCGATTTAACTGTACCTTAGATTGCAGGCCAAAGAAATGCTTCACAGGATTCAAGTAACAGACACATCTCAACATCAACTGTTCAGAGGAGTCTGCATGAATCAGGCCTTCATGGTCAAATTGCTGCAAAGAAACCACTACTAATGGACAACAATAAGAAGAAGAGACTTTCTTGGGACAAGAAACACGAGCAATGGACATTAGACCGGTGAAATCTGTCCTTTGGTCTGATGAGTCCAAATTTGAGATTTTTGGTTCCAACCCCGTGTCTTTCTGAGATGCAGAGTAGGTGAACGGATGATCTCCGCATGTGTGGTTCCCACCGTGAAGCATGGAGGAGGTGTGATGGTGTGGGGGTGCATTGCTGGTGACACTGTCTGTGATGTATTTTGAATTCAAGGCACACTTAAGCAGTATGGATACCATAGCATTCTGCAGTGACACGCCATCCCATCTGGTTTGCGCTTAGTGGGACTGTCAATTGTTTTTTAACAGGACAAAACAAACATCCAGGCTGTGTACGGGCAATTTGATCAAGAAAGAGAGTGATGGTGCTGCGTCAGATGACCTGGCCTCCACAATCACCCGACCTCAACCCACTTGAGATGGTTTGGGATGAGTTGGACCGCAGAGTGAAGGAAAAGCAGCCAACAAGTGGTCAGCATATGGGGGAACTCCTTCAAGACTGTTGGAAAAGCATTCCAGGTGACTACCTCATGAAGCTGGTTGAGAGAATGCCAAGAGTGTGCAAAGCTGTCATCAAGGCAAAAGGTGGCTACTTTGAAGAATCTAAAATCTAAAATATATTTTGATTTGTTTAACACTTTTTGTTACTACATGATTATGTGTGTTATTTCATAGTTTTGATGTCATCACATTATTCTACAATGTAGAAAATAGTAAAAATAAAGAAAAACCCTTCAATGAGTAGGTGTATCCAAACTTTTGACTGGTACTGTATATACTGAATACAAATATAAACGCAACATGTAAAGTGTTGGTCCCATGTTTCATGAGCTGAAATAAGAGATACCAGAAATGTTCCATATGAACAAAAAGGTTATTTCTCTCAAATGTTGTGAACAAATTTGTTTACATCCCTGTTAGTGAGTATTTCTCCTTTGCCAAGACAGTCCATCCACCTGACAGGTGTGGCATATCAAGAAGCTGATTAAGCAGCGTTACACAGCATTCCACAGGTGCACCTTGTGCTGGGGGCAATAAAAGGCCACTCTAAAATGTGCAGATTTGTCACACAACACAATGCCATAGATGTCTCAAGTTTTAAGGGATGGTGCAATTGGTATGCTGACTGCAGGAATGTCCACCAGAGCTGTTGCTAGAGAATTTAATGTTAATTTCTATACCATAAGCTGCATCCAACGTTGTTTTAGAGAATTTGGCAGTACGCCCAACTGGCTTGACAACCGCAGACCACGTGTAACCACGCCAGCCCAGGATGACCAGATCCGGCTTCTTCACCTGCGGGATCATCTGAGACCAGCCACCTGGACAGCTGATGAAACTGTAGATTTGCACAACCGAAGAATTTATGTACAAACTGTCAGAAACCGCTTCAGGGAAGCTCATCTGCCTGCTCTTCGTCCTCACCAGGGTCTTGACCTGACTGTATTCCGGCGTGGTAACCGACTTCAGTGACCAAGAGATGCATTTCTGTATTCCCAGTCATGTGAAATCCATAGATTATGGCCTAATGAATTTATTTAAATTGAGTGATTTTCTTTTATGAACTGTAACTCAGTAAAATCATAGAATTTTGTTGCATGTTGCATTTATATCTTCTTTTTCAATGTAGAATCCCTATTAATTCAATAGCAACTGTGAGCCTAGTCCTAAAGATTTGTCATTTACATTTTAAAATAAATGAGCTTTTATTGTGGCATTAACACAACCAATCATGATGTTGTCAAAAAATCACTTCAAAGGGCTCCTTTACTAGGCTTTCTGCGCAAGTTCATCCACTAGCAACATCTTTCTAGCCTCCAAGCAGTGATGAATGGAAAGTGACATCTGTTACACAAAACACCATAAAGAGAAACGGCATTTGGCCATTGTCAGTTGGTCAAAATGTATGCGTCCACTGCTGTCCACGTGCGTCTCTGTGTCGACCACTCATCTCTGCCTTGGCAAAAATCATGTTATCCTCGAACCACATGGCATTTTGGAGTATAGGCTATACCACGCGTTCTCAAGTCCATTCCCTCATCTTTCATGCCTTGGACATACGTAATGATAAATAATAGTGTAATAGCCTACATTTTTCTTGACATTTATTTGTATTATTGTGATAGGCTCATGTATTTTTTAAATGTATTTTTTAATCCTTTTAATTTGTTGTTCAATTTGTTGTTGTTGTGTACTTTTAACCCCTTTTCTCCCAAATTTTCATGATATCCAATTGGTAGTCTTGTCCCATCTATCTATTTATTTTTATTGGTTATTTGGTTATTTTGTCCGGCTCTGTACCTGAGAATACAGCTTTACTTTCACCGCTGGATATAAGTGGACACACGTGGCATTTCGTCAAAAACCGCGTGTGACTGTTGTTCACACGCGTATCTTCCCTTTCATTGGCTAGAAGGGTCCCACCTGGTCTCGCCTCCTCCCGCCTGCCTTCCATCTTTGAGGACATGTATTTCAATTGTTAGAGCGGACACTCGACCATCTTGTCAATATGATAAAACATCTTTGTCAACACTCCATTTTAACTCCTCCTCCACATTTACTGGATTGGTTGAACAGTGCAGAAGAGAACCTCCTGACAAGTTTTTTTTCTCGTCAGGACCAGAAAGAAAGGAACACAGCTCAGGCGATTTCTTTCACGCCTGTTACTTTAGGGTAGTGTCTACGGGGAATGCACTCTGCAGTCGAGGAAATTAATAAAAAGTGTGAGATAGAATTGTATAAATTGTATTTAATTTCAAATGAAGTAAAACTAATTTGTCTGTACATTATGTATATTATTTTAAAAATCCATGAGTAATGTAGCCAACATAATTTATTATTTTCTTTCTAACAGTTTGTAATATAAAGGTCCTCAGAGACTTTATGAGTGAGAGAAGATTTTATAAGTGAAAGAATAAAACAATTTGTCATAACCATAAAAAGAGCAGAGACAATATATTTAATTCATGGTGAGTTTATTGATTGTACAGCATGCCTTGACCCTTAACACTTGAAGGGATCCTTTCAGACAGACCAATAAAGAGCTGATTAATCATAAACAGAAGTTATCAATACTGAATTCAACGCTAACTTCGAAACCAACTTATTCACTTACTAGGCCTACATGATCCAGTCCCCCTAAAAAACAGCCCAACAAGAAGCTGCATAAGAGTGCCTTAGGGCCCCAGAGTCAGAGGACAAACTCAGACAGACACCAATCTCCCACTTGCCTGAAACCTGACTGATTAGTGTGTTAACACTTCAGAGGACGTCATACAGGGGAAGCAACAGAAATAAACACATTCTTAATAGCAAGTTTTGGTTGGTATTCAAGCAGGGGGTCTGTCTTCTTAACTTTTGTTTTAATTCTTTTTTTTTGCCCTTCACCAGACTGCAGAATCATCAGTCGCCCCACAATCTCAGCTCCACTCTACTTAACATCTCTCCAGTCCTCTTGGTTTCATGACTACAGCAACCTCTAGTGTTCACCTCACTTTATGTACACAATCACATCCTACAATCTGCTCCACTAACCACAATAACGTACAAAAAGAAAACAGAAATTAGAATAACATTGGACTGGTATGGTGTCACACTCTTTAAAGCAGAAGTTTATTGAACAGAGGTTGTGCAACAGACATTTCTGAGGTACATTATGTAACTTCTAGTGGACGGGGGACAACTAAAGGGAAATCCATGCTGTTGAAACACACTTCCTCATGTCAGATGCAGTATGTGGTGAGCTTTTTGATTTATTGGTTTAGCCATTTTGTATTGGTTTTCCAGACAATAGGACCACCTGGAACACACAGGTCAACTAAGCTCATCAAATCAGGCTTAGGAACCAAAATCCATTGACATTAATTGGAACAAACCATGTAATTAATCATCAATGATATTTGAGACATTTTCACATTTGTCTTTGCAATGAATGTCACATGAGTCTCACAATTAGCACCACCATCAACTTAAACTGACCAAGGAAGTGTTGACTTGTTGTTGTGCACCCTCCACTAGGGTTTACGTCCAGGTGGGAGCCTTGCATGCTTGCCACTCAACACGGTCAGTACATTTCACAACAGACAAAACTACTGTGCTTTCTACTGTACTGTTACCCTTCCCAGGCTCCCTAAAAACTGTAGTTGTGAGGTATTCAGATATTCTTTTTTTGTCCAGTAAACCTGAGGTATAGAGATACCGCAATGTGACTGAGAAAGTAGAGCAAAACAGATAAAAAGGAAAGGAAACATGCTATCTAAGCAAACTGTACAAAGAACATTTCCAGTCGAATACTCATGTCATGTTCTTCTATTACCATCTACTTCAGTATTCTGAATGTATCTCTTAAGCAGTAAAATAATTATATTATAATACAAATGTTTATAAAATAGCAGCACACTCAAGTGACACATCACAACTAAGTAATGTAATTTTTTTTTGTATATAAGAATGAAACAAAATCATAGCTTTTAGCAGCGCAAAAAGACAATAATAATAACTCAATAAAAATATTGACACTGATGTCTTCATACCTCCTCCATCTCTCTTCACTTTGGAATACAGTATCTAACCCCTTACAAACACTCTACAAACTTTTTGGGGGGTCTGGACACCCCATAAAATAAAACAAAACACAAATTGAAGGGGGTCTAAATACAAATTCAAACCTAACACTGTCAACTACTTTTAAAAACAAACCAATCATAATCTATGCTCAGAATAGAGCTTGCAGGGGGAAAAAAGGGCAGACATCCATGACAATGATGAACAGGGGCTAGTTTTGGTGAGAGGTTGAAGATGGCCTTGTTTATAAGATTGTTTTCTAGAAAACGTTTTCCTGAAAAACATTTATTTTGAGTAGCCTGCTAAAACACTGAATCCTCATTTTCCCCTCATACCTACCACACATGCAAACACAAACAAACGTACACACACACACACACACACACACACAAAAACCTTGATACACCTTTAAATGTAGCAATGAGAATATTGCGTGATCAAGGCTGCCTTGTGCTGGCGATGTACCCTGTGTCAGTCTTGGAAGTGAATTAGTCTAATTCTGACGTCTGGGTGACTGATCAAACCCCATGGCAATGAAGTGACTGAAGCAGCAAATCTCACTGGACGAGAGGGGTACACGCAGAGATAGAACTTTCATAGAGTTTTATCACTACGGGTTCACAGACATCAGTCAGGCCTGCACAGCCTCGGGGACAGCACAACCACACAGGGGTATCACCGAAGACAACAGGCCAGGCTTTACTAGCAAAACCATCAATAAGGTATAGCTTTGAACATAGAACAGCTTCATCTTTTTGAAAGAAAACCTAATTTGCCCTCAGAACACCAAATGTTCTATGATAACGTTTTCTGTATAGTTCCCACCCATGTGACTTTTTGTTGTTGTTGTGAAGCAGATCAAATAGAAAATTCAAGTAGAACAAATATTTTAGAATGTGATAACTTTTAAAATAAAAACATAATCATTAACCTTGTCTGTAGCCTTTCTTTTTATTTATTTTTTTAAAATTAGCATTGGCATTAGTTATTTGTTAAAACACAAGAAAAATGGTCAGACGCCCCTTTCACCTTGCACTTTTCTTTATTTCGGAATGTTTTTAGATCGGAATGTGCTCATGTCATAAGGTGTTAGGCATTATTTTGACACTTGCTTGCCAAGTGGGTACATCTGAATGTGGGAAACCAGCCCTACAAAGTAAAAGCTAACAAGAAAACAGAAAGCATCCATAGATCCCCACACCGTAACCATTTCATTTGTCCATTGGGGAGCGTGTTTTCAAAGTGCTTTGCTGTTGAAATCACAGGCGCGTTGAAATAACTCTATGAGGGACTACAGATGCATTGATCACAAATCTTCCCCTGCTCCAATACATTTTTCTCTCCTCTATTGAACCCAGAAAGTTCATTCTCAAATAATGAGTCTGGTTTTGATCCTAATATGCCACCCGTGGCCTCAGTCTGCCCAAAACGCAGAAATCAGATAGATGTCATATGAGGCTTTTAGGCTCCTCTCCTGTATCTTCCAGCAACTCCACTACATCTCCTTCCTCTACACAGCAGCACGCTTCTGCACTGCAACAAACCCTTTCTTTCCATCTATACCTGTCCACCCCCCAAACCCCCTACAACCACCACAGACCACAGGCCTCCCCTCTCCTCTGAGATACTAATGTACCATCAAGAGGGGCACACACTCCTCCCTGCTGACGCTAAGCAGCCTGAAGCTCCTTCCCTAACAAACAAAAAAAACTCAACAACATAAAAATACAAACGCTATTTGATTGGTATGTTGGCAGTGAAAAACACAAACACCTCGAATGAAACTTCTGAAAGCAGACGGTCCATTGCCAAACTCCTCTAGACAAAAACGAGGGAACACAGCCGCCCCTCTCTCTCTCACCCACTAAGTGGACTCAGACCCCAGCTCTTTGTCGGCCGACAACGCATATTAACTTAAGGCAGTGATATAACATAGATGCCCTGCAGAGAATGAGTCTTCTGCCTGTTCCATAGTCTACCACTAGTCTAGTCTTTCCACTCAAGCGCCAAGCCATAACACTTCCACACACACACACACACAGTTGAGCTGATACAAAAATCTCACATCATGGCAGTTACACCCACACAGATGCCCACACAGATGCCCACACAGATGCCCACACAGATGCCCACACAGATGCCCACACAGATGCACACACACACACACACACACACACACACACACACACACACACACACACACACACACACACACACACACACACACACACACACACACACACACACACACACGAACAATCAGCCTGACATAAAGAGCTTATTGACGTCTATTACTCTATATTCACAAATACGTTTCTTAATAATAATAATCATAATAATGTAATTCACTATTATATACTTGGCTGTTCAATGGACCCTACTTGTCTCTTTCTTAGTACAACACTCTGCAATTCCTGCAAAGTGCTCCCCTCGTCACCAACACACAGCCAAACCATGCCACGTTGAGACCTGCCATTCACGGTCAGCGGAGCCCTTACTGGGAGATAGGAGTATCTCCGGTAGACCAACATTAACCAAAATAATTAACCAAACAAAACAGAAAAACCTTGCCCCGATTGTGATCCCATATATGCAAGCCTCGAATGGTCTCCCCAAACATTTTTGAACTCCTTATTATTAAGCTATTGTTGTCTTATTCGATATAACTTTATTATGACTATACAATCAAAAACAGAACGCAACATATAATTGGCTTGCCTTCTGTATACCTGAGGCACCATAGAGCGTCCTCATATCAATTCATAGCTTTTAAAGTATATCTATTTTATATCTAAAAATAGCTTTCCTTTCATACAATACATGGGCGCATGTTTTTATATTACAAAATAAAAAAATCTCTAAAAAAAAGATTGCTAGCATTTCTTTTCAAGGGGTAGTTTGTTTTTGTCGTTTTTGTTTTTTGTTGTTTTTTTATGTTGATTTGATGCGTATTCCGGATGCGCTGCTTCTCTTTGCAGGCTCACAAGTTGATGTCGCGAACATCCGTTGGGGTGCTGGACTGATCCAGCTCGTCCATGGCCTTACTGCTGGGGCCACGCTGTTCCTGCTGCTGCTGCTGCTGCTGCTGCTGCTGCCGCCCCTCGCGCAGGCTGCTCACCAAAACCCTCTCAATCTGCTCCTGACACTCCTTCAGACAGTCCTGCAACACACAACCAAACAGACATGTCCGTCAATATAGGAACCGTGCACAGTACACATGGATATGCAAATACAGTCAGATGAACATATATACACAACAATAGCTTAATAATAAGGAGTTCAAAAATGTTTGGGGAGACCACATTATTCCACAAATACAAAAAACCTTCCAAATTATAGCCAAAGCAAACATTGGAATATTTTGTAGATTACTTGATTAGCATATAGGGTCACAGCCACTTATCTGCCTGTTATTTTATAAGGTAACTTATCCTTTCCATAATACATAGCCCCAGCCCTGACAGAACAGAAGTGACACAAACCTTCAGTCTCCTGACTGTACCGTGGTGTACTGTACGGGGCCCCTGGGAACCGAGCCCATGCAGGGTTTGGATGACCGCTACCCTGCCTGCCGCCCCCACAGACAGCTAAGGCTGAGCGGAGAAGAGGACCAGGCCAAGCATTACCTCAGCCCACTATGGCCCAGCACTGAACGCCTCCCCCATCTCCCTATTCATCCCACGCACAACACACCAGTAGCCTTGACAACGGTGAAAACACAGGTATAGGCCCCAGTGCTGAAGCTAAGCTATGTTAATTACATCCACTATCCTGTGGGAACACAAAGGTGGTGCTTTTTTAACGAGAGCCAGTCTCTGCCTGCAGGGGGCCACCTGAGAGCCAGGCAGATTGTGTTTCAGCATCAAAGAGAGCCGACGGAACCTGAGAATCCACCAGCGAAAGCATCCTCTCAACACTCCTAAGCCCCCCGTCAGCCTGCTGTGGCCTCAAGGTTCAGCTCTCAGGTTGGAAGTATTAAAGAGGAAGACTTCTGATCTGACTATTAACATAAGATTGCCCTGTAATAACTATGCGTATGGCTTGCAGTGTATGACACTGCTGCCCTCTGGTGGTTTAAAACAGCAACGCACCCTCAGCCTTCCCTCCCCCTGTCCTCTGTTTGTCTTAAAGGCACAATATCAAATCATTGCTGGGTAATTAAGTACCTTACTATATTCGTTTTAAATTCAAATTATCAAAAAGAAGAAAAAGTAGCTTTTTAGCAAAAAACTTTCTCAAGGTAACATTTTGCTAGGACTGTCTGGCAGAAAGATTTGGAACTCTCTTTGTTATTGGTTTATTAACTAATATAGCGCTTGGTGATGTCACCAGGCAAGCCAAAACCCCACCCATGCAAAACCTGCTGATTAAAAAGGCAATGTGTCGATTGTATTTTCAAACAGGAACTATCAGGAAAAAAACACAGATCAAATGTTCTCACACTTTTACAGCGTTTAGGTTCATCAGCTGTTGTTCCGATATGATAGAAAACACAGGCAAAACTGCATTTTGACTGCACGGGGCCTTTAAGCACACAGGGGTGGCTGTGGGAAATATGACTGAGAGAGCCCCATGGCCAGAAGCTTATGGAGAGGGGAACATTCCTTTGACATTTACAGGTAATTTAAACCTGATGGGCCACCGTTTGAACCTGGTTTATATGGCTTCTGGGCCTGGGCAAGTGTTGCCTGCTGCCTTGGTGAAATGAGAACAGAGGCCTATCACATGGGAATTGCTCCTCAGGAGTTGAACGCGGCTGAGTGACGAAAGGTCACCGTGTCAAAGGTCACAATGCCAGAATCTCCAGGAAAAGCCTTGAGCTAACGAACGCCACATCTATAATGCACTACTTAGGCTAGATTAACTGAGCATATTTTTATGATTCTGTATTTGCGCCCAATTGAGGACAAGGCAAATGAATCAGATCAATGGGCTCAATTCATACCTAAATAACAGTTAAGACATTTCTTTGATTTTCTACCTCTAGTGACCCTGGATGGGGACAGATGTGAGAAGGCTGTGTGAGGGCTAGGGTTAGTGGGCCTAGGAGTGGGGCTGTAAGACCACTAACATGTTGAGGGGGCCTCAGGCGTCTGACCTGGAGGAAACCCGACCGTCACCCAGCATCCCCATAATCTGCTCCAGGGGTGCCCAACTTCCCACCAACATGTGCTCCATTAGTTGTAAAAAAATAAAAAAAATAAGCACAAAACATGTTTTGTGTTTTACCGCAAGAATGCAGGCCTTTACTTCTTAAAAGACATTCCCCTCTCTGCTGCTCTTTATAGCTGCAGATTGGACCTAATGCCAAGGCCCACAGGCTTC
Source organism: Salvelinus alpinus (assembly GCF_045679555.1). NCBI lineage: Eukaryota > Metazoa > Chordata > Actinopteri > Salmoniformes > Salmonidae > Salvelinus > Salvelinus alpinus. The sequence goes on from NC_092100.1 coordinate 49,469,328, forward strand.
ATTTGAGAACCTTTAATGGCTTCAATGTGTGACTACTGGAAACACCAATATTGTTTTCAGATAGGTTTTTAGGTATCTAGATCCTAAGGAAGGCAGCGCTGGAAATACACTGGGAACAAAGTAGGAATTTTGTACCCAATCCTGAGTCCCCATTCCCCCACTGCCACCCCTTAATTCAAGTCTGACACCAACAGGCTCCCGAACAGCTTCTATCCCCAAGCCATAAGACTGCTAAATCACTAACAAAATGGCTAGCTGACCCTTGTATTCGATTTTTGCACTGTCTATGCCCACTCACAGGGCCCTACACACTCACGCACACTGACACACACACACACACACACACACACTGACACACACACCATTTGCACACACACACACACACACACCATTTGCACACACACACACACACACACACACACACACACACACACACACACACACACACACACACACACACACACACACACACACCACACACACACACACACACACACACACACACACACACACACACACACACACACACACACACACACACACACACACACACACACACACACACACACACATTTATACTGACGCTACACACACACCCATCCACTCACTATCATCATATTCGCTGCTGCTACTGTTTATCATATACCTGATGCCTAGTCACCTTACCCCTATACAGTACAGTAACCCCTACCACTCCAGTATCCCTGCACATGGGGCAGCAGGTAGCCTAGTGGTTAGAGCGCTGGACTAGTAACCGCAAGGTTGCAAGATCAAATCTCTGAGCTGACAAGGTAAAAATCTGTCGTTCTGCTCCTGGACAAGGCAGTTAACCCACTGTTCCTAGGCCGTCACTGAAAATAAGAATTTGTTCTTAACTGACTTGCCTAGTTAAATAAAGGTAAATTATATTTTTAATTGTAAATATGGTCCTGGAACTGACTGACCCTGTATATAGCATGCTTACTTCTCATGTTCTTATTTTTATTCCTGGTGTGTTTTTGTTCTACCTTGTGTTATTTTTAGTCCTACATTGATATTGTTGACTTTATTGTTAGGTTCAGAGCTAGCAAGAAAGGTGTTTCACTGTACTTGTGCACGTTAAAACTTGAAACTGAAACAGAACTCCACCCAAAGACAGCCATATCTATAAAGATGATTTTGACAGTCAAATCAAACAGCCATGTGAGGAGGAACCACGCTGCTCGAATTATCCACAGGCATCCACTGTGACGTCACAGCGCCCAAAGGAGGAAGTCGAGCAGACCGCCAAAACCAGAGGGAAAAATGTGTGAAACCGTGGAATTTTTTAACTACTGTACCACACTTGGCAGTGCTACTCTGTGCCGAGACCGAGGCTGAGACAGCATGCTGTGTGTTTAGGAGGCGTGTCATGCCATACCCTGGAGGGTATGCCCAACCCATGACCCGATGTAGAACCCATGACCCATGACCCCATGTTGAGCAATGTCATGTTTGAGCATCACAAGGTGCTATCCCATTCCCTTTGGCTATAGTTCTAAGAGTGACACCCACATTAATAGATACATCATTGTTCAATATACACAAATTCCAGATGAAATTACAAATAACTTTGGCTAAGAGAAGATCGCAATGTGAGTCAGGAGGGCTGGACGATGAGTGGAGGGGTGCAGGAAGGGAAGAAAAGGGAGAGAGGGGGTCAGGGAAAGAATGAAGGGGCTGTGGAGGACAGGGGTGTGTGTGTGTGTGTGTTTCCTGTGTCCTGGTGAGCTACTCTGAGAGAAAAGATGAATGGGAGAGAGGGAGAGGGGACACTTGCCAAGAAAAGCAGACAAAAACGAGGAAACAGTATTCTAGCCCCTCCGTCTCCCCCCTCCTCTCTTCCTGTCTCAGCCTGCTGTGTGCTAGAACAGAGAAAGACCTTCTGCGCATTGAGCTTCAATGGATGTTTCAGATTAACGGAGCTACAGTATGTTTTCTGTCAAACCACTTTCTATAGTCCTACCTTTCGCTAGCAATGCTTCCGGCTTCTTGGATGTTGAGAATCAAAACAGATGGCAGATGGTAGCACCGTAGATGTCAGCAAAGCAAAACCCCAGCGACAGAGAATCCCTCAGGTCTTACAGGAATCCCAACAAATCGAAACCTCCTAGAAACACAGTTTTCATTCTTCCTCTGTGCCAGCCTCTTGCCCATCATGGCTTGGCGTGACGTCTCACTAACTGGCTGCTGTGCCCGACTGGCTGCTTTCTGTGCCACACCAGGTGTATCTAAGGCTATACACAAATTCCTCTGGGCGGCGGCAGGCGGCGGTGACTTGGCCCCATCGCATGTCCTCTCTGAAAACCACCGGCTCTAGATACCACAGATGACAGTGGGGTGCCAAGGGGCGGTGTAGGCATCGGCAGCCAGGTTTTACTTCATATTTTGCCTGGCCATCTCCGTCCCAGCTCAGTGCCATCTCTGGCCATCTCCGTCCCAGCTCAGTGCCATCTCCCCAGCCGGCGCGCCAAACCAAATGTGTGTGCACTTTCATACTCCGTTTCGTATCACACTGATGACTGCTTTCAAATTGATCATTGAGGTGGCGGTAGCCATTAGGATTGAAGCATTAAGTGGCGGAGCTTGGAAAAGGTGGGGTATGTGTGAAATGACACAGCCAGTTATCACCAACTCCTGTTTTTCTGTTATAGCGAGACCATAGACAGAGCAGTGCTAAGTCATCGTCAAGCATCTTCTTTCCAAAAATGCTGTTCTGGCAGACCAGTCTACTGTAGCAGCGTTGTGCTAAAGCTCCTCGGACTCGTGGCATACGTTGCATCACAAGGGCGTCCCTGCTCTGGTGTTTTCTGAATCCATGGCCTGTCTGCATCCAGGAATGTGAGGAACTGATCATGGAGCCGGCAGTCAACTCCCTTGCCTCAAACCTAACACCCCTGGGTCCCAACACACACACACAGAGGGCCTGTGCTGCTTAGGCCAGCTATTTGTTTTTCCTCGGCTACGGAGCAAGACTTCAGCAGAGATGCATTATTGGGCATGAGAGAGAGGGGGTAATCATCGCAAGTGAGGCGGGACACTGGCCATGCTTCCCTGGTGTCCCTTTTCACACTTCAACAGCTTTCTCCCCTCCTATCCTCCTCTCCCCACAGCGGGAAAGGCCTTGTGAAGCTCAGAGTCTGTCTCTTGCTCTGTCTGGCGTTAAGTTTAGCCAGAGAGGGCCAGCCAGAACAGAGGCCCATGCAGCTCAGGCAGCCTCGGCCCCACACCCTCATGCCCCTAGGTCCCCCCCCCCCCCCCCAAGCCACAGCAGGGTGGACTGGCATTACAGGCCCCCATTCAGGACAGAGCAGGCAGCCCTCAGGTCACTCAGTCCGGCCTCACAGGAGGAATGCCCACAACACACGATCCAGGAATGTTAGGATGCTACCGACAGACGAGGTTTTAAATGACAGCACTGTTAACCACCCCCACTCCGCACACCCGCCCTCACTCACCAACCCCCATCCTGCAGACCCTTCCCCCACCCCCGCAGATAACCCAACTAGCTCCGCCCGCTCCCCTTCTGACGAAAGCCAGGCACAGGAGCCAGCTGAGGCCCAGCCTGGATGTCTGTGTTTGGACTGAGCTGAGCGCCCCTCCACCACCACCCCGCCACAGTGCTGCTCTACCCCCAGAACCACACATAGGGCGGCCTGGCTCTGCTTCCCCAGTTTGCGTGGATTAACAGCTCTTTTATATCAGGCGTGGGCTGCTGCCTGGGCTGTCGGAAACTAACCTGGATTGAAGGGGGAAATCACAGGATGACATTTCACTACCTTTGCATAGCAACTCCACGCAGACGTGGCATGTGACCTTTTGGGATGAATTAGGTGGAACGTGAGCTACGTTTCGATTGACAGACCCAGTCAAAGGCTGTCTATCAATCGTAAATCAGTGGTTGAGGTATTTCTGTATGGGCTGGCGCAGCGGTCTAAGGCACTGCATCTCAATGCAAGAGGTGTCACAACAGTCCCTGGTTCGAATCCAGGCTGTATCACATCCGGCCATGATTGGGAGCCCCATAGGGAGGCGCACAATTGGCCCAATGAAAAATAAATTATAATTTGCAGGAGATGCTGATTGGCTGAATGGATCAAAGACTTAGTTGTGGTTCAACTTTGACTCATATATTTCAAATGAACTTTACTGTAAGTGCAGGTACTCAGATGTACCCAACTGAATAATGCTTCTGAGAAAGAGTCTGTGAATAGACGTCAACCTCTGCTCTTACTCTACTGATCAGGCTGAGAAAATATCCCCGAAAAGAAAAATATACATTTGAAAGAGCATTCTCCTACATCAGATTTGGATAGAAAGACAGGTCACTCACCACTTCAGTGTTGGTGATTTTGGCCAGCAGGTCTGTGAGACTGTCCCCCCACTGTGACTGGTCACCCGAGTCCAACTGAAGGCCACAGATAGCCGCTCCCACACTGCCTGTGGCGATCATGGACGGGGGGTACATTGCGAAGTTGAAGTCTGTTGGAGGACAAAAAAACACGCTGATGAGTCATATGCAAATACACACGCATGAAAAAGTTGTACTCTAAGGCTAAATGGCTGTAATGGAGGAAGCATTTGTCCATCTGCTCAAAAACAGTTCTATAGAGGTAAAACCGATTTCAAAAAGGTACCCAGCCCGAAAGCTTTATAACATGTGCATTTTAGAGGAACATATCCCCAGTTCAAACACCTTTACACTGATTCACACTTCCAGAGATACACACCACACACACACACTACAGGTGAGCCATCAAATGCCACTACATTTAATGAGTGAGAGGTGAATAGTTTTCTTCAAGGGACACAATAGGGGTACAGACAGTACGCTCCCCCTAGAGACAATCTGATTGGCTAATCTGGCGGTCATAAATAATCCTCTTTAGCTCTGGCTCCCACTAATGACCAGGGCCCTGTGTAATGAGGGTTGTAAAAGAGCTGAAAGGCAAAACCCCAAACCCCCCTGCTCCTCCACCCTTCTGCCCCAGTCACCTTCCCTGGTCTGGCACCTTTTCTTCCAGCTCCTGAGTAAACCGTGCGCTGGCTGAAAAAAGCCCCATAGCGCTTAGAAAGGGTGGAATAAAGATCCACAGTCCCTTTGCCAATGCTCACTGCTGTAGGTCCTTTTTCCACGTGTGGTCGTAGGCGTGCGTCTCAAAGACCAATAACCTTGATTGCTCCCCTCACTGTCATTCATAATGCAAATAAGACAGCTTCGTGAACGGGCCAGGAGACCAGGAAGGGAGAAAAAAAAAAATCCTTCTACTCCTACGCCCCCCCCAAGTTTCAATTCCTTCTCTCTATCACTCTACTGTCTATCTCTCTTCTCCTGTATTTTTGTCCCTTCTTTCCAGAAACAAGCTGGTTGAGGTGACACACATGCCCAGCTCCTTGTTGCTACAACAGCCAGTGACCTGTATTATCGGAGCTCCTATTTATTTGCATATTGATTGAGTGCAGCCAGCGGCAGGCCTGAGAGGAAAGGCAGGAGAGTGTGTGGCTCCATTGTCTGAAATCATCACCTCATCTCACCCAATTGAGAGACCAGGCAACAGACCCTCTCCACTGATACCAATTCAATCCAATTCAATCCGAGGGCTGTACAAAGAGTAGTGGGTGGGGGGCTGGGGAGAGTAGGGACAAGTGGGAGAGTAGGGGACAAGGAGGGAGGAGCGGGTGTGAGGGGGGACAACGCTCTGCTGCACATTGGTCTCTAGTCCGTGTCCGGACCCTTTTGAGTCTTTGGTAGAAGAAAAATGTCACCCTCCCACCTCCCCCCACAGCTATTGCACTGTAGCCGGACCACCTATGGGCTTGAGGAGTGGACAGGGCCATAGAGAAACAGCCGGTACATTTACATATTGCCACGCTCCACAGCAGAAGCAAACTGTGCCTGTGGCTCTGAGTGTTTCCTTTTCTCGTTATTCTCTCTCCAAATCAAAGAGGTAAAAGTCCTTTGATAACGTGAGGAACCAGGCGCTTTCTCATGTTGTGGCTCAGTGTTGACAAATAAATGAACTTATTATACACCCCTGGGTTAGCTGCTGGGCCACTGCCACGGGCCGATTTATTAAAGACAACCTCCAGCCAACAGGAACGAGGGCAGAGAACCCAGAGCATTACATCACGACTTTAACAGCAGAGCTTTCTATAGTGAAAAAAAGGACAAAGGCATACATGGACCTATTGTAAGTCTATATGTGCGCACGCTCACGAACACACAAAATAAGCAAGGGGCCTAAGTGGAGCAGTGGGCAGCAAGCAGATTTTTGGCGCCCGGAGGACAAGACAGGTCTGTTGCAGAACAAGGGGCATTCGCGTGCAGCCGACAGAGCCTGTTACTCGGGGGCTTGTGGGTCAGTGGTGGCTGCTGTGTGTAGTGGGGGAAGAATGGCTGTATTTTAGGCTAGCCTCATTGATATTCATGTAGACGATAAACAGTGTATGTAGCCTGAGTGGGGACGCCTGCGACGGAAAGCTCCCTGCGAGCAGCGGCTGGCTGGCCCGGCCTTCAGGCCTCTCACCCCCGTTCAATGGTTCATTCTCCTCCCCCTGCCCCACAGCATCCTTCCCCAGGCCTCCTCTCCGTTCCACTCTGCTCACCCAGCCTGCCTGCCTGGCCTGTCATGCTCACCAGGGCCAACTCCTGGGTGGGTGAGATGCACTGTACACACATTTAAACTTGAGTAACAGCCAAAAAGTTAAAAAAATATTGTCTAGTGCAACAAATCAAAAGCCTGTGTTCTATACAGATGTGTATTATTAAAGTGTATTACTATTTTCCTTACTAGGTACATTTTGAGGAGCTGGGCCCTATTGATTCATTAAGGTCATAGACAAACATAATTTTGGGGCCTGGATTTACGCTGTTTCTCACCACTAATGGAGAGGGCCAGGTAGGCAACACAACATTCACAGACATTTAGTTAGACTGTAAACAAGCATGGGTTAGAGAGATGAGGCACTACAAGCTTCACAACTGTGAACTTTGGCTTGTATTGCAGTATGCTTACTACTGCAGCATGGAAAGAGAAAGTTCCTTTCCTAGGAAATATTAATCTGCCATTCTTATCTTAGCAGGTTTCCTAACGTTGCCTATTCCATAATAGCAGATCTACTCCAACTGAAAAAAAGAAACCCTGAAAGACGAAAGGAGTTTTGGGTCACCACAGCAGAGCCCCAAAGGCACAGTGATTTGCCAGAAACAAAAACAGGAATCCTCCTTAACGGTTGGATCCTGTAACAACTTGCTTCAGTGTTGCACCACCGCGACCCAGAGACTTGAGCAACAGCACTCTGGCTTAGCGTGGGAGGACGCAGACCCCTCCGAACTGGAAGAATATGAATTGGCAGCTTTTGTTTGGAGCCCAGTTAGAATCCCTCATCCCTGGCTTTCTGTTGTTGTGTTTTGTTTCTAGACAGGATTCAACCGATAAGATTGGATAAACAGCTGACCCGAGGCATCTTTACCCAGAAACCCCAGCTGTGCTCAGGGAGACTTCTCATGTCATGAGAACAACATTCAGGTCAAACTCAAAACCCACCAGCCACTAACATTTACTTTACTTCCAAACCTCAGATGTTATTCCTCGTGGATAATGTCCGTCCCCTTAGAAAATCCCTCCTAACATACAGTTGAAGTCAGAAGTTTACATACACCTTAGCCAAATACATTTAAACTCAGTTTTCACAATTCCTGACATTTAATCCTAGTAACAATTCCCCTCTTAGTTCAGTTAGGATCACCACTTTATTTTAAGAATGTGAAATGTCAGAATAGTAGTAGAGAGAATGATTTATTTCAGCTTTTATTTCTTTCATCACATTCCCATTGGGTCAGACGTTTACATACACTCAATTAGTATTTGGTAGCATTGCCTTTAAATTGTTTAACTTGGGTCAAATGTTTCGGGTAGCCTTCCACAAGCTTCCCACAATAAGTTGGGTGAATTTTGGCCCATTCCTCCTGACAGAGCTGGTGTAACTGAGTCAGGTTTGTAGGCATCCTTGCTCGCACACGCTTTTTCAGTTCTGCCCACAAATTTTCTATAGGATTGAGGTCATGGCTTTGTGATGGCCACTCCAATACCTTGACTTTGTTGTCCTTAAGCCATTTTTGGAAGTATGCTTGGGGTCATTGTCCATTTGGAAGACCATTTGCGACCAAGCTTCAACTTCCTGACTGATGTCTTGAGATGTTGCTTCAATATATCCACATAATTTTCCTCCCTCGTGATGCCATCTATTTTGTGAAGTGCACCAGTCCCTCCTGCAGCAAAGCACCCCCACAACATGATGCTGCCACCCCCGTGCTTCACAGATGGGATGGTGTTCTTCGGCTTGCAAGCCTCCCCTTATTCCTCCAAACATAACGGTGGTCATTATGGCCAAAAAGTTATATTTTTGTTTCATCAGACTAGAGGATATTTCTCCAAAAAGTACGATCTTTGTCCCCATGTGCAGTTTCAAATTGTAGTCTGGCTTTTTTATGGTGGTTTTGGAGCAAGATCCGGCCCTACATCCTTGCTGAGCGGCTTTTCAGGTTATGTCGATATAGGACTCGTTTTTACTGTGGATATAGATACGTTTGTACCTGTTTCCTCCAGCATCTTCACAAAGTCCTTTGCTGCTGTTCTGGGATTGATTTACACTTTTCACACCAAAGTACATTCATCTCTAGGAGACAGAACGTGTCTCCTTCCTAAACACCTTCCATGGTGTTTATACTTGCGTACTATTGTTTGTACAGATGAACCGTGGTACCTTCAGGTGTTTGGAAATTGCTCCCAAGGATGAAACAGACTTCTGAAGGTCTACAATTTTTTTCCTGATGTCTTGGCTGATTTCTTTTGATTTTCCCATGATGTCAAGCAAAGAGGCGCTGAGTTTGAAGGTAGGCCAATTGACTCAAATTATGTCAATTAGCCTATCAGAAGCTTCTAAAGTCATGGCATCATTTTCTGGAATTTTCCAAGCTGTTTAAAGGCACAGTAAACTTAGTGTATGTAAACTTCTGACCCACTGGAATTGTGATATAGTGAATTATAAGTGAAATAATATGTCTGTAAACAATTGTTGAAAAAATTACTTGTGTCATGCACAAAGTAGATGTCCTAACCGACTTGCCAAAACTATAGTTTGTTAACAAGAAATGTGTGGAGTGGTTGAAAAATGAGTTTTAATGACTCCAACCTAAGTGTATGTAAACCTCCGACTTCAACTGTACAAGTAGGCAGGGGCTCAAATCAGAGACTTGCTAGAACAAGTGCAACGTCTACAAATGAATTCCTTGGCCTTATGGTGGATGTATGGGCGAACTGCTCCCAGTCTTTCAGATGAGGTGTTGATTACCACAGTGAAGTGAGGCTAGCTCAGGACATACCATTCTATGACACACGGTGTATCACATTCCTGTGTGCATACTGTGAGAAAGCTTCCTCCAGCCTCAAGGATGGATGCTGAAGACATCAATGGAGTTGGAGCGGACGGAGACAGAGAGGATCGTTGGTAGGAGAATTTATTGGATGCTCTGACTAATCAAATCGGAAGATTTTTCAGTTAACAAACACTGGTAATAAAGATGAAGGACCTCTGCCATGCATTCCAGTAGATTCTGAATCATATCTCACTAGAGACGCTAAGGGAGTCTCCAACTCTCCTTCCAACAGGCATTCAGGAAGAAAATGAGAGGGCAGATTTGAGGGCTGACGACTGACTCTCCCTACCTACAGCGGAAACCTATTTACACGGTATTCTACACTCTAATCAAGTGCTTGGGGAGCCCAAGAGTGTCCAAACAGGCTAACTGACAACCTGATGGGGTCTAACGGATCCATTGTGTTACTCCATCTTGCCTAATAACCCGGGTGGACTTCAGGGGTTCGTGACCCACTAGTTTAGGTCACGGTCACACTAACTGCTGTCGAAGCCACATCTCCTTGCATGTTGCAGCAGGTCTCCTCGACCATGTTTGACCACACGGCGCGATCTCTCTCAGGATGTCTCCAGTAAAGTAGGATAGATCTGATTATCATCAGACATGTTCAGGCCTATCTGTTTCAGGCCAACCCCGTCTTTATATCTATTGAAAGAGAATGGGACAAGAGACCAGGGGGAGGGGGGGGGGGCAAGGAGTGCTTGGTGTCTCTGTGGAAGAAGGGGGCCATAATCTCCCTTAATGAGCTTGTTTCTCCACCATTATCCTGTAGGCTGCCCTGGGGAGAAGCTGGTGTTTCCTATGGAGTGCCCCTGCTGTGCTGACCCTTACATGCTTCTGCATATGAAATGTAGGGCCGGATCTTTGTCTCCTTTCTCCTGGGCTCTAGCAGAGCCCTAGACTATTTGCATAGTGCTGAATGGACCCTCCCGCGTTATTAATTAATACTGAAACGGCCTGCGCCGCCTGGCCCGCCGTCGCCACCTGACCAGATCCCCACCGAGTGCCTCGAACGGAACTTTCCCATCAAAAGAGAGGAACCATTAAAATGAGGCTTTTTTGTCTCTCCACCTCTCCTCTCTCTTGCTCCCTTGAAAACAGAAGGCTTGGTTTATGCAAGTTTCCCAACAAGAGGGGGTGGAGGTGGGGGTGAGTTCAATCTCTTCTATGCATGAAATACTGAGGCCCCAGGTGATCCTTTGTCAACTCTCTTGCAAATAGCAAAGCCTTAGAAACCTCCTCTTCCAGCGTCACCTTCTCAGCATGTTTGGAGGGGGATTCTCAGGGAGGATTCTCACAAGATAGTTGAGTTGATTTATGGCTGGGAACGTTGCACAAAATGGGTTTTGAATTCCCAGAGATCTTCAGATGCAACAAATTGTTCAACTCACTCTTTGCCTGGATACCGGTCTGAGTTCTGAGGAGAGTATTCAGACAAAATGGCCTGCTGCTAATCTCAGTTATCTGCAGCAAGGCTCCCTTCTACAAGACGTCGGGAAGACATCTTCCTCCACGAGACTCGTAAATGTATATCCACGGCCTCATTGAAGCAATTAAGGACAAAGTGCACTGGGAGCCTTGCACAATGTTGCTTTGGGAATAGGTCCGATCACTGACACAGTCGTTCCTCACAGTAATCTCTCCATTGGCACAGAAGAGAAAGAAGGAGAAAATGAGAGAGAGAGAGAGAGAGAGAGAGAGAGAGAGAGAGAGAGAGAGAGAGAGAGAGAGAGAGAGAGAGAAATGGAGAACAAGAGAGAGGCAGGAAAAGAGAGTGAAAGAGATAGAGAGAGTAGAGTGAGAGAGATGGAAAATTCCATGTCTTCAATGGGACTCTGGCCAGTTCCCATGGAGACCATCAATGTGCTCCGTCTTTCACAACATACACTATCAATTGCACAATCAGAAAAGGGATTCCACATCAAAAGTGGCAATGTTTAGAGACCTGTCACCCTAGCTCCCTTCCATCCATCCATACACACACTCCTCTACCACCACATGGATCTCACCCATAAAGGAGTGTAGGGAGCATTCCTGTGGGGCCAGAGGTGGGACACTGGGGTGGAGTCCAGGGAGGCCTGGGAGGGAGAGGGAAGCCTTGATGCAGCTCTGGATCCCATTACCCCCCATACTGATGGGGTGTGTGCTGGGAGAACCTGCCCCACAAACACTCCCTGAACATGGGAAAGTCATCATGCCCCCAAGCAGTAGGGAGGCGTGAGAAGATGGGGAGACGAAGAGAGAGATGACGACATGACGTGCCTCACTATTCGGCACTGCAGGAACAATATACTCCTCCTCTTTCTCTTTTTTCGCTCTCGCCCTCCTCCTCCTCCTCTCCAGTTCTCCAGATCATATCTCCTGTCACTCCCACGGCTCGATGTTTGATCTTAAAGAAACAATCCAACCTGGAGAGCAGAGGAGACAATGTCCAGTCCCCACCCCCGTCAGATCGTCCCTCGGTCGCAGAGCACACGGGAACATGCAAATGTCCCTTAAACCAGGCCCCTGCCCTTTGAAGTGTCACTCCATGCTCTATTAGCCACTGACATGCCTCGAGAACATGACCGTACCAGACGCCACAGCCGGGAGAGAGAAACACGATGGACGCGGACATGAGACTCTCACAGATACACGTCCTCCACGACACATGCTTTTCTAGACCCCACATATTTTCACAAGGAGGTAATACATCTCACTTGAGTTATAAGGCGTCACGACACTGCATGACGGGCCCACAAAGCAACCTGAATGGGGATCCTCCGGTCATTGTTGATCAGAATGGGATTTAGATTTTGCATCGAGAGAAGGGGAGACAAGGATATTTTGCAACAGCCGCAACTATGTTGACGCAAGACATCAGCACCTAATTGACTTGGCAGCACATCCATTATCACTCTGACTTGCAAAACGTGGCTCAGGAGCCCAAAAAATAAACGCAAGCCAAAAGTGATATCAGATGGCAACCCACATCCCCATTGGCTCATCTTTTGAGAAAGTAAATGTTCCTAATCAAATGCTATCATTGTCCCCCAGAGAGACTTTAGTAACAATACAGAACGCATCATTGTTTCCTGTCGTACCTGTAGCACAGAGGGCAATGAAGGTCTGCACGTGTTTGCGTATCAGCACTAACTTCTCCTCGGGCAAAGGCAGCTTCCTCACAATGTGCTCTATGAAGTCATTTGGAGTGACAGCCGCCAGGTTCCACTTCAACTTCCCCAGCACCACCAGCTCCCACTCCTAAAACAGAAAGTGAGGGAGAGGAGAGACTGTGTTAGGATGAGAGAGGCTATTAGGCTAAACATTCTGTATATACACGGCACCACCCTAGCTGACACCGAGCCAGGCCCGAGGAGGCTGTACTGTATGTGGCAGGCTTTTCTCTTTGCCTGTGTGAGCCCCTAGCCTTGCCCTACCCTGGCCTACCCAGCATAGAAGGTGGAGTGGTTGAGAAGAGAAAGATCGTTATTATATTACTCTCCCTGGCTAGGAAAAAGAGCAAAGCAGGCTGGCTGAGGCAACAGCAGCTCTGACACCCGAACGCAGGTGACCTCACGACATTCGTCTAGTAGTTTGGCATCTGGGACTTTCCTCAGGAGAGACCTGTGAGGTCTGGGGATTGGATGGGGGTGGGGGGGGGGGACTCTGAGACTAGCTCTTACTAACATGTTCAAGCCAACAGAGGCAATGAATGGGTTCCTAGCTATATGGCCTTTTGGTCAACTGTCTATGCAGAATGAATGACACAGTATCAATTTTACATGTACAAATGCATGACAAAATGCACAGCAAATAGGTTAGCACAGGATAGCATGGTTTTACCTTCGTCATTAGCTGTTGGAAGCCATTCCATTTTGCCACAGTTATGGCCTGCTTTGCTACTTTGGGCACCTAACAATTCATTACACCCCATCTAAATGAACATTGACACTGGCTCTGTATTCGATAATGTTCAACAGACGCCAAACAGAGCTAATTTACAACGATGTGTAGCTCACCAGGTACCCAGACAAAACAACTCTATACCTAATGTTTGACATTAACAGCATAAAAGGAGATGCTTCAAATTAAAAAATGCAACAATTAGCATAACTATAAGCGACAGATTCACCAGACCCAATTAACTTTAACTTTCAACTGTGAGCTGTAGCCTCAACTGCCCTTTCCCAATGTCTACCAGTAATAGCCAATGACATTTAGGCCGAGCTTAATTTACATGGTTTAAATTTCTTGGGGGGGGGGGGGGGGGTGAGAGGTTATGTTTGAGTTGTACGGTTGCCCTCGCTTTCTTAGAGAAGAAAGGGTGAGTAACGGAAGAAGCTGGTGACTAATTTTGGAGGAATTGTGTGGTTCGGACTGTCCTTGTGACTAGGAGCTAGTGATTTTCCCCTTCAGAGAGCCACATGGTTCTTAGTCATGAGATGACGCCGGTCCAATGTGGCAGCCATTAACTGCTCTCAGAGCTCCATGACACGGTAACTCTGGACCGATGACTACATTTCATTCCCAATCTCAGGTGAACTGTATCTCTCCTCTCTTCTGAAAGGGGACCACACACTGGATGGCGCAAGCGGCACTTAACGTCCAGATGATACTTCCCTATGATATCCCCACTTCAGTTTCACAAGGTGTTGCATTTCCCTATCAACTTACATAGAACGGTTGCAAACTGCTAAGGTTCAGTGTGTCACTTCTTAACAATACCACAGATACCGCTGTGAAAGAAACCATTGACAAATTTGATTCTGCGGTTAGAATTCAAGGACTCAATTAGGAATTGTATAGATAGATGGCCCTGACTACGACCTAACTCTTGTCCGCACTCCGCAGTGTTTCCCAGACAGAGAGAGAGAGAGACAGAGACAGAGAGAAACGGAGAGAGAGACAGACAGAGAGAGAGGGAGACAGAGAGACAGAGAGACAGAGAGAGAGAGGGAGAGGGAGAGAGAGAGAACTTTGCAACACACCCTCCATGCAGTGCTTCCGGGTCACACCTTCTGGGTGACATTGTGGTTTCTTTTATAAGAAATTGTTACCAAAGATGGGGCCAAAAAACGATCACATGGGCTGAGCAGCTGATCTCCTGTTTCCTGTGCCTATTTGTGAGCCAAAAGACTGCCTTATAGAGAAGCTGGCTGTGAACACACCCAAGCAGCCCACATGAAACCATCTCAAGGACATGGTGCACCACTTCTCCTCTCACCCAGGCCTAAACAACATGAGTATGGGTGGATACAGCCCAGCCCGGTTCCCAGCTAAAGGTAGTTCTTCACCTCATGTTGATCCTGCTTCTGTCAGCATGTAATATAATGACAACTAATGATAGATAGTTGCTGAGGTTGTCTCGCCTAGCCAATAAACTGGTCCAGGGCCTGTCATCACAGGGAATGGCTGGCATCTCCAGCCCATACCTACTTAGTAACAAAGCATTGGGATCAGCAGCACCCCATCTTAAATTAACACTGCCGCTGGCTGCAGGAATCAACTGAGGAGCCGGGCCAGGCCCAGGCAGGCCCTGAGCTCTCAGCCTCCACGGCTGAATCATATGTGACTTATTTCACATCATGAGTGGGATTCACTGTTGTTTATTAAATAATGTTTATAAAACGTCGCAGAGGAAATACTTTTCTGATGTGAAAAACAGACTATTTAAATGTTTGGGGGTGAACTATCTAACAACTGGTACGTCTGGTCCACCATGACCCTATGACCTTGCCAAGGGCTCTAACTTTGGGGTACCAAGGACTGCAGAAAGAACCCTAACCAAAACAAGCAGGATGTGATCACACCAGGTCAAGTGAAACCTTGCTGTGAGCACCTACAGCCAAGTCATCCAATGAAAAAATCTCATGCCGAATTGTAATGTAAAAAGTATTGCATGCATGTAATAAACATCTTTATTCTACCACATTGGAAAAGGTGCTTTTTGAAGCAGGATCTACAAAAAACAGTAACAGTGTCCATTCTGTGAGGACATCTAGGTCAAACCTTGAGCGAGGCAAACTTTTGAGGTTAAAGACAAAACTGTGTTTGCCAGGACAATCAAAATGTGAGACTTCCTCTCTGTAGACTACAGCCTCTGAAGATCACTCACTCGATCCAAAACTTGGCTTCAATTCAACACTGACCTCGACCTACTGCAAATACTTGCCACTAGATGGCGATGGAGACCACTGTACAAAAACCTACTGTACAGTTCAATATTACAGAGCTCTTGGGGGACAAACACTCTGGGTCCTACAGTGATGGGGCCAAAAATGGTCAGATAAACAATTGATTTACATGGAATCTAGGTTTGCTGATAAATCTAGGATTGCTGATGATCTCCATGAATCTCCATGCATGTAAATAGGGCCAACATAGTTTTTTACAAGAAAATAATATGAATAAATATAAAAAATATATATGTAGGTGGCTTTTGAGATATGGCTCGTAGCATAAGCATTGATTACATTAACAATTAGCTATGAGTTTCATATAAATGTTGACAATGTCATAATAACAATCTGAAATTGAATAATTTTTGTTGGCAGAAACCAACTGCTTACCAGCAACTCCTGTGGTCTGATGGAGTTATCAGTGTAGATGCAGAGTTTCTCTGCAGTTAATGGACGAGTTTCTTTCAGTTTGGATGCAAGGAACATGCAAACTGCTCCAAGAAGTTGCAGATTACACTTTCTGGTTGGAACCGCGGCTAAAAATCTGTCCAAGTAGTTCATTGCCAAGGGAAAAACCTCTTCCTCGCACTTCTGTTCTTCACAAACCTAGAGAGAGAGGCGACTCGTGACAATGTGCAGCATTTGGCATCATCAAATTCCAGTTATTTCAATTACAATTTAAATTGTTCAATTCATGTGAAACATAAAAATCATAACGAAATTATGGAAATAATGTAATAGCCAGATATGCATATCTATTATTTGAAACGCGTTGGGACCTGGCCAAGAATTGAGCCCAGCCCAGAGTTGTTTGTTGCGACATGTTCAATACATTCTAAATTGATTATTTTCTATGTTTTAAAAAGGTCTCCGGCACAGGCTGTCAATGCACTCGCCTTCCTTCAGTTCATTTGGTAAGAAATGAATTCAAGTCACAATCACTCCAGCCAAAAAACACCCAAGCACCACAGTAGCCTATACGGAAACTCTTTTTTTTCTCCTTCGTCATATTTTCATAAAATATTTAAAAATATTAATAAATTGTCTACATCTATCCTTTTTACATCATAATGAACACCAATGTCTTTCACATCAGACCCGACAATTGATAAACATGTCATTTGAAGTTCAATGCGAAATAATTGTCAAATTTAAAACGAAGTAGCATGCGGTTGCTCTCGAGTGCGTCACCGCCAGGTCGAAATATTTTTTCCTAAATTAATATAAAATCTTTAATGAATCCTAGTCAAATACCTCTTAGATGAAAATAAAGCTCAGACGGTTGGGTTTCTTTTCAGACCATTCCAAACTGATTATGTCAAACAAAGTGTAAAAAATCTAACTTAATTCCTGGGTGACGGACTTCAATGCGGAGACCAGAGGAACAGATAGGCCCGCGCCCATTCCGCGACACGACATTTAAAAAATAAATAGAAAATGTTTGCTAAATATTTCGGATTATTTTCAATTATGACTATGTAGTTTAGACACTGCTCTTTCACTTCGGACACGTTTCAACTGCTGTTATAGCGTTTATGACACTGTAAAATCGTCATTAAAACTGCAACAGTTCCAATAAAAACCAACATGGCGTTAGAATATAGGCTAGAATAGGGCAAGGATTAACTGCATACGTGTGCATGGAAATATTTTGGCAATCTAAAACATAACAAAATAATCCAGGGCACCTTTCCTAGATCAGACATATGCAAAGAACAACATTATCTGGTGATATACACCACTGTAACCACATGTCTATGTATCTCTATCAAAATCGTCAGTGACTTGGTTCAAATATGCTAGATAATAAAATCATATAAATACGAGTAGTTGATTATATGCTATCAGGATTGTCTATTTGGCAATGTGATATGCAACACTCTTTCTCACACCATGCAAACCTGACAAAATGACAGTGAAAAGTCCGATGTTAGTGTTTTGAGATGAGTCGTAGGCACGGAAATAGCCTACAGAGTTGAAGTGTTTCGGTACAAACCTCCAGCATCCAAGTCGCAACCATCCTCCGCATAAATGGCTGAATATCTTTCTGAACGCACTTGAAATAAGAACATTGTGGAATAAATCGTTCTTCAATGGTCAACAGCCTTTGTAATACCCTGTCATCACACAGAAGATTCGGATCAGGACTAGCTCTTACGATGGTGTCCACTTCGAGGCAAAGCAGCTCCATGGTCGTTTTAGTTTTTAAAAAGTTGGGTTATTCTTGTGACAATACTATAGCAATATTGCTAGATACAAATAAACTGGAAAGAAAGTATTTTGGAGGCATAAAGTGAGACTGCAGGGCTCCCAAGAGTTGTCCTGCCTCTCCTTGCGAACTTTTTCCTCTCCCCCACAGTTCACTTCTACTTTCTTCTGGCTGGATACGTTTGAAGCCTGCCTTTACTGACCATGACGCAAGCCGCAAATCTCATTATGTAGAGCAGTTGCCCAGACGCAACATGCTCTCATCAAACATTTGTTACTCTTTTCTCTAGGCTACACTTTTACTTTACAACTATATACTTTATATTTATTTATTTTATCATGATAAAAATCTATATGACCACAATCAAAACCCCACCCCCACACATGCGTCAAATTTACAAATAGAGACAATTCACATGGATAAAAGTCTATATTTATATCAATTGATTAATTATACAATGTTCATGTATGCATAAATAAGTCCAGCAAGTGCTTGAGTTAAACCTCGTCAAGGGAACAGTTTCTCTGCCTTCATAGGGGATGAAGCATGTAGGCTATGCATGCAGGAATATATAGTAATAGTTCCAATTGTACAACTTTATAAACATGCATTAGGATAATCTTATTTCTCTATTTCAGTTTATTAAAAGCAAAACTAATCCTTGTTCATTTGCTTTCTCTTTTATCTGATGAACTTAATGAACTTATAGTCGCCCCCTCCCTCCCTCGCCGGCATACACACGCCCGCGCAGACTCGCCGACATTCACACGCCCGCACACACACACACACACACACACACGCACACACACACAGGTATACCATATACAGTATCTTTTATATAGCAGCAGAAGTCGTACGCATGTGGTTGAATGAGATAGCGTTCTAGGAAATGCATTGCAGCATAGAAACGTTGTTGCGACAAACGTATTTTATAGATAACACCACGATGACAGCCTATGCCCTGTATTGGACAACTGTATGTATTAATATATACATATAATACCTATTTTTGAGGTTGTGATCATAACACTCATATGCAGAAAGAGATACATATAGGACCCATGTCAGAATTAATTATAGGCAACCATAATCTTGCCTTGATAGAGATCAGTTAAATAGGTCTATGTAATCTTGGAGGAGCACTAAGCAGATCTGATATAGTTTGTCAAAAAAAGCTTAAGCTTGCCTCTAATAATAAACTACCCCCAAAGATGGGTCAACTAGACTATCCTGCATTGATTGTGTTTCAAATGCAGAGGGGGCATTCTCCCGGTGCGATCAAAGTTGTAAAATTCCATTCGAGTGGGTCTCTCTATCATTCTGAATGGCAACACTTTTGTTCTTCTACTTGTAAGAGAACTAGGAAATGATTCTTTAGAGCATTTTTTGTCTCGAGATTGTTTCCTCCCCTTGTCACAATTTGCATATAGCCAATAGGTATTCTGCGTGCGACCGAGGCTTGCCGATTGTTACTGGGCAGACTTTTATTGCATAGGCTACCTTCGGAGCACCAGGGCTGTCCAACTCGTGCAATAACCATTTATCAATTCAAACGATTAGCGGATGTTATTGTACCCCTAGGATAGAGTGACATCGTAAAATGATATCCAACTATCAAGCAACAAAACATTGGAAAGCAACACGTTACATATGGATGAAACCACCACCTTACACGCGTTTTAAAGTTGAAACTAAAAAACAATTTGACTTGGAAAAGTATAAAGCAGTTCTATAAGCTACTACAATATTGATCAAAATTGCTATAACTTGTTTATTACGCAAAAATTAGAGAAATATAGCATCGGCTGCAAGTAGGCAACTGTTTCTTAATTAGTTCCGTGATAAAATGTTACTTCACAGCAAAGGAGACCTACGCTTATAGGATAAAGACATGGATAAAGGATTAAAAGCTATACCAAACCACACACACGGAGAGAGGATAGGAGGGATATCTAGAGAGCCAGCTCCTGTAGAATATACACACCAGTAAAAGGACATTCTTCGTGCAACGATGGCCTGCCGCAATTTTTTTAAACGTGCTCTTATCTCATTACGTCCCAAAAACAAGGGCAAGAGCGAAATAAGAAAGGTTCATTGTCATCTCCCGACGTCTTGTGGGCGAGGGGTGATGCGTCTGAAGTGGCAAGGTGAATACCATATACCCTCCATGTTAGGGAGATGAATCGATGCTGCAGACAGATGCACCTGCTTCAAACTTGTTCATGCTCTGTGGGGATGGTTACACGTTACAACCGGTTACAAAGTTGCATTAGTCTGGACCTTGTTTCATTTGAATGATCTTACGATATTTGCAGTTGCCACAAAAAGCTTGGGAACAGACATGATCAAGATAAGGACAAAGCGCAACGAACAACACGTAACTCTATTATTGGTTGTCATGCAACACATCTTCAAAACACCCAGCTGTTTCTTAATTGGTTCCATGACAACCTTTTATGTTGTTATGACCATCAACAACAAGAAAAACTAGCCTACATGAATGAGGCACTGAGTGATTAAAATCTTCCCTTTCTTTTGGAATGTTTTGGACTACAAAAATGACAACGTTTGAGTAGGCATCAAAGACAATACGGGACGTTTTTCAATGAAGAATAGTTTAGGCTTTAGCCTACCAGCCAACACATCCATCAAGTTGCTCGTTGTGTGGAAGCAGTGTATATAGGGGGTTCCCCCCTGCTCCTCCAGTCCCTGACGCATCTCAACGAATCACTATGGTAAATGAATCTCCCCTCAGAGAAACAGAATAAGCAATCAAAATTCTACATCGTGCAAACCCATCCGCGCCATAATGACTGATCGCGAAGGTTCACATAGGATGCAATAAACTATGCAGAAGTAGAGTAAAATTGAGCCAACATGTCCACAATCATGTCCGATGGAAGTTTCCACCTCACCAGACCGGACAGATACTATTTGATGGCCACGCGTCTCAACCAAATCCTCGGATGGCAAAGTGCATTTGATTTGTTATAATGCCCAATAAAATGCATATTTCAACTTATTTCTCATATTTTCGTCTTTCATAACGGTGATTTATTCAAGGCGGTTCATGTTCTGAATGCCTGCATCTCATGACTTGCTCATGCACCTGTCACTGTCATCAGAAATTACTTTTTAATATCAATTACTTAGACAGCAGATGTCTAAAAAAAGGTACAAATAAAGACAGCAAAATGAGCCCATTTCCTATATTCCAACAAAGACAAAAGTTTTGCCGCAGCATTATCGACTTTGGAAGAAGTATGAAAGAACCATGCTGTATTTTCGCGGAGTAATGACGTCATCACAGGCGCTGAGCGTCAAACGCAGAATTGGGCGGAGGCGCATGTTATTTCCCGGATGCATGCAATTAAAATGATATCCAAATGGGACACACACGCACACACAAGGCAATGCAACGTTTGTTTTGAACTTTATTCTGAGTTGAAAAGGTTTAAAAAGATATCTCACCTCATAGTGTGACTGTAATGGTTTGTCTCACTCAACGTTCACTCACTCAAAGGGGCATGATACAGCCCTACATAAGGTTTTGAAATAATGGGAAGATAATGCTAGCATTTGGGCTAGGCTAGGCTGCATACCAAAAGCACAAGTAGGTTGCTGACCAAAACAAGAATTAAGATGCTTTTAAAACTCTGTCAAACAAACAGACAGGGGCATTTTTATCAGGAAGGAACTTTATGAGTTTAAGGTTTCAATGCTCGACAAATGACAGCAGTAGCCTAAACTATAGGTTGTGAGTCTCTGCCTCCTTTCAAACAAATTAGATTGAAAAAAGAGGATGTTGAAATCAAAAGAAAAATAAACATTTTTATGTTCACAATTCAGAAAATGAACATATTTGAAGTGAAAACCATCTAGAATTTCTATACCATATGTTATAATTTCAAATTCATAAAAAGTGGATAATTTTACAACAACAGTTTATAACATATTTCTGACATTGTTTATCTTCCCTGTGAGCATGTTTACAGATAAATTATGCAGCAATGAAACAATCATAATGTGTTGATTGGGCTTTTACATGGAACTATATTTGAAACTACTACAAAATAATTATCAAACAGGTTGAAAAAGATGTTCTAAAAAGAAGCATTTCCACAATCTTACTAAAGTAGGCTGTGTGAAAGTTGGCTGATTTATAGAGAATGCCAATTATGACATGTGATAGAAGCATGTTTTGAAAAACATGTGAAATGTGGGATACCTAGAGATCATTCTAACACACCTGCAGCTATGTGCTACAGCGACAAGCTGGAATTAATGCAGTTCTGCAATGACAAATAACATCTTTCTAAGCAGATAATTAACACGAAGGAAAAAACACATTTAGTTTTTCACTTTTAATTAAACAATCAAATAAATGGAACCCGTAACTAGATTTGTCTCACATACCATATTAGAGGGCAAAAAGGCAGAAAGAGGCAAATCCACTATGTAGGTTCTTGGTTTGAATACCTTTATATCCTTTCAGACTGTAGGTACAAATCATATATATTATATTTGTCCTTTTATTATGCTTTATCTTTGAAACTATTTTTAAAAGACTGTGGAAATGTTATTGATAACCTTGTTAATAGTATTTAAAGAATCGGTTGATTGAATATTAAAAAAATTAAACCATTTAATTATTTATAACATAATATATGAATAAAGTTCACTAATTCATTTCCTAAATTAAGATATATACTAATGTTATTTATAGAAAAAGCTTTTGTTCTCTTATTCCACACTTTTGGCCTGGTGTGAACATTTTTACTGTTTATGTTGTTATAAAAACAGCACAAAAGTTTTGTGTTACATGTGACAACTGTAAAGCGGAGAAATTATTCCCCAAAAATGGCCTAATAAATATAACATATTGTTGATGTAAAAAAGATGACCATAAATCAACCATGACAGGGTCAGAAATGCTGAATGACAAAAACCATGTGCATACACTGTTAATTCCAATGAATAGGAGGTTCAACCACTCTGCCCCACTCCATGTTAACATTTGTTCACCATTCAGTAACAGCCACACTGGCTGACTTGAAAAACAGTTAACAGCAAAACAATACACTAGTGAAACAAACACACCATTCACTCTTACTTATACAAGGTCATTCAAATAGTTAATTATGACGTTTTAACACTAGGAACTCCCCTGACATTGTCATCTCAGAAATATCATCTATGCACTATAAAGCAGAACCTTATCAGGCAAGTTATTTTGTTTATACTTACAAAGTAATGCAAACCATTTCCTGCCTTAACCTGAGCTTGAACATCTGTTATAACTCCCAAGTCTCCTTAGCTTGTCGCATACAAGTAACAAAATATAATAAAGTACTACTACCATGTAGTAACACTGCATGTTAGGTGGTCATGAGAGATCACTTGCTACAAAATATGCTATCATTTATATTCACTACATGTTTCATTTCAAAACATCTTATGCATGCTTATCATTTTCTTATAACGCATTGGTCAAAGCTCACAACTGAGCTCGTCCTCGGTTATTTTGTTGTGGTTGAACAGCTGCAGATGTCTGAGTAAAGCAATAACAAAAGATCCATCCATACCATAATTCCCCGGCTGTATGCAATGCTCCAATGATCATTCATGTTATTGCTGAGATCAACAAGGAAGTGCCAATACAACTGGGTGATAACAATGTCCTGTATCTCGTCTAATCGTAGAATACAGACAGAGTACAGTTGTTAGGCTACCTGGACAATAACAGACAGAATCAGAAAGCCAGGTAACCATAACTCAGCTCGCATGACCACACAACCCTGCGCATTTCACCCAAAAATGCACATATTCTACTTTAAACCTCACACACTGGATTAGGAACACATGCATCCATGTTTGATTCAATCAAACAGATTCATTTGACTTGATTCTATTTTCGACTGCATTTCTCAAAGATGGAATGGCATAACGTCACAGCAAAGGAGACCTGCGTTTATATGTGAGAGCAATGGATAAAGGATGACAAGTTATTTCAAACCACACAGATGGAGAGAGGACAGGAGGGATATCTAGAGAGCCAGCTCCTGCAGAATATACACACCAGTCATAGGACTATTTAGTGGGAATAAGTACGTGCAATAATGGATTGATAAGCAAACGCTACAGACTACATTCTCAACCCCTTTCCATACTCTGGACGTCTTTCAGAAACCAAGTTACTAAGTTCATGAGGGTTGTCTCTGGAAGCTCAAGCACCTGTGGGATGGTCTCAGAATCGTGTTTTATTCTCACCATTCTACTACTGACGTTACACTGCAACTTTGGCACCAATGACCAGGGCTGTAGACTCCCTCAGACATTCTTTATGCAAAGATGTCCTCCCGAAAATTATTTCTTATCTCATTATGTCCAAAAAACAAGGGCAAGAGCAAAAGAACAACGTTTATTTGTCATCCCTCCACGTCTTGGGGCAAGGTGAATACCCTCCCTGTTAAAGAGATAAATCGATGCTGCAGACAGAGGTACACGCTTCAGATCTTCTCATATGCTATGTGGGGGTGGTTACAACCGGTTATAAAGTTGCATTAGTCTGGACCTTGTAACATATGACTGATATTACAATATTAGCAGGTGCCCCAAAAAGCTTGGGAAAAGACACAATCAAGATACGAACAAAGAGAAAAAACTAACAACGTGTAACTGTAGGCCTATTCTCGGTTGTCATACAACAAATATTCAAAACAGCCTTGTTTCTTCCCTTCCGTTTTCAAAGCAAGAAAATCAGTCAAAGAAACAGCTCTTGAAAAGTTTAGAAAACACAAGTTAAAGCATCATTAATAACTCAAAGCAACCTTTTTGCATTCAGCCAGAATCTATCAAAGGGGTTGCTGACGGCGCGTTGAGGGACGTATGGGTGTCTACACAGAGAGAACATAGTTGGTGTTGATCTACCTGCATGGGAGAGACAATAAGGATGTCTGTACAGCACCAGCCAGCCAAACCCTCTCTCCGACAACAGAGAAGAGCCAGTCTGCTATTCATTTACCTTTCTTTTACCCTCCCTCCCTCCTTCTCCCCTCCTCTCTCACATGCTTGACCCTACCTTTTGAACTCCACCAACAACCTTTCAATGACTCATCAAAACTGGGGAGTAGAGAAGAGAGGAAGATCTGGGGTACAGTTTGACAAGGACAGTAAATATTCCCTTGGCCGTCCAGAGGATACTTAGTATAGGTTTTCCTTTCTTTCTCACACTTGTAGAAGAACACAACAGCACATTTTTGAGTGGAGAGGCTGATCTGCTGCTTTGTCTTCACCCCCTGCTTCCCTAGGATTTTCCCATGTTCATATCGGTAGCCCTTGAGTTTGTCACTCATGCAACAGCTGCTTACTGATACTATACCAGAGCCCAAGCTTTTCCCTCCCTTCCTTTGCAACCCACACATTAGAACGAAGGCATTGTTGCTCCGAGGGGCCTTGAAACAGAATGCAAGGACTCTCTGAGGGCAGGTTGTGTCCCTCACGGTGTAATTCTGCACAAGGCGGCCCTCCTGATTCCTGGCAATTTGGAATGTTGGTCCAGAGGGAGTAAAAACATCCTGAATATGTCCACCTGCATGTACAAACCAAATGTGCATCATCCCAAACATGTATTGTCATGCAGTACTGTCCAATGGGTAGTGTTCATTAGACACCAAATGGAAGAAAACAGACTCAAAAAGGGAGCGACTACATGGACCTGTCCAATAAGAAACACACATTTTCCTTGTCTGTTGCAAAACTTTTAAAACATTTTCTGTTGTGTGCCCTAATGAACTGATTGTCCCGATGGCTACTTCACAAGGAATACTTACCCTTTATTGTCTGAGTGAAAACTTTGTATGGCCTTCAAATTTCATACTTCGATGTGTCCTCAATATGTTCTCTCAGACAGATGTCAGTTTGAGACAAACAGAACGAGAGATTGAGAGACAGATGGAATGACTGGCAGCCAATCCCCTGGGAAGTAATGCCATTTTGTGTCTCTAAAGACCAATATATTGAACTATGTGAATTGAAGTCAATGATTCATAAACACGTCAACTGTAATCATGATCATACAGCATACAGTAGGGAGAGATATTTGCATTCAAGTTGAGAGACACCCAGTTTTGACACTTGCTGCAAATTGCCCAGAAAGAGAACTGTTGTCTCTGAGTGAGGCATTCATGCGAATCATGATTAATGTATGATTCATGCACCCCTCCCTGTTGGGAACAAAGAAAAACGCTGCCTATTGACATTATATTTGTCAAACGGACAAAAAGCATTGCAAACATGAAAAGTTTAACTATGTGTTCTCCACGAGTTGAGAAGGTGGGAATAAGGTAGCAGTCATGTCTCACAGAAACCTTTCTGACTGCAGCTGTGTTTAAGAGGCTCTCTTATTGACTTTAAAACAGATAGTCTTGGGGTTTCAAGGGTTGATGGGCTCATTGTCATCAACTCATTGTTGATTCCCAATGCAAACACCTGCACACACACACACACACACACACACACACACACACACACACACACACACACACACACACACACACACACACACACACACACACACACACACACACACACACACACACACACACACACACACACAGTGGGTAAGGGCACCATCTTCATGCAGTGTGTGTGGTTAGGTTAGGGCCCCGGAGGTCTCCAGCAGAAACAGATGGTACATGAGAGCAGGACCTGGGTATAGTAGAGAATAACTAGATTACTTAAACAATTATACCCCTCTCATTTTCCATCCATACCCATCAGGTGTTGACTCATCTGGTATATCTAATAATAACACGGAACAGTCTGGGAAGATTACAAAAGAAGCACAACACATGTGCTGCTGGTTGAATACAGACACTGGCACAGATGTAGACATAAATGATGCACACCCACGTTCACGCAAACGTTCACACGCGCACACACTTTAATATACATAAAAAACTATTCAGAAGAACAATAAGAACACACCTTCTTATCTTCATTGTATCTGATAAAGACAAACGACAGCCCCGCCTGCCTGGCCTCCCTCCCAAAACTCTGGACCTCTGCAATGACAAATCCAACTCCCTTCATCATTATTACAGTACCCCCCATGAATTCACTACACCGTCCCACACTTGGACAGGCTGCAATAATCTGATCCTTTTGGGAAACTGGAGTGTCAGAAGATCATTTACAGCCCATGTCTTTCAAGTCGTTCCTTTGCCCCGCTGGTGGCGTCAGCCCTGGGTGCTGCAGGGATGCTGTGTGTGTTTAATGGCAACATGTGTCACTCCTTATCTCGTTCTTCGAGTGGCACAAAGGTAAAGGGAAGCTTAACAGCCTGGGAAAATGTTGAACAGTGTGAAATTACCTTGATCCAAAGATTCCTGCCGCATACCAGCCCAATGAACCCATAACAGCACAGGCACTAACTCAGTCAGCGTGGCCCTGCAAGGAACAGCTGAGAGGAGGGGGGAGATAATTAAATAATTAAAGTAAAGAGGTCCCTCCAGTAATATCCAGCAACAGATCAGAATTCCATTATCTAATGTACATCCCAAAATATAGACTTACATCCCAAAATATACAGTGCATTCGGAGAATATTCAGACCACTTGACTTTTTCCACATTTTGTTACGTTACAGCCTTATTCCAAAATTGATTAAATACATTTTTCTTCCTCATCAATCAACACACAATACCACATAATGACAAAGCGAAAACAGGTTTTTAGAAATTTTAGCAGAAGTACCGACCCTTTGCTATGAGACTCGAAATTGAGCTCAGGTGCATCCTTGAGATGTTTCTACAACTTGATTGGAGCCCACCTGTGGTAAATTCAATTGATTGGACATGATTTGGAAATACACATACCTGTCTATATAAGTTGACAGTGCATGTCAGAGAAAAACCAAGCCATGAGGTCGAAGGAATTGTCCGAAACAAGATTCTCTGGTCTGATGAAACCAGGATTGAACTCTTTGGTCTGAATGCCAAGCGTCACATCTGGAGGAAACCTGACACCATCCCTACGGTGAAGCATGGTGGTGGCAGCATCATGCTGTAGGGATGTTTTTTAGTGGCAGGGACTGGGAGACTAGTCAGGATTGAAGGAAAGATGAACGGAGCAAAGTACAGATTGATCCTTGATGAAAACCTGGTCGAGAGTTCTCAGGAGCTCAGACTGGGGCAAAGGTTCACCTTCCAACAAGACAACAGCCCTAAGCACACAGCCAAGACAATGCAGGAGTGGCTTTGGAACAAGTCTCTGAATGTCCTTGAGTAGCCCAGCCAGAGCCCGGACATGAACCCGATCTAACATCTCTGGAGAGACCTGAAAATAGCTGTGTAGCAACACTCCCCATCCAACCTGACAGCGCTTGAGAGGATCTGCAGAGCAGAATGGGAGAAACTCCCCAAATACAGGTGTGCCAAGCTTGTAGCGTCATACCCAAGAAGACTCGATGCTGTAATCGCTGCCAAAGGTGCTTCAACAAAGTACTGAGTAAAGGGTATTTTCTAAAATCCTGTTTATGCTTTGTCATTATGCGGTATTGTGATACCATTATGGGGTATTGTGTATAGATTGATGAGGGCGAAAAAACAACGGAATACATTTTAGAATAAGGCTGTAACGTAACAAAATGTGGAAAAAGCCAAGGGGCCTGAATACTTTCTGAATGTAGTGTAGATCTACATCCCACAATGAAGTTGTATCTTATAGGTCGCCATCCAATGATAAAGGGCAATTTATCTCCTATCTACAAATAAAGTGGCAAGCTCCTCCACAAAGTGACTGAATTGATTGGTGAGTGGCGTCCATCCAGAAAATGTCCTGCCCCCCGCCAGGCCCATGACTGTGTTTGGGTTTATTTCCAAGAGAGGACAGGTCGTTATGGCTGGAATTCTGTTGTGTGAACGATGAAGAGAGCATTCAGGGTGTGTACGACTGCTGCCGGTACCTCAGTCACAACAGCAAGGGGCTAACAACAACAATAGAGGAGCAGCGTGAAGAGTCAAACACCCCTCCCTGCTGCATGCATTTCCTCTCCGCCACGTACTGTCTTCTTCGCTTCCTAAGACGCCATTTTGATAAGAAAATCTTTAACCCTCACTTAAAACTGCCGTGTCTGTGTCTGCCTCCGTTTAGTTTTCCCACTTTATAAGCACAAAGTCTTCAATGATTCAATGTATGTTACGCTTTTATCTTATGTATGAGAATGTGGTTCTATTCAATATATTTTTTATTAATAAGACAATTCTCTCCACCAAAGGAAAACTGCAAATGAACAAATGCCTTGAAATTCAATGACTCCCACAATAAGTGTACCTCTACATTTCTTGCCGCACCCTATAAAAACATCAAACATTGATCACATTAAGTTTGTGTCTATGATTGCAGTTGCACCTGTTCCACCTCTTAACCTCAGCCAACATGTTCTGCTTCTCAATGTCTTCATGAGGCACATGTGTTTTTACCGGTTTGAGACAACTTCTAAAGATGTTTCATGAATTAGTGAGTCCTATTCCTCATACTCAACAAATTATGAATGAAAAGCTTACACACACAGGCTGCTTCAATGTCCCATTATCACCGTGCGAGTTGGGCCTGAATGATTTTCGTGGCCCAGAGGGATTTGTTGTCTTTGGTCCCATGCCAAGTCTCAGTAGATATTTATCAAAGGATACCTACAAGTAACTGCCAAAATAAAGGAAACACCAACATTTAGTGTCTTAATAGGGTGTTCGAGCCACCACGAGTCAGAACAGCTTCAATGCACCTTGGCATAGATTCTACAAGTGTCTGGAACTCTATTGGAGAGATGCAAGACCATTCATCCACAAGAAGATTCCGTCATTTGGTGTTATGTTGGTGGTGGTGGAAAACGCTGTCTCAGGCGCCGCTCCAGAATCTCCCAGAAGTGTTCAACTGGGTTGAGATCTGATGACAGACGTCCATGACATGTGGTTTACATCGTTTTCATGCTCATCAAACCATTCAGTGACCTCTCGTGCCCTTTGGATGGGGGCATTCTATGGGGGCATAGCCAAGGTAGCCAAAATAATGGCCTGCCCAGCATTTTTATACATCACCCTGAGCATGATGTGATGTTAATTGCTTAATTAACTCAGGAACCACACCTGTGTGGAAGCACCTGCTATCAATATACTTTGTATCCCTCATTTATTCAAGTGTTTCCATTATTTTGGTAGTTACCTTAACATTCACAGGGAAACATACATTTTTTCTCCCCCTATTTTTTCCTGGGAAAATTCACTTTGCATTGCTTCATCAAGATACAATAGAACCGGGCCTCCCGAGTGGCGCAGCGGTCTAAGGCACTGCATTGCAGTGCTAGCAGCGTTACTACAGATCCTGGTTCGATACCAGGCTTTGTCGCAGCCGGCCGCGACCGGGAGACCCATGAGGCGACGTACAATTATCCCAGCATCGTCCCGGTTAGGGGAGGGTTTGACCGGCCGGGATGTCCTTGTCCCATCGCGCTCTCGCGACTATAGTGGCGGGCCGGGCGCATGCACGCTGACAAGGTCGCCAAGTCTACGGTGTTTTCTCCGACACATTGGTGCGGCTGGCTTCCGGGTTAAGCGTGCATTGTGTCAAGAAGCAGTGCGGCTTGGCGGGGTTGTGTTTATGGAGGATGCACGGCTCTCGAACTTCGCCTCTTCCGAGTCCGTACGGGAGTTGCAGCGATGGGACAAGATTGTAACTACCAATTGGATATGACAAAATTGGGGATAAAAATAAATACAAATAAAGATACAATAGAATTTTCAAACTCAACTCTGGACCTCAAAGCCAGTTCCACTGCATTTGTTCATCGTTACCCTTTAATCAGGAACTGATTTAGACATGGGACACCAGGTGTGTGCAATTAATTATCAGCTAGAACAGAAAACCAGCAGGCCCCGGACCTCATATGGTGTTGAATACCCCTGCTATAGAACATGGAGGCAGTGTAGGTAGGGGTGGATGGGCTCTCCTCACATCTGCCATAGCTTCACCGGACAACTGTCTCAGCATGACAAAAAGGCATTGAGCCCAGCTCCCAGGCTGGTTTTCACAAAGAGTCCAACAGAGCGTGTGCTATGGCATGTTGATAATGCCGAGTTCAAGCAGCCATGCAACAATTCCAGGGACAGAGTTCATCACGGTGCAGTATCAGTATCTCACACAAGAACAGGCATCAGAACCGCTTCCAATGTCGAAAAGGTTTTAAATGCAATACAATCTCTCAACTAAAAAGCTACAGTAATGAACATCAACAAAAACATACATTTTACCTGGAGAACAGATAAGGCACTAAAGGAGAATTGTAGAGATGACAGTTTACTGAATCAGATTTGTGAATGGGGGCTGATATGATCTCCTGCATGGCTCTGCTGGAAAACGACTCCGGTGTCATTGGGTCTGTGTTAATTGAGTTGGTAACCTGTCAAGCACCATCTGGAAGCTTAACCATTTCTTTCCTCACCTTGTAAAAAAAAACAGTAATGACATTTACCATTTACCAGAAATGGGCCAAATTGGTTTGATTGGCCCACTGTGATGACTTCATGGCCAGGACGGAGATCAAAAGCCTGGGTCTTGAGGGCTGAGGGACAGGGACAAGCGGAATGATAACTGGTTCTGGGCAGTGTCCCATAATAACACTGAGAATGAGGTGAGGAGGGTGAAACTGTAGGCGACTCTGACTCCACCTAGCTCCTCCTGCCTTGCTCCTCCGCCTGTCTACATGTACTGAAGAGGCCTCCTTTCATGATCCATTACCTCTGGAATTCCAGCAGTGGAACAAGGGAGCAGGGTCACCTTTCAATCACTGGGCCACTGTAATCCCGTTAGCGCATACATAATTTCAATTACTGACAGGAGTGTGACCCTTGCCTTCCACAGGACTAATATAATACATGTGTTTCCTCAAAGACAGAGGGACATGTTGTTTTGGGGGACGGGGGACGGGTGGGGGGGACACAGAGGAGAGATCTACCAAGCTGTGTCATGCCGTGGCTATGAAAAGGGAGGCTGGCGCTCTGGCTGAATCAGCCTGTGAACCAAACAGCTGTTTTTAGCCTATATGAAGAGCCAGCAGTACTAAGTGTAAACAGTTCCCAGGGCTTGAGCGAGAGAGAGAGAGAGGGAGAGAGAGAGAGAGAGGGAGAGGGCTTGGATGACTTACAGGCCCTCCTGGCTGCTTGTCTGTCTGTTGGGGCGGAGCTGCTGCTGAGGGGCCTCTGGAATCTTGCCCTCACACCGGCTCCAGGGTCAGCAGAGTGGGGAGAAAACGCCAGCATTGCGCTCTCTCTCTGTTGTAAATCAATCTCTCTCCCCCTCCCTCCCTCTCTCCCTCCCTCCGGTAGGGTAATCCTCAGCTGTATGTCTACCTCTCGCTATTTCAATCTCTCTCTCTATAATTCTATCCATTTCTATTTGTTCTTAGCAGGCTAGGTTATATGCTTGGTTATAGGCCTGTCTGTCATTATTACGGGGCAATTTGTGTTCATGCTAGCATCCCATTCATCATAGAGAAAGGCTTGGGCTGGGTCCCAGGGTCTTAAATGCCTGAGCCCTCACAGGTTCACCATGGTGGCATCCTGTTCTCTCACAGCAGGTCAGAGGTCAGAGCCCTAGACCTCCTGATTGATCACTAGCCCTCTTTTCCCTCTCCCCTCTCTGGCATCCCCTTTCCCATCTCAAGCCTCCCCTTTTCAAGATTCTCTCTCTCCTCCTTCATCTCTTCTCCCCCATCTCCTCTTCCCTCCCCTTTCCAAGAACCCCTCAACCATGGCCGGCCATGAGCTGCTAGGGGGCCCCAAACCTTTTTTTTCTGAACTCAGTCGGGGTCTCTACTTATTGTTAAAGGGATACTTCGGGATTTTGGCAATGAGGCCCTCTATCTACTTCCCCAGCGTCATATGGACTTGTGGATACCATTTGTATGTCTCTGTGTCCAGTATGTAACACTTCCTTTGGCCGCCTTTCCTTCCAGTTCTATGCTGCCAATGACTGGAACGAATTGCAGAAATCACTGAAGCTGGAGTCTTATATCTCCCTCTCTAACTTTAAGCATCAGCTGTCAGAGCAGCTTACCAATCACTGTACCTGTACACAGCCAATCTGTAAATAACACACCCAACTACCTCATCCCCATATTGTTATTTATCCTCTTGCTCTTTTGCACCCCAGTATTTCTACTTGCACATCATCATCTGCACATCTATCACTCCAGTGTTAATGCTAAATTGTAATTATTTCACTTCTATGGCCTATTTATTGCCTTACCTCCCTACTCTTCTACATTTGCACACACTGTACATAGATTTTTCTATTGTGTTATTGACTGTACGTTTGTTTATGTGTAACTCTGTGCAGTTGTTTTTGTCGCACTGCTTTGCTTTATCTTGGCCAGGTCGCAGTTGTAAATGAGAACTTGTTCTCAACTGGCCTACCTGGTTAAATAAAGGTGAAATATATATATATATGTTTTTTAATGAAGTAAGTGAGGTGGTGTGAGCCAATAGTAGCTAACGCTAGTTAGCAATTGTGCTAGCACTAGTTAGCAACTTCCTTCAAACTGCACGCAGAGACATACAAATGGTATCCACAAGTTCATCTGACTCTGGAGAAGTAGATAAAGGGCCTCATTGCCAAAATCCTGAAGTATCCCTTTAAGAGTTAGTAATGTCAGTCACTGACAGTCATCCAATTAGCCCATGTCAGCTAAATTTGTTTAAATTGGTAAGTTAGTTCAGCCAGCTATCTACACCTTGTAGTAATCATAGCCAAATTACTGACCAGGCACACAGGGCATGTGCCCAGGGGGCCCCCATAGATTTTTTCCCTCGCACTCAGATATCATTTTAACATCGCAAAATATGTAGAATTGCAGGAAATATGCTTTAAAATGACAACATTTTCTCAATGCCCCATGGCAAAATGCATAGAATTGAAGGGAATTAACTTTATAGCTTAGTTTTTTTCTCTCTGCCGCCAAAATAAATATTGCTTAGGGCCAAGAAAAGCCAGAACCGGCACTGCAGTCATCTCCCCTCCTCAGTCCCTGCTCCCATCTCCTCATTTCCACACAGGAAGCCTGGCTTCCATTGTCCTGATAGGTGAGAAGGGAACAGATTAGGAGTCAGACAAGTAGAACGAGGCTGGTCCATAGACTAGCTCAGACCTCTCTACTCTGTCACCAATAATGTTTTAAGTAGGAGACCGTTGAGAAACATTTTTGCCCCACCCCGTGTACCCCCCCCCCCCCCCCCCAACCCCCTTCTCCATCCCACATCACATCAATGGCCGACAGACAAACACGATTTATGGATGTCATCTTAGCCAACATTTTCGTAAGCCCTACCAACCTAAAGCTTACGAATTCAGTATCTGAATGAATTCTTGTTGTCCTAAAGATTCCTCTGCTGCAGCCGAGGGGAGTGTGGAAGCAGGCAGGCAGGAGGAACGAAGGCATGTGGAGCATGCAGGTCCTCCTATCTGCCAGCTCCTAATTACGCCCAATTACACCTTGAACACAAGTGGGCTGCTGTGGATGTTTCTCAGGGTGTGAGGTCAAGCATTTCCTGTGTCTGTGAATGGCCCACGTCGGGGGAATTGTCTTGCCGACGAAGCTCCCTCCCTCTCCCCATCCCTCCCCCTCTTCCACCAACAAACTTCCACCATTCATTCCAGAGGCAGATAGGGTTTTTAACCCTTTGGACACTCTCCCTGGAATTCTGTCCCTGGCTGCAACACCAACAAAAACAAACATGCAACACATACAAAAGCATGTTGATATGTATTTTTTATTTTTTTATTTTATTTATCCGTTATTTTACCAGGTAAGTTGACTGAGAACACGTTCTCATTTACAGCAACGACCTGAGGAATAGTTACAGGGGAGAGGAGGGGGATGAATGAGCCAATTGTAAACTTTTGTAAGCCAATTGTATTAAATTGTTCACATACGATTCTAATAGATTAAAGTATTGGGGTTGGAATCAAATAGTTCTTTTTTTACTGTATTCTATTGTATCCCATCCAAGAATCTTATTTGAACAACAGCCCACCTATTCAAACTAGGTGGTTCTGCCTGTGTCCTGTTTGTTACGGATGCTCCTTTCTGTCTGCCAAGTAGACAGGTTTTTCCTTTTTACGCATTACTTCCTCTTTACATCCAACACTCATTACAGCACACCTTGAGCTGGATCTAGAGCTGGATCTACATCCTCTATTTGTTAATTGAAGATGTCATCTCCAGGTCTAGTGAGAGCAATGTGATTCACTACTTATCCCAGCATAGAATCACCCCTAGTCGGATGAACCAGACAGCAGCCTCAGTCACGATGGTAGTGTACCAACAGGTTTGGTTCCCACACCCAGTAGGAAAATAAAATACTTCATAATCATTGCCTATCAAAACACGTAACACAGGCTGAACTGAAAGTGTGCATTCCATGGGAAATCCATAGCGAGCAAGTACATGCTCGCTCCTTCGCACTGACATTTCAGAGACACAAGGGAGAGATTAGCGGCACATATGGGAGGGTCAGAAAGCAGGATGAAAGACGGTCTGGGGAGATGAGGGTTAGGCCCCTTTTAAGAGCTGAATAGATGGCCATCTTAGATTAGCTCATTTAAGTGAAGCGAGCATTTTAGTCAAAATATCATCTGCTGTGGAGGCACTTGCATGACGCAGTTTTGCTGGACTCCCGCATGGTCGGAGTTCAGGCCCCCCCTTCCCCCTCCCTGAAATATTTGAATGCATCAATTAAATAGCCACATACAAAGAATAGACTACCAATCGCTGTCCATGGTTCTGAAATTGCGACATTGAATCGATGAAAGGCTTTCTGTGGTGCCAGGGCATGTAGCCTATAGCTTTGCTTTAGCTAATGGATAAATGTTTATTGGTATTTGGTCATCATGTCTCATGTTAAGCCTAACATTTCACAAAGCTATACACGGTGTCGCTGGTGGCAATAATGTAATTACTTGTTCAGTAATTAAAAGTTGGAAATTCATACATTGCAGATTGTAAAATGCATTTTCAATGCCACAGCAAACTAATCATCTACCAATATATTTTTTTGAACATACAACTGTCCTGTATGGCCTACCTGAACCTGTATGGTATGGGCCGTCCTGCGCTCTCTCCCAGCTTGGATAGAAAGTTGTGCATAAAACCAGTCTATGAATGCTAAACATTACAGTCAATCCACCCTCAAAACACTAGCTTGCTAGGGATTGTTTCATTATGCATTGTACCCTACTATCTATCGCTACAGCGTGTTTGGAAAGTATTCAGTCCCTTTGACTTTTTCCACATTTTGTTACCTTACAGGCTTATTCGAAAATGTATTAAATCGTTTTTTCCCCTCATCAATTTACACACAATACCCCATAATGACAAGACAAAACAGTTAAAAAAATAAATAATAATAATAAATATTACGTTTACATAAGTATTCAGACCCTTTACTCAGTACTTTGTTGAAGCACCTTTGGCAGCTATTACAGCCTAGAGTTTTCATGGGTAGGATGCTACAAGCATGGCACACCTGTATTTGGGGAGTTTACCCCATTCTTCTCTGCAGATCCTCTCAAGCTCTGTCAGGTTGGATGGAGAGTGTCACTGCACAGCTATTTTCAGGTCTCTCCAGAGATGTTTGATCGGGTTCAAGTCGGGCTCTGGCTGGGCCACTTAAGGACATTCAGAGACTTGTACCGAAGCCACTCCTGCATTGTCTTGGCTGTGGGCTTAGGGTCGTTGTCCTGTTGGAATGTGAACCTTCACCGCAGTCTTAGGTACTGAGCGCTCTGGAGCAAGTTTTCATCAAGGATCTATCTGTACTTTGCTCCGTTCATCTTTCCCTCGATCTTGACTAGTCTCCCAGTCCCTGCCGCTGAAAAACGTATAAAAACCTGTTTTCAGTTTGTCATTGTGGGGTATCTTGAGGAGATTGATGAGGAGAAAAAAATATATTTGATACATTTTAGAATAAGGTTGCAACCTAACAAAATGTGGATAAATTCAAGGGGTCTGAATACGGTAGTCGGTTTAGAGTATAGATTCACCTATTATGAATGTTATTGTTTTTGTGCATCTCTGAGTGATGATCTATCGATTCCTTGGGTCATTTCATTTTTTCATGTGTATCAGAGCTACTGCCGTTCAAGCAGGCCGAAATTTGGCCGGGATGTCGTAGCATTGTGATAAAGCAGCTCTCACTACACTGGAAGTTAACAGGAATATGATTTTTAGATTCGGAAAAAATCTATCATAGATGTCAGATTTCAATACTGGCCGATGTCATAACGCGGTAGGTTGTCTTCTCTCAAATAACCCATTGATTATATTTTTGTGATATTCTTACCTCGAGAAATGTGTAATTTAACAGGGGGTCTAACATTTTTCTCCTATTTGTCTGCCTCTTCAGTCCAGGGTGCATTGCATGGTGCCGTTGCGATTGTCAGACTCCACCTTGAGACACATCGATCTGCAGGTTGAACATGGTGAGATTGTAGACTACTAAATTGATAGTGCAGTTTGTTTAGGCAAAGTCACTGACCTCCTCCTTATAGAATGTCTCATCGCCGTTGGTGACTAGGTCAAACACCATCATGTCGTCTGCACACTTAATGATGGTGTTGGAGTCGTGCGCAGCTATGCAGTCGTGGGTGAACAGGGAGTACAGGAGGAGACTAAGCACGCACCCCTGAGGGGCCCCCGTATTGAGGGTCAGCATGGCGGCTGTGTTGTTGCCTACCCCCACCACCTGGGGGCAACCCATTAAGAAGTCCAGGATCCAGTTGCGGAGGGAGGTGTTCAGTCCCAGGGTCCTGAGCTTAGTGATGACCTTGGAGGGCCCTATGCTGTTGAATGCTGAACTATAGTCAATGAACGGCATTCTCACGTATGTGTTCCTCTTTTCCAGGTAGGAGAGGGCAGTGTGTAGTTTGTGTCATCTGTGGATCTGTTGGAGCGGTATGAAATTTGGGGTGGGTCCAGGGTGTCTGGGATGATGGCGTTGATGTGAGCCATGACCAGCCTTTTAAAGCATTTCATGGCTGTAGATGTGAGTGCTACAGGGCAATAGTCATTTTGACAGGTTACCTTGGAGTACTTGGGCACAGGGACTATGGTGGTGTGATTGAAACATGTAGGTATTAAAGACTGGGTCAGGGAGAGGTTGCAAATGTCAGTGAAGACACTTGCCAGCTGGTCAGTGAATGCTCTGAGTACCCATCCTGGTAATCCATCTGGCCTTATGAATGTTAACCTGTTTAAAGATCTTACTCACATTGGCTACGGAGAGCGAGATCACACAGTCACCCGGAACAGCTGGTGCTCTCATGTATGGTTCAGTGTTGGTTACCTCTAAATGAGCATAGAAGGAATTTAGCTCGTATGGTAGCCTCTTGTCACTGGGCAGCTCCCGGCTGGATTTCCCTTTGTAATCTGTGATAGTTTGCAAGCCCTGCGACATCCGACGAGCATCAGAGCCGGTGTAGTAGGATTCTATCTTAGTTCTGTATTGACGTTTAGACTGTTTGATGGCTCATCGGAGGATTAGTGTCCCGCTCCTTGAAAGCGGAAGCTCTAGCCTTTAGCTCAGTGCGGATGTTGCCTGTAATCCATGGCTTCTGGTTCTGGTTGGGATATGTGGGGACGATGTCGTCGATGCACTTATTAATATCAGTACAGTAGAGAACATGTTGATGCACATACTCAAGGGGGAAATGCAGGACTAATGGACTGGTTTCCATCAGGTCCGTTTTTTTATTTTAATAAAGTTGGTGACTGATGTGGTAAACTCCTCTTAGTTATTGGATCATTATTGGATAGACCACTTCTGTATTGAGCGCATCATTGGTATTTCCTGTTTGAGATTTTGCTTGTATGCAGGAGTTATGAGGATACGATTATGGTCAGATTTGCCAAATGGAGGACAAGGGAGAGCATTGTAATAGTTGCTGTGTGTGGAGTAAAGGTGAGTTTTTCGCCTCTAGTTGCACAAGTGACATGCTGGTAAAAATGAGGTAAGACAGATTTCAGTTTCCCTGCATTAAAATCACCGGCCACTAGGAGCACCTGCGCTGGATGTGTATTTTTGTGTGTGCTTATGGCCCTATACAGCTCATTGAGTGCGGTCTTAGTTATCTGCATAGGTCTTTTAGTGGTAAATAAACAGCTAAGAAAAATATAGATGAAAACGCTCTTGGCAAATAGTATAGTCTGCAGTTTATCATGAGGTATTCTAACTCAGGCAAGCAAAACCTTGAGACTTCCTTAACAGAGATTGCGGACCAGCTGTTGTTAACAAAGAGATAAACACCTCTCCCCTTAACTTCTTATGGCTGAAGGGGCAGTATTGAGTAGCTTGGATGAAAGGTGCACAGAGGTGCCCATATTAAACGGCCTGCTCCTCATTCCCAGTTGCTAATATATGCATATTATTATTCATATTGGATAGAAAACACTCTGAAGTTTCTAAAACTGTTTCAATTATGTCTGTGAGTATAACAGAACTCACATGGCAGGCAAAAACCTGAGAAGTTCCACTTCCTGTTTGTATTTTTTCTGGGGGTGCCAATTTTCAACCAAGCTCTCATTGAAATCACAGAGAGATATTGATGAGTTTTCACTTGCTACGGCTTGCACTAGATGTCAACAGTCAATAGAACTTTGTCTGATGAATCTAATGTGAAGGGGGGCCGAAGGAGACAGGAATGAGTAATCAAAAGTCAATTAAATTTTTCGGTTGGAACGTTATTCAAGATGTATGTTAACAACATTCTAAAGATTGATTCAGTACATCGTTTGACATGTTTCTACTGACTGTTACGGAACTTTTGGACATTTCGTCACGTTATAGTGGAGGCGCTTTCTGACTTTGGAATTGTTTACCGAAGGCGCGAACCAAAGTAGCTAATTTGACATAAATAACGGACATTAACGAACAAATCAAGCATTTATTGTGGACCTGGGATTCCTAGGACTGCATTCTGATGAACTCATCAAAGGTAAGGAAACATTTATCATGTATTTTCTGGTTTCTGTTGAGTCCAACATGGCGGCTAATTAGGCTATTGTTCTGAGCTCCGTCTCAGATTATTGCATGGTTTATTTTTCCGTAAAGTTTTTTTGAAATCTGACACAGCGGTTGCATTAAGGAGAGGTATATCTATAATTCCATGTGTATAACTTGTATTATCATCTATATTTATGATGAGTATTTCTGTTGAAACGATGTGGCTATGCAAAGTCACTTGATGTTTTTGCAACTAGTGAATCTAACGCGTCAATGTAAACTCAGATTCTTTGATATAAATATGAACTTAATCAAACAAAACATGCATGTATTGTGTAACATGAAGTCCTATGAGTGTCATCTGATGAAAATAATCAAAGGTTAGTGATTAATTTTATCTCTATTTCTGGTTTTTGTGAAAGCCATCTTTCGCTGGAAAAAATGGCTGTGCTTATTGTGGTTTTGTGGTGACCTAACATAATCGTTTGTAGTGCTTTCGCTGAAAAGCCTATTTGAAATCTGACACTTTGATGGGATTAACAACAAGATTACCTTGAAAATGATATAAGACACATGAATGTCTGAGGAATTTTAATTATGAGATTTCTGTTTTTTGAATTTGGCGCCCTGCACTTTTTTGTTTTTGTCATATCGATCCCGTTACCGGGATTGCAGCCATAAGAAGTTTTAACCTTACCCGAAGCTCACGTTCGGTCTTGACGATGCATAGAAAAGCCAGCTAGATGCATATTATCCATGCCTTTGTTCAGCCACGACTCAGAGAAACATAGAATATTAAATCAAATCAAATGTTATTTGTCACATGCGCCGAATACAACAGGTGTGGACCTAACCGTGAAATGCTTACTTACAAGCCCTTAACCAACAATTCAAGAAATAAAGAGTAAAAAAAATATTTACATAACAATAACGAGGCTATATACAGCGGGTACCGGTACCGAGTCAATGTGAGGGGGTACAGGTTAGTCTAGGTAACCTGTACAGCGAGTATGAACAGTAAAAAACAATGGGGGGGGGGGGGGGGTTAATGTAAATAGTCTGGGTAAGTAGTCCGGGTGGCCAGTTGATCAGCAGTCTTATGGCTTGGGGGTAGAAGCTGTTAAGGAGCCTTTTGGTCCTAGAGTTGACGCTCCGGTACCGCTTGCCGTGCGGTAGCAGAGAGAACAGTCTATGACTTGGGTGACTGGAGTCTTTGACAATTTTTTGGGCTTTCCTCTGACACCGCCTAGTATATAGGTATTGGATGGCAGGAAGCTTGGCCCCAGTGATGTACTGGGTCGTACGCACTACCCTCTGTAGCGCCTTACGGTCAGATGCCGAGCAGTTGCCATACCAGGCGGTGATGCAACTAGTCAGGATGCTTTCAATGATGCAGCTGTAGACATTTCTGAGGATCTGGGGACCCATGCCAAATATTTCAGTCTCCTGAGGGGGAAAAGGTGTTGTCGTGCCCTCTTCACAACAGTCTTGGTGTGTTTAGACCATGATAGTTTGTTGGTGATGTGGACACCAAGGAACTTGAAACTCTCGATCCGCTTCACTTCAGCCCCGTCGATGTTAATGGGGGCCTGTTTGGCCCTCCTTTTCTTATAGTTCACGATCAGCTCCTTTGTCTTGCTCACATTGAGGGAGAGGTTGTTGTCCTGGCACCACACTGCCAGGTCTCTTTCTTCCTCCCTATAGGCTGTCTCATCATTGTCGGTGATCAGGCCTACCACTGCTGTGTCATCAGCAAACTTAATGATGGTGTTGGAGTCGTGCTTGGCCACCCACTCGTGGGTGAACAGGGAGTACAGGAGGGGACTAAGCATGCACCCCTGAGAAAATCAGCGTGGCAGATGTGTTGTTGCCTACCCTTACCACCTGGGGGCGGCCCGTCAGGAAGTCCAGGATCCAGTTGCAGAGGGAGGAATATACTGAGCTATAGTCAATGATCAAACAGCATTCTCACATGGGTGTTCCTTTTGTCCATGTGGGAAAGAGCAGTGTGGAGTGCCAGTTCTTCAGGTGCCGTCTATAGGATAGTCTCGAACGGAACTCGTCCAGTTTGTTCTCTAGTGATTGTACGTTCGTCAATGGAATAGAGGGTAGAGGTGGTTTATTTACGCATCGACTAGTCTTGTCAGGGAGCCCGCTGGTTTGCCTCTCTTGTGCCTCTTCCTCTTTCGAGTCCCGGGGATTAGGATCTGGTCCGGGCAGTACATCCACAGCTGCCGACTCGTTGGGGTAGAAATCTTCATCCAAATTGAGGTTAATGTCCAGAAGCTTTTTTCGGTCATAGGTAATAATAGATGAAATATTTTGTACAATAAAAGTTGTGATCAGCGTAAAAAAAAAACACAAAATAGCAGAATTGGTCAGGAGCCGTAAGCCGGCAGCTATCTATCTCTTCAGCGCCATCTCTGCAGCTAGTCCAGCATCCAGACGACCTCTCCCGAGCGTTTCATATACAGCTTATCTCTTCCCGTAACATGGTGAGGTCGGTAATTAAGGAGAATGAGAGGCTCAATTAAAGATGTAGCAGAACTGCTGCATTTGAATCACCACTCCCTTCTTCCAGGTTTCCCTGACGTTGCAATGGCAACCAAGCTGTTTTTACCATCCCTGTAACTGTCACTTTCACTTTAGGCTCTTGGTCTGATATGCACCTTTGAACACCTGAGAAAACTCCACTCATTACACTGGCGCTGTCATAGCCTTGGCCAAGGCATTTGTTCACTGATATCTCCTTACTTTCAATCAGTTGTTTTTTTTGTTTTTTTTTCAAGGCCTGAGGCACTTTTTCAGTCACATTCCTGAAGCCCAAGGAAAAAAACACTTAGTTTCCTAGTACATATGGAAATGAAAAAGGTTTATAAATGACTTTTTGGAGGGTTACTGTCAAAATGATTTATTAAACAAACAAAACAATAGACATCGATGATAGGCGCATGGGCCCCCAGAGCTTGTGGGCCCCCGTGCCTTGCGGGTGGTGCAGGCGTGTCCAGTACGCCAGTGTATGGAGGGCAGTCAAAACGTGTAAAGTTGTTTTCTGGTATGTATGATGCAGCAGCCGTGTGCCTATTGGTCTCTTCTCTAATACTCACCTTTACTTCAAAAGAGAAATGTTTCCTCATGTAGATAAACAAAGGAAATCCTCAGAAAGGGAGTGTCATTGTCTTTTGGTGAACAGAGAAGCTCATTGGCTGAAAGGTGTACTTTGAACACCCCTTTTTCTGCCTTCCAGACGCTGACCGCCCACCCACTCACCCACGCATGGTCTGCACTGGCCCCAGTGGCTGCCCGCCCACTCTCCCAGCCAGGAGATTGAGTTACAGTTATGAGCTTGCAGTCTGCCCTGCCAGAAAGACAGGAGTGGAAATAAATACAAGAAAAAAATGAAAACAGAAAAACCAAAAGGGAAAAATGGGTGTTTTAAATGCTGAGTAGAGGAGTTGGGTTATTATTGGGAAAAAATGAAAGAGGTAATTCATGACAAAGAGCCAAGACATGAGGAAACTGCTCTTGCACGTCTGAAACAGTCCTGGACTCCGGGCCAAGTCCTGCCTCAGCTCAGCTGCTGTTCCAGCCCTTGCATTTATCATACATGCATTTCCCTAGCAACAGCAGACTTTGTTATGTCCCAAATGGCACCCTATTCCCTATATTGCACTACTTTTGACAAGAGCCCTATGGGAAGCCTTTGGGCCCTGGTCAAAAGTAGTGCTCTATAAAGGGAACAGGAATAAGATGCAGCCATTCATAGTCACTCAGACGCAGCAGGTCCGTCAAGCGGGGCGTCCAGACGACCCTAACTGCCGGGGGAGTGCAGGTCCAGGTCCCAGCCTGGAATGAAAGGGGACCTTGTCCAGGGGCTGTCTAAGTGTGGCTCTAAGTGGCATCCCAGTTCAGGTAGAGCGAGTCCTAAAGAGAGACAAACT
Source organism: Salvelinus alpinus (assembly GCF_045679555.1). Taxonomy (NCBI): domain Eukaryota; kingdom Metazoa; phylum Chordata; class Actinopteri; order Salmoniformes; family Salmonidae; genus Salvelinus; species Salvelinus alpinus. The sequence goes on from NC_092100.1 coordinate 49,513,147, forward strand.
ACCTGACAAATATTTGTGTATTGAATTCACATCCTGGGCCAAATCAAGGAGGAGAAGCTGAATTTGGATAGATTTAGGCCATATTCCACCAACACAATTTTCCTCCCTGGATTCTTCACCTTGAAAAAAAAGAACAAAATAGAGAGGGGGAGTGAGAGGGAGAGACCAAAATAAAGTATTGTGTTCAAAATGTCAGTTGCTTACGATTATAAGAAATCTTTTCCAGGTTTTTGCCATCTGTCACTTCTATGAACAGCAAGGTAGGAAATTGGGTATTTTTGGTTGTTTGGCCCGAGAATAATGAGCCTACTGAAAATTATTGTTATAGATGACCACTCAGCACCGTCCTCATATGGACCCAATTGAGCCGCACTCCGCCACTCCAGGATAAATCAATCTGATGATTTGGGAAAAGGGGAGGGAGCACAGGAGTCTGGGTACAAGGTAACAACATCCGCTGTGCCCCGGCATGAAGGTGCTGGAACTCCTCTCAACCAATCAGAGTGCAGCTCAGGGCTGCGGGGTTGAGGGGGTGGGGGGCTGAGGGAGAGGGAGTCTCAGTCTGCAGCCTGTTATCAGCCCGTAACACTCAGCCCCTATTTCAGCAACATGGGATTCAAGGCATATGTAGGCTGTTTAGGAAGTGGGGGACTGGATGCCCCTCAGACAAAACACTAGATAAGACTGATCGTGAGACACATTCCTTCAATGGATGATGCATATCCAATGAAATGCCACTGAGCGCACTCTAACAGGCTGACTTTGAGGGTATTTTCATAGATATCGGGTGAACCATTTACAAATTACAGTACTTTTTGTACATAGTCCCCCCATTTTAGGGGACAAAAAGTATTGGTACAAATTCACTTACATGTGTATTAAAGTAGTAAAAAGTTAAGTATTTGGCCCCATATTCAGCACGCAATGGCTACATCAAGCTTGTTACTACAAATTTGTTGGATGCATTTGCTGTTTGTTTTGGTTGTGTTTCAGATTTTTTTGTGCCCAACAGAAATGAATGGTAAATAATGTATTGTGTCATTTTAGAGTCACTTTTATTGTAAATAAGAATAGAATATGTTATTAAACACTTCTACATTAATGTGGATGTTACCATGATTACCATGTCATGGAAAGATAATGTTTTGCAAACACAGTGTATATATCCTGAATGAATCGTGAATAATGATGAGTGGAAGATTTTTACGCACAAATATCATACCCCCAAGACAAGCTAACCTATCACCATTACGATAACAGGGGAGTTTAGCATTTTTTGGGGAAAGGAAAGGGGGATACCTAGTCAGTTGTACAATTGAATACATTCAACTGAAATGTGTCTTAACCCAACCCCTCTGAATCAGAGAGGTGCGGGGGGCTGCCATAATCAACATCCATGTCTTCGGCGCCCGGGGAACAGTGGGTTAACTGCCTTGCTCAGGGGCAGAACGACATATTTTTACCTTCCCAGGGTATGATATTTGTGCATCTGTAACTTTCTCACTAATCATTATTCAAGATTCATTCAGGATATATACACTGAGTTTGCAAAAAATGATCTTTCCATGACATAGACTGACCAGGTGAATCAAGGTGAAAGCTACAGTATGATCCCTTATGTCACCCGTTCAAACCACTTCAATCCGTGTAGATGAAGGGCGGGAGACAGGTTAAAGAAGGATTTTTAAGCCTTGAGACAAATTAGACATGGATTGTGTACAGTATGTGTGCAATTCAGAGGGGGAATGGGCAGGTGCCAGGTGCCAGGTGCACCGGTTTGAGTGTGTCAAGAACTGCAACGCTGCAGGTTTTTTACACTCAACAATTTCCTTTGTGTATCAAGAATGGTCCACCATCCAAATCACATCCAGAACAACTGTGGGAAGCATTGGAGTAAACATGGGCCAGCATCCCTGTGGAACGCTTTTGACACCTTGTAGAGTCCATGCCCTGACAAATTGAGGCTGGCAAAAGGGGATGCAACTCCATATTAGAAAGGTGTTCCTAATGTTTTGTACACTCAGTGTATTTAAATGCTTTTTTTGTATATAAACTCCGCAAAAAAAGAAACGTCCCTTTTTCAGGACCCTGTCTTTCAAAGATAATTAGTAAAAATCCAAATAACTTCACAGATCTTCATTGTAAAGGGTTTAAAACACTGTTTCCCATGCTTGTTCAATGAACCATAAATATTTAATGAACATGCACCTGTGGCATGGTCGTTAAGACAATAACAGCTTACAGACGGTAGGCAATTAATGTCACAATTATGAAAACTTAGGACACTAAAGAGGTCTTTCTACTGACTCTGAAAAACAGAAAAAAAGAAAGATGCCCAGGGTCCCTGCTCATCTGCGTGAACGTGCCTTAGGCATGCTGCAAGGAGGCATGAGGACTGCAGATGTGGCCAGGGCAATAAATTGCAATGTCCGTACTGTGAGATGCCTAAGACAGCGCTACAGGGAGACAGGACGGACAGCTGATCGTCCTCACAGTGGCAGACCACGTGTAACAACACCTGCACAGGATTGGTACATCCGGACATCACACCTGCTGGACAGGTACAGGAACAACAACAACTGCCTGAGTTACACCAGGAACGCACAATCCTTCCATCAGTGCTCAGACTGTCCGCAATAGGCTGAGAGAGGCTGGACTGAGAGCTTGTAGGCCTGTTGTAAGGCAGCAACGTCGCCTATGGGCACAAACCCACCGTCGCTGGACCAGGCAGGACAGGTAAAAAGTGCTGTTCACTGACGAGCCGCGGTTTTGTCTCACCAGGGGTGATGGTCGGATTCGCGTTTATCGTTGAAGGAATGAGCGTTACACCAAGGCCTGTACTCTGGAGCGGGATCGATTTGGAGGTGGAGGGTCCGTCATGGTCTGGGGCGGTGTGTCACAGCATCATCGGACTGAGCTCGTTGTCATTGCAGGCAATCTCAACGCTGTGCGTTACAGGGAAGACATCCTCCTCCCTCATGTGGTACCCTTCCTGCAGGCTCATCCTGACATGACCCTCCAGCATGACAATGCCACCAGCCATACTGCTCATTCTGTGCGGGATTTCCTGCAAGACAGGAATGTCAGTGTTCTGCCATGGCCAGCGAAGAACCCGGATCTCAATCCCATTGAGCACGTCTGTGACCTGTTGGATCGGAGGTTGCGGGCTCGAGCCATTCCCCCCAGAAATGTCCGGGAACTTGCAGGTGCCTTGGTGGAAGAGTGGGATAACATCTCACAGCAAGAACTAGCAAATCTGGTGCAGTCTATGAGGAGGAGATGCACTGCAGTACTTAATGTAGCTGGTGGCCACATCAGATACTGACTGTTACTTTTGATTTTGACCCCCCCCCCTTTGTTCAGGGACACATTATTCAATTTCTGTTAGTCACATGTCTGTGGAACTTGTTCAGTTTATGTCTCAGTTGTTGAATCTTGTTATGTTCATACAAATATTTACACATGTTAAGTTTGCTGAAAATAAACGCAGTTGACAGTGAGAGGACGTTTCCCTTTTTTGCTGAGTTTGCTAGTAGTATAAGTAGTATAGTATAAGTATTGTGTGTTTCTAGTTTGTTAGTTACTTCAAATGTAGTATTTTCAAATTCAAGTGGCTGCATCTACTGCTAGCTAGCTAACGCTAGCCAATTAAGTGATAATGCCTGAGAAGCCAGTATTTGGAGGATATATTGGCACGGGTGTCACAAGGCCTGAGCCAATATATCCTCCAAACGCTGGTTTCGAGGGCATTATCACTTTTATACAACGGGTCAAATAATGATTGACATATTTTCATAAATAATGTTATTTTAATAAATATATTCGTACTATTTCATCCTTCCACAAGATATAGTCCCAACACAAATCTAAGGTTGCTACCCAAGCCGTCTGGATGTTCGTTCTATCGGTTTGGTTGCCAGAGACGTGACCCAGTCATTTCAATTGTGGAGAATCTCTTATACAATGGGTTAAAGTTATGTATAGTAACCCTAGGTGTAAAATAGTAAATAATAGCTACTTCTCAGAAAGTATTCAACTGTCAAGAGGAGTAAAACAACGTTATCCACTATCGGCAAATCTATTTATTATGGCCATTGAAATGTTAGCTATTAAAATCAGATCCAACAATAATATCAAGAAGCTAGAAATCCGTGGCTTAAAAACAAAGGTGTCATTGTACGCTGATGATTCATGTTTTCTTTTAAATCCACAAGTTGGATCTCTTCACAGCCTCATAGAGGATCTAGATACTTTTTCTAACGTCTCTGGATTACAACCAAATTATGATAAGTAGATACAGTACGTATTGGATCACAAAAAAATGCAACTTTTATATTACTGGGTAGTTTACCAATAAAATGGTCTGGCGGTGATGTGGCCATACTCTGTATTCATATCCTGAAAGAAAGAAATAATCTCACTACAATACATTCGAATAGAAAGTTAACAAAAATTTATAAGCTCTTGCAACCATGTAAAGGAAAATACCTGTCTATTTGTGAGAAAAAAATCACCCTGATTAACTCTTTAGTCATATCCCAGTTAACTTATTTGCTTATGGCCTTGCCTACACCTAGCAACCTGTTTTTTAAATTATATGAGCAAAATATATTAAATTTTATTTGGAATGGCAAGCCAGACAAAATTAAACTGGCCTATTTATATAATTAATATGAATTCGGAGGACAGAAATGATTAAATATGAAAGCATTAGACCTCTCACTAAAAGCTTCAGTCATACAAAAGTTATACTTAAATCCGAACTGGTTCTCTAGCAGATTAGTAAGAATGTCTCACCCCATGTTCAAGAATGGCCTTTTTCCCTTTATTCAGATTATAACCTCTCACTTTCGGTGATTTGAAAATGAAATGACTATATTGTTATTTTTTTAAACGAGCCATAGAAAGTTGGTGACAATTTCAGTTTAATCCACCAGAAATGTTTAAACTAAAATATACTAATTGATAAAAATCCATTATCTTTCAAAATTGTTTAAAAATAAATGTATAATCTTTGCAAATGATATTATAAATAGGACTTGTGGAGTTATGTCACACATGCAGCTAACAAAAATATATGGACATTTCTGCTCTACCCAAAATTACAACCAACTTATTGCAGCATTGCCACAAAAATGGAAGAGGCAAGTGGAAGGGGGAAAAGTAAGGAACTTGTCTGTCGTCCATGCATTAAAGACCAAACTTGGTGTAACGGCCGTCTGAAGAAGAAGAAGTGGACCAAAGCGCAGTGTGGTAAGTGTTCATGATTTATTAATAAAACTGAACACTGAATAACAAAAACAACGAGAACAAACAAAACCAAAACAGTTCTGTCTGGTGCAGACACAAAACAGAAAACAACTACCCAAAAAACACAGGTGGGAAAAGGCTACCTAAGTATGGTTCTCAATCAGAGACAACGATAGACAGTTGCCTCTGATTGAGAACCACACCCGGCCAAACACACAGAAAGAGAAAACATAGAACACAAAACATAGAATGCCCACCCCAACTCACGCCCTGACCAAACCAAAATAGAGACATAAAAAAGATCTCTAAGGTCAGGGCGTGACACTTGGTTAAAGAAAATTGTGATAAATTAATAATTATACCAGTTTCATTTACATACCAAAGCATTGTCAGCTGTGCCATAAAGATTGCAAAATAGTTGGAAAGAGATTGTCGATGTACTGATTCCATGGCACATGGTTTATGAACTGATACGCAAAACAACGCTGGATTCAAAATGTAACATTTTTCTATTTCAATTATTATACAAAATTCTTGCAACCAATATAATGTTATATATATGGGTGATACAACCATCCCAGCTCTGCAGATTTTGCTGCGAAGAGACAGAATCATTAGATAATTTGTTTTGGTACTGTCCATATGTAGCTTGTTTTTGGTCACAGGTCCAGGAATGGCTGAAGAATTGCAACATTTAACTGGAGCTAACTCTGCAAATAGCACAGCTGAATGATTTGAAAAGTCAATGGTTAATCGATCAATAATATAATAATACTTTGAGCAAAAATGTCTATCTTTAATTTACAATCTGTAGAATCTATGAGAATAAAAAGGTTCAGAACTTTTGTGAAACATCACAGCACAGTCGAAAAATGTATGGCAAATTGAAATCAAACTGGATGGTCTTCAGAGATAGATTGAAGGGTTTGAGGGTAGCTGAAGGATGGGATTAAAAACAAACAAAAGATAGCTATTGTAAAATAGATTGTGTCCGTAAAATGTATACAGTATGTAGAAGCTGGAAGTAGAAGCCTAAGTGTTGTTGTCCATTAGTTTACTCCAATTAGGGGAGGAGTGGTATGGTTAGGGGAAAATATATATTTACATGTTTCTTTAAAATAATAATTGTATATATATTCAGAATATATATATATACACACACAGTACAGTAGTTTGGACACGCCTACTCATTCAAGGGTTTTTCTTTATTTTTACTATTTTCTACATTATTGAACAATAGTGAAGACGTCAAAACTATGAAATAACACATATGGAATCATGTAGTAACCAAAAAAGTGTTAAACAAATCCAAATATATTTTATATTTGAGATTCTTCAAAGTAGCCATCCTTTGCGTCGATGACAGCTTTGCTGGCTCAAAAGAGGTCTGATAAGGACTCAGCAAAAGCATACATTTCATCATTAACTACCTATTGATAACATACAATACAAGTTATGTGTTGGTTTAGAGTCATCAACCTACCTAGTGTAGAATTGTATGTCCTCATCTGATCCCGCAAATTGCTGCAGACCAAAATGACTTATCTTCCAGCTCTCCCCTAAGCCTAGCTATCTCACTCTGCATGTCCTCCTTTCAGACCGGGCCAAGTCAACTGCTGCTGACTCAGGTACTGCACAGTAGTCGTGGTCCTGGGCAGTCAATGTCATCATCATCAACTTCATCTCCACCATCCTCTGCATGTTCAGTGCTCGGTCTCTCGCACATCTCGCCAAACACTGGGCCTTGAGGGAAGTGGCACTGCCCCCTCTTCAGATGCAGCCCTCCCGGTATCGGCTCAACTACACCCCCAGAAAGGAATACCTGCCACAAACAGAGCTTTTCCCTATGGTGAAATTGTCACGCCGAATGCTAATCACCCACTTCTTTCGTAGCTCATCATCGGCAGGGAAAGAGTGGAATGACCGACTGGAGAATTTTGCAGAGGAGTTGCACAGCGGCACACAGCAATGTTCAGAGGAGCTGGCCTCTCTTCTCTGAAATGTTATCCTTTCTTTCTTCATGGTACATGTCTTGATGCCCTTCATGGTGATGTCCTTATAGTCCAACAGCTAGCTAGCACCTATCAGCTAACGTTAGCTAGCTAGTAGTAGATGCTGCCACTTGAATTTGAAAATACAAAATTTGAAGAAACTAACAAACTACAAACACAATACTTATACTAACTATACTACTTATACTAGAATGATATACTAAATGGTGTTACCCTTGGGGAGGGTGCACAAACTTTTGAAAACAGGGGGGCCAATAATTTTGACCCCTATCTTTTGTGATTTTTTAAAATTACTACTCAAACTAAGAAAAAATGTCTGAGTAATTGTATTAGTATAAAGGAATATAATTGTTCATATTTTTGTGCACACAATATAGCTCAGTATTTGTATTATTTATTTTATACAGTATTCTTTGCTCATCTTCATCAATGGTGCCAATAGTTCTGGAATTGACTGTAAAGTAATTTTTACAGTGGGTATTTACCCTCGTTGCAGCCTGTAAGTAATGTTTCCACATACAATATAAACAAAGATGAAGCGATAAGATTGTCATGTCTCAGGGTGCACCATGCGTGTTTTAGAGAATATCCCAAAACAGAGAGCCAATAGGTAGAAGCACGGGTAAGATAAAAACCGCCAGACTTCCTTGATATTTTGCCATAGGGCTGATCAGCTGGAAAGCACTGCAGATTGAGACACTTAGCCCCCGTTCTTCCAGGTAAAAAAGGAATGTATTTACATCTAAATAATACTGTGTACAGTAAGGTCAGGTATGCTCCAGCACAGTGGTTCCCAACCTGTACCACCAACTGAATTTTGCTCTTCCCGGAGTACCCTTGAAGTACCCCCTCAAGTGCATTTTACCAGCGGGCCTAAGTTCTCATGTGTTTTTTCAAGTACCAACCGTGTATTGACCAAATCCCCCTAGGGGTCCTAGTACCCCTGGTTGGGAACCACTGCTCTAGCAGAATCAGTGAGAGTGGGGCCTGGTGATATCCTCCTGTTAGAACGTTTGACAGTTTACCCCTGTTGACCTGATACCAATTTAATGCCCTCAGAAGGCTTATCAACCTACAGGTTTATATTTGCAAAGTAATGACATCGGTATGTGTGTCGTATTTCACAGGCCCTGAGACTACAGAGATTCCCATGTCACTCACTTTTACTATCCCCATATAGGTGTGGACTCTAGACACATGACGTGGGACTCGGGTCTGACTTGAGTCCCAAATTTGATGACTTGAGACACGACTTCATAGAGCATACAGTGCCTTCAGAAAGTATTCACAATGCTTGACTTTTTCCACATTTTGTCGTGTTACAGCCTGAATTTAACATGGATTGAATTGAGATTTTGTGTCACTGGTCTACACACAACACCCCATAATGTCAACGTGGAATTATGTTTTTTGACATTTTTACAAATTAATAGCAAAATGAAAAGCTGAAATATCTTGAGATCCCTTTGTTATGGAAAGCGTAAATAAGTTTAGGAGTACAAATGTGCTTAACAAGTCACATAAGTTGCATGGACTCACTATGTGTGCAATAATACCCCACACATACAATTATCTGTAAGGTTCCTCCGTCGAGCAGTGAATTTCAAACACAGATTCAACCACAAAGACAAGGGAGGTTCTTCTTGAGACTCGACTTTGACTTGACTGATGACTTGAAATTATCTGGCCAGGTTTTGTAACCTTTCGTCACAAATTTTGAGTCACAGAGTCTCCGTGGATTACTCTCCAAGCAGCCAGCCTCCTAGCCAGTCACCTAACGTAGAGTAACCTAACGTAACAGCCAGAGACAGTATCGCACTTCCCAAAAAACTGATTGGCTAGTGAAACGCACACTCGGCCCTCTGATTGGACCAGTAAACTGTCAATCAACACAGGTCAGGTGAGCTAACACAGTGAGAACGTTTTGGAGGTTCGCGAGTGTGAAACTAAATGGGATAAAAAAAAGTATACTTATTTTAATAGGCTACATATAGCCTACCATATGTATTCTATATTTATACCTTTGCTTATTCGATCAGGTCACTAACATAGGCCTACTACGGCATTGCACCAAATTCGTTTAAAAAACATATCATCTGTGCTTAAGAACCAAAAAGTTGCGTGTCTTGACTGTTGACCAATGACCAGTCATCAGCATTGGTACGCAAAGGCTGGCAATACATCCAAATTAGTGACCAGAAAGCGCTTTTTTCATTTTCTCTAGTTTTGCCTGGCAAAAATAGAGCAGCCTACCTACATTAATATTATCCATATAAAATGCAGTTTAGCAATCTGCTATGGACACATCTTTGCCACAACAATAGGCTACCTAGTGATTTCAGTGATCATTTTCATATTTCAGATAGGCCAATTCTGGTGGGTTATAAGATAATTATATACCTCAGTGATGGCACTGGCTACATGTCTAAAGATAGCTGTAACATTGCACTGCCTTCCATACTTATGGGATGAAGATGTAACATATTCTATCAAGCTTTGAACCACTCGTTTTTGGGTGACGGGGGTCAAGAAGTTTGAGATTCACTGAGCTAGCGAACAGATTGTTGATTTGCTGTACAGCTATAGGATCAGGTGCAGCGCAAACATCAAATTGTAGGGAGAGAGGATTACCATAAATAAATATGCAGCTCCCCAAAAATGTGCAAGCTCACCAGCAATGGGGCATCAAGCAGCAATTACTAGCATTGGCTTACTGGTCTTTTGGTATGTCAAAATTGGTTGAAATGTATCATTTAATTATGAAACTTGCATTTGGACTTTGTTGTTAAAATGTATTATTACATAACCAAAATGTGTTGTAGACAAAATAATGAAAAGAGCTGTCCAGTAACCTCAATAAATAGACAAAGATTTGTAGTTGAACAAGTCGTTGCATGTATAGATTTCTTTTTAACTTGACTTGACTCGCTCTTAGAAAGCACGACTTGGACCTGACTTGAGACTCGAACCTTGAAACTTGAGACATGCTTGTGACTCGAAAAATAGTCACTTGGTCCCACCTCTGCTGTAATATACAACCCTGAATGAACCCCATCACCGATCCTCCCGTTCCCTCTCATCTTTTGGTTTCTTTATCTTTACAACCTCCTCCTGATCCGTCTTTTATCGCAACCTGCACCCTTCATCACTGTCTAGTAAAACTCTCACCCACGGGGGAGACCGTCTGGGCAGCAGACTACTACAGGTGTGTGGGGGGGGTGCACGGCTGGTCTAGGGGGGACTGGAGATTAGAGTCGGTCCCCGTCACTGGTGGTGTTGTGCCTCAGCAGTGCAGTGTTTCTGTCTGGTACATCTGCTGCCCCATATATCTATGACCCAGGCTGACTGACAGAGTCCCTTTGCGCCTTAGCCAGGAAACACAAGCTGGCGTACCCCAGCCCAGCAGAGCTATCCCTCTCTTTTGTGGGCTTGAGTTATGACGTGCCACAATCATTTGCTGCTCGCAGACAGCTGCCCTGACAATTGGTGACAAGTAAGGCAGTGTATGAAGGGATGGCATAGCATGGCTGGTAGCTGGACCAGAGTGTGGGGGCACATAGGAGAGAGCCAACAGTTAGAGAGACAGCCTGTTGATTAAGTCTGTAAAAAATAACCGTTTTTAATAACAAAAAACGACTGAGTGTTGAACACTGGTCCTGTCAGCAGTCTTTAGTATTAAAGCGCAGGGCTGTCCCATATGTTCACATGTCGTTAGCTTTCACACACTGGTAGCTAATGCACCCTAGTGTAGCATTACTAGGCTAATAATGAATGAAAAGCATTAACAAACGTTCCTGTTTTTCAATGCCAAAAAGTACTTATCGCTCAGCCCACAATGAACGTTCTTTGCACATGTGGACTCCACATCGTGCATAAGAAAGAACCAGTTAAAAACAATAACAGATGCTCTAATAATCCATTCAAGAGATTAGTTGGTTTTGGTAAGTTTGCGTCACTAAAAAAAACAACTCGGTTTACCAAGTTTAATGAACAATGAACGGCATGCTGTCCAGTGTCATTTGGGGTCGTTAGTCAACCAGAGACACAGGGCCGTTACAACTTAGCCACTTACACTGTTGCAAAATACAGTTGGGATTGTGAAGGTCACAGAATAAGATTGAGATACAGTGCTGCTCAGTACAGTGGAGTACAGGACACTACATTAGTACAGTAGAGTACAGAACAGTACAGTAGAGTACAGAACAGTACAGTAGAGTACAGAACAGTACAGTAGAGTACAGAACAGTACAGTAGAGTACAGAACAGTACAGTAGAGTGCAGGACAGTAGAGTGAACAACACTATATAGTGGGGTCATTAAAATCATCAACAAAAGTTTCCTCTGCACACCTACGGTAGCCTACATCCTCTGCCCACCAAAGCGTATCCTTAGACACACCAAGAACCACCAGCAAGGGGCCCATGCAACATTACTCTGCTCTATTTGTTACAGTACAGACAGGAACTAGGAAAAGAGGCAGCACGAGAGGGAAGGAGAGAGATAGAGAGAGAGAGTAAGGAAGAGGGAGAAGAGAGAGAGGAGGGTTCTCTGCACAAAAGAGAAGACTGGATTAAGTCATGAGCAGCAAGCGACATAAGTTGGATTTTTAACGGATGAGATCACATCCTCTTCCCTAAACAGTGAAGGAACTCATCCTCAGTCGGACAGCGGAGCGCCAAGCAACAAACGCTGTGGACATCCATTACAAGGAGAGTGGCATGCAACCGTCCAGCACGCAGGCTGGTCAGAGCTGCCACACATTTCAGCAGTCTGCACAGTGGGACAGGCATCCAGTGTGCAAGAGATAGAGAGAGAGATGGGGGGGGGGGGGGGGGGGTGTTGTGCATGCATGTGTGTAAGGGTTGATTCCATGGAGAGGGAAAAGTAGAATGATAATGCAACATGTTTCTTGTGTCAAGGCTTCCTGACAATCTATAGATCACAACTAATCGCTATTTCATATAATTCAATCTGGATGACGCAGATCCAACACGATGTGTTCTGAAGTTGAAGTTGCAATCCGTCGCCTATTTTTAAATTTAAGGCTGAAAAGCACCGATTTGGATCAAGTGAATATAGCATTCCTTTATCACACTGTATGCAATGGATGAGCTATTGGTAATTGAAATAGGAAACGAATGTTACGTTTCAGGAACTGAAGTTGAACGCTGTTCTAATCAAGATCTATGTCGAGCAGATTCGGTTGAAGCGTATTCCTGTACCAAAAAAAAGCAGTTTTGCATAACTATGATTATCCAATGTTGGTTTAATCTGGATCTGGGAAATTGGCCCTTAGAGACCACAGCAATACTTTGAATTGTGTGGCGCAGAACTGTGTGTACCCCTTTCTTCCCCCCTCCCATCTCGCCCCCAGACACAGACATGACCCTTCGTCTAGAGCCTAAAGGGTGGGGTAATGACATTCTGAACTGGTGAGCTGAGCGGAGATGGTGCACAGATGGAGATACCCTAGACTCAACACCATGAAGACAACGAAAAACCAAATAAAAAAAAACAAAGGAGGGGGGATACCAAAATAAAACGACAACAGTGTGTTGTGGGAATTTTCCTCCATTCCTCAAATATTTTCTGCATGGACCAGTTGCCTGTTATTCATTCTCTGTCTCCCTCTCTCTCTCTCAGCCCCCCAGCCTCTCCTCTCCAGACTGGCTTTCACTTTGGGGGGCCCTCAGCCACCCTGGACTGACCAGAGAGCTTTTAAGGTACACTGATGGATGCTAATGCCGGACTCTTTGATCTGTCAGCAGGCCTCTCTCTCTTTCGTCTCACTTCTCTCTCTCTTTCTCACTCTCGCTCCTCTCTCTCACTCCTCTCTCACCCTCTCCCTCTCTCTCGCTCTCTCTCCTCTCTTGCTGTCCTAAAAACATGTAAATCCCCTCCTCACTGACACCTGGGACAAAAAACCCAGATAGAGTCAGCAAAGAACTTGCTCTCTGAGAAAAAAAAATAAGCTGATTCCAAACGTGGTATAACTTTAGATTGAGAGAAAGATTGAGACAGAGTGAACAAAAAAGAGAGAAAGGCAGAGGTAGGCTGACAAAACAGAGACAGTGAGGACATGCAGGAGAGAGGAGAAGGAGGTGGAGGAAAGGTTAAAAGGATAAAGAGAGAGAGAGACAAAGAGGAAATACAGACGGAAGGGAAAAAACAAGAGGAGGCAGGGTAGAGCATTTTAGGGAGGAACAATGTCGGCGAGGCGGTTCGGTCACAGCCAGGTGCGGATGTGTCTGTGCAGTTGAGAATTTAGGAAGGAAACACTGAAAAAGGAACAGTCAGCAGCAGCGGCGGCCACAGCAGCACTCTGAATGGTGAGGGTGCCGGGTGGACAGCTGGAGGCAGCTGATTGGCTAAGAGGCTGTGGAACTCAGGACTGCTGCTGCTTCCTGCGGCCAGCTGCTGTGCCCTCCCCAATGACAAGGCTTATAATTGATTACTAGCTGGCAGTTCAATGGGGTGGCCAGAGAGCACAGCACAGAGACAGTAAAGTACTGTAGCTACATCGGGACTCACTGTATCCTCCTTCCAAGAAAAGGCCTCAGAGATGGAGAGAGAGAGATGGAGAGAGAGAGATGGAGAGAGAGAGATGGAGAGAGAGAGAGAGAGAGAGAGAGAGAGAGAGAGAGAGAGAGAGAGAGAGAGAGAGAGAGAGAGAGAGAGAGAGAGAGAGAGAGAGAGAGAGAGATTCCTCTGCGGCCCTCGATGCGATCACTCTCTCTGGCTGCTCCGGCAGCGTGGCCTTGCACGTGCTCAAACCACTCTCAGCCAGGCAGGCATTTTTCTTCTTACTTCCCTTCCTTTACCACACCAGCGTTTCTCTCCCTCGTTCTATAACCTCCAGAGAACGACGGAGGAAATGGATGCCTTTCAGTTGGAGATGAAAGTGCGTTGAAAAGTGCTCAACATCAAAGCGGCCCAGTGAAAGTATATGGATGGCTTGCTGGTATTGCTGCACAGAGTTAAACAGAGCTGGTTTGCATTGCTGGAGACTGTCGAGCTTCCTGTGTGCAGCCAGCAGCGCATGCTGCCAACCCTGGGCCCCATACTTACTGCAGATAGATATAAAGAGCTCTTGTGAGGCACATTCAGCCGAGGCCTTAATTCACTTTATTACTTTCATTGCTTTATTAGATTGTGAAGGGGGAAAGAATCATCTATGTTTCTAAAATAAGATAGGATATTTCCCTGCCCTACTGGAGGCAGAGCAGAGGGCTGATCAAAGCCTTCTGGAGGCCTGAGGCTGGCCTCACCAAGTGAACGCACCTCCGCTTTGGTAATGGTCCTGTCCCTCTCTTACCCTCTCGTACCCTCTCTCCCTTCCTAACACACAGGCATGATGTAATCTCTGTGGTTCCAGGAGGAGAGCAGGAAGCAGAGCAGTCCTCCTCATTGTTGCTTTGGTACAGTAGCAGCATCCCCCTCTACAGGACACGACCAGCCCCCAGGGGCCTCTCTCTGTATCAGGGGGAAGGAAGCAGCATCTCCAGCCCATCCAGCTACCAGAGAGGAAGGGAAGTGTCAAAGAGTTATCTTAGCTGGAGCTGATCCACTCCACTGGACCCTCTCACTATAGAGAGACTGACTGTGTGAGAGATGACACCGCCAAGCAGGAAGTAGCTGGAGCTGATCCCCTCCACTGGACCCTCTCACTATAGAGAGACTGACTGTGTGAGAGGGGACACCGCCACGCAGGAAGTAGCTGGAGCTGGTTCCCTTCACTGGACCCTCTCACTATAGAGAGAGACTGACTGTGTGAGGGGGGACACCGCCAAGCAGGAAGTAGCTGGGGCTGATCCCCTTCACTGGACCCTCTCACTATAGAGAGACTGACTGTGTGAGAGGGGACACCGCCAAGCAGGAAGTAGCTGGAGCTGGTTCCCTTCACTGGACCCTCTCACTATAGAGAGAGACTGACTGTGTGAGGGGGGATACCGCCAAGCAGGAAGTAGCTGGGGCTGATCCCCTCCACTGGACCCTCTCACTATAGAGAGACTGACTGTGTGAGAGGGGACACCGCCAAGCAGGAGGTGTGTGTAGCTCAAGACCAACAACTGGAGGACAAATAGACAGGTTAGTGTAAGAAACAGTACTACTGCTCATTTCAAAACTGTCCAATCCATCAAATGAAAAGTGTCATTCTGGCCGCGTTGGGTTCCAATTTGCAACGGACTGACTCACTGTTTCTGTGGCTGAGAAATCATCTCAGAGCTCGCGCACCATAAGTCAAGTGTCAACCAGACAGTGGAAATTTCCCTGAGTCATCACTTTGAATGGCAGCGTTGAACTAGGACGCTTCACCACCGCGATTTTCTCCATCTCAAACAAAAGGCCCCGTCTCCACCTCCACCGAGACAATGTAGCCATCTAAACCTAGGCCGTGTAACCCGCACCTCCTGAAATGGTGAGGTAAGCGCAAATACATAGTTTGCTTCTAAGAACCAGTCGTTCACCTAGATGATAACACAGGAAACAATTCTAACACACTGGGCAACGTTGTCGATTTGAAGTCACACCTCTAAAAGTACAACGGACAAATGTAAAAGCTTGCTTCAGTCTCTCAGTCACAATCCTCTACTTTTGCAAAATGAGTAAGTCAGAGAGAGAAAAATGACTGTGGCCAACAATTTATATTTTTTCTTTCCCTTGGCTTTGTTGTTGAGGTGCACAGACGAGAAAGTGGATCGGAGAATGAGCTGGAAAAAGGCCTTTCTTTGGTGAGAGCCAGTGCCTGTGTCCCAAACGGCACCACCATTCCCATATAGTGCACTATGGGTCCTGGTCAAAAGCAGTGTGCTATAAAGGGAATAGGATTCCATTTGGGACCCATCCTCAGTGAGAGCAAGAAGGGAGGGGGGGGCTGTGTATTCACTGCCAGGTAGAGAGATGCCTAGTCTCAGTCCATGGTGTCTGCAGGATGCAGGGCTGCAGCTGAAGGTAATCCTGCCGGAAGGAGACCAGGTAGGGAACACCTCTAGCCTGCAGGACCTGGCCCTCCCCCTTCCATGTTCTTGGCCCCAGCCCAATTGCAAGACAGCACAGATACTGTATCCAGTACTACATGGACCCATCTATGACAGAGAATTCATATTGATCACATCCAACTACTAGTCCTATATAACACCACTTTCACATACTTCTAAAAACCTCTCTCTAGATGGGAATGTCCCATAGTAAAAGTTGACACGTAACATTGGTGCCATACCAAGAATACATGAGCATCTGTGACGTAAGAGAGAGAGAGCATTTTTCCCCTCTGCTATAATTGGCCAGCTACAGTTACCGTGAGGCTACATCATTGCATCACTTCCTATATGAGGGCATTCATGTTTCGTTTGATTTATAATTGTATTTTTTTTTGTTGTGTGTGTTTTCTTTTTTGCTGATAAGACGTGGGCTTGCAGAGGCACATCCTTGACTGCTCTTGTTCTGCGACTAAAAATAAGCGGTGAAGTAATGTGAAAAACTCTGCTCTATTTACATTCTGGTGAGTTAGGGCTGCTGAGAAGTGGAATCTGTGCTAGATGACTTAGGGGGAATTTCACTCTGGCTGCACTGTGCAAGCAAGCAAGCAGACAAGAGACACAGAGAGAGAAAATAGAGAGAATACAGGGGAACACAGAGAGAAACACTGAGAAAGAAAGATAGAGAGAAACAGAGAAACGAGAGAGAGCAAGAGAAGAGAGGCAGAGAAAGAGAGGCTGAGAGAGAGGCAGAGAGAGAGAGTCAGGGAAAGTGAGAGAGAGAGGCATAGAGAGAGAGGCAGAGAGAGAGAGAGGGAGAGAGGCAGAGAGAGGGAGAGATAGACAAAGAGAGAGAGAGCAGAGAGAGAGAGAAACACAGAGAAACAAGAGAGAGAGAGAGAGAGAGCTGTCACCAGTACAAGGTGCTGTCCCAGAGGTGTGTGACAACAATCCCTGTGTAATAGCCAGAGACAGAGAGTGTGTGGAGGGAGGGGGGCTGGGCAGAGAGAGAGGCAGAGAAAGAGAGTCTGAGAGAGAGAGGCAGAGAGAGAGAGGCTGAGAGAGAGGCTGAGAGAGAGGCAGAGAGAGAGAGAGAGAGTCAGGGAGAGATAGAGATAGGCAGAGAGATAGAGGCAGAGAGAGATAGAGATAGGCAGAGAGATAGACACAGAGAGAGATAGAGATAGGCAGAGAGATGGAGGCAAAGAGAGATAGAGCTAGGCAGAGAGAAAGAGAGAGAAAGAGAGAGAGACCTGTTACCACAAGAAAAGGGCAACCGGTGAAGAACAAACACCATTGTAAATACAACCTAGATTTATGTTTATTTTTCCATTTTGTACTTTAACTATTTGCACATTACTAAAACACTGTATATAGACATCCTATGTCATTTGAAATGTCTTTATTATTTTGGAACGTTTGTAAGTGTAATGTTTACTGTACATTTTTTATTGTTTATTTCACTTTGGAAATGTAAACATATGTTTCCCATGCCAATAAAGCCCCTTAATTTGAAATTGAATTGAAAGAGAGAGGCAGAGAGAGAGAGAGAGAGAGAGAGAGAGAGGCAGAGAGAGAGAGAGAGAGAGAGAGAGAGAGAGAGAGAGAGAGAGAGAGAGAGAGAGAGAGAGAGAGAGAGAGAGAGAGAGAGAGAGAGAGAGAGAGAGAGAGATAATAGACGGATGGCGGGTCTGATGAGGATATGAATCTGGCCGGCTGGTGGATTTATGAATGATTGGGATCGCAGGGGCACGTGGACGGATGTGCCTGACCCGCTTCCCTTGCCCTATGATATCCCCAGTTAGCAGACAGACTGTTATCCTCATACAAAGCGAGAGAGAGAAAGAGAGAGAGAGAAAAAGGGAGGGAGAGAGAGACAGACAGAGAGACAGAGAGAGAGAGAGACAGAGAGAGAGAGAGAGAGAGAGACAGAGAGACAGAGAGACAGTGAGACAGAGAGCGAGACAGAGAGCGAGACAGAGAGCGAGACAGAGAGCGAGACAGAGAGCGAGACAGAGAGAGAGACAGAGAGAGAGAGAGGACATTAGCACAACATTGTGGCGCAGCATTTTCACAAAGCCTGAACTCACTGCACTCAGTTAGTAAGTCTGATGATGACACACACATTCTTGAACAAGGAAGTCCTTTGCAGTTTTTCTATTTGTATTTATTTTTGGTGTTTGGTGCTTTTAATGAGGAGCGGACAATAACATAATAAGGATGACCTGTATATAGGGTCATCATGTGGATAATAAAAAGCTTACGAAATATGTGTGCCGTGCTCTTCCCAGCTTCAACTTGGAAGGGAGGTCAAGCTGCAGCGCTGTAGCAAACCAGAAGGCCCGTTCCCATCAAGCCTGCCGAATATCTTGACTGATCTCCCTCGAAGCTGGAAACAATTTTGGAGGTCTTGGGTGAGTAAAATAATCGTGTAATACAGGCTTGATTAAGCCACTTAACAGACAGAGCGATGGAGGTCCAACTGGGCAACAGGTTTTGGCTACTAACAGTGAAGCTCTTTGAGACAGACAGGCATGTAGAGTACAGTGCCAGCTAGCCGTGGACACTTACAAAAACATCTCAGAGAGACTACGATCACTACTAGTGCAATAATGTCAAATCAGGTAATGAAGGAATCTCACAGGGAATCATGTATTCACCCCTGCTCCCCAACCACTCAATCACATATTTTCACCCCACCTCACCCCACCCCTCCCCTACCAAAACCACAACAACAACAAAAAAAGGAACAGGAGAATGTTTGCACTTATCTACAGGAAATAGCATTAGCTGAAAGTGGACTCTGGGGTCGGGGCATGAAAGGGATGGCATGGCCGAGGCAATCATTATCCCCCGACACATGGCCTGCCCTTGATCCTGAGCCGGGCCCTGATGGAACATGGAAGGTGGGCAGGGGAGGGCCCGCTGCCCTGGGTGGGCTCCCCGCTTGGCCCTCGCACTGGGACCGGCCCCCATCAGCCTGGTATGTCGGTATGCATGATGAGGGCGCCCGCTCCTATGCCCATGTCAGGGGACTCTGCCCAGTGAGCCGGCTGAACACAACCTTGCCTACCGCAGCACATCTCATCTCTGAAGGAAATCAAGCAAACATAACAAGATGGAAACTGATCTTAGATGGAATTGCAGCTGGTCATAGTTGGCCTGTGTTTCGCATCCATTCCTCCATGTTTTCTCTTCACCGGCTAGTTACTCACGCATGAGGACCAACAACTCTCTTAGTCCGGTCCCACAATGCCCTGCCCCACTACCAACGACGGTCCGTCTCTCAGTATTTTCCCAGCATTTCTCAACTCCAGCAATTTTTTTCCCATGGTCCCTTTTCAGGGAACCTATTTGAGGCAGTCTATCAAACAACACTGAAAAAAGTATCTCAGAAAAATCTGCAATAAGAAGTCACTTTCCCTGGCATAAATCAGTTCCCCAGTAAGCCGACGCTGAGTGGGTCTGTTGTTGAGTTGACTCTAAATCTGCACAATCGTTCTCCACTCCCTCTGACAGCTTTCAGCAAGCATTATTATCCAACTAGTGTATTGTTGTGAATAGGGTATTGAACCGAGTCAACTCACATGATGAGTGGTCAGTTCAGCCAGAAGAGGACTGGCCACCCCTCAGAGCCTGGTTCCTTTCTAGGTTTCTTCCTAAGTTCCTGCCTCCTATAGTTTTTCCCTAGCCACCGTGCTTCTACACCTGCATTGCTTGCTCTTTGGGGTTTTAGGCTGGGTTTCTGTACAGCACTTTGTGACAGCAGCTGATGTAAGAAAGGCTTTATAAATACATTTGATTGATTGCTACAGTATTTCCTGTGCATTCAGGGCCAATACGTCATTTGCACAGCAGAAAGCCTGTAGCTATCCTTTTGTGACCTGTGTATGCGGCAAAGGTAGATGCAAAGCAATGTCTGAGACAGGTTCCTCACGCTACCCTGGCTTCCGAGCATGTCACCAAGTGGCTAAAACTGTCCCAGAGCTCCGCGGCTCAATCTGTCACAGCCCAACAGAATACCCAGTGTCAGGTTGTCCCTGATATACCACTCGTGTGTCTGTCACGCATTGTCAACGCAGACTCACATAGTATTGTACGAGTGACATGGTGAACAGCTCACCGGGCTGAACAAATGAAGGAAGGAGGCAGGGAAATGTATTCCCTGAGATCTCTTTGATTCTATATCAAGAGGTTCTCACAACAACTCAAGATGCTGTGACACCACTGGCTTATCAGAGGCACTATTAATACTATGGGACCTCAGGGAACAACGACTCTGTCCCCCGTCCCTGGAGAAAGAAGGAGGAAGTCATTGATTCTTCCCACCACAATCTCTGGGAAGAACAGATCTTGCTTTTCCCTTTCAGTTGATGGGGTTATTATTTTAAAGGCTGTGAGAGACAGAGAGAGAGAGAGAGAGAGAGACAGAGAGAGTGCTAGCCCACACTAGTTTATTTCTGTGTCCACCCGGGTGAGGGGACAGGATAGGACCAAGAGTTCCAAGACAGGCCTCTTTTACGGCCACTCCTTCCCAGGATTGTGACCTCCTCCCTGGGTATTATTCTCACAGTCGCAGCCTCTGTTCTCCATATCTCCATACCCCCAGGATGTAATGTGTAGAACAGCCCAGTGGCCTAGATGTAGTGCATCACTCAGAAGACATGTTAGTCACATTCACGAGCTACACGTGCTTATTAGCAATGATTTGTTACAGATATCTATGACAAGGATCTGTGAGAAAAATAGCCCTCGCTATGGTTAGGGATCTACCTGAAGTCACATCTTGACAGGTTTGGGTTACGGCTCTACGTTTAACATGCAATTAGCCTCCTGAAAGCTTGCTGAACTGTCTTTGAGTCTATTGACTCTGGAATGAAGAGACTTTTCTACTACGACACAAAACTGAGCTCAATACAGCTGTAGGGCCAAGGGACATTCTGCTGCTGCAGACGACCAGACATGTTCTATTATCCGGTTCAAATCTGCGAGCTCTTCCCTCTGCCAGTCTACCTGTGTCTTAGCTCCCTGTCCAAGGTGTACCAACTACAATGGGATGAGTATCACCCCATTCTTCTCTCATTCTCTCCTCACACTCATTGAATGGGGGATTTCCATTGTGAGAACCGATGTTCATCGGGGGCCCACCTAACCATTTCAAGATACACAGCAAAAACCCGCACTCACTTGTATGTACGCACAGCTGAGTGAGCACCACTTCTTGGGCTAGGGTTAACTGTTGTATGCATGTGCAGAGGCATGTCTTTGCTGAGAGAGAGAGAGAGAGAGAGAGAGAGAGAGAGAGAGAGAGAGAGAGAGAGAGAGAGAGAGAGAGAGAGAGAGAGAGAGAGAGAGAGAGAGAGAGATGGTTGTTGCTACACTGATCCAGGGGCGGCAGCTGTTATGGTGGTGGGGGGGGGGCAGAGGGACTGAGGGGTTGGTGGTGGCTGAGGCGGGATGAGGGGAAGACAGCAGCAGTTGCTGCAGACCTGACTGACGTGCACAACGAGCTACTCTTCCTCCTCCGAGCCCTGTCTGTCTGGATCTAGTGCAGCCAGCAGTGCTGCAGAGGAGCAGATGTTTCCTTTATTTAGCCACCGAGCTAGAGACAAACCGGGGGCTAACCTGGCAGACTGTCTGTCATTGATGACGTGGTACCAGAGTGTAGCTAGCGACGAGCAGCTAACAGAGGGGCCTTTATTGGTGCTGCTCATCCTGATCTTTTCTGGAACTCTGACTTTAGCACCGGATCCCAGAGTCAGGACGGAGATAACCAGAGAAAGACAGACAGGAAGGGAGACAGTCAGGCACAGTGGACCGGAGAAATTTATTTTCAAAAATATATAACGTAATACTGTATATAAAAAAAGGCAAATAAAAAAGGATATATTTTCATCAATGAAAGTGTTATTGAAATGAAAATACTACTCATATCACTATGCTTTACAGCTTCCTTTGACAGACATTTGTTGCTCCGTAGCATCTACAGATGAAACATTATGGAGTCTTAGAGGAGGCTTGGGTATGTCCAAAATGTCACAAATCTTCCAACTTCATTTCATTAGTCCTCAATTGCTTTAAAATGCAAATGTGAAATATTTGTCAACAATTCTTTCTCCAAAGGACCCTTCTATGGATTACATCTTGTGAAAATCCCCCCCAAATCCTGAGCTTTTTCTAGTTTGTGAGGAATCACCCAGTAGCGACTGCCCAGGGTGGCTGGTGTGGAATAGATAAGGGGGGGGGGATCCAGCACCCTGAGCTCAACCTCTGTTCTAGAGCCCTGGTCAGTCAGCTGTGGGGAGGCAGCTGCTGCAGAGACTAATCCAAAAACCAAACGTATCTGAGCACAAGTGTGCTAGCACATGTCCAAAGTGTCGAGTCACTCTGAGCAGAACCACTTCACTGAGGGATGACCTGACACACTGGGTGTCTGTCCTATGCCTCCATCCATAGACCCCTCATCTTAGGGACCAAGAGAAATCCGGTTCCTCGCCAAGAGACTCAGGCAATGGTGTAATACAAGGGAATGTGTCTGTTTGTCATGTTATGACCCAAAGACAAGCGGCAAATGTTTACTTAGGCCTGTCAGCTTGATACCCGAGCGACAAATTATTTCAGGACACTTCTATTTAAAGTGGATGGTCCTTGATGTATTGAAAAAGACTGTATAACTGCTGTATAACATCAAATGTTTAAAAAAAAAAGAGACATGAGAGTGGCGGATGGGACAGAAATCACCTGACCGCCATTTACAGGAAATAAAGCCTGTGGAGTTTCGGTGGTTTAGAAAGAAAGACACAGTGCTGGTATCATTTGTGATAGTGAAAATGACAACAACATATGTGACCACTAATAGATTATCATATGACCTTTACCTTCAAAGTGGGCACGGGCTCCCATGCAATCCAGCCTCCATGAAGACATTTAAAGACATGAAAAAATACACCGGTTGGCGAATCGGACTACTGTCATTGATCAATTGACCAACGACTGTGGAGTATCTGAAATGTTCTGTAATAGTTTGGCAGAGTTAAGAATGAGATCTCAGCGGGTATATAGATGGTGTTGAAATTCCTTTCTCGATTCATTAACTGTGTATACTAAAAGAATCTGCCGACAGCCACTATCGACTCGTGAACAAGTAGGCTTCGTGGAAATATGAAATAGTTATCCACTAACACTCGCACATGATGTAAAGTGACAATCAAAAATACAGACAGTTTCATTTCTTATAGACATACTCATTGTTATTTCCAAAAATGCTGCACATGAACAGAACTTTCCATCCCTGTAGATAGAAGACTAGAGTCATGCTAGATTTGAGTTTGAAACCACCATAAGTGAACACGGCTATACAGATGTATAAGAAAGCTCTTGAACCTCATTCCTAAGCGCAAGATAGACAAGCAGGAGAGACTGGTTTCAATCAAAACAACAGTGCAGAAACAGCCTTCCCCAATCTATAGTCAACAACACGAGGTGGTATCTAAGAATACTGTAGGCATTCAGTGTATACTCTGGGAAGTAGAATGACATACGTGCACTAGAGTACGTGCACACACACACACACACAATCACTACGCAATACTTTATTCTATCCTATATCATCTACACCTCTCGTATACTACTAGTCTAGTGTTTCAGGATATTCTATTTCTCAGATGCTCATCAAATTGCCAGAGGGAATCTGCAGATACAGGGAAACTTTCTTATATTTCTTCCTGACGGTACAACACATGCATCACCCAAAAAGCCCAAGATCTTGCTGTGCTACAATGTCTTCATTGAAAACAGTAGCCTTCCCATGTGAAAGCAGCACCTCAAATGTACAAAGTAAACCACAAGAGCTAGTTAAGTCTTACCTGAGATGAGCCACACCCAACCAACCACCATTCCTGACTCGCTCCAACGCTCCTAGAACAACAAACACAAAGACACCATTAAATAAACTGAGTGACTGACAGCCGTTTTATAAACTCCAAGAAAGTACTGCTCAAACTTAGTTTACTATTCTCAAGACTTTGTAGTTGAGGAATCAAATCAATCAGACTGATGACGTTAACTGCATGGAAAGTCCTATTCCTCTGAACAAAAATATAAACTCAACATGCAACAGATTCAACGATTATACTGAGTTACAGTTCATATAAGGAAATCAGTCAATTGAAATAAATTCATTAGGCCCCAATCTATGGATTTCACATGACTAGGGTGGACCTGGGAGGGCGTAGGCCCACCCACTGGGGAGCCAGGCCTAGCTAACCAGAATGACTTTTTTGCCACAAAAGGGTTTTTATTTCAGACAAAAATACTCCTCAGTTATATCAGCTGTCCGGGTGGCTGGTCTCAGATGATCCCGCAGGTGAAGTGGAGGTCCTGGGCTTTATGCACGGGGTACCAGTACCGAGTCGATGTGCAGGGGTACCAGGTAATTGAGGTAGATATGTACATATAGATAGGGATAAAGTGACTAGGCAACAGGATACATTTATGCACAAACTTTGAGAGAAATAAGCTTTTTGTAGGTATGTTTAATTTCAGCTCATGAAACATGGGACCAACACTTTACATGTTGCGTTTATATTTTTGTTCAGTATAATTGGAATTCCCCTGACAGTAGTCTACTGACTTTTCTGAAACGAGATAAAACAAATAACACGTGAATTAAAACGTTCACTTAACCTACAGAGTCATCATACCTGTAAAATCCCTGTGTGGGTGACTGGGAGCTCATGTATTCATGTGTTCACACAATTACACAATCTGGATCTGAAGAACAGAGTTTCAGCCTGTGTAACTGTGATATGGCTGAATGCTCAAATCCAACCCATCTAGTTTACCGTTTTTGAACGAGGCATCAACTTATGCAAGAACAGAGCTGCATTCATTAGGCACCAAATGGAAGAAAATGGACACAAACAGGGAGGAACTACCTGAACCTAACATTTGTTTTCATTTTACATTAGTCCCTATATGAACATGACCCTGATTAAGAACGACAAGCCATCATTCTATACGTTTCAAACTGTCCAGGTTCTACAATGTTTATTTTAACATTCAAAAGACATTCAACTGATGTTACAATAATGTTCCCAGAACACTTTTCCACTGCAGGGCCACCCCGTGCATATCACAGTTCCTATTTCATTTCCACTTGCCCATGGCCCGCTTGATTCCTGGAACCAAGTGAGATATTCAGCCTCGTTTGATATCTGGTACTGACCTCTCGAACCAAGTAGTCCGGTGGGTGGGGTTACAAATGGCCGTACTCAATGATTAGTCTCACGCAAATGATGTCACAGTGTCGCGTATGTTAATACTCATGCACTAGTCACTGGGCGTCATTATTTACAAGAGAAGGCAAATCTGACATGATGACGCCCATCCACGAAGATCAGCACGGTAATACATTGTTTTTAGCCAAATTACTTTCTAGCTAGCTACCAACGTCTTTAGCGTAGCTAGCTGTAGCGTGTGAGAGTGAACACTGTACAAGACATGAACCAGAGTCGACAACATCCATGGAAGGCCAATGCCGTGAACATAGCTACACGTTTTTTTGTTGACCGGAGTATCTAACTTATACAAACAACTCAAGAAAGGCTGTTCTGTCAACATACTTGCAACATCAAAGGAATGTTTTTTGCACCCTGATACAAACACTATCTGAATGTCAGTTTGAGTGTTTTAGGAACCAATCTCTTGTCATAATCCCACAATGTTCGCACAACCTAAAGAAATATTCTGGGAACCTTTAAAGAACAGATTAAATGTGTTCTGGGAACGTTCTTGCAATATCAGTTGGGTGTGTTTTGCATCCTGAATGAAACATTATAGAATCATCCGCACATCTGGACAGTTTTTGTGTTTTGGGAACATATCTTTTTGTCCACATAATGTTCACACCATAGTGTTCTTCCCCACAGTGATCAGTTTATCTGGGCCGGCGATTTTATTTATTTATTTTTATTTAACTAGGCAAGTCAGTTAAGAACAAATTCTTATTTACAATGACGGCCTACCGGGGAACAGTGGGTTAACTGCCTTGTTCAGGGGCAGAACAACAGATTTTTACCGTGTCAGCTCTGGGTTTCGGTCCAGTAGCCTTTTGGCCCAACGCTCTAACCACCAGGCTACCTACCGCGATGCCTCAGGCCCTCCAACCAAAACAGGTCGGAGAGCTAAGCTTACATCCGAAAGTTAAAGCCCCCAATCCATCGCAGGAGGAGGAGAGAAGGAGGAAGAGGAGCTTAATTGAACAGTAAGACCAGGTTCACTTCACCTGGAAGGAATGCAAGGAGTGGGAGAGGGAAGGAGGGAAGGAGGGAAGGAGGGAGGGGTGCTGTATCATGAAAGCCAGTGAGATGTGAAGTTGTCAAAACACATTTCTTTTCAAACAAAGTGAATATAAAGTGCGAACACAAAGATCTTCAATAGGCAACGGGCACTAACAGATCCCACAACTTCAGAAGTCAGGAAATGGGAGAAGATGAATGGTGAGGGGGACATCTAGGAGTTAAGTCCCTCCATTGTCCCAGCTCTCTTTTTAAAACATCTTCTATTATTTAGAAATGTCTTTGAAATCTGAGCACTTGGCAAAGCATTATTGGTTATAAAGCAACTCTCTGTACTTTACAACTCTTTTCGGGCCGGAGGTCAGAGACCTAGCAGTGTAGTGCCAGGACAACAACCTCTCCCTCAACGTCGGTAAGACAAAAGAGCTGATCGTGGACTACAAGGAACGCAGGTCGACAGCATCAAGTTCCTTGGTGTTCACATCACTAAGGTACTATCATTGTCCACACACACCAACAGTCGTGAAGAGGGCACGACAACGCCTCTTCCCCCTCAGAAGGCTGAAAGGTTTGGCATGGGCCCTCTGATCCTCAAAAAGTTCTACAGCTGCACCATAGAGTACCACAGTATCAGTCAAAATACCCATAAAACCTAGCGGTCAAACAGGGAAATGGTTCTAATCGCTTTTCCGCCATTCATTTTTCCCATAGGGTTTTTCAGAAACACTTCAAATAAGGGCTGTGTTCCATGTAGGCTTACCCTGGCCTGATATTTTGATAACCATGTAAATCTCTCTAGGACAAGGTGACTCCCTGCCACCCAGGACCTCTATACTAGGCGGTGTCAGAGGACAGCCCTAAAAGAATTGTCCAAAACTCCAGCCACCAAGTCATACAATGTTCTCTCTGCTACCACATGGTAAGCGGTACAAATATACCAAGTCTGGAACAAACAGGACCCTTAACAGCTTCTACCCCCCCAAGACATCAGACTGCTAAATAGTTAGTTAAGTAGTCCGGGTAGCTATTGGTTAACTATCTGCAATGACCCTTTTTGCACTAACTCTTTAGACTCATCACATACGTTGCTGTTTACTATATATTATGTATCCTGTTGCCTAGTCACTTTATCCCTATCTATATGTACATATCTACCTCAATTACCTCGTACCCCTGCACATCGACTCGGTACTAGTACCCCGTGTATAAAGCCAAGTTATCGTCACGCATTGTGCATTTATTACTCGTGTTATTATTTTACTTATTTTCTCTGCATCGTTGGGAAGGGCCCGTAGGTAAGCATTTCATTGTTAGTCTACACCTGTTGTTTACGAAGCGTGACAAATACAATTTCATTTTATCTGAACTTCTTTTACTTACTACGACTGTGATATTTTAAGATGAATGCACCAACTGTAAGTCACTCTGGAGAAGAGTGCCTCCTAAATTACTAAAATGCCGTGAACAATGCTGTGAACAATGCTGTGAACAATGCTGTGAACAATGCTGTGAACAATGCCGTGAACAATGCCGTGAACAATGCCGTGAACAATGCCGTGAACAATGCTGTGAACAATGCTGTGAACAAATGCTGTGAACAATGCTGTGAACAATGCCGTGAACAATGCTGTGAACAATGCTGTGAACAATGTTATACTAATTTTCCCCAATCCTCATTCTCTGGGCCCCTCATCTCTAAACGAAGATATCAAGACAGCTCTACTTTATCAGAGTGACTGGAATGTTGCTCTTTTCTGTTTTTGGTGTGTGTCTAACGCAATGCCAACATGTTATCCAGGTGGATATCAATAAAGACTATGTGCTTCAGGTAGAATCCCCCCACCGTTTCTGGAGCCTAATCTCTCTATTGAAGCAGCTGCATTGATTTGTGATTGGTACAAAGGCTGAGTAAACAGCTCGGCCAATGCCACCCAAGGAAGGACTGGAAGTGACTCCGCAGTCAAGTGCTTTAGTCTCCTTTAGGATTTGTTTGGAGAAGGGTTTGCTTATCCATTCTATCCATTCAGCCCCTGCTAACTGGCTGCATCAGTGGATTAACAGAGTTCTGGATCTCCTCTGGATCTTTGTCTGGGCTTTTTGTTTGTGGCCCTGTTAGAATTCTCCCTGTTTTTGTCTCTCTCCGCTGTTGTCAAGCAGATGTTCTCTCTGTGGTCAAGAGACACATACTGAGACACACACACTGAGACACACACACACTAAGGCACACACCCAGCCACGCACGCACGCACACACCCACACACTGAGACTGCTTTGATGGCGAAGTTTCAGCTCATCAAGGAGGGTAGTGTAGGGGTAGTAAAAACAAATGGCAGGAGAAAGAGAAAGGTAGAGGAAAGCAGAGGTAGCCACTAAGGACATGCCACATTCCTCTCCTGTTTTTTCAGTCTCTTGTATCCTTTTGTTCTATGAGAGTGAGCGTTGAGCGTTGACATGGGGTGAGATGAGCCACATGTTCTGGTCAGTCAGAGAGATTGAACGAGTGAGACAGAGAGAGAAAGACAGAGAGAGAGAGAGGGACAGACAAAGAGGGACAAAGACAGAGAGGGAGAGAGAGAGGGGAGGGGGATAGAGAGAGAAAGAGAGGGTGAGAAAGTGAGAGAATGGAAGAGAGAGAGAGAGAGAGAGAGAGAGAGAGAGAGAGAGAGAGAGAGAGAGAGAGAGAGAGAGAGAGAGAGAGAGAGAGAGAGAGAGAGAGAGAGAGAATGGAAGAGAGAGAGAGAGAGAATGGAAGAGAGAGAGCGAGAGAGAGAGAGAACTGAGCGGGACGAAAGAGTGGAGGTGTGGAGTTCCGATCCGTGGCTCCACAGAGTGCCTGGCCTCCACTAAACCATACAGCCATCAACATCCTTCACAGGCCACTTAGGTTGACACCTGCGCTGACAGCTCCGTCAACTAACTACAGCCCGGAGGGTGGGAACACATGCCGAGACAGGAAGTGGACAGTCAGACAGGTCAGAGGGGGTCACCAGAGGTCAACAGAGGTCAGCAGATACAGTGTCTAAGAGCATGACAAATAGGTGGGAAGGTATTGGAGATGTTTTTACAGGCATCGGGTAGTAACATGTGGGTTGGGTTCATTTCTCACTCATTCTGTCCATGATTTCACGTACTGTCACACACACATCTTTACAAGAGCAGGCAGGTGCCAGTTACCCAGGATGAAACCGCCTCACAGTTAATGAAACGTTCAATGTTTGAATAATGTTTTTTTGCATAATGGGACATAGACGCAAGAAAAAAATTTACAACGAGCAAAGTGATGATGCTGTATATGGCTGCTATGAAAGTGAACTGTGTGCACGGGTGATCAGGGGTGTATTCATTCTGTCGATTCTGTTGAAAAACCTTTCTTAAACAGAAGCAAACGGAACATAAGAGGCCATTTGTGAATTTGTCCGATAGAAACTCTTGTTTTTGTTGCAAAATGGAAAGTTTTGCAGCTGTTTGGACAAATGATTACATCCCAGATCAGCTCGATGCAGGAAAGTGTGTGCAAGGCTGTATTGAATGTGTCACTGTCTGTCACCTTGATTACTCCAACTTACTCCAACGAAAAGGGTAAATATCAGGGGATATCTTTATCTATATATTTCCGGATATTTGACATTTGATAAGCTATAAGGAGTAGATATGCTCCAGATACGCTTGTCCTCATTGTCAACTGATGTGCGTGCACCCACTAACATATTTGTAGAATATTCTAACTCCAGAAATGGTATGTGTCAACATGCTGACATATCTAAGACTTCATACTTACGCTTGAACGAATCCACATATTTTCAGAAATGTATCATATCTGTATTACCTGATCATTTATTTATCCATATAAAAAAAATACAAATCTTAATTTCAATAGATATTCTTACTTGACATGTGAATGATAGATATTTTTATATTCATCCCCGTATGTCTGATCAAAAATAGGCAAAGTCCGAGTCATGAAATGTCCAGCGGCCAAATTATTTGACCTATTCAGCCGCCAAAACTCATTGTGCTTCTTCATTTGAAGGTGACATATCTGAGCATACATTGCACCATATTCAGTAGTAGGCTATACAATGGACGGAAAGGTAAACATTGTCATATTTAATGCAAGTTGCTATTTCCAAAGCACATCTCTGCTATTTCTGTTTAAAAAATGCAGCATAGCAAATCCAGAGCTCCAATCAGAACACATGTTTTTGGGAAAGATGCAAACGTAGTCTAATCTTCGCAAAAATGGTATTTCATTTGATTGACAGAAAATAAAAGTTGCACACCCTCAGTAACCCATCCCTAGGGCTGTGGCGGTTGTCGTAGACGGCTATTGTCATGCAAATGACTGCCAGTCTCACGGTAATTGCCGTTAATGAACAATAAACACGTTTAACATCTCCAGGCCTCCACGCGTACAAGCCGCTGATGTGTGCCTTTGGAACATCGACATTTTAATTTTAATTCAATTGATTGGACATTATTTGGAAAGGCACACACCTGTCTATATAAGATCCCACAGTTGACAGTGCATGTCAGAGCTAAAACCAAGCCATGAGGTCGAAGGAATTGTCCGTAGAGCTCAGAGACAGGATTGTGTCGAGGCACAGGCCTTTGGCAGGGCACCCAAACTTTTCTGCAGCATTGAAGGTCCCAAGAACAAAGTCGACTCCATCATTCTTAAATGGAAGAAGTTTGGAACCACCAAGACTCTTCCTAGAGCTGGCCGCCCAGATAAACTGAGCAATCAGAGGAGAAGGGCCTTGGTCAGGGAGGTGACCAAGAACCCAATGGTCACTCCGACAGAGCTCGAGAGTTCCTCTGTGGAGACGAGAGAACTTTCCAGAAAGACGACCATCTCTGCAGCACTCCACCAATCAGGCCTTTCTGGTAGAATGGCCAGATGGAAGCCACTCCTCAGTAAAAGGCACATGACAGCCCGCTTGGAGTTGCCAAAAGGCACCTAAAGGGCTTTCAGACCATGAGAAACAAGATTCTCTGGTCTGATGAAACCAAGATTGAACTCTTTGGCCTGAATGCCAAGCATCGCTTCTGGAGGAAACCTGGCACCATCCCTACGGTGAAGCATGGTGGTGGCTGCATCATGCTGTGGGGATGTTTTTCAGCAGCAGGGACTGGGAGACTAGTCGGGATCAAGGAAAAGATGAATGGAGCAAAGTACAGAGAGATCCTTGATGAAAACCTGCTCCAGAACGCTCAGGACCTCAGACTGGGGAAAGACCTGAAAATAGCTGTGCAGGGACGCTCCCCATCCAACCTGACAGAGCTTGAGAGGATCTGCAGAGAAGAATGGGAGAAACTCCCCAAATACAGGTGTGCCAAGCTTGTAGAGTCATACCCAAGAAGAGGTTGTAATCGCTGCCAAAGGTGCTTCAACAAAGTACTGAGTAAAAGGTCTGAATACTTATGTAAATGTGATATTTCTGTTTTTTTTATATACATTCGCTTCATTTTCTAAAAACCTGTTTTTGCTTTGTCATTATGGGGAATTGTTTGTAGATTTATGAAGGAGAAAAATGATTTAATACATTTTAGAATACGGTTGTAACGTAACAAAATGTGGAAAAATTATTCACTGTTAAGTCCTGTGCCATTATTTTATATTATATGATTTTATAGTAAGAAGAATATAATTGAAAATACAAAGGATATTTTTCCCATTCCCGAGCAAGTGCACATATGTAGCGGCTATGTTAAGTGTAAAAGTGATTATTTAAATCTATACACTAGATTTAGAGTTGTTTGCCTTCTTTAGTTGTGAATGATACAAACCTTAGAATGTATTCGAAATCAAAATATATGTTCT
Source organism: Salvelinus alpinus (assembly GCF_045679555.1). Lineage (NCBI taxonomy): Eukaryota > Metazoa > Chordata > Actinopteri > Salmoniformes > Salmonidae > Salvelinus > Salvelinus alpinus. Next base: position 49,545,506 of record NC_092100.1, read on the forward strand.
GACTGCATGATGCGATTATAGGCTACGATGATTTGAAAAAGTAAAAAAAAAAAAAGACTATTCTCAATTTAATCTTGTCTTTACTATTATGTAAAATTAGTTTCGATTTAGAATGGCCCATTATCAAATGCGCAGGTGCATGAACAGGGGGAAAAAGCATATAATTCGTATGTACTAGAAAAGCGAATGAAGGCCGCTTTACCTCAGTTTGGGTAGGCTAGTCCAGTTTTAGGCTATAAAACTGGAGTAGAATACAGTAGCAGCTGGGATCCTCCTCGTGGCAACCATCAAAACTCTGCTTTCTCACAGGATATAGAAATCTCTGGGCTTGTAAGAATAATTATTTAAGATATGTGTTTTTTATGTGTTATGAGTTTTTTTTTAATTATTATTATTGCTAGGTATTACTGCACTGTTGGGAGCTAGAAACACAAGCATTTCGCTGCACCTGCGATAACATCAGCAAATCTGTGTACGTGACCAATAAACTTTGATTTGATTATTTCACCCCACGCATCAACCACTGTTTGAGGTGCCATGCAGCCTCTCGCTGGGTGACAGGTGATATTCCATCCAAACTCTGTATGCCATGGGCTCTCCAACCCTGTTCCTGCAGCTACCCAGTGCTTCAGTTGGGAAACCAATCAAATATTATCGGGAACATCGATAGCAACATGTTTTCACAACAAAACATATTTCATTAAATTGTTGACAGCCCCGCTCTCTGCGCGATCGAGAAAGTAATGAAGGAGAGAGAGGAGAGTTGGAAACGCACAGTGGTGACATATTCTATAGCTAAAGGTAATGTGTCAGCCTATTAATTATGAAAATATTTTAAAAATGCCCTATTACTAGGCTATTCAACATCAAAATACAAATTCACTAAAATTGTAGACTAAGTCTGTAAGAAACCCTGCACAATCAATGAACCAACAGCATTGCCTAGGCCTATACGTTCTCTCCCAGACTCATGGATAGAACGTTTGGAGCGTAGCATAAGGTAACAAGTCAATCCAGTATGCATAATAATACAGTCCACACTCAAAGGCGATTACTAGAATTAGGCTAGAACAATTAAGTACCAAAGACATCTTAAATCCTTTAAAAAAATAGTTTTTCTGCCATGTGTAATATATGGTAGGCTATTAGGCTGTGTATTGTATAACGGCACAATCATTATTTTTTATATTTATTTTGGCATGGGCTCATATATAGGCCTATGCGTAATCAAAAGCTCTAATATGCATATGGGGGTTTTGAATTATACATCACCATAGAAAGTGCTCTCCATTTCGTTGTGTTTGGCTTTGAAACAACATCCACAATGACCATGTTTTCCACTCAATTTCAACCTGTTGTTGAACTTCTTTCTTCAAATTGATCATCACAGTTAAGTGAGTTATAAAAGCACATACTGTTTTGATGATAAGTGTTTGATGTGATTTTCTATTGCATTTGCATTGATGTCGGAGTGGTTAGAGGGACAATAGAGCCCTGACTACCTGAACATTAGGACCTGATGGTGGAACAATAGAGCCCTGAGTACCAGGCCATTAGGACCTGATGGAGGGACAATAGAGCCCTGAGTACCAGAACATTAGGACCTGATGGTGGAACAATAGAGCCCTGAGTACCAGGCCATTAGGACCTGATGGAGGGACAATAGAGCCCTGAGTACCAGGCCATTAGGACCTGATGGAGGGACAACAGAGCCCTGAGTACCAGGCCATTAGGACCTGACTGCTGGTGTGGTGGTAATACCGTCACCGCAACAGCCCTACCTCTGCCTGCCCTGTTTGTTAACATGGACCATACGATGGGTGCAGATTAAGTCATCAGTGGCGATCCCTCGCAGTCCAGACCCAACGCGGTGGTAGCGTTGGTCTGTGATCCCCTCCAAACTGTCTAAATTATTATTTTAGATATTTCAAGAAAATATAGTTAGTTCACATAACCATACCACAAGGTAGCTACTATACCTGCTTCATTCATGACGAGAAAACAAACTGGAACTAGCTAGTACGACAAGTTGCTATTTCGTTAGCTAGCTAGTTAGCTAACGAATCCTCCTCTGTTCCTCTGGTGATGTAGAGGTTAACCCAGGTCCTGCAGCCCCCAGCACCACTCCCAATCCCCAGGCGCTCTCATTTGTTGACTTCTGTAACCGTAAAAGGCTTGGTTTCATTCATGTTAACATTAGAAGCCTCCTCCCTAAGTTTGTTTTATTCACTGCTTTAGCACACTCCGCCAACCCTGATGTCCTAGCCGTGTCTGAATCATGGCTTAGGAAGGCCACCAAAAATCCAGAAATGTCCATCCCTAACTATAACATCTTCCGACAAGATAGAACTGCCAAAGGGGGTGGAGTTGCAATCTACTGCAGAGAAAGCCTGCAGAGTTCTGTCATACTATCCAGGTCGGTGCCCAAACAATTCGAGCTTCTACTCGAATTGTTTGTCCACCTTTCCAGAAACAAGTCTCGCACCGTTGCCGCTTGTTATAGACCCCCTTCAGCCCCCAGCTGTGCCCTGGACACCATAAGTGAAATGATTGCCCCCCATCTATCTTCAGAGTTCGTACTGTTAGGTGACCTAAACTGGGATATGCTTAACACCCCGGCCGTCCTATAATCTAAGCTAGATGGACCCTCTCTTCCTAAAATTATCAGCGGAAATTGTTGCAACCCCTATTACTAGCCTGTTCAACCTCTCTTTTGTATCATCTGAGATCCCCAAAGATTGGAAAGCTACTGCGGTCATCCCCCTCTTCAAAGGGGGAGACACTCTAGACCCACACTGTTACAGACCTATATCCATCCTGCCCTGCATTTCTAAAATCTTCGAAAGCCAAGATAACAAACAGATCACCGACCATTTCAATCCCAACGTACCTTCTCCACTATGCAATCTGGTTTCTGAGCTAGTCATGGGTGCACCTCAGCCACGCTCAAGGTCCTAAACGATATCCTAACCGCCATCGATAAAAGACAGTACTGTGCAGCCGTTTTCATCGACCTGGCCAAGGCTTTCGACTCTGTCAATCACCGCAATCTTATCGGCAGACTCAATAGCCTTGGTATCTCAAATGACTGCCTCGCCTGGTTCACCACTTCTCAGATAGAGTTCAGTGTGTCAAATCGGAAGGCCTATTGTCCGGACCTCTGGCACTCTCTATGGGGGTGCCACAGGGTTCAATTCTCGGGCCAACTCTTTTCTCTGTATATATCAATGATGTCGCTCTTGCTGCTGGTGATTCTCTGATCCACCTCTATGCAGACGACACCATTCTGTATACATCTGGCCCTTCTTTGGACACTATGTTAACAAACCTCCAAACGAGCTTCAATGCCATACAACACTCCTTCCGTGGCCTCAAACTGTTTTTAAATGCTAAAACAAAATAACGATTGTTGCCCGCACCCCCCCACCCGACTAGCATCACAACTCTGGACGGTTCTGACTTAGAATATGTCTAGGTGTCTGGTTAGACTGTAAACTCTCCTTCCAGACCCACATTAAGCATCTCCAATCCAAAATTAAATCTAGAATCAGCTTCCTATTTCGCAACAAAGCCTCCTTCACTCATGCTGCCATACATACCCTCGTAAAACTGACTATCCTACCGATCCTTGACTTCGGCGATGTCATTTACAAAATATCCTCCAACATTATACTCAGCAAACTTGATGTAGTCTATCAAAGCCCCATATACTACCCACCACTGCGACCTGTATGCTCTCATTGGCTGGCCCTCACTACATATTCGTCGCCAAACCCACTGGCTCCAGGTCATCTATAAGTCTTTGTTAGGTAAAGCCCCGCCTTATCTCAGCTCACTGGTCACCATAGAAACACCCACCCGTAGCACGCGCTCCAGCAGGTATATTTTACTGGTCATCCCCAAAGCCAACACTTACTTTGGCCACCTTTCCTTACCGTTCTCTGCTGCCAATGACTGGAATGAATAGCAAAAATCACTGAAGCTGGAGTCTTATATCTCCCTCTCTAACTTTAAGCATCAGTTGTCAGAGCACCTTACCGATCACTGTACCTGTACACAGCCAATCTGTAAATAGCACACCCGACTACCTCATCCCCATATTGTTATTTATCCTCTTGCTCTTTTGCACCCCAGTATCTCTACTTGCACATCATCTGCACATCTATCACGCCAGTGTTAATGCTAAATTGTAATTATTTCGCCCCTATGGCCTATTTATTGTCTTACCTCCCTACTCTTCTACATTTTCACACACTATACATAGATTTTTCTACTGTGTTATTGATTGTACGTTTGTTTATGTGTAACTCTGTGTTGTTGTTTTTGTCGCACTGCTTTGCTTTGTCTTGGCCAGGTCGCAGTTGTAAATGAAAACTTGTTCTCAACTGGCCTACCTGGTTAACTAAAGGTGAGAAGAAAAAAAATATCAACCAGTGATACGAAATACACCTGAAGGTTTTAAAACTTTAGCTGTCACCTTGAGACTTGATAGGGGGTAAAAATATTATGGGTGTGCAAAGCTGTCATCAAAGCAAAGGGTGGCTAATTTGAAGAATCTAAAATCTAAAATATGTTTATATATATTTATATATTTTTTAACACTTTTTTGGTTACTACATGATCCCATTTGTGTTATTTGTTTATACAGTCAGTAGTTGTCAACATGACGAGATAAAATAGGATGTCACATATCTCAGGATATCCATATCCAGCCAAAGGAAATGTCCATGTGTGATATTCTGAGTAATCCCAGTATCATATACTGAGTTACAGTTCATATATAGAAATCAGTCAATTGAAATAAATAAATTAGGCCCTAATCTATGGATTTCACATACCTGGGCAGGAGGTGCAGCCATGGGTGGGCCTGGGAGGGCATAGGCCCACCCACTTCGGAGCCAGGCCGACCCACTGAGGAGCTAGGCCCAACCAATCAGAATGAGTTTTTCCCTACAAAAGGGATTTTTTACAGACAGAAATACTCCTGGAGGTCCTGGAGGTTGTGAAGCCGGTTGGACATACTGACAAACTCTCTAAAGCGACGTTGGAGGAGGCTAATGGTAGAGAAATTAACATGACATTCTCTGGCAACAGCTCTGGTGGACATTCCTGCAGTCAGCATGCCAATTATGCTCCCTCAAAACTTGAGACATCTGTGGCATTGTGTTGTGACAAAACTGCACATTTTAGAGTGACCTTTTATTGTCCCCGGCACAAGGTGCACCTGTGTAATGACCATGCTGTTTAATCAGCTTCTTGATATGCCACACCTGTCAGGGTGGATGGATTATATTGGCAAAGGATAAACAGGGATGTAAACTAATTTGTGCACAAACTTTGAGAGAAATACGCTTTTTGTGCTTATGGAACATTTCTGGGATCTTTTATTTCAGCACATGAAACATGGGACTTTACATTTATATTGATATTTTTGTTCAGTGTACATGTCTAAAAGACACATCTGGATTCAGAATTTGTCAGGATATGGTGCATATCCACAAAACTCCAAATATGCATTGGAAATGGTCTGTATTCTCCAGAATATCAAAAACGTGTCATGTAAAGATATCCTCTGATATATGGACCCTTTTCACCCAGTGCTACATTCTAAACTTTCGTTGGTCGGCTAGGTTGTAGCAACCTCATGATGTGTATAAGGAAAACTCAAGTATCATGTAGTATCATCTAAACCTATCCATATTACATTGAACTGGGTGAATGGAATATGAATGACAGTCATTCAGTATGCTGTAATAGAAATAAGGCCATGCTCAAAAAAAAAGTGTCCTCCATAATCTTAAACGTCACCGACCGCCACACAGGCATGCAACCACACATGTCCAATTTGTGTAGGCACTCTCACTGCCACAAAAACCCATACCTTCACACCCAAACACAGACACACACACATACACACAGGAGATACGCAAGCATACACACATATAAGTTAAAACGCACGCACAAACACGCAGACAGACACATGACCAATTATAAGAACAAACGTGAGCCCACACACACACACACACACACACACACACACACACACACACACACACACACACACACACACACACACACACACACACACACACACACACACACACACACACACACACACACACACACACACACACACACACACACACACACAATATTTTTAGAGCATTCAAGCTCTCGCTCCGACAAGAGAAGTAAGCTACCTAGCCAAGTCTAGGGGCACATTCTTGCTGTCTCCTCACTCAGTGCTAGCACAGCAAGTGGCTTTGTGCCTCCCTCGCCGACTGCTCCTTTTAAGAGTGCTTAATGGGTCAAACACAATGCACTTTGTGTTACAGAGCAGTGAACCTCCTGTGAGGGGAGCTGCCATGTCACCAGGGTTCAGGTGGAGGGGTCTGAAGGGAGACCCATGATGGGTTGGAGTAATGGGCGACAGGCAGGGTTGGGTAGGTTACTTTCTAAATGTAATCCGTTACAGTTACCAGTTACCTGTCCAAACTTGTAATCAGTAAGGTAACTTTTGGATTACCCAAACTCAGTAAAGTAATCCGATTAGTTACCGTTGGATTACTTACCCCTTAAAGGACAATTCCACCCATATTTTTGGTATTTGTTTCATTAATCCATTGTTGACATAGTCCCAAAATGTTTTGCTTGTCAGCAATCAAGTTAAGATATGTAACTTTCAAAATACAGAAATCATCCATTTTGCATGCATCATACAAGGATGATTTCTGTATATTGAAAGTTACATATCTTGAAAACTTGACTACTGACAAGCAAAGCATTTTGGTACTATATCAACAAGGGACTAATGAAACAAATACCAAAATATTGTTTTTGGGTGGAGTTTTCCTTTAAGAGGCATTAGAAGATGACAAAAAGTATCTTTCAAATGCATTTGGTGTGTCATCATAGTGGTCTCTGACTTGTGGTCCGACTCAATCAGGTGTATATCACTGAGAAAGCAGAAAGTTGTCAAAGTAATCCAAGAAGTAATAATCTTGTTTTTCAAAAGTATCTGTAATCTGATAAAAATATTTTAGCTGGTAACATAACTGATTTCAGAAAAAATATAAAAAATACGGATTACATGTAACTGATTACTCCCCAACCCTGCCGAAAGGGCAGGTCTCCTCTGACTGGGGCCACACAGAGTCAGGGGCCACACAGAACCTCTAAGCCCCGGCTGCTATTCACTCAGAGCAAATGGAAGATGTGGCGGGAGAGTACAGGGCTCAATCACAAAGTCAAACACTCCACACACACATGAAAGAGGCATTGTAAGTTCAGGCCCCACCACCACCCCTGAGCCAACGCTCAGTCCAGCACCACATAGCATGTCTTGGCCTCCCCTCCCCTCCTCTCCTCTGTCCCCCCTCCTCTCCACCCCCAACTGCCGGCAGTCCAGGAGACTCTCTCCCCCGCTTTCTCTCCAGCCCTGAACCCTCTGAACAGCCCTGGACTCCGGGCCCCAGCACACAGGGCCCCAGGCAGTACACTGAGGGTCACCAAGTACGGAAATGTCCAACAGTGGGGAACAGCTGCATGGGCTGGCCTGGACTGGGCCCAGCCACCTCTCAGCCACAAAGGGCTGTCTGTGCCCCGACTGGGTGGAACATAAAACACAAGAGATAAGCTGAGTGACAGTGTTTGCCAGGACCAGTGGGCCTCCACAAACAGGAACTGAGTGCAAGTGGCTGACACACACACATGGCAGGGTCACTGAGGGGTGCAAACAGGCTCCCAAAAAGGAGTTGCACTCCTGTCTTTGTCTGGGGATTCCAGTGGGAGTCCCCTGAAAGGGGTCAGAGGTGGTGGTGTGGAGGAGTATGAGTTAGGGTATGATTTGGGGGGTAGGGGAGGTGAGGAGGTGTATGAGTTAGGGTATGATTTGGGGGGTAGGGGGTATGAGGAGGTATAAAAGGAGGTGAGAAAAGCTGTCCTTTAAGTTCCTAAAAAGTCACTAATTCTACCACAAGACTAAATGAGTTAGTGTCACTCTCTGGCAGCCATGTTTGTCACTCTTCATAGTGCTGAGTCATCCTCCGTCGCTCATCACACACAACCATGACACAGCACTGGCTGTGTGTCCAGGCAGCCCTGGCTCAAGGTCCAACCAGGGGGGAAGGGGGGGGAGGGGGGATCTCCCCAGAACGTGACTGCTCACTTTGTCCTTATCTCTGCCCTTCTTTCCCACCCTATCTATCTCACTATCCCCCTCTCGCTTCACCTTTGGTTCAATCTTTTTCTTGCTCTCTGTAAATACCACAGTGTGTGCATGACACATTCATAAAAGCCGGATCCTTCATATTCTTCCGGGGCTGATTGCGTGAATCAACTCCGCAACCTTTTCTGTTTTCAATATTTATGTCCATTACGTCAACAGGGTGTGCGTCTCTGAGGCCCGACTAGAGTCCTGCAGATAAAATGGAGCATCACTTGCAGTTTATTTGAATAATTTCAGCTGTCTGTGCTGACAACTCAGTCATGCAGCTGTGAGCCATTGATAACCCTAACCAACCCCCTCCTTCCCTCCCCCCCACACTGCTCTGCTCACCCCCACCGACCCGGAACTGGCCCCCTCTGCAGGGCGCCACACACAACCCTACAGCTAGATAGATACAGAGCTCCAACATGAATGAAGGCGCTCACCAAACAAACAAAGGGACACACACACACACACACACACACACACACACACACACACACACACACACACACACACACACACACACACACACACACACACACACACACACACACACACACACACACACACACACACACACACACACACACACACACACAAATTCCAATATGAGGGACAAAGTGTCAAGCAGATGTGACAACCGGACCTTTAAACATCGGTCTATGCAAATGAGAGGAGAACACTATGTTATGAAACACCTGGCACCTGTTCCCTAGTGGGGACACTTCCACAGCATGGTCCTGCAGCATTACAAATGTACATTGTCTTGAATGTCTACTTCCACATTCAGACATATCAGTCAGCAGACCATACACAGTTCTGAGGCTTCTCAAAACACAGTGTTCCTATTTGTCTGTATCTATTCTAATGCTCCAATAAAGGGTCTACATGACTGGGGCAACCATGCGTAAACTATTATGGAAGAAATCCTACCATCATAAGTTTGTTATATTAATCAGCATCGGCTGTCAGTAACCGCAATTGTCAACCGAAGATATGGATCCACGAATTGCAATATGTATAATTCCATAAGTGACCTATTATAAGGGGTTATATATGGAAGCAAATGCAGTCTCCAGTCTGGGTGTTGAAATCATGTGATGATACACCGTAGGCCTGTACAAACAATGAGATTGAGTGAAATTGCTTCATATAGGACTCTAAGCAGAGAAATGGGTCTGTGACACTAATGAATGGAGTTGAGGTCGGGTCATACTTGTACTTTCAGATTCCACTCATTCATGTTCGGTAGAAAGTAGAACTTTAAAATAGAGGAAGTTGAGCAAAAAAATGGAATGCGCCACTGATCTGTTCCCTAAAGTCCACTTTTAGAACACAGACCTTAATGTTTGAGCCTAAATGTCATTACTAATGGAGAGATTCTGGGCTGGAGAGGTAGTTGAATAAAAAACTAGTTTCCCTTTTAATACCAAGGCGGATTAACACACTGGGACAAAGCAACATTCTCCAAATTACTTTCTTTTCTTAAAATTCCACTGGTTCCCTGGTTCTATTTTTCTCTCAGTTTAGCCCGAAAAAGCCTGTGATTAGTCTGAGTGGAATGTCCTTGCAAGAACTCAGCTCCACTCCAGCCATGCTGCCTTCACTCAGGGAGATCTGACTAAACTTTAACTGTTGCCAGGCAAAAAACGAGCGCAAATGACAGTAGGAGTCATTCCCATGTGATTGGTTGATCATTGCCATGTTAGGAATGATGGGAAATTCATTGGGATCAGTGCCACCCACAGCTGATGGACAATGTATAGTAATTGAGAAAGGAAAGGTGAATTATATAATTGATTGATTGAACTCTGTCCAGTTTTGGGCTTGTTTGTGGATTATGATACAGTAATGAGGGGCATCCCCCAGTAATGAAGGCGATGCTGGAATAGTGTGGTGGTTCAGTGGCTATCACTGAGGAAGTTGGGAAGTAATGAATACTGTAGCTACTGTACTTTGTCTGATTCCATTGCAACACAGTCAACAAAAAACTGATGTAGAGTTATGACCGTGGTGCACTATTCTGATTCAAAAACAATGTGTGGGCTATGGGTGAACCAGACCTGAGACGAGATCTCTTCTGACACCCAGGATCCTTGAATTCAAAGTCCCATTAACCAGCTCTGCAAACTTTATCATGTCAAAATCCGTTCGGTACTCACCAAAATATGGAGTTTTGCAGAGCAACTATCATAATTACTGCCGTTCCGCACGGTATGAACTTCTAAAAAAGGTCTAAATAAAAATGAAATCAATGATCTTTCGGGATACTGTACTGCTGCTGGATCAGCCGACCTGAATGTGGCAGTAATGAGTGATTTTATTGAAAATGCCCGAAGGTGGATTTGGCACATGCGCACTTGGTCAAAAACAATACTTTTAAATTCGACCTTTTCTGGAAGTACATATCGTGCATAACGGCAGTAATGATGACAGTTGCTCTACGAAACTCCATATTTTGACTATATAACGTTTGCAGAGCTGGTTAATGGGACTTTGAATTGAAGGATCAATAGCTGAAAAACAATGATGTTGTTATAGTTACGATACATCATGCCACTCCCCTATTCTAGCAAACAGGATGTCTTCAGTGACGCTGACTCAGATGATGAGAAGGAAATTAAAAAGGTAAGGACTCTGTCATGAGGAGAAGTGTGAGCTACACCCTTGCCGTTGCCCCACGCCCTGCTCCTCCCCTGTCCCTGCCCCTGCACAGGTCTGTGTATCTGAGCTGTAGTACAGTATCTACTTCCTAACTCAGCAAACAAGAGCAGCTCTGCTCCTCTGTCTATCTGTGTCTGTCCAGGTAGCCCTGGCAGCGTTCAATAGAGTCTGCAGCTCATTGGAGCTGCAAGCCTTGCTTGCGCCCTCTATGGGAAACTGGGGTTAGAGGAGGCTGCTGTTGGACACTGCTTTACCACCAGTGGCAGCAGCTGCAGCAGAAGTGCTGGTCCTTCAAACAGCTGCTCTGCTATAGTACTACCATACCTCTCGACATAATCACACATGAGTTCAGTTTCATTCCTATTCATGAAATCAGTCATATAAAATGTAGGTTTAGGGGAGTTTATGATATAGCCTAGATATCACTCATGATATACAGCAGATACATGCACGTTTATCAGGTGTAAAATGATTGTAAATGGTTTGTGATCAATGCTACTACTTTTATTCATATGTCAAATAAGCAGACCATGAGGTTTACTGGCACGATTCAAACCATAACTTCTCTTTTTACAAATGTCATCTTCCTCGTCATAACCATTGAACACAAGAGCATGCGGTATAGAGCGTGCTGAGTGCGTGTCTGTGCATGTGCCACTTCTGAGCTATGCTTCACCACAGAGCCACCGATAAACAAGGCTTAGAATAAAAACAAAAAACAGTGTGTCCAGGATGTTCTCATGTTAATAAGAGTGTGAGTAGTAATGTGCTCAGTAAATGAGACATATAATGAGTCTATATGGCAGAAGGAAAAGGGAACGGGTTGTTAGGCATTAAATACTAAATACGTAGGCCACCAACTGAAACACTAGGGTTCGCAACAGCGATTTTATTCATTAAAATGACTTAATAGGCAAACATGTTTAGGCGGGGGACAACAGTCCTTGGTGGGGCGCTTTCTAGGTATTACTAGAGAAAACACTTTCTCTACATTACACTACATACGTACATGTCTTGGTTGCTGTCATGTCATTCAAGTGTTTCCAATATTCAGCCATTTAAGTGAAAAATCTGTTTGGCTCACCATTTTTATACTGTAGGCTCAACATATCTATCACATCTCTCCAGAAGTACAGCGACACGCAAATACTGCCTCTACTTCAGTGAATTTAAATTTTAAAAACATGAAAATACATTCCATGTCATAACACCTTTCTGGCCTAAATGAATTTACAAATTACCTTATGAGGAGATAAATACAGCCCCATAGGTGGGGAAAGTCACAAAATGACTTTCTTCACATGAAATAGCTCATAGTGAAACCTGCTCTTTCTGGTAATGTCATTTTATAAGCATAATGTACATTCAATGGAAAAAAAGAAGAACAATCTTTCAGCCTACCGACAGTGTAGGTTCAAAATCAGAGTGTTTGATCAATCATGGTATTTAGGCAAGTATTTATAGCTTGGTGAGAGTATGATAGATCTTGAGAGAGTCTAAAATGGTTTTAACATTCCCTTGTTATTACCAGTAATAACCTTGAAGATGAACTATGAGTCCTGACAAACAGAGAAATGAAACAAAATAAAGGTTTTACGATATGATAAATAACAGAATATAATAAAATACAGAGCACACAATCTGGCTATCGTACAGTAGCTGTCAATACTTCGATTACGATGTCAGACTGATCTTTGAGATGACAGAAATCCCACAATTAAGTCTTCAATATAGGACATGGAAATCACAAGGCTCGTATCAACATGACTGTCTGAGAGCCTGTCACGTAATCACCGCTCATATCTCGATCTCTTTTATCGCTCTCCGTTGCATGAAAACCAGGTCACTTGGTCTGTCATCCCAACCTCTCTGACTGTCTGATATAGCCCTCACTGCCAGTACCCCCTTTAAATCCCCCTCATGCTCTCCACCGCTAATAATAATTCTCACATGACAGGCAGAGCAGTGTGCTAGTATGGTGGAGAGATGGATGGTGGTGGTGGGGCTGGAGGAGGCTGGGGCTGTGTCCTCTCTCTCCTCTGCCCCCCGGACAGGGCTCAGCGTTTGGCCGGGGCCAGCTAGGCCAGATAAAGATGACGGCCAGTCTAATCTTATCAGCGGCAGCGTTGGTGTTATTTCCGCTGGCACCCTGTAACACTGCTGTTTGCTCAGGAATGGCCACTCCACTACCGACACGGCTGGGGGGCCACTTATCAGTGTGAATAAAGTGCTTCAAACGAGAACGTGACCGCCCGGCTGGCCGGTTTCCTCCATGAAAAACATGACAAGTCCATGCCAGGGTGGCAGCCTGGCAGCATGGAATGCATCACTAGAGTTTGACGTTTCTGTAAAACAGTACAGTACATAGATTACACACAGGTAAAGAACTGAAGTGTAGATAGAGGGACTGCCTATAGTTTATAGTCATTTCCTTTCTGTCTCAGATCTACTGGGTCCAAGACCCAGCAACTATGTTCCAAATGTGTCTGTGCCTATGTTTGTGTTGCTTCACAGTCCCCGCTGTTCCATAAGGGTGATTTTTATCTGTTTTTTAAAATATAACTTTACTGCTTGCATCAGTTACTTGATGTGGAATAAAGTTCCATGTAGTCATGCCTCTAAGTAGTACTGTGTGCCTCCCATAGCCTGTTCTGGACTTGGGGACTGTGAAGAGACCTCTTGTGGCATGTCTTGTGCGGTATGCATGGGTGTACGAGCTGTACAGACAAAACAGACAGCTCGGTGCATTCAACCTCTCACAAATAAAAGTAGTAATGAAGTCAATCTCTCCTCCACTTTGAGCCAGGAGAGACTGACATGCATATTATTAATGTTAGCTCTCTGTGTACATCCAAGGGCCAGCCATGCTGCCTGATTCTAAGCCAATTGCAATTTTCCTAAGTCACTTTTTGTGGCACCTGACCACCCGACTGAACAGTAGTCCAGGTGCAACAAAACTAGGGCCTGTAGGACCTGCCTTGTTGATAGTACTGTTAAGAAGGTAGAGCATCGCTTTATTATGGACAGACTTCTCCCCATCTTAGCTACTGTTGTATCAATATGTTTTGACCATGACAGTTTACAATCCAGGGTAACTCCAAACAGTTTAGTCACCTCAACTTGCTCAATTTCAACATTATTTATTACAAGATTTAGTTGAGGTTTAGTGAATGATTTGTCCCAAATACAATGCTTTTAGTTTTAGAAATATTTAGGACTAACTTGTTCCTTGCCACCCACTGTGAAACTAACTGCAACTCTTTGTTAAGTGTTCCAGTAATTTCAGTCGCTGTAGTAGCTGACGTGTATAGTGTTATGTCATCTGCATACGTAGACATAAAGCCAGTGGCATGTCGTTAGTAAAGATTGAAAAAAGTAAGGGGCCTATACAGCTGCCTTGGGGAATTCATGATTCTACCTGGATTATGTTGGAGAGGCTTCTATTAAAGAACACCCTCTGTGTTCTGTTAGACACGTAACTCTTTATCCACAATATAGCAGGGGGTGTAAAGACATAACACATAAGTTTTGCCAGCAGCAGACTATGATCGATAATGTCAAAAGTCACACTGAAGTCTAACAAAACAGCCCCCCCAATCTTTTTAACATAAATTTCTCTCAGCCAATCATCAGTCATTTGTTCTGTGCTTGTTGAATGTCCTTCCCTATAAGTGTGCTGAAAGTCTTTTGTCAATTTGTTTACTGTAAAATAGCATTTTGTTTTTATCAGTGGCACGGTTTATGCGCTGTAGTGCTTGCCAATGGAGCCAATGATGTTCAATGGTGTTCAATGCATAGGGAACACCAGGGCTAAATGTAACAGTGTCAGGTGTAACAGGTAGGCCTACAGTATATTCACAGTACATCATCCTTAGTTGGCTGAGTGTCAGTGCAATGTTTTTTGGGGACATTCAAGTCATCAATATGTTGCTAACTAGCATCACGGTAGCCTAATGTTTAGACTTTAGAGTTTGTGATCAAGCTAATGATTAGCCCAATAGGGTAAATGCAGATGGGCAACCCTCAGACTATTTATTCATATGCTGCATCAAGTGGGCTACATTAGGTGATGATGCATATTGCTAAATAACACACATGCCTGATAATATGGATCAATATGTTATTGGGCTCATTTCTGGAGGGGAATTATATTTGAGATGTCAGCATCATTTTATTTACAGGTTGATATTTATTGACATGAATTTTGCCCTGGAGGCAGAACTGTGTGATTTCAGCTACTGTAGATGGGCCAGCTGCAAAGTCAAAATTGTCTATATCTTAAAAACTAATGAAAACATATATTTTACTTTTGGTCTTAATTTAAGGTTAGGCAATAGGGTTAACAGTGTGGTTAAGGTTAGGTTTAAAATCAGATTTTATGACTTTGTGGCTGTGCCAGCTAATGACCTATTGGCGAATGTACAATCACTGAATAAAAAACTGGATGAGCTCCATCCTATCAATGGAACTTGAAGAACTGTAATATGCTATGATTCTCGGAGTCGTGGCTGAACAACGACATGGATAATATACATCTAGCTGATTTTTCTATGCATCGTCAAGACTGTATGGCAGCATCGGGTAAGGTTAAGGGGGAGGGGTGTGTCTCTTTGTTAACAACAGCTGGTGAGCAATCTCTAATTTTAAGGAAGTCTCAAGGTTTTGCTCGCCTGAGATAGAATACCTTATGATAAGCTGCAGACCATACTATTTACCGAGAGAGTTTTCATCTATATTTTTTGTAGCTGTCTATTTATCAACGCAAACCGATGCTGGCACTAAGATCACACTCAATGAGCTGAATAGGGCCATAAGCAAACAAGAAAATGCTCATCGAGAGGCGGCGCTCCTAGTGGCCGGTGATTTTAATGCAGGGAACTGAAATCCGTTTTACCTAATTTCTACCAGCATGTCACTTGTGCAACTAGAGGAGACAAAACTCTAGATTACCTTAGTCCACACACAGAAACGCATACAAAGCTCTCCCTCGCCCTCCATTTAGCAAGTCTAACCATAACTCCATCCTCCTGATTCCTGCTTGCAAGAAAAAACTCAAACAGAAAGTACCAGTGATGCGTGCTCAATACGGATTTGGTCCGATGAAGCAGATGCTAAGCTACAGGACTGTTTCGCTAGCACAGACTGGAATATGTTCCGCGATTCATCCGATGGCATTGAGGAGTTTACCATATCAGTTACCAGCTTCATTAATAAGTGCATTGACAACGTCATCCCCACAGTGACCGTACGTAGATATCCCAACCAGAAGCCATGGATTACAAGCAACATCCATACTGTGCTGAAGCTGCCGCTTTCAAGGAATGGGACACTGATCCAGATGCTTATAAGAAATCCTGCTACGACCTCAGATGAGCCATCAAACAGACAAAGCATCAATACAGGACCAAGATCGAATCCTACTACGCTGGCTCTGACACTCGTCGGCTGTGGCAGGGCTCGCAAACTATCACTGATTACAAAGGGAAACCCAGCCGCGAGCTGCACAGTGCCTACCAGATGCTCAATTCGAGGCAAGCAACACTGAACCATACACCAGCCATTCCGGATGACTGTGTGATCACGCTCTCCGTAGCCGATGTGAGTAAGACCTTTAAACAGGTTAACATTCATAAGGACGCAGGGCGGATTACCAGGACGCATACTCAGAGTATGTGCTGACCAGCTGGCAAGTGTCTTCACTGACATTTTCAACCTCTTCCTGACCCAGTCTGTAATATCTACATGTTTCAAGCAGACTACCACTTCCCCTGTGCCCAAGAACGCCAAGGTAACCTGTTTAAATGACTATCGCCACATAGCACTCACATCTGTAGCCATGAAACCCCATCATTCCAGACACCCTGGACCCACTTCAATTCGCATACTGCCCCAACTGATGCACAGTTGACGCAATCTTCATTGCACTCCACACTGCCGTCTCCCACCTGGACAAGAGAAACACCTATGTGAGAATGCTGTTAATGAATCCTGGATATCCTGACGGGCTGCCCCCAGGTGGTGAGGGTAGGCAACACATCCACCACGCTGACCCTCAACACGGGTGCCCCTCAGGAGTGCGTGCTTAGTCCCTTCCTATACTGCCTGTTCACCCATGACTGCGTGGCCGCACTACTCCTGACGAAACGACAGTGGAAGGCCAGCCTATTGGGAGGTCAGAGGCCTGGCAGTGTGGTGTCAGGACAACAATCTCTCCCTCAATGTCAGCAAGACAAAGGAGCCGATCGTGGACTACAGGAAACGAAGGAACCGGAGGGCCGAGCACGCCCCCATTCACATCGACGGGGCTGTAGTGGAGCGGGTAGAGAGCTTCAAGTTCCTTGGTGTCCACATCCCTAAGGAATTATCCTGATCCACACACACCAACACAGTCGTGCAGAGGGCACGACAATGCCACTCCCCCTTCAAGGAGGCTGTGGAGTGGTTGAAAAACAGGTTTTAATGACTCCAACGTACAGTTGGAGTATGTAAACTTCCGACTTCAACTGTATAATCATACATTACATAGTTTTCCTTAAAAAGTCTGAGATCTTGTGAAAACTGTACTAGCCACTGTTTTAATATAGAGAGGGTATCGAGAGAGGCAGAACAGTGGGGTTTCGTATCATATGTCTTAAGTTTCCATGTCTCTGACATTCCTGCTTCCCTGAGCCGAACATTCCCATCCATCGTCACGCACAGGCCATACATTACAACAGTTCCACCAAGAGTCCCTGCCAACACCACCCACCCAATGAATGACCATACAATACCAGGATTCTTACTCCCTCTCATGCTGAAGAGTGAAGTATTCAATCCATCCCTGAAAAATAACACTAAAACCCAACTCCCAGGTAACTCAACAGTATCGTTGGCCAAGCAGGATATTGGAGCAGCTGATCCTAACAGCTGATAAGCTGACTGCGGTGTTCTCCTGATGTGAGCCATCCTTCATGAATGTCTCAATAGCCTCCACAGAACCCCAGTCCAGGCCCAGACCCAGACCTCTGCTCTGAGCTTCCTATCCTCTCGCTACCTACCTACCGGCAGGCAGGGTTCAACTGAAACAAAGGAAAACAAGCCGGCCTGTGTCTGTAACCGGTACCATCTGCTTCAGGTTATTCAGCAGTGGGGTCTATGGGGTCTATGCAGTGGAACAGGGTGGAAAAGACTGACCTCCAAACCTGGGGGCCGGAAGAGCCCCCCAGACCTGAGAGCCCAAGACATAAGTATGCATGCACACGCATGCACACGCATGCACACGCATGCACACACACACACACACACACACACACACACACACACACACACACACACACACACACACACACACACACACACACACACACACACACACACACACACACACACACACACACACACACACACACACACACACACACACACACACACAAGCGCAGTCTGGAAGTGTTAGAGGGATTCCTCATGAAACTAGAACCAAAAAAAGCTGTGTTGTATTTATGAAATGTAATCCACAAAAGGGTCCTTTCGAGGAAGGATTTTGGGTCATTTGTATCTTCAAGCACAATTAAGAAATAATTCAAATGTGACATTTTGTACTTATCGGTAGGTGCTACAAAGCCAATATGTGTGTCATATGAAGTGTTACAGTACCTCTTGCAATGTGTAATGAGTAGTTATCTGATTTCAATTACAATTTTATTTTGTAAAATATAAATGTTTTGATGTGGCAAAATGTTGAACATAACATACTCTAGGGGCATGTCAAAGTTCCAGAGTGGGATCTCCACTAGTTTTAAAGTTATGACCCATTTTATACGTAAAAATTGAGATAGTGGGCAATGTAACTAAGCCCTCCATTTACTTACAGTGGGGCAAAAATGTATTTAGTCAGCCACCAATTGTTCAAGTTCTCCCACTTAAAAAGATGAGAGAGGCCTGTAATTTTCATCATAGGTACACTTCAACTATGACAGACAAAATGAGAAAAAAAAATCCAGAAAATCACATTGTAGGATTTGTAATGAATTTATTTGCAAATTATGGTGGAAAATAAGTATTAATTACTTGTGTCATGCACAAAGTAGATGTCCTAACCGACTTGCCAAAACTATAGTTTGCTAATAACAAATTTGTGGAGTGGTTGAAAAACAAGTTTTAATGATTCCAACCTAAGTGTATGTAAACTTCCGACTTCAACTGTATATATATATATATATATATATATATATATATATATATATATATATATATATATATATATATACTGTATATATATATATATATAAATATTAGCCAAATCAAAAACTATTTTCTTTACAATATTGATGTTTATATTTTTTTTATATGAATAAAATTTAGGTAAGAAAATTGTTATTGAAATCAAAATACTACTCATATCACAGAGCATGCGGTAAAGCTTCATGTGACACCGATGTATGCTTTGTAACACCTACAGATGAAACATTATGGAGTCTTAAAAGAGTCCTGGTAAGGCCAAAATGTCACAAATATTCCAACTTCAATGAATTCTTTCTCAATTATGGTTTAAAAGCATACTTCAGCAATGAAGCCCTTGATCTACTTCTAAGAGTCAGATGAAATCATGGATGCCATTTGTGACTCTTTTTAGGAAACTAGGCATATGTCGCACGTCACTACTTCCGAGTGGCGCAGCAGTCTAAGGCACTGCATCTCAGTGCTAGAGGCGTCACTACAGACCCTGGTTCAATCCTGGGCTGTATCACAACCAGCTGTGATTGGGAGTCCAATAAAGAGGCACACAATTGCCCCAGCGTCGTCCGGGTTAGGGTTTGACCGGGGTAGGCCGTCATTGTAAATAAGAATTTGTTCTTAACTGACTTGCCCAGTTAGATAAAGGTTAAATTAAACAAAAATACAATTCACAGGAGCGGCATTTGAACATAAACATCAAAATGCTTTTTTTGCAGAAATGCCTTCTGGAACATATTAACTTTCATGTGCCTTAATAACAAACTTGTATCCCATCCATAAATCAAATAAAATTGTTAAATTACGAGCCTAATTGGTTTAGCCACGGAAAAAGGCAGGAACCTTGCCGCTAGCCATGATTGGCTGAGCTAATGTATAGGCTGGACATGCCGGGAGATGAGTTTGGATTGGTCTGCCATGTAGCATGCTTCTGTCTATAACGTGAGCTGTTCAGTATGTGTTGACAGTCCTGTCTATAGCGCCGTTTTTGAAAGGCATAACGTTAGCCATCGAGAACTACAAAAATGTTCCTACTTTTCTCAACAATATTGATGCCCTGAATTTAGCAGGCACTATCAACAGATCAGTTGGAAAAAGTGATGGGCTACTTTCTGCACACGCCATGGTCAGTGTGAACCGGAGTGACTTGATACAAAGCTGGCCAAACAAGATGTAGCTACAAACAGAACAGAGTTAAATGGTTCCAGTCTGCCGTGAAGCATTCATACATGTATACGGGTAAGAGAGTAGCTACATTTTCAGATATAAGTTTCTAATTTTGAAAAAAAGTGATAACACATTCCCTCATAATGAGGTCATTTCCTGCCCCCATCATGCAGCTGGGTCTGCCTATGGCCCAGTTCAGGGGAGATGGGTTTGAAGCATACCGTTACGGTAACATAATTACAGTCAAGACCAAATACCATACTGAATGATATGCTCTAGAAAGGAACTGGGCCATGGATCTTCTCACATGCCCTTAAGACACACTTACAATAGCTGAGACATACTTCCCAATTGACTGATGTGGGGATTTTACATAGTCTGATATACAAAATGATACGGAAAAGAAATCAAAAGAAGAGGTGGTACTGTAGGAGTAGAGGTGCAGAGGGGAAAGGAAGTTAGTTATTTCCATTCTCTTATAACAATGAGGTGGGAGATTCTCCATCCAAGGCTGAAGATTGAAAACGCAATGCAAATGACAACCACAAAATAAATACTGTAAGAAGCCCATCAAATGAAATTGTGAGAAAATCTCCCTATAAGCACAATAAGTAACATATTTGACTTTGGCTCTCTCTTCACTTACGTAACGGCAAGGGAACACAGTATTGTTGATATTTAGTTTAGGCAAGGGACGTTATCAATCATGGTGAATTGACTTGTTGTATAGCAACAGCAAGTGTTTTGAATTTGACAGAAATTGGGCAAGTGGATTTATATTCATTATTCAGGAATGTGATGGAGAGAAAAGGGAGAATAATAACCCAACATTGCTTGGGAATCGTCAAACAGTGTGAACTCCCTCAGTGTTCCTCCAGCAGAGATTCTGAGGGGATAGCTGAAATGTCAGGGAGGAATCAAAATAGAAACTATGAATTATGGATTGTGCTATCATTTACATGCATGATTCTGAAAGTCTACAGAAAGTCTAGGACAAAAACACACTGGCTCCACATAGCTAGTGCCGGATCAATAGTTACAATTTGATATAACTTCAGACACTTATAAACAAGCACCTTCACACTCATAGCATCATTGTTTCCATCTTTTTAAAGGGAGCGTAGCCTAGCTGTCCTTTGCCCAAGGCTGCTGACTTGCAGTTTGCCTCTGGCAAGGACTACAAACAGATTCCTGCTTCCAGAACTCTCCTTTGACCCTCATTCAACCGTGGGGGCAGGTTCAACATGTGGGTCAGTGTTTTCAGGGAGAGGAGAGAGGGCCTGGTACTGGCTGAGCTCGGGCAGACAGGCACAAACCAACTGGACCGCACTTCCTGACACGGCCCTGCCTCTTCTCTCTGACCATGATACGGTGTTGCGTCACACACCACGCCGCGCCACGCAACACACACGTCAACAGCCTCCACTGTCACCACAGATCACAGGGCTCACAGGGCTTGTACAAGCCCCAGGAAAAACAATAATAACACGCCAATAATAACACTGTTTACCCATTTGCAGAAAGCATAAGGCAGTCAGAAGGGTGGCAATTAGTTGATGTTAAAAATATGGAGCCTTGTGAGGAATTTGAGTCATTACTCATGCTGAGCTAAGCAGACTGAAGGCCTGGCACTTTTTCAGACGGGACCTTTGATTTAAGAGATTGGACTCACATGATGACTGGACTCACATTCTTTTCCATCACAGCAATACCATCTTTGATTGATTTTGATTAGGCCTATTGCATTTTTTCTCTCTTGATCCCCTAAACATGTACCATTTAAGTTCTATTGCTGAGCTCTCACAGATAATTAAATGTTCATTTATCCACTAAAAGTTGTTTTAGAGAATTTAGTAGTATGTCCAACCGGCCTCACAACCACAGACCATGTGTAACCATGCCAGCCATGGACCTCCACATCCATCTTCTTCACCTGCGGAATCGTCTGAGACCAGCCACCCGGACAGCTGATGAAACTATGGGTTTGCACAACTGAAGAATCTCTGCAAAAACTGTCAGAAACCGTCTCAGGGAAGCTCATCTGCGTACCCGTCATCCTCACAAGGGTCTTGACCTGACTGCAGTTCAGCGTCGTAACAGACTTCAGTGGGCAAATACTCACCTTTGATGGCCACTGGCACACTGGAGAAGTGTGCTCTTCACGGATGAATCCCGGTTTCAACTGTAGCAGGCAGATGGCAGACAGAGTGTATAGGGTTGTGTGGGCAAGTGGTGTGCTGATTTCAATGTTAAGAACAAAGTGCCCCATGTGGGCAGTGGGGTTATGGATGGGCAGGCATAAGCTACTGACAATGAAAACGCAATTGCATTTTATCAATTGCAATTTGAATGCACAGAGATACCGTGACGAGATCCTAAGGCCCATTGTCATGCCATTCATCTGCCGCCATCACATCATGTTTCAGCATGATAATGCCCAGCCCTATGTCACAAGGATCTGTACACAATTCCTGGAAGCTAAAAATGCCCCAGTTCTTCCATGGCCTGCATACTCACCAGACATGTCACTCATTGAGCATGTTTGGGATGCTCTGGATTGACGTGTCCAGTTCCCGCCAATATCCAGCAACAAATGTATTTGTTTCAATTCACTGATTTCCTTATACGAACTGCAAAATCCTTGAAATTGCTTTATGTGGGTTTTATATTTTTGTTCAGTGTAGTTAGATGTGGCATCTATGAAAAAGGGACACTGTTACGTTAAGCAACAACAGGGTGAGACATCCAGTGTTCAGACATGGATGGCCATGATTGGCCTCAAAGAGACAAAGTTACTCATGAGGATGATTCCTCTTTTGTTCTGTCTCTGTCACCTAATCAATTTTCTTTGGCATGTGCTAAATAAAGTCATAAAGTGGTACTAATGTTTTAATACAGTGCCATGTGTCTGTGGCACGATTATGTCCCCCTGTCCCTGGTGTCCCCCACTGGCGCCCCTCATCAGCCAGGCAGAGGACCAACAGTTGCCCCATGGCTGGACAAGAAAGAGCAGAGAAGAGAGGAGCAAAAGAAGAGACAAAAAAAGAGGAGGTGGGCAGGTGGCGGCGGCAGAGAAGAAGAAGGAGTGACAAGAAAGGAGGACAGCGAGGCAGAAAGACCCTTCAGTCAAACAATCCTCCCACGGCGCCTCTCTGACAGCAACACTTT
Organism: Salvelinus alpinus; assembly: GCF_045679555.1. Classification (NCBI taxonomy): domain Eukaryota; kingdom Metazoa; phylum Chordata; class Actinopteri; order Salmoniformes; family Salmonidae; genus Salvelinus; species Salvelinus alpinus. Next base: position 49,568,925 of record NC_092100.1, read on the forward strand.
CCCTTTTCAAATCCCCAAAACCACAAGAAAAGCATCCTGGAGGAAAGAAGAAGAAACAGAAGGAGAAGGGGTGTAAAAAGTCTGCCCATCTGAAGGACTGCTGGGCTCAGCAAGTTAGCGATTACTGATTAGCCAGTTTGGTCCTGCAGTGTGGGGAGGCCTGCCTGCCTGTCCTTGGCTTGGGAAAACAACATCAAAGGGAGCCGGCTGTTTTGTGAAGGGGACTTGAAAGCGCGCTAGCTATCGGAGACATAAGCCTTATCAATGGCTGGTGCACTAGAGTCGAGCTATATGAAGCAACAAGGGCACAGCGTTTCCAGCAGAGAGATAACCGGGTGCATACCTCGGTCCCCATTTGCATGTACCACGGCAACGGGGGGAAACAATATAAGGCCAGGAGGAGAGGAAAATTGAATCCTAAAAAAAATTGTTTCAAAGATGGCAGGGTGGGTAGTGGTGCCAGGCGAGCTCCAAATGCCAGTCAGCCACTATGGCCTGCCTGCCTGCCAGGTGGGACTGGCACAGGACTGCTGTGACCGGCGCTACAGATCTGTCACATCTGCTGAGCCGTGCTGTCCTGTCCTTGGGCGACACATATCAGATCCTCTCCAGGAAAAACAACTCGCTAACTCTGACTGGGGTCAGTCAGTATAGAGCCTGGATAGAAGAGCTTTCTCTCACTCTTAAGCTTTCTATCAGAAACGTGTCGCATCTGGCTTTTACAGTTTGTAGCCTACACTCACTGCTGATCTGGATAGGAGCTCAGGTCAATAAGTGCAAATAGATCTTTCAATCATTTAAGAGACCACCGTGGCACTGTGGGAGAAATTCTGTTTTGGGGAGTTAAGGGAGATTTTTCCATTGGGCTCAAACCACCCGGCTAATCTGTTTAACTTGAGTCAGTGGAAAAAGTCAGGTCTAAAGGGGAGAGCGAATGATAGTGCATTTTGATAGCGACAGAGTGAGACATGCGATAACATTCGGAAAAGCCTTGTTGTTACCACCCCCACCTGCCTCCCACCTCTCTGTATTTGTGCCCATTGATTTTTGGTGGTAAGGTCATTATGAACAGCTGCAGATAGACCTGATCATTCAGTGCAGAGGGTCATTCCCATGTGTATTGTACAGCCGGGAGAGGCAACATCAGCTACATGATAGCCTGTAAACACTGTCCATGTGCTAATACCCTATGACACTGTATCACGGTCACCTGGCCGTGACGTAACTTACCGTACAGTCATTTCTCTGTTGCGATCACTCAACATCTAAGCAGTCAATGCTGTAGCTTGCTGCTGTACATGTACACAAATGTGGCTAGGATAACCTGAGAGAAAAGGAGCTCATGACAAGCAAGGTGAAAGGCCGCTTAAAGCGGCCTAAAACTGACAGTGATTGGAACAACAGACTTCATTCACGTGTGGGTTTTGAACGCTGTTACACATCCAGTGCCACTAAAAGTAAAGGTCAAACTTGTTTTCCATATACTTCAATTTAACTTTCCCAAAACATGAATTCTAAATGTCACATTGACATCCAGAGGTTGCCTGTGATGTTTGCTGTATTTGCGGTGCACAAACATCCAGATCAAAGTGCAACAAATGAGCACGATCCCAAACAAACACAACCCACTCTCCTCTACGGACCAAAAGGAGCAACATCACCACCTTCAGTGCTTTTCCCCTCACTCAGCTGACTGGCTGGCACACATTAGAGGGGCCAAAGTCTAGACAGGGGGGAGAAACACATCGAAGGTCCTTCACTGCAATACCTTCCCACTGTACACCTGATAAAGCCCTCTGAGCATGAGAAAGCAGGAGAGGGCACTCAGTAGCCTTTGATCGCTATGGTGGCATAGTAGACCATATCCACATACTTCAGGTGGCTCAATAGAAATACAGTATTGGCAGTAGGAGTCAGATCTATTGTTGTTCTATTTGTATCAAGGGCTAGAGGCTATATAAAAAAAATAATAACTAACTGCCTGGCCACCCCAGAGCTCAAACCTCTCCTAGTGTACTCTGAGGCCCTCTTTCACCCATTTGCACATGATTTGGATTGGTCTTGAAAAAAATTCAAATATTCACACTCCATTACATCATGCAATGCAAAACAGAGAGAAATACCTCCACATCATGTGGTCCTGTTTCTATTGTACACCAGTCAGTTGAGTTATACAGTATGGTAAGTACAGCTATACCACGAGTGCTGAGTGTGGTGTTGGGAGCGACCGGGGCAGAGGCATATTGGACCGTGTAGGGAAAGAGGGGGATCAGAGAGGAGTTCAGACATCTCCGTCCCTCCATCCCTGAAGGGGGGAACCCGAGAGCTTTGTTTTGTCGTCGATGTCACCGCAAGTCACCGCACTTAACTTAGTCAGATGAGAAGCACTCCACTGTGCCTTATTTGATCGAGCCGCGTAGCCTGCGTGTGCCTCTCCTCCGACCGCCGCGCTGCGCTAATGGCTCCCACATCAGGCACCCAGTCGCCTCGGTCGCATATCACTGCAATGCTTCCCCATCCAAGTGGCCTAGCCGCCACAGGGCCAGTCAATTAGTAACAAGTAGGGGAAAGGAGTACTGGCTACTGAGGGCCTCCCAGCAGGGTGCCTCTAACAGATTGGCCAGGGAAACAGATCTGTATTTACTAAAAGGCACATTCGGCAAGCACTGATAGTAATCTTACTTTAATTTAAGTGGTAAAGTGGGGATGTAAGGGCTGGTTGGTGTGTGCGGGGAGAGCAGGGTTGGGGTTGGGGGGGCAGATCTTGACTCAATCACATCATTAGCCCCATAGAGTAGATCAGGGTACAGATCATTGTTTCACTACACGTGTTCGGTACAGCGTTATGTTCTAGTTCCTCTGTTCCAGAGGAGGAGGCATACACACGGATGTGAGAGGAAAGAAAGTTTATTCGAGGCAAAAATAAACTGTTGGACCAGGCATTGTGTATGGCTGTGAATCGTCAGTACATTGGTGAGATGCCATCCTCCTCATTCCTCCACCGTTCTCTAGTTGCAGATTGAAATGTTTGATAAGCAATTATCTAGCCATATATGTATATAACAGATTCATTGATAGATGGATGTGTTACTACCCCACACCAAAAGGATTAAGTTGTATGTCATGATGTCTCCCTGTGATTTGGGCTGTATCTGATCCTCCCACAGATCTAATCTGAGTAACACATTACAGTCCCGCAAAAGAACAGTACCTATATGGTTTCTAGAGACAATGTGCAATGAGCAGCATATGGATTTGAGATACGGGCCTTTGGAAAGGCACAGCAGGAAATGTGATGCGGAGGTATTCTATTGAGCCCCGTTCTCCGCCGTGGGGGGGGACACATGGAGGCGGGTATCAATGGTGGCCCACTCAGTTCAGCTTCAGTCTGGAGCACAGTTGTTTGGCTGCCTTCATCCCTCAGGGAAACAAACGGCAAATTGTACTTGGCCCAGTCAAACCGCTAATAACACAGAATGTATTTTTATGATTATTTTCTCTTAATGTAAAACAGCCCGTTGACTTCATTGTCTTCCTGCGCATTGAGGTCCGTTTACGTTTCCTATAGCATACTTGCGAAGTGACATGATTACTTTATTTGTCTTTTTGACATGGTTTAAATACAAAGACCCCCAAACTTCTCGGGTCCAGACATATTCTCCAATAGCGTTCAAAAGAACATGTTCAAATGGAATTTAGGTGACATGCTTTATGACTTGTTATAAGCCTGTATGAGCCTTTATAATGTCTTATATGTCTTACCGGAATGTGCAAATACTGTAGGACACTTAAAGTGCGTAGCCTATGAACGTACACCCTCTGGTAACAGCTACACCTGTGTCTATCCACAGGAGTAGCCCTACCACAAGTGGAAAAAATAAAACACATATTGTATTTCAAAAGCCAAATACTTGAGTCTTTTTAATACTCTACTTGGTCTAAGATGTCCCCACATGTTTCTAAATCTGTGAAAGTAATGTGCATGTTCTTGCTCATCTTGATTCCAAGAGACCCGTAATTTGGAACGCTTTTACAATCCATTCGCTACCAGAAACATCCGGGGGGAGGAAGGCCATAAGATGAGCCCGAAAAAAATAGCCAAGTGCTACATGCTCTAAATGTTTGGATTGACGTTCATCCTCATAGCAAGTACCTTTACCAGTACAGTCCCTGCTGACTTGTGTTGAGTCAATCCATACAACGACCCAGTCATCATTTCATTCCCATCCCGAGTCCCCACGGGAGCACACATTCACAGTGAAGTTCACACATGCTACAGTATACAGTATAGTGTGCTAAGTATAGGAGGCGTGGTGGGGGATACAATTAGAGCGAGGGAGCTTCAAAGGACCTTTCAAAAGGCAGGAAACGAACATGTCCGCCACTCGCCAATCATTAAAGTGCAGATGCTGAAGCTACTGTTCAAGTCTCCCCGACCACGATCAACACTCGAGCAGTAAAACATGCCAGGTTCTCTTGCTGCTATACTTGTGTGTGTCTAGTTAGTCTGTAGAATACTGCTGCCTGAAAATGGCTAAGAAACAACAACAAAAAAGTGGGGAGAAACTAAAGCGCAAATCAAATCAACTCAAACTCATCCCGGAAACCTGCTTGCCGGTTTAAATTGAATAGGGCCCCCCCGGCCCTAAACATTTTACAGGATATCCAAAAAAGCCTAGGCCTACAGAAAGACATGAATTTACGACCAATAGTTTTCATAATGTCAATGAACACACGGAAATACTATATTGGCCATGACGTCAAATTATAAGTTAAAATACCATAACCTCCTAGATATGCTATGCTCTTTTCACTCTTTCAAGACTTGTTACGCTGAGGTGCAGATCAAACGCGGTGGCTGGGGTGGATTATATCAGATTCCACTTTGTTACGAAGGCCTGCATTCATTTTCTGACATTTACAGTCGAGGCCCGGCCCTTGTGGGGGCCCCTCAGTGTCAGGCCGACAAAAAATAAAAATAAAACCAAGAGCATCTGACTTCTATTGCTGAGTTTGCCGCACGTTCCGCTTAGCCACTGGTATTTTGACGAGGCGCACGGCGCCGTTACCAGAGCATGTGCTGAAACGCACATGATGTCATTGAGGTTCCATCATTACAGAATACAGACGATTCAGCTCTGAATGGGCCGGGTCAGTTCCCACGCTAGTTTGGCAAAGTGCACTTTGGAGCAATAATGCAAAGAAACTCCTGGACAAGATTAAAGATTGGAGAGGCAGAAGAGAGGAAGAAACCAAAGAGAGGGAGAGAGAGACAAGAGAGAGGGAGAGAGAGACTTAAAAAAAAAAATCTCAATGGCTCTCATGTTACATTCTATATTGAAGCATCTGTCCATGAGGCCCTCTGCTCTCTCAGTCCTCGGAGGAGTCCCAAAGGCAGAAGGCAAACAAAGAGCAAATTAACTACTTCCTGTGGAGACTCTGCCAAAAGAGTGAGTTCTTTGGTGACAGCCTACATTTCCTCATACTTCAACATTTGCTGCCGTAATGAAAGGTGATGGACACGTTGGCACACGTTGTGTTTTACGTTAACTAAAATGGCTAGTGAAGTACTGAGATATCGAAAGCAAATTTTCAACTCTGTTCGCGTTGGTAATCTGACAAATTGTGCATTGTCATCAACGCTGCTGGTTTTTATTGCATGGCATTCCCTCTATGACAGGTTTACAGTGTGTGGGAATTACTGTACATCCAGATACTGTACTGCCATCCAACGTGGACGCGCCATATCACAGAGCTTGTCTGAAAGGAATTCTTCACTTTAGCCAAGGTGCACAGGTGATCTGACCAATCCGCTGCCATATGCCCGTTCCCACCGCCACTCACATGGTGAGTTATAAATGTAAAGCTTCCAATCAGATTGTACAAAGTCAGGGGAGATAAAAGGGCAGCAATACAATTAAACTATCTAGAGCTTTGACACTGCAAGTGCTGCCCGGCAGAGGCAGGAATGTGCTCTTTGAACTATCTTTGTTTAACAGTGGAGCAGCATGCATGCGCCCAGCACGCCCTGCCTCTGCCTAATAACAGACCTGCAGACCCATTCGCCCCCGGCACGTCAGACTCGGGCCACCGGGTCAGGGAGCTGGCATCTCACCCCTGGCACAAGTTGTTACCCTCGGTGGCGAGACGCTGACATTGGGCTCATGGGGAGCACCAGACAGACAGGGGCCTACCAAACAGCTTGTGACCATAACCAACAGTGGCAGGAACAATGAATGCAATTATTTACCAGAACACAGTCCAAGTCTCAGAGTCCTCCCCAGTCCCATCAAAGTCTGTTTACTTTGAGTCTTTTATGGGGGTGCATGGCGGGGCACTGACCTCTCCAGAGTCGGCAGGCTTTTTCAACTCCTCACTCGTCATGTTTTATCACCGTCACCCATGACAAGTGTCCAGCTGGCCTCTTCATTAACCAAAAGTGCACTTTTTTCAAGAACTCAAAATAAATCAAACCGAGTATAAGGCCAATTGCGTGAAAATAAACCCCAGTCAGTGTGAAATGAATAGGGGTTTCTTAAGCACAATGCTGAGGTAATGCGGAAAGATTCGCCACAGTTCAAACAATAATATGTGGTGAATCACTGCTTTCATGGGCCATTAGGAAGGAATTTATTTTTACTGCTGAGGACCCAGGACGAGCCAATGAGAAGCTGTTAACGGTGAGGTTTTAGAGTTTGGGTGGAGCTCAGAGTTGAGTGTTTGAGTAGGCACTCACCACTACCTGTATAGCCAGGGACAGGCCCACCAGACTCACCTACAGGTGCGTCTCCACTGTGACACTCCTCCCCTGGGGAAAGACACTGCTCAGACCCCTCCATCCTGTGTACTCCAGCTGAGCAAATAACATGCACAACGTGGAAGTTACTTTGGACCAGTGGATAGAATATAAAATAAACACCACCACAGGTCTAACATGCTCCTCCACCTCCACTCAATGGATAGGCAAGACAGCACTCATTGCTCCTAATATCCGGAGCCTCAAAGCCCTTGACTGTTCCCTTTTCAGGCAGATGAAGAGAGCATGAAGTGTGGTCAGGAGTCTTGTCATAAACAATAAACAACAGATATCTTGTGCACGACCGTCTGTGTCAAGTGGCACACAAAGCCAAGCCGAGCATCTAAGAGGCGTCTGCTACTTTCTTCCGCCTTTGGTCTCCTCTGAATTGCATTTGAAAAAATGTGTGTGTGTGTGTGTGTGTGTGTGTGTGTGTGTGTGTGTGTGTGTGTGTGTGTGTGTGTGTGTGTGTGTGTGTGTGTGTGTGTGTGTGTGTGTGTGTGTGTGTGTGTGTGTGTATGGCAGCACAGGGCTCCTCTGTATTGTGTTCTGGAGCTGGCTGGAAGTAAAAGGCAGAATTATGAGTGGTGGGGGGCTGCCAGCACACTGTAGAACTGCAGGGAGCTCTCCCAGATCCCAGCTGCTCAAGCCTGGCTGAGAGCTCCAAGCGAGTGCCAGGCTTCCACGGCCCTCATGGTGTATGGCCAACAAGAGTGGGAGGACTGGGAGGTAAACTGCAGAAAAAAAGCCCCAAATAATGTCTGGGCCTATATAAAGCAAACCTCATGAGTTGTACAATGCTGAGTCATACAAAAATAAAATATATGCAGGGAACCTTTATAGGGCAAAATGTTGAAATGTTCGTAAAGCAAGTGTTCAAATAACAATTAGTTAACTAAGGTGTTTCTTTTCTGATTAACTAGCAAGACTCCCTGCATCTAGTGAAGTGGTCCCTACAGTAGCAGATGTAGGCCAAAGGCTTCTCTAGTCTATAGGGGCCAGCAGCACTGAGTAGAATCCAGTTTATCTGAAACTGTTTAATGCATTATTTGTCTAACAATCAAGAGGGAGAGTTTATTTTGCAGATAATTATAGCTTTTGTTGAGTTCGATGGCCTAGATAAGCCAGAGTTCCGAATCATTAACTAGTGTGCTTATTCTGGCAGGGCGTAGCTCAGAGCGTACCCAAAATTCTGGCAGACAGCTAGAGATCCCTGACACAAGGGGGTAAGATTTCCTACAGTGCCTTTCAATACCTGGTTAAGGAACACAGTTTGGGGATGCAAACTGATCTACACTCATATTCGTGGCTAGACGCATTCCATTCATACAGTACTCCTCCTTTCATGCTATGCAACAATGCAACAATTCGATTACATATACAGTATTGCGAATGGTGACATTGCAATCCTACTGTATACCTGTGTACAGTATGTGTGCAGCCTACAGTGAATGAGGATGATACAGTTTTAATGATGTTTGTAATAATAGCCCTACCTGGCTGATGTCTGTGGAATTCCCCCTACTGTCCTGCGTGTTGACCCAGGAATGGGCTGGGCTGGTGATTATCATGGCCCCTTGGCAGAGCGCAGTGTGTTTCCAGAGGTCCAGGGAGAATGGCTTGCCTTTTGAGCCAGGTAATCACAACAATAACAGATACCGCAGCAGCCAGTGCTTCTTTGTCCACTTCAGAGAGAGAAACTATTTCAGGCCTTGTGCACCGGCAGTAACCAGTGACCCACGGGTCACCCTGCACTGCACTAATGTGTGCCGTGTTAGTCATTGTTCCCACCCAGGTCCCAGGGACAGGAAAGTAGTCTCATTATGACGAGGGACCAACTAATTTAAATGTACAGGCTGTTTCGCCCCCTGGGCCAAAGGAAACACTGGACATACCATTAATGCATCATTACTATAATATCATCAGAGTACAATGCAGCAAAAAAATACATCAAGAGCCAGGAGGGTTTTAAATATTTTCACATAATTATATAGTGCATCCAATGATAAAGTGTTCCTAGATGACATTTTCTCAATCTCCACTGAAGGTCAGCATTTCTGATACAGTACAGTAGTACCACAGGCATTGTCCTTCTTTAATGGGGCCCAAAGGAGCTGGCATTGGTACCATTAAGTGTGCTTGACTGACTGCCTGCCTGTCCAGCCTGCGGGCTCTACCTCTCCCAGAGGGCCCCAGGTGATGTCGTGCCTGCTCCTCTCCACCCTTCATATATCCTTAAATTCTTGGCCCTCATATTCACAACTGTACCTTTGGCAAGCAGATCGCCACGCTCACTTCCTGTGTCAGAGTTATGACGTATTCCACCCCTGTGTTTTCCGTGATTGGATCTTTCCTTTGGACACCTGGACTCTATTTGAAAAGGCAGTACGTGTCCACGGAGAGCCATTTGGATTGCATTCATTACAACTGATGACACTGTTCCTATCACCCTAATTATTAAAACTACTAGCTACACTAGAGACTGGTACAGTTGGATGTCTAGTGAAGACATCAAAACTATGAAATAACACATAGGGAATCATGTAGTAACCAAAAACAAAACAAATCAAATCAAAATATATTTTATATTTGAGATTCTTCAAATAGCCACCCTTTGCCTTGATGACAGCTTTGCACACTCTTGGCATTCTCTGAACCAGCTTCACCTGGTATGCTTTTCCAACAGTCTTGAAGGAGTTCCCACATATGCTGAGCACTTGTTGGCTGCTTTTCCTTCACTCTGCGGTGCAATTCATCCCAAACCATCTCAATTTGGTTGAGGTCGGGGGATTGTGGATGCCAGGTCATCTGATGCAGCACTCCATCACTCTCCTTGGTCAAATAGCCCTTATACAGCCTGGAGGTGTGTTGGGTCATTGTCCTGTTGAAAAACAAATTATAGTACCACTAAGCCGAAACCAGATGGGATGGCTTAACGCTGCAGAATGCTGTGGTAGCCATGCTGGTGAAGTGTGCCTTGAATTCTAAATAAATCACAGACAGTGTCACCAGCAAAGCACCCCCACATCATAACATCTCCTCCTCCATAATTTACGGTGGGAACCACACATGCGGAGATCATCCGTTCATCCACACCGAGTCTCACAAAGACACGGCGGTTGGAACCAAAAATCTCTAATTTGGACTCAGGACCAAAGGACATATTTCCACTGGTCTAATGTCCATTGCTTGTGTTTCTTGGACAAGCAAGTCTCTTCTTATTATTGGTGTCCTTTAGTAGTGGTTTCTTTGCAGCAATTCAACCATGAAGGCCTGATTCACACAGTCTCCTCTGAACAGTTGATGTTGAGATGTGTCTGTTACATAAACTATGTGAATAATTTATTTGGGCTGTATTTCTGAGGCTGGTAACTAATGAACTTATCCTCTGCAGCAGAGGTAACTCTGGGTCTTCTATTCCTGTGGCAGTCCTCATGAGAGCCAGTTTCACCAGGTTTTTGCGACGGCACTTGAAGAATCTTTCAAAGTTCTTGACATTTTCCGTATTGACTGACCTTCATGTCTTAAAGTAATGATGAACTGTAGCTTGGTCTTTTACTAAATAGTGCTATCTTCTGTATACCCCCCTACCTTGTCACAACACAACTGATTAGCTCAAAGGCATTAAGAAGGAAAGAAATTCCACAAATTAACTTTTAAGAAGGCACACCTGTTAATTGAAATACATTCCAGGTAACTACCTCATGAAGCTGGTTGAGAGAATGCCAAGAGTGTGCAAAGCTGTCATCAAGGCAAAGTGTGGCTATTTGAAGAATCTCAAATATAAAATATATTTTGATTTGTTTAACACTTTTTTTGTTACTACATGATTGCATGTGTGTTATTTCATAGTTTTGATGTCTTCACTATTATTCTACAATGTAGAAAATAGTAAAAAAAATAAAGAAAAACCTTTGAATGAGTAGGTGTTCTGAAACATTTGACCGGTAGTGTAGCTATACTTAAGAACAGAAGCAGCTCAATATTTCCCTGTCAAAACACTGGAGTGTATAATCATAATCATGACTGCATTTCTGGAACAGAAGGAATGGAGTGATTTCCCTATACTCTCCACATCAGATAAGGTGAAACTGCCTGTGACTATGAACCATTAACTTGATTGATCTGCAAATTGAACCAGGGAGCCACTTCAGTGCATCTCTAGCTGTTGTAGTGGGATGCGGGTATCCTTGCCTCCAAGGTAGGGTACTGGTGATTTTTGTTGTTGTAATTTTAATCTCAGACCAATCATTGGACCAGAGATAGCTGACCTAGCAGACCTATTAATTATCACTTTCACCTTAATAATCATCTTATCGTTCGAATTCGTCAACAAAGGGGAGGATGCTAAGATGACAATTACAGGTGAATGACCTCCAGATGATTTCTCGACGTGCTGCATGTCGGTTCCCGCAGTCAAAACAGAACGTCCCCCAGTTCAGTGGCAGAGCTGAATAGTTCAGTGACATATGTGTTGAGGCTCTGGTGACAGATCCCACGCCAAGCCACTTTTTCCTCCCTCTCTGCAGTTCCTAGTGATCTGGGTGATAAATGTCCCGACGCACAGGAGCATGGGAAAAACTCATTTCCTTCTTCCTTTGAAAAACGCCCCTAGAGCCTCATTCAGTAGGCGGTGGGCAGTGGGTACAGACACAGAGACCAGAGGGGAAACAGGAAAGATAACCTTACCATAACGCCCACCAGACATGGCGCCAACCCAGAAACTCACCTATTTGACAATGATTCTCTATAACATTAAAGGATATGGATCAGACGGACGCGTTTGAATGTTATGGTTTGAGTGGTATGACATTTGCGAGATGCTCGTGTCCACATAAAACCACACTGAACGCTCTTGTGTATCACATCAAACCACACCGAACACATTATAATAAACAACATGATAACGCAGTTTAGAAACACTCATCCGCATACACAACGGACGTTCATTGACTGCCATAGCGGTGTGTATACTTTAAGTAGTTGTACCTACTCAAAGCTGCTGTTCACAGGTGGCATCCTGTCTTCACTGGGCGATGCAGCACTGTTGATGACATCATTCAGGTTGGCCAGACCTTTCGTCTGCACCGTTGGTCAAGGGACTAGCGTCACAGGAGTCATAGCAGTGACCTCACCTGTTGGAAGACAATGGCCTGACCTAGGCCAGAGGGCTTGACCATCTCTTCTGATGCTCTCCTCCTCCCTTTGGAGAGATAGGTAGACCTTGTCACCATGGCCTGGTCTGTGTTGCGTATTTGAGCATCTCTCTCATTGAATGATCTCTGCAAGATAAGAACATGAAAAACACATTTAGGGAAATTGAAGAGAACATTGTTTGGATAGAAAAGTGAACAGTTTTTGCTTAGCGTAACAATTTCCAGTTAGAAGAGATGAGAAAAAAATAAGAAAAGCTCTGACGAAGGCCTTGAGGCCGATACGTAAAGCTTAATAAAGAGCAGTGATACTATCAAGAGCAGTGTGTTGGCTTTTTTATTTTTTCTCATCTTATTCAACTGTTACCAGGCACCTGCGACTGAAATGACTGCAACACTCAACAAAGAGCTGCAGTTAGTTTCAGAGTGGGTGTCAAGGAAGAAGTTAGCCCTAAATATTTCTAAAACTAAAAGCATTGTATTTGGAACAAAACACTCACTAAACCCTAAACTTGTAATAAATAATGTGGAAATTGAGCAAGTTGAGATGATTAAACTGATTAAACTGCTTGGAGTAACACTAGATTGTAAACTGTCATGGTCAAAATGATGCAGTGGTAGCTAAGATGGGGAGAAGTCTGTCTATAATAAAGCGATGCTCTGCCTTCTTAACAGTACTATCAACAAGGCAGGTCCTACAGGCCCTAGTTTTGTTGCACCTGGACTACTGTTCAGTCGGGTGGTCAGGTGCCACAAAAAAGGACTTAGGAAAATTGCAATTGGCTTAGAACAGGGCAGCACGGCTGGCCCTTGGATGTACACCGAGAGCTAACATTAATAATATGCATGTCAGTCTCTCCTGGCTGAAAATGGAGGAGAGATTGACTTCATTACTACTTTTATTTATGAGAGGTACTGACATGTTGAATGCACCGAGCTGTCTGTCTACTACATAGATGACTACATGGAACTCTATTCCACATCAAGTAACTGACGCAAAGCAGTAAAATGAGATTTAAGAAACAGATTAAAAAACACCTTATGGAACAGTGGGGACTGTGAAGCAACACAAACATTGGCACAAACACATGCACACACACACACACACACACACACACACACACACACACACACACACACACACACACACACACACACACACACACACACACACACACACACACACACACACACACACACACACACACACACACACACACACACTATACATACACATGGATTTATTATTGTAGATATGTGGTAGTGGTAGTGGTGGAGTAGGGGCCTGAGGGCACACAGTGTGTTGTGAAATCTGTGAATGTATTGTAATGTTTTAAAATTGTAAAAAAAAATATTTTGCTGGACCCCAGGAAGAGTAGGGGGATCCATAATAAATACAAAATACAAATACCTGCAACAAAGATGTGCGAGTACCATTTGAATTTTGAATCCCAGCTAGAAGAGATCAAATCCAACATACAGTTGTGGCCAAAAGTTTTTAGAATGAAACAAATATTAATTTTCACAAAGTCTGCTGCCTCAGTTTGTATGATGGCAATTTGCATATACTCCAGAATGTTATGAAGAGTGATCAGATGAATTGCAATTAATAACAAAGTCCCTCTTTGCCATGCAAATGAACTGAATCCCCCCCCAAAAATTCCACTGCATTTCAGCCCTGCCACAAAAGGACCAGCTGACATCATGTCAGTGATTCTCTCGTTAACACAGGTGTGAGTGCTGACGAGGACAAGGCTGGAGATCACTCTTTCATGCTGATTGAGTTTGAATAACAGACTGGAAGCTTCAAAAGGAGGGTGGTGCTTGGAATCATTGTTCTTCCTCTGTCAGCCATGGTTACCTGCAAGGAAACACGTGCCGTCATCATTGCTTTGCACAAAAAGGGCTTCACAGGCAAGGATATTGCTGCCAGTAAGATTGCATCTAAATCAACCATTTATCGGATCATCAAGAACTTCAAGGAGAGCGGTTCAATTGTTGTGAAGAATGCTTCAGGGCGCCCAAGAAAGTCCAGCAAGCGCCAGGACCGTCTCCTAAAGTTGATTCAGCTGCAGGATCGGGGCACCACCAGTACAGAGCTTGCTCAGGAATGGCAGCAGGCAGGTGTGAGTGCATCTGGGCACACAGCGAAGCGAAGACTTTTGGAGGATGGCCTGGTGTCAAGAAGGGCAGCAAAGAAGCCACTTCTCTCCAGGAAAAACAACAGGGACAGACTGATATTCTGCAAAAAGTACAGGGATTGGACTGCTGAGGACTGGGGTAAAGTCATTTTCTCTGATGAATCCCCTTTCCGATTGTTTGGAGCATCCGGAAAAAAGCTTGTCCGGAGAAGACAAGGTGAGCGCTACCATCAGTCCTGTGTCACACCAACAGTAAAGCATCCTGAGACCATTCATGTGTGGGGTTGCATCTCAGCCAAGGGAGTTGGCTCACTCACAATTCTGCCTAAGAACACAGCCATGAATAAAGAATGGTACCAAAACATCCTCCGAGAGCAACTTCTCCCAACCATCCAGGAACAGTTTGGTGACGAACAATGCCTTTTCCAGCATGATGGAGCACCTTGCCATAAGGCAAAAGTGATAACTAAGTGGTTCGGCGAACAAAACATCGATATTTTGGGTCCATGGCCAGGAAACTCCCTAGACCTTAATCCCATTGAGAACTTGTGGTCAATCCTCAAGAGGCGGGTGGACAAACAAAAACCCACAAATTCTGACAAACTAGAAGCATTGATTATGCAAGAATGGGCTGCCATCAGTCAGGGTGTGGCCCAGAAGTTAATTGACAGCATGCCAGGGCGGATTGCAGAGGTCTTGAAAAAGAACGGTCAACACTGCAAATATTGACTCTTTGCATCAACTTCATGTATTTGTCAATAAAAGCCTTTGACACTTATGAAATACTTGTAATTATACTTCAGTATTCCATAGTAACATCTGGCAAAATATCTAAAGACACTGAAGCAGCAAACTTTGTGGAAATTAATCATTTGTGTCATTCTCAAAACTTTTGACCACGACTGTACAGTGCATTCGGAAAGTACTAAGACCCCTTGACTTTTTCCACATTGTTACGTTACAGCCTTATTGTAAAATGGATTACATTCTGTTTTTTTCTCATCAATCTACACACAACACCCCATAATGACAAAGCAAAATTTACTAAATACAAAAAACTGATCACATTTACATTAGAATTCAGACCCTTTACTGAGTACTTTGTTGAAGCACCTTTGGCAGCAATTACAGCCTTGAGTCTTCTTGGGTATGACGGTACAAGCTTGGCACACCTGTATTGGTAGTTTCTCTCATTCTTCTCTGCAGATCCTCTCAAGCTCTGTCACGTTAGATGGGGAGCGTCGCTGCACAGCTATTTTCAGGTCTCTCCAGAGATGTTCGATCTGGGCTCTGGCTGAGCCACTCAAGGACATTCAGAGACTTGTCCAGAAGCCACTCCTGCTTTGCCTTGGCAGTGTGCTTAGGGCTGTTGTCCTGTTGGAAGGTGAACCTTTGCCCCAGTCTGAGGTCCTGAGCACTCTGGAGCAGGTTTTCATCAAGGATCTCTCTGTACTTTGCTCCATTCATCTTTACCTCGATCCTGACTAGTCACCCAGTCCCTGCCATTGACAAACATCCACACATCATGATGCTGCCACCACCATGCTCCACCGTAGGGATGGTGACAGGTTTCCTCCAGACAGGACGCTTGGCATGCAGGCCATAGAGTTCAATCTTGGTTTCATCAGACCAGAGAATCTTGTTTCTCATGGTCTAATAGTCTTTTAGGGGCCTTTTGGCAACCTCCAAGCGGGCTGTCATGCGCCTTTTACTGAGGAGTGGTTTCCGTCTGGCCACTCTACCATAAAGGCCTTATTGGTGGAGTAATGCAGAGATGGTTGTTTTTCTGGAAGGTTCTCCCAACTCCACAGAGGAATTCTGGAGCTCTGTTAGACTGACCATCGGGTTCTTGGTCACCTCCCTGACCAAGGCCCTTCTCCCCCGATTGATCAGTTTGGTCGAGCGGCCAGCTCTAGGAAGAGTCTTGTTGGTTCCAAACTTCTTCAATTTAAGAATGATGTAGGCCACTGTGTTCTTGGTGACCTTCAATGCTGCAGAAATATTTGGTACCCTTCCCCAGATCTGTGCCTCGACACAATCCTGTCTCGGAGCTCTACGGACAATTTCTTCGACCTCATGGCTTGGTCTTTGCTCTGACATGCACTGTCACCTCTGGGACCTTATATAGACAGATGTGTGCCTTTCCAAATCATGTCCAATCAATTGAATTTACCACAGGTAGATTCCAATAAAGTTGTAGAAACATCTCAAGGATGATCAATGGAAACAGGTCACCTGAGCTCAATTTCGAGTCTCATAGCAAAGAGTCTAAATACTTATGTAAATAAGGTATCTGTTTTTAAGAATTGTTATATATTTGCAAAAATGTTTAAAAAACTGTTTTCGCATTGTCATTATGGGGTATTGTGTGTAGATTGATGAGGATTTATTTTAATCAATTTTAGAATAAGGCTGTAATGTAACTTAACAAAATGTGGAAAAAAGGAAGGGGTGTGAATACTTTCTGAATGCACTGTATTTCCAATTTTCTTTCTGTGAATGTAGCTTTAACATCATCTGCACTGATCCATTCTAACACTAAGTGATCCATTATGCCAGGTACTAGGGCTATATGACAATATATACCATGATATATACCATGTGACGATAGAAAAACATCTATCGTTTCATATTATGCTCTATCATTTATTTTGTTTATGTCGCAAATCACACTCTTTACGGCAAACTTTTTCGGCAATTGGACAACGCGTTGCACATGCTGTGTGGAAGGAAATTTGCAACACAAACAAACATGGAAGAGAGTGAACGTGACACAGAGTACGGAGACACAGAGCTCATACCTAAAAGAGGGGCAACTTCGGTCGCATGGACGTGGTTTGGGTATGAAAAGTCTGACACGTACCAGAAAACCGTCCTCTGAAAAATGTGCCGCAGGCCGGTCCCGACAACAGGCTCAAACACCATGAACCTCTTTTACCACCTACGCAAGAATCATGTGAAACAGTACGGAGAGGCTACGGATGAGACCCAAAAGTACAGTCGAGTGCTCAAAACAAACCCCCCCAACGCAACGTTGCAAGAGGCTTCGAAGGAGATAACAGCTGCCATTACAACTTACATCTGCAAAGACATGGTCCCAATTTACACGGTCGAGAAACGGGGGTTTCGGGAGTAGGTGCTAACACTCGACCCAAGGTACCAAATGCAAATTGATATGTGACACGTATTTATGCCAAAATAACATGTAAAACAGACAAGCCCATAAATATATATATATATATATACAGTTGAAGTCGGAAGTTTACATACACCTTAGCCAAATACATTTAAACTCAGTTTTTCACCATTCTTGACATTTAATCCTAGTAAAAATTCCCTCTCTTAGGTCAGTTAGGATCACCACTTTATTTTAAGAATTTTAAATGTCAGAATAATAGTAGAGAATGATTTATTTCAGCTTTGATTTCTTTCATCACATTCTCAGTGGGTCAGAAGTTTAACATACACTCAATTAGTATTTGGTAGCATTGCCTTTAAATTGTTTAACTTGGGTCAAATGTTTCAGGTAGCCTTCCACAAGCTTCCCACAATAAGTTGGGTGAATTTTGGCCCATTCCTCCTGACAGAGCTGTTGTAACTGAGTCAGGTTTGTAGGCCTCCTTGCTCGCACACACTTTTTCAGTTCTGCCCACAGATTTTCTATGGGATTGAGGTCAGGGCTTTGTGATGGCCACTCCAATACCTTGACTTTTGTTGTCCTTAAGCCATTTTGCCACAACTTTGGAAGTATGCTTGGGGTCATTGTCCATTTAGAAGACCCATTTGCGACTAAGTTTTAACTTCCTGACTGATGTCTTGAGATGTTGCTTCAATATATCCACATAATTTTAATTCCTCAAGGATGCCATCGATTTTGTGAAGTGCACCAGTCACTCCTGCAGCAAAGCACCCCCATAACATGATGCTACCACCACCGTGCATCACGGTTGGGATGGTGTTCTTCGGCTTGCAAGCATCCCCCTTTTCCCTCCAAACATAATTATGGCCAAACAGTTCAATTTTTGTTTCATCAGACCAGAGGACATTTCTCTAAAAAGTACGATATTTGTCCCCATGTGCAGTTGCAAACCGTTGTCTGGCGTTTTTAATGGCGGCTTTGGAGCAGTGACTTCTTCCTTGCTGAGCAGCCTTTCAGGTTATGTCGATATAGGACTCGTTTTACTGTGGATATAGATACTTTTGTACATGTTTCCTCCAGCATCTTCACAAGGTCCTTTGCTGTGGTTCTGGGATTGATTTGCACTTTTCGCATTAAAGTACGTTCATCTCTACGAGACAGAATGCGTCTCCTTCCTGAGCGGTATGACGGCTGCGTGGTCCCATGGTGTTTATACTTGCGTACTATTTTTTGTACAGATGAACGTGGTACCTTCAGGCGTTTGGAAATTGCTCCCAAGGATGAACCAGACTTGTGGAGGTATACAATTGTTTTTCTGAGGTCTTGGCTGATTTCTTTTGACTTTCCCATGATGTCAAGCAAAGAGGCACGGAGTTTAAAGGTAGGCCTTGAAATACATTCACAGGTACACCTCCAATTGACTCAAATGATGTCAATTAGCCTATCAGAAGCTTCTAAAGGCATGACATCATTTTCGGGAATTTTCCAAGCTGTTTAAAGGCACAGTCAACTTAGTGTATGTATACTTCTGACCCACTGGAATAAGTGAAACAATCTGTCTGTAAACAATTGGTGGAAGAATTACTTGGGTCATGGACAAGGTAGATGTCCTAACCGACTTGCCAAAACTATAGTTTGTTAACAAGAAATTTGTGGAGTGGTTGAAAAATGTGTTTTAAATGAATCCAACCTAAGTGTATGTAAACTTTTGACTTGAACTGTATATATTTTAGGCCTATATTTATTTTGTTTGCAACTACAGTTGAAGTGTTTTCTATTTACCTTTTTAGATTTTATATATTAATATTTTGTTACATGCTTAATTGAAAATGTGCACAGGTTCTAAATAAAATAATCAAATATGAGTAAATACCTTTTTATTTGTTGAGTATAATTCAAAATGTAACAAGAAATAGGCCTTTACATGTGGTCATTTTATATAAACTATTTATTCATTGAATTTACAGAAAATGTGCTATATCGTGATATGTATCGTTATCGGGATATGAAATGACCTATTTCGGGATATGAGATGTTGGCCATATCGCCCAGCCCTACCAGGTACCGTACAGGCAATTGATATTACTCTAAGGCAGACTTGGGCTGTAGAGGAAATTCTCATGATCATGTTATTTCAAGGCTGTTAAGAATTAGAATGAGAGCTGGAGTACATCGCCCCTTCCTGTACCAAAGGATACTTCGGGGAGCCTGCATGGCCACAGCAGAATGTGGCCCAAATCATTAGGCCTGGCAAGGCCTTCAATAGAATAGGCTATACATAGTCTCTCAAACACATATTTACAGTATTTTTCAATGTACATTTCACTTTCCTTTAGGGATAGATTGAGGTTGACATTACTTATTTGAATAATTAGAAGACTATACATGCCTAACAAAATACTTTTGATTCTTCCAAAGTCTCTGTAATCAGAACTTGCGCCATATCATTGCAACAACAGTAATAGGTTCCCTCTTTGCACCATCACTGTGTCTCAAGTTACAAATTGTGAAATATAATGTTAATAAAATGTTAATGTTGCTGTGTGTGTGTGTGTGTGTGTGTGTGTGTGTGTGTGTGTGTGTGTGTGTGTGTGTGTGTGTGTGTGTGTGTGTGTGTGTGTACTTAGAGGCCCTCGCTTTCTGTGTTTCTAAGCCAGACCGACCAAGTCCTGCCCACCCTGCTGCAGGCACTAGCACAGCAAAGCTGACAATTATTATTTACCTCAGTGCCCTTGCTAGCAAGCTGACGGGATGGGCAGCATTTGTCTGGCTAATTTGCTTACTGAAGAGAAAGATGCATCCTGTATACCTCCAGATGACAGTCTTTCTGCAAAAGTTTATTAAAAATATATATAAAAAACTCATACTAACAATACATTGTGTCTTTGACATCAAGAGATGGTGGTGGTGTTGGCAGTGCACTCTTTCCCGACATTCATGTTTGGTCGAAATGCGAGAAGATGGGAGGAAAGTTGTACCACTTCGGGCAGACTGGGTTATGGGAACCCCTGACACTTAGTCATATGCGGGCCTCACTTAATCCCAAACAATTACGATGGCTACCAACAGTAGAAGAGTGGATTCGCCATGAAGCCGAGACTAAAAAACGTTTGTGTGGCCACAGTCAATGTAGGCTCCAAGTCCATTGACCCCACTGGTGTTACAGAGTCACGGCGGGCGGCTTCGGTTATGGATGTGAATTGGGTAAGTAGGTACTAAAGTGCCCAAAGAGTTTTGTCATGTTATGATGCTAGTAGATTATAAAAAAAACGAAGATAGCCAGCTATATAAGTGCACCGGGCCATGCAAAACGAACTGGCTCACATGGTGTTTGGGGATGGAATAAGCTAGCTCGCTAGCTAGCAAGCAGGCTAGCTACAACAACTCCAACAGAATACTGCACATTTTGCAGAAATCAATGGTCAAATAAATACCAATCGGATTAACGTCATTGTTTATTTCAAGGTATATCTTTATTTTTGCTGAACTGCCTGATCTTTATTGGCTGACAGAACTTGCAGGATTTCATGATAGCCAATGCTTGTGTCAGCCATTATCTAGATTTACTGCTGCTTGTAGTAGCACTCAGGTTTATGTGTGGCTAGCTATTGCTACCATAGTCCAACAACAGAGTTTTAGCGAGTTTGGTCATAGACGTTCCATGTCTACTATGATGGTAAAGGTTTATCTTGATTTTGTGTAACAGTACGAGAAATGCTGATGTGCTGAACTGCTAATAATTGATGTGTTTCAAGGCTGCTAGTTGTTAGCTAGTAGGGGTATGCCGGCAGGGGTGTAAAAGGGGCTATGCTAGAAGCCTGCACGCTGTATACGTAAAAATATATATATATATTTTAGCTGATACAGAATAAAGAAATCAGAGGATATGGTCAGATGATAAGTGGGCTTTATTCAGAGTGCAATTTTTATTTTAAATGTTTTTACAATATGAGGAATCTGTATGATGTGAGTCTTTACCATTTTATTCACTCCTGCTCGCGTAGTGCTTCTCTTTACGTCATGACTTCGGTCAAACTCGGATAAAATATACATTTCTCTCAAAATACAAATGTCGTATTTGGGACTTTTTGTTGGAAGGACAAAACAAATCAGAATATTTAACAGCAACCTAATTCTGCAATCTTCCTTTTAAAATATAAACTAATGCTTGTTTTATTCGTATGTTTTTATAAAGTAAACTGTATCATCAGGACTGACGCAAATGGGGATCAAACGAAAACATTTCCAATCAGTACATCTCCAGAGCAGAGAAGTGATGACACTGCCCCCGGTTTGGGGCAAGCCCCTCACTGACTGTGTCTCTGACTCATCCCAGGATCCTCTCATGATGTGGTCACCTCATATACCTCCATCCTCATCACTGAATGTTATTCACCCACTGGGTGAAAGGCTGTGGCTGCACCATCCCTTTGAGACTCATCTCAGATTGATGTTGTGGATAGGCAAAGGACGAACCCATGGGGGTGCCTGTAAATGGCTTCTGAACGCTACAATATGCAGATAATGAGGGATATCACCCTGTAACACAGATGGTTCTGTCAAGTTAACCTCTTGGGGTTGTTTTGGATAACATCCTCATTTGAATGCTCCCTCTTCTGACCATTGAGTGTTGCCCTCAACAACTTCATCAGCTGTTGTACAGCAGCAGTTGATCAGAGACCAACTGAACCGAAAGCTTGTACTGTACTCAAATACCACTAGTTGTACACAAACATTTAAAACCGGCAAAATGTTCTTTGAAAGACCTGACAATTAGTCTAGTTAACAGTTTTTCTTCTCTGGTGAGAACTGAGTGGCTCTGTCTTGACCTTCATTAATTTCAAGTCCAATAACTCAAGGGAGGATGTTCAAAGTGACAACATCCCACACAGACAAAGGTCAGGCCAGCCGACACAGACCAATGGAACTGTAGCAAGACCAGCTCAGCGGCTATCCATCCACAGGCAAGACAGCATTCTGGGTGAGGACAGAGGGACATGCATGGTGTGGAATGGAGCGACAGCGCTGGGGAAGAGAGAAGCAGCTGGAGAATTGGAGAAGGACTCGAAGAAAAGGAGCTTCAGTACACAGTGTAGGACAGAGAGGCACCAACAGACCCTTTAGTATCCATCCAAAAATAATGCGGCCATTCTGACTTTGTGCACAGTTAGGTCAGGTCTGGGCTGGGAAAACTCTGGAAGACCTTCTGTCTCGATGGCATCATGGAACACATTCCAGTGAGTAGTATCCATTGATCCAACAAATGACCCTTAGGGATGGACCAATGTAGCCCACTGCCCAAGCTTTGCCAATGCTATGGAATGGTCAATAAAAAAAGACCCACAATTCATAAAGAGGCCAGAGGATTTGATAGCCCATGTAATCTCCAGTGAGAATCTCATATCTTAGACATCGAAGCTTATGAGACTGGAGCATTCAAAGTCCAAGCGACCACTTGCCTCAGCTTGGACCAGATCCTAGAACCTTTTGACATTGATGTCAACAAGACAGGCTGCTCATTGAAATAAACTCTTTCCCCTCTATGGCTTGAGTCATGTTCTCACAATAACCAATACATGTGTAGCAAAACAGTGGTCAGCATTTAAGAGGCTCAGACAAATGAAAGGGGATCATTCATGAGTATTATCAAAGGGGTTCCGTGATGTAAAACATCCAAATGCAATAACAAGTTCGATACTGAAATATTAGGGAGTATTGTTCTCTTCCATGTATGCCCTTGTGAACTTAAATCACAATGTAAACAAGAGAAGCAACAAAAGACGCAACTCAGAACATCTGATGACACGAAAAGCATATAAAAAAATACCTGTGGCTGAGTTGAAGTGTTTATTGATAGGTTGTAGCCAAGGTTTCCTGCTGTGGGGTGTCTGTCTTTCTACCCTGACTCGCAGCAGCACCAGCCATGGCTTAGGACTGTTGGGCACCTCAGCCCCACTGACCATGTCTAACCCCATCCCATTGCCAGAACACCTGAGGTTATCTGCCTGGCTAGCTACCTCCCATACAGCATATTAAAATAAGCCCTATTCCTCTCCCCAATGGCAGGGCTCTCAGCTGTTGTCACTACAATCCTCAACCACTGCTACTTCCCCTCGGAGGCAAAGCAGAGTAATCCCATTTACTGTCTCGCTCTTTCTATCATTTTCTCTCTATCACTCTCTTTCTATTGCTCTCGCTCTCTCTTACTATTGCTCTTGTTTTTCATATTGCTCTTTTTATTTAAATCTTTCTAATCTCTCTCTCTCTCTCGCTCTCTCCTTGGCCCATATCACCATTTTGAATATTAATAAGGCCTTTCTGATGAGCATGCTAAATGGGTGTCATGATGATTTGGCTGGATTGTCTTTGATAAACTAGAAGTACAACGGGACAAGGAGGGAAAGCGGTGATGTAGTAAATAATCATTGTGTAGTAAATAATCATTGTGGAATCTGAAAAGACACATACTCCGAAAGCATTATGGTGGATGTACTACGTGCACATGCTAAAAGAAAGGAATGAGGAGGGTAGATAACTAAGTGTGTCATTGTAGAAAAGTATTTATAAACAAAAAATCCAATCTCTTCGTTCATTTTTGTTCTATTATCTATAGAATAGGCCATAATTGATTTTGGCCCAATAGGCCTGGCATATTCCCACGTTCAAGGAGCTTTCCTAAAATTCCAAAAATGAATTCAAAAGGCACTAATAAGTCATTTTCATTTAATTTGTATTTCATTCCAAGTAAGTCTCAGCCTATATGTGCAATTTATAGACTATAATGATTAAATAGAACAAAATGTTGTTTAAAAGATGAGTGCTTTATGTCCCTACCAGCCTATTGTGTCACACTCGCAAATGCCTCACAATGTATTTCTTTGTAGGCTATAGCCTTGAAATAATTGAAATAATAAAGCCTAAATAATTTATTTTAGGCTTCCTGTCTGGCTCCTGACCTATTTAGAGTGTTTATATGCTGTTTAATATGACATGTGGCCTATTTGAAATGATGTGCGCTTCTTACATTCACCTTTTTTCCATGTTTATTCAAATACTTTTCATTCAAATGCAAATGGTTCGGTTTCAATACTTCAAAACCAAATGGTAGGTCCAGGTACTCACAAAAATAGAGAGTGCTGGTTAAATTGTGGTTTTAATGAATGGAGTGAATGGTAATTTGGTCCCCAATTACCAAACTGACATAACCTGAGAACGATTGGGAAATGATGTAATTTGTAATTCAAAATGGGGGCGATGGGGCTGAAGCATCCCATTCAGTCCTGACAGATTCTTCCGTTTACATGCAGAATCTGTCCATGAGAAATTAGATTCAGGCTAAAAGCTTCCCCCGAAATAGATGTTTAAGCCAACCTGTAACTTTTATATTTTATATCGCAAAATTGTGTGATTTGCATAAAAGTATGCAATTTTCAATCTGTCTTCACTTTACAAATATATGATGTTTCTGTTTGGACGTTCTTAAGAGCACATTTTCCCTTGCAGTAAAAACTGTGGTGGGAAAGGACGCACAGTAAATTGATTTAGTGTCTGTCTCCTCTCCATGGACTCCTTCTTAAACAGTCAAAATGCAAGGCAAGGGTATTCCAATCCCAGTCAATAAGATTAAATCATAAACAACATTAGTTCATTTGTCAGGAAGCGGCGTTGTTTTCTATAATCACATAATGGGTTACCCAGTACGAAATGTGAAGATCATTTTCCTTTGTTTGTTTTTCTTCTCATATTATTTTGGCTCGGTCTACACATGCTGCCTCACTGCATCGCACATGAAACACAGGATAATAGGAAACAGTGACTTCTTTATTTGATAGTCCCCCTTTCGATTTCTGCAACTTTCCTACAAGCACGTGAGACAAAGCCTAGTGCATAAGCCAAAGCCATTGTGTATTTGCTTGTAATAATATGTAATGGACCAGATGTCCAGGCCTAAATGTGAACCATTTTTACCTCTCTTTTCAAAATGTCAAAGAAGATATTACACCTGCGAGTTCACAAGCTATCCTGAGCATATCAGTACTAAGTCCGGTTGAATTTAACCGAGCTTCTATGTTGGTGTGTTGCAGTAAAATCTGCTCGTCAACAGAAATGACGGGAGGATAAAATGCCATGCAATAATTAATTGATCATAGCAGGTTTAGCCCGAAAAATCACACATTCACTGCCTCCGGAGGGGTTTGTGAGCTTGGCTCATTCTAGGCCAAGTGTCCACAGCACATCTGAGCTCTGACTGGCACAGCCTCTGTCCCCACAGTCCAGACACTGTGAGGCCTGCAGGGTTGGCATAGCAGGCATTGTTCCCCGTGTCAGCCCCAGAGCACCAACTCATCTGGCTCTGCTGTCAGCCTTGCCCACAGATAAAGACCACCACCCACGCTCTGCTGCTGTCCCAGCTCTCAGCCCCTGCTTACGCCCCACACACGGGAGTCAAAGGAGGGAAACGACGGTCCACCCAGCTCACACAGCCTAGAGACGGGTGAGACTTGTGGAAATCAGGGACCAGCTCTATAATCTGCACTAAATCTGCCCGGCCAGCTTTATCTGTCTTTTGTTATTAGCGTTGGGACTGTTGAATGGCGAGGGGTCACGAGGGTAAGACTTATTTTCCTGCATTTGCTCAAAAGGGGGGGGGGGGGGGGGGGGGGAGAGCAGAGTGCGGCCCGGGGCACACCCCCACTCTGATATTTTTGGATGATCTTTTTTTCCCAACTTTTCCTTTCTCCTGAACCCAAATAAAGTATGTGATGGATGAGCGAGCAGCGGCAACACCTCCCCCATCAATCGAAGAGAGCAAGAGTTCTGTGCGGAGGGAGGCCGATCCCCTTCACAGGCCTCCAGAGTACCCTGTACACCCCCCCCCACATCTCAGCAACACATACACACAGCTCCCCCATAGTCCCGCCAACCTCCATCCCCCAGCCCACAGAGAGCTGATTTCAAACATCATGTAAAATGGCCATAACCCAGACAGGAAGGGGAGAGAATAAAAAAAAGAGTGAAAGCCGGGAAAGAAAAGGGGGTAAAGAAGGAGCATGCAGAAACAAGACACCAAATGGTCCTGGTTAGCCGCGGCAGAACAGAGAGATCCACAGAGTCCCCGGCTGTGGTAGGTTCTCTCTCTCTCCTTTGTGCACACCAGTACAAGCAGCGAATTCCAAGAGGATGCCATCATCAGGAGCAACGAAAAGACAGGGAAGTAGTTTAGTAACAACCCACTTTCACAGGGGACCAAGAAACGCACACACACACGTGCACAAACACGCACACACATACAGAAGGAACAGAAAGAGAGCAATCCTGACAGGATACCATAGTGGGAGGGGGTTTCTCTCAAATTAAAATCAAATCAGAAATTTTCTGTCCAAAAATAATGCAGAAAAATTAATCCATGCTTTTGTTACTTCTAGGTTAGACTACTGCAATGCTCTACTTTCTGGCTACCTGGATAAAGCACTAAATAAACTTCAGTTAGTGCTAAATATGGCTGCTAGAATCCTGACTAGAACCAAAAAATTTGATCATATTACTCCAGTGCTAGCTTCCCTACACTGGCTTCCTGTTAAGGCAAGGGCTGATTTCAAGGTTTTACTGTTAACCTACAAAGCGTTACATGGGCTTGCTCCTACCTATCTTTCCGAGTTGGTCCTGCCGTACATACCTACACGTACGCTACGGTCACAAGACGCAGGCCTCCTAATTGTCCCTAGAATTTCTAAGCAAACAGCTGGAAGCAGGGCTTTCTCCTATAGATCTCCATTTTTTGGAATGGTCTGCCTACCCATGTGAGAGACGCAGACTCGATCTCAACCTTTAAGTCTTTACTGAAGACTCATCTCTTTAGTGGGTCATATGATTGAGTGTAGTCTGGCCCAGGAGTGTGAAGGTGAACGAAAAGGCTCTGGAGCAACGAACCGCCCTTGCTGTCTCTGCCTGGCCGGTTCCCCTCTCTCCATTGGGATTCTCTGCCTCTAACCCTATTACAGGGGCTGAGTCACTGGCTTACTGGTGCTCTTTCATGCTGTCCCTAGGAGGGGTGCGTCACTTGAGTGGGTTGAGTCACTGACGTGATCTTCCTGTCTGGGTTGGCGCCCCCCCTTGGTTTGTGCCGTGGCGGAGATCTTTGTGGGCTATACTCGGCCTTGTCTCAGGATGGTAAGTTGGTGGTTGAAGATTTCCCTCTAGTGGTGTGGGGGCTGTGCTTTGGCAAAGTGGGTGGGGTTATATCCTTCCTGTTTGGCCCTGTCCGGGGGTATCATCGGATGGGGCCACAGTGTCTCCTGACCCCTCCTGTCTCAGCCTCCAGTATTTATGCTGCAGTAGTTAATGTGTTGGGGGGCTAGGGTCAGTTTGTTATATCTGGAGGACTTCTCCTGTCTTATCCGGTGTCCTGTGTGAATTTAAGTATGCTCTCTCTAATTCTCTCCTTCTCTCTTTCTTTCTCTCTCTCGGAGGACCTGAGCCCTAGGACCATGCGTCAGGACTACCTGGCATGATGACTCCTTGCTGTCCCCAGTCCACCTGGCCTTGCTGCTGCTCCAGATTCAACTGTTCTGCCTGCGGCTATGGAACCCTGACCTGTTCACCGGACGTGCTAAAAAAGCCAACTGACATTTACTCCTGAGGTGCTGACTTGCTGCACCCTCGATAACTACTGTGATTATTATTATTTGACCATGCTGGTCATTTATGAACATTTGAACATCTTGGCCATGTTCTGTTATAATCTCCACCCGGCACAGCCAGAAGAGGACTGGCCACCCCTCATAGCCTGGTTCCTCTCTAGGTTTCTTCCTAGGTTTTGGCCTTTCTAGGGAGTTTTTCCTAGCCACCGTGCTTCTACACCTGCACTGCTTGCTGTTTGGGGTTTTAGGCTGGGTTTCTGTACAGCACTTTGAGACATCAGCTGATGTACGAAGGGCTATATAAATACATTTGATTTGATTTGGGGTTTCTCTCCTGGTTCAGACCAATCTGGAGTGATGACGAGTTAATTCAGCCCTTGCATTGTTCTATTGCATTAGTGACTATGACTAGACTAGACCAGGGATGGGGATCAATCCCCCCCCTCCAAAAAAAAAGAAAGAAAGTATATATTTTCACTGATAGTCACTCAGGTCTCAACTTACTGTTGGTGCAAATTCTGAATTTGGTTGTGCATCAGTTTTTATCTTGTTATGTCAGTCACTGAAAGTCACTCAGTTAGCCCATGTCAGCTACATTTTTCCCGATTGGTAAGTTTGTCTAGCGACCAGCTACCTAAACTTCGAATTAGAGCCCGGGGAGCCCACATTGATTTTGTTAGTCAGTCTCACTCAAATATATTAAAAACTGCAAACATTTCTCTCTACCCTATGGCAAAATGTGTAGAATTGCAGCAAACAAACTTTAAAACAGCAAAATTTACTCTGAAACTTGATGAGTTCAGATATTTGTGGCCCCCACCAGCATCAAAGTTGCCCATCCCTGCTGTAGACAAACAATGAAAAGCACATGTAAAAACAAAACAGCATTGGGATGTCCTTTCATGGCCACCATCAAAAACAGCAAGACAAAACACAACAGAACAGCTGTGAAATGAGACAGTTCTACAGCAGTGGTTCCCAACCAGGGGTACTAGGACCCCTGGGGGTACTTGGCCTAACCACAGGGGGAAATTGAGGAGACTCATGAGACCATAGGCCTACTGGGCGGAGGCACAGAATTATCTACACGGAACAAAAATATAAACACAACATGTAAAGTGTTGGTCCCATGTTTCATGAGCTGAAATAAAAGATGGCAGACATTTTCCATTTGCAGATTTTGTACACAAATTTGTTTACATCCCTGTTATTGAGCATTTCTCTTTTGCCAAGATAGTCCATCCACCTGACAGGTGTGGCATATCAAGAAGCTGATTAAACAGCATGATCAATACACAGGTGCAACTTGGGCTGGGGACAATAAAAGTCCACTCTAAAATGTGCAGTTTTGTCTCACAACACAATGCCACAGATGTCTCAAGTTTTGAGGGAGCATGCAATTGGCATGCTGACTGCAGGAATGTCCACCAGAGCTGTTGCCAGAAAATGTAATGTTAATTTCTCTACCATAAGCCGCCTCCAACATAATTTTTGAGAATTTGGCAATATGACCAACCGGCCTCACAACCGCAGACCACGTGTATGGGGGCGAGCAGTTTGCTGATGTCAACGTTGTGAACAGAGTGCCCCATGGTGGCGGAGGTTGGGTTATGGTATGGGAAGACATAAGCTACGGACAATGGACACAATTGTATTTTATCAATGGCAATTTGAATGCACAGAAATACCGTAACGAGTACCTGAGGCCCATTGTGAGGCCCATTTCCTTTAAGGTATCTGTGACCAACAGATACATATCTGTATTCCAAGTCATGTGAAATCCATAGATTAATGACTAATTTATTTATTTCAATTGACTGATTTCCCCATATGAACTGTAACTCACTCAAATCTGAGAAATTGTTGCATGTTGCGTTTATATTTTTGTTCAGTATATTTTGGTCCATTTAGGCACCGCAGTGAATTTTTCAGAGCTCTGACTACAATCTGGTGATGCTGAAGAAGTTCTTTGAGAAGTCCTCGGGAGAACTCAGCCAGTCCAAGACTGGAGAGAGAGAGAGAGATGTGGGCTGGATAACATGCACAGTTGGGCCCACCCATTAATTGGGAGTTCAAAACGGAGCTGAGTCTCAGGCTGGTCAGAGGCCCAGAGGGAAACCTGCCACTGGCACTGGGTGACTGGCTGTGTGATCTGCAGATGGCTGAGGTTTCGATGCAATCTGGACACAGACGTAGAGTCACTAGAGTGGGACTCTCTTACTGACTCAGAACCCTTCCAACCCACAGGCTCATTAGAGAGTGCTCATTTGCAACCTGTGTCTGTAGCCGTATGCTCTGGAGGTTTATTGAACTCTGGCAAAACCAGGGCAATCAGATTTCAGACGAGATGGGTGGATGATCTGAAGGTCTGGAGTTTTTTGGGATTGTTGATGTTGGGACATTGTTGTTGTTCTTGTGGGGGCAGACGGAAGCTTCCTGTATGACACTACGGATTAGTTTAGGGCTGACGAAAGCTGACGACAGTCCTCGTCAGAAGCAGGACCCAGGGGGATTCATTCACAGGGTATCAGTCCACAGTAGAGTGAATGAAAGAGACGCAATTGGGTTTAGAGTAAAGAGAGAGAAATTAGCAAGCTCCCAACAGAAAGAGGCTAACAGCTGCGAACATTTTCCATTTGAAGTGAAACATTCCAGCGCTCGGCCCTCTCCACTCCAGCGGCCTTCCTCTCATTTCCCTGTGGTATTTGTACCCAGCTGAGATCCAGATACTGTGAGCAGAGCTGCAAACTTTCCCAAGGATACCATCCAACCACATGCCGCCGCTCTCCCTCGGCTGGCGGCTCTGCCCAGTCCCGCACCTCGTCGGCTGGAATACTCCCTCACCGACAGTTTGCATTTCCCTCAGGAAGACTTAGCCATTCCTGCCCCTTGTCCTTGTCCAAACGTATAAACAAGCCACCTCCGCCCTGCGGCACCTCTTTATCACTCAGTAGGATCACTGCATTGTTTCTACTGTATGTTGGTCTATTTTCAGTCATTGGTTGACATAGGCCCAGCTCTTGCATGTTACGTAGTGGCTGCATCCTGAGTTAATCCATAAATCATATGAGAGTAACACAACAGATTACAATTCAGCAACAATTGACTACAGTACATTTCAGTGATACAAGTCTGCCTCTGATACTCTGTAGCCATGTATGTTAGCTGGATATTGGCTTTCCATTGTGAGTGTAACGTAATGCCCTTGCCTCAGCCAGTTGCTACAGACTGAACAGCACAATCACAGACATAAGAGGGGAGAGGAGGAAGTGCTTGCGCTATGGCTGGAACGATCGGTGAGACAGGAACGTGTGGGTGTGCATGTGAGCCGGGGTGGCTGTGCTGTGCTCTGTGCTGAGGCCCATGCTGTGTGTGAGGCCTTTTATACACACCCAGACAGCACATGAACTACCTCCACAGCTTGGTTTTTTTTGTCCTTTGGCGGACACGCCGCCAGAGGACAGCTCTATACTTGTTGTCGTGTTGTCTGTGCAAAGAAGTAAATACTTTGCTAAGCCGTGTCTCAAAACTACCTCCGCTTATTATTCTTGTCGTCTCTAGAGGATTTAGAGAACCTAGTGGGGGGCCTTTTCAGTTGAGAGGATACGAACATGAGAGAGACAGTACCAGTAAAACTAAAATGAGAGCACACATTTCCCGTTACATACCTGTACATGAATTCCCCCTCACAGTTGTTGTGTGAGGCCTTGTGGTGTTAGTGAGTTCACAACTCACAAGTCTGCCTTAGGCATGTAACATATAAACATTAAATGGTGAAAGAGAAAGTAGAATATTACAAAACCTTGGAACGGTTTAAGGGCAGCACTTCTAAGAACTGCATGCACCATGTGTTAGAGAACACAATTTCCTGAGCTCTCCTTTTCAGATTCTTTTCTATGACATGAATCTGTATATTTTCTTCTGGATCGATAAAAAGTAGAAGGCCTAACCTTCTCTCTAGCAACCCCCCCTCCCTTCCCTCTCTTGGCAGTAGGTATTGTTTTGTGGAAATAATGATTGTGACAAGGCAAACAAACAAAGGGCCAAGCTTTGAATACCTGACATCAGTGCCTCCTCTCTTGTATTAATTGGCCTTTTGATCTTCAAGTTTGATTGTGCCAAGCCACACTGCATCTTTAAGAGGGGGCAGCTCTCTCCAGCAGTCACTGAAGGCGAGTTATATAACACCCCCTCCTCTTTTGGGCACATGTCTCAGAGTGTGACTGCCATGAGGTAGTCACAAAAGAGGGGACAGAGGGACCATCTGAATGTGGAACACTGGAGGGGGTGGTAGGGCAGAGGAGACATGCTGCCTCCCCAGAACATCACTCCCTCCCGCCCCCAGCCTCCCGTCCCTACTCCATGGACAATGGGACTGTTCACCCAAAATAGTACCTTCCTTCACTGAGGCTTCCTGCCTGTATCCTGGGGTTGCAATATTTCTTGCCTGGTATCAATAGCTGATTCCAGCGGATTTATATCTCCATATGGGGAACCTCCGCATCTGCCTTTGACCGAGCGAGTGGACAAGGCATGCTCAGTTGAGGTTCTTCTCCAGGCACCTGCAGGCGAGGCGGGCTGCTCAGTGGGGCTGTGGAGCTCTGGGCCTAATTGTGACAAAGACAACTATCTGTGACTATCTGATCACAGCTACCAGAGCAGCATCTGCATCGCCCAGCAGACCTCAGAGAGAGAGAGAGAGAGAGAACGAGAGAGGGAGAGATGAACTGAGAGAACTGAGAGTCACAGACGGGCACAGCAGTTCTCTGTTCGCCTGCCCAGTCTGTGTGTCCGGGTGCACGTGAAAGCTGTATCTGAGGGACAGGCAGATGGACAAACTGACTTTGTTTTGCTCTGTCAATTCACACAGCTGGCCAACAGACGATATAAGATTGGTAGGGTCTGACAGAATTAGACGACATGGGCAGGCGTCTATGTGGCATGATAGCAAAACAACAATGAATACACATGCCGGTGAAAACACCCCAACACCCGCACAAACACAAATCTTTAAATAGGCTTAGTTTTCAGAATTCCCCTAAACTTTTGGCCTGAGGTGCATAAACAAAGTGAAAAGGAAGTACAAGCTATATTCAAAAAGACAGAAAAAAAATTACATTTGCATATGCTCTACAAGTCCGTTGAGGAGAAATTGAAAGCTGACTTAGAGAAACTAAACTGACATTAAGTGAATTTATTCAAATCATCACAAAACACTAGAAAATACAGCCTAGATATTGTTTGCGCTTTATGAAATGTGACATGACTGCAACAAATGTCGGCTACTACAAATGGTAAGGGCCAAAATGACTTTGAAAATACATTTTTACTGTCGCTTTGACATTTAGATAATAATTCCCTATTGATATTTTTATATTGCCAAATGTTTATCAACCAGAAGAACTCTGCCACACATAAATCATTAACATGATAACCTTTATATCTCCTTGCTCTTTTATCCATTGAATAATTGAGTTATGGGAGCTGTTCATTTCAGGAAAATGTTCTAAGAAATACTAATTATATGCACATGAATTCAATATCAAATAATTACCTCCATGTTGACTGGGGGAAAGAAAACAGGAAAAACAACTATCTAGTTCACAAATCTGACCTATTTCTTTATTTAGTCGGGCTATAGTAGCCTAATTGCAATGTCTGGAAATGTTATCGTATAAAGAAACAGTGTTTTTTTACTCAATAGTCCTATTTGCGTCCATTGGCTAACAGCCAAAAGTTTATTGCAATCATAGAACAGCCCACATTTCCCCCAATTACTGTTCTGTATGGAGCTCTTATTATAAGCACATCATTGTATTAGACATTTTCTGACATGGTCTGTATGATCGCCGTCCCAGCGCCAGTCAGTTGAAGTGTTCTGAGTGGACAATTGACCTTTTCAACCCTATTTTGAAGTAACTAATTGGAAGCCTTTCATTGGTCAACATCATTCTTGTCCACTCCCATCATGCAGTTATGGTCCTAACAAAGCAAATCCTGAATGTATATCTAAGGTTGGACATAAGCCGTCTGTTTTCAAACCTTCACCCTTCACAATCGTTCGCTGATTCCCATTCAAAATATGATAAAACAGTGGCATATAAAAAGGCAGCCAAGGGAGGCCTTTTCTGTTGCAAAAAATGTGCAAACAATATATAAAAAGCTCAGAAAACCACATAAAGGGGAGCAGTATGGCATCTCTCTGAAGGATTCTCAGAAAAACAGCCCCTCTCCTGCCGCAACCTAAAGCCAGGACCTGTCCTCCACAAGATCTTTTCGTAGAATACAAAAAGAAACCTATTTTGTCTACTATTGTACAGACAATGTTTGTAAGAGCTGTTTGGCTCTGTGTTACACTCAGTTCCTGCTTGAGGGCCTCATTCATGGGGCTGGAAATATGATGTGGTGAGGAGAGGCGAGCCAATACATATGGCGCTGTACGTACAGCCCTGTCCCCGTTGTCTGAAGTGCATTCAAACCACGTCCTACAGAGAGCCTCATTATGCTACACACACAGAGAACACACACACAGGCAGTGACTGTGGCTCCGACTACTACTTCAGTGACTGGGAATCCCTGTCCCTGGAGGACCACCGGGATGCAGCAGCACACGCCTGGTCTGGTCTGCCTAGTGCTTAGTCTCCATGACTGCTGGGAATGAACTCTCAGGAAAATACATAGTTTTACATCTGTTTAAAACCAGTTTAGTATTACAGCAGTAGCTGTGAGTGGGTAAAATCAACCTATGTGTTGTGATAATTGCATTGTTTGCTCTATAACCTGTTAGTTCATATGCCCTGACAGCGGGATATATAGGCCTAAAGGCCGAGACAATAAGAAGACACAGTGGCAGAATACATTCAACCACACCTTTGTTTTATCACAAACCCGGATAGCAACCTCTGCCTACTGAAGTCCACGAAGCATATTGCATGTAACAGACAGTTACATGACCTACAGCATGGTCAAGCAAGTTAATGTTACCGACATTTTCGGACCACTAAACAACTATTGATTTAGAACCACGGAGAGTTACCGCAAGTCGCAAAGAAAACAGGAGCTGCCTCCACTATTCCAACACCATTTCAACTTCATTAAATCACCTCTGCTCACCTCTGTCTAATACAGTGACATCTAAAAGATACCAAAAACAATTTAGTCCAATCATCGTAAGTTAAATATGATGTGGCTGTGCATGGTTCTGATTTCTGTGTGTGTGCGCGTGCGTTCAAGTAAAACAACATGTTGACTTACCCTACTTGTCAAGAAACGCCAATGCATTCTCCTCTCTTTCATGTTGACGAAACGGTCTATCACTCTGTCATACAGTACACTATTAAATTTTTTTTGGCCTAGGTTACCTGGCTAAAATGCTTGCTCGCTAGCCTAACTTCCATTCATGGGCAATGTTAGTTAACATTAGATTTCTACATCTAGCTACATATTGAACTTCCATCCTCTCAGGCCAGGGGCACAACAAGCTGGCTTCACTTGACACTATTTTTGGAACGTGCCAGGATCATTCACAATGCTACGGCCGGCAACAATGTCATACTCGTTTGGACCAGGCAGCATCAGATAGATGGCTTACACGAAGAGAGACAGAGGGGCGCTGTTTCACTCGCTCGGATGCTTTCTCCTGTGAGATACATTCAGCCTCTTGCGAATTGAAGGAAAATGATGTTTGTTTATTTTTTTCTTGGTACATTATTTGGGGAAGACTGGCTTCCTTTGGCATCCATGAATACACACCACTGTGTACAGTAGGCCGATACTAAATGGATGTACAGTAGGTCATTAGCTGTCATTAACATTATGTTAATATATGTAGCTTAAGAAACAAGGTTCATGAAATGAATAACTTGCTAGTGACAATCATATTCTGACTAACTCTGAAACTCATTTAGATAATACCTTTGATGATACAGTGGTAGCAATACATGGTTATAACATTTATAGAAAATATAGAAATGCCAATGGTGGAGGTGTTGCTGTTTGTAGTCAGAACCACATTCCTGTAAAGCTTAGAGAAGAGATCACGTTAAATACTGTTGAAGTAATATGGCTACAGGTTTATCTGCCTCACCTAAAGCCCATTATTGTGGGAAGCTGCTATAGACCACCAAGTGCTAACAGTCAGTATCTGGATAACATGTGTGAAATGCTTGATAATGTATGTGATATCAACAGAGAGGTTTATTTTCTGGGTGATTTAAATATTGACTGGCTTTCATCAAGCTGCCCACTCAAGAAAAAGCTTCAAACTGTAACCAGTGCCTGCAACCTGGTTCAGGTTATCAGTCAACCTACCAGGGTAGTTACAAACAGCACAGGAATGAAATCCTACACATGTATTGATCACATCTTTACAAATGCTGCAGAAATTTGCTTGAAAGCAGTATCCAGATCCATCTGATGTAGTGATCACAATATAGTGGCCATATCTAGGAAAAACAAAGTTCCAAAGCCTGGGCCTAATATAGTGTATAAGAGGTCATACAATAAGTTTTGTAGTGATTCCTATGTTATTGACGTAAAGAATATCTGTTGGTCCGTGGTGTGTAATGAGGAGCAAACAGACATTGCACTTCAAACTTTTATGAAATTGTTTATTCCAGTTACTAATAAACATGCACCCATTAAGAAAATGACTGTAAAACTGTTAAATCCCTGTGGATTGATGAGGAATTGAGAAATTATATGGTTGTGAGGGATGAGGCAAAAGGAATGGCAAATAAGTCTGGCTGCACAACCGATTGGCAAACTTATTGCAAATTGAGAAATCATGTGACTAAACTGAATAAAAAGAAGAAGAAACTATACTATGAAACCAAGATAAATGAAATAAAGAATGATAGTAAAAAGCTATGGAGCAGCTTAAATGAAATTCTGGGAAAAAAGGGCACCTCAGCTCCATCATTCATTGAAACAGATGGCTCATTCATCACAAGACCAACTGATATTTCCAACTACATTAATTATTTTTTCATTGGCTGTAACGAACGTCGTCGGGAGAAGGAGAGGAGGACCAAGGTGCAGCGTAGTAAGTGTTCATTATTTTCATAAAACAACTGAACACTGAACAAAACAGACAAACGAACAGTCCTGTAAGGTGACGAAAAACACTAAACAGAAAATAATCACCCACAACTCAAAGTGGGAAAACAGGCTACCTAAATATGGTTCTCAATCAGAGACAACGATAGACAGCTGCCTCTGATTAAGAAACCACACACACGGCCAAACACAAAGAAATAGACAACATAGACATACACACATAGAATGCCCACCCACATCACACCCTGACCAAACAAAAAATATAAACATACAAAGCAATCTATGGTCAGGGCGTGACATTGGCAAGATTAGCAGACTTAGGCATAACATGCCAGCAACAAATGCTGACACTACACATCCAAGTATATCTAACATTAATAATATGCATGTCAAGCTCTCCTGGCTGAAAATGGAGGAGAGATTGACTTCATTACTACTTTTATTTATGAGAGGTACTGACAATGCACCGAGCTGTGTTTAGACACAGCTCGGACACCCATGCATTCCCCACAATACATGCCACAAGAGGTCTCTTCACAGTCCCCAAGTCCAGAACAGACTATGGGAGGCACACAATACTACATAGATGACTACATGGAACTCTATTCCACATCAAGTAACTGATGCAAGCAGTAAAATGAAAAAACTGATGCAAGCAGTAAAATAAAAAAACACCTTATGGAACAGCGGGGACTGTGAAGAAACACAAACATTGGCGCATTCACACACACACACACACAGGTGATAGCATACGCACTATACACACACATACACATGGATTTTGTACTGTATATATGTGGTAGTGGTGGAGTAGGGGCCTGAGGGCACAGTCTGAATGTATTGTAATGTTTTTAAAATGGTATAAACTGCCTTAATTTTGCCGGACCCCAGGAAGAGTAGCTGCTGCCTTGGCATCAGCTAATGGGGATCCATAATAAATACAAATACAGTAGGTCATAATGTACAGTAGGCCTATACTAAATGGATGTACAGTAGGTCATTATGTACAGTAGGCCTATACTAAATGGATGTACAGTAGGTCATTATGTACAGTAGGTCTACTTTCATCCCTCAGAAGGGATAATGTCTCGAGAAAGGTGAAAGGTGACTGTGGCAAGCAGAGGCGTCGTCATGCCCATTTTCTTGCCCCTCAAATTTGATAAACTTTTAGGGTAAAATATATACAAGTTACTTGCAAAGATTCTGAATTTGGCCATCAATGCCCTTCAATAAAAGGCTGCATGATGCCACCGGTGGCAAGGCAATGATGTAGCATTGTTGAATACAGAAACAGTCAGGTTACACAGACTACTCGGCATATAGCCAGTAACCGAAAGGTTGCTGGATCGAATCCCCGAGCTGACAAGGTAAAAATCTGTCGTTCTGTCCCTGAGCAAGGCAGTTAACTCACTGTTCCCCGGGCTCCGAAGACATGGATGTCGATTAATGCAGCCCTCCGCACCTCTCTGATTCAGAGGGGTTGGGTTACATGCGGAAGTCACATTTCAGTTGAATGCATTCAGTTGTACAACTGACTATATATCCCCATTTCCCTTTCCCTATACTGAAGAACAGTACCTGCAGACAATGTCAAAATCGGTGCTATTTGAATATGGAGGCTGAAAACACATGCTCAGTTAACATCTGCTGACAGAGCTTCTTACATGTTCCCAAAGATTAAAACTGCCTGAAAAAGCAATTCATAAAGCTCAAGACGAAAAACTAAAAAATGAGCATCTGTGTAAGTGTAGTCTTCTCTCGAATCAATAACAAGTATCACATAGTTAGCTACCTGCTGCACTTGGATATAATGCAGGGCCATACAACCGCAAAACACTTGGGTGCATTCCCCAAAGGATTCGCAGACAAAAATGCCTCCCGTATCAATATTGTCCGGTGAATACCTCCTGAATACCTCCCCCGCCTGCAGTGGTGCAGTATTATACTTGTCTCTTTGTGTGGTGGGGGATTTCCAGGCGGTGAAATAGTGAGCTGGTTAGGAAGGCTGGGAATGGGCACCTTTCCTCTGGGCAGTGTTAACATGGCAGTGTGGGAACCAGGGGAGAGTAGGCCCAGTGTAGGAGGGTACAGTAGGTGACAAGTCGGACGAGTCGGACACAGCTGGGTGATCGTGTGAAGGGGAAAGTAGGTTCTTCCTCAGTGACATCGGAGCACGATGGCTCCTGTTGCTACAGTGCCCTTGTCCCTGTTCTAGCTGTCAGTCATTGAACACTGTCTCTCTTTTGGGGTGACAGGCCGAACAGAAATGCGAGACGTAGTCCTATTCTGTGTAAGATATGGGTACAGCGAGCTAAAAGACAAGGGCTGGCTCACCAAAAAATGTGATCAAAAGAGCTTCTTGTCAAACAGCACCTTACAGATAGGAAAGCCACTGTCACATTCAGAATCCACTGAGGAGGATTCTAGATAAAGCAGCGAGCACCCTTTATGAGGTGTATAAATTCCCTCTTAACAGTGGGAAAATGTGGTAGTTACTATTGGCAACAATTAAATATAGTCTTCTCTTCTGTGTGTGTGTGTGTGTGTGTGTGTGTGTGTGTGTGTGTGTGTGTGTGTGTGTGTGTGTGTGTGTGTGTGTCTATGTACACAGAGTGTACAAAACATTAGGACCACCTTCCTAATATTGAGTGGCACCCGCTTTTGCCCTCACAACAGCCACAATTCGTCGGGGTATGGACTCCACAAGGTGTCGAAAGCGTTCCACAGGGATGCTGGCCCAGGGATTGTGTCAAGTTGGCTGGGTGTCCTTTGGTTGGTAGAACATTCTTGATACACACGGGAAACTGTTGAGAGTGAAAAACCAAGCAGGGTTGCAGTTCTTGACACTCAAACCGGTGCGCCTGGCACCTACTACCATAGTAGTAGGCACTTAAATATGTTGTCTTGCTCATTCACCCCGTGAATGGCACACATACACAATCCATGTCTCAATTGTCTAAAGGCTTAAAAATCCTTCTTTAACCGGTCTCCTCCCCTTCATCCACACTGATTGAAGTGGATTTAACAAGTGGCATCAATAAGGGATCAAAACTTTCACCTGGATTCACCTGATTAGTCTATGTCATGGAAGGGGCAGGTTTTCCTAATGTTTTGTACACTCGGTGTATGTGTGAGATTGTGGACGTGCTTAACTATACTTGTGGGGTCCAGAAGTCTACACAAAAATAGTAAACAAACAAAAATTTGACCAACTGGAGACATTTTGTTGGTCCCACAAGGTGAAATGATATTCCTAGGGGGTTTAGGGTTAAGGTTAGAATTAGTGTTAGGGTTAGAATTAGATTTCGGGTTAGTTTCAGGGTTAAGGTTAAGTTATTGGGTTAAGGTTAGGGTTAAGGTTAGGGTTAGGGTAAGGGTACGGTTTAGGGGTTAGGGAAAATAGGATTTTGAATGGGACTGAATTGTGTGTCCCCACAAGGTTAGTTGTACAAGACTCTGTGTGTGTCTGCGCGTGTGCGTGTGCATGCAAGCTTGTGTTTGTGTTTTTTTCAATGTACTGCCATTACAACACAGAGCATCTTTCACATATGTGTAACCTTTCAACACTGGCCTTAATACATGGCTGATTTATGTGCTGCGTCTATAAACACGGCTCTTCACAAACAACACACAAAGAAACAGGGAGGCTTTGTAGTGTCTGGAGCTCAGGGAGAATGACAGAGGGTCATGCTCTGCCTGGTGAATCTTGTCTGTATGTGTGGCTCTTCATGAACACGCACAACACCACTGACAGCGGCGGCACCACCCAGTCAGAACTGCATCCACATCACAGAATAGTTCCAGACATACAGATTGCCCCAAGGGTGTCGAGGAGCCAAAGGCAGAACACTGACAAATAATATAATATATCAGGAAGTTCTACATTACTAACGTGTTTGACTGATTCCAGAAGCTTGACTGAGACTGACATGCCCTTCTCACCATCTCAAAAAAACAGACACCATG
Source organism: Salvelinus alpinus (assembly GCF_045679555.1). Lineage (NCBI taxonomy): Eukaryota > Metazoa > Chordata > Actinopteri > Salmoniformes > Salmonidae > Salvelinus > Salvelinus alpinus. The sequence continues at coordinate 49,609,817 of NC_092100.1, forward strand.
GCCAGAGCCCTAGGCCGTGTCCAAAATCTGTCTTGCCTACTACTTACTTAAACTGCACACTGTGTACTAATCATAGTACATACTATTTAGAACTGTTTAGTGAAAATTAATGCGGTAAGCAACAAATATCTGCATACTCAGGCTCTTCCTACTGAGATGAGCTTTGTGATTTACATGGATTCCCTGAAAACCCACACTAACTCACAGTTATATTAACAGTATTACACTTTTTGAAGACTTTTGACCAGCTAATAGCCTAACCACCGCTCAAGCAACATTATGGACTCAAACGTTCAACTACTGTTGCTGCAGGGTTATTTTGCTGTGACAATATAGGTCAGAAACACAATGAACACACACATAGGAGGTGAATAGCAAACTCAAGTTAACTGGCCTTCCTGTGTCCGTCTGATGCAGATCACAGAGTACCTGATGTTCACAGGAATATCCCTGCGACTGTTACACTGTCGCAGTTCCTCACAGTTGAAAAGAAAACATGAGCTTCGTTTCAGATAGGAGATCTTAAAAACCTAAAAAGATACAGATGAATTACTACAATGTAAAAAATTCTTAACATTCTTTAAGAAAGGTGGAAATCAGAATAAATTTGCTTGCGATAACAATTCAACATTTTATACAGAGAGTGATACATCATAACGTAATGGGTCTTAAAATCATGGTTTGAGATTCAGATTTGGGAATGTATACCCTCCCATTTGATATGGAAATAATTATATTATATATATATATATATATATATATATATATATATATATATATATATATATATATATATATACAGTGGGGAGAACAAGTATTTGATACACTGCCGATTTTGCAGGTTTTCCTACTTACAAAGCATGTAGAGGTCTGTAATTTTTATCATAGGTACACTTCAACTGTGAGAGACGGAATCTAAAACAAAAATCCAGAAAATCACATTGTATGATTTTTAAGTAATTAATTTGCATTTTATTGCATGACGTAAGTATTTGATCACCTACCAACCAGTAAGAATTCCGGCTCTCACAGACCTGTTAGTTTTTCTTTAAGAAGCCCTCCTGTTCTCCACTCATTACCTGTATTAACTGCACCTGTTTGAACTCGTTACCTGTATAAAAGACACCTGTCCACACACTCAATCAAACAGACTCCAACCTCTCCACAATGGCCAAGACCAGAGAGCTGTGTAAGGACATCAGGGATAAATTGTAGACCTGTACAAGGCTGGGATGGGCTACAGGACAATAGCCAAGCAGCTTGGTGAGAAGGCAACAACTGTTGGCACAATTATTAGAAAATGGAAGAAGTTCAAGATTTTTATTTATTTATTTATTTTATTTAACCTTTATTTAACCAGGTAGGCAAATTGAGAACACGTTCTCATTTACAATTGCGTCCTGGCCAAGATAAAGCAAAGCAGTTCGACACATACAACAACACATAGTTACACATGGAGTAAAACAAACATATAGTCAATAATACAGTGAAAAAAAAATAAGTCTATATACAATGTGAGCAAGTGAGGTGAGATAAGGGAGGTGAAGGCAAACAAATATATGTATAAATAAATAAAAATATAAAAGGCCATGGAGGCGAAGTGAGTACAACACAGCAAGTAAAATAAAAACTAAAAAAACAATGGAATGGTTGGTTTGCAGTGGAAGAAAGTGCAAAGTAGAGACAGAAATAATGGGGTGCAAAGGAGCAAAATAAATTAATAAATAAATACAGTAGGTAAAGAGGTAGTTGTTTGGGCTAAATTGTAGATGGGTTATATACAGGTGCAGTAATCTATGAGCTGCTCTGACAGCTGGTGCTTAAAGCTAGTGAGGGAGATAGGTGTTTCCAGTTTCAGAGATTTTTGTAGTTCGTTCCAGTCATTGGCAGCAGAGAACTGGAAGGAGAGGCGTCCAAAGGAAGAATTGGTTTTGGGGGTGACTAGAGAGATATACCTGCTGGAGCGCGTGCTACAGGTAGGTGCTGCTATGGTGACCAGCGAGCTGAGATAAGGGGGGACTTTACCTAGCAGGGTCTTGTAGATGACCTGGAACCAGTGGGTTTGGCGACGAGTATGAAGCGAGGGCCAGCCAACGAGAGTGTACAGGTCGCAGTGGTGGGTAGTATATGGGGCTTTGGTGACAAAACGGATGGCACTGTGATAGACTGCATCCAATTTATTGAGTAGGGTTTTGGAGGCTATTTTGTAAATGACATCACCGAAGTCGAGGATTGGTAGGATGGTCAGTTTTACAAGGGTATGTTTGGCAGCATGAGTAAAGGATGCTTTGTTGCGGAATAGGAAGCCAATTCTAGATTTGACTTTGGATTGGAGATGTTTGATGTGAGTCTGGAAGGAGAGTTTACAGTCTAACCAGACACCTAGGTATTTGTAGGTGTCCACATATTCTAAGTCAGAGCCGTCCAAAGTAGTGATGTTGGACAGGCGGGCAGGAGCAGGCAGCGATCGGTTGAAGAGCATGCATTTGGTTTTACTTGTATTTAAGAGCAGTTGGAGGCCACGGAAGGAGAGTTGTATGGCATTGAAGCTCGCCTGGAGGGTTGTTAACACAGTGTCAAAAGAAGGGCTAGAAGTATACAGAATAGTGTCGTCTGCGTAGAGGTGGATCAGAGAATCACCAGCAGCAAGAGCGACATCATTGATGTAAACAGAGAAGAGAGTCGGTCCAAGAATTGAACCCTGTGGCACCCCCATAGAGACTGCCAGAGGCCCGGACAACAGACCCTCCGATTTGACACACTGAACTCGATCAGAGAAGTAGTTGGTGAACCAGGCGAGGCAATCATTAGAGAAACCAAGGCTGTCGAGTCTGCCAATGAGGATGTGGTGATTGACAGAGTCAAAGGCCTTGGCCAGGTCAATGAATACGGCTGCACAGTATTGTTTCCTATCGATGGCGGTTACGATATCGTTTATGACCTTGAGCGTGGCTGAGGTGCACCCATGACCAGCTCTGAAACCAGATTGCATTGCGGAGAAGGTGTGGTGGGATTCGAAATGGTCGGTAATCTGTTTGTTGACTTGGCTTTCGAAGACCTTAGAAAGGCAGGGTAGGATAGATATAGGTCTGTAGCAGTTAGGGTCAAGGGTGTCCCCCCCTTTGAAGAGGGGGATAACCGCAGCTGCTTTCCAATCTTTGGGGATCTCAGACGACACGAAAGAGAGGTTGAAGAGGCTAGTAATAGGGGTGGCAACAATTTCAGCAGATAGTTTTAGAAAGAAAGGGTCCAGATTATCTAGCCCGGCTGATTTGTAAGGGTCCAGATTTTGCAGCTCATTTAGAACATCAGCTGACTGTATTTGGGAGAAAGAGAAATGGGGAAGGCTTGGGCGAGTAGCAGAGGGGAGGGCAGTGCTGTTGTCCGGGGTGGGGGTAGCCAGGTGGAAAGCATGGCCAGCCGTAGAAAAATGCTTATTGAAATTCTCAATTATAGTGGATTTGTCGGTGGTGACAGTGTTTCCTATCTTCAGAGCGGTTGGAAGCTGGGAGGAGGTGTTCTTATTCTCCATGGACTTTACGGTGTCCCAGAACTTTTTTGAATTTGTGTTGCAGGAAGATGACGGTCAATCACCCTCGGTCTGGGGCTCCATGCAAGATCTCACCTCGTGGGGCATCAATGATCATGAGGAATGTGAGGGATCAGCCCAGAACTACACGGAAGGACCTGGTCAATGACCTGAAGAGAGCTGGGACCACAGTCTCAAAGAAAACCATTAGTAACACACTACGCCGTCATGGATTAAAATCCTGCAGCGCACGCAAGGTCCTCCTGCTCAAGCCAGCGCATGTCCAGGCCCGTCTGAAGTTTGCCAATGACCATCTGGATGATCCAGAGGAGGAATGGGAGAAGGTCATGTGGTCTGATGAGACAAAAATAGAGCTTTTTGGTCTAAACTCCACTCGCCGTGTTTGGAGGAAGAAGAAGGTTGAGTACAACCCCAAGAACACCCTCCCAACCGTGAAGCATGGAGGTGGAAACATAATTCTTTGGGGATGCTTTTCTGCAAAGGGGACAGGATGACTGCACCGTATTGAGGGGAGGATGGATGGGGCCATGTATCGCGAGATCTTGGCCAAAAACCTCCTTCCCTCAGTAAGAGCATTGAAGATGGGTCGTGGCTGGATCTTCCAGCATGACAACGACCCGAAACACACAGCCAGGGAAACTAAGGAGTGGCTCCGTAAGAAGCATCTCAAGGTCCTGGAGTGGCCTAGCCAGTCTCCAGACCTGAACCCAATAGAAAATCTTTGGAGGGAGCTGAAAGTCCGTATTGCCCAGCGACAGCCCCGAAACCTGAAGGATCTGGAGAAGGTATGTATGGAGGAGTGGGCCAAAATCCCTGCTGCAGTGTGTGCAAACCTGGTCAATAACTACAGGAAACGTATGATCTTTGTAATTGCAAACAAAGGTTTCTGTACCAAATATTAAGTTCTGCTTTTCTGATGTATCAAATACTTATGTCACGCAATAAAATGCAAATTAATTACTTAAAAATCATACAATGTGATTTTCTGGATTTTTGTTTTAGATTCCGTCTCTCACAGTTGAAGTGTACCTATGATAAAAATTACAGACCTCTACATGCTTTGTAAGTAGGAAAACCTTCAAAATCGGCAGTGTATCAAATACTTGTTCTCCCCACTGTATATATATATATATTACCATGTGAAAGCACTCCGTCATACTGACTGGGCCATACATACAGGCCAAATATCAACTTTTTCAATCATTCAAGCAGAGAGAGATGGGGACCATTCTGACAAACAAATCCACAGTTGTGCCATACTTAGGCTGTAACACAAACTTTATTTGTAATCTCAATTCAAAAGTAACTTCTGGCCAGCAGTAAGCAGACATGATGTTAATTAGATCTCCCCCGTAAACGTAAGGATTTGGAACCCAGTGAAATAGACCCATTCTTTTTTAACTGACTTTTCATTGAACTCAGAAAAAATGCATGTTGGTGTGTACAGCACTGTGGATGAATGTCTTTTGTTCAGGTTGATTGGAGTTTAGTTCAGAGTCAATGCTACTCAGACAGGACAAAGACAGGCCAGTGTATATCTCCCAGTCCCCTACATGCTTTTCAAACCAACTCCACTGGGCTGTGAGGACTCAGTAGGACAGGTCAGTAATGCCCCTGTATCGCTATGGAGCTTGTGGTCTTTAGCAGCACCATACAGCATTCTCTAGCCAGATAAAAGGCCAGACTGTGCCCTCTGAAGTCTCTACTGTTGTGTTGATCCCAGACAACATCCCTTGGGGCTGTACTGCAGCTCATTGGATTGGCTTTGACAGGTAAGCCTGCTGCAATCTGCCCTGGACTGTCACCCTGCAGCCAGACTTGTCATGAGATCAAGACCGGCCTCCCTCCTCCTGGTCCCACTGTGTGTCAGCCGCCGGGCTCGTGGACGTCCAATCACCTCAGCCCTTTTTAGAGCAGCCGCCGAATCAAAAGCTCTCTAAATATGTCACATTCCACATGACACCCATCTCGGTGGCGGCTGACTTTCTCACAGAACTTAAACCCTATTTTCTTTGAATGAGAGTCCTCCTTTGTTGTGCGAATTGTCCATCCAGACCCTAGCAACTTCCCTAAATCGGAATGCCGCTAGAATTCCAGGCTTCGCTGCCAACTCCGGCTACCTGGTAAAAGGGATTAGAGCAGCTTTATCCCTTAGTCAGGAATGTGGAATGGCTGAACTTCTGACCAAGTCAGACAAGTTTGACAATTAATGCGTCTGTTCCAGGGTGATGCTCCGGCTTGTCGTTCTTAACCGCCGGCAATTTCATAATATTCAAATGACCAAGGCATTTGTCACCTGACAACACAAACAGCCCATGGCAAATAATGTAGTGGTAAATTCCAATGCAAATGCCGTCTTAACACGGCAATGTTTTGGAAATGGGCCCTGACCTTTTGGGGAAACAAAAGCAATTCCAGTGAATAAATAATTAAAAAGGGAAATGGGGAAGAATTACATGAATATAAAATATTCTGTTTGTAGGCCTATGTTACTGCTTTATGACAATTGTCACATTGACACATTAAATACGCTTTACATGAATTCCTGTATGAATGCAGCTTTTCACTGCGAGTGACATTTGTAGGGGGGAAAAGTAGGGGGGGAATAAACAAAAGTGGCAGCGTGAGCGAGTCATGGGAACTGGCACGTTCGGTGCATGCCAGAGGAGGAGTGGACACGGGCTGTGCTGCAGCTTGTACCAGGGCCCTTTTCTCACCCCGTAACCCGAGTACTTATGGAAATGAGACTGAGGCCCTGCAGCTTCAACTGACTCTCAAAGCGGACACTGTTATGGCCTATGATGCAAAGCTCTGGGATGGTACAGGACAGGTTAGTCTGGACTTCCTGCTCTTCTGTAATGTGCTGTAAGTGTTCAAACTCAAAAGCAAAAACTGTTTTTGTCAAACTCCTGATACAAGTGGCATGGCTGAGCGCTCAGAGGTTATTAAATGTCTATGAGACATTTATGACAAGATAAAGCAAAAGTGTTACCACATAAGCTGAGACAAGGGTAAGTCAGAGTTAAGTCAAAGTTATTGATATATCTTTCAAACAGAGGAAGTCAAAGTCAAAGGAAAGTCAAGTGAAATTCAAAAAAATATTGTAAGGCCACAGCCCAAAATAAGGATAGCAAAACCATCATGGGTGTATACACAGTTTGCGTTTATATCTGAACTAAAAGCCATACCGTTTGTCTCAAACCACATGAGAAAGTGAAGAAATTTCAGAAAAAAAGGTGTGACTGCAACAAAGTGTTAAAGCACCCTAAGATGCACCTGTTACATTTCTCTCGTACACAAATGTTAACAATGAAATACAGCACTTCCTTCTTCCAACAGTGCTCATACTTTGAACTACAGTCTAAATATTTTTTAAATTCTTATTGTCTTCGAGTAGAACAAACATACCGACATAATTCACATATTTCATTGTGAGAGAGGAGATAGCTGGTCCTGTTCCACTGCTGTAAGGCCAGCCAGAGCAGAGCAGGGCTGGGGAGCTGGTACTGTTATGTCCTTCACTGGGGGATGAGAGGCACCTGTGAGGGGGATGCTGCTGTCGGCCTTGCTCTCAGCTCTGGAACGCAGCTGACACTTCTCACAGGGCCAAGCTAGCAAGGTTAATAACGGCCAGGCATGCCAAAGTGGAGCATGGATTTCGACCTTCTCTGTCCAAGTACTTTGCAACACATACTGTATCCTGTAGTCTCCTGAGCTCTATAGCTGCTTCCTAACATGGCACTGCCCTTCTCTGCCAAATGAATATTTTCGAGTGGCACACAAGTCAGTGTTGTCCTGCTGCCATCCACTCTTGATTCAGTGCAGGAAGTCTCACTTGCGTGCTCATTCCTAGAAGAACCAGCGGCAGCCAACTGGGGAGAGGGATCAAGCTCGGAGTCGCCATCTGATGCCCTCCTCCTGACTCCAAGAGCCATGAAAGATTCCCCAGGACTCTCTGAAAGCAGCCAGCTGTGCGGAGAGTTCAAATATTCCGGAATTCCAGACCAGCTCTCAAAGGAGGTTAATTTCATGGAATACCATACAGGGCCAAAAAAACTAAAGGTCTAAAGTTTAATATTGATGAAGATATTTTTGATTCTAATTAAGCTAAAACAGTATGAATGTAAAACCAACTGATGCATCTTTAAATCTGGCAAAGTTTTTAATTACACCAAAGTCAAATGTGGGAGCAAAGAAAGTGAAAGGTAGCCTAAAGTAAAGGAGACAAGGGAGTGAGAGAACTAAGACCCAGACAAAGTTTGTGAGGCAGCTTAGTTTGGGTAGCAGGGCAGGGGGGTGCAGCCTGGTGTGGGGCCTATCCAGATGGACCCAGGTTTGGTGAGGACAGAGCAGGGTCATAACAGAAACCAGAGTATCAAAGGAGCGAGGGCTGCTTTCCGAATCTTGGCACTTTCAAGTAGCACTTATCCGGGGGTATCATATAAACTTAACCCTGCTGTCAAATTGGCTGAATGGAAATTAGGTTAAGGTCACGACCTGGAAAGCACAGGTCAAACGTCGCCAGGCCGCTACTCACACAGAGTCACAAGGCAAAGCCGTGCTGCCTCTGCAATGGGCGACCAGATGGCCGTAAAATCTGAGTCGACGGCTGATGGAAAAATAGGCAAATCTCTGAAGACCCATATCTCGGCCGTCTGCAGCAGACGGATACATAAGTAACTGGGCAACTGTCACAGCGGGACCACACAACGCTAAGGCCCAATTTTGCCCCGTTTATCTTCTACTAAATCCCAAAACTCATAAATGTCCAAATTATAAGTGAGAAGAGAACAAAAGTTTGTTAACAGAGACATTAAGCCATATGTTTTCTTACAGCTGAGAAGGGCTTTTTAACAGTAGCTTTGCTTTGCTTTTATCTTCAATTGGTTTTGGGGGTCTTGTAAAAAATTATTATTGGTGACACACACTGTTCATAAAAATGGAACCAGAAGCTTTGTAGATAGTTGCATTGTGTTGTTTCTATTTGGTAGAAAATCCCTGTACAGCACCTGGATACATGGTGTTTCATTATAATATAAATACAATAAATTAAATTTCAGAATACACTGAAAAGATCAGTAGATTTCATTCCCATGTCAGAGATGAAACTGCATATGTTTTAGGGCTGTGACAATACCAGTATCGCAATATTTTTTCCATGGCAAAAATGAAAACACGAAGCAGATCATGTTCTTTCGTCCTTTAAAAACCTTCTGAATGTAAAATGGTGTGCTATAGCTTGGAAAATAAATAATTGTGACTGGATGATAACATAATGGTCTGTTTTCCTAAAGAAGTTAAATCTCACACTCCTCTTCATATTCTGGTTAGAACCAGTTTGCGCTATTTTGTGAAGGGAGTAGTACACAGTGTTGTACGAGATCTTAAGTTTCTTGGCAATTTCTCACATGGAATAGCCTTCATTTCTCAGAACAAGAATAGACTGACGAGTTTCAGGAGAAAGTTCTTTTTTTCTGACCATTTTGAGCCTGTAATCGAACCCACAAATGCTGATGCTCCAGATACTCATCTAGTCTAAAGGCCAGTTTTATTGATTCTTTAATCAGGACAACAATTTTCAGCTGTGCTAACATAATTACAAAAGGGTTTTGTAATGATCAAATAGCCTTTTAAAATTATCAACTTGAATTAGCTAACACAACGTGCCATTGGAACACAGGAGTGATGGTTGCTGATAACGAGCCTCTGTACGCCGATGTAGATATTCCATAAAAAATCTGCAGTTTCCAGCTCCAATAGTCATTTACAATATTAACAATGTCTACACTGTATTTCTGCTCAATTTGATGTTATTTTAAATGAACAAAAAAAATTGCTTTTCTTTCAAAAACAAGGACATTTCTAAGTGACCCTAACTTTTGAACGGTAGTGTATATTTTACATTTTTATATATATTTTTCCTTGTTGGACATAAAAGACTGCAAAGTCACCAGGAAATCAGTTCAAAGTGATATTAATTTAGGAAATCTGTTCCCGAGTATTCCCATACATAAATAGAGAGGCATATGTGCTCGTATCCCAATGTAATCAAGGTTTGAAATGATTCTGTTTTTGTAAAATACTATATATGTCCGGTATTCTTGCGGTAAATTTGCAGTGTAAAAATGATTTATATTAATGTTCCGAACATCCGCTAAAGAAAAATTTTGGCACGCGGCTGAATAGAATTGGGGACCTTTGACATATTTTCCAAATGCCAATAAGGTAAATCCATTTGAATTCAAACAGTTTTTGACAGCACCCCTTTCGATTTGAACAAAACCTTCTATACATATTTGCCCATTGTAGTTCCCCCAAAAGTGACTTTTTGGACATTCAAGAAATAAAGGTGCTCAAAGTTGACCTATTTTTGCATACCCCACCATATCATGAGACATCCATGTCTTCATCACTGGGAAAGATAAACCGTTGAGATTGATATAATTTAAAAGCTTACAAACAGGGTTGTCAAACTATTTGGTAATTTCTTGTTTTGCTTTTTTAAACAAATGTCATTTTTTTAACCTTAAATGTCAATAATAAAATAATATTTACATATGTTGTAGCTTAGACCTTATTTAAGATCATATGAGGTTTTTGTGTTGTGCCCACCATCTTTTGAGATACAACATGTTCTTGAAAACAGGCTGGGTGTCATGTTTTGCCTAATAAATGTACAAAAAAGGGAATAACATTTCATTTCAACTTTCAAATAGTACCACAAAGATGGTTGGAATTCCACACATCAGAGACTTGAATGGGAATATTTGTTGTTTAAAATGATACTGTCAATCTTCAAAAAGGAAACCTATTGAACCATAGAAATATAGAATAGACGTTGCCATTTAAGATGATATTCGACGGTGGGAGGACCGGTGGCCATCTTTGTGGTAGTAATTAGAAGTTAAACTTTCAATTCAATTACAATGTCAATGGTGTACCAGCTAAATTGCAGCGGTCTGAATAGATAGAAATAGAATTCATAGAATGGACCTATGATTTAAATGACACCCACCTTGTATTCAAGAGCATGTTGTTTCTCAACTGACGGCGGGCACAACACAAAAACCTCAGATGATCTAAAATAGGATCTAAGCTACAACATATGTGAAAAAAAACGGAAAAAAAACGGAATTTACCCGTTTTTAGATAATTGACGTTAAAATGTCAGAATTAAAAATAAAATAAAAAATTCAAGAAATTATGAAATAGTTTGTAAGATTTTAAATTATATAAACCTCAACCGATTATGGTTTCCAGTAATGAAGACATGGATGTCTCATGGTATGTGGGTTATGCAAAATGGGTCAAGTTTGAGCACCTTTGTCTCCTGAATGTTTTGTCATTCAGGTCCGAAAACTCACATTCTGACCACTTCTTCCATGGGAAAAATTGTACAGTATGGAAGAAAAAAATTAAATGAAAAGGGATGCTGTCAAAAAGTGATTTAACCAATAGCTAAATACAGCAGGCCTGAAACAGAGTTGAAGTCGGAAGTTGGTAGCATTGCCTTCAAATTGTTTAACTTGGGTCAAACGTTTTGGGTATCCTTCCACAAGCTTCCCACAATAAGTTGGGTGAATTTTGGCCCATTCCTCCTGACAGAGCTGGTGTAACTGAGTCAGGTTTGTAGGCCTCCTTGCTCGCACATGCTTTTTCAGTTCTGCCCACAAATGTTCTATAGGATTGAGGTCAGGGCCTTGTGATGACCACTCCAATACCTTGACTTTGTTGTCCTTAAGCCATTTTGCCACAACTTCGTAAGTATGCTTGGGGTCATTGTCCATTTGGAAGACCCATTTGCGACCAAGCTTTAACTTCCTGACTGATGTCTTGAGATGTTGCTTCAATATATCCACATAATTTTCCTGCCTCATGATACCATCTATTTTGTGAAGTGCACCAGTCCCTCCTGCAGCAAAGCACCCCCACAACATGATACTGCCACCCCCGTGCTTCACGGTTGGGATGGTGCTCTTCGGCTTGCAAATTTCCCCCTTTTTCCTCCAAACATAACAATGGTCATTATGGCCAAACAGTTCTATTTTTGTTTCATCAGACCAAAGGACATTTCTCTAAAAAGTACGATCTTTGACCCCATGTGCAGTTGCAAACCGTAGTCTGGCTTTTTTATGGCGGTTTTGGAGCAGTGGATTCTTCCTTGCTGAGCGGCCTTTCAGGTTATGTCGATATAGGACTCGTTTTACTGTGGATATAGATACTTTTGTACATGTTTCCTCCAGCATCTTAACAAGGTCCTTTGCTGTTGTTCTGGGATTGATTTGCACTTTTCGCACCAAAGTACGTTCATCTCTAGGAGACAGAACGCGTCTCCTTCCTGAGCGGTATGACGGCTGCGTGGTCCCATGGTGTTTATACCTGCGCACTATTGTTTGTACAGATGAACGTGGTACCTTCAGGCGTTTGGAAATTGCTCCAAGGATGAACCAGACTTGTGGAGGTCTACAATTGTTTTTCTGATGTCTTGGCTGATTTCTTTTGACTTTCCCATAATGTTAAAGTAGGCCTTGTAATACATCCACAGGTACACCTCTGATTGACTCAAATTATGTCAATTAGCCTATCAGAAGCTTCTAAGCCATGACATAATTTTCTGGAATGTTCCAAGCTGTTTAAAAGGCACTGTCAACTTAGTGTATGTAAACTTCTGACCCACTGGAATTGTGATACAGTGAATTATAAGTGAAATAATCTGTCTGTAAACAATTGTTGGAAAAACTACTTGTGTCATGCACAAAGTAGATGTCCTAACCAACTTGCCAAAACTATAGTTTGTTAACAAGAAATTTGTGGAGTGGTTGAAAAACGAGTTTTAATGTCTCCAACCTAAGTGTATGTAAACTTCCGACTTCAACTGTAGCCTCCAATAAAAAGAGCAGTTGAGTCTTATTTTCTTAAATCCCACAATATGTTTAAATCTTTCTTTATTACAAATTACGTGGTTGCTGCACGCAATTTACACTTTTACTGTGAGCTTTCACAATTGAGAGTAAAATACTTCTAATGACTGTTTTTGGTCGGGTTCCCTGAGTGACATGTTAGGATTACAGTGTCTGTTTGGGGTGCTCTGACATCATCTGCTCTAATTCTAGGCTGGGATGGGAATGCGTGAGACTGTCTTAAGGATGGAGCAATAATGTTGTCAGAGAGGAATCCCCCTTTCCCCTCTAATCCCTGACTGATCCACCTGGTCTGTGTGGCTCTGTCGACATCAAACCCCCCGACTGCTCAACCTGATTCCCCCTCCTGGCTCCCATTAGCTCAACACAGTCTTGTTCTGTTCACCATGATAACGTACACCTGAGTCGTTTCACCGCATTTTTGGACGAATGCTCTCGTCAATGTAAAGGGAAAGGAATAGAAAGACAGTAGGTGGTCCAACAGTCAAAGTGCAGAGGCAGACGTGAACACACACAGGCGCATGCACACACATATATGCATGCACGCAGGCGTACACACATGCACACACACACAATCTGTAAATATATAACTACAAAATAGACTTGGTCTGATGACCAAAATAACTCAATCTTTGTCCTTGTATCACAGCTTCCTATCTGATTCAAGGATGATTTGTGTAAAATGGACAGAGAAGGTTGAAGGATAAGGACACTAGGACAGGTTTTCCCTAGTTGGATTACTATGGGATTGAGGTTGAATAACAAGAATTGAACAATTCCTGTGTTTATGCCCTCCAGGTTTTAGTGTAAGAAAAAATATAATGTAGGAAAATCACAAATAGGCTACTTTATAGGTAATTATAACTTTCATTCTGTTTAACCCTTCCTTAGATGTTTTATTTAAGATGCAAAAAGACTAACAAAGTTACCAGAACACAAGGTTACAGGAACTATAATTGAAAACATTCTGTTTTTAAACTATTTCCTGTGCAATGTATTTTTGTGTCCTCTGTTTTGATTATAACAGACTATAATAAAAGCAAATGCTATCCTGTCAAACTATTACCTCCAACAGCCAACACACCCATTCGCTGTTTTCTACTCAGAAACATCCCGTTACTAGATTTCTTTCAAAACCTGAAACCAGTGAGGGTGCTCCACTCCCAAAGAGCCGGTCTGCTTCCTGTACCTTTATGCAGAACCAAGGCAGGGGGGCGGAGCGTTCTCTATTAAAGCCCCTCAGTTGTAGAACATCTTGTCTTGACACTTTTAAAAACCCACTATTTTAGCCAGGCCTTTAATAACTGGTTGTTTTACATATCTTCTGTGTTCTTATGTTCTTTTATTTATCCTCTTTATTGCTTCTTGTTTGCTTTCACTTTTTTCATTTATTGTATTAATGTAAAGTGTTTTTCTATTTTAAATAGCGACTAACTTTAAAAAGAAACAAATCCCTTTGAAAACAGCCTGTGGCATTGATGAGTCAGAAACAGTTATTCTAGTGTCAAAATTGACTATAAAGTGTAATAGGACAATTTTGGTCATAAAGTCTCATCCAAAACGGAGTTTGGAACATCCGTGTGTCACAACAGGTAAATTAAGGTTGGTTTTTGATTTGACGATGTTCATTTGCCGACTAACAGGCTCCCGAGTGGTCTAAGACACTGCATCTCAGTGCAAGAGGTGTTACTGCAGTACCTGGTTTGAATCCAGGCTGCATCACATCCGGCCGTGATTGGGAGTCTCATAGGGCGGCGCACAATTGGCCCAGCATCGTCCGGGTTTGGCCGGGGTAGGTCGTCATTGTAAATAAGAATTTGTTCTTAACTGACTTGCCTAGTTAAATAAATCAAATAAAAACATGGGGTGAACAGCTGCGGTGATCATGCTCTATCCAATAGCATAGACAGTGAAACAGAACTGCCCAGCAGCCCGACTTGATTACATATGACAATGCGTCACACCATTTTTTACTTGAGAAATACTGCACCGAACACCTTAGTTAGATATAAAATTGCGCAACCAAAACCTCCTCAGCAAAAATGGCAAAATGAATTACCAATATCTTGAGTTATCCTAAATTCATTCAGGGGATTTTGAGGGTGAAATAGGCTACATTGTTTCATGGATACAAACATTAACCGGAATCGGTCAGGAAACACACCTCCAAGCCTGAAATCGAATTTTTCTAATGAGCAACAGAAAAACACGTGCTAATTGGTGTGTTCAGTGGCTCTAAAAATGCACTTTAAATAGTTTGATTTGAGACTGTTAATATTGACATGTTTTGGTGACTGACATTGCTAACACAAACATTCTGAAATCTGAGTAATAAAATCCACATTATTTCATCCTTCCAGAGTCGGGATAAAGATTTCATCCTTCAATAGAGATATAAACAGAATTCCGCACCTGCTCTGCTACTCTGGTTTAACATCCGATCTCTGCCTGAAGAAGTGGGCTAGCTAACTCCTGGCCTGTATCATTTGCCATTAACAAAGACCAGTTAGGGAAACACTGTCACATAACAGTTTTACTGTGACATGCTCTGTGCAGGACAAAGTGTGACATTACCACCATACTACATACTCTGTCAAAGACAGAAAAAAATAGAGGGTTTAGCAGCAAAAAAATGTTTTATGATAACAATCTGAACATCAATTGCTTCACATTCCTAGAAATCTTCTTAAGAAAGAAACATTAGAATACCGAGAACCGGACGTGTATGCTACATTTGGTAATCACCGTGCGTCACTTTAAAGGAGTTTGACACCCAAAGCTTTGTTGTCTCACCGTCAGGCCACAAACTGCAGCTACAAGATGTTATTTTAAGACTACAGTTGAGGAATGTAAATGACACACAGGTATGGCACTAGAGGCTGAGGGATTGTAGGTAGGCAACCTGTGGAGGTCAAATAATAGTTCAAAATAATAATGATGATAGATTATGCCCTGAGAAGGCTGTGTATGGTCTGTAGACATCAAAGCTTTTACGTGACCTAATTACCTGCAACATTAAAAAGATGGAGCAGTATCTCATTGGCTGGATGGTGAAGACATACAATCATCCTTTGTGTTACTCTCGAGGTGACAAAAGATCTGTAGCTTTAAAGGCTAGCCCAATTTACCTTGACAAATGGCACAAATGAGGTTAACACTTGATAGTGCTGACCGATTAACCGAAAGGTATTCAGACCCCTTGACTTTATCCACATATTGTTACGTTACAGCCTTATTCTAAAATATATATATTTTTAATTCCCTCAATCTACACACAATATCCCATAATGACAAAGCAAAAACATTTAGCAAAATGTTTTTTTTTTAAACAAAAAAAATGAAATAATACATTTAGATAAGTATTCAGACCCTTTACTCAGTACTTTGTTGAAGCACCTTTGGCACCGATTACAGCCTTGAGTCTTCTTGGGTATGACGCTACAAGCTTGGCACAACTGCATTTTGGGAGTTTCTCCCATTCTTCTCTACAGATCCTCTAAAGCTCTGTCAGGTTGGATGGGAGCGTCGCTGCATAGCTATTTTCAGGTCTCTCCAGAGGTGTTCCATCGGGGTCAAGTCTGGGCTCTGGCTGGACCACTCAAGGAAATTCAGAGACTTGTCCCGAAGCCACTCCTGCATTGTCTTGGCTGTGTGCTTAGGATCGTTGTCCTGTTGGAATGTGAACCTTCGCCCTAGTCTGAGGTCCTGAGCAGATTTTCATCAAGGATCTCTCTGTACTTTGCTCCATTCATCTTTCCCTCGGTCCTGACTAGCCTCCCAGTCCCTGCCACTGAAAAGACATCCCCACAGCATGATGCAGCCACCACCATGCTTCACCATAGGGATGGTGCCAGGTTTCCTCCAGATGTGACACTTGTCATTCAGGCCAGAGTTCAATCTTGGTTTCATCAGACCAGAGAATCTTGTTTCTCATGGTCTGAGAGTCCTTTAAGAGCCTTTTGGAAAAACTCCAAGCAGGTTGTCATGTGCCTTTTACTGAGGAGTGGCTTCCGTCTGGCCATTCTACCATAAAGGCCTGATTGGTGTAGTGCTGCAGAGATGGTTATCCTTCTGGAAGGTTCTCCCATCTCCACAGAGGAACTCTGGAGCTCTGTCAGAGTGACCATCGGGTTCTTGGTCACCTCCCTGACCAAGGCCCTTCTCCCCCGATTCCTCAGTTTAGCTGGGCAGCCAGCTCTAGGAGGAGTGGTTCCAAATTTCATCCATTTAAGAATTACGGAGGCCACTGTGTTCTTGGGGACCTTCAATGCTGCAGAAATATTTTGGTACCCTTCCCCAGATCTGTGCCTCGACACAATCCTGTCTCTGAGCTCTAAGGACAATTCCTTCGACCTCATGGCTTGGTTTTTGCTCTGACATGCACTGTCAACTGTGGGACCTTATATAGACAGGTGTGTGTATTTCCAAATCATGTCCAATCAATTGAATTTACCACAGGTGGACTCCAATCAAGTTGTAGAAACATCTCAAGGATGATCAATGGAAACAGGATGCACCTGAGGTCAATTTCGAGTCTCATAGCAAAGGGTCTGAACACTAATGTAAATAAGGTATTTCTGTTTTATTTCTTTTTTAAATTACAAAAATGTCTAAAAACCTGTTTTCGCTTTGTCATTATGTGGTATTGTGTATAGATTGATGAGGAAACATTTTTATTTAATCAATTTTAGAATAAGACTGTAACTTAACAAAAGGAAAAAGCCAAGGGGTGTGAATATTTTTCGAATGCACTGTATTAAACAAATAGTTGACCGATGTCGGTTCAATTACTTGAATCCATTTAGTTGTTTTTTTTGTGTGTGAGCCCAACACACCATTTCTCTAGAAAGACATCAAATCATTCACAAGAGAAATCAAGTCAAGAAGTATGTGGGAAGCTGGGCTGAAGGGAGTAGTTTTCATTAAGCAAATATTCAACCTAGTTCAGTGCAGAATGTGGTAATTAACTACAATCAAATCAAACTTTATCTGTCACATGCGCCAAATACAACAAGTGTAGACCTTACCGTGAAATGCTTACTTACAAGCCCTTAACCAACAGTGCAGTTCAATAAGAAGAAAATATTTACTAAGTAGACTAAAATAAAAAGACCACATCCATTGCGCCTGTTTTTTTTTTTCTCGGACAAAGATGGATACACTTTTACGCCTAGTACGTTAGGTTAGATACGATGAGAGAGGGGTAGAGACAGTTCGTGAAAGTATGCCTTATCTACTTTGAAGAACTAGTCAAATTATTTTTGCCAGACAGCTCTGCAGAATGCTTAGGCAGGCAAGCCTAGCTAAATAGGATGACTAAAGACAGTAGAGTATAGGGAGCACAGAGATAACATTGTCTGGCTGGCTGGCTGCTACTGACTGAGCAGAGATGAGATGATGACTTTAAGGAATGAAAAATAACAAATGCATCAAATAAAAACATGTTATGACATCGGACAGTATTGAAATCTGACATGTATGAGACGTTTTCGTGATCTAAAAGTAGTATTCCTATTAACTTCCAGTGTAGTGAGAGCGACTTCATCACAATGTTACATCATACCGGCTCAGATACACATGAAAACATGAAATGACCCTGGGAATAGACAGAACATCGCTCAGAGATGCACAAAAACAACAACATTCAAAATGGGTGAATATTTCCATTAATAGCAGGATTTGTAGGAATTGATGACATACAGTAGCTAGCTACAATGATTCCAATACCAGTGGCTTGCCATTCTCTCTCTGTTTACTGACAGTAGCCTTCAAATTATACAAGTAAAACACACAAACACAGGCACACACACACACACACACACACACACACACACACACACACACACACATTATTCTTTACCCGCATCTCCATACCTGTGGAACAGCAATGCTAACAAAGTCTCACAGACATTGCCAACTGTCACCACTTCCAAAGAAAGGCAGCGTGAAAGAGAGAAGAAGAGCTAGAGGTGCGACCAGATCAAAGTGTGTGATTGGGTTTGTTGACAGGGTGGGAGCTGGGTGGAGCCTGTCATCCAGGAAGTTGGTTCAACGGTTGGGACCCCAGATGGCTCCACACCTGCAGGGCTCAGCTCAGACTGACAACCCTCCAGGCCTCCACAAGCGTCCAAATCTCCCTGCCTCTCTCCCTGACTGGCGTCCCCTCTAACAATGCCTCCAACTGCTCAGACAGCTTCCTCTCAAATCCCACAGACAGACAGACAGATGTGCCATTACCAACTTCATTCAATCTGTTCTTTATTATTAGTTTGGCCTACTATAACAATGTAGTACACATTTTTTTTGTTATTAGAATTAAGATTCATCAAAAAATGTGGCAGTAATGCAGGTGTTGCAGTTGACGAGCCATAGGGGGTATTCAAAATGTCTGCCATGTTTTGCTTTGGACAGATCAAAGAAAACATTCCAATTAATTCATATAAAATTATGCTTTCAAATTAAATTGTCACGCCTTTTCATGACCGCACTCTGCAAGGAAAACATGATTGTGTGTTTACACCTGCCATTGTGATAGGCTAATAGGCCTCACTGAAACAGGCCAAATGAATACTAAGAACTTCCCAGTATTTCCCCTCACTTATTGAATTGAAGGAAACAGAGAAAGTAACTCATTTAAAGCAATTATCTCTCAGCAGCAGCAGTCACTCGGTGCTTTACTGCTGAGGCATGAGTGTACAGTAAAGTGTCATAGTGTTCTAGTGATAGTCATCATGTCTATCCGCCAAGTCCAGAGGCCTCCACTCAGATTCTGGCCCCTCAGTCAATATGGGACTTCCTCTGCCATGTGATAGTCTGCCAGTCTTGGAGGAACTAATGCTGTCATTGTAGCGTGATCCAAATGATGACCATTAGACCATGCTACTAAGTTAACACCAGATCATGCATATCTCACTAGTGTTGGTGCCTTGAAGTGACTGGAATTTCTTATTCTATCTGGTATTATTTGTATGGCTTCTCTGCTCTAATACCAGTAGACAGTGTGTGTGTCCACCACCATCTGGATATACCACCACAGAGAGCTGCAGCAGCCAGAGGGAGATTCCTCCTACAGCTCAGTTCCCATTCTACAGAAAGAGACATATAACGAATGCGTCAGCGCCATCTGAAGGTTACATAAGGTACTGCACATCCAACACATTTCGCACAGACTTCTCTCTTCGTCATTGTGTGAACATACTCCTTTGTTGCTTAACATTTTCCAACAAGAGGATATTCATTAAGTGTTGCGCTGTATCCCCAGTGGAATGATAGAGAAGTATGTGTTTATACGTAGGAAATCCCCATCAATGACTGAGGCCATTCAGAGACTTGTTCTCAGAGGAATTTAAAAGGGCTGCATGTCATTGACCAGAGGTCCTCTGTGCTACCCATCCAGTTTGTTTGTTGTGAATGGATTTTTTGGGTTTGAGAACCAGCTTTGTCTGTCATTGGCAGGCACGTCTTTCA
This sequence comes from Salvelinus alpinus, assembly GCF_045679555.1. NCBI lineage: Eukaryota > Metazoa > Chordata > Actinopteri > Salmoniformes > Salmonidae > Salvelinus > Salvelinus alpinus. The sequence goes on from NC_092100.1 coordinate 49,629,755, forward strand.
TGCACACACACATGCTGCACCAGTTGGGGTGGATGATCCAAGTGCCTGATCAGACTGATTCAGACAGATTTTCCCATGAAGGAAAAGTGACTTCAACTGATTGTGGGGTGATAAGTGTCGTAAGCAAATAGATGTTTCACTTTAACAAGGGAATGAGAGCCATTAGAACAGACTGGAGGTCTGCAATACCATAACCCATGATAAACCATGTTGATAAGAGCTGAAAACAGGCCTTTCCTGAATGACATGCCATTCTAGAGAAATGGGGCTCGGTAAAGTGCAAGGCTGGCAAATGTCCTGAAGTTCAGTAAGTCAAACTCCAGCTCCATGGGAAACTATGACAATCATCCACATGTCTCCTTCAGAGATATCACTGGGAAACGGCATGCGAAATTGTAGGCGTATCAAAGAGTAGGCTACAAGATGGCTACAAACTGTTGGGAGGTCTATACATGGCCCTACAGATTGCAGGAATGACAGTCATTTATATAGGGGCCTACACTGAGTGTACAAAACATTCACCGCTCTTTCCATTTATTTAACCATTATTTGACCAGGTAAGTTGACTGAGAACACGTTCTCATTTACAGCAACGACCTGGGGAATAGTTACAGGGGAGAGGAGGGGGGGATGAATGAGCCAGTTGGAAGCATTCCATGACATAGACTGACCAGGTGAATCCAGGTGAAAGCTATTGACCTATATTGATGTAATCAGTGTAGATAAAGGGGAGGAGACAGGTTGAATAAGGATTTTTATGCCTTGAGGCAATTGAGACATGGATTGTGTGTGTGTGCCATTCAGAGGGTGAATTGGCTAGACAAAATATTTAAGTGCCTTTGAACAGGGTATGGTAGTAGGTGCCAGGCGCACCGGTTTCAATGTGTCAAGAACTGCAACGCGGCTGGGTTTTTCACGCTCAACAGTTTCCCTGTGTATCAAGAATGGTCCACCACCCAAAGGACACCCAGCCAACTTGACTGTGGGAAGCATTGGAGCCAACATGGGCCCGCATCCCTGTGGAATGCTTTCGACACCTCGTAGATTCCATTCCCCAATGAATTGAGGCTGTTCTAAAGGGCAAAAGGGGGTGCAACTCAATATTAGGAAGTTCCTATTGTTTTGTACACTCAGTGTATATGCCCCTTAGTGTAGCTACCGATTGGTCCATTAGGACACACACCCCAAAGAGGAAAGTGTTATGGTCCAGTCACAAGCCTAGCCACAGAGGGAGGAGACAGTCCCCCCGATGTACTGCTGCTCTGACAGAATACAATAGGGTCAACTGAACATTCACTAACCTATACAGTAGCAACACATCCTGGTACACGTCATGGACAATGGGCTTAGTTCAATCCTCAATTTGGTTTCTGAGCCAGACCGTCTGGTTCTTCCCCTGAATATCTTTTTTTTCTACTCACTTCTTCCAGGGAACTCACATTCCGTCAACTGAGAGCACAATAGGCGCGAACAATATCAATGACAGTCACATTGACTACAATAACTGTACTGTAGTGTCATCAGTACTGTCATGTTTCCATTTTGGAAGCTGGTGTCTTTTATAAACTAACCCTTGGTGTTAGCTGCTTTAATACTGAGTGACGTCGCTATAACAGACCCAACCACCTACTATCACTCTGCCATTACAAGAACACTGAGCATGCAATGATTGATATACGGAACAACAAACAGTGAAACTCACTGTCTAAAGTGTTCTCTAATGTATGTTTACAGAGTTAGGCAGGAGAACTACTTCATCTTCCGCTAGTTCACTTCACACTCTTGAGGTAAAGTGCTTTATGGTGTCGTTAACAGCTTTATGTGTCATCCTGATCCTTCCCTGCGGACATATAGGCCAGATGTCCTACTGACCTTTTGTTCAATAGGAAAGTGCTCAGATGGAAAAACAGAGGGACCCTCATGTCTTGGTTCAACTATGAATCATTGTCAGTTGAGGCTGCATTTTTAATATGTACTCTCATTGCAATTGCATAGGCCTGGCTTAGTGGCTTTAGGCCCTTTGCATCTTGTTTATCCCCCTTTTAAGCCCCTCTATACATTTATTTTACCATGTTCTGAAATACTTTATCCACGATCAATCAAAGAATATTGAGCAAAGATTGTCATATCCCTACCCCTCTCTATCATAGGTGCAATCAATGACTACACTGAACGATGGCTGCAATAAGCGAAACGACAGATCAACCTCAGTGCGTATTTTCTGTGCAAACCGTGAGGCATTCTGAGAGAGAGAGTTTGCTGTGCAATCCACAGGCATTTCTTCCAGTTGAAATTGGCAGCAGGAGAGTGTAGTTGGGGAGGGAGAGGTGAAGTACAGTACATCCCAATGTTCCAACAGCTGACAGTGTCAAGTTTTGACCTCTTTCTTGTGCAATTCCCCACTTGAAAAGGACAGTCCCTCCACATGAAGATTTTAACTGGATTTCACTCAATAAACAGCCATGGAATCAGTTGTTTGTCTTTTATTTACCATTCTTTGGTTGGCAGTAAACAGGTGAAAAACCTCAAAAAAGAGATGACAAATACAAGTTATTATTTGAGTTGACAGCCTAATTAAATACACAAAATTATCCACATTCACCTCAGATAAACACATTTCTGCCATTATAAAATACAAGGTTTCCACTTTTAAGCAAATGTTTCCCAAAATAGAAACCCACCATTTTTAATTAAATGAGCAGAATCAGCATATTTTTATCTAAATTTGCATTTTTGCCAAATACATTCAAACTATTTTTAGTAGTAAAAAATTACATTTATTTTCTAATCAGTAGTTTTAAACAGACAAATCTTTCATTTTTTAGCCAAAGATTTTTTAGACTATACATTTGTTACTGAATTAAGAACTTGGTTTACTAAGATTTGTACAAAGTTTAAATTACTTTTAACCATTTCAAACAAGTTCTTTGTCAACAATGAATTTGGCTCTTCTTACTTTTCCTTTATACCCCACAAACAACATTTGAAGTTATAAATACCACTGCAAAAGTCCTATCAAAGTTAAGAGTTAAGAGTCTGTGTTTTCCAGAGTATCATTAGCAGTGCACTGCTTAAGTCAGTATAGTCAAGCATGGCCAATATGGCGCTTACCGGCTGTCTTTCACAGTTTTGTGGAGGGCTTGGACTTGCACAGTCACCTTGATCACAAAGATGAAGTTTCCTTGGTCTTGTGGTGTTATAAATGCTCCTTTCACTGCGGTCTAAAGACAACAGCAGAGCCAGGTGCTGGCACGCCCTGATTGCCTGGAAGATTTGTTCCACCTGGTTCACCACTGATTGAAGGAGGAGGAGTTTCACCACTGAGGAGCTCCCAGGCAGTTTGTCAGCACACCTCCCACTCAATCTTCCCACGGAAACCGATGGAAAGATCGTAAATCAGCACCTACATACTGCCGGTCAGCTCCGAGTTTGATCCTCAACTGGTAGCAAGACAATCAGGCGTCGAACATCTCTGTGCAGGACTGTGGTTTGCGTAGCTTCTTTCAGGACTTTGGCCGATGGCCGGTTTAGTGCGGGTTTTGTGACAGGAAGGCAGGAGCTTTGGACCACTTTGACGTTCACGTCTCGAACAATGCCCTTAGCATCTGGATTAACGCTCACCACCCGTCCTAGCTTGAATTGGCCCCTCATTGCATTTTGGTCACACAACCAGACAATATCTCCGACAGCAACGTTGCGATATGAAGTGTGCCATTTACTTCTCAGAAATAAGTTTGGGCCGGCAAGCTGGCTCCAAGACCTCCAGAACTTGTTGACCTGGTTCTGCATCTCTCTGAGTCTCTTGTAAGGGTAGTTCGCAAAGTCAAATGTTCTGATCTCACCGCTTGGAGAGGCTCGGCCCAGGAGAAGTGTGTTGGGTGACACATACTGCACGCTTTCTTCATGGCTCTGCACCCTGGCATCTATTGGGCATTCGTTGGCAAGGTTTGCAGCAAGTTGTAGTGTTGTCTGAAGCTCGCTGTAGCTAAGGCCAGTGTTGTTGCCCAGACTCTGCAGTGCCTTCTTGAGAATGCGAACAGCGGCTTCAGCAGCCCCATTGCGGTGAGGTGAGTCAGCAGGGTGAATTGTCCACTCCCATTTGGTACCTTTTTGAGCCGACATCTCTTCTATTGAAGTTCTATTCTGAGCATCCAGGAACTGGTACAGCTCTCTTAGGACAGGTTTGGCGCCGATGAAGTTTGTCCCCGGGTCGGACCAGATCTTTCTTGGGTGCCCTCTAATTGCAGTAAAGCGTTGGTAAGCCATCAAGAAGCTCTCTGTCGACATTGTGTTGACCAGGTCTGCATGAATTGCCCTGCTGGCCATACAGCTGAAGACGACACCCCACACTTTCATTGAGACCCGTTTCTTGATGTCATCTTTGACAAGGTACGGTCCGAAGAGGTCGACTGTAGTGAACTCGAACGGAGCTGCAGGTGTGGCTCTTTCAGCAGGTAAGTCAGCCATTACCTGTTCGCACCTTCTTGCTCTTGACTTTTTGCAGAAAAGGCAGTTATCCACTACTTTTTGGGAAATTTTCCTTCCTTGGATGACCCAGGCTTTCCTCCTCATTTTCAGCAGGGTTGCAGCCACACCTTCATGACCCTCCTCGTGCGCCTCCCGTGCCAATAAAGTAGAGACCCATGCATTGAAAGGCAGAAGGGGAACTGCAGCGCCATCCTCCCTGAAGCCATGGATTCTCCCACCGCAGACTAGTAACCCAGATTCTGGCTCTCTGTACACAACCAAGCGGTCCGTAGTGGTAGTTGGGAACGTCACCCCCTCTTGAGCAGCAAGATAGATGTCTCTTATTGCCTCTTGACGTCCTGTGGCGGTGATAACTCCTTTTGTGGGAATCGCCTCCCACTTTGGGGTCTCGATGGACTTTGTTGCAGATCTAAACTTTTTGGCAGCTCTCCAGATAAAAGCAACAGTCTTGATTAGACACTTTAGGCTACTAAAGCCCCTCTCATCCACCAAGTTTAGGACAGCTGCACCAGCAGGAAATCGTCCCACAAGACTTGGAAGACTTCTTTTCGCTTGGGCTCTGGTGAGTGCTGCCACAAATGACTTCTTTTGCATATTGTTAATGCTCTCTCGAGCTGTCACAGACACATCTTTTGACGACATAATTGGCCACTCGCTCTCTGGAAGATATAGAAACTCTGGCCCTTGCTGCCACTCTGAATGGGCATCAAGTTCCTTTGGCCCAGCTCCTCGAGTGATAATGTCGGCTATGTTGAGTGGTCCAGGGATCCACCACCAGTCCTGTAGCCGTGTGCTCTCTTGGATCTCTCCAATTCTATTAGCGAAGAAAGTCTGAAATCCATCGCTTTCACGCTGGATAGCTCCAAGAACAGTCTGACTGTCTAACAAATGGTACCACCTTTTTATCTGGATCTGGGTATGCTGTTCAAAGTACTTTTTCAGGCGGCTTGCAAAGACTGCACCGCAAAGTTCTGCTTTGACTGCATCCCCCTTCTGGTCTAGTGGTGTCAGCTTTGCTTTTGACTCCACTAGTCGAATTGTTAATTGTTTGTTGCAGTTCCACCGCAGGTAGAGGACAGCACCATAGGAGCTTTCACTGCCATCTGAAAAAGTGACAGCGACTGGTTCAGTTGTTGCCTTTGGTGGAGTAAGAGCTCTTGGGAACATTACTTTGCTTAGCTGGACGTATTCCTCAAAAATTCCAATTGCATCTTTGCGGAGCTCATCCGACAGGGGAAGGTCCCATGTGTCCTTGACCATGCTGCACTTTGGTTTTGCCTCTTGGAATGCCCTTCGGACCAAGATAGCCCCTCTTTGCTTTGATGGCATTGTCAGGCCAACTGGGTCGTACAAACCAGCAACTTGACTCAGCAGTTCACGTCTTGTCAGCGGGTCTGGTGTCTGTGCTCGTACTTCTTCTAGCAGTAAGTCTTGCCCAAGTCTCATCTTTTTCTTCCGCCTGGAGAAGTTGACCCTCACCATGACATGCAACATGTCTTCATCCACAATGTAGCCGAGACCGAGCGCCTTGTCTTCCTCCTTAAGCTGATTTGGCAGGACAACAACATTTGGTGATGCCTTTTCTCTTTCTCCTTTATTTTGGCCTGAGAAGACCCAAGGCTTCAGTGCAAACCCTCCTGCTTTTAGAATCAGCTCCACATTCTTTGTGATGACTTCGAGTTTTTCACGGCAGTTGTGGGATGTCAAGATGTCATCGACGTAGCTGTGCTCATGTAATACTTGGCATTCATCTGTGAGGTGGCTGAATTGAGGCAGGTTAGCCGTCTCCCTCATGGCCAGTTGTGCTATGCACCCTGCTGGCTTGTCCCCGATATTCACTCTGGTTATGGCGTATTGTTCCACCTCATCGCCCTCTGAATCCCGCCACAAGAACCGGTGTAGATGGACTTCCCTCTCCTCGAGCCACACAGAATTGTACATTTTTCTGACGTCTCCTAGAGCGGCGTAGGAGCCTTGGCGGAACTTGAGGAGGACAGCTCGAATCGGATTGAGAACGTCAGGGCCTTTCATCAGAAGGTCATTGAGACTTTGGCCTTTGTACTTCTGACTGCTGTTCCAGACAAGTCTTACCGGAGTTGTAACAGAGTGGGGGTTGGGTGCGATAAGATGACTAATATACCAGACAGGTCCATTCCAGTTGGTTAGATCCTCTTTGGTCAGCTTTCTTGCAGCCCGGCGGTCAACCATTTCGTGGACTTGAGCACCATAGGCTTTTTTCCACTGCGGTTCTTTGGCGAGCTGTCTCTCTGTTCTGAGAAAGGTTGCCTCCACTGCTTTTATGTTGTTTGGCAATGTAGATGGGTCAATGAGCCATGGATTCCTTGCATGCCAGTGTGGACTATCACTGTGGTCATCAGCACCAACATAAGTCAGGCCACCCTTAACAACTTCCAGCTCCCTTTCTTCAGCCAGAGTCATTTCTTTGCCACCAAGTTGACAACTGCCGCAGCGACATCCTCCACATTTCGGGGCGCAGATATGTTCTTCATACATCAATGCTGCTGCTCTCATGGATCTGGCGAAGTGCGCTCTGGACTGGTGTGCTGTAACTGTAGCCTCTTCAAACAGACTAGGGTGTGTCCCTGCAATTGTCTTTCCCAATGGCCCATCCCATAGTACAAGGTCCCCAACGGTGCGTATTTTCTGTGGGACCAGTCGCCCTTCCTTATGGCTTATCAAAAGCTGTATCTGTCTTGGTCTAACAAGTTCATTTTGGGGGACATCTGGAAAGAATTTTTGGAGTCTTTTGGCTGTCACATGTTTGTGAATCTCTGCAATGCTGTCCAAACCATAGCAGAGGAGTTGGTGGGATCTGACATTGCCTTGCTCTGTGCGGACCCGGATCTTTAGGAGGTACCGTTTTGTGGTGACTTGAACTTTCATTCCTCCCACACCATGGACAACAAGGGTTATGGCTTCACTTCTAAGGTTCAAACGATCAGCTGCATCATGAGTTATATAGTTTGTATCCGATGCCAGGTCGATCAAAGTCCCAACTTTTTGTCCTGCATTGGCCGTGACCTCTAAGAGCATCATGATGACTGGCCACTCCACTATTCCATTCTCTGCTAGAAGACTGGGTTGGTTGGACACAAGAGAGGTTCTGGCTATAGTGTTGCAAAAGGCATTGCAACACTTCTCTGCAAGTTCAGGTGAGAGACTTTTAATGAACTCTTCTTGGGCTTGGGTATAACGCCCTCTTGTCTCACCTCCCACTTTGCTGTTATTGGACCTCTGGACGACATTCCCTTTGGATGTACCAGCTCTCGGGCAGAGGTAATAGTGGTGTTCTGCAGCACGCTGTTCTATGCAGTCTGGCCTCCTGCACAGAAACTCTGATTTACAATAGTCACCTTCCTTGTGAATCTCCATGCATCTTTTGCAGGCTCCCAGCTTCAGGACAGCATCTCTTTTCTCTGACAGCTTAAGCGTGCGAAACTTTTGGCAGAAATATAGCCTTTTCTTATGCTTGCAGTCTCCGCAGACCACACATCCTTGAGCCTGGTCGCTTAGTTGGGTGGAGGTTCTGGTTCGAGCTTGCCGAGGTTCAGATTTCGGTTTTGGTTCCTCCTCTCTCAGTTGGTCCAGCTTCTCATAGATGGCTTCTTGACCTTGAAGAAACTTGTGGAGGTAGTCAAATCGCTTGTCTTCTTCAGCTTCATCACCTTTGCCAGCTACATGAAGAAGCCATTCCTTCTTCAGGCCATCAGGAAGTTTACTCTCTATTGTCTTTGTTACAAGAGGGTTCTTTATAGCACCGGTCTTGCCAAGCTCGTTCAGATCGACCAGGGCTTTTTCTACAGATTGGATGAGCTCAACAATCCTCCTGGGCTGGTTACCTTTAACTGCTTGGAGTCTTTGGAGCTCTTCTACTATCTCAAGGGCTATAGTTGTCTTATTTCCAAAGCGGTTCTCCAAGACCCGGAAAACCTCCTCAGCAGTTGTGTAAGTTGTAAGGTGAAGGTCTCGTATGGTCTTCTCATCCACACTGTCGAGAAGTTGGAACATTTTAACCTCTCTGGATCCAGTAGGTTCTCCCTGCATCTGGAGCGCTTCCCAGTCTTTTTTCCACCGGTGAAACTCTCGGCGGATGCCAGAAAACTTTGGGAGTTCAGCAGGCTTTAATTTAATTGCTGGTGTGGCCACAGAACTGTTTGAAGTAGTACTCAATCTGCTGGTTTCTCCTCTAACGTGTGCCCCTGTAAAGTCTGCTTGTCTTATTGTGAGAATTGGCAGGATAGTTTCAAGGTCTTTGATACGACTCTGGAAATGTTGTTGCTCTGCTGGGGGGGCCCAGCACTTCCAATGTTTATGCACCTCCTTCGCAGCCTTCACAAGTTTCTCTAGTTGTCCGATCATGAAGAGATATGCATCTGGGTTTTTACTTGGGTCCACAGCTCCCACGTTTTCTGCTTGCGACTCTGCTGTTGTAATTGCTTGTGTCAGTTCATATTCCCCGAAATTGGCCCACAATGTCTTTTGTATGAGGTCCTTTAGCTCTTGCAGTTTTTCCTCACACTCTTTGGCTGTTTTGACCAAGTCAGACTTCTGCTGCTCGCTCAACTTCTCTGCATCAGAGTTTTCTTCAATACATTGCCCCTCTACATCATCGTTGGCTTCCAGGACTTTGCCAGCTTCTGCAGTGAGCTTCCTAAAATTGTCTCTGAGCTCCTCTTCTGACATCATTGTATGCATTCGTAGCACATTATTGGCCAGACGGGAAAACTGACGCTTCGCTGATGTCCTTGTGGTCTTTAGCTGCTCCACCAGTAATGAATCAGCCATTTCAATCACAGCAGCAGGCGGGAACAGTCTTTACTTGTCTCTCTGGACACGTGTGGTCACTTTTCTGGTCCTTTTCCAGTCTTGAGCCACGGTTTTTCACTGTCAAGTTTTGACCTCTTTCTTGTGCAATTCCCCACTTGAAAAGGACAGTCCCTCCACATGAAGATTTTAACTGGATTTCACTCAATAAACAGCCATGGAATCAGTTGTTTGTCTTTTATTTACCATTCTTTGGTTGGCAGTAAACAGGTGAAAAACCTCAAAAAAGAGATGACAAATACAAGTTATTATTTGAGTTGACAGCCTAATTAAATACACAAAATTATCCACATTCACCTCAGATAAACACATTTCTGCCATTATAAAATACAAGGTTTCCACTTTTAAGCAAATGTTTCCCAAAATAGAAACCCACCATTTTTAATTAAATGAGCAGAATCAGCATATTTTTATCTAAATTTGCATTTTTGCCAAATACATTCAAACTATTTTTAGTAGTAAAAAATTACATTTATTTTCTAATCAGTAGTTTTAAACAGACAAATCTTTCATTTTTTAGCCAAAGATTTTTTAGACTATACATTTGTTACTGAATTAAGAACTTGGTTTACTAAGATTTGTACAAAGTTTAAATTACTTTTAACCATTTCAAACAAGTTCTTTGTCAACAATGAATTTGGCTCTTCTTACTTTTCCTTTATACTTGCGACTCTGCTGTTGTTGGCTAGACAGTTCACAATGCACAGTATGTAAAACAGCCTTCCGCACCAGTTAATGGAGGATGCCTGGGACGCCACTGCCAGCAAACAGCCACCTCTCCACACAGGCTGCCGTAAGACCATCGTGTGTACAGTAACAGGGTTCAAGAGAGGGGAGAGATTGAGCACAGCCCAACAAGCTTGTCCTTTTTTTCACCATTACAGGAGCATTAGAGGTTTCAGCTCAACTGTTCCAAGATATCAGAACTACAAAGCTCCCTTGAATGAGGGAATGTGAGACCCTAAGGGCTGCGAGTGACTCTGGAACAGCTGGCCTGGTGATGGGGCCTCCTGTTCCCTCGCTCTGAGGAGCTAGTAGGGACAAGACAGCTATCTGGCTGCAGGGAAATGGCTGGGGGGGAGAAGTGCGTGTGTGATGGCTGGCTGGCTGGAGGTTCTCAGCTCTGGGAAGCCCAGCTCTGGGAAGCCCAGCTCTGGGAAGCAGCAGGTTCACTCTTCATTGACGACAGTCCCGAAGCTTCTGCTTTTCTTGGATGATGGCTGAGCGTTGCACAACATCTCCAACAGGGAAGTGAGCAGGGCCCGAGCCCATACAGGAAATAGAAAGTGTCAAAATGCATTATGTAACCTAACAGTCATATCTCCATCTGCTTTAGTTGTGCCCTTGGAGACGTGGAAAATCAGAGCAAAAACATTTGCGGCTTCTATCCAGACGTTGGATTCAAAGAACCGGGACTTTAAAGGAAGAGGAAGAAAGGAACTATTTTTGAAAACTGTCAACAGCCCTGAAAAAGGTCGAGATAATATGGAACGTAACCATGAATGATGCCTGTGTGAATCCCACATGTTTTATTGGATCTACCTTTTGGCCATATAGACCAAACCTGCCACTGTTTCCTCATCATGTACACAAAAGATGACACACCACGCCTCACAGTTTTCACAAGAACATTCAATGGCAGGCATCTAGGAAGAAATATGAGTAATAGATAAGAAAACATTTAAAATATGTGTAATATATAAGAAAACATTTAAAATACATGAGTAATATTTCCTTGTCTGTAAATCTATTCATTAGAAGAGCCACACACGGTGATAGGAATGAGTGCTTGGTTCTCCTTGCCAATGCCATACAGTACCCTTGCACAATACAGGCGATTGTAACGGACATTAAACGGCTACATATGTACTCATGGATATAGAAGAACCCAAATTACTAGCTGCAATGGAAATCTAACAGAATTCAAAGAGCAAAATGAAGGCTCACATTCAATATAAACCACCATACAGTAAACGTCACCAAATAACGCAGAGGGTCCCTTGAAGGGTTCTGTTGTTCATTTAGATATGGCACTGCTCGAGAATCTCAGTGTAATTGTATTGTTACTCTTTTATTGGTGTTTGTTTTTTCCTCGCTTTTAGGGGGGGGGGGGGGGGGGTGTTGTCATCGGCATTAAATCGGACACATATGAACTGCAAAAACCTTTACAGACACACAGGCAGCATTCCTGCTGGGGGTGTGAGCCTTTTGGGGATTGGAGTGTGCAAACACCAAGTCAACTCCCAAGCAGCAAGTCAACTAACAAACAGCATAGTCAAAGTAAAGCATCCCCTTTAAGGAGAGACTGTTTTACAGGAGTTTTCCAACGACTTCCGTCTGGAGCACCCACCCAGTCTGTGTGCTTTGAGATCATCATACGGCTCATTCTTTTGCCGGTCTAAAAAGGCTTCCAACTAAGATTAGAGGGGGGATTGTGTCGAGTTGTAATTCTACAAAGGCTGCATGGCCCTCTTCTCTTATACTAGGCATCTGCTTGTCAAAGCCGTGGTTAAACATGACATACTGCACGGCTGCAAGGGAACAGCATAGGTCTGTTTAAGAGGAAAGTGGAGCAGTCCGTAATGTTAACATATCCTTCACATTTTCCGCCTGGGGTAAAGGGTGACTATAGTCACACTATTCAGATGGCTGTACTCGATGACCTGCAGAGCCCGTGCCAGACCGTCAGAAGGCCCTGCAGGGGCAAGAATTTGGGTTTTGGGCTTCCACATAGATGGAAGCATGTGAAGTATGTGCTGGATAATAGGCAGAGGACGATTCCTTGAGTTCCTCCTCAGGGCAGCTATCTGCTCCTGACGTGCCTCAGCAGCTGCCTGGCGGCCACTCAATACACACATCTATCTGTTTACCGCCAACCAGTCCAAATGTTTAGAATAGCTTTTCACCCTGCCTTCTCTTCTGCACCCTGATGTTGTGGATCTGGGAGAGGAGGAGAGGACAGGGGCCGATGTGGAGGAGATCCCTTGGTAAGGAGCCACCTGCAGGTAGGAACACATTCACATGAAGCCCCCCCGGGCACAAACACCTCCAGAGCACTTCAACACTCTCAGAATGCATGCTGTACAACAGTACCGTGTGAACATTCGTCAACATGCGACACTGTCTGTCCTGGAATTCCAAACTGTGCAATATGAAGAGGTTTGGAGGATGCGTCAGAGTCAGATCTGTACTCTCACATGAAAGCTACATTCTAAAGAGCTTGGAAAGAATTGAAGTTCCATATGGGATAACCCTGGTGGTTACATTTCATGTGCACTGTAAATGTGCTCATTCTAATCCAATTGGATTATAGGCTACAGTTCTAATATAACTACATTACATCCTAAATACACGTACCTGTCATACATCATGTTACAGATAAATGTATGATAAAAAAGACACTAAAAAAGGTCAAATTACACATTTAGATCACACATAGGCCTACTGTAGACCACCTAATTTCTGTCATTCTTTGTTAACACCATGTGTATTTGTAATTAGGCTGCTAGTATTTTTCTACAAATGTAAATATGTCTATCCTTGTATGTATTCAAAGTCAACCAGCAAGTCACAAAGGCAATTTCTATTAGGGGAATGAAAAGACATTCATTTTGTGGGGGGGGGGGGGGGGGGGTCGACTGTGTTTGTGATTGACATAATGGTATGGAAACACCTCAATCATCTCTCCTGCGGATACGCTCGAGACGGTCCCTTTAAAACTCAAGCAATAAGTCATGTACCTCCTGATAAGCATAACGTTAACATTAGGTGAGGCAAAAGGACTCATTTTCAATGTTTATTATTACACACAAAGTTACACAAAGAGAGCAACCTTCCACCATTTAGTTCTGCGGGAAAAAGAGAGAAACGGAATGGAAAAGGACATTAGAAAAATCACAGGAGTAGTGTGGTGGCTGCTAATGGAAGCCCTGTCACTTTTCTTTAGGTTTCTAGTTGGAAAGTCAGGTTGAAAAGTAAAGACTCCACACAGTTGAGGTTTCCAGCTTGAAGAGATCTATGGGCATGAAAGGGGAATGAGAAAGGGAAGGGAGACTCATTCTTCAATGATCTTACTGGGGGTTATGGGAACGAAATGTGCCATTCAGGACATCAGAGTCTCAACATCTCCATGGATGGAGGATTGAACCATGTCTTCATGTGTATTGAGTTAAGAGGCTTTCATCTGGTGGACAACCACAATGATCTCCTCCCTGCTCTCATCTGCTGATGCTGACAGATCAACTATTCTGAACAGAAGACTAAGGTCTCAGAGGATTCCGCCTAACGATGGCAAACTGCTTTCAACATACAGTTTAATCCAAGAGTCATATCTAGACCTACCTTTGCCTAGTGACTGGCTTTACGCATTACAGCGAAATGTGGTATCCCCAAAATCCACTCCAGAGAAAACAGGAATAACATGATAATCCAAGACTAAACACAAGGTCTGTTAAACATTACCCTTTAAAAAGGCTCCTTGATATTCTCTCTAATGATCCAAAATGACTGAATCTTTTGGACTTGTCTTCTCAGCAGACAATTACTCATCACAGGACAAGCTGAATGCATGGACATTCTATGTATAGATACAAATGAACTACAAGTAACTACCAAAATAAAATAAACACCAACATAAAGTGTCTTAGTAGGGCACTGGGCCACCACGAGCCACCAGAACAGCTTCAATGCACCTTGGCAGAGATTCTACAAGTGTCTGGAACTCTATTAGAGGGATTCGACAACATTCATAAGAAATTAAATCATTTGGTGTTTTGTTGATGGTAAAAGCTCTCTCAGGTGCCGCTCCAGAATCTCCCATAAGTGTTCAATGGAGAAGGTGCAGAACGATGGAGGACTTCAGATGGGAAGTCATTGTTTTTAGCACTAGCGACAGTTTTTAAACTACGGCGCGCAACATGGTTCAACGTGCCAATAAATCAGCAAATTTGTTTTTTCAAATTTCCGTTACAATCGCCTTGGAGCTAGAATTGGGATCATGTATAGTGCACTAACGCCGATACAAAACAAGAGTAACGGAAAGCAATGTACAATATGAGGAACTTACCAAACGAGGAATTTGTATTCCTATTTCAATCATAAAGAAATACATTTCATGTTCAATCTATTGAGTTCCATTTTGCTTCATGAAGGCTGTAACTGGTCTCAATTAATTTCATGAAGTGTAGCCTAACATGTGCACAATGATGTGTCAAAGGATAAGCCGCCTCAATATTTGCATCTGTCGCTGGTAATATCTCTCTAGGAACTGATCCGTCATCAGTATGTTGAAATAATTACAACGACGCACACCAACGAAGCACACCAACGACGCACTTAGCAACCATTCTCGCTACGTGGTGTTTTGGGAAACGCATGTTTACATCTTCGGCCATTGTAGGAAAGATGTATCGTTAAAACACTCCTAAGCCTGAGTTCCATCACTATCGGGAAACTGGGCCCAGACGACATACTTATAAGTGCATTCATCTTAAGATAGCTAGGTAAGTCAACTCTGTGCAGGCCAGTCAAGTTCTTCCACATCGATCTCGACAAACCATTTCTGCTTTGTGCACGGGGGCATTGTCATGCTGAAACAGGAAAGGCCCTTCCGCAAACTGTTGCCACAAAGTTAGAAGGACAGTGTTGTCTAGAAAAACAGCCCCAGACCATTATTCCTCCACCAAACTTTACAGTTGGCACTACGCATTCAGGCAGGTAGCGTTCTCCCACTCCAGAGAATGCGTTTCCACTGCTCCAGAGTCCAATGGCAGCGAGCTTTACACCACTCCGGTCAACGCTTGGCATTGCACATGGTGATTTTAGGCTTGTGTGCGGCTGCTCGGCCTTTGAAACCCAATTTCATGAAGCTCCCAACGATCAGTTCTTGTTTTTTTACACGCTACGCGCTTCAGCACTTGGGGTTCCCATTCTGTGAGCTTATATGGCCTACCACTTTGCGGACGGGACGCTGTTGCTCCTAGACGCTTCCACTTCACAATAACAACACCTACAGTTGACCGAGGAGGCTGTAGCAGGGCAGAAATTTGATGAACTGACTTGTTGGAAAGGTGGCAATCCTATGACGGGGCCACGTTGAATGTTATGACGGGGCCACTGCCAATGTTTGTCTCTGGAGATTGCATGGCTGTGTGCTTGATTTTATACACTGGTCAGCAACGGGTGTGGCTGAAACAGCCAAATCCACTAATTTGAAGGGGTGTCCACATACGTTTGTATACAGTTGAAGTCGGAAGTTTAAATACACTTAGGTTGGAGTCATTAAAACTCGTTTTTCAACCACTCCAAAAATGTCTTGTTAACAAACTATAGTTTTGGCAAGTCGGTTAGGACATCTACTTTGTGCATGACACAAGTAGTTTTTCCAACAATTGTTTACAGACAGATTATTTCACTTATAATTCACTGTATCACAATTCCAGTGGGTCAGAAGTTTACATACACTAAGTTGACTGTGCCTTTAAACAGCTTGGAAAATTCCAGAAAATGATGTCATTGCTTTAGAAGCTTCTGATAGGCTAATTGACATAATTTGAGTCAATTGGAGGTGTACCTGTGGATGTATTTCAAGGCCTACCTTCAAACTCAGTGCCTCTGCTTGACATCATGGGGAAATCAAAAGAAATCAGAAAAAAAACTGTAGACCTCCACAAGTCTGATTCATCCTTGGGAGCAATTTCCAAACACTTGAAGGTACCACGTTCATCTGTACAAGTAATAGTGCGCAAGTATAAACACCATAGGAACACACAGCTGTCATACCGCTCAGGAAGGAGACGCGTTCTGTCTCCTAGAGATGAACGTACTTTGGTGCGAAAAGTGCAAATCAATCCCAGAACAACAGTAAATTACCTTGTGAAGCTGATGGAGGAAACAGGTAAAACAGTATCTATATCCAAAAGTAAAACGAGTCCTATATCGACATAACCTGAAAAACCGCTCAGCAAGGAAGAATCCACTGCTCCAAAACCAGCATAAAAAGGTCAGACTACGATTTGCAACTGCACATGGGGACAAAGATCATACTTTTTGGAAAAATGTTCTCTGGTCTGATGAAACAAAAATAGAACTGTTTGGCCAAAATGACCATTGTTATGCTTCCAACCGTGAAGCACGGGGGTGGCAGCATCATGTTGTGGGGGTGCTTTGCTGCAGGAGGGACTGGTGCACTTCACAAAATAGATGGCATCATGAGGCAGGAAAATTATGTGGATATATTGAAGCAACGTCTCAAGACATTAGTCAGGAAGTTAAAGCTTGGTCGCAAATGGGTCTTCCAAATGGACAATGACCCCAAGCATACTTACGAAGTTGTGGCAAAATGGCTTAAGGACAACAAAGTCAAGGTATTGGAGTGGCCAACACAAAGCCCTGACCTCAATCCTATAGAAATTTGTGGCCAGAACTGAAAAAGTGTGTGCGAGCAAGGACTCAGTTACACCAGCTCTGTCAGGAGGAATGGGCCAAAATTCACCCAACTTATTGTGGGAGCATGTGGAAGGCTACCAGAAACGTTTGATCCAAGTTAAACAATTTAAAGGCAATGCTACCAAATACTAATTGAGTGTATGTAAACGTCTGACCCACTGAGAATGTGATGAAAGAAATAAAAGCTGAAATAAATCACTCTCTCTATTATTATTCTGACATTTCACATTCTTAAAATAAAGTGGTGATGCTAACTGACTTAAGACAGGGAGTTTTTACTAGGATTAAATGTCAGGAATTGTGAAAAACTGAGTTTAAATGTACTTGGCTAAGGTGCATGTAAACTTCCGACTTGAACTGTATATAGTGTACTTTGTATCCCTAATTTACTCAAGTGTTTTCTTTATTTTGTATATAATCCTTTTAGTAGAGGTGCCTATGAGTGTGTACGTGTACTTGCAAGTGTACGTCCTGCCCATGTGTGTGTTTCCTTTGGCCAGTGGGTGTCTGCCAGACTGACTGTAACCTGTGGCACACGCTAGCCATTCTTGGTCAGATGACTCACATGACATGACATCTGCTTAGTGTTTGCCACATTGTTACTGAGCAGCGGTGACCTAACAGCTACCATAATGGAAGGAAAAGCGACAAAAGAGAAAACCATGGAAAAACAATACCATAACATTAGGCGTGTGTGCTTACTCTGCGTTTTTCCTCTCTACACATTGGAACACCAGCTAAAGACAACTGTGACAAGTTCCTGGGCTGCTTCACCTGAGGAGTTTGCTTGTAGGAACGTCATATGACAAATATAGAAACAAAATGTGTTCTCCATGTGCGTGATGGAGGCCATTACTACAGCCTGTCTTGTCTGCAGTGGTGCATTCATCACAGACAGACAGACAGACAGACAGACAGACAGACAGACAGACAGACAGACAAGACACAGACAGACAGACAGACAGACAGACAGACAGACAGACAGACAGACAGACAGGCAGGCAGGCAGGCAGGCAGGCAGGCAGGCTCTTGAAGGGTTCCACCTCCCAGCCCAGAACAGCCTAAGGAATGCTTTTCTTCAGCCCATAGCGTACTATAGACACCCTCTCTGCGGGGTGTGTTTAGCATGCAAAGCAGGGCGCAGATGCTGTCCGCGGCTGGAGGTAGTGATGAGGACACAAGGAGGCCCACTGCCCGGCCGCCCCGTCTCGATGACCCTTGGACGCCCCTCCATCGCCACCCCTCCATCCCCGCCTGCCCCTCCACCCTCCAGCCACACGCAGGGAAACCAGCACTAGCCAAAGAGCAAGGCAGGGGACCTGCTGCTGCCCTCACAAGACCCCGCCCCCCCTCGCACCCTTGCAGCGCCTCCAGCACGGTCTGTCAGCCGTCTTTTACACAAAACCCCGCCGAGGAAAGAGGCCAGGGATGGAGAGCTTTTGTACTGTCTATACGGGAGTGTGCATTTGTTTCAGTAGTATAGCCAAAGCTCCCATTGGACAAAAATGTATACATTTGACAAGAAGAATAATGATGAACAAGTCTAAAAGATGTGATTATGTAGGAGGCTGGGACAGCCGAGAGAGAAAGAGAAAGGAGTGATGAACAATAAACAAACATGATACATGAATGCATCAGGCAGCCTGGGCCGTGCTCCTACAGTAACTTCTTCTTATTCTCCGCAGACAAAGCACCCCATGTGGCTGATCGGAGAGAGTGCAACTGACATAATGCCCTTTTCCATTCTAGCCGCTGGGCCAGGCTGAGTGTGGTTGGGTGGGGCCCTGCAAGGTGGTGTTGTTGCTTTTATAAAGGTCTGGCAAAGAGAAATGGGCCCTCTTTGGATTCAGATTTTTTTCATTTTGTGCTGTTGTCCCACAGAGAGGTCGCCAGGCAGGTTTTGTGTGAAGGTCATTGATAAACGCTTATATGGCCTTTAAGTATTTATTATTTTATTTCACCTTTATTTAACCAGGTAGGCAAGTTGAGAACAAGTTCTCATTTACAATTGCGACCTGGCCAAGATAAAGCAAAGCAGTTCGACACATACAACACAGAGTTACACATGGAGTAAAACAAACATACAGTCAATAATACAGTAGAAAAATAAGTCTATATACAATGTGAGCAAATGAGGTGAGATAAGGGAGGTAAAGGCAAAAAAAAAGGCCATGGTGGCGAAGTAAATACAATATAGCAAGTAAAACACTGGAATGGTTGATTTGCAGTGGAAGAATGCGCAAAGTAGAGATAGAAATAATGGTAATAATAATAATAATGTATAAGCAGACACCTCGGTCCGCCTGCCAGAAGTTATTCATATCTCAGGGATTACAAAAATTAAGAGAACAGCTGCAAGCCCTGGAGTATTCCAAACATAGCCAGCAGCACTATCCTCATGTAATAGCTGTTGAAGTATTTAAAAAGGTGCCATGTTCAAAAGGGACCAAAACAGAAGGCCTATTCAGTTTGAAGTGGTCTATCTGTATATGATACGCTGTGAGAGCTGTATCACATACAAAGCACCTGCAGACTAAATAAGGTCAGGCTCTCCTTGCTCCAGCCAGTTCATAATTCCTTCAGGTTTAAAACATGCTGCTGCTTACTTCTGATGTTTCTCAGCCAGAGGACTTTAGTGGACCTCACATGGCCTGCATTATTTCATGAGCCATGGGGGACTGGGGAGGTAGCAGTAGTGGATTTAACATGGTGACAGTGTGTGGTAGTGATGGGGGGGAAATCGATACATTTACATATCGGGATATTATTTTTGACAATATATCGTATCGTTTTGATAATATCGCAATAATATTTTTGCGCTAGTTGGCTGTACTTGCACCAAAACTCCAGTATTTTTCCTTCATAGCGTGTTCGCCATCTTCTTTTTAAATAGGGAGCCAATTTGTTTTCAGCACTTTTATTTACATGGGGCGGCAGGTAACCTAGTGGTTAGAATGTTCTGCCAGTAACCGAAAGGTTGCTGGATCGAATCCCCGAACTGACAAGGTAAAAACCTGTCGTTCTGCCCCTGAACAAGGCAGTTAACCCACTGTTCCCCGGTAGGCTGTCATGGTAAATAAGAATTTGTTCTTAACTGACTTCCTGAGTTAAATAAAGGTTACATTTAAAAAATACTTGACTGATCAAAACTCTTGTCTCTCTGCTGCAGACATATGGTGAACAATTGATGTTTAGAAAATCCCAGCATCGAATCGCAATACATATAGAATCGTGAGAATCGCAATACATTTCGTCTTCATAAGTATTGTGATACGGTTATCTCATGTTTTGCTCACAAATTTGAAAGAGGGAAAATATAGTAAGATTCATAAACATGTATTTCCATGTGGAAGGAAACAGAAGCCCTAAACAAATTTTAGCCTGATTCTTTCAGTGTGAACCCACGGCTCCGAGACCAACAGACAGAGATTGATGTGTGGTCAATGCAAGAGTCTGTGTGGGCCTCCCTGTCTCCCATCTCTTGATGTAAACAGAGCCGCTGTGCTGAGCTGTGTTGTGCCTGCTTTGCTCTGTGTGGCTAGCAGGGCCTGCTGCAAACACACGGGTTGGGAGGCATTAAGCGCTGGGAGAATCCACGCTCCGCTCCGACATTTGGAACCACTCTGAACCTATCACAAATTCCTCACTCTTGGCAGCCATTCAGTTTTCCCCCTCTCTCTCCCTCTTTCTCCGTCTCGCTCCCTCTCCCTTCTCTCTTTTCATCAGAGCTGGCAGTAGAACTGTAGTCTGCATTCTGCACTAATTAACGACCTTCAGAAGAAGACCACCAAACTGGTGAACTGGCACACTCTAAGCACACTTAGATTTTTTTCTACCTCCCTCCTCCCTCTCCCAAGCCCCTTATAAAGTGTGTATCAGACAGACAGGACAGCCTGTGAGAGGAGACAGAGTTTCACACACACACTAAAGCCCCATACACACACAGCTCTCTATGCTTTCCAGAGTCACCCACCGCTGTTAACGCTTAAAAAGAGTGACTGAAGGCACCAATTCCGCATGTATTTTTCTGCTGCTCATTAAGTAAAACAAGATTTCAGTCTTTGGGGTGTGGTTCGATGTGGCAGTTACTGACGTTTGTCCCCCATGAGACACCACGGGAACAAGGCCAGCATCACTTCCTCAAAATAGGCAGAATTAATCTAAGATAACTCAAGAAATCTGTAATTAATTTTGACGTTTTGCCGAGGAGGTTTTAGTTGTGCAATTTGACATCTAGCTAAGGTGTATGGCACAGTATTCCTCAAGTTTTAAAAAAAGTGAGCCGTGTAAACAAAGTCCGATCCGCTGCGCTGCTAGGCTATAAGGCTCAGTGTGTGTTCTGCGGTAGGATTGGATGAAGCGCAATCACCGCAGCTGTGTATCCCGTGTTAGTGGGCAAGTAAGTCATGACGAACTCATTTACAAAACTCTGTTTTGGACGAGACTGACTTTATGACTGAAATTATCCTATTTACACTTTGTAGTCAATTTTGACACTAGAATAAATGTTTCTGAATAACATCGATGCCACATAGGCTGTTTTCTATCAGATAAATTGTTTATTGCCTTGTCTGGAAAAGCCAGACATCGGAGAGGAAGCCAGCTCACATCAGAAGTATGCAGTGTGTGTCAGCCAATCAGGAGCGCTCATCTTGTAAGGGCGCTAGCTAGCATCTCTCCTGACGAGCCATTAGGTCTGTGACCCAAAATGGAGTCCCAGTCCCAGTCCGAGGCCACCTGAGAGAAGAGCAGAATGTGACTGTGGAAATGAACGTGGACCAGGGAAAACCTGTTGCTCATAAAAAATAATTAATCTCTCATTCTCGGGCCGTTGAGGCCCTATAGGATCCTCCCTCTGAATGGATCCATCACCCTTTCCATGTTTGCCCCAGTCAGACACATGTGTGTTCCCCTGCAGGACACGTCCGTCTCTCTGCACCATCCATCACCCCAGACAGACGACCAGACACTGGGGCTCGCCCAACAGACCCCTGGTCTCCACGGTGACCCCTTCCGGAACACGCACGTATTCATTAGCATAATGATTTTGTCTAATCGTGTGGGGCCCCATGCAGCCACCATCAAAGCAGACATCTGAGAGGTAGAAAAACTCTGGGGAGGATGATGAGTGATGGAGTTTGTCTTTTCCATTACGCATTGTCCCATGCCGACCAGTGTCTCGTACATGCACACACCACATGACACGCACTGACCCTTACACGGAAGCTCTGAGGTCTATGGGATCAATCAAGACTCTGTTCGCTCACCCCATCCACGCTGCCTCCCATCCTAAACTACCAGCATCCACACCACATCATGTGTCATACAAGAACCGAATACAGACCAGAGCTCTTCAAGGAACCAGGCATTAAAATTAGGAGCATATCCCACTCATAGTGGGAACGCATTTCTATCACCAACCAACCCAGCATACTTCTCTCCCTCTCAGGGAGCCAGTGGGCACAGAGAGGGCATTTCATATGCTCTCTGAGATTCCTTTAATAAAGCTAATGTATCAGACTCTCAGGCTGGAGTGGACACGTACAGTAGCACTAATTCATGCTCTGTGCTTGTGTTTGCTCAGGATCTCAGTCAAAGTGAAGGGCATGGATGGGCTGCAGTGCGACTGGTCACTCCCCCCTGACTTAGTCTGATTTATTTGTCAGGCATGACCAATCATTTAATCATCACGAGAAGACAGGCATGGAATGTACAGAAGGAATTATCACAAGTGTATCAGTCAGAAAAGACATCCACATTCAGTAGGTAACATCTCCAGCTGAAACTATTCCCCTTAAAGAAGCTGAAAGGTATTCTAAAGGGAGTATGAAGGAATGCCAAGTAGACAATCGGTAAGTGCTGTTTGCCTTGTATCCCTTTCAGATGATACAGGGAGCATTGGCAACTAGCCACGGTAAATTCACTCTGAATAGCCCCGAAGGGGGAGAACGGGGAAGGACGGGACAACAAAAAAATGTGTTTGAGCGGAGCTGGGTGAGTGGGCCGGGACGGTGCATTGTTGTGGAGGCTGGGCAGCAGGAGGCTATCTGGAGCTGCTGGGCGCTAGGCGAACCGCTGGCCACGTGCTTCTTGCTGAGGACGCCATGAATTATTACGTTTCATTCTATTATCATGGGCATGCTTCATTAGGCCCAGACAAACGGCCCCACAGAGCCACTGTGCTCCAGGGGCCGCCTCTCCTCACACAGAGAGAGGAGAGAGAGAGGGACACCCGGCTCCCGCACTCTCCACTGAAAAGGAGGACGATGGACAAAAACGCATTGTGCGTGGATTTAAAAAGGAGCTTACGGCTGCCATGGAAGAAAAAAAAACGTGCTTTTGGAGAAGAGAATAATGAATCCGCCTGCTGATACACCCTCAATGAGATGAAGAAGAGCACTGTACGCCGGCGAACCAATAGAAAGAGGAGGAAAAGAAAGGGATGAAATTGGAGGCAAATGACACTTGAATGTTTGAAATAACTGACAGCTGCACAATAGGACAGCAAGACAGACTGCAATCTGCACACGGACAGATGAATGGATAGAGGCTTGAAAAGGACAGACTAAATACATACACACAGATAGTCAGTTCAAAAGGAGAAATGGATAAATAGACAGCCATGAAAATGGACATGAAAGGTAAAGCTGTGCACAGATAAACACCTAAACAAAGAGAGTGATAAGAAGAACGAATCACGGAAGCCATGTACAATATTTGCCTATAAGTACCATGACTGAAAAGAAACATAATTTGACAACTTGTTGACAACTGTCAACAAAGCCCTCCAAAAAAATCAAAACTTGAGGCATTCTTTGAAACTTCCCCATCATTTAAAGTGAAGCTGTTCAGTTATATTCTTCAGTGTTCAGGTTGTGGGCCCAGGTTTGGAGCGTGATGCTTCAGCAGCTGCAGAGCCAATCTTCAGCTCTGATGGAGGGCTTACTGTGCCAGTCACTGTGTCCCTGAGAGCATTCCACAGTACAGTACGGGATAACCACCTAGCCTCAGGTCTACGTGTGTGTGTGTGTGTGTGTGTGTGTGTGTGTGTGTGTGTGTGTGTGTGTGTGTGTGTGTGTGTGTGTGTGTGTGTGTGTGTACACGCCTACATGTGTGCGCGAGTGTGCCTGTGCATATCGCTGCAGCTCCATCCAGTACAGGCCGTGTGCTGTAGGTGGCTGGGGAGCAGAGGCTCTTTGGGATGAATGTGTTTCTTGTGCTCGGCAGTGTGGAGGTGACTGGGTATCAGGTCACACTCCTCCTGCTTCTTACTGCATAGCACAGACATTTTCCATTCTGTCAGCGCGAGCACACTGGCTCCTTCCAAACTCAGCGCCACTTCATTAAATGACTTTAGACTCTTGGCAGAGGCAGTGGGAAAAGTCTATATTAACTGTGTGTGAGATGCACTGGGCGGCCAACAAAGGCCATAGTTGTTCGTCTGCAGTGGGTGCTGCTGAGGGGGATTTCTAGGACTAGAGGGGTACCCCTGGCCCTTACACCACGGACGACTCTGCATCCCCACACCCCCCTCAGGGGGTCTGACCCGTATCCTACCTCAGCGGAAGTGTGGTCAGAGAAGTGACTGAAACACCTGGCCCAGCTACGTATTGGGGGAGGGGAGGGGGAGCTGACGTCACCCTGTAGGGTCCAGCAGGTTTCCTCCTGTGTTTACAGGAGGTTGGTATGTTGTGCAGTAGGCAATGGCCATGTGGGGAACCTGGCAGATAAATTGGACCATTTACTCAGCTCATTTAGAGGATTAGGTCATTTAAGAGTACAGCTCTGCAGAAAACATGCTGTAGTTACAGAATGGGCCGCACCGGACAGTCAGCATCATCTGTTCTAGTGTTCTTTCTATGTCCTTTCTATGTCCAGTTAACATACATCTGATTAAAAAGCTATGTGAACATATTAGTGCATAAGCCAGATGATCGTGAACACACACTTCCAGCTCAGTGTATTACCATGCGGATGGTCTGTAAGTAAGCATTTCACGGTAAGGTCTACACTTGTTGTATTCGGCGCATGTGACAAATAAAGTTGGATTTGATGTAAGCAGTGTACCCTTGGTGGTGATAGATCTATGAGCCTTACTGACCTAAAACGAAATCCCACTGCAACATTCAAAGTTAGTATTAGAATTATTATTCTTTGAATAAGCTTTGCTGTTAAATGTCAATACATTGCATGTCAAACAGTCAGGCAATAATCTAATGAATTCAGGGCTTGTAAAATTATACCTAGGCTAAATATAAGCCTTCCACAACCATAAGACCCACTAATAATGTAAGTATTTTGTTCTCTCTGCTACCGCACGGCAAGCGGTACCAGGCCGCCAAGTCTGGGACCAAAAGGCTCCTGAACAGCTTCTACCTCCAAGCCATAAGGCTGCTGAACACTTAATCAAATGGCTACCCAGACTATTTGCATTGACCTCGTTTATTTATCATTTCTTTGCACTGACATCCTTACGTTGGATCTATTCTCCCTCACTGGACTCTATCCACACACTAATCACACTAACACATACTAAACTACATACGCTCACATACACACGCATATTGACACCACACACATACTTTCACACTCTTCACATACGCTGCTGCTACTCTGTTTATTATCTATCCTGATTGCCTAGTCACTGTTACCCCTACCTACATGTACGTACTGTATTACCTCAACTACCTCGTACCCCTGCACATCGACTCGGTACTGGTAGTCCTTGCATAAAGCCTCGTTATTGTTACATTATTATGTTACCATTTACTTTTTTTTTGCTAATCTTTTCTTACTTTTTAACCCTGCATTGTCGGGAACGGGCTCGTAAAGAAGGATTTCACAGTAAAGTCTACACCTGTAATAATATTTGATTTGATTCATCATTTGCTCCACAGCCAGAGATAGAGAAGACAGGGAAGAAACCACAATTTAGCTACCTATAGGTCGCTATAGCCTTCATATTTATTTTGTCATTATATTGTTTTCATAGAATTTTAGCAATTAAATAATTAATTTTGAAATTATCTGAATAAATGTTCCATAAATATTTTTACCAAATAGTGCTATCTTCTGTATACCACCCCTACCTTGTCACAACACAACTGATTGGCTCAAACGTATTAAGAAGGAAAGAAATTCCACAAAATAACCTTTAACAAGGCACACCAGTTAATTGAAATGCATTCCAGGTGACTACCTCATGAAGCAGGTTGAGAGAATGCCAAGAGTGTGCAAAGCTGTCATCAAGGCAAAGGGTGGCTAATTTGAAGAATCTCAAATATACAACACCTTTTTGGTTACTACATGATTTCATATGTGTTATTTCATAGTTTTGATGTCTTCCCTATTATTCTACAATGTAGAAAATAGTAAAAATAAAGAAAAACCCTTAAATAAGTTGGTGTATCAGCACTTTTGACTGGTACTGTATTTTTATATAAGATCATCTTTGAGAACTAACCATCACCAAAATAAAAACTAGACACTCAGGGAGAATCTACTATTTAAAAAAATGTCATGGCATGCGGCCCCCATTGATTTAGTTATAATGTTTGTGTTTCTCAGATGGCATAATAACAAGGCATAAGCTATGGCCAAATGTGTAGAATTGCAGGAAACTAGCTTTAAAACTGTAAAATTCTTTGATTGGTTACGGTTTGGTCCGGTCATGGCGTAACGACCAAATTTCTACGTCCATGGACGTCTGGTGTCAGTCGGTGCTCAGTGGGTGAGGATGCTGGTTACAGTAAACGTAAAGAGGGTAGGTGTCAGTCAGAGCTGGGAGCGCTGACATTAACTAGAGAGAGAGAGAAGAGAGAGCAGCAGAGAAAGAGAGAGGGGGAGTGAGAGTGAAGGGTTGTCCAGACTGTTTTCACAGTCTTGCTTTGACCACCAGACGACAGAAAGAGAAAAAACAGTTATGAGCTGAACATAACAGTATGTCAGTGGAAGGGTGGACTGTGGTCAAACTGTGGTTTGTAACTACTATGATTTCTCATTGTAGCCAATTCAATTGCAGTAATTCCGTTACTGATTATTCAGCAATATCGTTACCGATTTGGTAACAGAATTACAAGTTTTAATCACTTAATAATTTATTTTAAAAACTTTATATCAGTAAAAACACTATAACTAAATTGGTAGGTCTCCCTTTACTTGTTACTTCTGTGAACTTTCATTATCCTCCCTCATAAGGGAGAGAAATTAGAAAATATATTGAAGATATGTGGGGTTTGGATAACGGAATTACAAGGCAATGTTTCTTAAACTTACAGAAGGCAAATCATTTCTCAAAAACTAAATATAAAAGTGTCGATATTAGCTGGCAGGGGTATTTATTTCAACGTTGTGTTTTCATGTTTTAAGACTGTTTCTGGAAGACGTTGTCTAAGACCCCTTTACATCTGCTTGGCTGGAAATCAAAGCCTTTGCTTATTCCTAATTTTTGGGATGGAAAATGGTTGAAAAATGTATATTTGTGCCTTCCTTTCCCAAAAATATAGACTTTTAGCTTTAATTTGACACCCAATTTGACATGCCCCTATGAGCTTCACATGTTGGTGCTCATGGGTCCTTTTAGATGAACTAGCCCAAGCTAGACTAAGCTACCTCACCAAACCCCAGCTACTCAATGGTCACCTTTTATTGCAAACTCAACATCAAGGGCATTTAATATTCTTTTTCACTGCAGAAAAGCAGAGGTGATGTCAAGATTTACTGCTTGTTCAAGAGAGGTACAGTAAAATTGAAGTGTTGCCTGTGTCCGAGCACGGTGCAAGGCTGCCACGGAGCAGACAGGCCAGGGGCAGCAGGGAGAGGGCGAGAGAGTTCTCCTGGGTCAGGAATCCATCACTGTCCACAGGTCCCCAGTCTGCCCAAATGCCTTCCCTAATTAAGATTTTAATCTTGCCGTGTCAAGACAAAAAGGAAAGGCCAATTACCCACAGGAAGGTTACTGATCCCCTCAATGCAGGAAGATGATTGGTCTGTCAGAGAGGGTTAACACAGAGGCACGCACGCACGCACACACATACATACACACTCACAGAGGGCCAGTGTGTGGGATTATGGGGGAGAAACAATCAGAGTTCTCTGCTCTGTTTATCCAGACTGGCGGAGGAGCCCTTTCAATGAGCTGGTTCAGCTCAGACGAGCTCCCGCCGGCTCCAGCGCCTGTTTATGTAGACATTGTGGACTAATTTCAAGCCTTGAGCAGTATTTTGTTGGGCCTTTTTTTACCGGGAATGTGTACATTGTCGTGCTGCAGACCTGAGTTCCACACTATAGGGTTGTTTCAGCCAGGAAGCAAAGCGGGCCAGCGAGTTGCACAGGGGGATTAGGAGCAAATAATGAAGAATAACAACACAACAATATAGCACAGTTCTTCTCACAGTATGGTTTTCGCACTGAAAGTCAAAAGCAGTAGCCTACTGTATGTATATCCTATCCTTCGCATGAAATGTCAAGATGTGAATGGAGCTCTGTGCTGAGTTCTGACCATCTCTCTCCTTTATCAGCACTACCCACACAACCACCTACAGGATCAGTCCTCCCACATTCCCAGGTAATCCACAGGCACACTATATTGGTTTTCCTTCCAGTGTAAGCTTCCAGACGGGGGTCAGCCGACAGGTCAAGGAGACTTTAGTAGGCCACGTAGGTTCAACTTCAAAAGGAGGTCAACAGGCCTGGAACAACTGAGCCCTCAATTGTGGCTTATTTCCTTCTCGCTCGTCGACTACACAGACACATCCCAACACAACACACGCCACATGTTCCTGGAAGCACATTGTCAATAGACTTCAACATGTCGCATGGTTGAAAGTAGTAAAGAGGCGACAAACGACTGACCGGCAATTATAACTTATTATGGGTAAAAATGGTACTCAAATGGTCCTCGCAACACTTCTTCGCAATTTGAAAACAATGTAGAAAGAGGGTAGCATTGACATTGAAGTCACATAACTTTTGCTGTATCAGCTCCGATCAAACTGCCCAATAATATATGTTTATAAAGTTGCAAAGGTGTCAAACATGCTTGATGTTGTTTATATGTTTTCACAGCCAGCAACTTACTTAGACTGCATTATGTTGGGTAATGGTAGAACTTCACTGCCCCCCAGTGGTTATGAGTAGGCCAATGCATGGCTGAAAGAAAAAGGGCCTTAACTGAATACAGTTGATTTAATGTCCTTTAAAGAAGGCCCCCCAAAAAAGCTGAGGCAAGATAAGTGAAACATCTCATTGATACTGTCCGCTGTGTCACCTGCATTACCAATAAAAATAAAAAATCCCCTACCCTCCAATTTTCCATGGACATTAAACATCATTAAAGCATTTCTGTACAAATTACCTTACAGAAAGATATATATTGAATGCTTTTTTCTTCAATCATAAATCATAATTGAGTTATGTCAAGATATAGAACATGTCCCAAAAGCATCGTAGCACTAAAATAATATTTCATCCATTTAGTTTCAATAGAATTAAGAAGATCTTAGTGCTACGATGCTTTTGGGAACCCAGCCCAGGTAATCTAAATTGTTTGACCTGTATTCATGTATTTTACAGTTGTTTTGGGAGTTCAGCGCCCTCTAGATGTCAGTGTTTCATTTTCTATGAAATGACATATAATCACTCATCATATGGGCATTTTGATGTAAAAGAACCTATGAGAGACAACGTGAAGTTTATAGGAGCAGCGTTTTCCTTTAGCAGCGGTTGTCGACTAAATAGCTGAGAACAGACTCGTTGTAAGCTGGCTACTTTTCCACGTCAGAAAATACCTAGGCTTCTTTTAATTTAAAAG
The DNA here is from genome assembly GCF_045679555.1 of Salvelinus alpinus. Classification (NCBI taxonomy): domain Eukaryota; kingdom Metazoa; phylum Chordata; class Actinopteri; order Salmoniformes; family Salmonidae; genus Salvelinus; species Salvelinus alpinus. The sequence goes on from NC_092100.1 coordinate 49,659,345, forward strand.
TTTCAATGCGATGGTCAGAAAAGTATGTATAGCTTTCTCCCGTTAGAATGAGCATAGGCATCTTCTAGTAATCTATTGATAGGACAGGCGCCTGTCAGTCACAAAGTGAGCGATGACAGGGAAACTGCTGGTCTGTCCCGCCTCTCTGTACCGGTGTTATTTTTGTACCCTCTGGTGAGCTGTAGTCTAATTTCTTTTCACGGAGGAGGGAGAGTATGATGCATCTTCGTCGTCTCCTGGTTGGGATTTACACATCCCATGTAATGTAAGTGGTAACGATGAGTTGAAAACCACTTAAGTGTCGTTTTGTAGCACATTCATTTATTTTATTTCGCGTGTTTCATAGGCCTATACAGCCACAGTCGGGCGCATAGGCTATTTACTGTGCTTTGACTGAAGACAGAACAGGAAGTGTTGACTACTTTATAAAAGGTGTCGAACTGACTGAATAAAGTCAATCTCTCTTTGACATTCATAAATCATGCAGCGTATTTTATATGTCCATGGTATCGCATTGCGACAAGTAAACCAAAATCTTGTTTGTATTTTCCTGGCCAGGGCAATAAATTGCAATGTCTGTACTGTGAGACGCCTAAGACAGCGCTACAGAGAGACAGGACGGACAGCTGATCGTCCTCGCAGTGGCAGACCACGTGTAGCAACACCTGCACAGGATCGGTACATCCGAACATCACACCTGCAGAACAGGTACAGGATGGCAACAACAACTGCCCGAGTTACACCAGGAACGCACAATCCCTCCATCAGTGCTCAGGCTGTCTGCAATAGGCTGAGAGAGGCTGGACTGAGGGCTTGTAGGCCTGTTGTAAGGCAGGTCCTCACCAGACATCACCGGCAACAACGCCGCCTATGGGCACAAACCCACCATCAATGGACCAGACAGGACTGGCAAAAAGTGCTCTTCACTGACGAGTCGTGGTTTTGTCTCACCAGGGGTAATGGTCGGATTCGCGTTTATCGTTGAAGGAATGAGCATTACACCGAGGCCTGTACTCTGGAGCGGGATCGATTTGGAGGTGGAGGGTTCGTCATGGTCTGGGGCGGTGTGTCACAGCATCCTTGGACTGAGCTTGTTATCATTGCAGGCAATCTCAACGCTGTGTGTTACAGGGAAGACATGCTCCTCCCTCATGTGGTACGCTTCCTGGAGGCTCATCCTGACATGACCTTCCAGCATTAAAATGCTACCAGCCATACTGCTCGTTCTGTGTGTGATTTCCTGCAAAACAGGAATGTCAGTGTTCTGCCATGGCCAGCGAAGGGCCCGGATCGCAATCCCATTGAGCACGACTGGGACCTGTTGGATCGGAGGGTGAGGGCTAGGGCCATTCCCCCCAGAAATGTCCGGGAACTTGCAGGTGCCTTAGTGGAAGAGTGGGGTAATATCTCACAGCAAAAACTGGCAAATCTGGTACAGTCCATGAGGAGGAGATACACTGCAAAACTTAATGCAGCTGGTGGCCACACCAGATACTGACTGTTACTTTTGATTTTGACCCCCCCTTTGTTCAGAGACACATTATTCAATTTCTGTTAGTCACATGTCTGTGGAACTTGTTCAGTTTATGTCTGAGTTGTTGAACCTTATGTTCATACAAATATTTACACATGTTAAGTTTGCTGAAAATAAAACGCAGTTGACAGTGAAAATACGTTTTTTTGCTGAGTTTAGTTGCATCAGAGTTGTTGACTCTAAGAAGGCTATAGGATCCGTCCCATTGGTTTTAATTCTGATTTATAGAAATGTTAATAGAATGTAAAAAAAATTATCATTATTTGTAATTAAGTAGAATGCTTCATTTGAGTTTCACCTGTAGTTGTTGACTCTTTTCAGAAGTAAAATATCATATTCCTGCTTAAGTTCAGAAATGTTATTTTCTTTACCTTTTTCTAAGATATTGAATAATTTTTCTTAAATTTTAATTTCCAAATCAGATTTAACTTTTGCAGAGTATGATTATCATTCCCCTAATGTACGCTTTAAAGAGATCACACATTATATAGAGGGGCAGCTTTCCTCTGTCTACATTTGTAATGGTAAAAAAAAAAAACATGATTGACATATTTAATCGAATTCGGGTCCAGAAGATGCACTCTGTTCATTCTCCAAATTCTATTGTTCTATTATTATTTATTGTTGTAATTAAGCATGATACTGGAGAATGATCCGGTATCACTACAGTATATCATGTATTTGAGCCAATTCTTGAATAGCTTTTCTTACTTTTAGAAAAAAAGGAATAGTCTTTTATCGGTGGGAATAGTAATTTCCAGGTGTCCTATAAATTATTTGTAATGTTGAAATTTTTCAGCCTCTTTGGAGGCTTCCTAAATTTGCCTTTTCTACTACCATGTCTGTCAATCTTATCAAACTTGTGATTTAGGTCACCTGCTAAAATAATATCTTGAATGCTATCTAAAGAAAAAAAACTGATTTGCCCATGGTGGGATATACAATTAAATACATGGTGAAAAATACACATTGAAGGAGGTACAATTCAACATTAGAAAATGGCATTCTTGGTCCATATGCTTGGATATAAGGGGAAATTGTGTATTATTATTTATCAAGATGGCTACACCTCTGCTGTTACTACAGTATGTGGCAGCATAGGTCTCTACAACTCAGCTCCTCTTCAAATGTAAAATGTCTCTTATCTTTAGGTGTTCGAGAACCACCTGCTTTTTTTTTTTTTCATAATGGAGCCCGTGGACATTCCTTGTGATACGTTTTTTGTTGGTCTTTACTTGTACAAAATCAAACTTAACCTTATCTGTTCTGTCTATCATTGAAGAACCAAGTAAAACATTTGAACAGACATGACATATGAGGGCTGTGGGCATTCCATAAAATGGGAGGATCATCGTATAAATACATAGTTATTGTATTTAACAAAAAAAACACACAAAAACAAAGCATAGTACATCTGTACATGAGGCGCTATGCCTTTTTAGCTCTGACTCCTTTCCTAATGTACCCCCTAAAAATAGACTTGATGCATACATTGTACATACATTGTATATACTTTATTTCCCAAAAAAATTCACCCCAATTTCACGGTATCCAATTGGTAGTAGTTACAGTCTTGTCTCATTGCTGCAACTCCCGTACCGACTCGGGAGAGGCGAAGGTCGAGAGCCATGCGTAATCCGAAACACAACCCAACCAAGCCGCACTGCTTCTTGACACAATGCCCATCCAACCCGGAAGCCAGCTGCACCGGAGGAAGGAGGAAACACCGTACACCTGGAGACCGTGTCAGCGTGCACAAAAAAAACTTGTGAAACAGACATCAATGATTGTTTCAGATTTCTTCTGGTCCGGACCAACCAAATGTGGTCTTATTTGGGGCGGAGCTCATTACAATAATAGCCAGTGTGTAAAATAATATCCAAATATGCAAAAGAAGGATATTTCATATGAAAGTGAAAAATCTGAGTCAAAGCGTAATACCATTACTGTGAAATTGCCCATATGGGAGATATTCCTGGTCAGGTCTAGCCTCGCAAGCCGCCTGATCTTGCAAGTTTACATGGACATTCGCAACACAGATAGCCTGCTAATTACCAGACGGATTACTGCTGCGCTATGTCAAGTCATGTGGTCAGGAAAAAAAAAGTTTACACGCTAACAACTGAAGGACAATTTGACCATATAAAATCAATGGAGAGGCTGTTATCCAATTTCTACTGATTAAGTACAACAGGGAACACATCATCTAATAATACATATTGAATGAAATCCCACCTGTACTGTGTTTTAGCACTACTTCAGAAGGTAGATGAAGGCATTGGTTGCGATATCTCCTAACTAAACAAAATAATCAAGGCTACTGTTACATTTTTTAAAAACTCAGCAGAGGACAGAGGATGTCTATGAGTTTTACAGAATCATCAACGACTATCTCTAGAGAATGTTAGGGGAATTGGCTGGGCTTACACCACATAGATATACAGTGGCTTTTGAAAGTATTCACACCCCTTGACTTTTTCCACATTTTGTTGTGTTACAAGGTAGGATTAAAAATGGATTTAATTGTCATTTGATTGTCAATGATTTACACAATATGCTCTAATGTCAAAGTGGAAGAAGAATTGTATCATTTGTAGAAGATTCATAAAAACTAGAATACTAATATATACTGTATGCAAAAGTATGTGGACACCCCTTCAAATTAGGGGATTCATCTATTTCAGCCACACCCGTGGCTGACAAGTGTATATAATCGAGCACACAGCCATGCGATCTCCATAGACAAACATTGACAGTAGAATGGCCTTACTGAAGAGCTCAGTGACTTTCAACGTGGCACCGTCATAGGATGCCACCTTTCCAACAAGTCAGTTAGTCAAATTTCTGCCCTGCTAGAGCTGCCCCAGTCAACTTTAAGTGTTGTAATTGTGAAGGAGCAACAACGGCTCAGCCGCGAAGTGGTAGGCCACACAAACTCACAGAACGAGACCACCAAGTGCTGAAGCGCGTACAAATAGTCTGTCCTTGGTTGCAACACTCACTACACTCACTACAGAGTTCCAAACTGCCTCTGGAAGCAACGTCAGCACATTAACTGTTCTTCGGGAGCTTCGTGAAATGGGTTTTCATGGCCGAGCCGTCGCACACAAGCCTAATATCACCATGCGCAATGCCAAGCGTCGGCTGGAGTGGTATAAAGTTCGCCGCAATTGGACTGGAGCAGTGGAAACACGTTCTCTGCAGTGATGAATCACACTTCACCATCTGGCAGTCCGACGGATGAATCTGGGTTTGGCAGATAACAGGAGAACGCTACCTGCCCCAATGCATAGTGCCAACTGTAAAGTTTTGTGAAGGAGGGATAATGGTCTGGAGCTGTTTTTCTTGGTTCGGGCTAGGCCCCTTAATTCTAGTGAAGGGAAATTGTACCTCTACAGCATACAATGACATTCTAAACAATTCTGTGCTTCCAACTTTGTGGCAACAGTTTGGGGAAGGCCCTTTCCTGTCTCAGCATGACAATGCCCCCATGCACAAAGCGAGGTCCCATACAGAAATGGTTTGTCGAGATCGGTGTGGAAGAACTTGACCTGCACAGAGCCCTGACCTCAGCCCCATCGAACACCTTTGGGATGAATTGGAATGCCGACTGCGAGCCGGGCCTAATCGCCCAACATCCATGCCCGACCTAATCGCCCAACCTCAGTGCCCGACCTCACAAATACTCTTGTGGCTGAATGGAAGCAAGTCCTCGCATCAATGTTTCAACATCTAGTGGAAAGCCTTCCCAGAAGAGTTGAGGCTGTTGTAGCAGCAAAGGGGGGGGACCAACTCCGAATTAATCCCCATGATTTTGGAAATAGATGTTCGACGAGCAGGTATCCACATACTTTTGGTCATGTAGTGTATCTTGATTACATAAGTATTTTACCCCATGAGTCAATACATGTTAGAATCACCTTTGGTAGCAGTTACAGCTGTGAGTCTTTATAAGTAAGTCTCTAAGAGCTTTGCACACCTGGATTGTACAATATTTGCACATTATAATTTTTTTAATTATCCAAGCTCTGCCAAGTTGGCTGTTGATCTTTGCTAGACAGCCATTTTCAAGTCTTGCCATAGATTTTCAAGCCAATTTAAGTCAAAACTGTAACTAGGCCACTTGGTAAGCAACTCCAGTGTATATTTGGCCTTGTGTTTTAGGTTGTTGTCCTGCTGAAAGGTGAATTTGACTCCCAGTGTCTGTTGGAATGCAGACTGAACCAGGTTTTCCTCTAGGATTTTGCCTATACTTAGCTCTATTGCAGTTTTTTATTTTATTTACTTTTTAGTTATTGCTGATGACAAGCATATGTACCCATAACATGATGCAGCCACCACCATACTTGGAAATATGAAGAGTGGTACTCTTCATATTGTATGTGTTGTGTTGGATTTACCCCAAACATAACGTATTCAGGACATTAAGTTAATTTCTTTGCCACATTTCTTTTCACATGTTCCACCGCAAATTGTCATAAACAAATCACACACGTATGAAACCGCAAGCTCCCAGCTACTATCTAATCAATGCAACATTGGCAGTATCCCCCTATTCATTTTTAATTCATTTGTAAACATTTCCAAAAAATTATTCCACTTTGACATTATGGGGTAGTGTGTGTAGGCCAGTGACACAAAATCTCAATGTAATCCATTTTAAATTCAGGCTGTAACACAAAATGTGGAAAAGTCAAGGGGTGGGATAACTTTCTGAAGGTACTGTTTTGGGGAATTCTCAACACTACCATATACGCATCAATAGCATTTACCAGAAGACAGAGAAAAAAACATGAGCCACTCCTTAGAACAGCTGTGATGACTGCCACACAAACAATCATTTTCACTTCACTGATCACTTCACAATCTACTCTGTCAAAAAGCTGTCTCTTATTGCTGTCAATAAATGAAACCATTTGTATTTTACCATAGGCTTTAGGCTATAATGTATCATTTAAAGTTGTCACAAGACCATGTAATGCTTGTTTACTTATTTCCATGTCACTGCGGTGATATCTCTTTGTATTTGAGATACGACAGGAAATGGTGACGTCAATCTGTTTCTACTAAAGCTGTTTGATATCTGAAGGACAGTGACTTATGAAAGCGAGAAAATGTGTCATTTCCTTCTTGAAAATTCACTAAATATTCCAGATAATACCTTTTCAAGTCACTGCATCATACTGCAAAGTGTGATTTATTCATAAACAAATGAAAACAATTCTTGTCAATAATTCATTCCTCTCTGCCTCCTTCTTTCCACTCCTCTCCTCTTTTGACCTCACCCTCTCACCTTCCCCCCCTACTCACAAGGCAGGCAATACGCTTGACCTCATCTTTACTAGATGCTGTTCTTCCACTAATCTCATTGCAACTCCCCTCCAAGTCTCCGACCACTACCTTGTATCCTTTTCCCTCTCGCTCTCATCCAACACTTCCCACACTGCCCCTACTCGGATGGTATCGCGCCGTCCCAACCTTCGCTCTCTCTCCCCCGCTACTCTCTCCTCTTCCATCCTATCATCTCTTCCCTCTGCTCAAACCTTCTCCAACCTATCTCCTGATTCTGCCTCCTCAACCCTCCTCTCCTCCCTTTCTGCATCCTTTGACTCTCTATGTCCCCTATCCTCCAGGCCGGCTCGGTCCTCCCCTCCTGCTCCGTGGCTCGACGACTCATTGCGAGCTCACAGAACAGGGCTCCGGGCAGCCGAGCGGAAATGGAGGAAAACTCGCCTCCCTGCGGACCTGGCATCCTTTCACTCCCTCCTCTCTACATTCTCCTCTTCTGTCTCTGCTGCTAAAGCCAATTTCTACCACTCTAAATTCCAAGCATCTGCCTCTAACCCTAGGAAGCTCTTTGCCACCTTCTCCTCCCTCCTGAATCCTCCTCCCCCTCCTCCCCCCTCCTCCCTCTCTGCTGATGACTTCGTCAACCATTTTGAAAAGAAGGTCGACGACATCCGATCCTCGTTTGCTAAGTCAAACGACACCGCTGGTTCTGCTCACACTGCCCTACCCTGTGCTTTGACCTCTTTCTCCCCTCTCTCTCCAGATGAAATCTCGCGTCTTGTGACGGCCGGCCGCCCAACAACCTGCCCGCTTGACCCTATCCCCTCCTCTCTTCTCCAGACCATTTCCGGAGACCTTCTCCCTTACCTCACCTCGCTCATCAACTCATCCTTGACCGCTGGCTACGTCCCTTCCGTCTTCAAGAGAGCGAGAGTTGCACCCCTTCTGAAAAAACCTACACTCGATCCCTCCGATGTCAACAACTACAGACCAGTATCCCTTCTTTCTTTTCTCTCCAAAACTCTTGAACGTGCCGTCCTTGGCCAGCTCTCCTGCTATCTCTCTCAGAATGACCTTCTTGATCCAAATCAGTCAGGTTTCAAGACTAGTCATTCAACTGAGACTGCTCTTCTCTGTGTCACGGAGGCGCTCCGCACTGCTAAAGCTAACTCTCTCTCCTCTGCTCTCATCCTTCTAGACCTATCGGCTGCCTTTGATACTGTGAACCATCAGATCCTCCTCTCCACCCTCTCCGAGCTGGGCATCTCCGGCGCGGCCCACGCTTGGATTGCGTCCTACCTGACAGGTCGCTCCTACCAGGTGGCGTGGCGAGAATCTGTCTCCGCACCACGTGCTCTCACCACTGGTGTCCCCCAGGGCTCTGTTCTAGGCCCTCTCCTATTCTCGCTATACACCAAGTCACTTGGCTCTGTCATATCCTCACATGGTCTCTCCTATCATTGCTATGCAGACGACACACAATTAATCTTCTCCTTTCCCCCCTCTGATAACCAGGTGGTGAATCGCATCTCTGCATGTCTGGCAGACATATCAGTGTGGATGACGGATCACCACCTCAAGCTGAACCTCGGCAAGACGGAGCTGCTCTTCCTCCCGGGGAAGGACTGCCCGTTCCATGATCTCGCCATCACGGTTGACAACTCCATTGTGTCCTCCTCCCAGAGTGCTAAGAACCTTGGCGTGATCCTGGACAACACCCTGTCGTTCTCAACTAACATCAAGGCGGTGACCCGTTCCTGTAGGTTCATGCTCTACAACATTCGCAGAGTACGACCCTGCCTCACGCAGGAAGCGGCGCAGGTCCTAATCCAGGCACTTGTCATCTCCCGTCTGGATTACTGCAACTCGCTGTTGGCTGGGCTCCCTGCCTGTGCCATTAAACCCCTACAACTCATCCAGAACGCCGCAGCCCGTCTGGTGTTCAACTTTCCTAAGTTCTCTCACGTCACCCCGCTCCTCCGCTCTCTCCACTGGCTTCCAGTTGAAGCTCGCATCCGCTACAAGACCATGGTGCTTGCCTACGGAGCTGTGAGGGGAACGGCACCTCCGTACCTTCAGGCTCTGATCAGGCCCTACACCCAAACAAGGGCACTGCGTTCATCCACCTCTGGCCTGCTCGCCTCCCTACCTCTGAGGAAGTACAGTTCCCGCTCAGCCCAGTCAAAACTGTTCGCTGCTCTGGCACCCCAATGGTGGAACAAACTCCCTCACGACGCCAGGTCAGCGGAGTCAATCACCACCTTCCGGAGACACCTGAAACCCCACCTCTTTAAGGAATACCTAGGATAGGATAAAGTAAACCTTCTAACCCCCCCCCCCTTAAAAGAGTTAGATGCACTATTGTAAAGTGGTTGTTCCACTGGATATCATAAGGTGAATGCACCAATTTGTAAGTCGCTCTGGATAAGAGCGTCTGCTAAATGACTTAAATGTAAATGTAAATGTAATAAGACCATTTGCACCTTGAGGTGTGCAAACGAGAAAATGCATAGGGGAATAAAGGGAATTCGTTAGTGTGTGCTCTTGAACAAATACTACCAATGCATTCTAATGGAAATTATTTTGGTGACTGATTTTAATATAGAAACATGTAATCTCCATGACACCATCTACAGTTGAAGTCGGAAGTTTACATACACCTTAGCCAAATACATTTAAACTCAGTTTTTCACAATTCCTGACATTTAATCCTAGTAAAAATTCCCTGTCTTAGGATCACCACTTTATTTTAAGAATGTGAAATGTCAGAATAATAGTAGAGAGAATTATTTATTTCAGCTTTGATTTCTTTCATCACATTCCCAGTGGGTCAGAAGTTTACATACACTCAATTATTATTTGGTAGCATTGCCTTTAAATTGTTTAACTTGGGTCAAACGTTTTGGGAAGCCTTCCACAAGCTTCCCACAATAAGTTGGGTGAATTTTGGCCCATTCCTCCTGACAGAGCTGGTGTAACTGAGTCAGGTTTGTAGGCCTCCTTGCTCGCACACACTTTTTCAGTTCTGCCCACAAATGTTCTATAAGATTGAGGTCAGGGCCTTGTGATGGCCACTGCAATACCTTGACTTTGTTGTCCTTAAGCCATTTTGCCACAACTTTGGAAGTATGCTTGGGGTCATTGTCCATTTGGAAGACCCATTTGCAACCAAGCTTTAACTTCCTGACTGATGTCTTGAGATGTTGCTTCAATATATCCACATAATTATCCTGCCTCATGATGCCATCTATTTTGTGAAGTGCACCCGTCCCTCCTGCAGCAAAGCACCCCCACAACATGATGCTGCCACCCCCGTGCTTCACGGTTGGGATGGCGTTCTTCAGCTTGCAAGCATCCCCCTTTTTCCCTCCAAACATAACGATGGTCATTATGCCCAAACAGTTCTATTTTTGTTTCATCAGACCAGAGAACATTTCTCCAAAAAGTACAATCTTTGTCCCCATGTGCAGTTGCAAACCGTAGTCTGGCTTTTTTAAGGCGGTTTTGGAGCAGTGGCTTCATCCTTGCTGAGCGGCCTTTCAGGTTATGTCGATATAGGACTCGTTTTACTGTGGATATAGATACTTTTGTACCCGTTTCCTCCAGCATCTTCACAAGGTTCTTTGCTGTTGTTCTGGGATTGATTTGCACTTTTCGTACCAAAGTACGTTCATCTCTAGGAGACAGAACGCGTCTCCTTCCTGAGCTGTATGACGGCTGCGTGGTCCCATGGTGTTTATACTTGCATACTATTGTTTGTGCAGATGAACGTGGTACCTTCAGGCATTTGGAAATTGCTCCCAAGGATGAACCAGACTTGTGGAAGTCTACAAAAAATGTTCTTAGGTCTTGGCTGATTTCTTTTGATTTTCCCATGATGTCAATCAAAGAGACACTGAGTTTGAAGGTAGGCCCTGAAATACATCCACAGGTACACCTCCAATTGACTCAAATTATGTCAATTAGCCTATCAGAAGCTTCTAAAGCCATGACATAATTTTCTGGAATTTTCCAAGCTGTTTAAAGGCACAGTCAACCCCAGTCCTCAGCAGTCCAATCCCTGTACCTTTTGCAGAATATCAGTATGTCCCTGATGTTTTTCCTGGAGAGAAGTGGTATGTAAACTTCTGACCCACTGGAATTGTGATACAGTGAATTATAAGTGAAATGATCTGTCTGTAAACAATTGTTGGAAAAATGACTTGTGTCATGCACAAAGTAGATGTCCTAACTGACTTGCCAAAACTATAGTTTGTTAACAAGACATTTGTGAAGTGGTTGAAAAACGAGTTTTAATGACTCCAACCTAAGTGTATGTCAATTTCCGACTTCAACTGAATATACCCAACCTCCATTTGGCAACTCCTGGGCGAAACAATTGGTTCTGAAAAGGACAGTCGTTCTTGCAAGCTCAAGGTCAACCATAAATCTACAGTCGTGGCCAAAAGTTTTGAGAATGACACAAATATAAATTTTCACAAAGTCTGCTGCCTAAGTTTGCATGATGGCAATTTGCATATACTCCAGAATGTTATGAAGAGTGATCAGATGAATTGCAATTAATTGCAAATGAACTAAATCGCCAAAAAAACATTTCCACTGCATTTCTGCCCTGCCACAAAAGGACCAGCTGACATCATGTCAGTGATTCTCTTGTTAATAACACAGGTGTGAGTGTTGACGAGGACAGGGCTGGAGATCACTCTGTCATGCTGATTGAGTTTGAATAACAGAGCGGAAGCGTCAAAAGGAGGGTGGTGCTTGAAATCATTGTTTTTCCTCTGTCAACCATGGTTACCTGCAAGGAAACATGTGCTGTCATCATTGCTTTGCACAAAATGGGCTTCACAGGCAAGGATATTGCTGGCAGTAAGATTGCACCTATATCAACCATTTATCGGATCATCAAGAACTTCAAGGAGAGCGGTTCAATTGTTGTGAAGAATGCTTCAGGGCACCCAAGAAAGTCCAGCAAGCACCAGGACCGTCTCCTAAAGTTGAATTTGTGGGTTTATATTTGAACATTTATATTTGTGTCATTCTCAAAACTTTTGGCCACGACTGTAGAATCTCAGACACGTCTCACTGTATTCTGGCTCTAATATAATGTGGGTACACCCCAATGCATAGTGCCAACTGTAACGTTTTGTGAAGGAGGGATAATGGTCTGTTTTTCTTGGTTCGGTCTAGGCCCCTTAATTCTAGTGAATGGAAATCGTACTGCTACAGCATTCAATGACATTCTAGACGATTCTGCGCTTCCAACTTTGTGGCAACAGTTTGGGGAAGGCCCTTTCCTGTTTCAGCATGACAATGCCCCCGTGCACAACGCGAGGTCCATACAGAAATGGTTTGTCGAGATCGGTGTGGAAGAACTTGACTGGCCTGCACAGAGCCCTGACCTCCACCCCATCGAACACCTTTGGGATGAATTGGAATGCCGACTGCGAGCCAGGCCTAATCGCCCAACATCAGTGCCCGACCTCACTAATGCTCTTGTGGCTGAATGGAAGCAAGCCCCCACAGCAATGTTTCAACATCTAGTGGAAAGCCTTCCCAGAAGAGTTAAGGCTGTTGTAGCAGCAAAGGGGGGACCAACTCCGAATGAATCCCCATGATTTTGGAAATAGATTTTCGACGAGCAGGTGTCCACATACACTACATGACCAAAAGTATCTTGATTACATAAGTATTTTACCCCATGAGTCAATACATGTTAAAATCACCTTTGGTAGCGATTACAGCTGTGAGTCTATAGGTAAGTCTCTAAGAGCTTTGCACACCTGAATTGTACAATATTTGCACATTATTCTTTAAAGAAATTATCCAAGCTCTGCCAAGTTGGCTGTTGATCTTTGCTAGACAGCCATTTTCAAGTCTTGCCATAGATTTTCAAGCCAATTTAAGTCAAAATTGTAACTAGGCCACTTGGTAAGCAACTCCAGTGTATATTTGGCCTTGTTTTTTAGGTTGTTGTCCTGCTGAAAGGTGAATTTGACTCCCAGTGTCTGTTGGAATGCAGACTGAACCAGGTTTTCCTCTAGGATTTTGCCTATGCTTAGCTCTATTGCATTTATTTATTTATTTTACTCCATAGTCATTGCTGATGACAAGCATATGTACCCATAACATGATGCAGCCACCACCATACTTGGAAATATGAAGAGTGGTACTCTTCATATTGTATGTGTTGTGTTGGATTGCCCCAAAGATAACGTATTCAGGACATAAGGTTAATTTCCTTGCCACTTTTTTTGCAGCTTTACATTTACATTTACATTTAAGTCATTTAGCAGACGCTCTTATCCAGAGCGACTTACAAATTGGTGCATTCACCTTATGATATCCAGTGGAACAACCACTTTACAATAGTGCATCTAACTCTTTTAAGGGGGGGGGGGGGTTAGAAGGATTACTTTATCCTATCCTAGGTATTCCTTAAAGAGGTGGGGTTTCAGGTGTCTCCGGAAGGTGGTGATTGACTCCGCTGACCTGGCGTCGTGAGGGAGTTTGTTCCACCATTGGGGTGCCAGAGCAGCGAACAGTTTTGACTGGGCTGAGCGGGAACTGTACTTCCTCAGAGGTAGGGAGGCGAGCAGGCCAGAGGTGGATGAACGCAGTGCCCTTGTTTGGGTGTAGGGCCTGATCAGAGCCTGAAGGTACGGAGGTGCCGTTCCCCTCACAGCTCCGTAGGCAAGCACCATGGTCTTGTAGCGGATGCGAGCTTCAACTGGAAGCCAGTGGAGAGAGCGGAGGAGCGGGGTGACGTGAGAGAACTTGGGAAAGTTGAACACCAGACGGGCTGCGGCGTTCTGGATGAGTTGTAGGGGTTTAATGGCACAGGCAGGGAGCTTTACTTTAGTGCCTTGTTGCAAACAGGATGCATGTTTTGGAATATTGTTTTATCATGTGCAGGCTTCCTTCTTTTCACTCTGTCATTTAGGTTAGTATTATTACAATGTTGTTGATCCATCCTCAGTTTTCTCCTATCACAGCCACTAAACTCTAAATCAAGGTTCTCCAACAGGTTGAAAGTGCATGCAATTTTCACGTGTTCCACCGCAATCAAATCACACAAGTATGACATTGCAAGCTCCCAGCTACTATCTCATCAACGCAACATTACCCCCCCCCCGGTTAGCCACTATTGGGTTAAAAAGCCAAACCTAACACAATATCTGTCAATTAATTTCCAGCAATATTTCCCCTGTCAGTCTGTGTTAGTAGCTTGCTACATGTTTATTTAATTTTTTTTAAGTAGCTCTCATGCTAGAGAAGGTTGGAGACCCCTGCTCTAAATGTTTTAAACTCACAATTAGCCTCATGGTGAAATCCCTGGGTGGTTTCCTTCCTCTCCGGCAACTGAGTTTGGAAGGATGCCTGTATCTTTCTAGTGACTGGGTGTATTGATACACCATCCAAAGTGTAATTCATAACTTCCCCATGCTCAAAGGGATGTTCAATGTCTGCTTTTTTTTACCCGTGTACCAATAGGTGCCCTTTTGCGAGGCATTGGAAAACCTCCCTGGTCTTTGTGGTTGAATCTGTGTTTGAAATGCACTGCTCGAATGAGGGACCTTAAAATTATTTGTATGTGTGGGGTACAGAGATGAGGTAGTCATTCAAAAATCATGTTAAACACTACTATTGCACACAGAGTGAGTCCATTCAATTTATTATGAGACTTGTTTTACTCCTGAATTTATTTAGGCTTGCCATAACAAAGGGGTTGAACACTTATTGACTCAAGACATTACAGCTTTTAATTTTTAATTAATTTGTAAACATTTCTTAAAACATTATTCCACCTTGACATTATGGGGTAGTGTGTGTTGGCCAGTGACACAAAATCTCAATTTAATCCGTTTTAAATTCAGGCTGTAACCCAAAATGTTGAAAAAGTCAAGTGATTACTTTCTGAAGGTACTGTATGGGGGAATTCTCAACACGACCATATACGCATCAATAGCATTTACCAGAAGACAGAGAAAAAACATGAGCCACTCCTTAGAACAGCTGTGATGACTGCCACACAAACAAAAACATTTTCACTTCACAATCTACTCTGTCAATAAGCTGTCTGTCTTATTGCTGTCAATAAATGAAACAATTTGTATTTTACCATAGGCTTTAGACTATAATGTATCATTTCAAGTTGTCACAAGACCATGTAATGTTTGTTTACTTATTTCTGTGTCACTACGGTGATATCTCTTTGTATTGGAGATACGACAGGAAATGGTGACGTCAATCTGTTTCTACTAAAGCTGTTTGATATCTGAAGGACAGTGACTTATGAAAGCGAGAAAATGTGTCATTTCCTTCTTGAAACGTCACTAAATATTCCAGATAATACCTTTTCTGTTTTCAAGTCACTGCATCACACTGCAAAGTGTGATTTATTCATAAACAAATAAAAACTATTATTGTGAATAAGACCATTTGCACCTTGAGGTGTGCAAACGAGAAAATGCATAGGGAAATAAAGGGAATTCGTTAGTGTGTGCTCATTAACAAGTATTACAAATGCAATCTAATGTGAATTATTTGTGTGATTGATTGTGATATAGAAACATGTGTTCTCCATGACACCATCTATATACCCAACCTCCATTTGGCACTTCCTGGGCGAAAAGATGGGTTCTGAAAAGGACAGTCGTTCTTGCAAGCTCAGGGTCAACCATAAATCAATATCTAGAATCACAGACACGCCTCACTGTATTCTGACTCTAATATGATGTGGGTACACAGATGTGAGCAACTGACGCCCTTCATGATGATTTCATATTTTTTGTGTCCCCCAACCCCATCAAAGTTTACAATCCCTGATCTAGAGGGAGTAGCTTATGGTATGGGTTTTCAAACCTTTCCTCTGGGGACCCCCAGCCGTTCCATGTATTTTAATTACTCCACAGCTAGCACAGAGGATTGTAAAATGTTCACCTAATCATCAAGCCCTTGAATAGGTGAACCAGGTGAGCTCAGGGCTACAGCGAAATTGTGAATCGTTTTGGGTCCTAGAGGTTTGAAAACCACTGGCCTATGTAATAGCCTATAGGTCCCAATTGTTCATTATTTTATCATGTGTTAACTATTCCAGACAGTTGGTATCCACTCATCATTTAGCAGGCTCGTTCATACAATCCGAACACATCAGGAGCAAACCCCCGATCTCTCAATTTCGAAAAGCATTTCAAACTGAACTGAGCAGGATTAATGGTTAGTTTACTTTTCTATTGTTACAAAAGGAAGACTATTGGACCGTGACTGAAGTGCTTCAATGAATGTGTGTGCCAGAGCTGTAGCCGACAGCTACAGGCTACAACCACTGTCATTTAACAGCCGTTACGTTACATAGTAGCGAGAAGCAGACAATTGCGCAATAGTGGGCTGGCGATTATCACGACAGTTTAGTTGGTTATTATTGAAAAATAACAATTGCCAATCAAAACTCAAGTTTGTTTTGCAACAGTTGAAAATTAGGGAAATTATTTGTGTAGGCTGTTAACTGAGATGTGTTTAACTATTAAGGTAGCTATGCTATCTCACCGGATGTCTGCCAACGTTTCACTTGCGCTCGAGCTCAATGGAACAGCATAAAAGATGAGCAGCAAAATATTTTGTTACACAATATAACCACATTTTCCATTACCTTAGTGAAGTCTTCCAGTCCTGCGAGTTTCCCAACGATACAGCTCACTGAAACGATCAAATAAAATATATTTCACACAACGTGTAAGACTTGTTTACAAAGTTTCTGCCAGATATCTGATTGGTCCCAGTAACATAAAGGCGACGCCCCAAACTCCAGTCTGTCGAGGAATTACTATAAACTGTATTATCAAAATTCCACAGGGTGGTGGTCGTTATCCACGATTGAAGGAAAAGTGGGCTACAGTCTTGAAGTTAATGCACTTACAAATACTTGTGAATCCCAATATTGCATCATAAAAGGATAGCGGTCTATATATATATATATAGTTGGTGCCATCGATTTGAGTAATCCACTCGTTCAACTTGCAGACAAAGGAATCCGAAAATCTACCCATAAACTTTGTTTCAACAAGTCAAAATACATTTCTATTTATTCCTTTACTAAAATGTAATCAAACTATAATATTTCTTTCGGAAAGAAGTATGTTCAATAGGAAACCGATTTTAGCATGCAAGCATTGCAAAGCAATCACTAGCCTGCTATTCAGTGGAGTGGATGTGTGGTCCAAGTCTGGGTTTAAGGGTCTGTTTTCCAAGCTTAAAAGGATAAACATTCAACATTGGCCATGCTGTTAATCCAGCATGACTTCTGCCGCATTCAAAACACCTGGAAACTCGGAACTGGGAAATCTCAGACTTCAGTGAGTTCAAGACAACTGGGAAATCGGGGGAAAAAACTAGCTCAGACTGAGAAAATGCGTTTTGAACGGTCCTCCAACTCGGAATTACAAGTCGGAAACTCTGGCCTCTTTCTAGAGCTTCGACCTGAAGATCACTAACGTCATGATTCAACTTTGGGGTTTTTAAAGTTCCCAGTTGTCTTGAAAGTACCATAAATCCAGAGAATGCCAGACTTTGATGACAAAGTTTAATGACAAAATTTGCCCACGAAGGACCGCCGCGTGTAAGCACAGCACAAGGTGAGTCCAAAAATGTATTGTATGCTGCTGCATAAATTATGTAATATGCCAGGGAGATATGTACAGTATACTGTAGCTAAGAAAGTAATAATAAGCATGTGTTCTGAATTCTGTCACTGTACATTTCAAAGTGCTGAACAAATAGTTATATTGACTACGTCCATCCTAGCTCGCTCATTAATATCTTAATCGAAATTAGGGATTGCCTCTGATCCGCTCGTCGTCTCCTTATGCCATAGTTTGTACATCACAATTGTCAGTAGAAACCACATTTGTTTAAGCAAGTCAGCCATATCAGCTGTGTTTTGTTAAAGGCAGTAAATGAGGCTGAATGAACTGTTTTGCTACGAGACAAGGCTCCGCTGAAAGCCAGGTGTAGCAGTTGTAAGGTGTTGGGACTCTGCTGTTGGGACAGCTTTATGTAGGCCCTAACAGTTTGTGGGCACCTTTTGTCACCGTTATAGTGCAATTAATGTATTGTTTAGTGTTGTGTAGTGGCTTTGCTGGCATGCATATAAAACATTTTTTATTAGTTTTCCCCACCAAGATTTACATACTAAAATCGACACTGGTATAGGCCGATGTGATTGTACAAACAATGTAACTTCAAAGTGCCTATGCCATGGACTGTCAATCAATGCACCGAAGCTCCATTACATTTCTCTATCCCTATGCCATTTGGCTTTAAGCATTTTTAAGTGTATTATTTAGGCCTACACATTACAGTACAAATAGCCTACTCACTTCTTAAACACCAAATTATTGATCACACAATTTCCCATGAGGCCTAAACCACTGTGCACACACCGGTTGAATCAACGTTGTTTCCAACGTGGAATAGACGTTGAAGATTGAAAAGATTCGGCATGGGTCCCCAGATCCTCAAAAAGTTATACAGCTGCACCATCAAGCGCATCCTGACTGGTTGCATCACCGCCTGGTATGGTAACTGCTCGGCAAGTCGCCCCTTCATTTGTTTTTTACACTGCTGCTACTCACAGTTTATTATCTATGCATAGTCACTTCACCCCTACCTACATGTACAAATGACCTTGACTAACCTGTACCCCCGCACATTGAATCAGTACCAGTACCCCCTGTATATAGCCTCGTTAATGTTATTTTATTGTGTTACTTTTTATAATTTTTTACTTTAGCTTATTTGGTTAAAATGTTCTTAACTCTTTCTTGAACTGCACTGTTGGGTAAGGGCTTGTAAGTAAGCATTTCACAGTAAGGTCTACACATGTTGTGTTTGGCACATGTGACAAATAACGTTTGATTTGATTTGACATCTGTGCCAACGACTAGGGTCGTTCCATATGATTTTAAACACTTTTTGACTGCAAGCCTTTTAATTTGAACGAAACCTTCCATACATGTTTGCTCTAAAAGTGACTTTTTGGACCTAAATACCAAAACATTCAGGAGATAGAGGTGCTCGAAGTTGACCATGACACATCCATGTCTTCATCACTGAAAAAGATAAATGGTAGAGTATGATATCACTTGAAAGCTTACAAACAAGGTTGTCAAACTTGTATAATTTATTGAAAAAAAAAAAGAAAAAAAAATTAATGTTCATATATTGTATGTTGTAGCTTAGACCGTATTTTACATCAGAGGTGTTGTGCTCACAATCGATTATGACAGTGTGCTCTTCAATCATGGCTGGGTGTCATATTTTGGCTGATAAATTAACACAAATCTGGATAAAATTGAAATGTCATCTTTCAAATGGTACCACAATTAACAGAATTATGGTTGGTCTTCACATCAGAGAATGATGACTTGAGTGGGAATATCCATTGTCTTATATTAAACTGTCAATCTTCCATAGGAAACCTATTGAAATCATAGAAATATAGATAATAGAATAGACATTCGCATTCAAGTTGACATTCGACGGTGGGCGGACTGGCGAGCCATCTTTCTGGTAGTAGTTGAAACCAGAGAGAATGCGCAAGAGAGGCCCAACTCCACGGAAAACCTGTCTCCCTCCAGCAGGTGGCATTATTTTGTTGTTTCGCCCACCAAGCAAGGAATTTTTGTATGGAGGTCAATGAGTGTTAAATTTGGTCAACAACAAAATGTATGGTTTATTTGCTCCATGAGGTTTATTTGATTGAATAGAAGTTTTGTAATGCTTACATTGTTGCAAGTGTACTGATGTAAGTAGGACACGTGAAATCCCGGCAACTTTGAGAAAAAACACTGAGATGGCTATCCATTTTGATGGCATGAGGCTAGTAGCATAGCATTTCTCTCCATTGAATACAGGCGGTTGACGTAAACAACCCTCATCAAATATTCAAAAAAGGATTACAATAATGAGATGCATCCACCAATCCAAAGAAAGGATAGGCAGGAGCTAGACAGCCCACAATGACGCTTTGTGGACAACGACTCCCATTGTTAGGTTGTAGAGACATCTATCTTGTCAGTACATGTATATCCATAACTTTGTTGAAATGTAAAAATTCTATTTCAATGGTGTACCAGCTAAATTGTAGTGGTCTGAAGTATTCTATGATTTTAGGCTGGGTTTCTGTCTAGCATTTTGTGACATCTGCTGATGTAAAAAGGGCTTCATAAATACATTTGATTGATTGATATGATTTGTTACCTATGATTGAAATGACACAAACCCTCTCTGTATTTAAGAGAATGCTGTGTCTCAACCAATGGCGGGCATAACATAAAACCTCAGATGATCTAAAATAGGATCTAAGCTTTAATATATGTGAAAATGAGAAAATTCTGAGTTTACAATTTTAGATAATTGACTTTAAAGAAAAAAAAGTACATGTTTTATTTTTGCTTTCAAAAATATCAAACTCGACATGGATGTCTCATGGTAGGGTATGCAAAATGGGTTAGCTACAGATTGTACGCAAGATAATGTGATATAATCAAATATTTCTTAAGTCCATTACTGGGCGTTACAGGAACACCTCACACCAACCGCCACCATAGATTTGTCAATGGACACCAAAAATCTTTGGTGTACAATCTGTAGCTACACAATGAGTCAACTTTGAGCAACTCTGTCTCCTAAATGTTTTGGCATCCAGGTCCAAAATGTCACTGTCTGACCACCTACCATGGGCAAACATGTTTGGAAGGTTTCGTTCAAATATAAAGGAGTGCAGTCAGAAAGTTATTGAACTTATATGGAACAACCATATATACATTAAAACTGCAATATGTGAATTCTAGAAGAAAGGATTCAGTAACTTTTTAACTAAAGCCTGTTCTTGCCAATACGTTCTGTTCTCGATTCAGAAGAAACGTGTATATTATAAATGTATAGCTACAATGCCTACAAACACTACCAGTTGCAATGTTGTTCCTAGTGTAAGGACGTGGGTTGAAGGTCTTGTAATTGAAGAAGCTAACCGAATGCAGCACCAGTGCATCAGACTTCATATGTTAATGATGAGACTGTATAACTCAAAAGGGGATATATTAAATACATAATAATGGGAGAGTGATTGACACAACCCCCACACACTACATCATGGCAGCGCTGACTGATCTACTACCCAGAAGCCCTTGCTCTAATACAGGAGCCAATTAGAATACAGGTATGGATGGATATCACAATAAAAGTCCTATACATATGCCACATCACATTCCAGTCCCACACTAGTGGGACCCATACTTTGGGTTAAAAAAGATTTCGGCGTTTGGTCCAACCGGAATCGCCACTTTAGCCAAACGTTTATACCAGAGGCCACGCTCTTTTATTAATCGTTTGGAGCACCTGGTGCCAACAGGCCACATCAAAGACCTCTGGCTTATAACACTCTACAACTTGTTATTTTATTAGCGTGCATGCAAGTTGAGTTAATATAGCCTACATTACGGTGTTGCGATCGTTGCTTGGGTTGAATAATAGTAAATTATTGCTTATTATGATTAACAAATATCATGCTACACGGAGTGGTCGTGTGGTCTCCTCCAACGTTGTCGTAAATGATCGTTTCGCCCTCGGCTTTTTCCGTGTATGTTGAAAACAGTCCCCGCCCAACTTTCTGGCTGCGTTGTTTGTTTGGACACTAAGAAGATGGCGGCGGCCCCGCTGTACTGTGTCTGCCGGCAGTCTTACGATGTTAGCCGGTTTATGATTGAATGCGACATTTGTAATGACTGGTTTCATGGCAGGTAAGGAGCCGACATATTCCTTAATGGCATACCTGAAAATGACAGGAGTGCGTCAACGACTGTCCTAATAATCTGTTAAGGAAAGTCAAGTAGTATTGCGATGTCAGTCTCGCTCTGTGATTAGAGGTTCGATCAAGACCGTGCAGAGCATCTCGCGAGCACCCAGCGCGAGTGAACGGACATTTGCGCAGCTTGGCTACATATTCGTTTGTTTACCTACTTTCTTTTAGACATACAACGGACGATGCGGTAGTTGAAATCGGAGTCATTAAACGTTGTATTTTTTTTTATCCCAGTGCCAGATCTCTGCACAAGTAAACACAGCACGCAATTATACGGAAATGAACTCCCTGCGATTGCTAGTTATTTTATAGTATTTGGTTAGGAGTAGAAGGAACAGTTGGTTTGTCAGCCAATTGTACTTTATTTGCAGTAGATGTAGCTAGTCAGTTTTAGAGCAGAAACTTCGAATCAAGCACAGTTGTCTAGGCTCTGTTGTCGTTTAGTGTTTGTCAAGTTTTGTCTTGCGCCTCCTGACAGCCAGCCAGAAATCATAAACCTTCATCTGTAGCTAAATGTTTTTTTTACTGTGTTAACTAGCTGTCATGTCACGATTCATGCCGTGAGGATGCCAGATTAACTTGATTTTAACTTCTTTCAAATAAGTGACTTTTGTGGGTTTGGGGGGCAATAAACAATAGGCGAGGCAATGGGTGTACTGCCGTTCACTCCAGTACAGGAAGAGGAAGTAGCCTGAATTCTAGAGACAACATTTTGATGTTGGAAATGTTTCTCATCATTGAGAAATGGACCAAATGGGAGTGTTGGGTGGTCAAGTCGAGGACGGGAATTTAAATGTCCCTTCCGAACAAAGATGTCCACATGGCGAGAGCCATCTAGCGTTAGAATTCAGAAACACATTTAAGGCAAGTGCACGTGTTTGACGTGTCCCTCGAACATCATGTTTTCCTAAAGACGAAACTTGACATTCTCAAAATCATTGTTCCCAAGGGGCCAGGATAAGAGACATGAATAAATTATCTATCACTACAGACACCCGGCTTCGTATCCAAGCTGCATCACAACAGGCCGTAATTGGGAGTCCCATAGGGCGGTGCACAATTGGCCCAGCGTCGTCCGGGTTTGTAAATAAGAATTTGTTCTTAACTGACTTGCCTAGTTAAATAAAATCTCACCCCAGTTGCTTGGTTCACGCCAATATGAGGCCTCTCATCATGCATGTCAGAGGTGGTCCACAGTACGGCACATTATGTCACGTTTAGCTTTACAGAAAAAAACATTTCTGCACTGAAACAGCTGGGCTTAACTATAAAGTGTGGTGCCAGGAACTGAGCAAGGAATTCATATCTTCTGCCTGCACGCTGAGAGAGATCGAGGCATGAACGCTGCACTACAACTCATTATTTTCTCATTAACAAACATAAGTGTGAGTAAGCTCACTATGGCCTAACTTAGTGCAGGCATGCCAAGGTTCACCTGGGACTGTGTGTCTGTACACACAAACGTGTTTACTGAAGGCTCTCTCAACAAAGGGATTGTAGTTAGGAGCTTTTATCTGTTACACCCTCTCTTCCCTTATTCCTCTGTGCCCAAGGCCCGGATTGCTCCCCTGCATGGTAGATTACGTGGGCCCAGCCGCATCCCTTTTTGGTGGGGTTGCCTTGCCTGATCCTGTGTGTTTTCTGTTGTTGGGAAACCTCTTGTCTTCAGTGCTGCCTGCCACCAATGGGATTATGCTGTCTAGCCGCAGGCAGACGGTAGGCTGTGTTATTATCAGGCACTGAGCACAGGCCAGTTTGGGAGCTGGGGAGCTGCAGAGGGGAGAGTGTTCGGGGGGGATTAGGCTATTAGAAGCGTTTTTGCTATTCATGCCAGACATTAAACTCTTACTGATGCTGTTCACACATTTTATATGCTTGGGTCTTTCTTCAGAGTCTCTTTCCTGGAGAGTGTTGCTTTCCTACTTTAATCAGTGGCATCAAATATGTTAGTATTTAGATGGCTGCCTAGAATTCTGACATTCCAAAGTGTGTGACACTGGCCATTTACACTATACAAGCGGCACTCGCCTAGCCACACTAGCCTCGCCCTCATGTGGGTGCTAGCAAGCAATCGGCAGATAGCATAGAGGTGAAGTGTTGAGCCAGTAACCGAAAGGTCATTGGTTCGATTCCAGAGCCGACTAGGTGGGGGGAGGGGGTTTGTGCTGTCGAGCAAGGCACTTACCCAAATTGATCCTGTAAATTGCTCTGGATAAGAGTGCTTGCTAAAAAATTGATACATAAAAAGGTAGTACTACTAATGTTCCCTCTAATTTTTTGGGGCACTGAGTGCAAACTTGAACGTTGTGAAAATTCTTTGCAACTTCCGGTGTGTGTTTACTGTGAACACTGAGGCTGTATCTGTTTTAAGTTACATTTTTGACAGTGGCCAAGTAGGCTACTGTGGCTTTGATCATAATGTGGGCCTACCAGAGTCGCCTACCATAAAAAAAATATGGAGGGCCCCCCGGGTGGCGCAGTGGTCTAGGGCACTGCATCGCAGTGCTAGCTGCGCCACCAGAGTCTCTGGGTTCGCGCCCAGGCTCTGTCGCAGCCGGCCGCGACCGGGAGGTCCGTGGGGCGACGCACAATTGGGCTAGCGTCGTCCGGGTTAGGGAGGGTTTGGCCGGTAGGGATATCCTTGTCTCATCGCGCTCCAGCGACTCCTGTGGCGGGCCGGGCGCAGTGTGCGCTAACCAAGGGGGCCAGGTGCACGGTGTTACCTCCGACACATTGGTGCGGCTGGCTTCCGGGTTGGAGGCGCGCTGTGTTAAGAAGCAGTGCGGCTTGGTTGGGTTGTGCTTCGGAGGACGCGTGGCTTTCGACCTTCGTCTCTCCTGAGCCCGTACGGGAGTTGTAGCGATGAGAAAAGATAGTAATTAATAGCGATTGGATACCACGAAAATTGGGGAGAAAAAGGGATAAAATAAAACATTTAAATAAAAAAAACTATGGAGAAAAACGCATCCCATAACATTTTTACACGGAAATAGCTGTTTTATCATTCAGCCTACAATTTTTTGCCTAAAATGACATATCCAAATCTAACTGCCTGTAGCTCAGGCCCTGAAGCAAGGATATGCATATTCTTGGTACCATTTGAAAGTGAACACTTTGAAGTTTGTGGAAATGTGAAAGGAATGTAGGAGAATAACACACAATAGATCTGGTAGAAGATAATACAAAGAAAAAACCAACAGTTTTTTTTGTACCATCTTTGAAATGCAAGAGAAAGGCCATAATGTATTATTCCAGCCCAGGTGCAATATACATTTTGGCCACTAGATGGCAGCAGTGTATGTGCAAAGTTTGACTGATCAATGAACCATTGCATTTCTGTTCAAAATGTTGTATCAAGACTGCCCAAATATGCCTCATTTGTTTATTAATAACCTTTTATGTTCAAAATTGTGCACTCTCCTCAAACAATAGCGTGGTATTATTTCACTGTAATAGCTACTGTAAATTGGACAGTGCAGTATTGGCTTTCTGCCAATATCAGATAAGTCTATGTCCTGGGAAATTTTCTTGTTACTTACAACCTCATGCTAATCACATTAGCCTACGTTAGCTCAACCGTCCCGAGGAAGGGACACCGATCCCAAAGAAGATTTATTAACTTTAGCTTGTCCTTCAGATAAGGAGGTGCCTGAAAATGTTGTTTGATACAAGAAAGCACTTTACAAAAAAAATTCATTATTATTCCCAATATTACTGGGAATCAGACAAATTATGCTATACTATGCTCTGCCTATTGGCTACATAGCTTATTTAATACCGTCTCAAAATACAACACTTCCCCTTTAAGACAAAGCTCTTTACCTGACTAGCTTTTCAAAGATGGCTAGAAATGCACCTGTTTGTGCTCTTGTCGGAATCAACCATTCCCCCATTGTTGACTAGAAATGAGCTATAACTAGGCTAATAACTCACTAACTGGCAAAGAATATGAACCAATGTGCACGTGTCTACATGCAGCTCTCACTTATCTCAAAACAAGAGCATCTACTCACGACCGCTCATACTGTAGCCTAAACACAGTCCAGTTCAAAGTGAGGGGCACAGATCCATATGTGACCGACCGGCTCGATTCGGTCTTAATATGGCTGCAGTTAACGGGATCGATATGACAACAGCCAGTGAAAGTGTAGGGCGCCAAATTCAAACAACAGAAATCTCATAATTAAAATTCCTCAAACATACATGTATCTTATACCATTTTAAAGGTAATCTTGTTGTTAATCCCACCAAAGTGTCCGATTTCAAATAGGCTTTTCAGCGAAAGCACCACAAACGATTATGTTAGGTCACCACCAAGTCACAGAAATTCAGCCATTTTTCCAGCCAAAGAGAGGAGTCACAAAAAGCACAAATAGAGATAAAATTAATCACTAACCTTTGATGATCTTCATCAGATGACACTCATAGGATAACAGATAACACTTCATGTTACACAATACATATATGTCTTGTTCGATTAAGTTCATATTTATATCCAAAAACCTCAGTTTACATTGGCGCCATGTTCAGAAATGCCTCCAAAATATCCGGAGAAATTGCAGAGAGCCACGTCAAATATCAGAAATACTCATCATAAACTTTGATGAAAGATACATGTTTTACATAGAATTAAAGATACACTTGTTCTTAATGCAACCGCTGTGTCAGATTTCAAAAAGCCTTACGGCAAAACACAATATTCAATAATCTGAAAACAGCGTTCAGCCACAAAAGCAAGCCATACAGTTACCCGCCAAATTGTGCAGTCAACAAAACTCATAAAAAGCATTATAAATCTTCACTTACCTTTGCTGATCTTTGTCGGAATGCACTCCCAGGACTCCCACTTCCACAAGAAATGTTCGTTTTGTTCGGTAATGTCCATCATTTATGTCCAAATAGCTATTTTTGTTAGCGTGTTTGGTAAACAAATCCAACGTCAGGAAGCGTGTTCACTAAAAGCAGACGAAATGTCCAAAATTTCCGTAACAGTCAGTAGAAACATGTCAAACGATGTATTGAATCAATCTTTAGAATGTTTTTAACATAAATCTTAAATAACGTTCAGATGACCGATGGAACAGAGCTCCCTCTCATGTGAACGCGCATGGTCAAAGCATGGTCAGGTCATGGCAGACCTGACTAATTCCCCTCTCATTCGGCCCCCCTTCACAGTAGAGGCATCAGACAAGGTTCTACAGACTGATGACATCTAGTGGAAGCCGTAGGAAGTGCAAACTCATCCATATCTCGCTGTGATTTCAATAGGATCTTGGTTGAAAATCGACCAGCCTCAGAATTCCCACTTCCTGTTTGAATTTTTTCTCAGGTTTTTGCCTGCCATATGAGTTCTGTTATACTCACAGACATAATTCAAACAGTTTTAGAAACTTCAGAGTGTTTTCTATCCAATACGAATAATAATATGCATATATTAGCAACTGGGACTGAGGAGCAGGCAGTTTACTATGGGCACCTCTGGGCACCTTTCATCCAAGCTACTCAATACTGCCCCTGCAGCCATAAGAAGTTAAGTAGTAAAATTTGAAATTGTGTTTTTTACATTGGATAAAAGTAGAAACTCTGAGCTAGAAAATGGTATATCATACACTACAGTTGAGGAACAATGGGAAAGTAATTCTGCTTTGAAAGTTGATACTTGTAACCTGACTTGAGAAAATGGCCCTTGAATGTTTTGGTAAACCTACTGGAGAGCTCTTTGTCTACACAATTCAGCATCGTTCACACCCTCTTAAGCGTCAGCCCATCTCTTTAAGGATTCACATGTACAGTGCATTTGGAAAATATTCAGACCCCTTGACTTTAAATAGTTTTTTCCCCCTCATCAATCTACACACAATACCCCATAATGACAGAGCAAAAAGAAGTTAAGAAATTTTTGCTAATTTATTAAAAAATAAAAACACATTTACATAAGTTTTCTGACCCTTTACTCAGTACTTTATTGAAGCACCTTTGGAAACGATTACAGCCTCGAGTCTTCTTGGGTATGACGCTACAAGCTTGGCACACCTGTATTTGGGGAGTTTCTCCCATTCTTCTCTGCAGATCCTATCAAGCTCTGTCAGGTTGGATGGGGAGCATTGCTGCACAGCTATTTTCAGGTCTCTCCAGAGATGTTTGATTGGGTTCAAGTCCGGGCTCTGGCTGGGCCACTCAAGGACGTTCAGAGACTTGTCCCAAAGCCACTCCTGTATTGTCTTGTGTGCTTAGGGTTGTTGTCACATTGAAAGGTGAACCTTCGCCCCAGTCTGAGCTCCTGAGAACTCTGGAGCAGGTTTTCACCAAGGATTTCTCTGTACTTTGCTCCGTTCATCTTTCCCTCAATCGTGACTAATCTTCCAGTCCCTGCTGCTGGAAAACAACCCCACAGCATGATGCCGCTACCACCATGCTACACCGTAGGTATGGTGCCAGGTTTCCTCCAGACGTGACTCAATCTTGGTTTCATCAGACCAGAGAATCTTGTTTCTCATGGTCTGAGAGTCTTTAAGCAAAATTTGGCAAACTCCAAGCGGGCTGCTCGGCCTTATACTGAGGAGTGGCTTCTGTCTCGCCACTCTACCACAAAGGCCTGATGGGTGGAGTGCTGTAGAGATGGTTATCCTTCTGGAAGAGGAACTCTGGCCCTCTGTCAGTGACCATTGGGTTCTTTGTCACCTCCCTGGCCAAGGCCCTTCTCCTTCGTTTGCTCAGTTTGGCTGGGTGGCCAGCTCTAGGAAGAGTCTTGGTGGTTCCAAACTTCTTCCATTTAAGAATGATGGAGGCCACTGTGTTCTTTGGGACCTTCAATGCTGCAGACATTTTTTTTTGTACCCTTCCCCAGATCTGTGCCTCGACACAATCCTGTCTCGGCACTCTACGGACAATTCCTTCAACCTCATGGCTTGGTTTTTGCTCTGACATGCACTGTCAACTATGGGACCTTATATAGACAGGTGTGTGCCTTTCCAAATCATGTCCAATCAATTGAATTTCCACAGGTGGACTCCAAACATGTTGTAGAAACTTCTCAGGGATGATTAATGGAAACAGGATGCACCTGAGCTTAATTTCAGGTCTCATAGTAAAGGGTCTGAATACTTATGTAAAAATAATTTTAAAAATGCAGAAATATCTTTTTTTACATTTGCAAACATTTCGAAAAACCAGTTTTCGCTTTTTCATTATGGGCTATTGTGTGTAGATTGAGAATTGTTTTATTTAATCAATTTTTAAATAAGGCTGCAACGTAACAAAATGTGGAAAAGTCAAGGTCTGAATACTTTTCTAATGCACTGTACTTAAACAACCAAAGATTTCAAGAATAAAGACTGGTTTATACTACGTCTATCGACAGTTGTCGCAGTGACATCATGAACATTCTATTGTCGTCCGATGTCAAACTTGTCGTTATCAAAACATTTAAACTACAGGCTGCATGACATCAGCAGCCTGTTGGTCCAAAATAGCATAACTAGTGTATTTTAACACCAATAAACCCATCTGTTTTAAAAATGAATTTACTTTATGGCAATCTTGCAAGCCCGGCAACTTAAAGCAACTTTCTAAACAATGTTTTGGTTCGTTTCTAGCTTGTTAGCTAGATAGCCAGTTCAAATAATGACCATATCATATAGCAACATCTCCACAACGTCTTCACTTAAGCTCATTTGTCTTTATTTTTACAGGAAAATAAACTCGCAACCTGATCATTATTTACAAGTTAATGGCGAGCCAATTACAGAAAATAGATTACAGATGTGAGTGTGACGAAATAATAAAAGCAGGGTATTCTACCAGAGTATTTTAGAACTTGGACACTGTCTCGTTGGCCTAACGTTATATCCTAATTTGACTTTGGTGCAGGTCATGTTCTTCACATTACAGTCTCTGGTAAACACATACACTTTGATTTTATTTTATATAGTATTTGTCACATGCACAGGATACAGAAGTTGTCGTGAAATGGTCACTTGCAAAGTGGAGTATTTTGTTTAGACAGCTAGCTAGCTAAACATTGAACCATAATCCCAACTCATAACATTACTACCCTGCACAAATCTGCAGGTAGCTAACCTACCAGGTTCAATGTTAGCTAGCTAGCTAACATTAGGCTATAACTAGCAATGCAAGTTGAAAATGCTGTATCCCTGAACAGGATGTTAGCGTTTTCTGGTGACTCTGCATAGACTATGTAATGGAGAGCGTTTCTATTTATAAATATAAATATTTTTTTATTTAGACTATCCGAAAAGAATTCATGATTATTATTTGAATAGTGAAATGATGTCAAATGCTCATCACTAGTGTGCGTGTGTGACTGACTGAGGAAGACTGATTGCACTGCCACTGGCCTTAGGCAAGTTCAGCACTCCATCTATCAATGTCCCTGCAGGATGAAAATACTGGGGAGAGATTGATGATCCATGTGATTAAACCCTTAAGTTTTTAGTGGGACTGGTCTGGTGGTTTACTCTATTTAGGCTGCTATTATGTTATTATGATTGCTTTGCGATGGGTGATATCATTTTAAGTGTGTGTGCACGTGTGGCCACATACGAGAGGCTGACGTTTCATATAGATGTATTGCTTTACCTCTAATCATCCAGTGTTGCACAGCTCTTCATTTACAGTAATTGGTTTTGAGTCCTTTTTTTACTGTATCCATTGAAATGCTATGTCTGTGTTAATCAGATCATAATCAAGATCAGATCAATGATGATTAAATAGGGAACATAAGCCTAATTCACGTGGACAATAAATCAATTACATTTTATGAATGAAGTACAGCACTGGGAATGTCGCTGACTAGTCCATTTCATTAAGTGCTTGGCCTTCATTCAGTGAGTCTCATGATAACTTTCAGGAAGCTGTTTAACAGGAGAGAAACTATTTCAGCCTTAACTGGTAACACAATGTTCCTCCGCCGGTAGCCTAGCGGTTAAAGCGTTGGGACAGTAAACGAAAGGTTGCTTGTTTGAATCCCCAAGCCGGCAAGGTGGAAAAATCCGCTGTTCTGCCCTTGAACAAGGCAGATAACCCCCCCGGGCGCCAATGACGTCGATTAAGGCCCTCTGATTCAGAGGGGTTGGTTTAAATGCATAAACACATTGCGGTTGAATGCATTCAGTTGTGCAATTGACTAAGTATTCCCTTTCCCTAATCAGGTTTTCCACAATGGCAAAGCGAGGTCAACCCTCTGCTCATTCATTGCTAAGGAACTGATGAAGCCCAGGTTGTCATGTGAGAAACTCTTGAGCTGTCAGAAATTCGATGCATTTCATGCATGGCCTCTGACTATGGTTATTGTTATTGCATTTTAGCCCACTTGCCGTGCCTTGAGATATTTATGAAACCTAAGGAAACATAGTTGACGCATGGACATTATAAATTGTAGGATCTACACAATGGCCTATGCCATTTTTCATACATAAGGTCCAAGAGTTTGTGCTGCTCCGGTTACTTGACGGTAACTCCTGGCCCAAGATTTCTGACCCATATACCCTGACCTAGAAAAACTCAGGTCCCTATAGGCTAATCATACAAGGGGTTTGTTGTGTGAAGCCTATGTTCTCAGCTTGGACCATGTCACAGGAAGTTGTCTCGGAGGCAGGCAAGACAGTGGCTTTGTCAGCAGAGGCCAAGGGGGGGCTGCTTCCTCTGGTGTGGAGGTGACACTTCCTACATTCATTATTCTCCATGGTCCTTAAGCTCTTAAGAAATGTCTCGGCCGAGAGAGGCTGCAGCCTGGCGGGGTTCGAACCAATGACTGTATATATACCACTGTCATGGAGGACGTAAACTCAAGCACCGAAGTAACAACTGAGGTGGAACCAACAACAGGAGTGGAACTCACCCAGCCTCCCAGACCTGCAGTCGAGAGGAGACTACCAGGGCACAGACCGTATGTGAAGTGGCCTGGCGCCAGTGACAAGAAGTTGTGGGAAGCAGTGAATACTGACCTTACCTTGACCCTCGAGAAACTTCGAGGCACAGTGGAGAAGAAGTTGGAGAGGATGGGGGACATCATCTATGAGTACGGGGCAGAAAGCTTTGGAGTGCAAGAGGCAAAAGGCGGGAGAAAGGTTCCAACCCCACCAGTTTCCAGGAGGCAACAAGAAATCAAGCGCCTCGTTCAAGAAAGGAGACAGCTTAAGAAACAGTGGAAGAAGGCCTCGGAAGTGGAAAAGGAGGGCATAGAGGCACTTCAGGCTGACATTAAAACCCGGTTGGCATCCCTCCGTAGAGCAGAGACCCTACGGAAACGCAGAAGGAAGAAAGAACAAACTAGAACTCGATTCTATAAAGATCCCTTCAAGTTCCTTAAAAGTCTCTTCACGAAGGAAAAAAGTGGAGCTCTAAAAACAACAAAGAAAGACCTAGAGGAGCACCTGATAACAACAAACTTTGACTCAAAGCGACATGAACATCTGGCCATCCCATCAGATATCCCACCCATTGAACCCCCGGAACATCATATTGAGACCAGCCCTCCGACATGGAAAGAGGTGGAAAACACAGTTCGACGGGCAAGAACAGCATCAGCCCCGGGGCCAAATGGAGTCCCGTACAAAGTGTATAAGAACGCACCAGACGTCCTGAGGGTCCTCTGGAGGCTTATGAGAACAGCTTGGCAAAATAAGATAATACCCAAAGTGTGGCGTAGGGCAGGCGGGGTCCTGATCCCTAAGGAGAAGAATGCAGTGAACATCAGCCAATTCCGCCCAATCTCCTTACTGAATGTCGAGGGTAAAATCTTCTTTAGGGTCATTGCCCAGAGGATGTCCGTGTACCTGCAAAGGAATGCGTACGTCGATACATCTGTACAGAAGGCAGGAATATCAGGGTTCTCTGGCTGCTTGGAACACTCCAGCATGATCTGGCACCAGATCCAAATGGCCAAGGTGGAGAAAAGGGACCTCCATGTAGTCTTCCTCGACCTCGCCAATGCATTTGGCTCTGTGCCCCATGAACTCCTGTGGTCTGCCTTCAGATTTTTCCACATACCGGACACCATCACAACGCTGGTGAAGTCGTACTTCCAGGATCTGCAGTTCTGCTTCACCACCTCATGGCAGTGCCTGAATGTAGGTATAATGGCGGGATGTACTATTTCTCCGTTGGCATTCATAATGGCAATGGAGGTTATCATCAGATCCTCAAAATGGGTTGCTGGTGGACAGCGAGTCGACTCTGGTTTCCGCCTCCCTCCACTCAGAGCCTACATGGACGACATTACAACATTGACCACCACTGTCCCATGCACCAGGAGACTGCTCAGAAAACTCGAGGAGAACATCAGCTGGGCCCGTATGAAGATTAAACCATCCAAGTCACGCAGCATCTCGATTGTGAAGGGAGTACTCTCTGACCTGAAATTCTTCATCGGAGATGACCAAATCCCAACAGTGTCTGAGCAGCCGGTAAAAAGCCTTGGAAGGTGGTATGATGCAAGCCTGAAGGACAAAGACCAGGTGCAACAGCTGCGCAAAGACATCAGTAGTAGCCTACAGTCCATCGACAACACCCAGCTACCTGGAAAGTTAAAGGCCTGGTGTCTGCAGTTTGGTCTCCTACCCCGGGTGTTGTGGCCCCTAGCAGTGTATGAGGTTCCAATCTCAACAGTGGAGAAGATGGAAAGAGGAGTCACAGGCTACTTAAAGAAGTGGCTCGGAGTTCCACGATGCCTTACCACCATAGGCCTCTATGGAGATGGTGTCCTCAAGCTGCCCCTCACCAGTCTAACAGAGGAATTCAAGTGTGAAAAAACCAGGCTCCAGATGACACTGAATGAATCTCGAGACCCAGTGGTGAGCAACAACGCGCCGACCTTGGCAACTGGGCGCAAATGGAGGCCAGGAAAAGCAGTCCAGGAGGCAACAGCAGCCCTCAGACATGCTGACATTGTGGGTCATGTTCAGCAAGGGAGAGGAGGCCTTGGGCTAACTAGCCGTGCTGCTTGGAGTAAGGCCACTGCACCAGAGCGGCGGAAGATGGTAGTGCAGGAAGTACGCCATCAGGAGGAGGCTGCAAGGTGGGCCAAGGCAGTCTCTCTTGCCAAACAGGGACAGTGGACTCGATGGGACAGTGTGGAGAAGAGGAAGATCAGCTGGAAGGATCTGTGGGCCATGGAAGCGAGGCGGTTGAGCTTTTCCATCAGAGCAACATATGACGTCCTTCCAACACCAGTTAATCTTCACCAATGGTATGGTGAAGATCCGGACTGTGCCCTCTGTTCCATGCCAGCCAACCTCAGGCACATTCTCACAGGGTGTAAAACAAGCCTCACCCAAGGACGCTACACTTGGCGTCACAACCAAGTCCTTAAAAACCTTGCGTCCGCCCTGGAGGACAAGCGAGCTGCCACCAACTCCCTACCACCCCCAGCAGCATCACACCCCTTACAGACAACCTTTGTCCGCGAAGGAGCTAAACCACCGAAGAGCGGCTCTACACCATTAGAGCGAGACCAGCTGCGCTTGGCCCGCGACTGGAAAATGCTAGCTGACATTGGCCGGCAACTTGTGTTTCCTCCGGAGATCGCAACCACCACCCTAAGACCTGACATGGTGCTCTGGTCCCATTCGCTCAAGAAGGTCTTCATCATTGAGCTCACAGTACCCTGGGAGGACTCAGTAGATGAGGCTTATGAGCGAAAACATCTGCGCTATGCCGATCTAGCTGCCAAAGCACGGCATCATGGCTGGAACACAGAAGTCCGACCAGTGGAGGTGGGCTGCAGAGGTTTTGTGGCAACATCTACAACCAGACTGCTTAGAGACCTGGGAATTAAGGGCCAGAGCCAGCGTTCGGCAATCAAAGCTGTATCAGAGGCGGCAGAAGGCAGCAGTCAATGGCTCTGGATGAAGAGGAAAGACCCCAGCTGGGCCCCGAAGTGAGAGGGCCAGGAGGTATGCGGTCAACAATGCTTGACTCAGGGAGGAAGACACCCCTGCCATGCATAGTCCCATGGGACGTTGGCTATCAACAACAAGGCAACTCCTATGACTAATTGGGAATGGGACGCAAGCGTAGGATTGATCACCCTGTCGCTGGCCGCCTTTGGGGAGGGTGTATAGTGTGAAAGGCCGAAACACCCTAGGAACCAAAGGTACACTACTGACGATGCGCTCCCCAAATTTCACCAGTCTCACTGTTCATGAACTCTTGGAAGTGCTTGCACAAAGGATAGTAACATCTCATCCTGTGTTCTTGGAATCTATGACTCACCACCTGGATTCGGTCTTATGTAGCAATTTGAATTTCAGTTTTTTATATTGGATAAAAGTAGAGACTCAGAGCTACAAAATGGTATATCATACACTGCATTTCTGAGGAACAATGGGACCACCTATGGGAGGAAGGATGTCAGCGTTGCGCATCAGCCGAAACCTGGTCCCGACAGTCGGAACGCTCCTTGGTGACAACACCAGGCTCCAGAGCATCGAAGCTGTAAAACAGGGAATAACAAAAAATCTGAAGACATTACAACCCTGCACAACATCAATTCACCTCCCAAGTTTAGATAAGAATAACCTCATACAAATAAAATTATTATTTTTACCCCGAAGTGCTGGCACTGCTTGATCTGTGGCAATGGCCTGAAGTACGGAGTCAGATGTTGTTGACCTCCATAGTTTTCCACAAGCACCGTACCATCCTCCAGTCCAATCAGCTGTGGGATGTTGACCCCTGTCACAGTGCTGTCCTTCACAACATCAGCAATCTCAGTGTTCAGTCTGGTCTTTCTGAAGTGCTGCTTGATGAGGCCGAAGCACCAGTCCAGGGCAAACTTGGTGTGGCCTGTGATCAGGAAGTGAAGGTCCAGATTGTGATGGAGCTTGGTCCACCAGGCACAATACCAGAGCACACACTTGTTCTTGTTTTGGCCACTGCAGTTATCACAATTCAGGTCCAACTCCGTAGTTGGTGAAGAAATGGTGCATGTAGTTGATGACTGCGCTGCTGTCTTTGCTTGCTTGGGCCAGCTCTCTTTTTGATGACTGTATGACTGGCGGATTAGAGTCAGGTGTGTTCTACTGATTTAATGCTGAAAGACACATTCCAGATACAAATATTTTAGCATTATTATACAATGGATGCAAAATGGCATTTGGAGAACATCACTACACACAGTTCATACAGGTAATGTTAGCTACTGTAGCTAGCCAGCCATTTAATGTCAGCTGGCTAGCTAACAGCAAGCTAGCTAAAGTTAACCAATAAGTTCAATGTTAGCTAGCTAACATTAGGCTATAACTAGCAATGCGAAATGGCATTCTGAGAAAACATCACTAACGTTACACACACTTCATACACAAGTTAATGTTAGCTAGCAAGCCAGCCACCTAACGTTAGCAAGCTAACAGCAAGCTTTAACTTGGTATCTTTTGTTTAGACATGTCACGTTAACATTAGCTAGCTAGCTAAAAAATTAACTATAATCCCACTCTATAGAGTAACGTTACTAGCAACACAAACCAATTGTCATAGCAAGCTAAAGTTAACCAAAAAACGTTAGGTTCAATTTTAGTTAGCAAGCCAGCCATCGAACTCCAGCTGGCTAGCTAACAGCAAGCTTTAGCTTGCAATGAAAACAACTTTCGGACAAAATTAGAAACGTATAATATCTGAATCTGTAGCTAGATTCTTACCTGTATACATGGATGAAAGCTTCACGGCAGACTGCAACCCCTTTTTATAAGACATCCTGTGTTTCCGTTTAGTTTGCACAGATTGTTTGCCCCGTTGTGTTCCACTGATTTCAAAACGTGTTATGAAATGAGAGTCAGCATTGTATGGCACGATCGTCATCCAGAAACGGACCTTTGTCAATATCGCCTGATAAAGTCAGGCCAGCAATGTTATTGAGAGCAGTAGCAACATATTTGCAGTTCTCCATGGCTAACATGTCTTTCTAAAAAAATGCAGTAAAAGGATGTATCTACGCATTACGAGCAGGTCATTTTAAGACCTGCTCGTAATGATGCAAACACCACAGACCAATCCAAACTCCTCCCTCGGCATGTCCAGCCCATTCATTATCTCAGCCAATCATGGCTAGCGGGAAGGTTTTCTGTGGCTAAACCAACTAGGCTTGTAATTTAACAATTTTATATGTATTTACAGATGACATAAGTTTGATATTAAGGCACATGAAAGTTCACATGTTCGAGAAGGTATTTCTGCCAAAAAACATATTTTGATAAATATTTTTTTACGTTCAAAAGGCTCTCCTGTGAAGTCGTGACTTGCGACATACGCCTAGTTTCCTGAATCGGGTCACATATATGAATGCACAAAGCCATCAATCACAGGACACCATTCATTCCTATGTGAAGACTCAATAGTGCATTTGAAGCCCAGGAAATCTGCTAAGATGGTGTCTCGTGGGAGATTTATGTAGACACAGTATGCGCAGTTTGAGCTACTCCCAGGAAGTGATGTTGCAGGCTAGCTCAGTGCTGCTCCCTCATTGAGTATCTCAACTTGGCCAGCAGCATACCACCCTGCATCCCACTGCTGGCTTGCTTCTGAAGCTAAGCAGGGTTGGTCCTGGTGGGTCCCTGGATGGGAGCCAGATGCTACTGGAAGTGGTGTTGGAGGACCAGTAGGAGGCACCCTTTCCTCTGGTCTAAAATAAATATCCCTATCCCCCAGGGCAGTGATTGTGGACATTGCCCTGTGTAGGTTGCCGCTTTTTAGATGGGACTTTAAACGGGTGTCCTGACTCTTTGTGGTCACTAAAGATCCCATGGCACTTATTGTAAGAGTTGGGGTGTTAACCCCGGTGTCCTGGCTAAATTCCCTATCTTGCCCTCATACCATCACGGTCACCTAATTTTCCCCAGGTTACAATTGGCTCATTCATCCCCCTCTCCCCTGTAACTATTCCCCAGGTTGTTGCTGTAAATGAGAATGTGTTCTCAGTCAACTTACCTGGTAAAATAAGGGTTAAATAAAAGGCCAACCGGAGTACTGCAGGCAGCCATTAGCTACTAAATTATCCCTACTTCTTCTGTGTATGATTTTGTTTTAAATAATCAGTTCAAAGACATGCATCTGATTTAATAGAAGTAATTATTGGTACAATGACCACAAAGATTTTCCGACGTTTTGCAAACAATGCCTGCAGTACCGCAGTCGGCCTTGAACTTCTTGGCTTCAATGAGAGGAAGCAGTCGTTTCCCCCCCCTGGTTCGAATAAAGAAGAACACAACCCAGGGATGAGGGGGAAGAGTGAGTTTCTCTTCTGTTCTCTTCGCTGCGTTTCCTGCCTCTCGACTGTGAGTGAAGTCTTTTTTTGTGAGAAGTTGTTCTCACAGACTCCTGCCCCTCGGCAAGTCTTTGTTAATGAATGACGTTAATTCATCAATATGAAGCTAACCTAGAAGAGGATGTTAATCGTCCGGTGAAATCGGTGACCGATGAATACCAAGGTCATAGCCAGGTACCTTGACTCATAGCCATATGAGCTATGTGCTCATAGTAGCTTAGACTCCCAGCTCAAATTCCATGGTTTCATCATGCGATGTGGTGTAAATGTGATCCAGAGAATCTGAAGGAGGAAATGTGTGTCTGGGGATAGGTTTGAGGCCCCTTGTGGGAAACTAACCCTGGTCACTGCTGATTCTGATAATTCCGTTATCAAGCCTACCTAATGTGAATGTTCAGTGTGCTCTTATGAATAAATAGGCTAGGACTGCCCTACCTATCACAAGCTTGGCACATACAAAGTTTAGCCTAAACCCAGAAAAGTAGGCCTGTCTGTAAGCTGACCTCTTAGTAAGGTGCGGGAAATGTTTGTTTCTTCTATTCAAGTGAGAAAGACGTGCAGCTATTCAAAGCATTCACGTCTACAGTGTGTGAAACAGACTGAAACAAACGGAACCATTAGCCAAAAACTCTGAATTTTTTAACATTGTGACAATGATATTTGACAATTTAATGGGAACATCTCTTCTTGAGCTGCCCATTTAGGGCTGTGACGGTCTTGGAATTTGAGGTTATGGTAATTGGCCAGGTCAATGTACGGTCATCCAACATAATCGTTGGGGGGGGGGGGGGATTGGTGCATATCAGACTCAAAAGAAGCACTTGGCTTTTCTCTGCAACTTCACTATTACCATTAGTTATTATTACCTATAAATATTAGTCCAGTATACAAATTAAGAAATGTCAGATTGGAGAGGATTGTCACATTTTCGTTTTGACACAACTTAATGTATAGGCTATCATACTCAAAAGAAACGTGTGATTTCACTTTGTTTAAATGTATGTTACTGTTGTCTTAGGCCTATAAGACCCAATGTAAAAAGAGGACGTCACACTTGTTTACATGGTTATGCTTCTTAATAAAACCTATTTGAAACTAGTTTTGTTATTATCATGGCACTTCATTATCATAATTATTATTCAGGTTATTACTTATAAATATTAATCTACAAATTAAGAAATGCCAGGTTGGAGGATCTATGAAATGTTTGTATTGACACACAATTAGCACATGACTGAGTCAACATAGATGTATGCCTAACTGTCGGCTTTTCTGCAAAAAAAAATAATATTCAATACGGATCCTATTTCGACACACAAATCCATTCGCACGAAGTCCACTGTTTCATTTCAAAATGTTTTTTCCAAAATGTAACATCACACCCTGATGCTGCGGTCAATCGATGGACATCTAGGCCTATAGAGAGAATCAGCGAACTCTCTCTCCACACACACACACACCCCTGTAAAAGGACCCGTCAATCAAAGCCACCAGCGCATGTCAGACACAAGAAAATATTTATTATTTCCTTAAAACATATTTTTTTAAACCTAGGCCTACCTTAGGTTTTCTGAAATGAGGAAGTAAGATGAATTGACAAGGAATGTATGAAGGGGAGAGAGACAGTTATGCGATAGTATTAAATTGACAATCATTAAAATGGAAACAAATATACATGTCTATAACTTAAGAAAAGATTACGCATTAAGTTATACCATGCCAGGTTGGAGAGGATTGGCCCATTGTCCATATTTATTTACTAGCAAGCAATGGAACCGTGCATTGTATAAAAGAAAGTCCACACTTCAAGTGCCATAGCCTATAGGCTAGTGCTTCTACACCCCTGTGCATCTAGCGGTTTAGCTGCTGGAGCATCAAGAGCATTGGAGAGGAAATGTAGACTGTTTTAATAGACAGTCTAACTTAAGTTAGCAGAACATTGGCTCATATTCATTAGTAAATACCCCCGCTATTAGGTAAAGTGTATCTACATGAAAATAAAGTTAATACATTTAGCTAATTTGGTTAATAATGTAGGCCTATTTAAAAGTTTTTGACTTATTTTATTTTCACGACTGTCTTTATCCATACGCGTCAATTACACGGTTATTCAATTACTGTCACAGCCCTATGTCCACCAACATTGTTCACCAACATTCAGCATTGTCTAACTCCGGTATGGTGCAGAGGAATGGGGCTGCAGCTTCAGTCTCTGCCTGTATGGGTGTGTGAGCAGACGTGTTGTACAGGGAGACGGGAACGCTGCCAGTGTGTCTGCCATCACCATGGAGACACCTTTGTGCCACCACCAGTCTAGGTGAAGCAGAGGGCAGCCACTGATAGATTGTGTTATTTGTTTGGAATCGCTTCTCAATGCGGAGGCCAGGGGAAATTACTGGAAATTCTAAAGTAGGGTGCTTCATAAGTGAACCCACCCAGATATGTCCAATATCACCTTGATGACCCCCACTAACCGTGCTCTCCAGGATTTTTTTGTGCACCATCAAACACTAACCAGTTTCTTGTAGCCGAATGTTGGCACCATGTCCTCACTGATGCTACTAATAAAGACAGATGTCTTATTTCCTTCCATTGTCTGCTCAAATTTCTCCCCTGGATCAACACAATGAACCTCTGACTGCACATCTGACTAATGAACAGCACCACTCGGACAAGATGGCAGGTCTCTTTAGAGCGAAGGCAATGAGGCGACGGATTGTCCGTGTCAGTCACTGGGTTCCTGGGCAGAGGAAGAGGATTTTCACCCTCATTGGCTCCTTATCTATCTCTGGAGTGCTGCTTCATTATGTTCCCTGCTAGTGCTGCTAGAACCCCCCCCCCCCCCCCCCCCCCTCTCTTGGCAGACAGTCCCCATTTGTCTCCTTCTCAAGCACAGACAGTCACTCTCCAGAGGGATTTAAGCATTTTAAGGCATGACGCGTGCAGCCGGGGGCCAACAGCCATGGACTTGTTTGTCTGTTTTTTCTCCCTCCTTTCTATCTGGCTAACATGACCAAATTTGAGGAGGGTTTCTTTACATTTAATCTTTATCCTTGGTATTTTACCGGCACCACAGTCCAAAATAATACAAATATACACGTAGCCAAGCTGATTTGTTTTTGTAACATCTCCGGTGTTCTCCCTCCCACATCAACAGTGGTGCAATACCACTGCAACCGACTGATGTGTGTATGTAGGGAAACGCAACAGCAGCCATGCAAGGTGCAAATCCAACAGAATATCATTTATGTATTTAACCTTTATTTAACTAGACAAGTCAGTTAAGAACAAATTTATATTTACAATGACAGTCTACCTCGGCCAAATCCTAACGACGCTGGGCCAATTGTGCGCCGTCCTATGGGACTCCCAATCACGGCCGGTTGTGATACAGCCTGAAATGGAACCAGGGTCTGTAGTGACGCCTCTAGCACTGAGATGCAGTGCCTTAGACCGCTGCGCCACTCGGGAGCCCTAAGTGGGAGAAAGAAGTCTCTGTTGTTACAATGGATATCCAAATCCTTTTTTGTACCTGATGCCTCCCTCTCACAGGATGATGGTATGACATAGACGAAGACTACACATGCATAAGGGAGTGGGCTAGACTCCCAGGAGTGACAATACATTTCGTGTTTAAAGGGTAGGAAGCAGGAGTCTTTACTCACCAATGTAACACCACATGGTCAAAGAATTATAAACTTTTAGTTGTAGTCACAATCTGGTTACTTCTAACTCCAAAAATTAGGTTTTGGGTTTCAAAATATTTATTTACTTATTTTCGGATATCTACGGCACTACTGCTACTGTCATTCAGAGAAGCTACTCTGGTACAGAGTTTGTTTGCTATGTTCGAGCTGGCTAACTTTAGCCACTAGACAGGCTAGCATGTAATTACATTCCAGACCTAGTGTTGGCAATGGTAAACTACAATTAATGATGTATATTAACCCTAGATTGCTGATGCTATGGATTAGCCAATGAGAGGCTTTGAAGCCACCGGTCGGCCATATTGGCACTCCCCAGAAGAAGCCATCCTCCATAGGAGTTAATGGAATTCTACAGTATTTCAATTAAGTTACATGTATTTAAGTATTTTTTGTTGTTGTAGTGGGGGCAGTAACATTAGAACTTTCAAAAAAGTATACTTAATGGTAAATGTTTTTTATATATTTTTTTATGTTTAGAAAAGTGGGGTTTAACTTTGCATTGGGCCTTTTGATGCGTATACTAATGTAACCACATGTAACATATGGATTTGCGTTTTTGCTACCTTTCATTTTAATGAACGGGAGAGACTGGGGGTAACCACGGCACCAGGAAAGAGCGGAGCTCACCTCTGGATCCCCATCACATGCTCATTGCTCCCATCATGCTCCATTCTTTGTCTGCCTCTGTAAGCTCACTGATTAGTCGCTCTCAGTGAGGTGGTGGTGATCTAGCTGTGTTGGGCTTCCTTCCGCTAGGCTAGAGACTCCTAGCCACAGGAGTGAGCTGCATGACATCACTGAGAAAGTTGCATCATTCACTCCATATCTGAAGAGGAGATGAAAACAAAGGCAGAATGGTATAGCCTAGTAACAGAAGAACGTCACTGGCTCGGGTTGGAGGTGAGCCTGAAATGGTGTTGAGTACAGTTGTCTGTAGTTGCGCTTAATTTCTTCTGCCCCTTACTATTTTGATTTGTTCTGTTTCACGTCTTGTAGGTTAGGCCTAAGCCTACTCTGACATAATTACCGGGTTGCCTGGTGACTAATGTGTTTCCTGAGAGGGTGGTTGTTTCATCATTAGCCTGCTCTGCAACAAAGGGAGCTGTGAGTCGTTATTAGCTCTGTGTCCTTCACACTCAGTAATAGTGAGTGGAAGTAGCAGTGTGTGAGAATACAGGTCCCACTGTTCCAATGCACGACTGCAGTCATGACGTAGGGAGAGGGTGTGTGGTTTGTAGTCAGTTCCGGACCGTCTCTCAGAGCCAGACATTCTCAATAACACACACTGCCACTGTGTGATTAGTTACCCGGTTTTCAGTGGGGCTATGTTCTGAAGATGTGGACTCTTTAGGTGAAATAAGCTGGCAAATCAGTGGTGTTGTCATCAAGAGACTGGCAGACTCTCTCTTAAGGCCAGGTACGACACCCTCATAGTCACACCCCCCCCCCCCCCCCCCCTTAATCATATCACAATCAACTTTTACCAGCTGAATGAAGACACAAATGACATTTTTTTTAAACTAAATATGCAAATGAGGTGATGTCATCTCATTAAATATGAACATATTTGTATATCACGCAAATAAGTTATTGTGGCCACCAGATGAAGTCAGCGTAAATATTTTGTTAAGACACTACAGGACCAGACTTGTCCAGAGCAAATTGTGGATAAATACTTCTTTCATCATTCTGTCTATAAAAATCTACAGTACCAGTCAAAAGTCTGGATACTACTCATTGAAGGGTTTTTCTTTATTTTTACTATTTTCTACATTGTAGAATGTAGTAAACAAAGTGTTAAACAAATCAATATATATTTCAGATTCTTCAAAGTAACCACCCTTTGCCTTGATGACAGCTTTGCACACTCTTGGCATTCTCTCAACCAGCTTCATGAGGATTGCTTTTCCAACAATCTTGAAGGAGTTCCCACATGCTGAGCACTTGTTGGCTGCTTGTCCTTCACTTTGTGGTCCAACTCATCCCAAACCATCTCAATTGGGTTGAGGTCTGGTTATTGTGGAGGCCAGGTCATCTGATGCATCACTTCATCACTCTCCTTTGTTAAATATCCCTCGTTGTCCTGATGAAAAACAAATGACAGTCC
This sequence comes from Salvelinus alpinus, assembly GCF_045679555.1. NCBI lineage: Eukaryota > Metazoa > Chordata > Actinopteri > Salmoniformes > Salmonidae > Salvelinus > Salvelinus alpinus. The sequence goes on from NC_092100.1 coordinate 49,703,124, forward strand.
CACTAAGCACAAACCAGATGGGATGGCGTATCGCTGCAGAATGCTGTGGTAGCCATGCTGGTTAAGTGTGCCTTGAATTCTAAATAAATCAATGACAGTGTCACCAGCAAAAGCACCATCACACCACCTCCTCCATGCTTCATGGTGGGAACCACTCATGTGGAGCTCATCTGTTCACCTAGACATTCACCTGCATCTCACAAAGACATTGGGTTGGAACAAAAAATCTCAAATTTGGACTCATCAGACCAAAGGACATATTTGTCCATTGCTCGTGTTTCTTGGCCCAAGAATGTTTCTTCTTCTTATTGGTGTCCTTTAGTAGTGGTTTCTTTGCAGAAATCCGACCATGAAGGCCTGTTCTCACACAGTCTTCTCTGAACAGTTGATGTTGTTTGTTACTTGAACTCTGAAGCATTTATTTGGGCTGCAATTTCTAATGAACTTATCCTCTGCAGCAGAAGTAACTCTGGGTCTTCCTTTCCTGTAGTGTTCCTCATGAGAGCCAGTTTCACCATAGCGTTTGCTGGTTTTTGCGACTGCACTTGGAGGAAATAAATTCCACAATAAACTTTTAACAAGGCACACCTGTTAATTGAAATGCATTCCAGATGATTTTATTTATTTTTATTTCACCTTTATTTAACCAGGTAGGCCAGTTGAGAGCAAGTTCTCATTTACAACTGCGACCTGGCCAAGATAAAGCAAAGCAGTGCGACCAAAAACAACACAGAGTTACACACAAACAAACGTACATTCAATAACACAAAGGAAAAATAGATTTTTCTATGTACAGTGTGTGCAAATGTAGAAGAGTAGGGAGGTAGGCAATAAATAGGCCCTAGAGGTGAAAATAATTACAATTTAGCATTGATACTGGAGTGATAGGTGTGCAGATGATGATGTGCAAGTAGAGATACTGGGGGTGCAAGAGGGTAAGTAATAATATGGGGATGAGGTAGTCGTGTGCTATTTACAGATTGGCTGGCTGTGTACAGGTACAGTGATCGATCGGTAAGCTGCTCTGACAGCTGATACTTAAAGTTAGAGAGGGAGATATAAGACTCCAGCTTCAGTGATTTTTGCAATTCATTCCAGTCATTGGCAGCAGAGAACTGGAAGGATAGGCAGCCAAAGGAAGTGTTGGCTTTGGGGATGACCAGTGCTATTTACCTGCTGGAGCGCGTGCTACGGGTGAGTGTTGCTATGGTGACATGGGAGGTGAGATAAGGCGATGCTTTACCTAGCAAAGACTTATAGATGACCTGGAGCCAGTGGGTTTGGCGACGGATATGTAGCGAGCGCCAGCCAACGAGAGCATACAAGTCGCAATGGTGGGCAGTATATGGGGCTTTGGTGATAAAACGGATGGCACTGTGATAGACTACATCCAGTTTGCTGAGTAGAGTGTTGGGGGCTATTTTGTAAATTACATTGCTGAAGTCAAGGATCGGTAGGATAGTCAGTTTTACGAGGGTATATTTGGCAGCATGAGTGAAGGAGGCTTTGTTGCGAAATAGGAAGCCAATTCTAGATTTAACTTTGGATTGGAGATGCTTAATGTGAGTCTGGAAGGAGAGTTTACAGTCTAACCAGACACCTAGGTATTTGTAGTTGTCCACGTTATTCTAGGTCAGAACCGTCCAGAGTAGTGATGCTAGTCGGGCGGGAGGGTGCGGGCAGCAATCGGTTGGAGAGCATGCACTTAGTTTTACTAGCATTTAAGAGCAGTTTGAGGCCACGGAAGGAGTGTTGTATGGCATTGAAGCTCGTTTGGAGGTTTGTTAGCACAGTGTCCAAAGAACGGCCAGATGTATACAGAATGGTGTCATCTTCATAGAGGTGGATCAGAGAATCACCAGCAGCAAGAGCGACATCATTGATATATACAGAGAAAAGAGTCGGCCCGAGAATTGAACCTTGTGGCACCCCCATAGAGACTGCCAGAGGTCTGGACAACAGGCCCTCCGATTTGACACACTGAACGCTATCTGATAAGTGGTTTGTGAACCAGGCGAGGCAGTCATTTGAGAAGCCACGGCTATTGAGTCTGCCGATTTTAAGAATGCAGTCATTGACAGAGTCGAAAGCCTTGGCCAGGTCGATGAAGATGGCTGCACAGTACTGTCTTTTTTATTGATGGCGGTTATGATATCGTTTAGGACCTTGAGCGTGGCTGAGGTGCACCCATGACCAGCTCGGAAACCAGATTGCATAGTGGAGAAGGTACGGTGGGATTCGAAATGGTCGGTGATCTGTTTATTAACTTACCTTTCGAAGATTTTAGAAGGGCAGGATGGATATAGGTCTGTAACAGTTTGGGTCTAGAGTGTCTCCCCCTTTGAAGAGGAGGATGACCGCGGCGGCTTTCCAATTTTTGGGGATCTCAGACGATACGAAAGAGGTTGAATAGGCTAGTAATAGGGGTTGCAACAATTTCGGTGGATAATTTTAAAAAGAGAGGGTCCAGATTGTCTAGCCCAGCTGATTTTTAGGGATCCAGATTTTGCAGTTCTTTCAGAACATCAGCTGTCTGGAGTTGGGTGAAGGAGAAGCGGGGGGGGGGGGGGGAGTTGCTGCAGGGGGTGCTAAGATGTTGGCCAGGGTAGGGGTAGCCAGGTGGAAAGCATGGCCAGCCGTAGAAAAATGCTTATTGAAATTATCATAGATTTATCGGTGGTGACACTGTTTCCTATCCTCAGTGCAGTGGGCATCTGGGAGGATGTGCTCTTATTCTCCATGGACTTCACAGTGTCCCAAAACTTTTTGGAATTCGTGCTACAGGTAGCAAATTTCTGTTTGAAAAAGCTAGCCTTAGCTTTCCTAACTGACTGAGAATATTGGTTCCTGACTTCCCTGAAAAGTTGCATATCGCGAGGGCTATTTGATGCTAATGCAGTACGCCACAGGATGTTTTTGTGCTGGTCAAGGGCAGTCAAGTCTGGGGTGAACCAAGGGCTATATCTGTTCTTAGTTCAATTTTTTTTATGGGGCATGCTTATTTAAGATGGCGAGGAAAGCACTTTGGAAGAGCAACCAGACATCCTCTACTGATGGGATAAGGTCAATATTCTTCCAGGATACCAGCGAGCAGGCCTTTCTAATCGACCTGGCCCGGAAGTGTTTTAGGGAGCGTTTGACAGTGATGAGGGGTGGTCGTATGACCGCGGACCCATAACGCACGCAGGCAATGAGGCAGTAATCGCTGAGATCCTGGTTGAAGACAGCAGAGGTGTATTTAGAGGGCAAGTTGGTCAGGATGATATCTAAGAGATTGCCCATGGTTTTGGATTTAGGGTTGTACCTGGTAGGTTCCTTGATAATGTGTGTGAGATTGAAGGCATCTAGCTTAGATTGTAGGACGGCCGGGGTGTTAATTATGTCCCAGTTTAGGTCTCCTAATAGTACGAACTCTGAAGATAGATGGGGGGTGATCAGTTCAAATATGGTGTCGAGGTTTCAGGGGGGTCTATAACAAGCGGCAATGGTGAGAGATTTATTTCTGGGAAGAGGGATTTTTAAAAGTAGAATCTCAAATTGTTTGGGCACAGAACTGGATAGTATGACAGAACTCTGCAGTAGATTGCAACTCTGCCCCCTTTTGGCAGTTCTATCTTGTCGGAAAATGTTATAGTTAGGGATGGAAATTTCTGGATTTTTGGTGGCCTTCCTAAACTAGGATTCAGACACGGCTAGGACATCAGGGTTGGCGGAGGGGTTGGCGGTTGGCGGAGTGTGCTAAAGCAGTGAATAAAACTTAGGGAGGAGGCCCTTATGTTCCATTATGCATTATCCTTATGCTTCTAATGTTAACATGCATGAAACCAATGCTTTTACGCTTACAGAAGTCAACAAATAAGAGCGCCTGGGGAATGGGAGTGATGCTGGGGGCTGCAGGGCCTGGGTTAACCTGTACATCAGGAGTAGGATTAGAGTATTAGCTAAAGGCAAAAAAAAATATGGTTGTCTAGTGCGTTCGGAATAGAGAGTAAAAGGAGCAGGTTTCTGGGTGCGGAATAATAGATTCAAGGCATATTTTACAGACAAGGAAGGGTATGGTAGGATGTGTGTACAGTGGAGGTAAGCCTAGGCATTGAGTGACGATGAGAGATGTTTTGTCTCTAGAGGCACCATTTAAGCCAGGTGTGGTCACCGCATGTTTTGGGGGTGGAACATAAGGGCTAGCTAAGGCATATTTAGCAGGGCTGGAGGCGCTACAGTGAAATAAGACAAAAATTACTAACCAAAACAGCAATAGACAAGGCATATTGACATTAGGGAGAGGCATGTGTAGCCGAGTGATCATAGGGTCCAGTGAGTAGCTAGGCGTTCTGGAAGCACGGCGATTCAGACTGCTAGCAGGGCGGGGCTAGCAGATGGGCCTCAGGGGGACGTCGCAACGGGAGAGCCTGTTGAAACCCCCTCGGATGGTTATGTCGGCAGACCAGTCGTGATGGATCAGCGGGGCGCCGCATCAACAGCAAGGGGTCCAGGCCAATTGGCAAAAGAGGTAATTGAAGCCCAGGAATTATCTGATGGATTTCTTCGCCTAGCTGGGAGATGGGCCAAGCTCGAGGCTAACTGGTGCTTGATTCGGGACAGAAACTCCCTCAGACGGTTACGTCGGCAGACCAGTCGTGATGGATCAGCGGGGCGCCGCATCAACAGCAAGGGGTCCAGGCCATTTGGCAAAAGAGGTAATTGAAGCCCAGGAATTGCTTGATGGATCTCTTCGGCTAGCCAGGAGATGGGCCTAGTTTGAGGCTAGCTCCAGGCTAACTGGTGCTTGCTTCAGGACAGAGACGTTAGCCAGGAGTAGCCATTCGGATAGCTAGCTAGCTGCGATGATCCGGAGTAAAGGTTCAGAGGTTGCGGTGGGAATCCGGAGATGTGGTAGAGAAAAGCAGTCCGATATGCGCTGGGTTGATATTGAGCTGTGCAGGCTGGCTGCCCGGGCTGAGGCTGGCAGATGTCCAAGTTAACGGTGATGACTGCTAGCAGTGGCTAACTGACTAGTAGCTAGGGGTTCCAGTTCTAAAGTGTAAAAAATAGCAGATCCATACCACATTGGGTGAGGTGGGTTGCAGGAGAGGTGGGTTGCAGGAGAGTATGTTCAGTCCGTAGATGGAAAATGAGATAAAAAATATATACGAAGAAAAACGATATATACAAGGGACGGGACAAGACAATCAAAACAGACATCCCACTGCTACTCCATCTTGATTACCTCATGAAGCTGTTTGAGAGAATGCCAAGAGTGTGCAAAGGTGTCATGGCAAATGGTGGCTACTTTGAATAATCTAAAATATATTTTGATTTGTTTAACACTTTTGTTTGGGGGGGGGGTTACTACATGATTCCATATGTGTTTATAGTTTTTTTTAACGATTATTCTACAATAATTATAAATAAAAACTGTAAAAATAAATAAAAACCATTGAATGATTCCAAACGTTTGACTGGTACTGTATAAAAAAAAAATTGGACAGTTACACGCTGGAATTAAAATGCACATGATGAGTGAGAGAACAGACTGGCTGCGTCTGTCTACAGCATCAGCTCATCAAATTAGAAATCAAGTCTATTTTTCTCGCGTCTACTTGCTGCAATGCTGGTAAAATAAGCAGATAAATTGCGTCAGTCGTTTGTTGAAAAGGAATTGGAGGAATTTTTATGATCTTCCCTTAGTAGACTAAAGATGTAGTTTGAATTGTATTGGGCTGTAAGCTAAGGTTTCAGTCAAATAGGCTACATATTTGAAAACAATTGCAGCCTACCTGTGTTGTTTTCGATCATAGGCATATAGTCTAGGCAGGCTATGGCTGGGAAACTTGAGGATTTTTCAAGAGAATACTATTATGTAGATGAACGAGACTTCTTTATAAACTGCTCGGGTATTCTAGCTTCAACTCTCCTCACGTTCGTGAGCTAACATAACTGTTTAGCGCAGGCAGGTACGGAGGCTCCCGTAGGACATATAAGGTGTGTCAAAAGGAACACACAACATTAATTCACAAGGACTACATAGTAATGAACATAACAAATACAACTGATTTTATTATGGATTCACATGACAATTTAAGTTGGCATACACTACATGGTGTAAGTGAATTGACCCTCTGCTCTCTGTTAACTTCTTACGGCTGAGATCCCGTTAACAGGATCGACTTGACAACAGCCAGTGAAAGTGCAGGGCGCCAAATTCAAACAATAGAAATCTCATAATTAAAATTCCTCAAACATACTAGTATTTTACACCATTTTAAAGATAAACCTGTTGTTAATCCCACCACAGTGTCCGATTTCAAAAAGGCTTTACGATGAAAGCACACCATCAGATTATGTTAGGTCAGTACCTAGTCACAGAAAAACACAGCCATTTTTCCAGCCAAAGAGAGGAGTCACAAAAAGCAGAAATAGAGATAAAATGAATCACTAACCTTTGATGATCTTCATCAGATGACACTCATAGGACTTCATGTTACACAATACATGTTTTGTTCGATAAAGTTCATATTTATATCCAAAAATCTTAGTTTACATTGGCGCGTTATGTTCAGTAATGTTTTGCCTCCAAAACATCCGGTGATTTTGCAGAGCCACATCAATTTACAGAAATACTCATAATAAACATTGATAAAAGATACAAGTGTTATACATGGAACTTTAGATAAACTTCTCCTTAATGCAACCGCTGTGTCAGATTTAAAAAAAACTTGAAGGAAAAAGCATACCATGCAATAATCTGAGTACGGCGCTCAGACACAAAAACAAGCCATACAGGTACCCGCCATGTTGTTGAGTCAACAGAAGTCAGAAATAGCATTATAAATATTCACTTACCTTTGATGATCTTCATCAGAATGCCCTCCCAGGAATCCCAGTTCCACAATAAATGTTTGTTTTGTTAGATAAAGTCCATAATTTATGTCCAAAAACCTCCTTTTTGTTTGCGTGTTTAGTTCCAAAATCCAAATTCATGACACGCAGGCCAGACAAAGTCAAATTCCATTACAGTTCGTAGAAACATGTCAAACGATGTATAGAATCAATCTTTAGGATGTTTTTAACATAAATCTTCAATAATGTTTCAACCGGAGAATCCCTTTGTCTTTAGAAACGAAAAGGAACGCAGCTACCTCTCACGGGGGCGCACCTGAGTGAGCTCATGGCACTCTGCCAGTCACCTGGTTGAAACAGCTCTCATTCCCTCATCCTTCACAGTAGAAGCCTGAAACAAGGTTCTAAAGACAGTTGACATCTAGTGGAAGCCTTAGGAAGTGCAATATGACCCCATAGACACTGTATATTGGATAGGCAAACATACAAACCTCAGATTTCCCACTTCCTGGTTGGATTTTTTGTTTTTTGCCTGCCATATGAGTTCTGCTATACTCACAGACATCATTCAAACAGTTTTAGAAACGTCAGAGTGTTTTCTATCCAAATCTACTAATAATATGCATATCTTCGCTTCTGGGCCTGAGTAGCAGGCAGTTTACTCTGGGCACCTTATTCATCCAAGCTACTCAATACTGCCCCCAGCCATAAGAAGTTAACTGCTTCCCTTGTTTCCTGCAATTACGCTCAGATCAAAGCAGATATCAGCTAGAACTGCTCCCAGGCCCGCCTCCCGGCACTGAACAGAAACTGTTTGTTTTCAGCCTGTCGGCCGGTCCTCTCCTCTACCTTAACCTGTGGCACCCTCCCCTCAGCCTGGCGGAAGGGGAGAGCTGGAGGCTTTGATGTGGGCACCTCAACTGCTGCTCCAGCGGGGCTGGTTCCCACACTCTGTGGCCTAATGGATGCCACCCACCACCACTGTCCCAGAGTAGACCAAACATCCGGAGCCACGAAGCAGCCTGTGTCTGAAGTTAAACCACAACACCATGAGGGGGGACCACTGTCATTCCCAGGGCATAGGAGGCTAACTCTGGTCAATATTTTTCACACTTCAGCATTCTACGGTACAAAGAACGTTGGACATAAACAGAATAAAGCTTTGTTTTGTGACATGTCAATGTCATATGAGAAACCTTTTTCGGGTGGACAGGGGGCCTGCCTGTGTTACCCAATGTTCGTTTTATGCATGCTTCCAACCAGTTGCAAAGGGTCTGACATTTTCAATGGGAAGTTAAGCCCTGGAATTTGGGGAATCTTGCTTAAATTCATCAAAAAAGTTAGCTTATAACAGTGAACCTTTTTTGTGGGATACACATAAGGCAATTTTAGTTCGTGGCATATTTTGGTTAAACTATCCCCAATTCAATGGAATTACAACCCTCTGCATGCACAGGGCATTCTTCACATGTGCAGTGCACTTTCACATCACATGTACAGCTGATTCTCAAGATCTTGCACTCGAATGAGATGCTATTGAGCCCACACTACTACACTGTCTGAGCCAAGGACTACATGCTTTCTGGTAAGTTTTGATTACATTACTGGGTGGGGTGAATATATTTTAAATTATGTGATTTTTTGTTAACTAGTAAATAGTAGCCTGCAGCAAAGTGTGTTTAAATAATTTCTAACTTGTTAACAATTTCTGCAAGTTAGTTTTTGCTATCGTGTGGGTTTTAGCTTGCTTGAACCGGCTGAGGAGTGTTAATTCACCTGTTTCCATACATGTTTCATTTTTAAATATTTATCTTACAAAGGAGTTGTTTAATCTGCTTAACTATTTTATTTCTAATCTTTACAGGAAAATGCCACGGGCACTATCTGATGTGTGGAGACATTTCACTGCAGCTAATGTAGAAGGAAAAGCTGTGTACATTTGCAAATACTGTGCTAAATCATACGTGAAGAATACAACAAAGATGCAGAATCATCTGGCCAGGTGCATAAAGTTCCCTCAGCGCTCACAACAAGCGACATCTGACAAAATTCCCTCTACTTCTATTCGAGGTGAAAATGATGAATCAGACACCTTATCGATAGCAACAGCCACCTTATCGATAGCAACAGCTCATGGTCCTCCTGGAATCAGAAGTTGTTTTGATTCAATGGAGGAACGTAGTCAGAAATGCTGATGAATGTCTTGCTCGAGCTGTGTATGCAACTGGTTCACCTCTGATGCTCACAGGAAATGTGTATTGGAAGATATTTCTGAATGTTTTTCGCCCAGCATACACCCCTCCAACCAGACATGCTTTATCTACTAATTTGCTGGTGCAGAGTTCAACAGCATTCAAGTGAAGGTCAAGCAAATAATTCAGAAAGCAGACTGTATTGCAAACATCTCTGATGGGATGGTCGAATGTTCATGGGCAAGGAATAATTAACTACATCTCCACCCCTCAACCAGTATTCTACAAGAGCACAGACACACCGGTCTCTACATTGCAGATGAGCTGAAGGCAGTCATCAATGACCTTGGACCAGAGAAGGTATTTGCACTGGTGACCGACAATGCTGCGAACATGAAGGCTGCTTGGTCTAAAGTGGAGGAGTCCTACCCTCACATCACACCCATTGGCTGTGCTGCTCATGCATTGAATCTGCTCCTCAAGGACATCATATCACTGAAAACAATGGATACCCTCTACAAGAGAGCCAAGGAAATGGTTAGGTATGTGAAGGGTCATCAAGTTATAGCAGCAATCTACCTCACCAAGCAACATGTTGTCAACATGTTGTCAACATGTTTGACAGTCTCCTGGAGGGGAAGGAATCTCTCCAAGAAATGGCCATATCAGTCTGCCGATATGGACAGCCCCATCAAGAGGATCCTCCTGGATGATGTATTTTGGGAGAGAGTGGTAAGCAGCCTGAAACTCCTGAAACCTATAGCAGTAGCCATTGCACGGATTGAGGGAGACAATGCCATCCTGTCTGATGTTCAGACTTTGCTTGCAGATATAAGAGAATAAATCCGTACTGCCCTGCCCACTTCACTGTTGCTCCAAGCAGAGGAAACCGCAGTTCTAAATACATCAAAAAGCGTGAAGACTTCTGCCTGAAGCCCATACACGCCACAGCATACATGTTGGACCCCAGGTATGCTGGCAAGAGCATCCTGTCTGGTGCAGAGATCAACAAGGCCTATGGTGTCATCACTACCGTGTCTCTCCACCTTGGCCTGGATGAGGGCAAGGTTCTTGGCAGTCTGATGAAGTACACTTCCAAGCAAGGGCTTTGGGATGGAGATGCAATATGGCAGTCATGCCAACAGATCTCATCAACCACCTGGTGGAAGGGACTTTGTGTATCTGAGGCTCTTTCCCCTGTTGCCTACATCATCCTCCAAATCCCACCAACATCAGCCGCCTCAGAGTGCAACTGGTCCTTGTTTGGGAACACGCACACCAAAGCACGCAACAGGCTGACCAATACAAGGGTTGAAAAATTGGTGGCCATCCGGGCAAATTTTTTGGCTTTTTGAGCCTGACAACGAACCATCCTCAAGGTTGGAAAGTGACAGTGAAGATGAGGCCTCGGAGTCTGATGTTCAAGAGGTGGACATTGAGGAGGTCCAGGGAGATGACATGGAAGCCTGAGCGGAAGACAACCAAAGTTTTTTCTAGACTATCATTTTGCAGATATATGTTGAAAACATTTTTGGGATATGCGATGGATCATTGGAGATCATTCAATATTTCCTTTTGTTGTTCAGTGAAATCATCCCATGTGAAGATTCAACTCATTTAATTAAAGTTCAATTCGTAACTAAATAGTTTTTTTCATTTCTATTGTAAGGATTTGATTATTTGCAATTATGTCTACTTATGAAAAGGTAAATGTTTGTCTCCATCTGATATATTAAATATATCCAATGCAAGAAACATCTACATTTAATTTGCATATATTCCCACGGAAAGTTTCCACCTCCTGAATATTCCCCAAAATGTGCAACCCTAGTTAAGGGTCAAGAAGATTGTTCTGAGAGAGATAAAGAGAAAATTGATCAGAGACAGCACGCTCAAGTGTTTTGGAAAGAAAAGAAAGAAGGGATACAGGTCTATAGTTTTTGATATCAAATGAGTCGAGTGGGCAGGTTGGCCAGACCTCACTAGTTGTAGGATGTCATCTGGAGAGAGAGGGGAGAAAGCGGTCAAGGCGTAAGGTAGTTCTATGTGAGTGAGACCAGTGGACTCAATAGGCTGAGTGAATGAGTAGCGGATGTCGTCAACCTTTTTTTCAAAGAGATTGACAAAGTTGTCCGCAGGGGGGGTGGAGGATTAAGGCGGGAGGAGCAGGTGGAAAAGAGTTTCCAAGAGTTTGAGGCAGAAGCTTGAAATGGCTACCTCAGCTGAGTGGCACAGATTTATAGTTCTCACTCTTTACTGAGGGGGTTGAAGTTGTTAACTTTGAGAAAACAAAGGTGCTAAGGTAGTCAAAATGACTTGTGGATTATGATATCCTTATTTGACAAATGGATCAGGATGGCAGGATGTTCTGTATGTGAAAGGAAGTGAGCTGAAACCTTTTTATAGCTTCGTTATGTGATTTTGATAAAGCCCTCTTAGATTTGGATTCCCTGCATTCCTAAAGCTTAAAACCGCTCACAAGTTTAAAGAAGGCAACTTTGAGACTTTCCATTTCTCTCTATCCCTGCCTACTACAAATGGCTGTTGATGTGTACCCTAGTTGGTTGACCACTTGGCTGGATCCCTTCTTGAATGAGGAGGGGTAGTATTTACATTTTGCAACAGTTATTTAGGAACAGTAGTTTTGTCTCCCGATTCACAGACACCCAAATATCACCTATGTATATTTTGACATGGCCTGTTGATTAACGGGACACACTTCCTCTTATTATTATCATTGTAATTGTTTTACATTGTCTCAATGGGCCACTAGGCTATAAATAGGAGCTATGTGCAATGGTCAGGTCACTCTGAGGAAGACGTCAGATTGAAGTTGAAACATCAGTCACCTGTTCGCATCCTGTACAATGGATTCAAATGGGCAATAACAAATCAATCCTTTTTACCTCGAATTAGTCCTTTTGGAAGGCTTTCTTGGTAAACCATTCTAATTGGAGGGTGATGTTGGATCACTCCCTACATTTAAACTATATTTACTACAGATATGTTGTGTGTTGAGAACCAGCTTATTTCATAAAACTGAGTCTAAATATCAAAATGTTCTCTTCCCTCTCCAGCTGTGTCCAAGTGGAAGAGCACCATGCCGTGGACATCGATGTTTACCACTGTCCCAAATGTGATGTCCAACACGGTCCCTCCTTGAGTAAGTACCACCACACACTCTGTCACTCTGTATTACTCCAGCACGGTTGATTTAATATTTGGCTCTCCACTAGACGTCTGACCTCACAGAGCATACGGCAGGCGCATTAGGGTAATTGAATGATGGTGTAATCATCAAATTGAGATTGAAGATGGCCCTTGTTCGGCTGGAGATAATGTGGGCTTTATGATCTTCTGAAATGGTTTATAGAGACAATCCATAATGCAAGACTTCTATGTTCCTCAGACCCCTGCAAACTTGGTGTAGTATCTGCTCTGTTTGATCATTGACTCTGACGGTTGAGGAGTTTTACAACTCGTTGTCTTGTCTTCCCAGTGAAAAAACGTAACAACTGGCACCGGCATGACTATACAGAGCCTGACGATGGCAGCAGGCCGGTGCAAGCGGGGACCTCTGTGTTTGTACGGGAGCTGCAGAACAGGATCTTTCCCAGGTACTGAAGGAGCCAGGATCTTGTAAAATGAGTAGAGGTAGATGGCCAATAATGTAATATAAATGCCCCTCTTTCCTTTGTTGCAGTGCGGATGAGATCATGGTGCAGATGCAGGGCCATCAGGTAACACAGAAGTACCTGGAGAAGCAGGGCTTCCACTACCCCATCACCGTTCCCAAACTGGATGGACTAGGTCTCAAGCTGCCCCCCTCCAGCTTCTCTGTAAGGGATGTGGAGGAGTACGTTGGTAAGAGGAGAACATTTGAAAAAATAGACTGCTTTCTGGACACTTTTCGATTGCCGTTAAGGCGGCGCTAGTGTGAAACGCACACTCATTGGCAATTTTCACTTGTAAAACCCAGCGCTCTGCTTTTTTCCAACCTTTGTGCAAATGTTGTTAATTTATCTGTCTAACATCAGCTGCCTTGCGCTGAGGTAGGAGGTGTTGAAATCTGAAGTGTGTCCTTACAAAACATGCACCTATATGCCAATTTCAGTCAGTGCAACGAGATATTTAACACCGACCAAAAGCTGGTCTTAGGAGTAAAGCGATTTGCTTATGGGCTGATGGCATTGATTTTATCAGCGGAGGCGCACACAGTAGGCTTATTGAAAATATCACAATCAGCAAAAGAGTTAATGAAATCCCCCATTTTTATTTATTTTTGTACATCTTCTATGAAATGTGTGGATTCCTTATGTGCGATGCCCATTGCATTAAAGGTGACAGTGACTGTAGGAAGCCTGTTTAGGAACATCAAGTTATTTTAAAAAGACTGCTATCAAAAAATGCCTCTTCCACTTTCCTTTGTTGGACCTCTAACTGTCAAATCGCGGGAATTCCTATCACTGTTCATGGTTCTAAATCCGCATGTAGGCTATATTTGCCTGTTTATTTACCTTTCACGTGGCAAAGTTACTACTGGCCAGATCAACTGTGATGGTTGGCTTAGTGGTTTGAACATGCAATACATTTTATGAAAAGCACTCAAAGGTAAAAAAAATATTATATTTTTTCCCCCCTTTTTCTCCCCAATTTTGTGATATCCAATTGGTAGTTAGTCTTGTTCCATCACTGCAAAGGTCGAGAGCCATGCGTCCTCTGAAACACGACCCCACCAAGCCACACTGCTTCTTGACACACTGCTTGCTTAACCCAGAAGCCAGCCGTACCAATGTGTCGGAGGAAACACCGTACACCAGCGACCGTGTCAGCGTGCATGCGCCCGGCCCGCCACAGGAGTCGCTAGAGTGCGATGGGACAAGGACATCCCGGCTGGCCAAACCCTCCCCTAACCCGGACGAAGCTGGGCCAATTGAGCGCCGCCTCACGGGTCTCCCGGTCGCGGCCGGCTACGACACAGCCTGGGATCGAACCCTATCTGTAGTGACCCCTCTAGCACTGCAATGCCGTGCCTTAGACCGTTGCGGCACTTGGGAGACGCCCTCATACTCAACTCTGGACCTCGAAGCCATGTCCACTGATTTAGACCTGGAATACCAGGTGGGTGCAATTAGTTATTGAAAACCAGCAGTAGTCCGGACCTCCTTGGGTAAGAGTTGAATACCCCTGGTCTATAGCCTAAGATTTCCATGTTGAAGCCAATTGAATGTAGAACACTAGATGTTTGTTATAACTTGGCCTGTTGTAGGGTTAGGCTATTGTATAGTTTATTAAATAGTAGCCTAGGCATATCTTCAATGGATAGGAGAAACATCATAGGCTACTCCTGCCAAAAAGCCCTTGGGCTTAGGCCTAAATGTGCCTGTTCATGGAACGAGAGATGCAATTCTTGATATCATGATTCTGACCCCATCCTATTTAGAAACATAGTTGTCGTTTAAAAAAAAACATTGCTTCACTGTCCATGGCTTTGTTAGAATGCATGGCTCGCATGCAATGCAATTTAGAAGCTGTCTGCTATGTTTGGAGAGGTGCGAATATGATCTCTAACATGGTTCCATGATGTTTATCTTCATAGAGCTCAAATCCCGTTAACGGGATCGATATGACAACAGCCAGTGAAAGTGCAGGGCGCCAAATTAAAACAACAGAAATCTCATAATTTAAATTCCTCAAACATACAAGTATTTCACACCATTTTTAAGAAACTTCTTGTTAATCCCACCACAGTGTCCGATTTCAAAAAGGCTTTACGGCGAAAGCATACCATGCGATTATGTTAGGCCAGCGCCTAGTCACAAAAAACATACAGCCATTTTCCAGCCAAAGAGAGGAGTCACAAAATGCAGAAATAGAGATAAAATTAATCACTAACCTTTGACGATCTTCATCAGATGGCACTCATAGGACTTCATGTTACACAATACATGTATGTTTTGTTCGATAAAGTTAATATTTATATCCAAAAATCTCAGTTTACATTGGCGTGTTATGTTCAGTAATGTTTTGCCTCCAAAACATCCGGTGAATTTGCAGAGAGCCACATCAATTTACAGAAATACTCATTATAAACTTTGATGAAAGATACAAGTGTTATACATAGGATTAAAGATAAACTTCTCCTTAATGCAAGCGCTGTATCAGATTTCAAGAAAGCTTTACGGCGAAAGCACACCATGCGATAATCTGAGTACAGCGCTCAGCCACAAAAACAAGCCATACAGGTACCCGCCAAGTTGTGGAGTCAGAAATAGCATTATAAATATTCACTTTGATGATCTTCATCAGAATGCACTCCCAGGAATCCCAGTTCCACAATAAATGTTTGTTTTGTTCGATAAAGTCCATAATTTATGTCCAAATACCTCCTTTTTGTTTGCGCGTTTAGTTCACTAATCCAAAGTCCAGACGAAAAGTCAAAAAAGTTCCATTAATGTTCGTAGAAACATGTCAAATGATGTATATAATCAATCTAGGATGTGTTTATCATAAATATTCAATAATGTTTCAACCGGACAATACTGTTTTCATTAGAAAGGAAAGGGAACGGAGCTCACGGCCACGCGCGATAAACAACTCATGGCTTTCAGCTGAGCCACTTACTCGGTCTTATTCGCTCCCCTTTCACAATAGAAGCCTGAAACAACTTTCTAAAGACTGTTGACAGCTACTGGAAGCCTTGGGAAGTGCAATCTGACCCCATTTACACTGGATATTGAATAGGCAATCACTTGAAAAACTACAAACCTCAGATTTCCCACTTCCTGGTTGGATTTTTCTCAGGTTTTTGCCTGCCATATGAGTTCTGTTATACTCACAGACATTATTTTAACAGTTTTGGAAACTTTTCTATCCAAATCTATTTTCTATCCAAATCTATTATATGCATATTCTAGCTTCTGGGTCTGAGTAACAGGCAGTTTACTCTGGGCACCTTATTCATCCAAGCTACTCAATACTTCCCCCCCATTCCCAAAGAAGTTATAAAGCATTATATTTGGGTGCAGTATAATGGTAAGTGGACCCCCCCCCCCCCCCCTTTTTATCTTTATATTGGATCTGTTTCCAGTTCTTTTTAAAAGTGTAGATATGGGTAAAACCATCCATAGTCTACGTTGTCTTAATATTATATGCCCACGGGGAGCAATTATGGTGCCTATAACTGTATTTAGAGACAGCCTACTTAAAACAAGTTGTTTTATTAGAATCATTCACTGTCTTTTTAGGTCTTATTTAATAGAATATAATCTTGTGTAACGTTTGGCATAGCTCAGACAAGGCAATTTACAGTAGGCCTATATCAGTTTGAATGCTATGTTTAAAAATATATTTTTGTATTGAAGCCATGCAATTACCCTACTTAGAACAATGTGGATTGCAAACATGTTCAATATATTTATCTAATATGGGATAGGCCTGCATTTTGTAACTGTAGGCTATTTATTACGGACTAACATTAGAATTGTAGTTGATATAAAAAGACCGTAAATACACAGCTTGAAGCAACCACATATTTAGCCATGAAGCATGTTCTCATTGGCCAGTAAAGGGCCAAGCCTCGACACACCTACAACTAATTTATTCATCAAAACCCAGCCCTTTCCTGCCACCGCCAGCTATTGCGCCCATAATTCCCGCTGTGAAAATAGCTCAAATATTTCTGATACACCCCAGGACCTACAACGCTATCGCCAGCACTAAGATTTACCATTGCATTAGGTTTATTAAAATGGAGTCCTCTCACCGAGTATGCTGTTTTGGTGCCTTTGTTTTCTTTGTGTACATTTTACTGTGACATACTTATTTTCTAAACAGACCCATTTTCAAAAGAATTGGTTCAGTGTGCTAATGTTCTGTTTCTATGTACACCAGCTCTCTAGACATTTCTGGATCGTTTACCGCTGAGTGGGATGTTTAATCAAACGTTTTTGTTAATGAGATGCTAGCTGAGCATCTTGTCGAGGGTTAAATATTAATCCTAAGTGCTTGCCGTGTAAAGTGTCTGTACATTACTGTAACTTAATGCGCCTCGGGACCATCTCAGTTAACAGAGCTGAGAGGTTCACTGAGTCCACCTTTTTACATGTTACATTAATCCACCAATAATGAAATAAGTGTGTAGCTAAAAGTGGCTTAGCTTACGGAGCACCGTGGTTTATCACCTCTCTTCACTATTGAGAGTCTGGTACTTATGAGATCCCCTTACATCCCCAGTACATTATCAGACATCTCAGGTTTATGTCCGGCTAAGTTTCTTTTAGATTCAAATTACGTTCACTCTGCTCCTTCTGTCTACACAAACAGAACCGTCTCACTATTGCCGCTAACCTGAGAATTTGTCCCTGTGACCAGTGTATCATATTACCATAACCAGAAGACTACTAAAAGTGAAGCACTGGCCATTGTTTTTCTTAGCATGGGATTTATTGTGTGTCTCGGTTTTTTCTTTCATGCCCACAGTCAGGGTGTGATATTAGAAAGGATTAATGGTATGGTCTTCCTTTT
Source organism: Salvelinus alpinus (assembly GCF_045679555.1). Taxonomy (NCBI): domain Eukaryota; kingdom Metazoa; phylum Chordata; class Actinopteri; order Salmoniformes; family Salmonidae; genus Salvelinus; species Salvelinus alpinus. The sequence goes on from NC_092100.1 coordinate 49,720,682, forward strand.
GGGGAACTCAGGCTCCAAATTCGATCTCACATCTGTGTCAGAGACCAAGTCATTCTGCCCACTGCTCTGTTTCTGAGCAGCATATTATTTGTCACTGGCAGAAGCGCACAGTCTTCCATTCTCACAGTGATATGTTGTGGTTTTCATGGCTGTAGGACTCCTGAAAGCTCCTTGGATTGGGCATAAGCCTGTGGAGTTATCAGTCTAGGTTGAGGTGTCAGCCTGACAATGACCTTCAAATGGTTTAATGTATTCATGTGTGGGTCTCTTTTGGGGGTTTATTAGTTGGAAAATATTCTTTAACATTGTTCATATTCACAATGTTTAAATGCCCCATGCTTAACCAAGCATTCACCACAGGCCAGCTGCCCAAGCTAATCAATTCACCTCAGTTGGCACTCTGCCTGCTAGGCTCAGCAGGGACCTGTAAGTTAATTGTATTGAACGATATGTGTTTTCCATGGCCGTTTCTCCATTTACCCTAATGGCAAACCTGTTGTAAAGTGTCTTCTATCCTTTTGGAGCATGGTTTTAACATCACACTTTCCAAGTACCTCAGACCTTGGACTAGCAACGCCCTGTCTATTCTCCAGGAGACCTGTGCTCCTGGTCCCTGACTGTGTCACTGGATGGAAAGATTAATGCTAATATGAGGACCATAAATATTCGCCCAGGACATTGGTGGCTGGAGAGGTTTTTTGCCCCCACTTGTCGTTGGTGGTTCTACGCCCAGGCAGCTCCCCTCCCCATCTGTACACTAGTGCTCCTCTGGCTGTTCTCTGTATGTGAGGCTGCTCTGCCTCCAGCTGTTCCCTTTCATCAGGTGGTGGCCAGCAGGGCCAAACAGGGCTGTCCTTGCACAGCCACCAGCTGTCCTGTCATGCCCTGTGTTAACTGCAGGACTGTTCACAACTCCCCCCCCCCCCCCCCCCCCCCGCCATTTTTTTGATTTGCAGTTTGCCAGCTGTACACAGGTGGCGTTATCGACACACATGAAAGACATTAGCCAAACCTTACTAGTCTCCCCTCCTCCTCCGGTTCCTCCTGCTTCCATCAATGGAAGTACAGTAATGGGATGCGGAAAGATTGCCTTGAATGTTTCAATGCACTTCCTCCAGTGGGCAGGCTGCAGCAGCACTGAGGTGTCCATCAGGATTATTATGGGGATTCTGAAAATGTCAGCAAGCTTCATTCCTTGCGCCCTCCATCATTGGACATCTGCGCATGAGAACTGTAGCCTGTCTCTGGCTGGCCCTCTGGCTGGGCTGGGGTGAGGGAGGTGGATTGGACCTGTGAGTATCCCTGGTAGATTTCAATATATTACAGTATTTCTAGAAGGCAGGTTTAGCATGTATTGGTCTGTAGTACTGTGCAGTAATGGGGTGATGCTGTAATATCATATCAAATCCACCTGGCACCTGTCCTTACTTAACATACTACATTTCAAGTGTTAATGCCTGTCCCATCCCATCTTGAACTTCCTCCAGACTACTTTCTGCATCACAGAAACCATATTCTAAGCTGAAGCATTACTTTCTTGCAGGTGGTGACAAAATCGTGGATGTCATTGATGTTGCCAGACAGGCAGACAGCAAAATAAAGCTTCGAGAGTTCGTCAAGTATTACTACAAACCTTATCGGCCAAAGGTGCTGAACGTGATCAGTCTGGAGTTTTCAGACACCAAGTAAGTATTGGTTACTTTTCGCTATTAACACATATCCTGCTACTGCTTTGATCATTGTATCATTTGGATTCACTTACGTATTTTTGGGATTCACCAAATTATCACCATTTAGAATGATCCTATTTGTTATATAAATGGAATATTATAGGAGTGTCCAGACATTTCTCTATTTTTTTGCGATTTCACTTGGTTTTGAGAAACTTACCCCACCCGCAATAGACTTCCTCATTGCTTGTTCTGCGGTATGGGAGTCAAGGGAAAACAGGAACTATGGCTCCAAAAACACAGAAATTGTGTAATTCCGAACTTTATCCGCAACATTATATTCCATTTTGTGCGGTTTCCTTCCTACTGTGCTGCATGGGCTACACAGAGAAGCAGCACAGCTGGTATAATAAACCACTCTAAATTAGCAGAGGTGGGGAGAAATTTGTTATTTTTATCTTTATCTTCTTGGTAAATGCCTGGTTGATTTGGTAAACAGTGATGGGTAGATATGAAGGTGTGTAACGTGACGAACTATACTGCCTTATTAGAGCGCAGTAATAGGTGTATTGAAAGATGAGTAGCGTTAAAAACGACTCAGCCTTACTGATAGAACTTTCCTAAACACTCCTTTATATCCTCTCAGGATGGCAGAGCTGGTGGTGGTGCCTGATATCGCTCAGAAGATGTCCTGGGTTGAGAACTACTGGCCAGATGACTCCTTCTTCCCCAAGCCTTTTGTCCAGAAGTACTGCCTGATGGGGGTGAAGAACAGCTACACAGACTTCCACATAGACTTCGGAGGCACATCTGTGTGGTACCATGTACTCTGGGTAAGCTGGGGAATTGCTGTGCTCAGCATGTTTTATATCTTCACAGACAGCAGTGAATCCCTTTTAAAAAATGTACTAGGGTTGGGCACCAGAGTTGTTTATAATCTTCTTCAGGGCGTTTTGTGTTGGCTATGTAGTCTGACAGCCCAGCTTGAATATCCTCATGCTTCTCCTGAGGTTTGTCACCCCTCAAGTGTTTTACTGTAGCACCACTGACTACATGCTGGGTCTTGTTAATTTGCCTTCCTCTGAAAATCTCCCCCTCCAGATACACTTCTGTAAGTTGTTTTGTATTATTAATAATTCCATTGCACTGGAATAATGTTCTCCTGATTTAAAAAAATATATATATATATTTTTTCTTCTCTGTCCTGAAGGGAGAGAAGATCTTCTACTTGATCAAGCCGACCCAGGCTAATCTTGCACTATATGAGGCGTGGAGTTCCTCCCCCAACCAGAGCGAGGTGTTCTTCGGCGACAAGGTGGACAAGTGCTACAAGTGTGTGGTGCCGCAGGGAACCACTGTCCTCATCCCAACAGGTTAGGAGAAGCTACGAGAAGCAGCGGTCTCCTTTTCCACCACAGGACAAAGTCCGATTTTTATCTTTTATTTTTAAAGGAACCTGTCGGAGTTCAAAGGGTTTAAGTTGCTCTACTGTTGCAACATTCCTCGTGTACAGCACTATATTTCCAAAGCTCTGCTGCAGACACAAGGGCATTCAAAAACACGAGCCGTAGAGCTGCTTTTCCACTTAGCGCTGAGCGGGGCAGCTAGCCTTTGATAGCGCCTCACAGGAAGACCTGTGTTATTTGTGTCTTCCACTGTGCGCTCTGAAGGGCCTGAGTGGACCTCCTCTGTCACTGTGCACACCAGCACCACGTGACTCCTCCCACTGCTGTTCACAGAACTTCCCTACATCATATATATGGTCCTTCGATTACATGGCAAGTCAAATAGGTGATGACACGCCCAAAATGAATTGATGCACGTCATGTAAAAGGGAATATTTAATTATTTGATCCAGTTTCTCTAGCCACAGGGTGGAGAAGCAGATTTCCAAGTTATTTATAGTGACACTTTTTTTGACTTGAGGGAAACAACACAGCTTCCCACAAGGCTGCTTTTCCCAGTTGGATTGCTGGGGATGTGAAAGCTCTCTGAACTGATGATGCTAGCAGACACAGAGCGTGAGATTCTTAGTGGCTCCCTACTGGGAGAGAGCCCTGGCCCAGTTCCATATTGGGTTACACACACACACACACACACACACAGGCCCTCAGTACATAAACACATAAAACCACCATTCCCCATGGGAAAATTTCATTGTGCCAACACAAATACAACATATCTGTGTCTATCTCCTGATGTCAAAAATGAACGTTCCTTTTTTTTTTAGGTAAAGAGTATTTGATCATTTTAACTGTGGCACAATGCTCCATCAGCATGTGCCCACCTGTTTTTGGATTAATGTGCAAATTATGGTTTCATGAACTGCATTCACAGGCCCCCTGCTGTACCATAAATACCGTTTCTGAAATGGTTTATTGTGGGAAGCCAAAGGTCACATGGTTGGGCTCTTGATGGCTGGTATGTAGGAGACAGGCAGGGGATGAGAGAGGACCCCAACTGTTATCAGCCATCCATATAATCACTTTAGTGGCTCCCGTCCTCTCTCTGCTGGGGCCACAGCAGCTCTCGGTGCACCCTCCATGACCGGGCATTTATAATGTTTAGGGCCTCCCAGCCCAGCATCGTCACGCCTCTGTGGATGCTCTGCTGCAACGTGGAAGGTTTTTCAACCATTTCCTAAACACTTTGATGTGGCTGAAACACAGCTGGAAAACAAGAATCCCAAATGAAATGTTTGATTTATTGCATGTTTGTCTTCTGCCTGCTACTGGCCTTTTGCTCCACATCTGTGGGTCAGCTGTTGATGTGGTCTATCGTCCTCTGTGTTCCCCAGGATGGATCCATGCTGTTCTCACCTCTCAGGATTGCATGGCGTTCGGGGGGAACTTCCTCCACAATCTCAACATAGGCATGCAGCTCAGGTGAGCACCCGGAAAACCCTCTGTCCTCTGCTCATTCTGTTGCCTTTCTTTACTTTTGTAGAGCAATAACATTGAAATGAATGGCTAAATACACCGCTCTTACCTTCTGCTCTTTTTAATGGCCAGCAATGAAGTAGTGGTTTCACTGTGATGGGTCTCAGCGTTGTGTGTGTGTTTGACCTCTGTTGCTACATCCTCAACTACAGGTGTTATGAGATGGAGCGGCGGTTGAAGACTCCTGACCTATTCAAATTCCCTTACTTTGAGGCCATCTGCTGGTATGTGGCAAAGAATCTACTGGAGACTCTAAAGGGTGAGAGAAATACAACTTGGAGGAAGAGTTTGTTGCTGTGTCGGTGTGTCCCCTTTTGGTAACTTTCTGCACTTTTTTTTTAACGTCTTCTCATATGATTCCTGTCTTCTCAGAGTTACGAGAGGATAACTGCCAGCCCCCAGCCTACCTGACAGAAGGAGTGAAAGCCTTGATTACTGCACTGAAGAACTGGCTGAAACGAGAGGTAAGATACTACAGGAAACCATATTGTAGACGCCAAATCAGCTTCTTTTGTGCGTGTAACATCTGACTACAGAATAGGACGTTTGGTCACATTATCTACATTCTAATGTCATCTACATTGGGCTCCTTCTATAAAGGTCAATAGTGGGCAGGTTGTATCCAATGTGGTGGTATGACTAAGACCAGGCTGGGAAACTGTAACCACCATCTGCAGACAGACGTTACAAGCCCTCATTGTCCCAACGCTCTCTGCCTCTCCTCAGGTCACAGAGCCGGCCAGCGAGGTCCCGGACCATATCAGACCCAACCGTCTAATTAAAGAACTCACAAAGGAAATCCGCTACCTGGAGGTAAGGCCTTGTGGCGTGACGGGACTGGGAGAGAGGGCCTCAAGCTGTTACGTGACGACTTGGAGCTGGTTCTAAACAATTTGTGCTCCGAGTAAAAGGCTGTCCCTCATTCTTTTTATTTCCCTTTTTCTCTTTTCTAAGTACCAGGTTAAAGGCACTGTGTTTCTTTCAAGCTGGTTATTGCAGTGTTCTGGTTTTGTACTGACTAGTATCTCTTCTTAACCACAGGAGGAGCAGCAGAGTGGCGCTGGAGGTAGCAAGCCAATGAAATCTCAGGGAAGTGGAGCATGCCCGCTGACGCGGTCGACTCTGGACCGGGCTAGCCATCATGCTCGCAGGACTGCCAGACGGCTACGGCACCACCACCATCATCACCATGCGCCCAAGACGCCCTCCAACCTGGAGATCCTGGAGCTGCACACGCGACAGGTGCTCAAGAGGCTGGAAGTGGGACCCTTTGAGGAGGTGAGGGTACTGACACACTACCATCTCCCCCATGCTGCTTTGGTCTAACCCAATGTGCAACTCCTACACTGAGGCTAGGTTAATTATGAACCTTTGTTGAAGTAAATCTCTATGCTCGTTTCGCAGGATGCCCCCTTCAGCTCCACGGTGACGGCCAAGTTCAACAAGGCATCTGTGGCATCTGCTGCAGCTGTGGAGCGGAGCCTGGACAACAACCTCCGTTTGGTGATGTGCCACGGCCGGATTATCAGGTGAGCCAGAAGAACCCCACCCCCCCACTGGCACCCTTGGCCCCCAGGCTGCCTGTGACCTTTTCAGGGAAGGAGCCAAGGATCTGGAGCCTGGGTTAATGGTTCCTCTGCCAGCCGGCATCTCTCTGCTCGCACGCTAAGTCCTCAGTCATGCATCACCTCCCAACAGGTAGAGCAGTGACTCACTCTCTACTCACCACCCAACACCTCTGGTTGGCTTTGATAATGCTCAAGTTACTGGCTGCAGTGGTTACATGTTACAACACAGAGCTGGTGTTGTACAGCCTAAACGTGTTCGGCTGGACCACCTGCACTATGCAATCTTTACATGTTTCAACTCACCACTTACATAAAACTTTAGCCTAAATAAAATTAGGTAAAATGGCTTTCAGTGCCAAATTCTGTGGTTTCAGGCTTTTTCTCCCATTCTTACTAGTGTGTGTATGTGTGCACAGAGATGAGCGTTGTCACACCAGGGTGAAGAATAGTCCGGTGCAGGAAGGTGAGAGGAATGGTGGCCAGCAGTTGGAAGGGGTCCTGGTGAAAACAGAAATCAATGACACCATGCAGGAACAGCACAGAGACCCAGAGAGAGGGGAGATACCGAGCCCCCTCAGCAGTGAGTCTAACTGGTCAAGTCACCGGCTGTCAATCAACGGTTTAGGTAGGCTCATCTTTGAATGCCACAGAGAATTAAAATTAAAAGTAAAAATTCCGTTGCAGAGATATATGTAATTCATCCTTCTCTTTTTTTCCTCAGAGTTTTTCGAAAGAGTGAATTCCGATCTGAGGAAAGGAACCGCGGTGTACTCCGACATCTCAGACTCTGAGTCCGAAGAGCGTTGCTCTACACAGGTAACTAATCGCACTTCCTCCCCAAAGGGTCCTGTCTCTCCTTCACACAGAGGAATAGTTTTTAAGTTATAAAGGCTGACATCTGTGTGACCTTGTGCAGAAAAGGGACTCTGGGAAGGATTCAGGGAGCTCAGATGAGGAGGATAAGGAGCTGTGCAGGACGGAGCGAGGCACAGGCAGTGTGACGGACCTGCACCAGGCCAGCCAGGCCCTCAGCCACCACCACAAACCACTCAAAGGGTACGGGAAGCATGGATAAATGGACCAAATGGCGTTCTTGTTCTAAGTATTCTGTATATGCAATGCAATAGAAATCCAATGGGGGGACATTAGTATTACATTAGCCACAGTGGCTGAGGAGTCATGCATGAATCATTCATTATCCAGTTGAGTTAAGAGATTTAATTAAGTTAACCCTTTACTTGCTGGCCTCCGTAGAGAACATCCTACCTCGCCAACCACAGAAGAGGAGGCTGTTGAGGGCATGCTGTCCATGGCAGGGCTGCTGTACCCTCAGCGACCAGAGGAGAGTAGCACTGCCCAGGAGCCCTGGTGGTCCAGCCCAGCCCATCGCTGCCCTGACCGTGGTACCCTACAGTCCTGAAATTCTTATAAACACCAAGATCTCAATTTGACTAAGGACCTAATTCAATCCATTTCAGATTAAGTAAACTTTCCCTGTGGTTGTCCTGTAGGTGAAAGAGAGCCTGCGTCAGGGGAGGAGAGCCAGGATTCAGACAGCAACTCCACACTGAGCCTTCAGGTAATGATAATAGCCAAGGATGAATGGGTCATGCCTGCACATGCTGATGCCGACACCTCTTAAGACTGACGTATCTATTTTGAGAGGACATCAGAATCACTCACTCTGGAATAACTAATCTTCCTCTCTAGGTAACAAGTTGGGATCTAATGTAAAGTAATAATGTCTCCCTTTCCTTTAGGATGAGCGGAGGGCCCAGCAGCATGTGCGTAAGGAGTGTCGAGCTGAACTCAGCCAGAGGATCCAGGAGAACAAGAACTTCATGGACAGTCAGAGCAGTGGGAGTAACAGCAGCGAGGCCTGGGGGGACCAGAGCCCCTCTCAGGCTGCCTCTAGCCCACTCTGCCTGGACCCCAGACCAGGGACTGACTATCATTACTGTGAGACCACTCTGTCACCCCCCCTGCATCCCTCCAAGAGGTCCGCCCCAAACACCCCACCCATCAGTAATCAAGCGACTAAAGGTTTGACTCCATATTTTTATTTGACCTAGTTAATCTATAGTAGTTGAAATGAGTGTCGCGTTCTTCTTCTCTCTCCTCCTTTTGTTATTGATCTCTGTGCAATGTTTCTTCTTCTCAGGAAAACGTCCTAAGAAAGGTATGGCCACCACCAAGCAGAGACTGGGGAAGATTCTCAAGCTGAGCAGGAACAACCACTTTTTGCTATAGCACTCAAGACCCATATGTCTCCAGTAAAAACTTTAAGGGACAACTCGACCCCTACCCATATACTGAGGATGCGTCTCTTTCAGCTTCGACTCTCACATTCTATCAAAAATCATCGCTTGGATGGACTGCCCTGAATCACTGACTCCACATGCTAGATGACAAAGACACGAGCGAGCGCACCATTTCCCATGGTGAAGTGATGGTGCGCTGTAAAAACAACTGCTTGGATTCTCAGCAGTGACATTGGATTGTATATGTTCTAGTCATCAAAAGAGAGACACAGTAAATTTGGCTTCGTTTGAGTTGAAGCACCGCAACAACACAGAATTGTCCAAAGATGCATGGCAGTGGGAATTTAAATTACGTCTTTTGATACAACAACTTTGCATCTGAGCCACGCTTTTGTATCTGTTTTGGCTGGTGCTTTACCCAAGGCTTGCACTAGCCCTTCCAACCAACACTACTTGTTATGCCACAACAAGCAAAACATGTTGTGCTTAAGCCGAGAATGGCAAGTGAAGATGCTGCTTTCTGCTACCTGGTTTTCATCACCTCTTTGGGACATTGTCTTGTGTTAGTCTGACTGAAGAGCAAGAATGGTGCTATGGTGTTGGAACAAATTTGAAATGGTGCTATAGTGTATATTCATGCTATCCTTTTGTCTACCCTCCTGTCACGATCACACCAGTGATTGCATTTGAGAGAGGGGGGAGATATTTTGATGCAGCACTCTAGTCACCTTGCCTTATCAGCCTCCCAGTACGTAAAAAGCTATCATGAATCCTAATGCATTAAGCCATTCCAAAAATACCTCTCCTACCACATTAAGAGTACTGGTTCTGTTTACTAAAAGAGTTACGAGCCTTATTGCGCTATAGTTGATCACTCTATAGTTGATCATATCAAATGTGTTCCTTTGGTGCCATCTATTGGTCAAATTAGGGCAGGTAGCTTGAGAGTGCTGTTATTATTAAAGGTTTCTGAAATTGCAAAAAGCTTTTATATAAAGTAAAAAATGTACAGAATTTATAATAAGTTATCCATAATTTATTTCTCTTTTTGTGTTTATTGTTCTGTTTCTTTTGCTGGTATTGAATTGTGTATTGAGGGGGGGAAAGTTAATAATGGCTATATGACTATGACAATCCTGTTACGATGGATAGTGTAACGGATGTGGGATTTTCTTCCCTAAGAGGCAAAGTATACAACCTCTTACATTTGTATGGGTGGATTTCAGCAAAAATCTACAAAAGATTATACACATTTCCTATCTTCTAGTTGGGCTAAGAATGATACTTTGATTAAAAAAGATTGGTCAAGAATATTTGGCTATTTGTATGAAATTGAAAGAATATTTATTTTTTAATAAATGTGTCAAAGGAAAAATCCACTCAACTGTATTTTGGCTTTTTTTCTTTCATTAGTCCACTTGATACAGTCCCAAAATGTTTTGCATGTCAGCAGTCAAGTTTTCAAGATAGGATTTTCAAGAAGCAAAGTGTCACTTGATGCGGCACATGCAAAACATTTTGGGACTGTATCAACAATGGACTCATTTTTAAAAAGAGTGGATTTTTTTCTTTAAGTGACAGAATTTTGCAATTGTATGTAATTAAGGCTACTGATCCAGTTATTGTTAAAGGGTATGCTTATTTTCCCTGTCACTATATATACCCTCATATTGGCTTGAAAGACCTCAGGTTGGATTTTGAATGGGTCTTTCTTTTTGGTGATAATGCCAAAAATGTGAGCACCATGAATGGCTTGAAAGACCTCTTACATTTGTAGTGAGAGATTCCTCAGTTTGTGTCTTTCTCAGGGACCCATGCTCTTGACTTAAGAAACTTTTGTTTTGATAAGCAACATGAAATGACCCATCATCGTGGACACATTTTCTGATCATTGATCTATTCACTTTTTTTTTTTAATGTGTAGTTGGTATTACAAGTGTTACTAAGAACCCTTTTAGTTGTACCCTTGAGTCCTTTTTTTATAGAAATGGAATTATGTAGCCTGTCTCCAACTTTCATTCCAAAATCGTGTTTTTTCATGTTAATCGTCATCACTTCAAACAGTGAATGGTGGACAAAGTTACGACTGCTCAGGGCTGTTTGATGGTGACCGTTTCTAGACTAAGAACTTCAAATATTTAGGTTGACCCAAAGGAAGCAATCTCTTTTGAATATAAAACCATTTCTTGCATTTGGCACAGAGCATGCCAACAGAGGGGACCCCAAGTAAAATTAAGCCATCACTAAATCTTCACTATTCTCATGTGCTACCTGGCAAGACATATTGCACTAACTTCCAGGTTTAAGCATGTCAAATAGCTTTAAGTGCCACCCACCCAGAACGGAGTTCCCATCTTTGACTGACTTATTCTACACCCTCATGTTAATTGTGCTGTGCTCCTGTCTAGCTATTTAGCCATTTGCGGTTGCCTATATATGCTGTAGAGATTCATTCAGAGAAACTTGACTTCTCCTACTCCCAGCCCTTGTAAACGATAATAACAAAAAGACAAAGCTTCTTAGAAGCAAAGCTCATGAGTTGCTTTCCAGTTACTCAACTGTTTCACTTTTCAGCATCCAACATGTTTGATCGTGCATGGCATTACTGGCCTGCTGGCAGGGTCCTATTATCCAGTAGGCTACTATTAATTGTACAGTATTTATTTGACTGCATTTTAGATCAGTTTTACATTTGTGTGAAGTATTGTTGGTCATGGTATGTCTTTCTATTCTGCAAATTGCTTGTTTCAACGGCTATATGTTGTGATCATTCAAAACGAAATAAGCTTAAGTCTTTTGACACTGTAACCCATTTGCAATGAATCTTTGAACGTTTATTTCTGTATCCCAATGTGGCCTGTAAAATAATAAAATATTTTTAAGCAATGTTTTCATTATTTATTGTCAGTCCAACGTCAACACGTTGGAAACACGATATTTTGCATTGACAAATACCATTGACGTGATAGCTACTCTTAGATCACTTGAATTTAATGTTTAAAGTCATCCATGGCTACTGTAAAGCAGGTAAAGGACACCTGCTCGTCGAGTATCTCATTCTAAAATCATTGGCATTAATATGGAGTTGGTCCCCCCCCTTTGCTGCGATAACAGCCTCCACTCTTCTGGGAAGGCTTTCCATTAGATGTTGGAACATTGCTGCCTGGAATTGCGTCCATTCAGCCACGAGCATTCGTGAGGTCCGACACTGATGTTGGCCGATTAGGCCTGGCTCTGTCGTCGTTCCAATTCATCCCAAAGGTGTTCGATGGGGTTGAGGTCAGTGCTCTGTACAGGCCAGTCAAGTTCTTCCACACCGATCTCAACAAACCATTTCTGTATGGACCTCGCTTTGTGCACAGGAGCATTGTCATGCTGAAACAGGAAAGGGCCTTCCCCAAATTGTTGCCACAAAGTTGGAAGCGCAGAATCGTCTAGAATGTTATTGTATGTTGTAGTGTTAAGATTTCCCTTCACTGGAACGAAGGAGACTGGACCATGGAAAAACAGCACCAGACCATTCCTCCTGCATCAAACTGTACACTTGGCACTATGCATTGGGGCAGGTAGCGTTCTCCTGGCATCCGCCAAACCCAGATTTGTCCGTTAGACTGCCAGATGAAGTGCGATTCATCACTCCAGAGGACGCATTTCCACTGCGCCAGAGTCCAACGGTGGTGAGCTTTACACCACTCCAGCCGATGTGTGGCATTGTGCACATTGATCTTAGGCTTGTGTGCAACTGCTCGGCCATGGAAACCCATTTCATGAAGCACCCAACGAACAATTCTTGTACTGATGTTACTTCCAGAGGCAGTTTGGAACTCGACAATGAGTGTTGCAAACATAGACAGATGATTTTTAGGCGCTTCAGCACTCACCGGTTCCAGTCTGTGAGCTTATGTAGACTACCACTTCTCGGCTGAGCCGTTGTTGCTCCTAGCCATTTCCACTTCACAATAATAGCACTTCCAGTTGACCGGGGCAGCTCTAGCAGGGCAAAAAGTTGACGAACTGACTTGTTGGAAATGTGGCATTCTATGACGGTGCCATGTTGAAAGTCACTGAGCTCTTCAGTAAGGCCATTCAACTGCCAATGTTTGTCTATGGAGATTGCATGGCTCTGTGCTCGATTTTATACACCTGTCTGTAATGGGTGTGGCTGATATAGCCGAATCCACTAATTTGAAGGGGTGTATGTATAGCGTACTGTAACTCAAACTAAGAATTTCCATTGTACATCCTATGTATTTGTTTCCATCTACAATGTGCATGCTTGGGGATCTAAAAGTGTGAGATAAAGCATGGCGGGCAGTATGCAACAAACGTAACATGTGCCTTGTGTTCGTCTGCATAGAGATCCATATTTCAGCAGTAGGGGGACACATTCAGACACTTTATTTGTATTTATTTAACTTTTTTTTAACAGGCAGTTCAATTAAGAATACATTCTTATTAACAAATGCCTGGCAAGAGGCATAAAGTCTCCTGTGGGGCAGGAGGGCGGTGATTAAAAATCACTGTACAGTAAAGTACACAGTATACTGCTAGTACTACTAGTAATACTACTGTATTACCAGTTGATTTGTTGCCACCATGCCCTGCTTTCTATCTCTTCAGTACTCACTGATCTGGAAGGACTGGAGTCTGGACAGCCTGTAAGCCAGTCCATGACCGGTGTAAGCAATATGCCTATCAGTTCTTTCAGAATCACCTTTATTTGCCAAATACATTTGCATGTATAGGAATTTGACTCTGTGAAATGCTGCCACAATAAACAGAATATACAGACAATAAACAAACATGCAGACGCAATCTTTGAGAGTACAGTTAGAAATGTACTGCTGGACCAACGTGTCATAAAATAAATGCACCCCCCCACAGTCGATGCCACGCAGGGCTACGGGCCATAAAGGTTGAGGGTTTGCCAACCAACTCTCCCTGCATGTTTCATTAGGCCTACACTATGATCAGAGCCAGCTGCAGACAATGATCAGCTGGAGGGAAATCCGATTTTCCACATTTTGATGCCATATTCATAATCATATAAAATATACAGTATGTGACGAATTTTCCACCATCAGGTTTCTGTTGGTGGAAAATACCTACAGTCTAAAATATATTTTGGATATTAGATCGGCAGTCTCTCACCAGCATTTTGACCAGAAATTAGACTTTCCTGAATTGGATCCTTTGTTCGTACTCACCGAGGCATTTCCACTCATCCCAGGGGCTGCTCCAAGACGCCGCCAATGAAGAAGAGGAATACGGAGTGTGCTTTTAGTCCGACTAAGGAGGCGTGCAAACCATCCACCCTTTCCAAGTATATTACTCGCTAATGTTCAGAGACTGTAACATTTCACGAAATCATGGCTCTCTCCGGATATACTATCCCCGTCCATACAGCCAGCAGGGTTCTCCATACACCGCACAGACATGAAGAAAGAGCTCTCTGGGAAAAAGAAAGTCAGAGGTGTATGTTTCATGGTTAACTACTCAAGGTGTGATTGTGGTAACAATCTTGCAATACTTCACTATTCTCTTTGGTCATCGTCACGGCCGTGTATGTTCCCCCTCAAGCCGACACCTCAACGGTTCTCATGGAACTACGCTGGATTTGTGCAAACTGGAAACCCCATATCCTGAGGCTGAATTTGTGATGTGCACGGGTATACTACTCGCCAATGTCAAGTCTCTTGACAACAAGGTAGACGAAATTCGAGCAAGGGTTGCCTTCCAGAGAGACATCAGAGATTGTAACATTCTCTGTTTCGCGGAAACATGGCTGTCTCGGGATATGATGTCGGAATCTGTTCAGCCACCAGGCTTCTCCATGCATCGCGCCGACAGAGATAAACACCTCTCTGGGAAGAGGAAGGGCAGGGGTGTATGCTTCATGATTAACGATCATGGTGTAATCATAACATACAGGAACTCAAGTCCTTCTGCTTACCTGACCTAGAATTCTTTACAATCAAATGCCGGCCATATTACCTCCAGAGAATTCTCGTCAGTTATCGTCACAGCTGTGTACATTCCCCCTCAAGCAGACACCAAGACGGCTCTCAAGGAACTTCACTGGACTCTATGTAAACTGGAAACCATATATCCTGAGGCTGTATTTATTGTACTGGGGATTTTAACAAAGCATATTTGAGAACAAGGCTAACTAAATTCTATCAGCATATTGATTGTAATACACTCGACCACTGCTACTCAAACTTCTGCGATGCATACGAAGCCCTCCCCCGCCCTCCCTTCGGCAAATCCGACCATGACGCCATCATGCTCTTACCGTCTTATAGGCAGAAACTCAAACAGGATGTACCAGTGACTAGAACCATTCAACGCTGGTCTGACCAATCGGAAGATTGGTTTGATCACGCGGACTGGGATATGTTCCGGTCAGCCTCAGAGAACAACATTGATCTATACGCTGATTCGGTGAGTTTATAAAGAAGTGCATTGGAGATGTTGTACCCACTGTGACTATAAAAACCTACCCTAACCAGAAACAGTGGATGGATGGTGGCATTCGTGCAAAACTGAAAGCGCGAACCACCGCATTTAACCATGGAAAGAGTTCTGGGAATATGGCTGAATATAAACAGCATAGTTATTCCCTCCGAAAGGCAATCAATCAAACGAAATGCCGGTACAGGGACAAAGTGGAGTCGCTATTCAACGGCTCAGACACGAGACGTATGTGGCATGGTCTACAGGAAATCACGGACTACAAAAAGAAAACCAGCTACGTCACTGACACCGACGTCACGCTTCCAGACAAACTACACACCTTCTTTGCCCGCTTTGAGGATAATACAATGCCACCGTCGCGGCTCGCTAACAAGGACTGCGCCCCTCTCCTTCTCTGTGACCGACTTGAGTAAAACGTTTAAATGTGTAAACCTCCGCAAGGCTGCTGGCCCAGACGGCATCCCTAGCCGCGTCCTCAGAGCATACACAGACCAGCTGACTGGTGTGTTTATGGACATATTCAATCGCTCCCTATCCCAGTCTGCTGTCCCCACATACTTCAAGATGGCCACCATTGTTCCTGTACCCAAGAAGGCAAAGAACTGAACTAAATGACTACCACCACGTAGCACTCACTTCTGTCATCATGAAGTGCTTTGAGAAACTAGCCAAGGATCATATCACCTCCACCTTACTGGCCACCCTAGACCCACTTCAGTTTGAATACTGCCCCAACAGGTCCACAGACGATGCAATCGCCATCACACTGCACACTGCCCTATCCCATCTGGACAAGGGAAATACCTATGTAAGAATGCTGTTCATTGACTACAGCTCAGTATTCAACTCCATAGTACCCTCGAGGCTCATCATCAAGCTGGAGGCCCTGGGTCTCAACCCTGCCCTGTAAAATTAGGTCCTGGACTTTCTGACGGGCCGCCCCCAGATGGTGAAGGTAGGAAACAACATCTCCTCTTCGCTGACCCTCAACACTGGGGCCCCACAAGTGTGCGTGCTCAGCCCCCTCCTGTACTCTCTGTTCACCCACGACTGTGTGGCCATGCACCCCTACAACTCAATCATCAAGTTTGCAGACGACACAACAGTAGTGGGCTTGATTACCAATAAACGACGAGACAGCCTACAGGGAGGAGGTGAGCGCACTCGGAGTGTGGTGTCAGGAAAATAACCTCTCACTCAACCTCAACAAAACAAAGGAGATGATTGTGGACTTCAGGAAACAGCAGAGGGAGCACCCCTATCCATATCGAAGGGACACCAATGGAGAAGGTGGAACGTTTTAAGTTCCACCTTTAAGTTTTAAGTTCCTCGGCGTACACATCACAGCGCATCTTCAACCTCGGGAGGCTGAAGAAATTTGTCTTGTCACCCAAAACTCTGACCAACGTTTACAGATGCACAATCAAGAGCATCCTGTTGGGCAGTATCACAGCCTGGTATGGCAACTTCACTGCCCTCAACCGCAAGGCTCTCCAGAGGGTGGTCTGCACAATGCATCACCGGGGGCAAACTACCTGCCCTCCATGACACCTACAGCACCCGATGTCACAGGAAGACCAAAAAGATCATCAAGGACAACAACCACCCGAGCCACTGCCTGTTCACACCACTACCATCCAGAAGGTGAGGTCAGTACAGATGCATCGAAGCTGGGACCGAGAGACTGAAAAACAGATTCTATCTCAAGGCCATCAGACTGCTAAACAGCAATCACTAACTCAGAGAGGCTGCTGCCTACATTAAGACCCAATCATTGGCCACTTTAATAAATGGATCACTAGTCACTCTAAACAATGCCACTTTAATAATGTTTACATATTATTGTGGCCCTGGTGGCACAAAATCAAAAGTCTGACTGCATGGAGATGCTTGGGAGTATGGTCAATACAGGGGACCGTGTTGTGGGTGTTTCAGGGGAAAGGGGTACATCTGACCTCCATCATCTAGGATGTGACAATGGTTAATAAAATCTCCCCATTTCTGTCCATTTTTTTGCACAGTTTTGCAGGCCTTCTCATACAGCTGCAACTGTATACGCATTCGTAAATCAAGACCTTTCTTGAGTTGGGCTCTGGGATGGTGCAACTGTTGAGAATGTGAGCCTATGGTTGTGTGGGGGGAAAGGGTTGAGTGTGTATGAGTGTGTGGGTGTATGTGTGTATCCCACAACTGTTGCGAGGGAGTAAAAGATGTTACGGACAATATAGGAGGATTTACAACAATTGTTTGCTAATATAATAATTGCTTGCAATAATGTAATTTTGGTAATGGCGAGACTGGTGAGGTAAAAACATTTGCATAAATTGCATACATTACTACAAATATTAATAGCTAATTATGGAAAATAAAACATAGGATTTAGAAAAATATTTATTTTTGATGGCTATATATAATACAAATCGAGGTGAGGATCGATGGAAATGCATTTGGCGGTTGATCGACTTCTGTTCTGTGAGTGGCACTGTGTGCTCTTTTCGAAGGATGGATCCCAGTCTTTTCAGGGCTATGGGGTCAGGGGTGGTCTGCCGGGCATTGGGATGACAACCCAACTCGGGATGAGGAGGCTTTTAGCGGGTGGAATAGTGGGGACCAATTGGAGGTTTACTTAGTAGCAATGCAAATATCATGGTACAGCTACAGTTGAAGTGAGAAGTTTACATACACCTTAGCCAAATATGTTTAAACTCAGTTTTTCACAATTACTGACATTTAATCCTAGTAAAAACGTCCTGTCTTAGGTCAGTTAGGATCACAACAGTGGCAGACCTGATTACCAACAACAACGAGACAGCCTACAGGGAGGTGGTGAGGGCCCTGGCGGAGTGGTGCCAGGAAAATAACCTCCCTCAATGTCAACAAAATGATGGAGCTGATCATGGACTTCAGGAGACAGCAAAGGGAGCATGCTCGCATCCGTATCGACAGGGCCGCAGCGTAGAGGTTGAAAAGCTTCAAGTTCCTCGGCGTGCCACTGACAGTGTGGTGAAGAAGGCACAACAGTGCCTCTTTATTCTTAGGAGGCTGAAGAAATTCTGCTTGGCCACTAAGGCCCTCACAACTTCTACAGATGCACCATTGCAAGCATCTTGTCGGGCTGTATCATTGCATGGTATGGCAACTGCACTGTCCGCAACCGCAGGGCTCTCCAGAGGGTGGTGCAGTCAGCCCAACGCATCACTGGGGGCACACTGCCTGCCCTCCAGGACGTTTTAATGTTTTTATTTAACTAGGCAAGTCAGTTAAGAACACATTTTCATTTACAAAGACGGCTTACCCCGGCCAAACTCTCCCCTAACCCGGACGACGCTGGGCCAATTGTGCGCCGCCCTATTTCACACCCGCGATAACATCTGCAAAATATGTGTAAGCAACCAATCACATTATATTTGATTGTTGTGCCAATGCACCAAACAAAGCACACTGACTTCGGGCACTTCAATATCATGGTTTGCGTTTTCAACACCACAATAAATAGACTATGTCAATCTCGACAGACAGATCTCCGAATGTCATTCAACTTTATGGCGTTCTGTAAAAGCTCAACACTCAGCCTTGTTAAAATGTACTCCAAAAAAAATTGCTTTGTTTGACAATGCATAGGCTTGTGGCCTAGATTCGAAGCTATCTGTGTAAATGTTGCTATTTTGAAGATACTTCTTGATACAAGATGAAGAAACATTTAATTCACTCTTCATAATCTCAACTCGGCAGCTAACACAGAAAGCAGTTTCATGGAAACTAGCTAATCCATTGTGATGTAATTCTAATATCAATACTAGTTACCGTAGTTAGTTAGCTTGGAGGAAGTATTTGGTGTTGTGTGCATTGTCTCTGTGCTCTTAGCTTGCTGCCATCCCATAACACATTACATATGACGTGTGACTAGCTCAAAGACAGTACAGTATGAATATAGACAGAAACTGCTCCTCCATTAGAAATACCCGATCACGGATGTATGCGATGTCATGGCGACCTTGGTCGTCTCGCACCAAACTACGCATGTGCAAGCCGTCAAATTAAAGGCACTCCTTCGATATGGTTGTTTTTCACGAAAATGAAAATGTGTCTGTCAGTTTGTCACTATCACGAGGTTGGAATAATAACATGTTCAAATACGTAAGACATTGTCTCGAATCTAGGTTGTGCCTTTCGATTTCGAGAAAATTACCAGCTAAGGAATAATTTCACTCCTCTCATTGATTTCCCAAACACCAAACATCGGCTTGGTCTGTTTGGCAAGCGTTCCCAAAAGTCTCGCGATGTTACGTCTCTGGGTTTAGAAACTCTGTGACTGACTCATCCGTAGATATATGGAGAAAATACCATATTTTTTCTTTTTTTGTTGGCTCACTCACGTGGTGATTTGTGCTCTCTGATTTGCTCAAAGTCAAGTTGTTGGCCAATGATGAGCATTGCCATTCTACAAGTAGAATCCGTAGGTTCGTCGCAACCGGTCGGCAGCAAAGATGTATATAATTTTTTATTTAACCTTTATTTAACTAGGCAAGTCAGTTAAGAACAAATTCTGCCTTGTTCAGTGGCAGAACAACATATTTTTACCTTGTCAGCTCAGGGATTTGATCCAGCAACCTTTCAGTTACTGGCCCAACACTCTAACCACTAGACTACCTGCCGAGAAACTTTGAGCCACCAACTGGCCATATTGGCACTCCTCTTTCGGAGCAGTCCTACATAGGAATGAATACAGAATTTTTATTAAATATTTTTTAGGACAGAGAAGGAGTGCCAAGATGGTTGTGGATTGGCTTCAATAGGACGCCCCTGTTAATCATCCAGGGTTAATACACATCACTGGTCAGCACGCAGCAGGTACAGCTTTTGTTCTATACAGCAAGAGAAGAAACAAACTCCCACTGTGATAAGTACCTATCAGCAGTTTATTGGCAGTGAGATTATCTTTGTGTTTCACAGGGGCAACCTGTCATTCAGGGCACCTTTTAGCATTAATACGAGTCACATATCAGTTTGCAAACAATGTAAAAAATATATATATTTAAGTTAACAAAGCTGCATACAAACACAGTCTCTTTTTTGCTTTCATACTTTCAAAATCTTAGTTGGCAAGCTAGACAAGCAGTAATCATCATGAATCAAGTCAACAATCTACTGGCAAATCCTTTTCAATCCTTGTCATATGAAGAGAAATTATAGATAAAATCGGTATCTGTGCTCATCGGCCATTGGACATAAACATTACATTTACATTTACATTACATTTAAGTCATTTAGCAGACGCTCTTATCCAGAGCGACTTACAAATTGGTGCATTCACCTTATGATATCCAGTGGAACAACCACTTTACAATAGTGCATCTAACTCTTTTAAGGGGGGGGGGGGTTAGAATGATTACTTTATCCTATCCTAGGTATTCCTTAAAGAGGTGGGGTTTCAGGTGTCTCCGGAAGGTGGTGATTGACTCCGCTGACCTGGCGTCGTGAGGGAGTTTGTTCCACCATTGGGGTGCCAGAGCAGCGAACAGTTTTGACTGGGCTGAGCGGGAACTGTACTTCCTCAGAGGTAGGGAGGCGAGCAGGCCAGAGGTGGATGAACGCAGTGCCCTTGTTTGGGTGTAGGGCCTGATCAGAGCCTGAAGGTACGGAGGTGCCGTTCCCCTCACAGCTCCGTAGGCAAGCACCATGGTCTTGTAGCGGATGCGAGCTTCAACTGGAAGCCAGTGGAGAGAGCGGAGGAGCGGGGTGACGTGAGAGAACTTGGGAAAGTTGAACACCAGACGGGCTGCGGCGTTCTGGATGAGTTGTAGGGGTTTAATGGCACAGGCAGGGAGCCCAGCCAACAACATTACACAACAAGTTGTAAATCGCATATTCAACAATGAGTGGTTTGGAAGGAATCAGTGGCAAACTGCAAGCGTTGCAAAGCCTACTATTCAGTGGATTGGGTGTGTGGTCCAAGTCTGGATTTAAGGGGCTATTTACCAAGCTTAAAAGGATAAACATTCATATGCAACACCATGGGCCAAAAAAATTTGAATACATTGGCCATGCTGTCAATTCAGCATGACCTATGCCGCGTTCAAAACAACTGGAAACTCGGAACTGGAAAAACTCAGATTCTAGAGAGTTCTAGACAACTGGGAACCCTGAAAAAAACAAGGTCCGACCTGCAAAAATACGATTTGAACAGTCATCCAACTCGGAATTCCAAGTCTGGAACTCGGGCCTCTTTATAGAAGATCACTGACGTCATGATTGGGCCTTGTTTTTTTTCCAGCGTTCCCAGTTTTTTTGAAAGCACCATAAATCCAAAGAATGCCTGACTTCGATGACAAAGTTTGATGACAAAATTTGTCCACGAGAAGGACACCTTCCAGTTCAAGTGAGGACAGCACAACAAGGTGAGTCCAAAAATGTCTTATATGCTGCTGCATAAATTATGTAATATGCCAGGGAGATATGTATATTGTAGCTAAGAAAGTAATACTAAGTGTATGTTGTGTAGTAAGCTGTTAATAGCCCATGTGCCTCACTATAATAATTTGGTCACTTTCTCCCTCATAACTAAGCCTACTGTTCTGACTTGATGGTGCACATGTAACCTAGAGCCTGTTTTAGAGAAATTGTGACGTGAGCTGGGTGGGCATTCTATGTTGTGTGTCTAGTTTGTCTGTTTCTGTGTTCAGCCTAATATGGTTCTCAATCAGAGGCAGCTGTCAATCGTTGTCCCTGATTGAGAATCATATATAGGTGGCTTGTTTTGTGTTGGGGATTTGTGGGTGGTTGTTTCCTGTCTTTGTGTTTTGTCTGCACCAGAAAGGACTGTATCATTTTGTTTTGTATCCTGTTTATTTGTCGTATTAAACATGTTGAGCACTGGCTATGCTGCATGTTGGTCTGATCCCTGTTTCACCCCCTCTTCTAGTGAAGAGAGGGAAGGCTGCCGTTACAGAAATGTAATCATTGAATATTGTAAGAGCTTTCATTGTCTGCTTATATGTCCCCTTTATTTATCCTACGGTTCTGGTGTACAGGGAGAATACTGTAAGAATGGCCCATGTTCTGAATTTTGTTGCTGTACATTTCAAAAGTGCTGAACAAGTAGTTATATTGACTACGTCCGTCCTAGTTTGCTCATTGGTCCTGAATTCACTCCATGGTGCTGAAAATAAGGTTCTGCTGTTGGGACAGCTTTATGTAGGTCCTAACAGTATGTGGGCAAAGTTTGTCACCGTTGTAGTGCAATGAATGTATTGTGTCATGTAGTGGCTTTGCTGCCATGCATCAAAAACATGCCCCACCAAGATTTACATGCTAAAATCAGCACTGGTCGAGAGTAGACCCACAACTGATCCAAATCGAATTAAACATTCCAATCACAAGACTTTTGCACCGTTATTTAAATTACATGTTCACTGTAGCCGAGAATGTTCCCTTATTGCAGTTTTGAAACTGCAGTAAAAGTTCAGTAACTGTAGTCGACTGGTATTTTGGACGCAGTAATTTCAGAATAACTGCGGTGTATACTACAAAATACAACAAAATAACTACAGAAAAAAAAATGTTATTTTGGACGCAGTATTTGCAGGATTGTCACGTGCGTTCCCTCTCCGGCGTCAAGGTCACCAGGCTGCTCGTGATGACACCTGTCACCATCGTTACGCGTACCTGTGCGTCATCACTCACCTGGACTCCATCAAAGTTCCCTGATTACCTTCCCTATATATGTCACTCCCTTTGGTTCTTTCCTCAGGCGTTATTGTTTCTGTGTCATGTCTGTGCGTTGTCCATGTTTCTTATTTTGTATTATGTTGTGTTTAGTTATTAAAACACTCACTCCCTGAACTTGCTTCCCGACATTCAGTGCACATCGTTACAAGGATACTGTAGTTAGTTGTACTGCCCTCTGACTGAAATCTTTTTTTCTTAAGGGTTGTACTCACTTGAAAACAATAAAGCAATTATTCATTGCATTGTGGTGTTGTAGGCTCATTTAGGTAGGGTAATTGTATTGTCCCTTAACAAGATCAATAAGGGAGATTTTTGTGTGTCTCATGTCTTCACTGTTCCTTCATGTGCAATGATGCACCTGGCCTCTCTGCTGCCTATCAGCTATTCCTATTTGTTCTTGTCGGTTCATATAAAAAATGCATGTAGCTTTGAATGTCTTTGTGTGGTATGATCACTAAACTCAGCAAAAAAAGAAAAGTTCTCTCACTGTCAACTGTGTTTTTTTCCAGCAAACTTAACATGTGTAAATATTTGTATTAACATAAGATTCAACAACTGAGACATAAACTGAACATGTTCCACACACATGTGACTAATAGAAATTGAATAATGTATCCCTGAACAAAGGGGGAGGGGGGGGGGGGTCAAAATCAAAAGTAACAGTCAATATCTGGTGTGACCACCAGCTGCGCTAAGTACTGCAGTGCATCTCCTCCTCGTGGACTGCACCAGATTTGCCAGTTCTTGCTGTGAGATGTTACCCCACTCTTCCACCAAGGCAACTGCAAGTTCCCTGACATTTCTGGGGGGAATGGCCCTAGCCCTCACCCTCCTCACCCTCCGGGAGGAGGATGTCTTCCCTGTAACGCACAGCGTTGAGATTGCCTGCAATGACAACGAGCTCAGTCCGATGATGCTGTGACACACCGCCCCAGACCATGACGGACCCTCCACCTCGATCCCGCTCCAGAGTACAGGCCTCGGTGTAACGCTCATTCCTTCTACGATAAACGCGAATCCGACCATCACCCCTGGTGAGACAAAACCGCGACTCGTCAGTGAAGAGCACTTTTTGCCAGTCCTGTCTGGTCCAGCGACGGTAGGTTGGTGCCCATACAGTGGGGAGAACAATTATTTGATACACTGACGATTTTGCAGGTTTTCCTACTTACAAAGCATGTAGAGGTCTGTCATTTTTATCATAGGTACACTTCAACTGTGAGAGACGGAATCTAAAACAAAAATCCAGAAAATCACATTGTTTGATTTTTAAGTAATTCATTTGCATTTTATTGCATGACATAAGTATTTGATACATCAGGAAAGCAGAACTTAATATTTGGTACAGAAACCTTTGTTTGCAATTACAGAGATCATACGTTTCCTGTAGTTCTTGACCAGGTTTGCACACACTGCAGCAGGGATTTTGGCCCACTCCTCCATACAGACCTTCTCCAGATCCTTCAGGTTTCGGGGCTGTCGCTGGGAAATACAGACTTTCAGCTCCCTCCAAAGATTTTCTATTGCGTTCAAGTCTGGAGACTGGCTAGGCCACTCCAGGACCTTGAGATGCTTCTTACGGAGCCACTCCTTAGTTGCCCTGGCTGTGTGTTTCGGGTCGTTGTCATGCTGGAAGACCCAGCCATGACCCATATTCAATGCTCTTACTGAGGGAAGGAGGTTGTTGGCCAAGATCTCGCGATACATGGCCCCATCCATCCTCCCCTCAATACGGTGCAGTCGTCCTGTCCGCTTTGCAGAAAAGCATCCCCAAAGAATGATGTTTCCACCTCCATGCTTCACGGTTGGGATGGTGTTCTTGGGGTTGTACTCATCCTTCTATTTCCTCCAAACACGGCGAGTGGAGTTTAGACCAAAAAGCTCTATTTTTGGTTCATCAGACCACATGACCTTCTCCCATTCATTTTTACATTTACATTTAAGTCATTTAGCAGACGCTCTTATCCAGAGCGACTTACAAGTTGGTGCATTCACCTTATGATATCCAGTGGAACAACCACTTTACAATAGTGCATCTAACTCTTTTTAGGGGGGGGGTTAGAAGGATTACTTTATCCTATCCTAGGTATTCCTTAAAGAGGTGGGGTTTCAGGTGTTTCCGGAAGGTGATGATTGACTCCGCTGACCTGGCGTCGTGGGGGAGTTTGTTCCACCATTGGGGTGCCAGAGCAGCGAACAGTTTTGACTGGGCTGAGCGGGAGCTGTACTTCCTCAGAGGTAGGGAGGCGAGCAGGCCAGAGGTGGATGAACGCAGTGCCCTTGTTTGGGTGTAGGGCCTGATCAGAGCCTGAAGGTACGGAGGTGCCGTTCCCCTCACAGCTCCGTAGGCAAGCACCATGGTCTTGTAGCGGATGCGAGCTTCAACTGGAAGCCAGTGGAGAGAGCGGAGGAGCGGGGTGACGTGAGAGAACTTGGGAAGGTTGAACACCAGACGGGCTGCGGCGTTCTGGATGAGTTGTAGGGGTTTAATGGCACAGGCAGGGAGCCCAGCCAACAGCGAGTTGCAGTAGTCCAGACGGGAGATGACAAGTGCCTGGATTAGGACCTGCGCCGCTTCCTGTGTGAGGCAGGGTCGTACTCTGCGAATGTTGTAGAGCATGAACCTACAGGAACGGGTCACCGCCTTGATGTTAGTTGAGAACGACAGCGTGTTGTCCAGGATTACGCCAAGGTTCTTAGCACTCTGGGAGGAGGACACAATGGAGTTGTCAACCGTGATGGCGAGATCATGGAACGGGCAGTCCTTCCCCGGGAGGAAGAGCAGCTCCGTCTTGCCGAGGTTCAGCTTGAGGTGGTGATCCGTCATCCACACTGATATGTCTGCCAGACATGCAGAGATGCGATTCGCCACCTGGTTATCAGAAGGGGGAAAGGAGAAGATGAATTGTGTGTTGTCTGCATAGCAATGATAGGAGAGACCATGTGAGGATATGACAGAGCCAAGTGACTTGGTGTATAGCGAGAATAGGAGAGGGCCTAGAACAGAGCCCTGGGGGACACCAGTGGTGAGAGCACGTGGTGCGGAGACAGATTCTCGCCACGCCACCTGGTAGGAGCGACCTGTCAGGTAGGACGCAATCCAAGCATGGGCCGCGCTGGAGATGCCCAAATCGGAGAGGGTGGAGAGGAGGATCTGATGGTTCACTGTATCAAAGGCAGCCGATAGGTCTAGAAGGATGAGAGCAGAGGAGAGAGAGTTAGCTTTAGCAGTGCGGAGCGCCTCCGTGACACAGAGAAGAGCAGTCTCAGTTGAATGACTAGTCTTGAAACCTGACTGATTTGGATCAAGAAGGTCATTCTGAGAGAGATAGCAGGAGAGCTGGCCAAGGACGGCACGTTCAAGAGTTTTGGAGAGAAAAGAAAGAAGGGATACTGGTCTGTAGTTGTTGACATCGGAGGGATCGAGTGTAGGTTTTTTCAGCAGGGGTGCAACTCTCGCTCTCTTGAAGGCGGAAGGGACGTAGCCAGCGGTCAAGGATGAGTTGATGAGCGAGGTGAGGTAAGGGAGAAGGTCTCCGGAAATGGCCTGGAGAAGAGAGGAGGGGATAGGGTCAAGCGGGCAGGTTGTTGGGCGGCCGGCCGTCACAAGACGCGAGATTTCATCTGGAGAGAGAGGGGAGAAAGAGGTCAAAGCACAGGGTAGGGCAGTGTGAGCAGAACCAGCGGTGTCGTTTGACTTAGCAAACGAGGATCGGATGTCGTCGACCTTCTTTTCAAAATGGTTGACGAAGTCATCCGCAGAGAGGGAGGAGGAGGGGGGAGGGGGAGGAGGATTCAGGAGGGAGGAGAAGGTGGCAAAGAGCTTCCTAGGGTTAGAGGCAGATGCTTGGAATTTAGAGTGGTAGAAAGTGGCTTTAGCAGCAGAGACAGAAGAGGAGAATGTAGAGAGGAGGGAGTGAAAGGATGCCAGGTCCGCAGGGAGGCGAGTTTTCCTCCATTTCCGCTCGGCTGCCCGGAGCCCATTCCTCCTCTGGATCATCCAGATGGTCATTGGCAAACTTCAGACGGGCCTGGACATGCGCTGGCTTGAGCAGGGGGACCTTGCGTGCGCTGTAGGATTTTAATCCATGACGGCGTAGTGTGTTACTAATGGTTTTCTTTGAGACTGTGGTCCCAGCTCTCTTCAGGTCATTGACCAGGTCCTGCCGTGTAGTTCTGGGCTGATCCCTCACCTTCCTCATGATCATTGATGCCCCACGAGGTGAGATCTTGCATGGAGCCCCAGACCGAGGGTGATTGACCGTCATCTTGAACTTCTTCCATTTTCTAATAATTGCGCCAACAGTTGTTGCCTTCTCACCAAGCTGCTTGCCTATTGTCCTGTAGCCCATCCCAGCCTTGTGCAGGTCTACAATTTTATCCCTGATGTCCTTACACAGCTCTCTGGTCTTGGCCATTGTGGAGAGGTTGGAGTCTGTTTGATTGAGTGTGTGGACAGGTGTCTTTTATACAGGTAACGAGTTCAAACAGGTGCAGTTAATACAGGTAATGAGTGGAGAACAGGAGGGCTTCTTAAAGAAAAACTAACAGGTCTGTGAGAGCCGGAATTCTTACTGGTTGGTAGGTGATCAAATACTTATGTCATGCAATAAAATGCAAATTAATTACTTAAAAATCATACAATGTGATTTTCTGGATTTTTGTTTTAGATTCCGTCTCTCACAGTTGAAGTGTACCTATGATAAAAATTACAGACCTCTACATGCTTTGTAAGTAGGAAAACCTGCAAAATCGTCAGTGTATCAAATACTTGTTCTCCCCACTGTAGGTGACATTGTTTCCGGTGATGTCTGGTGAAGACCTGCCTTACAATAGGCCTACAAGCCCTCAGTCCAGCCTCTCTCAGCCTATTGCGGACAGTCTGAGCACTGATGGAGGGATTGTGCGTTCCTGATGTAACTCAGGCAGTTGTTGTTGCCATCTTGTACCTGTCCCTCAGGTGTGATGTTCGGATGTACCTATCCTGTGCAGGTGTTGTTACACGTGGTCTGCCACTGCGAGAACGATCAGCTGTCTGTCCTGTCTCCCTCTAGCTCTGTCTTAGGCGTCTCACAGTACGGACATTGCAATTTATTGCCCTGGCCACATCTGCTGTCCTCATGCCTCCTTGCAGCATGCCTAAGGCACGTTCACGCAGATGAGCAAGGACCCTGGGCATCTTTCTTTTGGTGTTTTTCAGAGTCAGTAGAAAGGCCTCTTTAGTGTCCTAAGTTTTAATAACTGTGACCTTAATTGCCTACCGTCTGTAAGCTGTTAGTGTCTTAACGACCGTTCCACAGGTGCATGTTCATTAATTGTTTATGGTTCATTGAACAAGCATGGGAAACAGTGTTTAAACCCTTTACAATGAAGATCTGTGAAGTAATATAGATTTTTACGAAGACAGGGTCCTGAAAAAGGGATGTTTCTTTTTTTGCTGAGTTTAGTTAGCCTATTGCAGATCTGGACAAACAATCCACCGACCGCTATTGTCACCATGAATGGTGGATAGGGGGCAGGATAGACCACTAGTCTGGTAGACTATAGTGAAAGTTAGAACACGGAAAATCATAGTACATAAAGGAAGAACCAAAACACCTTGATATAGGGGAGACCCAGCAAGTATTGGCCCAGCATCGTCCGGGTTTGGCCGGAGTAGGCCATCATTGTAAATAAGAATTTGTTCTTAACTGACTTGCCTAGTTAAATAAAGGTTAAATTAAATAAATAAAACTACATGAGGAAATTTGGCTATGATGGAAGAAAAACCTGCATGTCATGGAGCGCATGTCTGTGACTTATAGACAATGACACTGAAACAAATGATTGCTTTGAGAAATACCCTTTATTGTATCTCTTCAAGGTGTAGCCAAGAACCCTGAAACAACCGAATGGATAAAAAAATATACATGTAAAATTATTAATCGAAAACTTCAACAAGCATTTCTCAACGGCTGGCCATGCCTTCCTCCTGGCTACTCCAACCTCGGCCAACAGCTCCCCCCCCCCCCCCCCCCCGCAGCTACTCGCCCAAGCGTCCCCAGCTTCTCCTTTACCTAAATCCAGATAGCAGAAGTTTTGAAAGAGCTGCAAAACCTGGACCCATACAAATCAGCTGGGCTTGACAATCTGGGCCCTCTATTTCTGATACTATCCGCCGCCATTGTCGCAACCACTATTACCAGCCTGTTCAACCTCTCATTCATATCGTCTGAGATCCCCAAGGATTGGAAAGGTGCCGCGGTCATCCCCCTCTTCAAAGGGGGAGACACCCTGGACCCAAACTGTTACAGACCTATATCCATCCTGCCCTGCCTATCTAAGGTCTTCGAAAGCCAAGTTAATAAACAGATCACTGACCATCTCGAATCCCACCGTACCTTCTCCGCTGTGCAATCCGGTTTCCGAGCCGGTCACGGGTGCACCTCAGCCACGCTCAAGGTACTAAACGATATCACAACCGCCATTGATAAAAGACAGTACTGTGCAGCCGTCTTCATCGACCTGGCCAAGGCTTTCAACTCTGTCAATCACCATATTCTTATCGGCAGACTCAGTAGCCTCGGTTTTTCTGATGACTGCCTTGCCTGGTTCACCAACTACTTTGCAGACAGAGTTCAGTGTGTCAAATCGGAGGGCATGTTGTCTGGTCCTCTGGCAGTCTCTATGGGGGTACCACAGGGTTCAATTCTCGGGCCGACTCTTTTCTCTGTATATATCAATGATGTTGCTCTTGCTGCGGGCGATTCCCTGATCCACCTCTACGCAGACGACACCATTCTGTATACTTCTGGCCCTTCCTTGGACACTGTGCTATCTAACCTCCAAACGAGCTTCAATGCCATACAACACTCCTTCCGTGGCCTCCAACTGCTGTTAAACGCTAGTAAAACCAAATGCATGCTTTTCAACCGTTCGCTGCCTGCACCCGCCCGCCCGACTAGCATCACCACCTTGGACGGTTCCGACCTAGAATATGTGGACATCTATAAATACCTAGGTGTCTGGCTAGACTGTAAACTCTCCTTCCAGACTCATATTAAACATCTCCAATCCAAAATCAAATCTAGAATCGGCTTTCTATTTCGCAACAAAGCCTCCTTCACTCACGCCGCCAAACTTACCCTAGTAAAACTGACTATCCTACCGATCCTCGACTTCGGCGATGTCATCTACAAAATAGCTTCCAATACTCTACTCAGCAAACTAGATGCAGTTTATCATAGTGCCATCCGTTTTGTTACTAAAACACCTTATACCACCCACCACTGCGACCTGTATGCTCTAGTTGGCTGGCCCTCGCTACATATTCGTCGCCAGACCCACTGGCTCCAGGTCATCTACAAGTCCATGCTAGGTAAAGCTCCGCCTTATCTCAGTTCACTGGTCACGATAACAACACTCACCCGTAGCACGCGCTCCAGCAGGTATATCTCACTGATCATCCCCAAAGCCAACACCTCATTTGGCCGCCTTTCCTTCCAGTTCTCTGCTGCCTGTGACTGGAACGAATTGCAAAAATCGCTGAAGTTGGAGACTTTTATTTCCCTCACCAACTTTAAACATCTGCTATCTGAGCAGCTAACCGATCGCTGCAGCTGTACATAGTCCATCTGTAAATAGCCCACCCAATTTACCTACCTCATCCCCATACTGTTTTTATTTATTTACTTTTCTGCTCTTTTGCACACCAGTATCTCTACTTGCACATGATCATCTGATGATTTATCACTCCAGTGTTAATCTGCTAAATTGTAATTATTTGCTCCTATGGCCTATTTATTGCCTACCTCCTCATGCCTTTTGCACACAATGTATATAGACTCTTTTTTTCCCTACAGTGTTATTGACGTGTTTATTGTTTACTCCATGTGTAACTCTGTGTTGTTGTCTGTTCACACTGCTATGCTTTATCTTGGCCAGGTCGCAGTTGTAAATGAGAACTTGTTCTCAACTAGCCTACCTGGTTAAATAAAGGTGAAATAAAAAAATTAAATGTCTCCCCCACTTTTAAAACCAAAGTTGCACCCCAGACTTAACCTACCTGATGTGTTTGTTTGAAACTCCGTAGTCTGCCAGTCATCCAGGAACATTTATTGGTTGATGGGAATTACCAAAGTGATTAATTATCCCGGGGGTGAATTACTTCATGAATGTGTATTATGTGACTTAACAAAGTTATTGAAGTGTTGGTTTATGTAAAACTGTTGTTTATGATGTTATACAGTGCATTCGCAAGTATTCAGACCCCTTGACCTTTTCCACATTTTGTTTCCAGGTGACTACCTCACGAAGCTGGTTGAGAGAATGCCAAGAGTGTGCAAAGCTGTCATCAAGGCAAAGGGTGGCTACTTTGAAGAATCTCAAATATAAAATATGTTTTGATATGTTTAACACTTTTTTGATTACGACATGATTCCATATGTGTAATTTCATAGTGTTGATGTCTTCACTTTTATTCTACAATGTAGAAAATAGCAAAAAAATAAGAAAAACCTTGGAATGAGTAGATGTTTCCAAACTTTTGACTGGTACTGTAGTTGTGCCAAGCTTGTTGCATCATACCCAAGAAGAGTCGAGGCTGTAATTGCTGCAAAAGGTGTTTCAACAAAGTACTGAGTAAAGGGTCTGAATACTTATGTAAATGTAATATTTAGTTTTTTATTTATGATTTGTCATTATGGGCTATTGTGTGTAGATTGATGAGGGGAAAAACCGATTTAATCAATTTTAAAATAAGGCTGTAACGTAACAAAATTTGGAAAAAGTCAAGGGGTCTGAATACTTTCTGAATGCACTGTATGTCCATGGGAAATGATGCATTTATGGTAGAAATGTATATTGAGGCAATCATTTCTAGTGTAAGGAAGTTCATGGAAAGAGTACTTAGGTGCTCATTTGGCCTTTGCCTGGGAAAAGAGCAGGCTGGGCAGGTAACAGGTTTGCTAGAGTAGAGCCACACCTGCATTTTGTTACAGGCAAAGAGTTGTTGCTGGAATAGTTTACACTGAGAATATCTTTGATTTGTTCATATCTTTGTCAAAGTCCTGTTTTTTTTTTCTCTGTACAAAGTTTATTGTCCAATTCGTCCTGCACCTGTCAACATTGTAAATAAAAGCCTCTAAGAGCAGTGAGCACCTGAACATCCTGGAACACCCTGTCACTGTTTCTCCCGCTCACCAAGCGAGGAGTTTTGTATGGAGGTCAATGAGTGTCGAATTTGGTTAACAAAAAATGGAATGGCTTATTTGCTACTTGTGCCGTCATTGATGCAATAGAAGTTTCTTAATGCTTAGGTTGTTATGAGTGTACTGATATAAGTAGGACACGTGACATCCCGGCAATTTTGAGAAAAAACACTTTATATCGGAGTTGTGCAAAATAGGGGGGAGGGTTGTCAAACTCGTTTTTTTGCTTTGGGTAAGGTTGTGTGGTTTTTTATTGCGCACATGGGAGGGTAGTGCGTTTTTCCCCTGGTTTAAATTCACTATTTGCAGTGTGAAGCCAAAGCCACAGATCGGAAAGTGAAACTGCCACCTGCTGAAGAAAACAGATTTTGGGTCCAGTTATCCGTCTCGTTTCGCCTCTTCTCTGGTGCCAAAGATTATGGACATACTGACAAGATACGTGTCACTCTCCCTAACAATGGGAGTCGTCGTTGTCCCGCCTATCCTTTATTTGGATTGGTGGATACATCTCGTTGTTGTAATATTTTGTTGAATATTCGATGAGGGTTGTTGACGTCAACCGCCTGTGGTCAATGGAGAGAGACGCTATGCTAATAGCCTCATGTCATGAATATGCATAGCTATCTCGAGACAACCCCAATATAAAGTTGCCATTGTGTCACGTGTCCTACTTATATCAGTACACTCTTAACAATTTAAGCATTAAGAAACTTATATTCGATCAATGAAGCCACACAGCAAATAAGCCATTACACTCATTGACCTCTATAAAAAATTCCTCGCTTGGTGAGCGGGAAAAAACGCCACTTGCTGGAGGGAGACAGATTTTCCACCCAGTTGGGCATCTTTCTTCCTCTTCCTCTCCGCTGGTGCTCATGTGTAAGAATGCCATGCACATCTATGATGGGATGGCTTGAGTTTGAAGTGGAAGGAGTACAGGGCTTAGCTTGTCTCACGAGGAGGCTAAAAAGGGTTTTAGGGAGTTTTTCCAAGCCACCGTGCTTCTACACCAGCATTGCTTGCTGTTTGGGGTTTTAGGCTGAGTTTCTGTACAGCACTTTGAGATATCAGCTGATGTAAGAAGGGCTTTATAAATACATTTGATTTGATTTAAAAAATATTTAAATATTTTTAAAAGGAATCTGGTAATTGGTTAAGGGAGGAGGATTGGAGGGAAAGAAAGAGAAGATTGAAAAGACTGAGGGAGGCAGAGGATAGGTTTGAATCTGTTGAAGCTAGCAGTAACAAGGGAGAGGGTATGTTGAGGAAGATTGGTGTTGGATCCTGAGCCTTGCATTGATGGACATGGTTATGATAAAGATATGTTTGGCCCAGTGGGAGTGAGAATTTTGAAGAGGGTGGAACCAGACCTTTTGTCTGATCCATGGGTGGTTTCAGGTTAGGTGGAAAAGATGGTGGGTGCTGTTAAGTCGGCGAAGGTAACCCAAAGTGGACTTGTGATGTTTGTTTGTGTTTCTTCAGATCAGAGGGAGCAGGCACACCGTGCGACACAACTTGGAGAAAGTATCTTACTTTGCGCTTAGGTACAGGGCACCATTGAAAGAAGTGATTACTGGGGTGGCGTTAAGTGTGGAGGTGGAGCAATTTAAGTTGCAGATTCCTGGTGTTTGTGACGCCCACCTTTTGGTGCGACGCAGGTCCAGTTGGGAGCGTGGTGAAACAGATGGGAGTCTGTTCTTTGAGCTTGATTCAGAGGATTTACCTGATAAAGTAATGTTAGGATATATGAGTTATGCTGTTAGAGCTTTTGTGCTGAATCCACTGCAGTGGATTACAGGTGTCATGTTTATGGGCATGTCACAGCAGTATGTAGGAGGGAGAATCCAAGATTTGGGAAGTGTGCAGGAGGACATGGGACAGAATAATGTTAAGTTTCGGTAGGAAAAGTTGTGTGTGTCTACTGAGAGAGAGGCAGGTTGAGGTGGCCAGGGTCAGAGAGGCAGGTTGAGGTGGCCAGGGTCAGAGAGGCAGCTTGAGGTGGCCAGGGTCAGAGAGGCAGGTTGAGGTGGCCAGGGTCAGAGAGGCAGCTTGAGGTGGCCAGGGTCAGAGAGGCAGCTTGAGGTGGCCAGGGTCAGAGAGGCAGCTTGAGGTGGCCAGGGTCAGAGAGGCAGGTTGAGGTGGCCAAGGTCAGAGAGGCAGCTTGAGGTGGCCAGGGTCAGAGAGGCAGGTTGAGGTGGCCAGGGTCAGAGAGGCAGGTTGAGGTGGCCAGGGTCAGAGAGGCAGCTTGAGGTGGCCAGGGTCAGAGAGGCAGGTTGAGGTGGCCAGGGTCAGAAGGGCAGCTTGAGGTGGCCAGGGTCAGAGAGGCAGGTTGAGGTGGCCAGGGTCAGAGAGGCAGCTTGAGGTGGCCAGGGTCAGAGAGGCAGGTTGAGGTGGCCAGGGTCAGAGAGGCAGGTTGAGGTGGCCAGGGTCAGAGAGGCAGCTTGAGGTGGCCAGGGTCAGAGAGGCAGCTTGAGGTGGCCAGGGTCAGTGAGGCAGGTTGAGGTGGCCAGGGTCAGAGAGGCAGGTTGAGGTGGCCAGGGTCAGAGTAGTGCAGAAGATGCCGCATGCTGAGGCAGTGAAGAAAGTTGAGGGAGGATCAAGGGTGAGGGATTCTGAGAGGAACCCTGTGAATATTAGGTCTGTGCTAGAACAGAGGGATAAGCCAATGAGTGATATGTTTCAGTAAGGTTAGCTTCTTAGCGTTCATAGAAATGGTTACCAACTGTGCCGCAGAGATGGATGTAACGGCTTGATCACACTGATCACATTGTACAAAATGGTACGCAGCATCATCTTTGTGTGCAACAAAAGTTCAACATTTACCTTCTGCTACCATTTCTGTCAAGCTGTCTACGCATACAGTTTGATGCATACGTTCGATAAATACAAGGTATCCACCACACAGGGCAAATGCAGCGTTCCATTGGAAATGAATGTACTTCTGGTGTACCAAAACACAATAACGCTGTTGGTGTGATCGAGGCATAAGTCACAGAAAATAGATTTTGTGGTGGCAGCTGCAGAGAAGTACCTGGGGGTACAAGATTTTACTTCAGAAGAGTTACAGGGTGTGTTGAGTGGTAGTGTCCGTCCTCTCAGGTCAGTGGCCTGAGTAGTAAAGTAGTGGAATATGTTGATAGGTTTTAATAATGAGTGTAGGGTGATTAAAAAAATATATACATTTTTTCTCATTTCCCCTTTTTCCATTTTGTATGACAAAGTGTAATGGGTTTTACTATAGTTCAGTTGGGGGCGGTAATGCAACATATTGGATGTCAACCGCTGTTAAACTCCACCGAAGAAGAAGAACAACTACAATGGCGTCGCGAGCCCGGGCTCGAGCACTAAAGTGCAGACTGCACTGTGTGCGCGCGGAGATGACAGTCGCCATTTTATTTTGAAAAATTTAACCGAACTGGAAGGAGAGCAACCCTTTTAATAAATCAAGTTTGGGCGCAGAAACCAAAAGGAATGAACATCACAAATACATTTTAGGAACCATGGTAAGTTGAATCTTTTTCCTTTTTTTTTTTTACAATCTGGGATATTTATTCACATTTAGACATTAGTAAGATAGCAATTGTGCAACTAGCCGTTAGGCGTCATAGCTAACTACTGTAACGTTCGCTAAGAAAATAAAAACTGGCTAGCGTTGGCTGAAGTTGTCTTTGCAGCTAACGTTAGCTATGTTTGATGGTCCCATGTCAAAAAGCAGAATTGGTTTGCTAGTGATAATGTCCAGTCATATTTAAGTTAGCGGTAATTATTTCTATCCCGTGGATGGTGCACATCGACAACGACATGTTCACGCCAACGTCTGATCTAGCTAACTACTAGTAACGTTAGAGTATCTTTGCTAGTACTATAGCTAGTTAACGTTAGCGCTACCTGGCCATACATGGCTAGGTCATCTAGTTAGCCAGTTAGCTAACGATAGCTACATTTAGCTAATTAGCTAGCTAGGCATTGAGTTAACGCAACTAACTACTCAGTAATACTAGTAACTTAGTACTGTAACTAGATATTTTATTGACTATTTCCATTGACAATAGCATAATCGCTCGCTACTAAATTGATCAGTTAACTTTTACTGTATAGAATTGTTGGATTTACAACGGTACCAGATATTAACCAGCCAGCTACAGAAAACAGCCTAACATTACGGCCTTCTGAGAGTTAACGTTACTGTTTGTAGCCTGGCTGACGTTGGTCACATCTAGCTAAGTTAGCTGCAAAATATGCTTAGCTACCGTTAGTTGGCTAGCTCTTTGTCTCAATGGGTAAGTTAGCTTGTTACTGTCAGATGGTTAACAAATGATACTTGCTAGTGTGTGGTCAGGTCAATTCTGCAGTTAGCAATCATGGCTAACGTGACCGTTGGTATTATTAGTTAACGTGAGCCAAGTTATGTTGCCCAAGATAGCTAGCGGTAACGTTAGTTATCTGTTAACTGGCAAAAATAAGGTTAGCTAAAGTTAACCCTTAAGTTGGCTACGTGGACGGTTACGGAAAACATGTTTTTAGATGACACACACATAGCTACTGTTAACTTAGCTAGCTAGTTGCCGTTAGTATTGTCTCGCTAAGCTATAGTAGCTGACTATTTGCATTATTGCTAGGACACTGAAAATATATCTAACGTTTGTAATTACTATAACTAGCATTAACTAGCCAAATAACGTAAACAAATTCGCAACGACTTCAGCTTGTTTATTCATTGATTAACCATGCGTTGCCAGTGTAGAACATAAAGATAGTTAATCATCCGCATAAATATCAGCTCACACGATGCTGATTGAACTGGGAGTAGTGGGTGTGCAGAAGTCAAGGCCCGACTCTCGTGACACTAATACTAGAGCGACGTTGGGAAAGAGTTTTGGCAAACATTTATCATTTGTTTGTGCAAACATTTATCATTTGTTTGTGCAAACTGTCATGGTGACTTTCTTACCTGTCAGTTTAAAGGTAGCTAGCTGTGTTTCTGTTTTGTTTAGTGTTGCGCAGGCGTATGAATCAGGATTACTCCAGGTGAGTAGTAGGCCCAATGGGGTTTATTACCCATGGCAGTTGTACGTCGTTATTCGCTTTTGGTATTTACAAACCCAGTTGATCATATAAGTGTGTAGTATTTGCTCCATTATTTTTGGAATACTTTACCACACTTTTTCTATATGTAGAACTGTATTGCAAATTGCAGCTGTATTAACTACTTTTCCCTCTTGGCTATTTTCAGATGCTGAACTTGATTTTGCA
Organism: Salvelinus alpinus; assembly: GCF_045679555.1. Classification (NCBI taxonomy): domain Eukaryota; kingdom Metazoa; phylum Chordata; class Actinopteri; order Salmoniformes; family Salmonidae; genus Salvelinus; species Salvelinus alpinus. Next base: position 49,757,766 of record NC_092100.1, read on the forward strand.
CTGAGGGACTTTACCTTGTATCAAGATCCATTGACAGAAGAAGCTTGTTTTAAAACTGACATTTTTCACACCTGGGGGGGGGCAGAAGTATCTTATCACTGAAGTGACTAAAGGGGAATAATGGTGATTTTGCGCCGGGCACGGCCGCCTGCTTCCGCCCCAACCAGCAATGAATCTTGACTCGCTCTCGCTGGCTTTGTCTCAAATCAGCTACCTGGTGGACAATTTAACAAAGAAAAACTACAGAGCCAGCCAGCAGGAAATACAGCATGTGAGTAGCATGTAGTATTATGCTCACAAATTGTCATTTTCTATTGTTGTATTTCCAGTTTTACAGTACACATTTTCCACAAATTTAGAGCTTTGCAGGGCTATAGCTAAGTAGATTTTATGTTGTAGATAGACACATTTTTATTAGATATCACATTTCAGAAATTATTGTAAAACAAATATGATTCTGTGGTTCACAATTTCTTTAGGTCTGAGTTATCTTGTCAATAATATTTTGGCTATGCCGGCCAACCTGTTCTTTTGGTGAATGCGTTTTCTGTCCCAACAGATTGTGAATCGTCACGGCCCTGAGGCGGACAGGCATTTATTACGCTGTCTCTTCTCCCATGTGGATTTCAGTGGTGATGGTAAAAGCAGTGGCAAAGATTTTCATCAGGTAATTTTTGATTACTGGTAGTAATACTTTTTACACCAGTGGCTAGACTTCAACTGATTTAGCTCTGAGGATTAATGGTCTCTTATGAACCGGAACATGCTTAGATATCACAGCGCTAGGAATATGTGAACTCTGAACGCACCACTGTGTAGGTTTCCTAATCCTCATTGATATTGTCAGTTTGTCTTCCCTTATTGTTTTAGAAAGTGACTTTGCGTTCCTATTTTGTCCTTAACCTAATTTATGTTCCCTCTCACCTTTGTTTGTCCACTTGCCCATGATACAGTTTCTGATCCAGGAGTGTGTTTCACTGATTTCAAAGCCTAATTTTATTTCAACACTTTGCTACGCCATCGACAATCCTTTGCACTACCAGAAGGTAGGAGGCATATGTGCTTATTTTCTCACTCACCTTTGTAAAAGATTTCTGCAAATCAGAAAGACAATGTGTACATTTTCTGCAGTGATGGAGTGGGTCCAAGTTATGCCTGGCTTCATGTCCCAAAATTAGTGTCTGCGTCAGAATTACTGTTGAATGTTTTCTCAACCTTTATCATTTTCAGAGTTTGAAGCCGTTGGCCCACTTGTTTACTCAGTTGAGTAAAGTTCTCAAGCTAAGCAAGGTTCAAGAAGTAAGTATTTATTTTCTAGAGAATTAAGTCTGTATGGAAATGTATGTTATCAGAATCTTTTTTTTTATTGTAGTAAAAAAAAATCTTGTCTTTTTTTCCCCAAGGTGATATTTGGCCTTGCTTTGCTCAATTCGTGCAACGCAGACCTTCGTGGTTTTGGTAAATTTTTGTTTAATCTTTTGATTATACCAGCTGACTTGAAAACGTATAATGTTTTATCTGTGTGTTGGGGGGGGCTCAACTTATTCTGTAATTACGGTATCTAAGCAAGTATTTATTTTAAATATTTCCCCATCTGTTTTTAGCCGCGCAGTTCGTCAAACAAAAGCTCCCTGATCTCCTCCGCTCGTACGTGGACGCGGACCTTGGCGTTAACCAGGAAGGTGGCTTCCAAGATATTGCCATAGAGGTCCTGCACCTGCTCCTCTCCCATCTTCTGTTTGGCCAGAAGGGAGCCAGTGGCGTCGGACAAGAGCAGATTGACGCTTTCCTCAAGACACTGTGCAGAGGTGAGGGGCATAGACTTGCTACTTGACGGAAAATGTAAATTATTTCCAGAGGTAAAATACTCTTCCTTCATTCACAACATTGTTGCCTCATCAGTTATACGTTGTCTGTGTGTGTTTCAGATTTCCCGCAGGCGCGCTGCCCTGTGGTGCTTGCACCGCTGCTGTACCCTGAAAAACGGGACATTCTGATGGACAGGATTCTGCCAGACTCGGGAGAGTTAGCCAAGACCATGATGGAGAGTTCTCTTGCAGAGTTCATGCAGGAAGTTGGCTATGGCTTTTGTGCAAGGTGATTATTTAGTAACTGAAATGCCCATTACAAATTAAATTTATTGAGTCCTTTTTGGTATCATACATGACCACCACAACAGAAGGAATTGAATGACCGTTACCCCTATTAATGTACCGTTTTACTCTTTCTCAGTCTTGATGAATGCCGCAACATAATTCTGCAGTATGGGGTGCGAGAGGTTACTGCCAGCCAGGTGGCCAGGGTCCTGGGGATGATGGCTCGTACCCACTCTGGCTTGTCTGATGGAATCCCCCTACAGGTGAGGGTTGACCTGATAGTAACTTAATAAACCTTCTCAAAGCTCTGTAAAATAAATCATGAAACTGCTTTCTTTATATACTAATGCATTCTTTACATCTTCCTCAGTCCATCTCTGCTCCGGGCAGTGGCATTTGGAGTGATGGAAAGGACAAAAGTGATGGTTCTCAGGCCCACACTTGGAATGTAGAAGTTCTGATTGACGTGGTCAAAGAAGTTGTAAGTTATAGTGGAATTACTTGATATTCCCCTTCAGTTGGCCATTCTCGTCTTGTACTTTGTACATAATGTTTCCTTTTTATATTTAAGAACCCCAATCTGAACTTCAAAGAGGTGACCTACGAGCTCGATCACCCTGGCTTTATGATCCGGGACAGTAAGGGACTTCAGATGGTGGTGTATGGGATCCAGAGGGGCCTGGGCATGGAGGTGTTTCCTGTCGACCTCATCTACCGGCCCTGGAAGCATGCTGAGGGACAGGTAAGGAAGAGGGGATCATTGTTGTGTAAAAATGACCACACACTTAATGCTTTGGGCTCTTGTCCTACCGCTGGACTTCCTCCTCAGACCTCCTGACCTTTCTCACTCCCCTTCCAGCTGTCATTCATTCAGCACTCCCTCATGAGCCCAGATGTGTTCTGCTTCGCTGACTACCCCTGCCACACCGTAGCCATCGACATACTGAAGGCGCCACCCGAGGACGATAACAGGGAGATAGCCACCTGGTGCGTGAAACAGCCCTCCTGACCACCACAGTTCCAGATACTCCTTTACATTAATTATTAGTCAAATGTCATGCCATTTCTGATGGTCTTTGTTTGTGTGATTTTTCGCCACACAGGAAGAGCCTGGACCTGGTGGAGAGCCTCCTGCGCCTCTCTGAGGTGGGCCAGTACGAGCAGGTGAAGCAGCTCTTCAGTTTCCCCATCAAGCACTGTCCTGACATGCTGGTGCTGGCGCTGCTGCAGATCAGCACCTCCTGGCACACCCTGCGCCACGAGCTCATCTCCACCCTCATGCCCATCTTCCTGGGCAACCATCCCAACTCTGCCATCATCTTGCACTACGCGTGGCACGGACAGGGCCAGTCCCCCTCTATCCGTCAGCTGATCATGCACTCGATGGCAGAGTGGTACATGAGAGGAGAGCAGTACGACCAGGCCAAGCTGTCCCGCATCCTGGATGTGGCCCAGGACTTGAAGGTAGAGATCAGGGATGCTCTTAAGGAAATATAATCTACTTTGATATAGTTTTGTACAAGGCCACGTTGCAAACTTTTTTGTTGCAATATCCAAACTGTTCCTCTTGTTTTTCAGTCTCTTTCAATGCTGCTAAATGGTACTCCATTTGCGTTTGTTATTGACCTTGCTGCACTTGCCTCTCGCCGTGAATACCTCAAACTTGACAAATGGCTGACTGACAAAATCCGAGAGCACGGGGTGGGTGGCGTGAGTTGAGCCTTTAATTTACAACAATTATACATGCACATTGCTACAAACGTTAATTGGATATAGTGTATGACAGTTATTTACCTGTTTGCCGTTCTAGGAGCCCTTCATCCAGGCATGTGTAACGTTCCTGAAGAGACGCTGTCCCTCTATTATGGGTGGTCTGGCCCCAGAGAAGGACCAGCCCAAAAGTGCCCAGCTCCCCCCGGAAACGATGGCTACCATGCTGGGCTGTCTGCAGTCCTGTGCAGGGTGAGTTTACCGTGTTTCCATCAGAGGTTGAATCATTAGACCTGTGATCACATTTGTGACCGGTATGCTCCCTTTCATTACTTCAATCATATTATATGGTTTTGCCAAAAGGTCTAGTTTCCATAATACAACATGAACTTGAAATGTATTATCTTTCTAAATATGAAACAAGGTCATATAGTTAAATAATTTATATATTTTTCAGGAGTGTGTCTCAAGAGCTCTCTGAGACTATCTTGACCATGGTTGCCAACTGTAGCAACGTCATGAACAAAGCCCGCCAGCCACCACCGGGGGTCATGCCAAAGGGACGTGCTCCCAGCACCAGCAGCCTAGACGCCATTTCCCCTGTGCAGGTATCGGTGTCTCCTCTCCAGGTGAAGGGCATTGCATCTATGTTCTCTAACACTGTTATTGGGTAATGTGTATTGGCTAGAAACATTGTACTTTCATCGTCCCCTGAATTTACATTTGTTCCATTCTGTGTTCTAGATGGATCCCCTGACAGCCATGGGTTCGCTGAACCTGAGCAGCTCTGCCACCTCTCACACACAGAGCATGCAGGGCTTCCCTACGCCGCTGGGCTCTGCCTTCAGCAACCCCCAGTCCCCAGCTAAGGCCTTCCCTCCACTGTCCAACCCCAACCCCAGCACACCATTTGGGGGGATTGGAAGCCTCTCTTCACAGCTAGGTAACACAGGTATGAGTAGAAAACCTGCCGTAGAGATAATTTCATAGTGTTTTGATTACAATATAATGGAGAACTAAACTTGTGTTTTTCTTTTTGTCTAGGTCCGCTGGGATCAGGCATTGGTTCTGGTCTTGGAATGCCAGCGGTGAGCAGCGATCCGTTTGGGACGAGGAAGATGAGCACACCGGGCCTGAATCCGACCACCTTTCAGCAGAGTAAGATGAAGGCCTGTAAGTGGTGGTGGTGTGACTGAGTGTGCTAGGCGCCTCAACTGTATATCCTCCCAAAACGTTCTCTTAATATCTCCTAATGGGCTCTTGAAGTAATGTGGTTTTACCGGAGTCAATTACAAATGCTTTAACATTTCTCATCTAAAAACATTTGAGTACAATCTGGGAAGAAAAACAGTGTCTTTCACACATTGAATCAGAGGAAATACAGGTCAGTCTTCCATTAAACACTAATTGGCAAATTCTTATGCTCATAATTGATTGGATTTTTGGTACAATCCTTGTACATATGTTTTTTTTTTGTGTGGTGTTTATTGGTTTGATAGTGAAAACGTTCTAAGCTTGTTTTGAATTACTTGGCAAATGTTTTATTTGCTGCAATCGATCACTATTGAAATAGTTCCAAAGGGTTTTCTATGGCAGTATTGTTTGATTTAGTCTGACCTTTTTCCCAGCTGACCTATCTCAGGTGTGGCCTGAGGCTAACCAGCACTTTAGTAAGGAGATTGACGATGAGGCTAACAGTTACTTCCAGCGCATCTACAATCACCCCCCACACCCCACCATGTCTGTGGATGAGGTGAGTCCCTGAGTAAAATAGTCTGCAGATTGTTTCAGGCACTGACTCAGTGATGGTGTTTATCCTCAAGCTGACAGCTGTTTAAGCCATGGCGCCCCTCTCTTTGCAGGTGCTGGAGATGTTGCAGAGGTTCAAGGACTCCACCATCAAGCGAGAGCGGGAGGTCTTTAACTGTATGCTGAGGAACTTGTTTGAGGAGTACCGCTTCTTCCCCCAGTACCCTGACAAGGAGCTGCACATCACCGCCTGCCTGTTCGGGGGGATCATCGAGAAGGGTCTTGTCACCTACATGGCCCTTGGGCTGGCCCTCAGATATGTCCTTGAAGCCTTAAGGAAGCCATTTGGATCCAAAATGTATTACTTTGGAATCGCTGCTCTAGATAGATTCAAAAATAGGTATGGACTTATCTTTCTTCAGATGTTTGATGGAATTCCACACTGAATATGTGCATGTTGCTATACAATGTATGACTCAAATTATCTGTGACCTGCTGTAGGGCTAATTTGATCTTTCCCTCTCTAGGCTGAAGGACTATCCCCAATATTGTCAGCATTTGGCCTCGATCGGCCACTTTCTGCAATTCCCCCTTACTTTACAAGAGGTAATTGGATTTCCTGTGTTTGTGACAATTTGTCATTCTTCATCTGTACATGTACATTGTCTTTATACTGATCTCTGCACCACCTTAGCCAGAGGTGCGTATCCTACTTCATGATAAATAAGTCTCTCGCTCTGGCACTTTCGAATATCCTGTGTGTGCAGTATATCGAGTATGGCCAACAGTCACGGGATCCTCCAGTGAAGATGCAAGGATCCATCACCACCCCTGGGAGCCTGGCGTTGGCTCAAGCTCAGGCCCAGTCTCAGCCTCCCAAAGCCCCCCAGTCTGGACAGCCCAGCACCCTGGTCACCACAGCTACTGCCACCACCACTGTCGCCAAAACCACTACCATCACACGACCTACCCCTGGCAGCTTCAAGAAGGATGTGCCGGTGAGTACAGTACCTATGAGACGATTGCACCATATATATATATATATATATATATATGCCTGTTTTTAGCTGGCCATGTGAAATGACGCCAGCGACCCAGTGCTTCAGTGTTTGTTTACTGCGTTGCTATAGTTTCATTGCCAATGGCAACACTAAACAGTTCCGTGAGGAGGGTTCCCTAATTTGTACAACGATATGCTGCTAATTTTTGTGTACACGCACGCTCGCGCACACACAAGGGGAGCAAAAACCAGGATTTTTTTTTCTTTTTTTCAAGCAAATGGGACAGGCCTAAGAATGAGCATTTGTTTCTAATGCGGTCATTGAAGAAATAATTACTGTGATTGTTTGGCAAGGATGCACTAAGTAATTTTATGGGAATTTGAGGTAGTGTAAAATTATGATTTCCAAAGTGGAGGTTAGAATATTGTAAAATATTTTGTTCTGAGTGTATATTCTAATCTATTCATTTCAGCCCTCCATCAACACCACAAACATTGACACTCTGCTAGTAGCAACAGACCAAACCGAGAGGATTGTGGAACCCCCAGAAAATGTTCAAGAGAAAATTGCTTTCATCTTCAATAACCTGTCACAATCCAACATGACACAGAAGGTGGGTCATAGAGATATATTTTTGTTTGCTTACTACTTGGTGATATTTTGCCACTGCTATATTAAACATCTTGGTTTTGGTCAATTTATATACATTTCTGTAATTTTACAAATGCTTGTGTATTTTCATCCAACTCCCAAGGTTGAGGAGTTAAAGGAAACTGTGAAAGAGGAGTTTATGCCCTGGGTCTCCCAGTATCTGGTCATGAAGAGGGTCAGCATCGAGCCCAACTTCCACAGCCTATACTCCAACTTTCTAGACACTCTGAAGAACCCTGAGTTTGTCAAAATGGTCCTGAATGAAACTTACAGAAACATCAAGGTGTGATTATTCACTTAAACAACATTTATGGAAAATTTGTAAACTCATATCACATTTAAGAGAGCTACTTAAACACTAGCCTTTTCTCTCTCCATGTGTCAGGTTCTCCTTACCTCTGATAAGGCAGCTGCAAACTTCTCTGATCGATCCCTACTGAAGAATTTGGGCCACTGGCTTGGCATGATCACTCTGGCAAAAAACAAGCCCATCCTGTACACGGTGAGTACATTTCCTAACTTTTAAATGTTGGCCTGTATAGAACTTTCCATTTGTTTTCCTCCCAACAAATAACCAAACGCTTGTAACTGTGCCCCTAGATGGTCTTTTGTTGTTTAACCTGCCTTTTTTGTAAAACTTTTTTTAGGATTTGGAGGTAAAATCCCTCTTGTTGGAAGCCTATGTCAAGGGGCAGCAGGAGCTACTGTATGTGGTCCCGTTTGTGGCCAAAGTCCTGGAATCCAGTTTGCGTAGCGTGGTAAGACCACATCTCACAAGCATTTTCAAATGTATCAATAGGTATCTGAATTCACATTTGAATTTCTAGGGAACAACTTTAGCAATGTTAGCAAAGTGACAAAGTGAGCTTAGGCCCAGCACAGGCAGAGCCAGCCCCGGCAGGCAGGACCTGCAGGAATAGCGAGACAGCCAATCCAACAGACAATATGGTTGGGTCTGGAGTTTTTCCTGGTCATGTCCCATGGTCAAGAGAAACTATGGGCCCTAAGACTGACTCAGTCCCATCAGGCAGAGTACCTACCGGAGCTGACAGGGAGCCAGTCCTTCCAGGCAGAATACCTACAGCAGCTGACAGGGAGCCAGTCCTTCCAGGCAGAATACCTACAGCAGCAGACAGGGAGCCAGCCAGAACTAGATGATGTAGACCATTATAGGCAGTATTATAGCCCATCTCCAGAAGAAGCAAAGAGGCGCAAAGTATGTGTGCACTAATTTTGCTCCTAAAAGTACTATTTGGTTAAAAAACATTGTTTAGGACCAAATGGCTCTCTGGATAAATTATTTGTGCCCACTGGCGTAATGTATTTGCACAATTTTCTCGCTGTTATGCCTTATTTCATTGTTTTAAGAGCAGGTTAAATGTTTTCTCAGATCTTCCGACCTCAGAATCCCTGGACCATGGCCATCATGAATGTTCTGGCAGAGTTGCATACGGAACATGATCTGAAGGTCCGGGAACCCTTTCTCTTTTATACACCAGTATCGACATGTTTTTTGACTTTTCACATACTGATTGTCATTGTGCTTCTTTCCCCACTACAGCTGAACTTAAAGTTTGAGATTGAGGTGCTGTGTAAGAACTTATCACTGGACATCAATGACCTGAAGCCTGGCACCCTGCTGAAAGACAAAGACAAGTTGAAGAGTCTGGAGGAGCAGCTCTCTGCACCAAAGAAAGAGGCCAAGCCCCCTGAAGAAATGATCCCTATTGTTAGCACAGGTATCCAGCACTTTCAAACTGGGATGCCCCTTGTCGGTGTGTGGATATCTTTCTATCAATTTATTTCAAATGTTTGTTTAATCTGAATGTCCTCATGTATATTGAAATGTTAATATTTAATCACAATTGTTGAATAAGATTTTAGCCTAAGTTCCATCATTTGAATGTAGAATGACAACCTGGATTTGTAGTGTTTGGCCAAGAACATTTAACCCGTTTCTTTTTTTGCTTTGTTTTGTTCATCGAGCTGCTGTGCTTGAACTCCTTTTTCCTGTATTTTAATCACAAAAGTGTCTTGTAACCAACAGGAGACTTTCTTCCATTTGCAGCTGCACCATCCACTCCCGCCCCAACCACCGCTTGCTCAGCTACTGGGCCCCCTACCCCGCAGTTTAGCTATCATGACATCAATGTGTACGCCCTTGCAGGGCTAGCCCCTCACATCAATATCAACATCAACGTAAGTAGCACCTTCACTCAAAACACCTTGTGACGAATACACATGGTAAGTCTTTTGAGTTGTGGCGGTACTAACACTCTTCACTCCCTGCAGATCCCCTTGCTTCAAGCCCACCCTCAGCTCAAGCAGTGTGTGAGACAGTCCATTGAGCGGGCCGTGCAAGAGCTCGTCCACCCCGTAGTGGACCGCTCCATCAAGATCGCCATGACAACCTGCGAGCAGATCGTCAGGAAGGACTTTGCTCTGGACTCGGAGGAGTCGCGCATGCGTGTGGCAGCTCATCATATGATGCGCAACCTGACTGCCGGCATGGCCATGATCACCTGCCGGGAGCCCCTGCTCATGAGCATCGCCACCAACCTGAAGAACAGCTTTGCTGCTGCCCTCAGGGTAGTCATCTTCATTCTCTCCCATTTCACATCCACGAAGAGCTATATAAAATATTATTAGTGGTGTTCTTGCTTATAACTGTGCTCCTGTCCCCCTTCAGGCCCCCACCCCCCAGCAGAGAGAGATGATGGAGGAGGCTGCTGCCAGGGTCGCCCAGGACAACTGTGAGCTGGCCTGCTGCTTCATCCAGAAGACTGCAGTGGAGAAGGCTGGCCCAGAGATGGACAAGAGGCTGGCAACGGTGAGTTTAGTTATAGGCACGTTCGTGTTCTCACTGGGATGCTGCTCTTGTCTGTATACTGTCCAGTACTTTATCTAATGGCTGACTGTTGTACCTGTACCCTTCCTCTCCTGTAGGAGTTTGAGCTGAGGAAGCATGCCCGTCAGGAGGGCCGTCGCTACTGTGACCCCGTTGTGCTGACCTACCAGGCCGAGCGCATGCCAGAGCAGATCAGACTCAAGGTGAGCACACCTGGTCTATAGCACTCCATTGGTTTCTTTCCTAGTAGTGGTATAGTCAGAGACATTAATTTAAAAATATATTTATTTCATGTATGTGATATCAAACATCGCTTTTGCATCTGGTCTATTTACTGAGTGATATTTCTGCCACAGGTTGGAGGCGTAGACCCCAAACAGCTGGCAGTGTATGAGGAGTTTGCCCGGAATGTTCCAGGCTTCCTACCCAGCAACGACCTGTCTCAGCCCACAGGATTCCTTGCCCAACCCATGAAGGTAAGGCTCTTCGGCCCTGGAAGAGAACTCACCAATATTGCATTTGCTGCTATCTTGACATAACCCAACCTGATTTTAAGGTTGAGGACGTTACTCAAGTACCATATGAATGTGTCTCTGTCCTGTGTTTATTACAGCAACAGGCATGGGCCACGGATGACGTTGCTCAGATCTATGACAAGTGCATGGCAGACCTGGAGCAGCACCTCCACGCCATCCCTCCCGCGCTGGCCATGAACCCTCAGACCCAGGCTTTGCGCAGCCTGCTGGAGGCCGTGGCCCTAGCCAGGAACTCCCGGGACGGCATCGCCGCTCTGGGCCTGCTGCAGAAGGTCAGGGACTAGTCCTCACACAGTCACATTGGAAATGCATGCATGCATAGACAAGTAGCTTAGGTCTCAGTAGAAAAGCTTTCTTCCTAACTGTCTCACTCCAGGCTGTGGAGGGTCTGCTGGATGCTACCAGTGGTGCCGATGCTGACTTGCTTCTGCGGTATAGAGAGTGCCACCTGCTGGTGCTCAAAGCCCTCCAGGACGGCCGGGCATACGGGCCACTGTGGTGCAACAAGCAGATTACCAGGTTGGTATCCCCCTTAAAACCAACTCATGGGAATCTTTTTGGCTTTAATGGGGAAGGGAAACTAAATCGACTGATTAATTTTTGTTCACGTTTGGGGTATGTTTGATCTGTTCCAGGTGCCTGATTGAGTGCCGTGATGAGTACAAGTACAACGTGGAGGCTGTGGAGCTGCTGATCAGAAACCACCTGGTCAACATGCAGCAGTATGACCTGCACCTGGCACAGGTAAACACCACTACACACACCTTTATTAAGTGTTGAGATGTTTCTTTTCGGGTGCACAACTCAATCTGTGAATAGTCCGTCTCAATTCTATAAAACTGGGTAATGGGCTTAGTGTGTTTCGTCCCTGTGTCAGTGTCTTACAACCATGTGTTTCTGTCTAGTCTATGGAGAATGGGCTGCACTACATGGCGGTGGCGTTTGCCATGCAGCTGGTGAAGCTGCTGTTGGTGGATGAGCGCAGTGTGAGCCACATTACCGAGGCAGACTTGTTCCACACTATCGAGACTCTGATGCGAACCAGCGCCCACTCCAGGGCCAACGCACCTGAGGGGTAAGTCCTTTTCTGTCCTATGAATATTTTTTTTGTTTGGGTCGTATTCTTTTAGTGCACATTCTAGCAAAACCTTTTGAAACGGAAAACTATAACGGGCATTTCTTAATAGACTAGTTCAGTTAGTCCCTTACTGTTTCAGTCAGTTTTCTTCCATTCACGACCCTGGAGATGTGTGGTTGGTGTACATACGTTTGTAGTTCTTTCTAACTGATGTATATCTGTCCTTTAACCTCCAGGCTTCCTCAGCTGATGGACGTGGTCCGTTCCAACTACGAGGCCATGATCGACCGGGCCCACGGAGGACCCAACTTTATGATGCACTCTGGCATCTCCCAGGCATCCGAGTACGACGACCCGCCGGGCCTGAGGGAGAAGGCTGAGTACCTGCTGAGGGAATGGGTCAACCTGTACCATTCTGCAGCCGCCGGCCGGGACAGCACCAAGGCCTTCTCTGCCTTTGTGGGACAGGTACAGGACAGCACACACTTGTTTATTTTAGTTTCACGTTCTTTGCCTTATGATGACCGCCTGTCTCCTCCAAGCCAGTCAGAGCGCTGTTTGCCTTCATAACACGAGCACAGCTCCAGTTGCGTCCTTAACACAGTGGGGCCTTAGTGCTAGAGCAGTGCACATAGCAGCAACTCCATTTTCTTCCAAACCACTGCACCCAGCAGCAGTGTTATGAGACTGGACATCAATATTTATACTAAGAAAATCTTAGTAAAATATACACAATTTTAACTATTATGAATGACTAGATGTGTATTGCCATTCTCACTACTGTGCTTACTGTCCTCCCCAGATGCACCAGCAGGGCATTCTGAAGACCGATGACCTGATCACTCGTTTCTTCCGGCTGTGCACGGAGATGTGTGTGGAGATCAGCTACCGTGCGCAGGCCGAGCAGCAGCACAACCCCGCGGCCAGCGCCGCCATCATCAGGGCCAAGTGTTACCACAACCTGGACGCCTTTGTGCGCCTCATCGCCCTGCTGGTCAAGCACTCCGGAGAGGCCACCAACACTGTCACCAAGATCAACCTGCTCAACAAGGTTAATATCAGGAGGATCCTCACCATGGAGTCTGTAGAATCAGCTCTGCTTTGTAAAGATATCTCGGAAAGACAACCATACATTTGAAATCAGCAAACTGACAACGCAATTCATAGTTCTGAGTCGTTTTGTGTTTTAAAACCTGTCACAGATTTCTGATAAGAAAGGCTCTTGGGTAATTACATTACTGGGCTCATCAATGTGTCCCATGACTGTTCTCAGGTTCTAGGTATTGTGGTTGGAGTGTTGATCCAGGACCATGATGTGAGACAGACTGAGTTCCAGCAGTTGCCTTACCACCGCATCTTCATCATGCTGTTGCTCGAGCTCAATGCCCCCGAGCACGTGCTCGAGACCATCAACTTCCAGACCCTCACCGCCTTCTGGTAAATGCTGCCGTCACGCCTGTTAGAAAAGCCATAGGAGATCCAACGTTTCTTAGTGGAATACAGCATAGAATTCTATGATTGGTTTTCACTGGGGGTATTTATCACTGATTGTCAGGATGTCTTAAAGCTCACTTTCCTTAACTGTAAATGTGTGATGCTCATCTATACTGAGTTGTCTACCTTCTCCATGTTTCTATTTTGTTATTTTTGTCCACAGCAACACTTTCCACATCCTGAGGCCTACCAAAGCCCCTGGCTTTGTTTACGCTTGGCTGGAGTTGATCTCTCACCGTATCTTCATCGCCAGGATGCTGGCGCACACCCCACAGCAGAAGGCAAGGAGAAGTCACTGATGTGTGACAAGACAGTGCCATGTTTGGGTGGATGTTTTTGGAACTGAATAGCACCCATTGATAACCTGTTTTCTCTTCTCTTAGGGTTGGCCCATGTATGCGCAACTTCTCATTGATCTGTTCAAGTACCTGGCGCCCTTCCTGAGGAATGTTGAGCTTAACAAACCTATGCAAATCCTCTACAAGGTTTGGAAACGGCTCATAATGTTTCTTTCCCTTGAAACCATTAGTAACCTGACTACGACTTGGATTTGACTGAAATGTTTCTCCTCTGACCTCAGGGTACCCTGCGCGTCCTTCTGGTCCTACTGCATGACTTCCCAGAGTTCCTGTGCGACTACCACTACGGCTTCTGCGACGTCATCCCGCCCAACTGCATCCAGCTCCGCAACCTGATTCTGAGTGCCTTCCCACGCAACATGAGGCTTCCAGACCCCTTCACTCCCAATCTGAAGGTACAGCCGAATGACAGACCCTAAATGCATTACACTGCAATTTTTTGTGTGGTTTTCTGTGAATGTTTATGACTATTTTTCACTTTTTGTCTACTAGGTTGACATGCTCAGCGAGATCAACATCGCTCCGCGCATCCTCACAAACTTCACCGGAGTGATGCCCTCTCAGTTCAAGAAGGATCTGGACTCCTACCTGAAGACACGCTCCCCCGTCACCTTCCTCTCTGAGCTCCGCAGCAATCTGCAGGTAGGGGGCGCCACTCTGGGTCCCTGGAAGTATTTGCAGCACAACGACACATCTTTAGAACAGGTTAAGTTTTGAGTCTTTGCGCAAATGTTCAAATGTCGATTTGTCTTGCGTTGTATCAGAAGTGTCATTCTACTTGGGTGTTTTCAGTGCGTCTGTCTGTAGATTTAGTTCCAGGCAACTCGATCTGGAAATAAAACGAGTGTCTCCTTCAATTGCAAGTGTTGGTGGTTTTACATTTTGTTCTCCTTTTTACCCTCCAAACCTATTCTAGGTGTCAAATGAGCCAGGCAACCGTTACAACATCCAGCTGATCAACGCTCTGGTGCTGTATGTGGGAACCCAGGCCATCGCACACATCCACAACAAGGGCAGCACCCCCTCCATGAGCACCATCACTCACTCAGCCCACATGGACATCTTCCAGAACCTGGCTGTGGACCTGGACACTGAGGGTAAGATGCACGCACACACATGCATACAGTTTTCTCTTTTCGTTGTTGTGTGGTGTTCTCATCATTCTCTGCTCCCAGGGCGTTATCTCTTCCTGAATGCCATTGCCAATCAGCTGCGCTACCCAAACAGCCACACCCATTACTTCAGCTGCACCATGCTGTACCTGTTTGCTGAGGCCAACACTGAGGCAATCCAGGAGCAGATTACCAGGTAAATCTTGTTCTCTACAAAGAACAATTGCATTTGAAGACATTGTGGAACTACCTACATTTTTATGGATCCGTTTCCTGTCCAAGTGTCTTTGTTAACAGGATTTTGCGCCTCTTTGCAGGGTTCTTCTGGAGAGGCTGATTGTGAACAGGCCTCATCCCTGGGGACTGCTCATCACCTTCATCGAGCTCATCAAGAATCCCGCCTTCAAGTTCTGGAGCCACGACTTTGTACACTGTGCCCCGGAGATCGAGAAGTATGTGCTCATTTACTCTCTACCAGAGTTGGCTTTTCACTCAGCTGAGATTACTTCACCTGCAGAGTAGTAGCTGGAGGATAACCAGTTAGCAGCACCGTTGTGTGTTCATGCTCTGCTTTAATAAAATAAAATAAAAAATATCATACACGTTCTAAAATATTTTACTGCAATGGAAAGACTTGGATTAAACACCCTCCGCTGTCTCTCTCTCTCAGGTTGTTCCAGTCAGTGGCTCAGTGCTGCATGGGGCAAAAGCAGGCTCAGCAGGTGATGGAGGGCACTGGTGCCAGTTAGTCAGCCAGCCTGCAGGAGAGATAATAGGGCCAAACCCTCCATCCCTGGACCCACCCCCACAGATGCCCCCCTACATTACTGTTAGCACTGGATGAACTGGCAATGCTGATTTTGAAGTTTGACTGCTGCTCATGGATCTAAGAGTTTGTTTTGGCCTGGCTATGGAGAAGTTATTTGGACATGCTGTTTAATATTTTTATGCTTCGATGTAAATATTAAAAGGGAGATGGAGAGCTTGATAGTACGAGCAGATATGTGAATGTAGTGTCCAACAAATGATCTAACATGTAAAGACGACGTGTACACACACATTCAGTCACAACCAAAGGTCCCTGGCTGTCTCCCTCCTACAGATTTAATTTTTGCATATTTGATGATTGATTTATTTGCATTCAGAGGCTTAAAAGGTAGTGGATAAAGAGGGCAGGTTTTTTTATTTTTTATTTGTTGAGTGGGAAAAGAAAGGCAGTGCACTAGATTCTCTCATGGGTTCACTCCTTTGATCTACTTGGGGTGTGGTGGGGGCAATGGTCTTTCCATTTTAAATAGTGGGTTAGAGGTTCTCCCCGACACTTGTAAAATTGTGGAAAATTTAAGATGGCGAATTAAATCTTAAAATTTGTACAAAGATCCAAATTGCAGAACAACAAAAGGACCAATACAGCCCATTTTGTAAGGATTTTGAATGTTTTGTAAATGTATTGGTCCGTGTGTATTTTGTAGTCCTTTATAGTTGCCTTTAGTTCTTGCTACTTATTTCCTGTATGTATGCATACTGTAGTTAACGCATTAAACAATTGAACTGCATTTTTGTTTTTGTCTTCATGCTGATGACATTACTTTAGACTGTTTGTTCATTTTATTATGTAAAACATAGTAAATTAGTTATTACAATACGTAATTAGAGGAGTATCTAGAAAAAGCAGCGGAGATGCGCATGAGGTTTCTAAGAGGCTATTCGCCACAATGTGTGGATGAAGCTCATATTTTGGCATTGGAGAAAAACACGAGGTGAACTGCTACAAAAAAAGACCCGCTAAAGAACACTCCGTAATGTTCACAACTACATATACTTTGAATTCGCGAAAAGTGGGCGGTGTGGTCAAGAAACACTGGCATATTTTATCATCGGACCCAGTTTTGCCGGCTGAATTGAAATATCCACCACGTATTGTGTATAGGAGAGGTCGCAATTTACGCGATAAATTGGTTCATGCCAACTGCCAGCCACAAAAGAAAATTAGCCAAGCTCTTATAGTAGCTATAAATGCAGAGGATGCGCACAGTGCAACAATATGAAGTGTGAATATTTCTGCCACCCACACAGGAAAACGGTTCCAAATAAATGACATTTATTACGTGTTCCACCACCCATGTTATTTACATTATTAAATGTCCATGTGGGCTCTGTTATGTCTGTAAAACCACCCGCTCTCTCAAACAGAGTATTAGTGAACATAAAAGTTCAATCAGGAGAAACGACAGGGATTATCCAGTCGCTGTACATTTCAATGACCTGAAGCATGACATTTCCACCTTTAGATTTTGTGGCATAGAGAAAGTTAAGATATCAGACAGGGGAGGAGATATTAATAATACTCTGAGTAAAAGAGAATGTTTTGGGATTTTCACCCTCCAGACATTATTTCCTAAAGGACTTAATGATGAAATGCCTATGTATGTTATGTTGTGAATTTGAACATGAAATATTGTCTATTGTAGATTATTCTGACGTTTTTCGTACGATGTACCCGATGACTAATGAAAACTTGCTGTCATTGAGATTTTACAGACGTTCAATACGCCTTATTTATACACTTTTGTAATATTTATGAAATGCATAATGTTATATTTGGTAGCACTTATTTGTTTTTTCCTTTGCCTCCAACCCCATCCGATGTGTAGAACGGATGTGGGTGGGGCCAGGTCTACATAAGGGTGCACATTTTTTTTTAAATCACAAAAGTTCTGACGATGGCCGTGTGGCCGATACGTAAGCTTATTAAATATCGGTGATACTATCAAGATCAGTGTGCGGTTTCCTTTATCCTTCATCTTGTTCAATTGTTGCCATGCACCTGCAAATAAGATCGCTCAGATGTGCGAGTGCCTTTTGAATTTTGTAATTACAATACGTAAAAGGATAAGCAATTCACTCCACAGCTACAGCCGCATCACACTTCAGCTCCCGGACACGTGTGGCGGTGCTGTTTTTATCAGTGTTGCGTTGTCAATGTGAAGTTCTACCTACTCCACAGCATGTTGTTTTGAGAGCGGAGAGGAGCTTGGAAGTCTTTGACCAAGTTCGTGTTTTTTTATTGGGGGAGAATACAAATGAATATACAGTACCAGTCAAAAGTTTGGAGACACCTACTCATTCAAGGGTTTTTATTTTTACTATTTTCTACATTGTAGAATAATAGTGATGAGACAAACTATGAAATAACGTAGTAACCTGAAGTGTTAAACAAATCAAAATATATTTTAGATTCTTCAAAGTAGCCACCTTTTGCCTTGACAGCTTGGCACACACTGCATTCTCTCAACCAGCTTCATGAGGTAGTCACCTGGAATGTGTTTCAATTAACAGGTGTGCTTTGGTAATTTGTGGAATTTCTTTCCTTAATGCCTTTGTGCTAATCGGTTGTGTTGTGATAAGGTAGGGGGGTATACAGAAGATAGCACTATTTATTAAAAGACCAAGTCCATATTATGGCAAGAACGGCTCAAATAAGCAAAGAAAAATGACAGTCCATCATTACTTTAAGACTTGAAGGTAAGTCAATACGGAAAATGTCAAATGTTCAAGTGCAGTTGCAAAAACCAAGAGCTATGATTGAACTGGCTCTCATGAGGATGCCAATAGAAAGGAAGCCCCAGAGTTACCTCTGCTTTAGAGGATGAGTTCATTAGAGTTACCAGCCTCAGAAATCGGCAATTGCCATTCATATTGCAGCCCCAAAAAATGTGTCAGAGTTCAAGTAACAGACACATCTCAACATAAACTTTTCAGAGGAAACTGTGAATCTGGCCCTCATGGTTGAATTGCTGCAAAGAAACCACTACCACTGGGTGTGCTTTGCTGGTGACACTGATTTATTAAGAATTCAAGACACACTTAACCAACATGGCTACCACAGCATTCTACAGCGATACGCCATCCCATCTGGTTTGTGCTTAGGGGACTATCATTTGTTTGTCAACAGGACAATAACCAAAAACACCTCCAGGCTGTGTAAGGACTATTTTACCAAGAACGAGAGTGATGGAGTGCTGCATCAGATGACCTCCACAATCACCTGACCTCAAACCAATTGAGATGGTTTGGGATGAGTTAGACTGCAGAGTGAAGGAAAAGCAGCCAACAAGTGCTCAGCATATGTGGGAACTCCTTCCAAGACTGTTGGAAAAGCATTCCAGGTGAAGCTGGTTGAGAGAATGGCAAGAGTCTGGGTCTTCCTTTCCTGTGGCGATCCTCATGAGAGCCAGTTTTGTGACTGCACTTTCAAAATTCCTGAAAATTTCCGGACTGACTGACCTTCATGTCTAAAAGTAATGATGGACCTTAATTTTTCATAACATGGACTTGGTCTTTTACCAATTAGGGCTATATCTAATGTATACCACCCCTACCTTGTCACAACGCAACTGATTGTCTCAAATGCATTAACAAGGAAATAAATTCCACAAATTAACTTTGAACAAGGCACACCTGTTAATTGAAATGCATTCCAGGTGACTACCTCATGAAGCTGGTTGAGAGAATGCCAAGAGTGTGCAAAGCTGTCAAGGTGGCAACTTTGAAGAATCTAAAATATATACTTTTTTGGTTACTTCGTGATTTCATGTGTTAATTGATAGTTTTGTCTTCACTATTATTCTACAATGTAGAAAATAGTAAAAAAAAATATGAAAATCCCTGGAATGAGTAGGTGTGTCCAAACTTTTGACTGGAACTGTATATCCACTGGCGAATTGGGAGAGTGACGTAATTGCCATTAACAGCCAACGCGTTTGTTTACGGCAGTGCTACCTGCCAGCAGCAATTCTCTCTTAATTGAGAGATTTGAGGAGTTAACATCGTACAATCATGCACTTAGAAATACATTTTGTAACTTTGTACATTTTTCCGGGATCGATTACCTTGCCATATACATTTTCAAACCACACTGGATTTTATCCCAATAGCCTGAAGGGGTAGACATGGTAAGCATTGAACTACAGAAATTCAGCCCTGGCAAAATATTAATTTAGCCAGTTAAAGGAACTGGGATGTTAGTTCATCTGAGGTCAGATTGAATTGATTAGAGCTTTCTGTCAACGTTTCTGATTTTATATAAACAAGGAAATATATATACTCCCAAATATTTACAATGGGAAACAATTGGGATTCCATAGTAAGAGATGGAGTCCTCCATCAGGGGTCTTCAGAGGCAGATTAATTTAATAATATGAGATTAAGATGAATGTATCTATGATCTTCAATGCATTTGGGAGCGATTGAGATACATTGCCTCGATATAGTAAAATGATCAGTAGATTTTATGGACATTTGTGTTATTTCCTTCGATTAACCAATTGCCTGGGCCAGGGGTTATGGATGATAAAAATAGCAAAGGAGAAATCAAATCAAACTTTACCCAATCAAACCTTACCGTGAAATGGTTACTAACAAACCCTTAACCAAGAATGCAGTTCAAGAAAGAGCTAAGAAAATATTTACCAAATAAACTAAAGTAAAAAACAATTAAAAGTAACATAATAAAATAACAATACCGATACAGAGTCAATGTGCGGGGGTACAGGTTAGTTGAGGTAATTTGTACATATAGATAGGGGTAAAGTGACTATGCATAGATGAAACAGATTCCAACAGAGAAGACAACAATGACATACACCGTAAGTATGTACTTGCAATTATTCTCGAATGAGCGGCCGTTCATGTGCGAAGGATTAGCATTTCGATGTATATACAGTTGAAGTCGGAAGTTTACATACACCTTAGTCAAATACATTTAAACTCAGTTTTTCACAATTCCTGACATTTAATCCAAGTAAAAATTCCCTGTTTTAGGTCAGTTAGGCTCACCACTTTATTTTAAGAATGTGAAATGTCAGAATAATATCACAGAGAATGATTTATTTCAGCTTTGATTTCTTTCATCACATTCCCAGTGGGTCAGAAGTTTACATACACTCAATTAGTATTTGGTAGCATTGCCTTTAAATTGTTTAACTTTGGTCAAACGTTTCTGGAAGCCTTCCACAAGCTTCCCACAATAAATTGGGTGAATTTTGGCCCATTCCTCCTGACAGAAGCTGGTGTAACGGAGTCAGGGTTGTAGGTCTCCTTGCTTGCACACGCTTTTTCAGTTCTGCCCACAAATGTTCTATAGGATTGAGGTCAGGGCTTTGTGATGGCCACTCCAATACCTTGACTTTGTTGTCCTTAAGCCATTATGCCACAACTTTGGAAGTATGCTTAGGGTCATTGTCCATTTGGAAGACCCATTTGCGACCAAGCTTTAACTTCCTGACTGATGTCTTGAGATGTTGCTTCAATATATCCACATAATGTTAATTCCTCAAGGAAGCCATCTATTTGGTGAAGTGCACAACATGATGCTGCCACCCCCGTGCTTCACGGTTGGGAGGGTGTTCTTCGGCTTGCAAGCCTCCCCTTTTTTCCTCCAAACATAACGATGGTCATTATGGCCAAACAGTTCTATTTTTGTTTCATCAGACCAGAGGACATTTCTCCAAAAAGTACGATATTTGTCCCCATGTGCAGTTGCAAACCGTAGTCTGGCTTTTTTATGGTGGTTTTGAAGCAGTGGCTTCTTCCTTGCGGAGCGGCTTCTCAGGTTATGTCAATATAGAACTCGTTTTACTATGGATATAGATAATTTTGTAACTGTTTCCTCCAGCATCTTCACAAGGTCCTTTGCTGTTGTTCTGGGATTGATTTGCACTTTTCACACCAAAGTACATTCATCTCTAGGAGACAGAACCCGTCTCCTTCCTGAGCGGTATGATGGCTGCGTGGTCCCATGGCGTTTATACTTGCGTACTATTGTTTGTACAGATGAACGTGGTACCTTCAGGCGTTTGGAAATTGCTCCCAAGGATGAACCAGACTTGTGAAGGTCTACAATTCTTTTTCTGAGGTCTTGGCTGATCTCTTTTGATTTTCCCATGATGTCAAGCAAAGAGGCACTGAGTTTGAAGGTAGGTCTTGAAATACATCCACAGGTACACCTCCAATTGACTCAAATGATGTCAATTAGCCTATCAGAAGCTTATAAAGCCATGACATAATTTTTTGGAATTTTCCAAGCTGTTTAAAGGCACAGTCAACTTAATGTATGTTAACTTCTGACCCACTGGAATTGTGATACGGTGAATTATAAGTGAAATAATCTGTCTGTAAACAATTGTTGGAAAAATTACTTGTCATGCACAAAGTAGATGTCCTAACCGACTTGCCAAATCTATAGTTTGTTAACAAGACATTTGTGGAGTGGTTGAAAACGAGTTTTAATGACTCCAACCTAAGTGAACTTCCGACTTCAACTGTATATATAAGAATTTGTTCTTAATTGACTTGCCTAGTTAAATAATGGTTGAATAAAAATTGTTTAACTAGGCAAGTCAAACCTCTTAGCGCTAGGGGTCAGATTTATTTTTATTTTTAAATAACGTACCGAACGTAAACTGACATTTTCTCTGGCCCAGATCGTAGAATATGCATATAATTTACAGATTAGGATAGAAAACACTCCAAAGTTTCCAAAACTGTCAAAATATTGTCTGTGAGAAAAAGAATACTAATTCTGCAAGCGAAATCCTGTGAAAAAGTAACCCGGAAGTGATATTTAAAAAACAAAAAACAAAATCTGTTTCCTGGCCTGTCTAACCTCCATTTAAAGGGGTATCAACCAAATTATTTTTCCAATGGCTTCCTCAGGCTGTGACCAGGCTTTAGACATAGTTTCAGGCTTTTATTTTGAAAAATGAGCGAGATGTTTCAAAAGAGGTCAGGTGTCCTCTGAATATTTCCTGCGCGCACGGGAGGAGCTCACCATTTTCCTTTTCTCTCTTAATGAATAGGTTATGCTCCGGTTGAAATATTATCGATTATGTTTGTTAAAGACAACCTGAGGTTTGATTATAAAAAACATTTTAAATGTTTCTACGACCATTTCGGATACTTTTTGGGATTTGTCGAACGGAACACGGCTTTAGTTTTCTCAGCATAACGTGCAACCCAAATGGCGTTTTTTTGTGATAAAAGTAATGTTTATCGAACAAAAATAACATTTGTTGTGTAACTGGGAGTCTTGTGAGTGGAAACACCCGAAGATTATCAAAGGTAAGCGATTAATTTTATTGCTTTTCTTACTTTTGTGATCAAGCTAATATAAGGCTAAGCTGTTATAGCATTGAAAGCTACACTCACAAAAGCTTGTATTTCTTTCGCTGTAAAATATATATTTTCAAAATCTGACACCATAGGTGGATTGACAACAAGCTAAGCTGTGTTTTTGTATATTTCACTTGTGATTGCATGATTATAAATATTTTTAGGAATATTTTTGAATTTTGCGCCCTGTAATTCAGCGGTTGTTTAGGAAAGTGAACCCGTATTCGGTATCCGTAGATCAGAGAAGTTACGAACAAAATCTTATTTACAATGACGACTTAACACCACTGCAAGTTGCTTTTGTTCACATTGTGAACATAGTCAATGCAATGTAGCTAACTAGTTTCTGCTAGCTAGTTTGTTCTTGACTTCAAAATCGTAATACAATAACCAGGCCATATGCAACCAAAATCAACTTTATTTGTAATTATTTCAATTCACAAGATAGAATGAACGCACGAGTCAGCCATCGAATTTGAGACTTGGCAGTTCTTGAGCTTGGACGCTGCCATTGGACGTGACGTAACAAAAGCAGAATAGCAGCTTTCATTGATTTCAGAGGATGGGTGATGGCAATACCGGACACCCGATGGCTATAGCACAAATAGAACCATGAGACAGATATTTCACCAGATGTATAAATGTGAAGCATCTAGTTGGCGTTTCCACTAACTAATAAATATGGTGGTGACAGGAAGCCCAGTGGCTGGCAGTAGGAGAATTTAAAAATATATATATATTTTTAAATTTGACCTTTATTTAACCAGGTAGGCCAGTTGAGAACAAGTTCTCATTTACAACTGCAACATGGCCAAGATAAAGCAAAGCAGTGCGACAAAAACAACAACAGAGTTACACATGGGATTAACAAACGTACAGTCAGTAACACAATACAAAAATCTGTATACAGTGTGTGCAAATGAAGTAAGGAGGTAAGGCAATAAATAGACCAATAGTGTCGAAGTAATTACAATTTAGCAATTTACACTGGAGTGATATATGTGCAGATGAGGATGTGCAAGTAGAAATACTGGTGTGCAAAAGAGCAGAAAAACAAAAACAAATATGGGATGAGGTAGGTAGTTGATTGGATGGGCTATTTACAGATGGGCTGTGTACAGCTGCAGCGATCGGTAAGCTGCTCTGACAGCTGACGCTTAATGTTAGTGAGGGAGATATGTCTCCAACTTCAGTGATTTTTGCAATTCGTTCCAGTCATTGGCAGCAGAGAACTGGAAGGAAAGGCGGCCAAATTAGGTGTTGACTTTGGGGATGACCAGTGAAATATACCTGCAGGAGAGCGTGCTACGGGTGGGTGCTGCTATGGTGACCAGTGAGCTGAGACAAGGCGGAGCTATACCTATCGATGACCAGTAGGTTTGGCGACAAATATGCAGCGAGGACCAGCCAACGAGAGCATACAGGTCGCAGTGGTGGGTAGTATATTTTAGATTTGTTTATTTCGCCTTTATTTAATCAGGTAGGCTAGTTGAGAACAAGTTCTCATTTACAGCTGCGACCTGGCCAAGAATAAAGCAAAGCAGTTTGACACATACAACAGAGTTACACATGGAATAAACAAACATACAGTCAATAATACAGTAGAACAAGTCTATATACAGTGTGTGCAAATGATGTAAGATAAGGGAGGTAAGGCAATAAATAGGCCATGGTGGCGAAGTAATTACAATATATCAATTAAACACTGGAGTGATTGATGTGCAGAAGATGAATGTGCAAGTAGAGATACTGGGGTGCAAAGGAGCAATAAATAAATAAATACAGTATGGGGATGGGGTAGTTGGATGGGCTATTTACAGATGGGCTATGTACAGGTGCAGTGATCTGTGAGCTGCTCTGATAGCTGGTGCTTAAAGGTAGTGAGGGAGATGAGTCTCCAGCTTCAGTGATTTTTACAGTTCGTTCCAGTCTTGGCAGCAGAGAACTGGAAGGAAAGGCAGCCAATGGAGGAATTGGCTTTGGGGGTGACTAGTGAGATATACCTGCTGGAACGTGTGCTACGGGTGGGTGCTGCTATGGTGACCAGTGAGCTGAGATAAGGCGGGGCTTTACCTAGCAGAGACTTGTAGATGACCTGGAGCCAGTGGGTTTGGCGACGAGTATGAAGCGAGGGCCAGCCAACGAGAGCGTACAGGTCGCAATGGTGGGTAGTATATGGGGCTTTGGTGACAAAACGGATGGCACTGTGGTAGACTGCATCCAATTTGTTGAGTAGAATGTTGTAGGCTATTTGGTAAATGACATCTCCGAAGTGCGTAGATCGGTAGGATGGTCAGTTTTACGAGGGTATGTTTTGCAGCATGAGTGAAGGATGCTTTGTTGCGAAATAGGAAGCCGATTCTAGATTAATTTTGTATTGGAGATGTTTGATGTGAGTCTGGAAGGAGAGTTTACAGTCTAACCAGACACAGTGCCTAGCTCCACTCCTATTCCTCAGTTGCTCTCATTTGTTGACTTCTGTAACCGTAAAAGCCTTGGTTTCATGCATGTTAACATTAGAAGCCTCCTCCCTATCTTGGCGGAAAATGTTATAGTTAGGAATGGAAATTCCAGGGTTTTTGGTGGTCTTCCTAAGCCAGGATTCAGACACGGCTAAGACATCCGGGTGCTAAAGCAGTGAATAAAACAAACTTAGGGAGGAGGCTTCTAATGTTAACATGCATGAAACCAAGGCTTTTACGGTTACAGAAGTCAACAAATGAGAGCAACTGAGGAATAGGAGTGGAGCTAGGCACTGTAGGTCATGGATTAACCTCTACATCACCAGAGGAACAGAGGCGGAGTAGGATAAGGGTACGGCTAAAGGCTATAAGAACTGGCCATCTAGTACGTTCGGAACAGAGAGTAAAAGGAGCAGGTGTCTGGGTGCGATAGAATAGATTCAAGGCATAATGTACAGACAAAGGTATGGTAGGATGTGAGTACATTGGAGGTAAACCTAGGCATTGAGTGAGGATGACAGAGATCTCTAGAAGTCTCTAGAAACATTTAAACCAGGTGATGTCATCGCATATGTGGGGGTGGAACTAAATGGTTGGTTAAGGCATAATGAGCAGGGCTAGAGGCTCTACAGTGAAATAAAACAATAATCACTAACCAGAACAAGGCATATTGACACTAGGGAGAGGCATGCATAGCAGAGTGATCATAAGGGTCCAGTGAATGGTTGGGCTGGCTGGAGACAAGGCGATTCAGACAGCTAGCAGGCCGGGACTAGCCTTAGAGGGACGTCGTGACAGAGGAAAGTCTGTTTTAGCCTCCTCGTGCGGTTCCGTCGGTAGTCCAGTCATGATGGATAAGCAGGGCTTCGTGTGGTAAAAGGGGCAAAGGGCGATTGGCAAAATAGGAATAGTGGCACGAGAAATTGGTCGATGGACCTATTCGCTAACAGTCCGATATGCTCTAGACAGCTAGTGGGCCGCGGCTAGCAGGCTAGCAGATGGGCATTCAGGGGACGTCGCAATGTAGGAGCCAGTTGAGTAACCCCCTCAAGGTTACTGGAGGCTTTGGTGGGGCTTTGGTGACAAAACGGATGGCACTGTGATAGACTGAATCTAGTTTGCTGAGTAGAGTGTTGGAGGCTATTTTGTAAATTACATCGCCGAAGTCAAGGATCGGTAGGATAGTCAGTTTTACGAGGGTATGTTTGGCAGCATGAGTGAAGGAGGCTTTGTTGTGAAATAGGAAGCCGATTCTAGATTTAATTTTGGATTGGAGATGCTTAATGTGAGTCTGGAAGGAGAGTTTACAGTAACCAGACACCTAGATATTTGTAGTTGTCCACATATTCTAGGTCAAAACTGTCCAGAGTAGTGATGCTAGTCGGGCGGGTGCGGGTAGCGATCGGTTGAAGAGCATGCATTTCGTTTTACTAGCATTTAACA
The DNA here is from genome assembly GCF_045679555.1 of Salvelinus alpinus. Lineage (NCBI taxonomy): Eukaryota > Metazoa > Chordata > Actinopteri > Salmoniformes > Salmonidae > Salvelinus > Salvelinus alpinus. Next base: position 49,784,477 of record NC_092100.1, read on the forward strand.
GCAGTTGGAGGCCACGGAAGGAGTGTTGTATGGCGTTGAAGCTCATTTGGAGGTTTGTTAGCACACTGTCCAAAGAAGGGCGAGATGTATACAGAATGGCGTCGTCTGCATAGAGGTGGATCAAAGAATCACCCACAGCAAGAGCGACATCATTGACATATACAGAGAAAAGAGTCAGCCCAAGAATTGAACCCTGTGGCACCCCCATAGAGACTGCCAGAGGTCCGGACAACAGGCCCTCCGATTTGACACACTACTCTGAGAAGTAGTTAGTGAACCATGTGAGGCAGTCATTAGAGAAACCAAGGCTGTTTAGTCTGCTTATAAGAATGCGGTGATTGACAGAGTCGAAAGACTTGGCTAGGTCGATGAAGACGGCTGCACAGTACTCTCTTTTATCGATGGCGGTTATGATATCGTTTAGGACCTTGAGCGTGGCTGAGGTGCACCCGTGACCAGCTCGGAAACCAGATTGCATAGCGGAGAAGGTACGGTGGGATTCGAAATGGTCGGTGATCTGTTTGTTCACTTGGCTTTTGAAGACTTTAGAAAGGCAGCGCAGGATGGATATAGGTCTGTAACAGTTTGGGTCTAGAGTGTCTCCCCCTTTGAAGAGGGGGATGACCGCGGCCGCTTTCCAATCTTTAGGAGTCTCAGACGATACGAAAGAGAGGTTGAACAGACTAGTAATAGGGGTTGCAACAATGGCGGTGGATAATTTTAGGAAGAGAGGGTCCAGATTGTCTATCCCAGCTGATTTGTGGGGATCCAGATTTTGTAGCTCTTTCAGAACATCATCTAGTCTAGCAACAATGGCCAGTTGCTGCGGGGGGTGCAGAGCTGTTGGCCCGGGGTTGAGGTAGCCAGGTGGAAAGCATGGCCAGCCGTAGAGAAATGCTTATTGAAATTCTCGATTATCGTGGATTTATCAGTGGTGACAGTGTATCCTAGTCTCAGTGCAGTGGGCAGCTGGGAGGAGGTACTCTTATTCTCCATGGACTTTACAGTGTCCCAAAACCTTTTAGAATTAGTGCTGCAGGATACAAATTTCTGTTTGAAAAAGCTAGCCTTTGCTTTCCTAACTGACTGTGTGTATTGGTTCCTGACTTCCCTGAAAAGTTGCATATCGCGGGGACTATTCGAAGCTAGTGCAGTACGCCACAGGGTGTTTTTGTGCTGGTCAAAGGCAGTCAAGTCTTGAGTGAACCAAGGGCTATATCTGTTCTTAGTTCTACATTTTTGAAAGGGGCATGCTTATTTAACATGGTGAGGAAAGTACTTCAATATCTTTCCAGGATACCCGGGCCAGGTCGATTAGAAAGGCCTGCTTGCAGAAGTGTTTTAGGGAGCATTTGACAGTGATTAGGGTTGGTCGTTTGACCGCAGGCCCATTACGGATGCAGGCAATGAGGCAGTGATCGCTGAGATCTTGGTTGAAAACAGCAGAGGTGTATTTGGAGGGCAGGTTGGTTAGGATGATATTTATGAGGGTTCCCGTGTTTACGGATTTGGGGTTGTACCTGGTAGGTTCATTGATAATTTGTGTGAGATTGAGGGCATCAAGCTTAGATTGTAGGATGGCCGGGGTGTTAAGCATGTCCCAGTTTAGGTCACCTAGCAGCACGAGCTCTGAAGATAGATGGGGGGGCAATCAATTCACATATGGTGTCCAGGGCACGGCTGGGAGCTGAGGGGGGTCTATAGCAAGCGGCAACAGTGAGGGACTTATTTCTGGAGAGATGGATCTTTAAAAGTATAAACTCAAACTGTTTGGGCATAGACCTGGATAGTATGACAGACCTCTGCAGGCTATTTCTACAGTAGATTGCAATTCCACCCTCTTTAGCAGTTCTGTCTTGACGGAAAATGTAATTGGGGATGGAAATTTCAGAATTTTAGGTGGCCTCAGGATTCAGAAACGGCTAGGACATCAGAGTTGACGGAGTGTGCTAAAGTAGTGAATAAAGAAAACTTAGGGAGGAGGCTGCGGATGTTAACATGCATGAACCCAAGGCTTTTACGATTGCAGAAGTCAGAAAATGAGAGGGCCTGGGTTAACCTCTACATCGCCAGAGGAACAGAGGAGGAGTAGGATGAGGGTACGGCTAAAGGCTATAAGAACTGGTCGTCTAGTGCTTTGGGAACAGAGAATAAAAGGAGCAGATTTCTGGGCGCGGTAGGATAGATTCAGGGCATAGTGTTCAGACAAGGGTATGGTAGGGTGCGAGTACAGTGGAGGTAAACCTAGGCATCGAGTGACGCTGAGAGGTTGCATCTCTGGAGGCGCCAGTTAAGCTAGGTGCGGTCTCCGCATGTGTGGGGGTGAGACAAGGGGGCTCTCTGAGGCATGTTGAGCAGGACTAGGGGCTCCGCAGTAAAATAAAACAATGAGAGCTTCCCTAAACAACAGTATACAAGGCATATTGACATTAGAGAAAGGCATAAAGCAATCACAGGTGTTGATTGGGAGAGTTAAGAGAACAACGGGTGAACAGCTAGGACAACGGGTATATGGTGATGAATGGGCATAGAGTCAGTTAGCTACACACAGGGCCTGAGTTCGAGGCTGGGGCCGACAGATAAACAAAATGAAGTACTGTGTTAATGAACAGTCCAGCAGGCATCAGCTGTGTAGCCGAGTGATCATAGGGTCCAATGAGCAGCAATAGATGAAACAGGGAGCCGTTCGGTAGTCGATTACTACGCTAGGCGAACAGGAGACACGGCGTTCAGGAAGCTAGCGGGCCGGGGATAGCAGATGGATCATCACCAACATCCACAACGCAGAGGCCGGTTGAGAGCTTATCAGTCAAACTACGTCAGCAGACCAGTCGTGATGGATCGGCGGGGCTCCATGTCGGCAAAGGGTCCAGGCCAATTGGCAAGAGAGTTATTGTAGTTTGTGTACTTCGTTTGCTAGCCGGGAGATGGGCCTAGCTCGAGGCTAACTGGTGCATGCTTCTGTACAAGGGCGTTAGCCACAATAGCTACTCGGTAGCAACTAGGTAGCTGCGAAGATCCGGTGTAATGGTCCAGAGCTTGCGGCAGGAATCCGGTGATGTAGTGGGGAAAAAAGCAGTCTGATATGCTCACGGCTGATATCGCACTGTGCAGACTGGCAGGATTTATCCGAGCTAAAGCGCCTGGAGTCCGAGCTAAAGGTAAAGACCACTAAACAGTGGCTAACAATGACTAAATAGCTAGTAGCTAATTAGCTGGCTAGCGGCTGATGGAGGTTCCAGTTATAAGGTCTAAAAAAACAGCAGATCCGTACCACATTGGGTGAGGCGGGTTGCAGGAAGGTATATTTAATTTGAAAATGGAAAAAAGAGATTGAAATATAATGAAATGTATACAAAAAAACAGAAAAGACTGGATATTTACATGGGACGAAAACACGTCTTACTGCTGCGCCATTTTGGAAGAAGAGGAGCGAGATGGATTTTGGGCGACATTCTCCAATTTTGTCATCGATGAGACATTTGATCTCAATACAGTTTGAGACAGTTAAAGCCCACGTCGTTGCTTGTTCTGCCCACTATGATTAATTTGCTCCTATTGGAAACGACAGGCTGTGGTCTATCTTGGGTTAGTTATAAAGAATATTTGGCTATAGTGTAGCAGGGCTGTAAGAAGGTCCATTGCAGGTTTGGGTAACTTAATGACCCATGAAGGACATGGAGCAGTACTTACCCAACTGTCTATAGGGGGCTCTTAAAGAAGCCAATGCTCATCAGTCTCATACAAATTCACAAGGATACAGTATACAGTAAAATCACTCTTTTCCAAATATGTTCAGTTAAAATAGAGTCACTGGCCAGCTTTATTCAAATAGTCTTATTAATTCCTTCAGGCTTGTTTTGAGTAGATGTCTCTACAAATCAGTGAGTGCTTTGGGATGGATTGAGTGGTAATTCAGGGTTTGGTGAGCTCCAGAAGCTGATGCAGGATAGTTTTTTGGCCGTAGCGGACTTGCAGTGCCCTGCAGTGCCCTCTCCCGGCTACTCAGTTAAGGATGGTCATCTTTATCCTTCAGCAGTACCTTGTCCTTCTGCATGTCCTCCCCATATGGGTCCAGTGTTAAAGGGACTGAAGCGTGCACTAGACGCCTCCACAGATGGTCCAGACTTGGTAGGCGCTCGTTGGACAGTGCCTGCAACATTTTCTCCTCATCGTCATCTTCTGCCTCCTCCCAGCCTTCGTTCTCACTAAAGTCCTCAAACTCCTCCACTGACCTGCACAGGATCTAGGGAGAGAGACAAACACCAATGCAAACTGGATAGTCTTAAATATACGACTGCCTGCACTCTAGTGAGTTACTATGGTTATGTTTTGGTCATGGTTACCTTGAGTGTTGTTTAGGTGAGGGACCCTGACTTTCCAAAGATGAAGACTCCCTTGTCTCCCACAATTTCCATCTCAAGCAAAAATTCCACTTCTCCACCAAGAGGTGCTGTTTAGCTTCAGACTCATTCGCTGGGATGGGGAAGCACAGGATAGGACAGACTGATTTAAAGGTGTCAATGGAAAACCATAAGGAGATGTGAAGAACTCAGGATAATTTAGAAATGTGGTCTCTTATTTGTGTTGATTCAGTGTGGAGATATTTATGTGTAGTGTATTAGGAAAAAAATGTGTCAGTTGTCTCTATCCACCCCTACTCATCTGTCTGTGTGTTCAGTCTGTTACAGTCACCTTGCACATCTGCTTTGTATATGTTGGACAAGGGTATGTCTGCAGTGTCGTTGCTGTTGTTTTGATCTAGCTCGGCAAATCATGTGTAGGAGCTGCCAGTTGGCCATCTGACCATACGTGTTGAAGACTTCCTCTCCTTTTCGGGTACTTTAAATGGACACAATCTTCAATTACTCCTGTAGATGCAGAGAGAAAGGGACATATCATCACAGCATAACGTATCATATTCTTGCTTTAAACCCACTACATAAAATCAGTTTACAGAATATCGACTGTAGTTTTTTACATACAGGTGTTTACTCCAGATTGCCGTTGTGATTGGACACAAGGTGTAACATGTACCGAATGGGCACCATCATGGGGGGATTGGGGCACTCATTCAGGGGCTCCTGGAAACTGCAGAGTAAAAGAAAGGAAGGAAATGAGAAACAGTGGATTATGGGATTGTATTCAGACCCAAACAGGAAGCACTTGAAGCATATCCGCAGCACTACAGTACAAGTGTCAAAACAGTTGTTACTTCTGTCAGTAACCACCGAAATGGACAACATACTGAAGTAGGACACTCCTTTTAAATCAAATCAAATTTTATTTGTCACATACACATGGTTAGCAGATGTTAATGCGAGTGTAGCGAAATGCTTGTGCTTCTAGTTCCGACAATGCAGTAATAACCAACAAGTAATCTAACCTAACAATTCCACAACTACTACCTTATACACACAAGTGTAAAGGGGTAAAGAATATGTACATAAAGATATATGAATGAGTGATGGTACAGAACGGCATAGGCAAGATGCAGTAGATGGTATAGTGTACAGTCTATACATATGAGATGAGTAATGTAGGGTATGTAAACATAAAGTGGCATAGTTTAAAGTGGCTAGTGATACATGTATTACATAAAGATGACAAGATGCAGTGGATGATATACAGTACAGTATATACATATACATATGAGATGAGTAATGTAGGGTATGTAAACATTATATTAAGTGGCATTGTTTAAAGTGGCTAGTGATACATTTTTACATAATTTCCATCAATTCCCATTATTAAAGTGGCTGGAGTTGAGTCAGTATGTTGGCAGCGGCCACTAAATGTTAGTGGTGGCTGTTTAACAGTCTGATGGCCTTGAGATAGAAGCTGTTTTTCAGTCTCTCGGTCCCTGCTTTGATGCACCTGTACACCTTTCAACATATTCACAAGTAATTCACGTCCACTCCATAGAGTGATAGGCCATGTTTTGGGACACAAGCAATGTTGGCTGTTTAACCTCTAAAAAGAAAAGAAAAGAGAGAAAAAGTGGATATGTGAAATTTAAACAGCTGTAACCCTTATTTCTGGTTGTAGATATTTTACACTACCTCCACTGGAGGACTTGTGGGTTCGGCAGTAAAAATAAACACGGGTTACCACTGAACTATAACTTGTAGTTTCTCTGGACCAAGTGATATAGCCAGCAGTCACAAACAATTTGCTTTACCTCTTTTTCCTTATACTGTATAGTAAGACACTGGTCTCACCTGGGGTGTGGTGTGTGGAAACAAATCGCTCAATCACACAAGAGGGGTTTGATGTGCGGAAATCATCACCCAATCACAGGAGTGGCTTTTAAAATGAATAATATGGAGAATCTGGGTTGCTTGCCAGAAACAAACCTGTTTCCCCCAAAACAGCTCACGTTGCAAATATTAATTGCAATAGCTTTTCTAGCCAGTCAGACTTCAGTTAAATTTTTTACTGGCAATATGTTGGTGTGTCTAAAATGTATCCCAATGTGGGTCTTAATTGTGCTTAAGTAGGGTTGCAAAGTTATTTCCGGTAATTTACCAAAGTTACTGGAATCTTCTGTAATTTTGGTTATTAACAGATGGCAATCTATGGTAACTTTGGTAATTTATACTTGAATAACTTAATTTAAAAAAAAATCACATATAGTCCATGAGTTTGAGTTTCTAATGGATAGACCATATGGTTCAAGAGAAAATTGAATAATTAATTCTAAAACAATGGCATTATTTATAACTCTGCAACTCTTCAAACCATTAACTTTTTTTCAACTGCCACCAGTTTGGTGCCAAAACATTTACAACAAAGACATATACAGTAAAATAAACGAAAGTGTGTAAAAATATATATAAAGGAAGCAAGTCGGGAAGGAAGTTCAGGGAGTGAGTGTTTTAATAAATAAAATAAATAATGAACACGAAACGCAAACAACGCACCAACATGAAAACAGAATCAAGAACCAAGGGGAGTGACAGATATAGGGAAGATGATCAAGGAGGTAATGGAGTCCAGGTGAGTGTCATGAGGCGCAGGTGCGCGAGACGATGGTGACAGGTGTGCGGGATAATCAGCAGCCTGATGACCTAGAGGCCAGAGAGGGAGTATACGTGACAATACCCTTCCTTTGCAACCCTATGCGTAAGAATCATATTGTATCTTATATTTTGGATGTATGATCAACTTTGTAAATTATGCTGCATTAACAATATAAGTAAATTGTATACTTGACTGGAGGAAAATATCAAACGTCTATAATTTGGGTGGACTGTTTTGTAATGATGAACAAGCAACATTGCGGAAAGGCAATCATCCCACTATTCTATAGCCCTTCCTTGATGACTGAGTCATGCAACTTCTCACCTGTAAGCCATGACAAAAGCCACCATGCTTCTGTAGAGGTAAAGTGTGTGTCTCTCTGGGTCCCACAGGTTATGGTGTAACGTGATGAAAGGTAGGACGATGTCTTTGTACTCTCTCTGGATGTTGGTGAGGTCAGTGTCCACCGCCTCTGGGATCCCAGTCCACTTCGAGAGTCTATCCCTCTCATCCTTTGACCTACAAACCACATCCACAAAATACAACTCAGCCAAAATACCAGCAACTGGAATCACAGAGCGATCAGAGTATTTAAGTCTACTCAACTAAGAATATAAGATGTGCGTATGTACTGTATGTGTTTGACCTTACCAGAACATGGGGTGATCCAGAGCTGTGAAGTGAGGCCAGAGGGATAGGTAAGGCCTTCAGTGGGACTGGGGAAATGTGTACTCATACATCAAAGCCAGGAGGGGCACCCAGCCAGAAGTGCTCTCCAGAGATATTTACCTAGGGGGGCAGAGTACCAGATGTTTTCTTTGGGGGCCTCCGACCAGAGGTGTGTGTGTGTGTGTGTGTGTGTGTGTGTGTGTGTGTGTGTGTGTGTGTGTGTGTGTGTGTGTGATGCATTCTCACCTTCCAGCATTTGCCAGGACTTTGGTGGTGCAGAAGAGCCATTCTGGGTATAGTGAAGAGCAACTCCCCCCTCATCTATGTCCTACCAGCATGCCATACTCTGCTACTGTGTCCTCCTTGCTGATGTGAACACAACTGAATAAGCATGAACACAGAATGCACAGAAGTCAGCTGAGTTTCACCCCCAATACACCTAGGTCTGTGAAGTGGAGGGATTTTTACTTATTGTGGACAATGTCTTTATACTTTTTCTGGATATTGTGATTCCTTGCTGTTGAGTTTCTGCCCTTCACACCACTGCAGGAAGCTTTGGAGAGGGTCGCTGCCCTCTGTCTTCAGGAAACAAGGATCATCAGACCCCCATAACAACCAACAATGCAGGCTGGTTACGTAGGATTAAATATATTGACACGTTAAAAAAAAAAACAGCACTATCAAAGATTCTTATTAATCTAGCTAGTTACGGGTTATTAACTTGCTAGCTACATAGCATTCATAACTTGCAAGCTACATAGCATTCATAACTTGAAATCGTTTACCAAAGCACTAACGGTAGCTAGTCACATCATTGCCTGGAAACCCGACGTTGAATTGCATTGAATTCTATCAAATCATGACGTCAGTGATCTTCAGGTCGGAAAGTCGGAGCTCTAGAAAGATGCCAGAGTTTCCGACTTGGAATTCTGAGTTGGATGACCGTTCAAAACACGTTTTCCCAGTTGGAGCTCTCGTTTTTCCCCGAGTTCCAAGTTGTCTTGAGCGCACTGAAGTCGGAGATTTCTGAATTCCCAGTGGTTTTACATAATCAGAGGGGAAGAGAGATGGCCTACTCGGCGCAAAATCCCTCCAGCAGGTGGTGTTCTTTTGATGTTTTTCCAACCAAGCAATGAGTTTTTGTATGGAGGTAACGGAGAGAGTGTCGAATTAGGTCAGAAAAAAAGGAATGGCTCATTTTCTACGTGATGTTTATTTGATCGAATATAAGTTTCGTAATGCTTAAATTGATATGAGTGTACTGATATAAGTAGGCCATGTTACACGTGGACCATTTCAACAAACAGAAATGGTCCACCCACACACGAGGACAATTTAAATAAACTGAAATGATCCACCCACACAGACAGTGTGGTGAAGGCGCAACAGCGCCTCTTCAACTTCAGGAGGCTGAAAAAATGTGGCTTGTTCACCTAAAACCCTCACAAACTTTTACAGATGCACAATTGAGAGCATCCTGTCAGGCTGTATCACCGCCTGGTACTGCAACTGCACCGCACACAACCGCAAGGCTTTCTAGAGGGTGGTGCTATCAGCACAACGCATCACCGGATGCAAACTACCTGCCCTCCAAGACACCTACAGCACCCGATATCACAGGAAGGCCAAAAAGATAATCAAGGACAACACCAGCCACTGCCAGTTCACCCCCGCTACCATCCAGAAGGCGAGGCCAGTACAGGCGCATCAAAGCTGGGACCAAGAGACTGAAAAACAGCTTCTATCTCAAGGCCATCAGACTGCTAAACCACATCCGACCATTATCCGACCATTATGAGTACCTCTTCATGCCGTATGGGTTGAAGAATGCCCCAGCCGTCTTCCAATCCTTTGTAGACGAGATTCTTAGGGACCTGCACGGGCAGGGTGTGGTGGCTTATATCGATGACATTCTGATATATTCCGCCACATGTGCCGCGCATGTGTCTCTGGTGCGCAGAGTACTTGGGCGACTGTTGGAGCATGACCTATACGTCAAGGCTGAGAAATGCGTGTTCTCCCAACAGGCCGTCTCCTTCCTGAGGTATCGCATTTCCACATCAGGGTTGGTGATGGAGTGTGACCGCATTGGATCCGTGCGTAATTGGCCGACTCCCACCACGGTAAAGGAGGTGCAGCGGTTTTTAAGGTTTGCCAATTACTGCCGGAGGTTTATCCGGGGTTTTGGGCAGGTGGCTGCTCCCATTACTTCACTGCTGAAGGGGGGACCGGTGCGTCTGCGGTGGTCGGCTGAGGTCGGAACAGAGCGTTTTGTCGCTTGAGGACTCTGTTTACCGAGGCTCCCGTGTTGGCTCATCCAGATCCCTCTTTGGCATTCATAGTGGAGGTGGACGCATCCGAGGCTGGGATTGGAGCCGTGCTCTCACATGGCTCGGGCGCGCCACTGAAGCTCCGCCCCTGTGCTTTCTTTTCGAGGAAGCTCAGCCCGGCGGAGAGAAACTATGACGTGTGGGACCGGGAGTTGCTGGCTGTCGTAAAAGCTCTGATGGTGTGGAGACATTGGGGGGGCTCAACACCCTTTCCTCATCTGGACTGACCACCGTAATCTGGAGTACATCCGGGCGGCGAGGAGACTGAACCCTCGCCAGGAAAGGTGGGCCATGTTTTTCACCCGATTCAGATTTACGATATCGTATAGACCAGGTTCCCAGAATGCTAAGGCAGACGCACTGTCCCGTCTGTATGATACAGAGGAGCAGTCCATCGATCCCACCCCCATACTTCCGGCCTCTTGTCTGGTGGCACCGGTGGTGTGGGAGGTGGACGCGGACATCGAGCAGGCATCTCGGTCAGAGCCTACTCCACCTCAGTGCCCAGAACTCACTCCACCACTCCTCAACTAACCTTTCGCCTTTTCAGTGCGTGTTGGGGTATCAGCCCGTCCTGGTACCGTGGCATCCGAGCCAGACCGAGGCTCCTGTGGTGGAGGAATGGGTGAAGCGCTCGAGGGAGACCTGGGAGGCCATCCACGGGCACCTGAAACGGGCCGAAGGGCGGCAGAATGCGAGCGCTGACCGCCACCGCAGTGAGGCCCCGGTGTTTGCACCGGGGGACCGGGTCTGACTCTCGACCCGAAACCTGCCCCTCCGCCTGCCCTGCCGGAAGCTGGGTCCGCGGTTTGTGGGGCCATTTAAAGTCCTGAGGAGAATAAACGAGGTGTGTTATAAGTTACAGCTCCCCCTTATTACCGTATTAACCCCTCGTTTCATGTGTCTCTCCTCAGGCCGGTGGTAGCTGGTCCGCTTCAAGAAGCTGAGGTGCGGGAGGTCCCTCCGCCCCGCCCCCCCTGGACATCGAGGGGGGCCCGGCGTACGCAGTGCGATCCATACTCGATTCCAGGCGTCGGGTGAGGGGCCTGCAGTACCTCGTGGATTGGGAGGGGTACGGACCGGAGGAGAGATGCTGGGTGCAGGTGAAGGACGTCTTGGACCCATCTCTGCTGAGTGAGTTTTACCGCCTCCATCCGGATCGCCCTGCGTATCGTCCTCCGGGTCGTACTCGAGGCCGGCTTCGGCGCGCGGGAGCCGCGCGTCAGGGGGGGTACTGTCACAACTTCCACCGAAGGTGTCTCCTCTCCCTGTTCGGGCGGTGCTCGGCGGTCGTCGTCGCCGGCCTACTAGCTGCCACCGATCTATTTTTCCTTTTAGTTTGTGTCTGTCTGTTTTGTTTACACTTGTGTCCTATTAGTTAATTTCGGTGGGTTTATTAACCTCTGCTGCCTGCTAGTCTTTGCAGGATTATTTGCTGTTGTTACTTTGTTAGGGGTGCGTATTTGCACCACAGGGTTTTCTTTCTCACGGTAGTTGTACCGTTTTGGAATGTGTTTAGGAGTAGAGGTTTCTCCTCCGTGTGTTGCGTTTATTTCCCTGTGTGTGGCGACTTCGTTTGGGTGTGTTCCCCCCTGTTGTTGTTGAGTTGGGACTTCTAAATAAACGATTGTGCCACTGGGACTTCCTTGCTCTCCTGCTCCTGATTCCTGCACCTCCCTCCTCTTAGGAGGCACGTAACATTATCTGTGTGCTTTCCCCATGCTTGCAAGTAGTTCACAGCCATAGTGAAGAATGATTGGGATGTTTTGAGAAAGCTCTCTTTAGACATGGCTCCATTTTCCTCTAGCTCTTCAGAAGTCATCTGACCAAAACTGGAATGAAGTTGTCATCACGTCTTGCAGTCAATTTTGCCTCACCGTTTCTCAGAATTGCAGCTGACTCCACAGCACAGCGGTCCTGGCCTTCAAGTATCTTGATCGTGTCACTGAATACGGTCAAGTTTCCAAGGACAAAGGCCAGCCAAAGTTCAGTCAGTGGATCTTTGAACTTTGTTCACAGGACAACATCAGAAAGAAAAAAATATTTCAATGGCACATACCTTTTCAGCACTCTTTCTAGAGCAGGGAACATGGACAGCCAGTGAACATTGCTGTGTCCTAAAATGTTATGGTAGTCCTGGCCAACAAACTCACAAAAGCTCTTCAGTCTTTCTACTCTGACGATAAAAATATAAAAATATCTTTGTGAGCAGGTACTCAACATCATGGGGAATCATATCCAAAGCTGTTCTGGCCATGTTATGAATGATGTGTGCAGGACAACCTAAGCCAATCACCTCCCGCTGCAGAGCATATTAAACTTTGGTATGGACATTGACCCTCCCCAGCCTATTCAGTCCTCCAAAGTTGGTATTTGTGTTGTCGGCAGAGAATGTTTTCCAGGTTACATTTTTGGATGACCACCAGGACCTCAGCTGCAATTTCCTCTGCTGTTTCTCCTTTCAATTCAACCAAATCAAGCAGTTTTGTTTCCACAGATTTGCTGCCATCATATATCTTACAATATCTGACTACTTTTGGCAGCAGCTTTACATGTCCATGATTGACGCATCAATGGACAGGGACACAAATTCAACCTGGTCTAGGTCCGGTGTTACCAGAGTAGTTGCCCATGTTGCTAACACGTTACTCACTATGGCGTAACTATGATTGTGTCACATAGTGTGGTATGCAAAGACACCCTCCTGCACAGCTAAATCATATTCTTCTTGGGAAAGCTCTACCTTCTTGAAGAATGTGGTGACAGAGGGCATACCAACACGGGCAATCAGAGAGGCTTTATGCTTTTTCGCCTGTTGATGTTCTACCCCTGCCGTTCTTCCTCCGCTGCCAATTGAAAAAGAGGAATTACAGGGTGCAGTGAGGAATGCCACTAGATTGTAGCTTGTGCTAGCCTTGCCCAAATCTCAATCTTATCAAAGTTGGTGTGAAACTGTTATAACATGTGTTCTCTCTCTTCCCCGTGAAAGTCAATATGGTTTCTAGGTGGTATGGAACATGTGAGTGACCATTGTTACAGATGAGGGATTGTTGGAAACTGACATTTTTTGTAACTAACTAATTGACTTGAGCAAGTTTTTTGTATGTTTATAACAATATAAGTTGACCAATTAATGTGTTATGGGTTAGATGGAATGATTTATGAGCAAGAGTAAATGTGGCCGGAGGCAAAGTACAGAGGGGGCCTGTCTCTGAGACAGAATGTTTCTATAAGGGTGAGGTAAGTCCCGAGCCAAAGGAACCAACGCAGGCCCGGAGTAGTGGCCTAGAAGATGATAATCGTAGAAGCAGTCCTGAACCAAAGGGACAAACGCAGGCCTGGAGTGGCCCAGAAGTTAAGGTGGTGAACTTCACTATACCATTGGCAGGAAAAATGCCTTTTAAGACTATGATCAACAATGTATTATGAATCTTAATGGACCAAATGCTTGCTCTGTTGGGTTTGTGGTGACAGCTATGAGAACTGTTCCAAATGATGAGAAGATCTGAATGCTCTGTTTAAGAGACTACAAACCTCCTGGAATGAGAAGAAATAAGAGGTCTCTAGCTGATATCACTTACACTTAGGCACATACCTCCAGGTACTTTGGTGTGTTTTTCCCTGGGTATGTAGTTGCATGTGCCCTAGACCTAATTCGTGACGTAGAGAAAATTGGCAATGCTACTTGAAATGGCTATCTTTTTGCAGGTCAAGGGGGCACTTGTGCAATCATTGGCGATGAATGTTGTACTTTTGTCCCAGATCACTCTTCTAATATGACTGATCTCGCCGAATACATTGCCACTGCAACTTGGTTGGAATCCCTGGAAGTTGGCGATCCCAAATTGCCAAATGGGCTGCAGCATGTGTTTTTTGCTTAGTTTGCCTAATTGTGTTATTAACATGCTGTGTATGTGTATTTTTTATAAATTCACTCCCGTCAATAGAAGTATAACCTTTATTATGATGATAGTATTACCATACTAATTCGATTGTATAACCCAGAATGAAGGGTTTGAAGGTGTTGGTCTCATTAAATTTAGGGAGTAGAGAATGTGGAGGAAAATGGATAGTCTGGAGACAGCCTTGAACTGTATATCTTGTCTCCATAAAATCATGAGTTCCTGTAGGTGCTGGGTAGAGGTATTAGGGGGAGACGCTCCCTCCTCAGACCTTTTGGAAGAACCCCCAGAATATGTTCTATAAGTTAAGATAGGAGACGGTGCTAGACACATGCAGGAACCAAACCTATGAACCATGCCTATGTAGCTTGTCTGTGTAAGCAGTATATAAGAGAACTAACGGGACTGCCCATAGAAGCTCACTTCAGACCGGTACTTTATGCATCTAAATTTGACTGTGACCTCTCCAGCTTGCTGTTAATAAAGAATGATTCATTTAAGATTGACTTCTGCTGTCCCTGGTGGTAATTTCCACAACATTAGTATGGCTGAGCGATTGGTATATAGTATTTTAATCATATTAATTAAATTGGAGCCGAATCCCATATGTTCAGAAACCGACCAAAGATATGACCATTCTAGTCTATCAAAAGCTTTTTCTGCATCAAGATGTATAACTGCCCAAGGAGCTTTGGTTTCTGATGAAGCATGTAAGATATAATAGACAACGGAGGTTATCTGAGAATAATTGTTTTTTTAACAAACCCGAGACGGTACGACAGAATTTTTGAAAATAGGTTAATATCTGTGAGAGCACTGGGTGGCGTCCTTAACTTTCTTTACATAAAAGCAAATGCCACCTTTCCAACAAGTCAGTTCATCAACTTTCTGCCCTGCTAGAGCTGCCCTGGTCAACTGGAAGTGCTGTTATTGTGAAGTGGAAATGTCTAGGTTTAACAACGGCTCAGCCGAGAAGTGGTAGTCTACATAAGCTCACAGATTGGGACCACCGAGTGCTGTAGCGCGTAAAAATCATCTGTCCTTGGTTGCAACACTCATTGTCAAGTTCCAAACTGCCTATGGAAGTAACATCAGCACAAGAACTGTTCGTCGGGAGTTTCATGAAATAGGTTTCCATGGAAATGGCACACAAGCTTAAAATCACCATGCACAATGCCAAGCATCGTCTGGAGTGGTGTAAAGCTCGCCACCATTGGACTCTGGTGCAGTGGAAATGCGTTCTCTGGAGTGATGAATCACACTTCACCATCTGGCAGTCCGACGGACGAATCTGGGTTTTGCGGATGCCAGGAGAACGCTACCTGCCCCAATGCATAGTGCCAACTGTAAAGTTTGGTGGAGGAGCAATAATGGTCTGGGGCTGTTTTCATGGTTCGTGCTAGGCTCCTTAGTTCCAGCTAAGGGAAATTTTAACGCTACAGCATACAATGACATTCTAGACGATTCTGTGCTTCCAACTTTGTGGCAACAGTTTGGGGGCAACAGTTTGGGGAAGGCCCTTTCCTGTTTCAGCATGACAATGCCCCCATGCACAAAGCGAGGTCCATACAGAAATGGTTTGTCGAGATCGGTGTGGAAGAACTTGACTGGCCTGCACAGAGCCCTGACCTCAACCCCATCGAACACCTTTGGGATGAATTGGAACACCGACTGCGAGCCAGGCCTAATCTCCCAACATAAGTGCCTGTCCTCACTAATGCTCTAATGCTTCTCAATGGATACAAAGCCACACAGCAATGTTCCAACATCTAGTGGAAAGCCTTCCCAGAAGAGTGGAGGCTGTTATAGCAGCAAAGTGGGGACCAACTCCATATTAATGCCCATGATTTTGGAATGAGATGTTCGATGAGCAAGTGTCCACATACTTTTGTTTATGTTGTGTGTGTGTATATTTACATTTACATTTAAGTCATTTAGCAGACGCTCTTATCCAGAGCGACTTACAAATTGGAAAGTTCATACATATTCATCCTGGTCCCCCCGTGGGGAATGAACCCACAACCCTGGCGTTGCAAGCGCCATGCTCTACCAACTGAGCCACACGGGACCACAAATATAAAACAAATGATTACTACAAGTTTAGATAGCTGACTAGACTAACTATCAGTCTAAAAATTGACATGGCTAATTGTCAGCTAATTGAGTGACTGACATAACGAGAGAAACTGTTGATTCACAACCAAATTTCGAAATTGCACCTGGTGTATTCTACTATTCTTACTCTCAATATTAAGTTGAGAGGGGCCCTAAGTAACCGCTTATGTGGCTTATGCCTGGAGCTGGCCCTGACTACCTAGCATGCTATTTTGTTGATAGTAACCACATGACAAGCCACGCTGGACAAAGCTAGCATGGCTAGGTTAGCATTGCTAGTTAGTGAATGTTGGCCGTGACTCATCCTTTTCTTGTGTTTGTGGCAAGCATAAATTACAGGGGGAAAAAACACTTTAAAAACTTGCTTGCGTTGCTTGCGATTTCCTCGTATGAGGTGACCTCACATACTTTGGCCGAGATGTCTCATTGGCTAAGTTGGCCAATCAGCTGTTTACCGGTATTTGCCAACACCATTTTGTTGTTTGCGTACAGCCGCACCATTCAAACACAGAAAAGTTGCTTTTTAACATAATAAATGTTTTAACATTTGGAAGGAAGACAAGTTTACTCATATTGTAATTAATTATATGTAATATTTCATAAAAATCTGGAAACAGTTAACAGCTACTTTAAGCTACCTAAACTCCCATGAAAAAAACAAAACAACAAAGTCCATTGGTTTACTAGGAACTCGGATCTTCTTACGCTCAGTGACCATGTCAATGGCAATCTGTTTACTGGATTCTACAAGTTAAGACAGGAATCCATACTTTGGTTTTGTGTACCTGGCCACTGTCTCCAAATGCTCAGTTTGGATTGGATTTGTACCACATGTGCAAAAATGTTTACTTTTGGAGACAGTGGCCAGATAAACAAAACCAAAGCATGGATTGCTATCTTACCTTGTCCATAGACTAATTACAGGGTAAGGAAACCATTATGTAATTTGGGTGAAGTATCCCTTTAAGTCAAGGTCTGACTAACATGAAGTGATAAACCTATTAAATTGGTATAATACCATAGCCCAGGGTCCATCACCCTTTGATGAAGTAATGACAAAGTTTGCAACAAATAATGCAACTCAAATCAAATACTATTAGTCACATGCGCCGAATACAACAGGTGTAGACCTTAGAGTGAAATGCTTACTCACAAGCCCTTAACCAACAATGCAGTTAAAAAAAATACGAATAAGAATAAGAAATAAAAGGAACAAGTAATTAAAGAGCAGAAGTAAAATAACAATAGCGAGACTATATACAGGGGGTACCGGTACAGAGTCAATGTGCGGGAGCACCGGTTAGTCGAGGTAATTGAGGTAATATGTACATGTAGGTAGAGTTATTAAAGTGACTATGCATAGACAATAACAGAGAGTAGCAGTGGCGTAAAAGAGGGGGGGCAATGCAAATAGTCTGGGTAGCCATCTGATTAGATGTTCAGGAGTCTTATGGCTTGGGGGTAGAAGCTGTTTAGAAGCCTCTTGGACCTAGACTTGGCGCTCCGGTACCGCTTGCCATGCGATAGCAGAGAGAACAGTTTATGACTAGGATAGCTGGAGTTTGACAATTTTTAGGGCCTTCCTCTGACACCGCCTGGTATAGAGGTCCTGGATGGCAGGAAGCTTGGCCCCAGTGATGTACTGGGCCGTACGCACTACCCTCTGTAGTGCGTTGCGGTCTGAGGCCTAGCAGTTGCCATACCAGGCAGTGACTGTAGAACCTTTTGAGGATCTGAGGACCCATGCCAAATCTTTTCAGTCTCCTGAGGGGGAATAGGTTTTGTTGTGTCCTCTTCACAATTGTCTTGGTGTGCTTGGACCATGTTAGTTTGTTGGTGATGTGGACACCAAGAACTCAAAGCTCTCAACCTGCTCCACTACAGCCCCGTCGATGAGAATAGGGGCGTGCTCGGTCCTCCTTTTCCTGTAGTCCAGAATCATCTCCTTTGTCTTGATCACATTGAGGGAGAGGTTGTTGTCCTGGCACCAAACGACCAGGTCTCTGACCTCCTCCCTATAGCATGCGTCGTCGCTGTCGGTGATCAGGCTTACCATTGTTGTGTCATTGGCAAACTTAATGATGGTGTTGGAGTCGTACCTGGCCGTGCAGTCATGAGTGAACAGGGAATACAAGAGGGGACTGAGCATGCACCCCTGAGGGGCCCCTGTGTTGAGGATCAGCGGATGTGTTGTCACCTACTAGCTACTAGCTTTTAGCTCAGTGCTGATGTTGGCTGTAATCCATGGCTTCTGGTTCGGGTATGTACGGTCACTGTGGGGAAAACGTCATCGATGCACTTATTGATGAAGCCAATGACTGATGTGTTGTACTCCTCAATGCCATCGGAAGAATCCCGGAACATTTTCCAGTCTGAGCTAGCAAAAGAGTCCTGTAGCTTAGCATCTGCTTCATCTGACCACTTTTTTATTGACCGAGTCACTGGTACTTCCTGCTTTAATTTTTGCTTGTAAGTAGGAATCAGGAGGATAGAATTATGGTCAGATTTGCCAAATGGAGGGCGAGGGAGAGCTTTGTACGCATCTCTGTGTGTGGATGTCACGACTTCCGCCGAGGTCGGTCCCTCTCCTTGTTCGGGTGGCGTTCGGCGGTCGACGTCACCGGTCTTCTAGCCATCGCCGATCCACCTTTCATTTTCCATTTGTTTTGTCTTGTTTTCCCGCACACCTGGTTTGCATTCCCTCATTACTCGTCTTGCATATAACCCTCTGTTTCCCCCCATGTCTGTGTGTGGAATTATGTGTAAATGTACGTGTACTCCAGGCTGGTTTGCGCCGGGTTATTGTAACCCGTGTGTGTTTAGTTTTCTGAGTGCCGTGTTTTGTTCGCCTCAATAAAGGGCTCCGTTTGCTACACATTTCTGCTCTCCTGAGCCGAACTTCCCTGCAGCCAGTTACACGCTCCTTTACAGTGGAGTAAAGGTGATCTATTTTTTCTCATTCTATGTATCTTATTTATTTGAATTCATTAGATTTGTTTACTGTTATTGTATTTTAATTTGTCTCATTTAGAAAACGTAGGACTATTGCATTTTCACACCTTTTTATTTTATTTGTTAAGCACTTTGAAATGCATTTCCTGTAAGAAATGTGCTCTATAAATAGTTTTATTAAATTTGTATCTTCACAAATTGATTCTAATTAAATAGCAGCCATTTTGATCCAGTTTTGAATTAAAGGCATAACTTGGTCCTTGTCACACATTTACACATTTTCAACTGTATTAAGGTTTCAACACCTATCGTCATGCACAGAAGAACAACGTCTGGATATTGTCATGGTCTAAATTACTTTCAACATTGTCATTATGTTAATATTTACAGGTCTGATAAAAAAAATTTATCAGGCTTATTGGCAGCTACAGTTAAAGTCGGAAGTTTACATACACTTAGGTTGGAGTCATTAAAACTCGTTTTTCAACCACTCCACAAATTTCTTGTTAACCAACTATAGTTTTGGCAAGTCGGTTAGGACATCTATTTTGTGCATGACACAAGTAGTTTTTCCAACAATTGTTTACAGACAGATTATTTCACTTATAATTCACTGTATCACAATTCCAGTGGGTCAGAAGTTTACATACACTAAGTTGACTGTGCCTTTTAAACAGCTTGGAACATTCCAGAAAATGATGTCATGGCTTTAGAAGCTTCTGATAGGCTAATTGACATAATTTGTGTCAATTGGAGGTGTAACTGTAAATGTATTTCAAGGCCGACCTTCAAACTCAGTGCCTCTTTGCTTGACATCATGGGAAAATCAAAAGAAATCAGCCAAGACCTCAGAATATAAATTGTAGACCTCCACAAGTCTGGTTCATCCTTGGGAGCAATTTCCAAACGCCTGAAGGTACCACGTTCATCTGTACAAACAATAATACGCAAGTATAAACACCATAGAACCACGCAGCCATTATACCGCTCAGGAAGGAGACATGTTCTGTCTCCTAGAGATGAACGTACTTTGGTGCGAAAAGTGCAAATCAATCCCAGAGCAACAGCAAAGGACCTTGTGAAGATCCTGGAGGAAACGGGTACAAAAGTATCTATATCCACAGTAAAACGAGTCCTATATCGACATAACCTGAAAGGCCGCTCAGCAAGGAAGAAGCCACTCCTCCAAAACCGCCAGACTACGGTTTGCATCTGCACATGGGCAAAAATATCGTACTTTTTGGAGAAATGTTCTCTGGTCTGATGAAACAAAAAAAGGACAACAAAGTCATGGTATTGGAGTGGCCATCACAAAGCCCTGACCTCAATCCTATAGAAAATGTGTGGGCAGAACTGAAAAAGCGTGTGCGAGCAAGGCCTACAAACCTGACTCAGTTACACCAGCTCTGTCAGGAGGAATGGGCCAAAATTCACCCAACATATTGTGGGAAGCCTGTGGAAGGATATCTGAAATGTTTAACCCAAGTTAAACAATTGAAAGGCAATGCTACCAAATACTAATTGAGTGTATGTAATCTTCTGAATGTGATGATAGAAATAAAAGCTGAAATAAATCATTCTCTCTACTATTATTCTGACATTTCACATTCTTAAAATAAAGTGATCCTAACTGACCTAAAACAGTGCATTTTTACTAGGATTAAATGTCAGGAATTGTGAAAAACTGAGTTTAAATGTACTTGGCTAAGGTGTATGTAAACTGACGACTTTAACTGTATGAGTAAAAGCAAGTTTAATAATTTTTATTTTACCTTTATTTAACTAGGCAAGTTGTACCATTATAAACTGTCTATGAACTATGTGAAAGGTGCTGTGTTGATAAAGTACACTGCAGTAAAATATCTCACATTACATTTTTTATTTAGAATTCATCAAGTCACAGATTCCCACAATAAGTTTTGAAAGTACTATCCCATAAAACTGGTACTGAATGCCTATTAGTATACCTTTATTTCAACAAGGAACACAGACTGAGACCAAAGTCTCTTTTACAGCTGAGCCCTGCGTACATATGTTTACACATACAGTTCAGGTACAATGATTAAGAAATTACACAAGACAAACAAAACGATCACAGATAACACAAAAAAAATACAGCAGCAGATTATTACATTTACACACAGGTTATTCCCCAAACAGAACAAGAACTTGCATTACCTGAAACAGTTACAAGCAATACAAAAATAAAAATCCTCTAATAAACGTTTAAAATGGGCAAGGGGGACAAGAGTCTCAAGTTTAAGTTTAGTCTGCAGGCTATTCCATAGACAAGGAGCGTAACAGGAAAAGGCAGCCATAGCCAACTCTGTGGAAATCGCATGGGCCTCAAGTGTAATCCATGCTTGAGACCTGGTTTTAGGAATTCTAATTCTAATATTGATGAGTGATGATAAGAAGGTAGTTTATTCAGAAGTGCTTTATAGACAAACACTATGTGCATGTTGTTCTCGTCTCATGGACAGCGAAGTCCAACCCACATTATGATATAAAACACAGTGGTGAGTTCTGTAGCTAACACCCGTAATAAACCTAAGTGCGCAATGATAAGTAGCATCCAGCGATGTAAGTGTTGATGCTGTAGCATGCATGTTGATAATATCCCCATAATCTATAACAAACATAAAAGTAGCTTGCACAATTTGTCTTCTATTTGTAGAGGACAAACATGTCCTGTTTCTATAGAGGAAGCCTAGCTAGATTTTTAGCCGTTTACAAAGTTCGTCAATATGCATTTTAAAAGACAGTTTATCATCCAACCATATCCCTAAGTATTTATATGCAGAGACCCTATTAATTCAGGAACCATTTAAGCTCGTAAGTGCAAGTGTATTTTCAAACAACTTTTTGAACCTATTAAAAATCATAAAATGTGTTTTCTTTGCATTTAAAACAAGTTTCAGCTGTATAAAAGACCCTTGTAATATCTTAAAATCTGTCTCCAATAGTGATAATGTTTGGTCAGCCGTTGAAGCGATAGAGTACATGACAGTGTCATCAGCATATAAATGAATTTGACCCTTTCTTATCTCATCACCGATATTGTTTATGTAGAGAGTGAACACTAACATCAGAGATCCCCCATCAATGGTGTGTGTAATGAGTCCTATATTACATATTCACATAAGCAAATTGTGACAAATTAAAAACAAATGTGTTAAGCACAAATACATATAGATAGTTGAATTAAGTAGAATAATTACAATATTACATATTATATTACACCAATCCTATTTGATCTCTGTCTAGAATAGCTTCCTCCTAACTAGTTCCCTCTCAGTCTTACACCCAGTCTGTAGGGTTTGGGGGACAGGGTTACACCAAACACAGGGGTGTAGTCAGGTTCCCCTGCATCCTCAGGCCAGACAAACTTGAAGCGTCGCAGCAGAGTGACCATGATCAAGAAGAGCTCCATGCGAGCGAGTCCTTCTCCAAGACACATTCGCGGCCCTGCAACAGCAACAAACGGTATGAGCCCTTTATGTATTATGATGTCAACAACATCAGTGATGCACTTTGTTTTGCTCTATCCCTCACCTGCAGAGAACGGCATAAAGGCCTCAGGCTTCTCAAACTCGCCCTGCTCGTTCAGGAAGTTTAAGGGGTTGAACTCATGGGGGAACTTCCACTGACCCTCTTCAGACAGCACAGAGGTGAGGTTTGGAATGATCAAAGTGCCCTGCAAGTAAGACATGGAGAGAGAGGATGAGACATATCCAAGTGGACAAGAAATAAGGAACATTATGTTAGAGATTTTGAAATGAGAAGACAAGACATTTTAGATGTATTGCTGCTTCTCACCTTCGGGATACTGTAGCCCATCACCTCAGTATCTCTGGTGGTGCTATGAAACACACTGAGGGGGACAGTACTGGCGATGCGCTGACTCTCGTGGGTCACTGCCTGAGTGTAAGGCATCCGGTGTCTGTCATCAAAAGATGCGTGTTCTTTCCCCTCCAGAACAGTGTCAATTTCCTGCTGACACCTCTCTGAGAAGACCAAAGGGAAGGATTTTGTCAAAAAAATCTAAATGCTAATCAAAATTGCTTGACACCTTTTTTTTTAGGCATAATCTACAACTACTACAACTGTATTAGTAGAAAGACACTTTCTGAATGTCAGTATTAGAAGATAAAGCAAACAGACCCTGAATCTCTGGATGGGTCATGAGGTAGAGGAAAGCAGTGAGCAGTGTGTTGGAGGTGGTGTCTGTTCCAGCAAAGTGCAAGTCCAGGACGTACATTATGAGTTGGGCCTCTGAAAAAGAAGATCCATCATCTCCTCTCTGGTGGGGAGAGTACAGCAGTGTCAGACGAAAACTGTGATGATTTTGAAGGCACTGTACAACCTAGCCATAATGATAGATGTGGTCAAACCCTCTTATATAAGCACTTAACCTCCCATAAACAAAATGAACACACTTTGTCTAGTTCATCCAGGTAGCAGTCAATGAAGTCCCTTGGCGCACCAGGAATCCTGGTTTCCTTATGCTGAGTGACGAGTCCAAGAGACATCTGTTTGCAACAAATTGCATTTTGAAAGGCCTTCTGGAATGGCAAGGGAAGGTGTCGGAGCATGGGCACTGTGTCGTAAAGCTGTGGAGAAAGACCAAGTAATGAGTCAGAACTACTATTGCACCAACCATTAACTATGCTTCCATTAACTTTTCCAGTGATTTTTTTTGTCGACATTTAGTACGTGTGCATAAAAAAATGGATGTGACAATTGCCTGCTAGGGTGCGTTTCCATTTAACTATCTTGTGTCGATGAAAACTGCTGGACGCAATGACGTCACATTATTATTATTTTTTAACAATTAAAATACATACATACATACATATACACTGCTCAAAAAAATAAAGGGAACACTTAAACAACACAATGTAACTCCAAGTCAATCACACTTCTGTGAAATCAAACTGTCCACTTAGGAAGCAACACTGGTTGACAATAAATTTCACATGCTGTTGTGTAAATGGAATAGACAACAGGTGGAAATTATAGGCAATTAGCAAGACACCCCCAATAAAGGAGTGGTTCTGCAGGTGGTGACCACAGACCACTTTTCAGTTCCTATGCTTCCTGGCTGATGTTTTGGTCACTTTTGAATGCTGGCGGTGCTTTCACTCTAGTGGTAGCATGAGACGGAGTCTACAACCCACACAAGTGGCTCAGGTAGTGCAGCTCATCCAGGATGGCACATCAATGCGAGCTGTGGCAAGAATGTTTGCTGTGTCTGTCAGCGTAGTGTTCAGAGCATGGAGGCGCTACCAGGAGACAGGCCAGTACATCAGGAGATGTGGAGGAGGCCGTAGGAGGGCAACAACCCAGCAGCAGGACCGCTACCTCCGCCTTTGTGCAAGAAGGAGCAGGAGGAGCACTGCCAGAGCCCTGCAAAATGACCTCCAGCAGGCCACAAATGTGCATGTGTCTGCTCAAACGGTCAGAAACAGACTCCATGAGGGTGGTATGAGGGCCCGACGTCCACAGGTGGGGGTTGTGCTTACAGCCCAACACCGTGCAGGACGTTTGGCATTTGCCAGAGAACACCAAGATTGGCAAATTCGCCACTGGCGCCCTGTGCTCTTCACAGATGAAAGCAGGTTCACACTGAGCACATGTGACAGACGTGACAGTCTGGAGACGCCGTGGAGAACGTTCTGCTGCCTGCAACATCCTCCAGCATGACCGGTTTGGCGGTGGGTCAGTCATGGTGTGGGGTGGCATTTCTTTGGGGGGCCGCACAGCCCTCCATGGGCTCGCCAGAGGTAGCCTGACTGCCATTAGGTACCGAGATGAGATCCTCAGACCCCTTGTGAGACCATATGCTGGTGCGGTTGGCCCTGGGTTCATCCTAATGCAAGACAATGCTAGACTTCATGTGGCTGGAGTGTGTCAGCAGTTCCTGCAAGAGGAAGGCATTGATGCTATGGACTGGCCCGCCCGTTCCCCAGACCTGAATCCAATTGAGCACATCTGGGACATCATGTCTCGCTCCATCCACCAACGCCACGTTGCACCACAGACTGTCCAGGAGTTGGCGGATGCTTTAGTCCAGGTCTGGGAGGAGATCCCTCAGGAGACCATCCGCCAACTCATTAGGAGCATGCCCAGGCGTTGTAGGGAGGTCATACAGGCACGTGGAGGCCACACACACTACTGAGCCTCATTTTGACTTGTTTTAAGGACATTACATCAAAGTTGGATCAGCCTGTAGTGTGGTTTTCCACTTTAATTTTGAGTGTGACTCCAAATCCAGACCTCCATGGGTTGATAAATTTGATTTCCATTGATAATTTTTGTGTGATTTTGTTGTCAGCACATTCAACTATGTAAAGAAAAAAGTATTTCATAAGAATAGTTCATTCATTCAGATCTAGGATGTGTTATTTTAGTGTTCCCTTTATTTTTTTGAGCAGTGTATATATATTGAAGTCAGAAGTTAACATCTTAGCCAAACACATTTAAACTCAGTTTTTCACAATTCCTGACATTTAATCCCAGTAAAAATCTCTTGTTTTAGGTCAGTTAGGATCACCACTTTATTTTAAGAATGTGAAATGTCAGAATAATAGTAGAGAATGATTTATTTCAGCTTTTATTTCTTTCATCACATTCCCAGTGGGTCAGAAGTTTACATACACTCAATTAGTATTTGGTAGCATTGCCTTTAAATTGTTTAACTTGGGTCAAACGTTTCGGGTAGCCTTCCTCAAGCTTCCCACAATATGTTGGGTGGATTTTGGCTCATTCCTCCTGACAGAGCTGGTGTAATGGAGTCAGGTTTGTAGGCCTAATTGCTCACACACGCTTTTTCAGTTCTGCCCACAAATTTTCTATGGGATTGAGGTCAAGGCTTTGTGATGGCCACTCCAATACCTTGACTTTGTTGTCCTTAAGCCATTTTGCCACAACTTTGGAAGTATGCTTGGGGTCATTGTCCATTTGGAAGACCCATTTGGGACCAAGCTTTAACTTCCTGACTGATGTCTTGATATGTTGCTTCAATATATCCACATAATATTAATTCCTCATGATGCCATCTATTTTGTGAAGTGCACCAGTCCCTCCTGCAGCAAAGGACCCCAACAACATGATGCTGCCACCTCCATGCTTCACAGTTGGGATGGTGTTCTTCGACTTGCAAGCCTCCCCCTTTTCCCTCCAGACATAGCGATGTTCATTATGGCCAAACAGTTCTATTTTTGTTTCATCAGACCAGAGGACATTTCTCCAAAAAGTATGATCTTTGTCCCCATGTGAACCGTAGTCTGGCTTTTTTAATGGCGGTTTAGGAGCAGGTGCTTCTTCCTTGCTGAGCGGCCTTTCAGGTTATGTTGATATATTACTCGTTTTACTGTGGATATAGATACTTTTGTACCTGTTTCCTCCAGCATCTTCACAAAGTCCTTTGCTGTTGTTCTGGGATTGATTTGCACTTTTCGCATCAAAGTACCTTCATCTCTAGGAGACAGAACGCGTCTCCTTCCTGAGCGGTATGATGGCTGCGTGGTTCTATGGTGTTTATACGTGCATACTATTGTTTGTACAGACGAACGTGGTACCTTCAGGCATTTGGAAATTTCTCCCAAGGATGAACCAGACTTGTGGAGGTCTACAGTTTTTATTCTGAGGTCTTGGCTGATTTCTTTTGATTTTCCCATGATGTCAAGCAAAGAGGCACTGAGTTTGAAGGTAGGCCTTGAAATACATCCACAGGTACACCTACAATTGACTCAAATGATGTCAATTAGCCTATCAGAAGCTTCTAAAGCCATGACATAATTTTCTGGAATTTTCCAAGCTGTTTAAAGGCACAGTCAACTTAGTGTATGTAAACTTCTGACCCACTGGAATTGTGATACAGTGAATTATAAGTGAAATGATCTGTCTGTAAACAATTGTTGGAAAAATTACTTGTGTCATGCACAAAGTAGATGTGCTAACCGACTTGACAAAACTATAATTTGTTAACAAGAAATTTGTGGAGTGGTTGAAAAACGAGTTTTAATGACACCAACCTAAGTGTACGTAAACTTCCAACTTCATCTGTACACACACACACACACACACACACACACACACACACACACACACACACACACACACACACACACACACACACACACACACACACACACACACACACACACACACACACACACACACACACACACACACACAGTAACTAATACAAATATAGTGCTTGAAGTTCCATTACCCAGTTAGGCAAATTGCACATTAATAAATTGCCAATAGCCCGTAAGACCTCCCACCTATCTATTTCATGTCTCAGTTAGCCCATGAAAGCCAGCATGTATAATAATTGTCATGTGCCAACTTATTGCCACGGTCCGTGCCATGGTGAAACTTGCACTCCTGTAGATCTGAAATAATTGGATGGTGAATCTTGCCAGCCAACCAGAAAAGCAAGGCGAAGCAATTGAGACATTATTGAAAGAAAAGCTATTCGTATAGTAGAAAACATTGATTTCGCAAGGTGTAGGCATTTAGAATGAAATGTGGAGTGGAGCTTTAGTTACGCGGTGACAGCAGCGTGTGCCCCGTGTTCCCTTCAAAATGATTTGGCAATCAATTATTAGAAAAACACAATTTCCATCATCATTTGTTGCAATAAATAAAGTTAGACAAAATAAAAATCTGTCGAATGGTAAAAAATTGATATTTTTTGTTGAGACATTATTTTTTTTGTTGATAAACCTGGGTCAATAGAAGAAACCTGCGTAATGATCTACCATCCATATCTGCTTTCAAACCAAAAGGTGTGATTTACAGGAAGCAATGTAATTAACATTATACACTGTAAGTATACAGTTACCAAAAAGCTGTAATTATGTGTAATACCATAGCCCAGGGTCCATTGGCGATCTTTGCGTTCTCAGTGTAGAGCTTCACGAAGGTCTTAAGAAACTCATCGTTATAGTCATAACGCGACCCAAAGAGGACAAGGCAGATGATATTGGATGCAGCATTGTGGAAGAGAACCTGTGGGTTCATGGATTTTCCTGTGGAAAAATAACAGTATTACTTTGATAAGAGATACTTTGTTCTCTTTAACGTTGAGCAAGACGGTAATCTGTATAAGGACATCTGTTAAATGGCTATGTTCCTACAAAACAAAACACCATTTTATTTGTTCCACTTTCATACCAACGCTTTTCGCCAAGGGTGCAATGATGTGTGATATCTCCCCCAGAATCCTGTCCTCCATGGACTGCTTCCCCAGACCAAAGTTTTTCAGGGTCATTAGGGCGAAGCGACGATGCTCTTTCCAGCTGGTGCCATAGTCCACAAGAATGACACCTGGGATAGTTTATTACAATAGGTAAGTATTTTTTGACATATCAATCAAATTATAGTTATGTTCTTAAGGGCAAAAAAATGGAATAGAAAGAAAAGGTTGCTTCAGAATAGAGATCTTCACAGTAATAGATTCAAATGTTTTCTTGTTGATATCGATAATGTCCTGTAATGTATTTTTTGATAATATTACCTTTTCCTTCTGTGGCGTGGTTGACCATAAGGTCTTGGGGTCTTCCTGCAAAATCTATAGCCCTGGTAACCAGGGCCTCCTTCATAGATTCAAGCCCATTGAGAATCACAGCTGGCCTTCCACCAATATAAAGACTGAAAACATTCCCATAGCGCTTCGCCAACTACGGAATGGGACATATTAAAGGATTTGTTCACTATTTTTAAACCAAATCTTATTTTTTTATGTAAATGGGATGTTATGGAATGGTCCAGACACTTTTTTAGTAATTTCATTTGGTTTTGAGAAACTATCCCCAACTCCAATTAACTTTCATCATTGCTCATTCTGCAGTATGGGAGCTACAGGAAAACATGAACTTTGTAATTCCAAACATTATCCGTAAAGTTATATTCCATTTGTGCAACTTAGCTGCTTCTCCGTGTAACCAGGGCAGCACAGCTGGTAGGGGGAAACCGCTCAAGTCGTGAAAATTGATAAAGTTCGGAATTACACAATTTCATGTGTACCACATCTAAAGACCTGCATCACTATACTGAGAGGTTTGTCATTTCTAAAAGGACGTATTTGGATGGTTTTGGAGCCTTTGTTTATGTTTTCCATAACTCCCATACTGTAGAACGAGCAATGTGGAAGTGAAATTGCAAAAAAAAGGTATCTGGACTCTTCTAGAGACCCTTTGGGGCAGCAGGTAACCTAGTGGTTAGAGCGTTGTGCCAGTAACCGAAAGGTTGCTGGATCGAATCCCCGAGCTGACAAGGTAAAAATCTGCCGTTCTGCCCCTGAACAAGGCAGTTAACCCACTGTTCCCCGGTAGGCCGTCATTGTAAATAATAATTTGTTCTTAACTGACTTGCCTAGTAAAATAAAGGTCAAATAAAATAAATAAAATAACTGTAAAAAAAAGTCTATGACATGCCATTTACATTAAAAATGTAGATTTGGTTTTAAAAAAGTGAACTAATCCTTTAAGAATATTAAAGTTGCATAGTGTTGAAGTTGCACCTTTAAAGGCTATTTTGTCAATGAAATTGTTGAATTGAGTAAAACTGTGATTAGAAAATCAGTTCTCTGTCATACCAAGGCCATCAAAGTATGGATTTAAGATTACAGGAAACATAAACAGCATACAGAGCACCACTTATTACGCAATTATAGACATACGTACAAAGGTTGCTTTGATACAATTATTTAATAGATGTTATGTTCATATTGCAAAAATGAATTAGTAATTTAACCTGACACATCCAAGTAATGCTTATTGATTCTTCAGGAGAGTTAAAATAGCATAATAGAGTTTTATACTAGGCTTACCTTCTCCAGGTCTTTCATAGGATTCCCCAAACTCAGATGCAGCAGATTCCCAAATATTGGAATGGGTTGTGGACCAGGAGGAAAGTTTGGGGGTCTATTAACCTTCAAGAAGAAGAAGAGGAGGCAAATGCATATCCACAGCAGAACGAATGAGCCCAACATACTTGTTGTTCAGTTCCAACCACAGCAGTGACTGCACTCTGCTCTCCTCTTCTCCAAAGCTATAGACATGCGCGTACACGGAGGCAGACATGCGCGTACACGGATGC
This sequence comes from Salvelinus alpinus, assembly GCF_045679555.1. Taxonomy (NCBI): domain Eukaryota; kingdom Metazoa; phylum Chordata; class Actinopteri; order Salmoniformes; family Salmonidae; genus Salvelinus; species Salvelinus alpinus. The sequence continues at coordinate 49,814,583 of NC_092100.1, forward strand.
GCGTAGGCGTCCAAAGTTTAAACATACATTTTCACTAAAAACTAGTTGTGTTGTAGAGACGACTCTAAATATCACACTTGTCCTTCTCACTAGCTATGTTTCCATCCAATTGGCGACATATTTTCATGCGAATATTCTAAAATATACACGTTTTCCCACCAGTAAAAATAAGTGGGTGATGACGTAATACACACAACATTTACTTTTTCACCTGAAGTTTTCGTGTACCGAATACAAATCTAGAGTTCAACCTGTTTCCATGGCATTTTCAACTCTACCGATAGTTGTGTCACAAAAACGGTTGTGTTGAATAACAAATGTGCCTACTCTGGTCTTGGCACGTGCGCTCTAGCCAACAGTTTGCAGATACAGTACAGGTTAACTGTGCTGGTAGGCTAGTCTACATTATGAGATTATTATGGATAAAAGCGATAATAGTTTTCTTTGTCAAACGGTAGTAAAGCATCGATCATCATGTCACCAGAATAAGACCCTCGATATTCATTTGAAAGGAGCATCAAGATCACCGTGCACTTTCACCACCCTGTGAAGTTAATCATAATTTATTAGCTTAATTACCCGCATGTTTTCCCGAGTCATAGTGGGAGGACCACACACCATATTATCGCGACTCCAAGTCTAAAAGAAATTGGAGATAATTTCTAGATGCATTTTACTGTGGAGATCAAGTTTATAAATTGTCTGTCTGGGCTGATGTGATTAGACAGTGGATTGTGCCGTTTGATGGAACAGAGTGGAATACACACTGGCTGGAATGCGGACCCGCCTGTTGTACAATGCATCAATATTTGAGCATAAAGGCGTAGAACTATGGTCTCATTTATCAGATGTGATCAGGTAATATTAAATATTGCTAAATGTTTTAATAGAAACAGATGACTTTCTTGTCAAGTACATCGATTACATTTTACAGGGTAGTTTTTCAAAGTAGCTCATATTTTGTAGACGGCCCCTTGGCTTCAGTTTCACTAACCAATTAAACCAAACCATCCCAGCATACCTCGCGTGTGCAACGGCTTCTGACTTTATGCTCATTTAAATATTTTGTAGGCCTGTTCTGGATTAATAGGTCAAGAGTCTGGACTATATTGGATTCTCCTCCTACCACTTTATATAGTCAAACAAAGCACGGCGTGTGATAGAGGCTTCCTGCTGAAGCTAGCTAACGTTGGCTAGCAAGTGAGTTCGGGACTAAACGGGGAGGCAGCTAGCTACGGATCTGAACAAGACTTCGTAATCAGATGGAACTGGAGTCGGGAAGAACCGAACTTGGAGCTATGGGAGATTCGCTTCAACCTCAAACCCCAAGTCGACACGAGAAGAGTCTAGGATTGCTTACAACAAAATTTGTAACTTTGCTACAAGAGGCCAAGGATGGAGTTCTAGATCTGAAAGCAGTAAGCATGCTTCACTCTTTGTTGTTGACACGCGGATGTCAATTTACCTTGTGTGGCTATCATTGCTAGTTGCCAGCTCACCAGTGATACGTTGTGTCAAGTGTTTATTCTATTTATGTCTAACGAGGTCATTGAATAGTTCAAAGCTTGTTTTAGCTACCTAGCCCTTCTTCTGAACTTACGAAAAGTTGGACGTGTGTGTTGTGAACAACAGTAGCGTCAGCAACAATAATGCAGTTCGCCTCAAAATAAAAGTCCCAATCGAAACTGATGCAAACGGATACAAATAGTGGAGTCATGCCACAATTGAACTAGATAATACTAAACAAAGTTGGAATGCTGTACTGTGATATAAATTCAACTAAAGGCCATAAGTTATAAATACTTTTTTTTTTTTTATCACACTGGATGCATTAGACTTCAGAATTGCATTGGGACATACTTATATTGCAATGTACAGCCTTACCTATGGCTCTTAGGTTCATGAAATTTGGTGTCAGCCCACTTAGTGGCATCCACGTCGTAGCTCTTATTGTGGGACTTTAACTGTGAGAAATCACCTCACAATTCAGTCTATTGTGTGTATTGGACATTCATATTGCAATGTACAGCCTTACATATTGATCTTGGGTCCATTAAATGGTACAGGACTCTGAAACCACTGCAACATGAGCAATATTAAGCTCAGCAGTCAACCTATGTGTTTTGAACATTCATATTGCAATGTATAGCCTTACCTATGTATCTTGGGTCCATGAACCATATAAGGTAGGCTGATACCCCATTTCATGGACCCAAGATCCATAGGCTGTACATTGCAATATGAATGTCCAATACGCACAATAGTCTAAATAGTAAGTTGATTTCCCACAGTTAAAGTCCCACGATAAGAGCTACGACACTAATATTTGTGTGACACTCTTTTTAGAATTGGAATCTGTGGGTGTCAAGGACCCAAGATCCATGGGTATGGCTGTACAATGCAATATTTTTTCATCTTTTTAAATTGGACCTTTATTTAACTAGGCAAGTCAGTTAAGAATATATTCTTATTTACATTGACGGCCTACCGGGGAACAGTGGGTTAACTGCTCTTTTCAGGGGCAGAACAACAGATTTTTTACCTTGTCAGCTCGGGGATTCGATCCAGCAACCTTTGTTACTGGCCCAACGCTCCAACCATTAGGCTACCTGCCGCCCCCCTCAATGCAATCTGGAATCTAATAAAGCCAGTGTGATTTCAACATACATTTTACAAATTGTCTATTGTTCCATTTTTATATAGCGTTCCAACCATTTTTTTTTGTTGCATTATCGAGTCCAATTGTGGCATGAATCCACACTTTTTATCCGTTTCAATTGGGGACTTTTATTTTGAAGGCGAACTACCATTCCACTATTGTTGCTCACGCTGCTTCTGTTCACAACACACATGTAAAAGTTGGCTAGCCAGCTTACTTGTTCTATTCTGCCCCCTGCAGACTCAATTAAGTAAGCAAGGCTGCACATTGTTATGAACTGGATTTGGTCAGCCAGCAACCTGTTACTTGGGTTCTGAAACCACGATCCGGTTTCACACTCAGTAACACACACACACAGACTTTTGTTGAAGAGAAATCAAACCGCAAGTCACCATTAATTTAGGTTCAATTATGCTGACAACACTGTGCTCTTTATCTAGGGTAGGTCCCTGGAGGTGTTGTGTTGTTTAGTTTAGGCTGGGTGTGACCGACCACAACGGAATAGATGTCATCCCTAGCAGCAATGAGTATGACCCATCATAGTTATCAGCACTAGCCATATGTTTATTTCTGTAAGTGCTTGTTGAACACAAGCATGAAAGGACACTCCACTATTTGTGACTTTGCAGCTCAAGAATAGTGAAGCTCCCTTGATAGTTATAGAATCTACTATGTATAAAGCCATTTGTTTCTCACTGTGGAATTGGTCAATGGACCCCCAAATTGCTCTATACACTGATGTATGAATAACATTGACTGCTCTTTCTCTCCCACAGGCAGCAGACACCTTAGCTGTAAGACAGAAGCGCCGCATCTACGACATTACCAATGTGCTCGAAGGCATCGGATTGATTGAGAAGAAGTCCAAGAACAGTATTCAGTGGAAGTAAGTCAAGGACATGCAGAAGAACATGGCATTACGAGCTCTGTTAGTAAATCTTGGGTGGCACCCTCTCCCCTTGAAGATATCAGTGTGTTTAAGCTGTCTGTTATGTAAGTAACCTAAGATAAGGAGTTGTCTGCGTTCCTGCCTAGTCCTTGACTGTTGTCTTTGTGTGTGTTATCTCTTTGTGATACCTGTGTTTCCTGTCCCCAGGGGTGTTGGTCCTGGCTGTAACACACGGGAGATAGCCGATAAGCTCATTGATCTGAAGGCAGAGCTGGATGATCTGGACAAAAGGGAACACGAGTTGGATCAGCAGAGGGTCTGGGTCCAGCAGAGCATCAAGAACGTTACAGACGACTCACAGAATAGCCCATATCCTTTACTACAATCCCTCTATCTAGTTGTCACAAAGCTTAGTAAATGGGTTAACCTCTCTGGGATATGTGTGATGCAAGCATCCCACATGGCCAACATCCAGTGAAAATGCAGAGTGCCAAATTCAAATAAGTTACTATAAAAAAATTTACTTTCATGAAATCACGCATGCAATACACCAAATTAAAGCTACACTTGTTGTGAATCCAGCCAAAGTCTCAAATTTCAAAAAGGCTTTACGACGAAAGCACACCAAATGATTATGTTAGGTCAGCACCTAGTCACAGAAAAACACAGCCATTTTTCTAGCCAAAGAGAGGAGTCACAAAAAGCAGAAATAGAGATAAAATTAATCACTAACCTTTGATGATCTTCATCAGATGACACTCATAGGACTTCATGTTACACAATGCATGTATGTTTTGTTCGATAAAGTTCATATTTATATCCAAAAATCGCAGTTTACATTGGTGCGTTACGTTCAGTAATGTTTTGCTTCCAAAACATCCGGTGATTTTGCAGAGAGCCACATCAATTTACAGAAATACTCATAAATGTTGATGAAAATACAAGTGTTATGCATGGAACTTTAGATAAACTTCTCCTTAATGCAACCGCTGTGTCAGATTTCAAAAAAGCTTTACCGAAAAAGCACACCATGCAATAATCTGAGTACAGCGCTCAAACAACAAAACGAGCCATACAGATATCCACCATGTTGTGCAGTCAACAAAGTCAGAAATGGCATTATAAATATTAACTTACCTTTGATCTTCATCAGAATGCACTCCCAGGAATCCTGTTTGATGTTTGATTTGTTCGATAAAGTCCATTTATGTCCAAATACCTCCTTTTTGTTCGCGTGTTTAGTACACAATCCAAACTCACGACGCGAGGGCAGGTCCAGGCGAAATTTCAGACGAAAAGTCATATTACAGTTCGTAGAAACATGTCAAACGAAGTATAGAATCAATCTTTAGGATGTTTTTATCATAAATCTTCAATAATGTTCCAACCGGAGAATTCCTTTGTCTGTAGAAATGCAATGGAACACAGGTCGCTCTCACGTGCGTGACCAGCTCATGCCACTCTGGCAGGCCTCTGACTCATTCAGCTCTCATTCCCCCCTCCTTCACAGTAGAAGCATCAAACAAGGTTCTAAAGACTGTTGACATCTAGTGGAAGCCTTAGGAAGTGCAATTTGACCCCATAGACACTGTATATTCGATAGGCAATGACTTGAAAAACTACAAACCTCAGATTTCCCACTTCCTGGTTGGATTTTTTTCTCTGGTTTTTGCCTGCCATATGAGTTCTGTTATACTCACAGACATCATTCAAACAGTTTTAAAAACTTCAGAGTGTTTTCTATCCAAATCTACTAATAATATGCATATATTAGCAACTGGGCCTGAGTAGCGGGCAGTTTACTCTGGGCACCTTATTCATCCACGCTACTCAATATTGCCCCCCAGTCCCAAAGAAGTTAACACTGCACCTTAAAATGCTTTAGATCAGTGGTCACCAACCAGTCTATCTCCAAGGCATTCCTAGTCGATTACCAAACATTTCTGTAAAAACCGATAAAACCTTGTGTTCCTATTGTTTTTTTTGTGCGATGTTGGTGGTAGCACTTGATTCAGCAGCCCTAGTACTGGCAAGGCAAAGTGTTCCCATTTTAAACCATTTCATGTATCTGAAGGTAGAACTCCGGCCAGAGAGCAAGTGAAGTGTACCTATAGGCCTACCGCTGGCCAATCAGTTAGCTCAGATCACCATGTCTGCACAGTTTCCTCGAGCCATAGACTGTAAAAAGAAGCCTCGAAAGGACAGCAATGTTGATACTGTGAGATTTCAAAACTCTTAAAACCATGACTAGAGAGAGACTCAAATAATACAGCAAAGAGCTGCTGTTTTTGTTTAAATTGTTATTCAGAAATGTCAACACTTTCTTAACACCTTTTTATAAGCCATGAAATGCACATTCTTCCTACTTCCACACGCTACATCCAGCACTGCAGCGGCAATGAATGAGTATAGCAAAGTGTTCCGATAAGCTTGTGTTGTTATTATTGTTGTTATTAGCGGGTTGTGTCTTTTTGAATCTTAAAAAAATATATATACATAAGAACATGGCATTACGAGCTCTGTTTGAAAATCTTGGGTGGCACCCTCTCCCCTTGAAGATATCATAAATAAAATGTAAAAAATATATATATTTTTTATTTTTTATTTATTTAACCAGGTAGGCAAGTTGAGAACAAGTTCTCATTTACAATTGCGACCTGGCCAAGATAAAGCAAAGCCGTTCGACACATACAACAACACAGAGTTACACATGGAGTAAAACAAACATACAGTCAATAATACAGTAGAAAAATAAGTCTATATACAATGTGAGCAAATGAGGTGAGATAAGGGAGGTAAAGGCAAAAAAAAGGCCATGGTGGCCAAGTAAATACAATATAGCAAGTAAAACACTGGAATGGTGGATTTACAGTGGAATAATGTGCAAAATAGAAATAATGGGGTGCAAAGGAGCTAAATAAATAAATAAATACAGTAGGGGAAGAGGTAATTGTTTGGGTTAAATTATAGATGGGCTATGTACAGGTGCAGTAATCTGTGAGCTGCTCTGACAGCTGGTGCTTAAAGCTAGTGAGGGAGATAAGAGCATGCATTTAGTTTTACTTGTATTTAAGAGCAGTTGGAGGCCACGGAAGGAGAGTTGTATGGCATTGAAGCTCGTCTGGACGGTTGTTAACAGTGTCCAAAGAAGGGCCAGAAGTATACAGAATGTGGTCGTCTGCGTAGAGGTGGATCAGAGACTCACCAGCAGCAAGAGCGACATCATTGATGTATACAGAGAAGAGAGTCGGCCCAAGAATTGAACCCTGTGGCACCCCCATAGAGACTGCCAGAGGCCCGGACAACAGGCCCTCCAATTTGACACACTGAACTCTATCAGAGAAGTAGTTGGTGAACCAGGCGAGGCAATCATTTGAGAAACCAAGGCTATCGAGTCTGGCGATGAGGATGTGGTGATTGACAGCGTCGAAAGCCTTGGCCAGGTCAATCAATACGGTTGCACATACGGCTGCACAGTATTGTTTCTTATCGATGGCGGTTAAGATATCGTTTAGGACCTTGAGGGTGGCTTAGGTGCACCCATGACCAGCTCTGAAACCAGATTGCATAGCGGAGAAGGTGCGGTGGGATTCGAAATGGTCGGTAATCTGTTTGTTGACTTGGCTTTCGAAGACCTTAGAAAGGCAGGGTAGGATAGATATAGGTCTGTAGCAGTTTGGGTCAAGAGTGTCTCCCCCCCCCTTGAAGAGAGGGATGACCGCAGCTGCTTTCCAATCTTTGGGAATCTCAGATGACACGAAAGAGAGGTTGAACAGGCTAGTAATAGGGGTTGCAACAATTTCGGCAGATAATTTTAGAAAGAAAGGGTCCAGATTGTCTAGCCCGGCTGATTTGTATAGGTCCAGATTTTGCAGCTCTTTCAGAACATCAGCTGACTAGATTTGGGAGAAGGAGAATTGGGGAAGGCTTGGGCGAGTTGCTGTGGGGGGTGCAGTGCTGTTGACCGGGGTAGGGGTAGCCAGGTGGAAAGCATGGCCAGCCGTAGAAAAATGCTTATTGAAATTCTCAATTATAGTGGATTTATCTGTTGTGACAGAGTTTCCTATCCTCAGTGCAGTGGGCAGCTGGAGGAGGTGTTCTTATTCTCCATGGACTTTACGGTGTCCCAGAACTTTTTTGAGTTTGTGTTGCAAGAAGCACATTTCTGCTTGAAAAAGCTAGCCTTGGCTTTTCTAACTGCCTGTGTATATTGGTTTCTAAATTCCCTGAAAAGTTGCATATCACGGGGTCTGTTCGTTGCTAATGCAGAACGCCACAGGATGTTTTTGTGTTGGTTAAGGGTAGTCAGGTCTGGAGAGAACCAAGCGCTATATCTGTTCCTGGTTCTAAATTTCTTGAATGGGGCATGCTTATTTAAGATGGTGAGGAAGGCATTTAAAAAAAAATAACCAGGCATCCTCTACTGACGGGATGAGGTCAATATCCTTCCCGGATACCCGGGCCAGGTCGATTAGAAAGGCCTGCTCGCTGAAGTGTTTCAGGGAGCGTTTGACAGTGATGAGTGGAGGTCGTTTGACCGCTGACCCATTACGGATGCATGCAATGAGGCAGTGATCGCTGAGATCTTGGTTGAAAACAGCAGAGGTGTATTTAGAGGGCAAGTTGGTTAGGATGATATCTATGAGGGTGCCCGTGTTTACGGCTTTGGGGTGGTACCTGGTAGGTTCATTGATAATTTGTGTGAGATTGAGGGCATCAAGCTTAGATTGTAGGATGACTGGGGTGTTAAGCATGTACCAGTTTAGGTCACCTAGCAGCACGAGCTCTGAAGATAGATGGGGGGCAATCAGTTCACATATGGTGTCCAGGGCACAGCTGGGGGCAGAGGGTGGTCTATAGCAGGCGCAACGGTGAGAGACTTGTTTTTAGAGAGGTGGATTTTAAAAGTAGAAGTTCAAATTGTTTGGGTACAGACCTGGATAGTAGGACAGAACTCTGCAGGCTATCTCTGCAGTAGATTGCAACACCGCCCACTTTGGCCGTTCTATCTTGTCTGAAAATGTTGTAGTTAGGGATGGAGATTTCAGAGTTTTTGGTGGTCTTCCTAAGCCAGGATTCAGACACGTCTAGGACATCCGGGTTGGCAGTGTGCTAAAGCAGTGAATAAAACAAACCTAGGGAGGAGGCTTCTAATGTTAACATGCATGAAACCAAGCCTATTACGGTTACAGAAGTCATCAAAAGAGAGCGCCTGGGGAATAGGAGTGGAGCTAGGCACTGCCGGGCCTGGATTCACCTCTACATCACCAGAGGAACAGAGGAGGAGTAGGATATGGGTACAGCTAAAAGCTATGAGAATTGGTCGTCTAGGATGTCCGGAACAGAGAGTAAAAGGAGCAGGTTTCTGGGGTCTATATATATAATATTTATTAAAAACAACTGGACATTTGTTTTGATATTTCCCCCAATTGTGATATTATGATCTTGTCTCATTGCTCCAACTCCCCAATGGGCTCGGGAGAGGCGAATGTTTAGTCATGAGTCCTCCGAAACATAACCCGCCAAACCGCGCTTCTTAACACCCACTTGCTTAACCCGGAAACCAGCCGCACCAATGTGTCGGTGGAAACGCTGTTCAACTGATGACCTGAAGTCAGCCTGCAGGCGCGCCAGAAGGGGTCGCTAGAGCGCGATGAGACAAGTTAAAGCCCCCCCGGCCAAACACTCCCCTAACCCGGACGACGCTGGGCCAATTGTGCGCCGCCTCATGGGTCTCCCGGTCGCGGCCAGCTGCGACACAGCCTGGAATCGAACCAGGATCTGTATAGACACAGCTAGCGATGCAGTGCCTTAGACCTCTGCGCCACTCAAGGGGGCCCATGTATCTTTTTTTTTTATATCAAGGAATGTTTAACTTTGTCTGGTCTTTGGAGTAACAATATGAATTGGTGCTTGAGGCAGAAATAATGCAGTGCGACTTGAGTTTTAAGCATGAGCTGGAAGACTCCCCTTTTCTCGTCAGAGGGACGGTGAGTCTGGTGAGAGGCAGCCTCACCGCTGCTCCCTCCTCTTGACTGACCATCAGATGCGGGCCATCAGTCCAGTAACAAAAAAAAGAAGCTAATTATTATGCTCACTTAGCTGTGCCTCACAAGTAAATTATCGATTATCAGTGTGATCATATACATTAAAAAATATATATAATTTCAAAATGGTCTGAGAAGAACAACATTGGCAGGGGAATTCAGTCATAGCCAATATCCAGTATCTATTGCACAAACCTCATTGCTACAGTACTGTTTTTAATTGGTTAATGTTGCATAGGCTGTTTAAGTCCATAATTTTTTAAAGTCTGAGCGATAGATATCAGCTTGAATTTTGACTCAAAGGGATCTTGACTCAAAAGGTTGGTGACCACTGCTTTGTGGTAGTGATCAGATTTTTTGCTCAATGCTTAGCTCTTAATTCATCATTTCATCATCAAACCTTTATTTCAACAGGGAGTCATGCTGAGATTCTCTTTCTCAGATGAGCCCTGCATACACATCAATACACATAAAAAAGGCATCAATATTCGCATCAATACACTTAAAGCAAAACACAATTATGGAAAACACACACATTCTTCAGTAAAAAGGTCCTCAATCAGCCTTTTGAATTGTCCTAGAGGCACCAATTCATCCAATTTTAGAGAGCCTATTCCACAAGTAAGAGGCAAATCTGCTTTTAGTTTATTTGCACAACTAAGTGGAGCTCAAAGGGATCTCCAGAGTTGGCCATCCCTGAGATCGGGTCTGGTATTTCGTACGTCTATAAGTTAACAATGAAGTAAGCTTACGGCGGAAGCAGGGTTTCCATTAGGAAAATGTGGCGCTGGACATTTGACCGTCAACATTTGAATTTACCAGACATTGGCTGCGTAACCTGATTAGGGTGTCCACCCACAGTGCTCAGAATGACAGAAATCACATTTAAATTATGGTAATTCATATTAACAGAACATGCAAGTCCAGGATGCAACGATGTGCGGTCCTTTTTACCCAATTCTGATGTGCACTTTGAAGATTCATTTTGACAGAGCTCCAGAGTTCCTCTGTGGAGATGGGAGAACCTTCCAGAAGGACAACATCTTTGCAGCACTCCACCAGTCATGTCTTTATGGTAGTGGCCAGACGAAAGCCACTCCTTAGTAAAAAGGCACGTGAAAGCCCTCTTGGAGTTTGTCCAAAGGACTCTCAGACCATGAGAAACAAAATTCTCTGGTCTGATGAAACCAAGATTGAACTCTTTGGCCTGAATGCCAAGCGTCACGTCTGGAGGAAACCTGGCACCATCCCTACGGTGAAGCATGGTGGTGGCAGCATCATGTTGTGGGGATGTTTTTCAGCACCAGGGACCTGGAGACGAGTCAGGATCAAGGCAAAGATGAATGGAGCAAAGTACAGAGATCCTTGATGAAAACCTGCTCCAGAGCGCTCAGGACCTCAGACTGGGGCGAAGGTTCACTTTTTCGACAGGACAACGTCCCTAAGCACACAGACAAGACAACGCAGGAGTGGCTTCGGGACAAGTCTCTGAATGTCCTTCAGTGGCCTAGCTAGGGCCCGGACTTGAACCTCATCGAACATCTCTGGAGAGACCTGAAAAATAGATGTGCAGCAACGCTCCCCATCCAACCTGACCGAGCTTGAGGGGATCTGCCGAAAAGAATGGGAGGAACTCCCCAAATGCAGGTGTGCCAAGCTTATAGCGTCATACCCAAGAAGACTACGCTGTAATTGCTGCCAAAGGTGGTTCAACAAAGAAGTAAGTAAAGGGTCTGAATACCTATGTAATTTTTTAAATAAATTTTCAAAAACACGTATTGTGCTTAGATTGAGGACTTTAAAAACAAAAATTTATAATTTTTTAAAATATGGCTGTAACATAACTGTGGAAAAGTCAAGGGGTCTGAATACTTTACGAATGCACTGTAGATTGGAGAGGTAACCACCTTTGTGGAGAGGGAGCACATGGGCCGCCTTCCAAACCCTAGGGATAGCACCGAGATAATGGTTAGATTAAAAATGTCACTAACCAGTTTCCATCCAACCTTTTTATGCAAGTGGATTGACACCTAGCTACTGATTCTGCAATCGGGAGCAGAAATCTGCAGCAAGAAAGGCTCAAGCAAATCAGCAAACCAGTGGATTTTTTTGAATCAATCTTAAGCAAAGCATCTAGCACATCCCAAGTAGAAGGTTAAAAAAATATATTCACTAGAAGTTGATTGATCTTCCAAAGAGCCAACTGGAGGCTGGGAGAGGGAAGCACAGTTTACTGACTGACAAGGGTCAATTTAACCACAATTTCTTTCAAATAAAAAGCCTGTCGAGATAAAATGCTGATTTAAAAGCATCAGTTGTCTCATTTTTCTCAGTAATGATGGCAGTCTGACAACTTGCTTAGGCAGGGAAGGAGAAGAATTTCCACGCTCGAGTGCATGACCTGTTTTCCAAAATTGACGGATCACCAGCAGATTCTGAGAGAACTTAGGAAGTAGCTTAATTTAGCTTTTCTTAATTGAGGAAGTGCATCTATTTCTCAATTGCCGGAAATGCTACCAATCAGCTACTGAGTGAGTTTTTTTTCAAGCCTTGGCCCAGGCCTGATTTCTCATCATAATGAGATCTGAAAGTACTGTAAAGAACCAAGGATTTTCTCTATATTTAACTCCAAGGCATTAAAAGGGGGTGTGTTTGTCTGCCAGAGATGTATAAAATAGATGAAGTTCTAGAAATAATTCAGTGTCCGGCATACATCTTATAAAGGAAAGCTTAGGCTGGGGATATTATTAATTTAGTTTATTTCGCTTCATAATTATACAAGGATCAAAGTTTCTCTGTTTGGTATCTCTAATACATGCAATAGAACAGTGATAACTGATGTCATTAGCGAAGACACCACTAAATAAGTACTTGTGGGGGCTATTTGTAAAAATGTGGTAAATCAGCGAGGAGTTTGTGTATTTAATGTAAGAAACCTAGCAAACTCTTTCCCTTAACACAAACACACTATGGCTTATGTAAAACACGAAGACCTCTGCAGTGCATTCAAAGGTACAATTCTCTCATACTTGTGTTTCTGTCAGTTTTTCCCCCCTTTTTATTCTGCTTCCTCCTTTGTTTTATTTTCTTCCCACTCACCCCATCTCTGTTTGGTCTCCACAGGTGACACCCTCCTAGCAATCCGCGCTCCCACAGGCACACAGTTGGAGGTGCCCATACCGGAGTCGGTAAGTGTTTGCACTATAATACCAATTTCAGACAGATGTGGTATATTACCTATACAAAAAAAAGGCAATGTTTATGATCACCTTTCAAACAGCCCCTTGTTTACCACTTTTGTGTGCTAATTTTCCCTTTTTATGCATATCACTGGGTAACTGGCAAATGGGGGGTGTTGTAAGACCATAGGGCTGTTTTTATTTCAAATTAGGGAGGTGTAACCGACTGTTAACTGACTGTAGACGTCAAGAAAATAAACGAATTGTCCCAACAATAAAAAAAAAATTGGGGTTGGTGGCGGAATGAAAAGTTGACTGAAGATGGGATGGCCGGACATTCGTGCGGTTGAGTCCGTTTCTGCGGTAACATGGGCTCTTAAAGCTGCTACACATAGGATTTTTTTTGCATTGTAATTTCAGAAAATGTCCATAATATCTGGCGCTAATAGTGGTATGATTGGGTTTTGCAGTATTACCTACCTGCCAATTTGCTCTGTCATTTCCTGGTTGTAAAAATTCTACACTGTTTGCTCAATTTCCGTTTACGCTGTGAAATATATTTTCAGTAACAAAAAATATAGTTTTTGAAGCTGTTGGAACAAAACCGAAAGTAAAACGCTCAAGGATTGCTAGTAACAGATGACATTCATGTACTGACTATCTCTGAAACTCACTTGGATAATACCTTTTTGATTATAGTGGTAGCAATACATGGTTATAACATCTACAGAAAACACAGAAATACCAACACACTGGTGGTGTTGCTGTCTATGTTTAGAGCTACATTCAAGTAAAGCTTAGAGGATCTCATGTCAAATACTGTGGAAGTGATATGGCTACAGGTTCACCTGCCTCAAATGTCCTCTGGCCTAGGTATCTAAAAAGTACGATCTTTGTCCCCATGTGCAGTTGCAAACCGTAGTCTAGCTTTTTTTATGGCGGATTTGGAGCAGTGGCTTCTTCCTTGCTGAGGCCTTTCAGGTTATGTCGATATAGGACTCGTTTTACTGTGGATATAGATACTGTTATACCTGTTTCCTCCAGCATCTTCACAGGTCCCTTGCTGCTGTTCTGGGATTGATTTGCACTTTTCGCACAAAAGTACGCTCATCTCTCGGAGACAGAACGCGTCTCCTTCCTGAGCGGTATGACGACTGCGTGGTCCCATGGTGTTTATACTTGCGTACTATTGTTTGTACAGATTAACGTGGTACCTTCAGGCATTTGGAAATTGCTCCGAAGGATGAACCAGACTTGTTTTGGTCTACAATTTGTTTTTGAGGTCTTCTTTTGATTTTCCCATGATGTCAAGCAAAGAGGCACTGAGTTTGAAGGTAGGCCTTGAAATACATGCACAGGTACACCTCCAATTGACTCAAATGATGTCAATTAGCCTACCAGAAGCTTCTAAAGCCATGATAAGTTGACTGATTAAAGGCACAGTCAACTTAGTGTATGTAAACTTCTGACCCACTGGAATTGTGATACAGTGAAATAATCTGTCTGTAAACAATTGTTGGAAAAACTACTTGTGTCATGCACAAAGTAGATGTCCTAACCAACTAGCCAAAACTATAGTTTGTTAACAAGAAATTTGTGGAGTGGTTGAAAAACGATTTTTAATGACTACAACCTAAGTGTATGTAAACTACCAACTTCAACTGTATATAAAGAATGATTAAAAAGCTTTGGAGCACCTTAATAAAAATTTGGGAAGAAGGGCAAACTCGGTTCCATCATTCATTGAATTAGATGGCTCATTCATCACAAAACCCACTGATATTGCCAACTACTTTAATACATGTTTTTTCATTGGCAAACACATCAAGAGTATAACTGGCAAAATTATGAAAGACAAGCACTGTCATTTTTGTATTCTGTAAAGGGAGTTTGGAAGAGGTGACATAATCAGTCGATCAACAATTACAAGCCACCTGGGTCTGACAATTTAGATGGAAAATTACTGAGTGATAGTGGACGATATTGCCACTCCTATTTGCCATTTCTTCAATATAAGTTTACAAAGTGTGTGCCGTCGGGCCTGGAGGGAATCAAAAGTAATTCTGCTACCCAAGAATAGTAAAGCACTCTTTTTCTGGCTGAAATAGCTGCCCAGAGTAAACTTTTTGTGTTTGACAAGATACAATGCTATTTTACAGTAAATAAATAGGGAAGGGCATTCAACATGCACGGCACTTACACAAATGACTAATTGGCTGAGAGAAATTGATTGTGAGATCTGTTTTGTTAGACTTCAGTGCGGCTTTTGACGTTGTCGATCACAGTATGCTGCTGAAAAATGTGTCGTGGATCAAACTTTACCTGTCTAACAGAACACAGAGGGTTTTCTTTAATGGTAGCTTCTCAAACATAATCCAGGAAGAATCAGGCATTCCCCTGGGCATCTGTCTTGGCCCCTTACTTTTTTCAATCTTTTACTAATGACCTGACACTGGCTCTGAGTAAAGCCTGTGTGTCTATGTATGCAGATGACTCAACACTATACACGTCAGCTACTACAGCAAGTGAAAGCACTGCAACACTTAAAGAGCTGCAGTCAGTTTTTCAGAATGGGTGACAAGAAATAAGTTAGTCCTAAATATTTCAAAAACTAAAAGCATTGCATTTGGGACAAATTATTCACTAAACCTTAATCCTCAACTAAATCTTGTAATGAATGATGTGGAAATTTAGGTGACTAAATTGCTTCGAGTAACCCTGGATTGTAAACTTTTATGATCAAAATCTATTGATGCAACAGTAGCTACGATTGGGTGAGGTCTGTCCATAATAAACCGCTACTCTGCCTTTTTAACAACAATATCAACAAGGCAGATCCCACAGGCCCTAGTTTTGCACCTGGACTACTGCCTAGTCATGTGTTCATGTCCCGCAAAGAGGAACTTGGGAAAATTACAACTGGCCCAGAACAGGGCTGCACGGCTGGCCCTTAAATGTACTTGTAGAGCTAACATGAATAATATGCACGTCAATCTCTCATGGCTCAAAGTGGAGGAGAGATTGATGTCATCATTACTTGTTTTTGTAAGAAGTATTGACATGTTGAATGCATGAGCTGTCTGTTAAACTACTAGCACACAGCTCGGACACACATGCATACCTCACAAGACAAGCAAACAGGTCTCTTCACAGTCCAGAACAGACTATGGGAGGCGCACAGTACATGGAACTCTAGTCCACATCAAGTAACTCACGTAAGCAGTAAAATCATATTTAAAAAATAAAATTAAAATACACCTAATGGAACAGCGAGGACTGTGAAGTCTCTCTCTCACACACACACACACACACACTTATTCAAACACACATAACATACACAGTATACACACACATACACCTGGACTGTGTGTTGTAGTGCCGGAGGGCACGCACTTAATGTTTAAAAAATTAATTATAATGTATATTACTGCCTTCGTTTTTGCTGGACCCCAGGAAGAGTAATGTGGATCCATAATATATACAAATATCCAGCAACTTTGCACAGCTATTGAAGAAGAGTGGGACAACATTCCACTGGCCACAATCAACAGCCTGATCAACTCTGTGAAGGACATGTCGCGCTGCATGAGGCAAATGGTGGTCACACCAGATACGGGCAGGTTTTCTGTTCCACACCCCTACTTTTTTTTTTAAAGGTATCTGTGACCAATAGATGCATCTGTATTCTCAGTCGTGAAATCCATAGATTAGGGCCTAATTTATTTAAATTGACTGATTTCCTTATTTGAACTGTGACTCAGTAAAATCAATGTTGTGTTAATATTTTTGTTCAGTGTAGTTAGTTTATCTACTGACTAGGGCTCTGTGATACCTAAAAATCTTGATTTTTCTCTCAAAGTTATAGGCGATTCACAATATATAACCCCAAAAAATTCTAAAATGTTTTCTCTAAATAACCTTTGTTGTAGAATAAAATGCCAACTACACTTTATTTCAAACAACAATAATCAAATGAATTTAGGGCTAGTGGAATGATACAATGGCTTAATACAGTATAAGCATTCCACAACGATAAAACCCACTAATAATTTTATTAAAATAGTTTAACCTGTGTTAAAATTATCAGTTATAATTGCAAAAATGTTTACAAAACAGACTAGACCACTAGTTGGTGGAACAAACTCCCTCACGACGCCAGGTCAGCGGAGTCAAATCACCACCTTCCGGAGACACCTGAAACCCCACCTCTTTAAGGAATACCTAGGATAGGATAAAGTAATCCTTCTAACCCCCCCCCCCCCCCTTAAAAGAGTTAGATGCACTATTGTAAAGTGGTTGTTCCACTGGATATCATAAGGTGAATGCACCAATTTGTAAGTCGCTCTGGATAAGAGCGTCTGCTAAATGACTTAAATGTAAATGTAGTATAACAGTCTTTGTCTAAAATGCTGCTTGTGGTACCGCAATGCAACAAACTGAGTTAATTTTCTTATACCAGAATCAAGGTTCATTGATACGCCCATTTTAGTAGTGTCTGCTCTGTGTGCAACTTGGGGCATACAAAATGGTATCTTTAGAAAGGTTAACTTCTCCATTACACAAAAAAAAATATCTGTGTGATTCGGTGTCCATATGACCGACCAAACCTGAAATGCAAATAGCGAGTTGAAACCGCTTGTCAGAGAAGAAGTTCTCTCATCTTTGTTGTTGTGAGTGGCAGGGGCTTTGTTTGTGTGCAAATGAGAAGGTGCATACAGCACAGAAGGAGCAAAAGGGGACAGACCAAAAAGACATGAACGGACATAAACGCTCATAAAAACAAGAAATAAAAAATGTACTTGCAATACAGGCATTTGGAATATCGCTCTAAAACGTACATTCTAATTAATCTAATTAATTTGATATATTGCCCATCCCTACTACTGGCCTCCCCATTTAGGAGGATGTATAAATGACTGAAATCTAGCTAGCTCACTGGCCAGGGAGTAGACACTACTAGCCAACTAATTGTGGATGACCTATTTATTTTTTATCAAGCAAAAGACAGTTTGGAAATGTAAAAAATAACAATTAGTGGACTTGTTTTATGAATGATCGGACAGTGAAACGTAAATAAATTGGTAGCTAGCTGTTGAGGCTTTCATTTATTTCTCAAATAATTAAGCTGAAGCTAGGTTTCACAAGTCATTCGGTACTTACTGTTCATGCCGGCGAGCAAGCTACAGATGGCTTTGCAGCAGATCGGTGTGACGCACACACCCAAGACGGCTCAACCAATCACCCAATGTAACTCATGACTATTAATGACTTTCCCTTCGGCTATCCTACGAAAGAAAATGTTGCTATTGGTACAATTGCAATGGCCACCAGACCAACCATTATGCCACTGTTGATTTGAATGAGGACGCCCATTCTATTCATTTTATTTCTAAGGTAGCACATGCCGTCAGGCGTGAAGGAGAGGAGAGAAAGTGTTAAAAAATATATTTTTTAACTGAATGGTCCACCATCCAAAGGACATCCAGCCAACTTGACACAACTGTGGGAAGCATTGGCGTCAACATGGGCCAGCATCCCTGTCGAATGCTTTCGACACATTCTAGTCTGTGCCCCAACAAATTGAGGCTGTTCTGAGGGCAAAAGGGGGTGCAACTCAATATTGGGAAAGTGTTCCTAATGTTTTGTACACTGTGTATAGATATAGCTACTAAATAGAAATGTGGAAGCATACAATACATCTAGGAGCACAATGAAAGTACAATACATGACCAAAAGTATGTGGACACCTGTTCATCAATCTCATTCCAAAATCATGGGCATTCATATGGAGTTGGTCCCCCCCGTTGCTGCTATAACAGCCTCCACTCTTCTGGGAATGCTTTTCACTAGATGTTGGAACATTTCTGCGGGGACTTGCTTCTATTTAGCCATGAGCATTAGTGAGGTCGAGTGATTAGGTCTGGCTCGCAGTCGGCATTCCAATTCATCCCAAAGGTTTTTGATGGGGTTGAGGTCAGGGCTCTGTGCAGGCCAGCCAAGTTCTTCCACACCGATCTCAACAAACCATTTCTGTATGGACCTCGCTTTGTCCGCAGGGGCATTGTCATGCTGAAACAGGAAAGGACCTTCCAAACTGTTGCCACAAAGTTGGAAGCACAGAATCGTCTAGAAAGTCATTGTATGCTGCAGGATTAAGATTTCCCTTCACTGGAACAAAGGGGCCTAGCCCAAACCATAAACTGCCCCAGACCATTATTCCTTTTCTACCAAACTTTACAGTTGGCACTATGCATTCGTGCAGGTAGCATTCTCTTGGCATCCGCCAAACCCAGATTCGTCCGTCGGACTGCCAGATGGTGAAGTGTGATTCTTAATTCCTGAGAATGCGTTTCCACTGCCCCAGAGCCCAATGGTGGCGAGCTTTACACATCTCCATCCGACGCTCGCCGTTGCGCATGATCGTAGGCTTGCGTGCGGCTGCTCGGCCATGGAAAACCATTTCATGAAGCTCCCGACGAACAGTTCTTGTGCTGACGTTGCTTCCAGAGGCAGTTTGGAACTCGGTAGTGAGTGTTGCAAACGAAGACAGACAATTTTTACGGGCTACGCACTTCAGCGGTCCCATTCTGTGAGCTTGTGTGGCCTACGACTTCGCGGGTGAGTCGTTGTCGCTCCTAGACATTTCCACTTCACAATAACAGCACTTACAGTTAACCGGTGCAGCTCTAGCAGGGCAGAAATTTGACGAACCGACTTGTTGGAAAGGTGGCATCCTATGACGGTACCATGTTTAAAGCCACTGAGTTCTTCAGGTAGGCCATTCTACTGGAGATTTCATTGCTGTGTGTCGATTTTTATACAACTGTTAGCAACGGTGTGGCTGAAATAGCTGAATCTACTAATTTGAAGGGGTGCCCACATACTTTTTTGTGTATGTACAGTACCAGTGAAAAGTTTGTACACCTGCTCAATCAAGGGTTTTTCTTTATTTTTACTATTTTCTACATTGTAGAATAATAGTGAAGACAAACTATGAAATCACACGTATGGAATCAAAAGTAGCCACTCTTTGCCTTGACAGCTTTGCACACTCGTGGCATTCTCTCAACTAGCTTTATGAGGTAGTCACCTGGAATGCATTTCAATTAACAGGTGTGCCTTAAGTTAATTTGTGGAATTTCTTTCCTTAATGCGTTTGAGCCAATCAGTTGTGTATTGACAAGGTAGGGATGACACTTTAGAAATAGATTTTGCTAAAATGTATGAAAGCTGCTTTGATCCGTGTATCAAAGCATGGATGTAATTCATTTCAAATTCTTATTCTAATAAATGTATTTCCTCTTGTGTCAGTTGTGTTGTGACAAGGTAGGGGTAGTATACAGAAGATAGCCCTATTTGGTAAAAGACCAAGTCCATATTATGGCACGAACAGCTCAAATAAGTAAAGAGAAATGACAGTCCATCATTACTTTAAGACATGAAGGTCAGTCAATCTGGAAAATGATAAGAACTTTGAATGTTTCTTCAAGTGCATTCGCAAAAACCATCAAACGCTATGATGAAACTGGCTCTCATGAGGACCGCCACAGGAAAGGAAGACCCGGAGTTACCTCTGCTGCTGAGGATCAGTTTATTTAAAGTTACCAGCCTCAAATTGTAGTCCAAATAAATGTTTCACAGAGTTCAAGTAACAGACACATCTCAACATCAACTGTTCAGAGGAGACTGTGTGAATCAGGCCTTCATGGTTGAATTGCTGCAAAGAAACCACTACTAAAGGACACCAATAATAAGAAGAGACTTGCTTGGGCCAAGAAACACGAGCAATGGACATAAGACCGGGGGAAATCTGTCCTTTGGACTGATGAGTCCAAATTTTTGATTTTTGATTCCAACCGCTGTGTCTTTGCTGTGTTATTCTGCAGCGATACCCAATCCCATCTGGTTTGGGCTTAGTGGGACTGTCATTTTTTTTTCAACAGGACAATGACCCAAAACACACCTCCAGGCTGTGTAAGGGCTATTTGACCAAGAAAGAGAGTGATGGAGTGCTGCATTAGATGACCTGGCCTCCACAATCACCCGACCTCAACCCAATTGAGATGGTTTGGGATGAGTTGGACCGCAGCGTGAAGGAAAAGCAGCCAACAAGTGCTCAGCATATGTGGGAACTCCTTCAAGACTGTTGGAAAAGCATTCCAGGTGAAGCTGGTTGAGAGAATGCCAAGTGTGCAAAGCTGTCATTTTACATTTACATTTAAGTCATTTAGCAGACGCTCTTATCCAGAGCGACTTACAAATTGGTGCATTCACCTTATGACATCCAGTGGAACAGCCACTTTACAATAGTAAAGTGCAAAGCTGTCATCAAGGCAAAGGGTGGCTACTTTGAAGAATCTAAAATATTATTTGTTATTCAAATATAATTATGATCTCAAATATATTTGTTTAATACATTTTTGGTTACTACATGATTCCATGTGTTATTTCATAGTTTTGATGTCTAATAATGTTGAAAATAGTAAAAAATAAAGAAAACCTTTGAATGAGTAGGTGTGTCCAAACCTTTGACTGGTATTGTGTGTGTATGTTCATTAATTACACACAAACTCAGCAAAAAAGAAATGTCCCTTTTTCAGGACCCTGTCTTTCAAAGATAATTCGTAAAATTCAAAGTATCATCACAGATCTTCATTGTAAAGGGTTTAAACACTGTTTCCCGTGCTTGTTCATTGAACCATAAACAATTAATGAACATGCACCTGTGGAACGGTCGTTAAGACACTAACAGCTTACAGACGGTAGGCAATTAAGGTCACAGTTATGAAAACTTAGGACACTAAAGAGGCCTTACTACTGACTCTGAAAAACACAAAGAAAGATGCCCAGGGTCCCTGCTCATCTGTGTGAACGTGCCTTAGGCATTAGGCCTGCAGGCTCATCCTGATATGACCCTCCAGCATGACAATGCCACCAGCCATACTGCTCGTTCTGTGTGTGATTTCCTGCAAGACAGGAATGTCAGTGTTCTGCCATGGCCAACGACGAGCCTGGATCTCAATCCCATTGAGCACGTCTGGGACCTGTTGGATCGGAGGGTGAGGGCTAGGGCCATTCCCCCCCAGAAATGTCAGAGAATTTGCAGGTGCCTTGGTGGAAGAGTGGGGTAACATCACACAGCAAGAACTGGTAAATCTGGTGCAGTCCACGAGGAAGAGATTCACTGCCGTACTTAGCGCAGCTGGTGGCCACACCAGATATTGACTGTTACTTTTGATTTTGACCCCCCCCCCCCTTTGTTCAGGGACACATTATTACATTTCTGTTAGGCACTTGTCTGTGGAACTTGTTCAGTTTATGTTTCAATTGTTGAATCTTGTTATGTTCATACAAATATTTACACATAAAATACACTGAAAATAAACGCAGTTGACAGTGAGAGGACTTTTTTTTTTGCTGAGTTTACATACCTTTTCAGAAGGACAACCATCTCTGCAGCACTCCACCAATCAGGCATTTATGGTAGAGTGGCCAGATGGAATCCACTCCTCAGTAAAAGGCACATGACAGCCCGCTTGGAGTTTGCCAAATGCACCTAAAGGACTCTCAGACCATGAGAAACAAGATTGTCCGATGAAACCAAGATTGAACTATTTGGCCTGAATGTTTTTCAGCGGCAGGGACTGAGAGACTAGTCCGGATCGTGGGAAAGCTGAATGGAGCTACGTACAGAGGGATCCTTGATGAAAACCTGCTCAAGAGCACTCAGGACCTCAGACTGGGGCGAAGGTTCACCTTCCAACAGGACAACAACCCAAAGCACACAAGACAACGCAAGAATGGCTTCGGGACAAGTCTCTAAATGTCTTTGAGTGGCCCAGCCAGAGCCAGACTTGAACCCCATCGAACGTCTCTGGAGAGACCTGAAAATAGCTGTGCAGCGACGCTCCCAATCCAACCTGACAGAGCTTGAGAGGATCTGCAGAGAGAAATGGGAGAGACTTCCCAAATACAGGTGTGCCAAGCTTGTAGCGTCATACCCAACAAGACTCGAGGCTGTAATCACTGCTAAAGGTGCATCAACAAAGTACTGAGTAAAGGGTCTGAATACTTATGTAAATGTCGTACTTAAGTTTTTTATTTGTACTAAATTAGCAAACATTTCTAAACCTGTTTTTGCATTGTCTTAATGGGGTATTGTGTGTAGATTGACCAGGGAAAAAATAAATGTAATCCATTTTAGAATAAGGCTGTAACGTATCAAAATGTGGAAAAGTCGAGGGGTCTGAATACTTTCCCGAATGCACTGTGTGTGTGTGTTATACCAATAGGTCCCACTGTAATGCCGGCGCGTTTTGGACTTCTAACTCCGTAGAAGTTGTGTGTTTTTGAGTTTGGTTGTACCATTTTGGATTGGTCTATTTCTTTTACATCTATAGATATCAGCCATTAGTCTGTTTCATTTAACAGGGGCTGAGCTAGAGCGGTGTTTGTGAGACAAGGGAGAATCCCGAAGGGGCCGGGTCTTTTATACAAAAGCATCTGAGTCCAAATGGTTTGAGCTACAAACCATCTATGAAAAGCTCAGAATCTCACGATAACGCACATGTTTGCTCTATAACGCTCACAAACCACACAAGTTGTTAGAAGGTAAGGGGTTCCCTCGACATAGAAGTAGGAAATCCCAGGACAAAGTGTCTATAACACTGTAATAAGCTCATAGTTGCTGTCACAAACTCAATTCCACACAGTTGTCACTGACTAGTTGGATATTAATTTCCCAGTGAGCAAACTTCTGTACTTACAGCATTCATATAAATTCATTTTTATCAGGATTTTGCTTTGTTTTTTTCTTTTTTGCAATATAACTCATGAATGCAATAGTTTATGTCCAATTGTTGTGTGTTATACTTGTAGCCCTGGTTGTCCTGAAAATTAAATGATTAAACAGTTCATTGTGAGGCTAAATATAATGGAGATAAATGCAGATAAATGAAAGTCTGGGTAGATTCGGGAGGATTCCAGATTTTCATAGTCATACCATCCTTATCTCATACCAGGATTTCCTGTATTACCGGCATAGCACACAAGGGTGGTGCTAACAAATATAAGAAAGCCCATTGGGCCTCTATTGCCAGAATGTTAATTAAATTAGTACAAACTAATAGCAAAACCACAGATGCTGTTTGCTAACGAGCGAAAACGAACATAAACTAATTGCAAAGAGAGGCAAATTCAGCTCAAAGTTATACAAGCATAGCTAGTAGCTACCGAATGTCATTTTCGGTGAATATGGACATTTACAAGCGAAGGTGAACGAGAGAAATTCTGTAAATGAACGAAGTTGTGAGGCATGCTTTTCTGAAGGAAAAGTGCATATAACTACTTATTTTATATATTTTTTTTTACTTAAAAGAAATTGTTTTGAAGGTATTGGTATTGAAAAACCATACCATGGCTTTTTCCAAATGCCCGCCCAAGCATAGTCTCGGGACTGATAGGGTTAATGATAAGAAGTTACTAAAAGTTCATAAGGTTTTTGGAGTAATTCATGCTTAATCAAGCAGAATGTTCCCTTTAATATTTGAGTTATTAGGTGAGACAAAAATGTTTTGCTTCCCCTTTAAGGGACGGGCTGTTACTGTCATAACTGGGTAAATCTCTGACTGCGAGGTCTCTTCCCTAGCAGCAGACCTTTGCAGCAAACTCAAACATTGGAAAAACAACCTAGCTTGCGAACAAAATGATGTAACTGGCCAAGAACATAAGGACAAAGTCACACTTCAGTAGCCTTTCTTGTCAATTCGATCTACATTTGTGCTTTGGATGGGGAAAAAATTATCTCTGACCACCCGCCAACATGGCTGGTGAAATAGACATTCTTACCCACCAATCACAATCTATCTGTATTTGGCGGGTGTTAATTTCTCTCCCTGAACACCCAACAACGTGGCGGGTGAAATTGTGATCTTAACCGCCAATGCCAAAATCTACCAGAATTTTGCGGGTTTCATTTTAGGCACTGTTTAGGTGGCTTTTCTTTTGCCATATTTTTTTTACCCCCTACTACTTTCAGATATACCAAAAGCAGGTGAAAAAAAGCAGGCATGATCAATTTGTGGGATTTTGGTCTGTTTATGAAAGGGATACAAAAATGACTCTCCCCTTTGTCTCACTGTCCTCCGACCATGGATCTCCAGCTTGGATTTTGTTGAGCTACTGGTTGTGCAGGCTTCTGTTCCAGCCTAGCACTAATAGACTTTTTAAAAGTAATCAACTAAACACAGTCTGCACAACGATTATATGAATCAAGTGTCAGTACTGGGGTGAAACAAAGGCCTACACGCAGCAGCTCTACAGAATCTGAGTTGGAGTTCCCTGTGCCTCTACCATGTGTCTGACTCTGAGTGACTGTTGGCAGGTACTGAATGGACAGAAGAAGTATCAAATCCGTCTCAAGAGCTCAGCAGGACCCATTGAGGTTCTTCTAGTAAACAAGGACCCGTCCAGCCCGTCTCCAGTGGTACTGCCCGTCCCCCCACCAGAGGACATGCTCCAGAGCCTGCCAGTGCCTGCTGCTGCTAACCCAAAACCAGCACCTGCTGCCCCCTCCCAGCCCAACCAGCCTCTGACCCCCTCCTCCAACCCCAGTTCTGCCACACTCTCACCTGCTTTCACAGCTACTACCAACCAGGCAGTCACCACCGCAGGTATGACTTGGTCTGAGAAAGGGCAGCCTTACTGTATGCTTGTCTTTATCTGAGCATTGGAAGGGCAGCAAAATGTAATTCTCATATCATTGTCCTACTTTTACAGTGTCTAGCAAAAACGCCAGCACACTGAGTGTTTCCACACCCACTACCAACACAACTGCCCAACCGACAACCCTGTTGGACACCCAGCCTCTCCAGTCCTCTGCCTCATTGGATGGCTTCTCTTCCTCATCTTCAGCAATCTTTGGACCAATCAAGACTGACCCCTCAGAACGTAACTGTTACCTGCTGTTTCCCTAAGAGCATAATGCTTCTCTATCCTGCTACAAAATCATACAAGGGGGACACCACAGAATTACAAAATATACATCAGTCTAGGTTTATTTAGGGAGTGTGTACACTCTTTATCAATCCTTTTTTGGCGTTATTGAGTGAGGGACTATAATGTTTTTTGTCTTCTGTTTGTAGTGCTGGATTTCCCCAAAGAACTTTCTGATATGTTTGACCCAAGTAAAGGTAAAGATCACCTCCACAAATTATGAAATCTATTGGGAGTTATTTTGCTATGGCAAATGTTATCAATGTATAGGCAATTACTTGAGATTATAGCTTCCAGAGTAAATGTTTTGCACCATTTTAATTCTAACCCCTCATCCCCATATCTCTCCCTCTCACACTGTCTCTCGGAGTAGAGATCATGAGTGCAGACCTGTTGGAGGAGTTGATGTCTTCTGAAGGTAAGTTGCCATGCCTACAGGTCTGCTTATTTGGATTTGTGGATCAGTAGAGATATACTTGACATATCAAGTTGAGAAATACACTCCTCCCTGATCTCTTTGTACCCGTCTCTCTTTCCCAGTGTTCTCTCCACTCCTCCGTCTGTCTCCCCCGCCGGGTGACCACGACTATATCTATAACCTTGACGAAACCGAAGGCCTTTGTGACCTCTTTGATGTTCCTATCCTTAATCTTTGACCTCTGAGCTGAGTTCCCAATAGTGTATTATGTAAGGAAATCTAAGAACAAAACATGTTGACCGTTTTTATATGGGAAAAAAACAAATGAGTGATTTTATTTTTGGATCCCTATGTATTAGAAGATTTTTCTGTGTAAAAAAAAAAAAAAAAATGTCAGTCTGATGCTCTTCTTTCTCTTACCCAAAACGTTCCCAAATCTTTCCACTAAACATTGGCAGCAAATGTTTCAGGGCGTAGTGGCTCTAAGTTAGAAGAAAAGGGGGGATAAAGCAATATTGTCCTCTTCGAACTGAACTGATGATCTCTCCGGTGAAATTCCTTTCTGATGCTGGTCTGTGATGAACTATATGTTTTGAAGTAAGTTACAAACTGGCAAAAGCAGTCAACATCGCGCTCTGATCCTCATCAACACAGTGTCAACAGATTCAGAGACACCCAGGCAGCTGCACACACTCGTACAGTACGTGTGAATGTGTACACACACAGCTGATCAAATATGCACTGTTCTGTGTATATAGAGAATATATATATATTTTGTATTACCAGCATTTGTGGAGTTAAATGTGTAATGAACTACATGTGTAATACAGTGAGACAGCAATAGTGAACCAGTGTTCCAGACGAAGACAGGATAAGAGAAAGTTTTGAAGGGTTTTAGGTGTAATGCACATTGAATTAACTGCAACACGTCTATCATTCATCTTGGTCCCCTTGCCTTGTTTTGTTGTTTTCTTTCTTACCCGTTTCACTCACATTATCTGTGGCACTCTTGGTTTGTCTTACAATTATTATGTATATAAATATTTTATTTAGTCTATGTAAAATAATGTTTCTAGCTGTTAAGAAATTACATGAAAAACAATCATAAATTCCTATAAAGTATGGTAGTGTTTTGAGTGGTGTCTATCGTCTTTGTATATGTTGCTCTGATCCGTGTTCAATAGAAAAGGTCACCCTCATACTTTCACCATGACTATGGAAGTACAAATGTTGCCTTGGTTCGTTCTGTGTGAGAGAATAGTTCTTAATTTCATTCTGTTCATTTTTGTTTTATTTCCTTCGCTAAAGACATTGTTTCCTTTGTATTATAGAGCAGCATTTATTTTTTATACCTGTCAGATATATTACCGATTTGGGTGTATAAAATATATTCTCAAAATACAATAATCTGTATCAAACTGCTCTCACATCATTGCACTTTACAACACTCCAACCCGTTAGCATTGCACTTTACAACACTCCAACCCGTTAGCATTGCACTTTACAACACTCCAACCCGTTAGCATTGCACTTTACAACACTCCAACCCGTTAGCATTGCACTTTACAACACTCCAACCCGTTAGCATTGCACTTTACAACACTCCAACCCGTTAGCATTGCACCATCTGTCGTTTGGGGGGTGTTGTCAGTTCACTGAAGCCTTCAATGCCCAGGGAATTCAAGAGGAGTCTGCTTACATGTAACATTAGATGTGTTAAGAGGCTCAGATGATCTACAGTATCATTGCATTTGCAATAATAGGTTAATGATGACTAAAACGTTATTGCATTATGTAAAAAAGAAAAGAAAAAGTTGTCAATTTCCTTTACTTGTCTTGTTGTTGGCAGAGAAGGCCAAATTGAGGGTAATGCAATGTTATAACTGAATATGGATAAGGAACCCTAAATAAAACTAATGACTGCATTAGTTGAATTGAGAAAAATTCCCCAAACATGCGCATTGGCTACTGCACAGCTTCATGTAGTAGGCTATCTATACTGAACAAAAATATAAATGCAACAATTAAACAATTTGAGTTAAAGTTCATATAAGGAAATCATTCAATTTAAATATATTAGGCCCTAATCTATGGATTTCACATGACTGTGCAGGGGTGCAGCCATGGATTGGCCTGGGGGGGCATAGGCCCACCCACTGGGGAACCAGACCCAGCCAATCAGAATTAGTTTCCCAGTTTCCCACCACAAAATGGCTTTATTACAGACGGAGATACTCTTCAGTTTCATCAGCAGTCCAGGGGGCTGGTCTCAGACTCCCGCAGGTGAAGAAGCTGCATGTGGAGGTCCTGGACTGGCATGGTTACACGTGGTCTGTGGTTGTGAGACCAGTTGGACGTACTGCCAAATTCTCAAAGGACGTTGGAGGCAGTTTATGGTAGATAAATTAACATTCAATTCTCTGGCAACAGCTCTGGTGGACATTCTTGCAGTCAGCATGCCAATTGCACACTCCCTCCAAACATAAGACATCTGTGGCATTGTGTTGTGGGACAAAACTGCACTTTTTATTGTCCTGGGCACAAGGTGCAGCTGTGTAATGATTATGATGTTTAATCAGCTTCTTGATATGCCACACCTGTCAGGTGGATGGATTAACTCGGCAAAGGAGAAATGCTCACTAACAGGGATGTAAACAAATGTATGCACAACATTTGAGTGAAATAAGCTTTTTGTGTGTATGGACCATTTCTGGGCTCTTTCATTTCAGCTCATGAAACATGGGACCAACACTTCACATGTTGCGTTTATATTTTTTGTTCAGTATAAAACACAAGATAATATAATTTAACAGGCAATATTTATCAGAAACTAGATGCATATAATTTAGGGATTAATAGCCTATATAGTTGAAATAGCATATACAGTATCTTTGAATCTGGACAACTATCTCACATCATTCCAATAAAAAATAAATTGCATTTTGGAAATATTCAATGTGGAGGAAAAAATCGCACAATATTTTAGTTGATTCTGAACCTGACCGTACTCATTTTTGAGCGCTCTATAGGCTTTTCAAAGAATTTTCCCTTAAATGCACATCCGTTTACAGTAAACCCACTATGTCGGAAAAGTTGGGGCTGGTCGATCTATGGTCACTACACGCTGCTTCCTACAGGGGGGCGGGTGTGACTCGACTCAACCCGGAACTTTAAATTATCAATTACTTTTTGAAATTTGTTAAAACATTTCTCTGCCTAGGGAAGCCTTCTCCAAGATTGCGCAAATTCAAAATATAATTCTCACGGATTATTGTCGTCCTTTCTAGGGAGGGATTGCAAATGCTTTCATTCTCGAACTCTGGGCTTTCGCGAGGACACTAACTTCTATTTTCAAAAAGGTAAGAACTAAATAAATGTTCAACTCAAATAGAGATTTTCTTTTGATTGTTCTCTGAACTTTGCGAACGAGAAGGAATAAATATGTTTAGTATTCCTGGTACGAATGGCTCCGGGGGCCCAGTACAGCATTATCCGTGTCTATAGCGAGCTAGAATAAACGGGTTGACATTATGAATATAACGTTAATCAGTCACCCTAACTTTTATGGGTGATCCTAGGAAATCGAATCAATATACATAATGAGTAGTTTAATTCATGGTGGGTATTTTGGAAGTAGTTTTCATTGTATGCCAGGATCTGCTGTGAAATGGCTAATGCAGAGAAATTAGTTAACATTCCATCTTTGTGAAGTGTTGGGTAACATGCAATACTCATTGATTTAAAATGTATGTTGAATCAAATGAGTATTTTATGTTGGTGCCGATGTCAACAGACTTCAAAGTGTGTGTGTGTGTGGTGGCAGTTGTAGGTGGAGGTCTGTCAGGGTTGGAATTCCAAGAAGCTAAAGGCCCCCCTCCTCCCCACTCTAATGGGACAGGCGGAGGGTCAAGGGGCATGACACACAGAGTTAGTTCTGCAGGCTAACCGAAGGGATACACGAAGGTACACATTAATGCATAGCCCTATATGGTCATGGGCGCTATTACGATGTGGTTCACTATAATAATCACTAACACTGTTACAGTGAACAGCAGTAATATACGAAATGGCCAAAAGTATGTGGACACCTGCTGGTCGGACATCTCATTCCTAAATCATGGGCATTAATATGGAGTTTGTCTCCCCCCATTTCTGCTAAAACAGCCTCCACTCTTCTGGGAAGGCTTTCCACTAGATGTTGGAACATTGCTGCTATAACAGCCTCCACTCTTCTGGGAAGGCTTTCCACTAGATGTTGGAACATTGCTGCTATAACAGCCTCCACTCTTCTGGGAAGGTTTTCCACTAGATGTCGGAACATTGCTGCGGGGACTTGCTTCCATTCAGCCACAAGAGCATTAGTGAGGTCGGCACTGATGTTGGGTGATTAGGCCTGGCTCGCAGTCGGCGTTCTAATTTATCCCAAAGGTGTTCGATGGGGTTGAGGTCACACATCCTCTCTCTATCTCCTCTGTCTCTTGCAGTAGCAGCAGTTTATTGGTCGCGTACACAGTTTAGCAACTTTAGCAGGTGTTATAGCGGGTGCGAAATGTTTGTTACAGCCACTTAGTCTCAAGCCCAATGCATGCTGGGACAGGCAGGGCAGAGAGCCTTGGAAACCCAAACACCTCCTTCCCTGCCAGCCTGTCATGTTGCCTACACCAGGGTTTCCCAAACTCTGTCATGCTGCCCCTTCCCGGGTGCACGGTTTGGTTTTTGCCCTAGCACTACATAGCAGACTCAAATAACCAACTCCTCATCAAGCTTTGATTATTTGAATCAGCTGTGTAGTGCTAGAACAAGAAACAAGATGTGCACCCAGGGGGGGGGGCCAGGACCGAGTTTGGGAAACACTGGCCTACACTACCAACACCTCACCCTATCCTGGTATGGATAGGCTACTAGGCTACTGCATAGGAATGTTATGGGTCAGGAGATCATTGTCTCTCACAAGGCTTCAAGAGTATTAGTATATGAAGTGAGTGAGAAAAGTTTCAGGTTAGTTTCCATCGAAGCCAAAACACTGGTGGTGATCATTGTAAGTAGGTTATTTCCATTTCCTACGGATGGGAGACACACACACACACACACATTTTCCTTTTCATCAGATGAAGCATGTGCAAAATTGTTTAACAAACTTTAGTGTTTCCATATGTGCTGGAGAGAGCATGAAAAGAGTTTGCCTGTCTCCTTTCCTCTGGGACTCCTCTGGATGCATGTCTGTCTGGCCATCAATTGTGTGTAGTCCTATACACAGAAAGGGCCATGTTCTCTGTACACACTGAAGAAAATATAGACATAGTACTTGTAAAAGAGGAAGATAAAGTTTCATTTGGAAAATGGAAGCTCTCATGACTCGAGGACAAGGCTGATCTGGTCAGGTCAGAAACCTACATAAACCCTATTTTACTGTGTGAATTATTTGATAGTAAAAGGTTATTATGTCTCAGAGTCTTAGGAGGACACCTATAAACGCACTTCAAGATGCCGCAACAGAAGGATATCGTGAAGATTGCCATCCAGATGCCAGGGGCATACCCTCAGCTCATTCAACTGGACCAGGTAAGCATTAGCACACAGGAGAGGAGCCTGAGTCAGAGAGTTGAAGAAGAAAAAAACCTACTGAACTATCAAATCCTGAGTGGAAAGTTACAGTAGAAATCAGCACTGCAGCCTGTGGGTTGTATTAGAGCTGTGGTTTATGTAGCAAGACAGAGATGGGCGGGCTAATAATGTGGTCTATGAAGGGGTAGTGCACCTCAGCATCGATGCAGTGTGTTCAGAGTTGTGAAGCAGCTGCTGTCATAGAAAAATGCCACACTGTCAATAGAGAAGTTATCATAGTAAAGTAGGGTGCTAAAGTAGGGTGCTAATGTAATGGTTGTTTATGATGTCAAAATGTTAATAGACCAAGGCCTTAGTTGAGTAAAAGGTGTTAGCTAGATACGAGCGCCTGTGAAGTTGATGTCATGTAGTATGTTGTCAGAGCTCTGGTAAGATCATTACACGCTCTGTAAAGAAAACATGGGTGTTTTGGCACAAAGTATTTTCGAATGTAGAATGTTAATTTGAGCCAGTTTGCTACAGCAGGAAAATAATCCTGCAGCAACAGGAAATGTTCACTATTATGGGGATAATAATTCATGTACGTATTTGCAGGGGTTGATATATTTTTGCAGGGGTTGATATATTTTTGTAGGGGTTGATATATTTTTGTAGGGGTTGATATATTTTTGTAGGGGTTGATATATTTTTGTAGGGGTTGATCCATTTTAGCAGGGGTTGATCCACTTTAGCAGATGTTTAAATATTTTGTAGGGGTTGATACATTTTTTGTTAGAGCAAATCAAGTCTGACATTTTAAAGTAACTCAAAATACACTACACGTTTGCAATTTTCAGCAATAAATAATACTGAGCGATTAGTGCTGTTTTCAATTTAGTGTTTTCTTTTTAACATGCATTATTTGTTTTTTTATTAGGATCCCCATTAGCTGTTGTGAAAGCAGCAGCTACTCTTCCTGAGGTCCACAAAAAACATGAAACATTACTATAATAAAGAACATTAATAGACAAGAAGAGCTCAAAGACAGAACAACAAGCATTTAAAAACGTCACACATAGCCTACATATCAATACATGCACACAAAATATCTAGGTCGAATAGGGGAGAGATGTGCTGTGTGGTGTTGCTCTGTCTGTTTTTTGAAACCAGCTTTGCTGTTCATTTGAGCAATATGAGATGGGAGTTCCATAATAATGTCTCTATATAATACTATATGCTTTCTTGAATTTGTTCTGGATTTGGGAACTGTGAAAAGACCCCTGGTGGCATGTCTGGTGGGCTAAATGTGTGTGTCAGAGCTGTGTGTAAGTTGACTATGCAAACAATTTGGAATTTTCAACACATTAATGTTATAAAAAGAAGACATGATGCAGTCAGTCTCTCCTCAACTCTTAGCTAAGAGAGACTGGCATGCATAGTATTTATATTAGCCCTCTGATTACAATTAAGAGCAGATGTGCTGCTCTGTTCTGGGCCAGATGCCGGGTCTTTCTTTGAAGCACTTGACCACATGACTGGACAATAATCAAGATAAGAAAAACTACAGGCTGCAGGACTTACTTTTTGGAGTGTGGTGTCAAAAAGGCAGAGCATTTCTTTTAGGGCTGTCCCCGATGGGAAAAAAACCTTGGTTAACCGAGAGTCGGCTGTTCTTTCGACCAATCGATAGGTCAAAATGTTTAAACGTGTATCTTTCCATATACAGACACATCCTATGTATTTTAATCAAATCAACTACAGTTGAAGTCGGAAGTTTACATACACCTTAACCAAATACATTTAAACTCAGTTTTTCACAATTCCTGACATTTAATCCTTGTAAAAATTCCCTGTCTTAGGTCAGTTAGGATAACTACTTTATTGTAAGAATGTGCAATGTCAGATTAATAGTAGAGAGAATGATTTATTTCAGCTTTTATTTCTTTCATCACATTCACAGTGGGTCAGAAGTTTACATACACTTAATTAGTATTTGGTAGCATTGCCTTTAAATTGTTTAACTTGGGTCAAATGTTTCTGGTAGCCTTCCACAAGCTTCCCACAATAAGTTGGGCGAATTTTGGCCCATTCATCCTGACAGAGCTGGTATAACAGAGTCAGGTTTGTAGACCGCCTTACTCGCACACGCTTTTTCAGTTCTGCCCACAAATTTGATATAGGATTGAGGTCAGGGCATTGTGATGGCCACTCCAATACCTTGACTTTGTTGTCCTTAAGCCATTTTGCCACAACTTTGGAAGTATGCTTGGGGTCATTGTCCATTTGGAAGACCCATTTGCGACCAAGCTTTAACTTCCTGACTGATGTCTGAGCTTTTCCATCCTCATGATGCCATCTATTTTGTGAAGTGCACCAGTCCCTCCTGCAGCAAAGCACCCCCACAACATGATGCTGCCACCCCCGTGCTTCACGCTTGTGATGGTGTTCTTCGACTTGCAAGTCTCCCCCTTTTTCCTCCAAACATAACGATGGTCATTATGGCCAAAAAGTTGTATATTAGTTTCATCAGACCAGAGGATATTTCTCCAAAAAGTACGATATTTGTCCCCATGTGCAGTTACAAACCGTAGTCTGGCTTTTTTATGGCGGTTTTGGAGCAGTGGTTTCTTCTTTGCTGAGCGGCCTTTCAGTTTATGTCGATATAGAACTCGTTTTTTTGTGGATATAAATACTTTTGTACCTGTTTCCTCTAGCATCTTCACAAAGTCCTTTGCTGTTCTGGGATTGATTTACACTTTTCGCACCAAAGTACGTTCATCTCTAGGAGACAGAACGCGTCTCCTTCCTGAGCGGTATGATGGCTGCGTGGTCCCATGGCGTTTATACTTGCGTACTATTGTTTGTACAGATGAACGTGGTACCTTCAGGCATTTGGAAATTTCTTCCAAGGATGAACCAGACTTGTTTTGGTCTACAGTTCTTTTTCTGAGGTCTTGGCTGATCTCTTTTGATTTTCCCATGATGTCAAGCAAAGAGGCACTGAGTTTGAAGGTACGCCTTGAAATACATCCACAGGTACACCTCCAATCAACTCAAATTATGTCAATTAGCCTATCAGAAGCTTCTAAAGCCACATCATTTTCTGGAATTTTCCAAGCTGTTTATAGGCACCGTCAACTTAGTGTATGTAAACTTCTGACCCACTGGAATTGTGGTACAGTGAGTTATAAGTGAAATAATCTGTCTGTAAACAGCGACCACCACACAGCAACCACCACAGTGCATCAAGTGTTTATCGCGCTGTCCGTGTTGCTGAAGCCGCAACATAATTACAGCCATTTTTGACTGAAAAGTTCTGTTACTGAAATCCCTAATTTGTTTAGGAAAAACATTCCCTATTCCCTCAACCCTTGCTTTCTTTACGTGATACATGTACGCATCGCATGCACGTGACCAATTGGGCTTGACTTATAGCATATCATAATCACATCAATAAATTGGTTATAACAAACTCCGAACACATGGCAGCAAAATGGATACAGAGGACGTGACAAATAAACTCGAAACGGGGGAATGTTTACTGTTTGCTCAAGAGGTAAAGGGGAAGTCAGACTTGTGGAATAAATTTGACTAGTTGTGGAAAATACTGGAGATCAAGAAAAAGAAGGTAAGGAGCAAACGCTGCATATTATGCCGTTAGATTACAATATAATTTTTCTGACCGTTTGAACAATGTAAACAACACTTAAAAACATTAGAAGCGTACCAGAGTCTGTTGTAAACGTGTTTTGTTTTTTTGTAAAGCCTTTTTTACAGCAAAGATTAAAAACCGTTTGCATTCATTCGTGAACGCTTTATTTATTGTTTACACACATTTTCCAAGATTCGCTTTTATTTTATTTTAAAACTAGTATGCTTGATCGCATTTGAAATCATGTGTGATGGCATGAACGAATGAATGATTGATTGATACAGTTATCATGACAAGGCGAGACCGAGATGCAGACACAGGAGGCAGATGGTTGGAGTCTAAGATGTTTAATAATCCAAAAAGGAGTAGGCAAGAGAATGCCTGTCCACGACCAAAAGGTCAAAACCAGTTCAGAGTCCAGGAGGTACAGAGTGGCAGACAGGCTCGAGGTCATGGCAGGCAGAATGGTCAGGCAGGCGAGTACAGAGTATCAAATCAAATTCTAGAGTCTAGAAATGGGCAAGGGTCAAAACCGGGAGGACTAGAAAAAACGCTGGTTGATTTGAAACATACAAGACGAACTGGCACAGAGAGACAGGAAACACAGGGATAAATACACTGGGGAAAACAAGCAACACCTGGAGAGGGTGAAGACAATAACAAGGACAGGTGAAACAGATCAGGGTGTGACAACGGTAGCCTATAGAAGTATTGAAATATAGGCCTAAGTAAATTACAGTATTAAGACTAAACAGGATGCGCTCTTAGGCCTACAGCTCAATGGTGTACTAAGCCTACTAATGATAATGACGTTACTTATTATTATAATGATGATCATAATAATAGGAATAACAATAATAATTATAAGTATGATAGTACGTATTGGATCACAAAAAAATACAACTTTTATATTACCAGGTAGTTTACCAATAAAATGGTCTGACGGTGATGTGGACATACTTGGTATTCATATCCCGAAAGAAAGAAATGATCTCACTACAATACATTTTAATAGAAAGTTAGCAAAAAATGGTCAGATCTTTCTACCATGGAAAGGAAAATACCTGTATACTTGCAGAAAAATCAACCTAAAATCAACATAATTATTTACTCATATTCCTATTTGCTTATGGTCTTGCCTACACCTACAGACCTGTTTTTATTTTTATTATATGAACAAAAAATATTCCATTTTATTTGGCCCGGCAAGCCAGACAAAATTAAACAGGCCTATTTATATAACGAATATGAATTCGCTATGAGACTTGAAATTGAGCTCAGGTGCATCCTCTTTCCATTGATCAGCCTTGAGATGTTTCTACAACTTGATTGGAGTCCACCTGTGGTAAATTCAATTGATTGAACATGATTTGGAAAGGCACACACCTGTCTATATAAGGTCCCGAGTTGACAGTGCATGTCAGAACAAAAACCAAGCCATGAGGTCAAAGGAATTGTCCGTAGAGCTCCGAGACAGGATTGTGGCGAGGCACAGATCTGGGGAAGGGTATCAAAACATTTCTGCAGCATTGAAGGTCCTCAAGAACACAGTGGTCTCCATCATTCTTAAATTGAAGAAGTTTGGAACCACCAAGATTCTTCCTAGACCTGGCCGCCTGGCCAAACTGAGCAATCGGTTTGACTGATAGAGCGCCAGAGTTCCTCTGTGGAGATGGGAGAACCTTCCAGAAGAACAACCATCTCTGCAGCACTCCACCAATCATGCCCTTATGGTAGTGGCCACTCCTCAGTAAAATGCACATGACAGCCCGCTTGGAGTTTGCCCAATGGTACCTAAAGAACTCTCAGACCATAAGAAACAAGATTCTCTGATCTGATGAAATTAAGATGGCCTGAATGCCTCTTTGACCTGAATGCCAAGCGTCACGTCTGGAGGAAACCTGTCACCATCCCTACGGTGAAGCATGGTGGCAGCATCATGCTATGGAAATGTTTTTCAGCGACTGGGAGTCTAGGCAGGATCGAGGGAAAGATAAACAGATCAAAGTACAGAGAGTGTTCAGGATCTGAGGGGGGCGAAGGTTCACTTTCCAACAGGACAACAACCTTAAGCACACAGCCAAATACAAGTGTGCAAAGCTTGTAGCGTTATACCCAAGAAGACTTGAGGCTGTAATCGTTGCCAAATGTGCTTCAACAAAGTACTTAGTAAAGGGTCTGCATACTTACTTCCCCCATAAGCATTACTGTTTCGTCTATAGATGTTATCCTTGTATTGCTACTGCTGTATTATCAAATAAATTATTTTAGTGAGTCTCAGAAATGGCTAATATGTGAATGTTAGCAAGTTATTGATTTCATTAACCTTATTTCTAAGGCTTCATATATTAATATGGGCTGTTTCCATTTATCGTATCCATTCAAAACCTAAATTTAGCGTCCAAACATTGAGTTGTTTATGCAATCACTTACAGTATGTTTTATCCATTCAAGGATATACAGTACCAGTCAAAAGTTTGGACACACCTACCCATTCAAGGGTTATTCTTTATTTTTACTATTTTCTACATTGTACAATAACAGTGAAGACATCAAACTATGAAAAAACACATGGAATCATAGTAACTCAAAAAGTGTTAAACAAATCAAAATATATTTTTGATTCTTCAAAGTAGCCACCCTTTGGGCCTCCTGAGTGGCACAGCGGTCTAAGGCACTGCATTGCAGTGCTAGCTGCGTTACTACAGATCCTGGTTCAATACCGGGCTGTGGCGCAGCCGGCCCCTACTGGGCCGGGATGTCCTTGTCCCATCGCGCTCTGTGGCGGGCCCGGGCGCATGCACGCTGACACGGTCACCAGGTGTACAGTGTTTCCTCCGATACATTGGTGTGGCTGGCTTAAGCGTGCAGTGTGTCAAGGAGCAGTGCAGCTTGGCGGGGTTGTGTTTCGGAGGACACACGGCTCTCAACCTTTGCCTCTACCGAGTCCGTACGGGAGTTGCAGCGATGGGACAAGACTGTAACTACCAATTGGATACCACAAATTGGGAAGAAAAAGTGGCAAAAAAAAAAAGTGGTCACCCTTTGCCTTGATGACAGCTTTGCACACTCTTTGCATTCTCTCAACCAGCTTCATGAGAAATGCTTTTCCAACAGTCTTGAAGGAGTTCCCACATATGCTGAGCACTTGTTGGCTGCTTTTCCTTCACTCTCCAATCCATCTCATTCCAAACCATTTCAATTGGGTTGCGGTTGGGTGATTATGGAGGCCAGGTCATCTGATGCAGTACTCCATCACTCTCCTTCTTGGTCAAATAGCCCTAACAAAGACTGGAGGTGTGTTTTGGGTCATTGTCCTGTTGGAAAAACAAATGATAGTCCCACTAAACGCAAACCAGATGGGATGGCGTATCGCTGCAGAATGCTGTGGTAGCCATGCTGGTTAAGTGTGTCTTGATTCTTAATAAATCACGACAGCGTCACCAGCAAAGCACTCCTACACCATCACACCTCCTCCATGCTTCACGGTGGGAACCACACATGTGGAGATCATCCGTTCACTTACTCTGTGTCTCACAAAGACACAGCGGTTGGAACCAATAATCTCGAATTTGGACTCCCCGGTCTTATGTCCTTTGCTCGTGTTTCTTGGCCCAAGCAAGTCTCTTCTTATTATTGGTGTCCTTTAGTAGTGGTTTCTTTGCAGCAATTCAACCATGAAGGCCAGATTCACGCAGTCTCCTCTGAACAGTTGATGCTGAGATGTGTCTGTTACTAGAACTGGGTCTTCCTTTCCTGTGGTGGTCCTGATGAGAGCCAGTTTGATCATAGCGCTTGATGGTTTTTGCAACTGCACTTGAAGAAATTTTCAAAGTTCTTAAAATGTTCCACATTGACTGACCTTCATGTCTTTAAAGTAACGTTGGACTGTCGTTTCTCTTTGCTTATTTGAGCTGTTCTTGCCATAATATGGACTTGGTCTTTTACTAAATAGTGCTATCTTCTGTATACCACCCCTACCTTGTCACAACACAACTGATTGGCACAAAGGCATTAAGAAAGAAACAAATTCCACAAATTAACTTTGAACAAGGCACACCTGTTAATTGAAATGCATTCCAGGTGACTAGCTCATGAAGCTGGTTGAGAGAATGCCAAGTGTGCAAAGCTGTCATCAAGGCAACTTTTGAAGAATCTCAAATATTAAGTAGTTTGATTTGTTTAACAGTTTTTTGGGGTTACTAAATGATTCCATATGTGTTATTTCAGAGTTTTGATGTCTTCACTATTATTCTACAGAGTTTTGATGTCTTCACTATTATTCTACAATGTAGAAAATAGTACAACTAAAGGAAAACCCTTAAATAAGTAGGTGTGTCCAAACATTTGACTGGTACTGTACTTAACACTTGATATTAAGATGTTTAGTACTTCAACAGTACCACAGAATGTTCTTAGAGTTAGAGAGTGATCCTTAAAATTTTGTAATGTATTTGTGAACAGGCTGGTTCTGTAGACATTTCATGGGAGAAAAAACTAACCGCAAGCCCCTCAATCACTCCTTTTGGACTACCAGACCTCACCAAAAACCTCTGATTGGTTGACCCCCTACAGATCACTAATTACAGAGCAGCGATAGGTCTACCACAGTACACCAAAACTTTTGATTGGTTGACCACCATGTATACCACAAATTACAGGGCAATTGATGTGTAGACTTTGGAGTAGTTTGCCTCTTATTTATTCAATGCACTGAATTCCCATGCTGCCTCAAATACATTAGTCAACAGCATAGAGAAAGTAAAAGCTTTGAGTTTATCTAGGATCAGCAGGCTCGGGTCATGGGACTGGTGTACTGTAGTTCTACCGTGGTTTACAAAAATGAAGGCATGATATCTAAATCAG
This sequence comes from Salvelinus alpinus, assembly GCF_045679555.1. Classification (NCBI taxonomy): domain Eukaryota; kingdom Metazoa; phylum Chordata; class Actinopteri; order Salmoniformes; family Salmonidae; genus Salvelinus; species Salvelinus alpinus. The sequence goes on from NC_092100.1 coordinate 49,854,830, forward strand.
TTCCTACTTTCTGCTGCTCATTGATCACATCTATGCTTGTCTTCTGACAGAAAAAGCCCCTTTCTGCCGTAATAAAGGAGGTTTGTGATGGGTAAGTGTGTTCATGTTTAAAAAGCGCTTTCTATTTGGTCTAATGCTGTTCTTGTGGAGTTCAAGCAACTACTTTGTCATCTTGCAGTAGTTACAGTGGCTATGATGACTGTGTTTAAGGTGGAATCTTCCGGGCCCTGATAACTACGCCTTCCAGTATGCCGACGGTGTTCAGACCTACATCACTGAATCTGTGAGTTGATTGACATTTCTTTCCTGTGGTCACGGAGGCTGTCTGTGAACAAACAGGTCTCTCTGGCTGTCCAGTGTGTAGCTTCTGTACTGTAACTCGACAGTAGAGGATGTCATGCCAGTGATGTCTGAAATGTCATCAACGTGGGTTGATGGGTAGCTGTTGGAGCTAAACTAAGCTGGTGACCTTTGGAGAGGTCAAACACACCCCTCGACCAGGGGCAATGCAGGTCATTTCCAAGGGCCGAAAGTAAAATGACTGCCATAAAAATTTGCACATAGGAGAGATATGCGCAAACATGAGAGATATGGCAAACCTGCAACTCCATATTTGGAAGCGCTTAGGTCACCTGACTTTTGGCAGGGATTTGACGACAAGAAAAATACAAAAAGTTATCACGCGTAGAAAGTGATTTTATATTTGTATAAAACAGTTTTGTACCCATAGAAAGCGGTTTCTATAAATCGCTAGCAGCCTCTCGTTTGGCCATGTTGATGCCTACCCTTTCAAGGCTGCAGAAATTATAATATGGTAACCATAATATGTTAACCATATGTGTAACCACAGTACGTCCAATCGAAACCCTAGCCCTAGAGGACTCTATATTTGCAACACTATTGCGGTGTACACCCGTTCATCACCCAAATAGTTGAATTAGCTGGCCAGTTTGATAGCACCACTACATGTGAAGGATATGTCATACATTGTAAGTGATTATAATCCACCCGCTGTCTCGATGTTGCACAGACGATGGGCATTAAGGAGACAAGTATTCCTGAGGCCTCTAACCGTTTCCTCTAACCTCTAACCGTTGCAAAAGGTAGAGGGGAGGTGTAGGATATGGACTCAGACTTTGTAACGGTATTGCTTCCGTCCCTCTCCTCGCCTCAATCTGGGCTTGATCCAGGGACCCTCTGCACACATCAACAACAGTCACCCTCAAAGCAACGTTACCCATCGCTCCACAAAAGTCACGGCCCTTGCAGAGCAAGGGAAACAACGACTACAACTCGCTTTCTACGCGTGATAACTTTTTGTCTTTATGGCAGTCATTTTACTTGAGGCCCTTGGAAATGAGCTGCATATCTGCAGTTATAAAAATATTAGAATGCAATTTATCGATTTTACAAATCAAAAGGTGTTTGTTTGTGGATAGCGATTTACATTTGTGGATTAGTGATTTACATTTGTGGATTGGTGATTTACATTTGTGGATTGGTGATTTACATTTGTGGATTGGTGATTTACATTTGTGGAAAGGGATTTACATTTGTGGATTGGTACTTATTTGTACAGATCATGATACACGAATACAAAATGCATGCTGTGAGTACAATACATTTGACATGATATTGATCCCAAAGCCCAATTCAAACAAAAGGTGTTTTTTACGCACGTGAACGAGCGTGTACACACTGGAATTAGAACGCACAGGAGTTAATGAGAGAACAGATGGGCTGCAAGCGTCAACGGCGTCATAGCGTGTCAAATTAGAAAGCAAGTCTATTTTTGCGTTTGTGGGTGTCTGTGTCTGTGGAGAGATGTTGAGCTATTTCCTGGGCTATTCATCTGAAACTAAATCAACTCCATCTCTCTCTCTTTTTTTTTCTCTCTCTCCTATCTCTCGCTCGCTCGCCCTCTCTCTCTCTCTTTTTTCTCCCTTTTTTTTCTCTCTCTCCTATCTCTCGCTCGCTCGCCCTCTCTCTCTCTCTTTATAATTATGTCCCTTAGTACAGTTTGAAAACAGTAATCAGTCTAAGCCATTTGTAAGTCAGTCTTTATTGCCTGTATGACTGTGTGTCATTGTCTTCTCTGTGGCCTTTTGCGTTCTAGAACCGTCTGGACATAAAGAATGGCTGCATTCTCCGTCTGACCAAGGCACCGGTGAGTCTGCAAACAAGAGCCTGACATAGATAATCCTCTCATGGCTGTGTGTGTCTGCACGCTATGTAGGCCTATTGCAATTGTATTACATTATCAGTATAACTACTTCGTCCATCCTTTTGTCTGGGGTTTTATGTTTGTGTGTGTGTTTGTGTGTGTGTGTGTGTGTGTGTGTGTGTGTGTGTGTGTGTGTGTGTGTGTGTGTGTGTGTGTGTGTGTGTGTGTGTGTGTGTGTGTGTGTGTGTGTGTGTGTGTGTGTGTGTGTGTGTGTGTGTGTGTGTGTGGTAGGGCCGTTGTGCCGAGGACCTCTACAAGGGCATCCAGAGCTCCGACTCAGACGTGCGCTGTGATTCGCTGAAACAGCTGGCCTGCGTGTCTACTGATGTCACGTTTGCTCAGGAGTTTATCAGCCGTAATGGCCACTCTCTGCTGGTGAAGATCGTAGAGGACGCTCACGAGTCAGTTCCCTTCTCGATGTCTCTCTATATGTGTCAATGCGTCTCTGTGTGTCTCTGTGAGTCTTTGTCTCAGTTTGTCTTATTTTCCCCAATAACATATATCACTACAATCCTTCACTCTCTCTCTACTCTCCCTCCAACTAACCTTATATAGTAGAGCGGGGGGATGGGGGGGAGGGGGTGCATATATTTGCACTGCCTGCAGTGGAATGCTGTGCTTTGATAGATGCTGGTGAAGAGATATGAGGTGATTTCCTCACATGTGGGAACACATTCCTGGGTGAAGAATGGGCTGAGTCTGACCTTTTCCTCACACTGTTAGCATAGTTACTATGGAGGAATTCAAGGAAGCTGTAATTGGTTTCTTTAGTTGCATTATGTGAGTCAAAAAAGGACCTAAAGTTGGTATGGAGAATTGGCTATGAAGAATTTGCAGCTTTGTGTTGCATAGCTAGTGATGGGGTTAAGATGTTTATCAGAGTCCCAATGGGATGCCATGGATATGAGCCTGATGTCATGCTTTTGAAGATGTACCATCATGCCTTGTTTAGAAAACACACTTTCCCACGAATCAATTATACCACTTGAATCCCAGGGAAGGCATGAAACGCATTCTGTTAACCTTTTTATTTAACTAGGCAAGTCAGTTAAGAACAAATTCTTATTTACAATGACGGCCTACCCTCGTACCGAACATGGGGAAAAGGTTTCAGTCTGGGACGGTTTAGTCTTCTTATCGGCACCTGGAACCCAATCAGTGTAAATGCTCAGTGGTGTCTGTGGTTTTCTATGTCAAGGTTGTATTCAATTATGTTCTAATGTTCTGGTCTAAGAGGTGTGTGTGTGTGTGTGTTGTTTGTAAGGGCCCCTCTGATCATGGCCCACACACTGACAGGCTTCATGGAGCTGATGGATCATGGGATTGTATCATGGGAGAACCTCTCTGCTGTTTTCATCAAGAAGGTAGGTTCCTCAACTATTGGCTCCTATAGACGAAGTGGAGGACAATATACAGTGGGGCAAAAAAGTATTTAGTCAGCCACCAATTGTGCAAGTTCTCCCACTTAAAAAGATGAGAGAGGCCTGTAATTTTCATCATAGGTACACTTCAACTATGACAGACAAAATGAGAAAAAAAATCCAGAAAATCACATTGTAGGATTTTTTATGAATTTATTTGCAAATTATGGTGGAAAATAAGTATTTGGTCACCTACAAACAAGCAAGATTTCTGGCTCTCACAGACCTGTAACTTCTTCTTTAAGAGGCTCCTCTGTCCTCCACTCGTTACCTGTATTAATGGCACCTGTTTGAACTTGTTATCAGTATAAAAGACACCTGTCCACAACCTCAAACACTCACACTCCAAACTCCACTATGGCCAAGACCAAAGAGCTGTCAAAGGACACCAGAAACAAAATTGTAGACCTGCACCAGGCTGGGAAGACTGAATCTGCAATAGGTAAGCAGCTTGGTTTGAAGAAATCAACTGTGGGAGCAATTATTAGGAAATGGAAGACATACAAGACCACTGATAATCTCCCTCGATCTGAGGCTCCACGCAAGATCTCACCCCGTGGGGTCAAAATGATCACAAGAACGGTGAGCAAAAATCCCAGAACCACACGGGGGGACCTAGTGAATGACCTGCAGAGAGCTGGGACCAAAGTAACAAAGCCTACCATCAGTAACACACTACGCCGCCAGGGACTCAAATCCTGCAGTTTCAGACGTGTCCCCCTGCTTAAGCCAGTACATGTCCAGGCCCGTCTGAAGTTTGCTAGAGAGCATTTGGATGATCCAGAAGAAGATTGGGAGAATGTCATATGGTCAGATGAAACCAAAATAGGTAAAAACTCAACTCGTCGTGTTTGGAGGACAAAGAATGCTGCGTTGCATCCAAAGAACACCATACCTACTGTGAAGCATGGGGGTGGAAACATCATGCTTTGGGGCTGTTTTTCTGCAAAGGGACCAGGACGACTGATCCGTGTAAAGGAAAGAATGAATGGGGCCATGTATCGTGAGATTTTGAGTGAAAACCTCCTTCCATCAGCAAGGGCATTGAAGATGAAACGTGGCTGGGTCTTTCAGCATGACAATGATCCCAAACACACCGCCCGGGCAACGAAGGAGTGGCTTCGTAAGAAGCATTTCAAGGTCCTGGAGTGGCCTAGCCAGTGTCCAGATCTCAACCCCATAGAAAATCTTTGGAGGGAGTTGAAAGTCCGTGTTGCCCAGCAACAGCCCCAAAAAAACATCACTGCTCTAGAGGAGATCTGCATGGAGGAATGGGCCAAAATACCAGCAACAGTGTGTGAAAACCTTGTGAAGACTTACAGAAAAAGTTTGACCTCTGTCATTGCCAACAAAGGGTATATAACAAAGTATTGAGAGAAACTTTTGTTATTGACCAAATACTTATTTTCCACCATAATTTGCAAATAAATAAATTAAAAATCCTACAATGTGATTTTCTGGATTTTTTTTCTTCTCATTTTGTCTGTCATAGTTGAAGTGTACCTATGATGAAAATTACAGGCATCTCTCATCTTTTTAAGTGGGAGAACTTACACAATTGGTGGCTGACTAAATACTTTTTTGCCCCACTGTATATATGTGTGTGTGTATGTATATATGTAAGGAATTAGACAATACATTTAGGTTCGGTTTCCAGGACATAGATTAAGCCAAGTCCTGGACTAAAAGGGGCTTTCAGATATAATCATCTGAGAGTGATATTTAAAACCAGAACTAGACTTAATCTGTGTCTGGAAAACTGGACCCATAATGTTCATGTGTGTAATCTTTGACCATGAAGAAATGTCTGTAGAAGCTCTGGTGACCACTAGTCATCATGCATAGTTTCAACCGTTTCCATTCCCATGTTATCTCATTTCTTTCCCACGCTACTCCTCCTGTATCTATCTCACCCTGTGTCTGACTCATTGTACCTTTCAGATTGCCAGCTTCGTCAATGCCACGGTGCTGGATGCGTCCATCCAGCAGGTGTCCCTGGCCATCCTGGAGAGCATGGTGCTGAGCGGCAGCAGCCTCTTCCAGCAGGTCAAGCAGGAAGTCACTCTAGAGAGACTGCTCTCACAACTGCAGGTGTAAGTGTGTGTCGTCCATGGGTAGCATGGTGGGAACGAACAACCCGCAGTACCTCCAATGAATGAGCGCGCTTATACTGTAAATGCTTACAAACATAGAGACCCCATCTCCAAATCATTTTACAATTAAATCTAGCTCTGAAAAATGCAATTTTAAGCTTGCCCAGTGTCTGAAGTCTACTGTTCGTCAAAACAACGCATCTCTCCCATCACTCATACGCCCACCCATACTCTCTTTATTCCAGGACAAACCAGCAGATTCAAACCAAAGCCATGGCCCTCCTCATGGCTCTGCTACAGACAGCTGGACATGCAGACAGACAGGTACAAAATGGTATCTCTTTCTCTCTCTCTTTATCCTTGCTCTCTCTCTCTTTTCTTTCCCCTCGCCTGCCCTGGTTTCCAGAGTGAGGTGCGAGTCACTTTAATCAGTTTAACCAGGCTGAGTGAGTCTGTTCAAAACAAAGGGTTTTGGACTGATTTATGTGACCATTATGTCACTGCAGCTGGGGGCAAAGTCCTGCTGTGTCCCTCCCCCTGACCTGATTTGTGACCGGGTAGCTTTTACTGCCTCCTTGTGGGGAAAGTAGTGTCACTGCATTTAATTATTAATAACTGAATGTATTAGTGGTAATTATCAAGTAATAACATACACTATTTCTTTTCAGGAGCTGTTTGTCTTCCTAGGGAAGAAAAATCTTCGACAGTACATCTATAAGGTAAAGCCATTTTGAATGTTCCAAGATTGAGGTACAATGATACCTGACTGTCATTGCTCCCTTTCGAAAATCAAATTGGGGAAAATACAATTGTCGTTATAGTAGAATTTTTGTATTTTATTTTTGTCTCCTTTCAGTCATTTTAATCATAGTAAATACTGCTCTGTTTTGAACCTGTGCATCATGGTTTGTTGTGACCCACAGAACATCATCCATAGTTCTGCCTCCGTGGGGGATGAGATGGCCCATTACCTGTACGTCCTCCAGTCTGTCACTTTGAACCACCTGGAGCCTCGCATGAGGATGCCCCTGGACTCCTACAACCAGGCGAGTTAGATGACCCCCCCCCCCCCCCAAACCACAGCAAACCACTCTCTTCCCACTCCAGGAGAGAGGAGTTTAGTGAGAAGTGCTGAATCAGTGTCCTTGAAATCCACATAGTCATATATATGTGTGTGTGTGTGTGTATATATATATATATATATATATATACTCCTTCTCATTACCTCTTTGTCTCCCTCTACTGTTATCGGCCCCATCCCTATCCTCCCCCTTCCTCCAGGACCAGAGGGAGATTCTACACGGCCTGCGGCAGGCAGCCTTTGAGACGGAGAGTGAGAACAGCTTGAGTCATGAGCGACGACGCTCTCTCTGCGCCAAGGAGTTCAAGAAGCTGGGCTTCTCTGTGAGTCTACTCCATGAGATTCTACTTACCACCACCTCATTCAGTCCCCCTCACTGGGCCTCTGTGTCTCTTCACTCACCTCGTCTATCACTTACTGTCAACAATAAGCTGTTGCTTTCAATTGAGTCGTATTCTCATCTATACCAACCGTTGCTGGTTGATATAATTTCCCCGCTATCAGACGTTGTGATTCCACTCTTATCACTTACTATTAATCATTCACAGTTGCTAAACTTGTCTGAGTCTTACTCTTATCTATACCATTCTTCATTGTCTCCCACCATACACTGTTTGTTTTTATCCCTGTTCTGTCCTCTCTCTCTCCAGAACAACAGTAACCCAGGTCAGGACCTGCTCCGGGCCCCTCCAGGTCTGCTGGCCCTAGACACCATGGCCCACTTTGCCTCCCGCTACCCCGATGCCTACAGCAGGGTGAAAATAGGGAGGGGAAGAGAAATCAAGGGAACGGAGGGTGTGGGAGGGAGTTAAAGGGACTAACATGGGTCTTTGTTAGGGTGTGGGTTAGGTAGGTGTGTCATCTTCATGACAATTTCTCTCCCTTCTCTGTTTCTGTCTCTTAGTTTGTTCTGGAGAACAGCAGTAGGGAGGATAAGCACGAGTGTCCATTCGCCCGCAGCAGCATCCAGCTGACTCTCATCCTGTGTGAGATCCTAAGCATCGGAGAGCCCCGTAAGTCAACCTGAGCTAGTACATGCATGCGGTGTTGACGCATATCCCACGGTAGTTATTGGGGTCAAATTTGTCTCCACTTTTGTGGATTGGGGTGATCAGTCCTTGGTTCCAAATATTGGGGAAGATGCCAGAGCTAAGGATGACGTTAAGGAGTTTAAGTATAGCCAATTGGAAGTTGTGGTCTGTATATTTTGTAATTTCATTGAGGATACCATCAACACCACAGGCCTTTTTGGGTTGGAGAGTTTGTATTTTGTCCTGTAGTTCATTCAATGTAATTGGAGAATCCAGTGGGTTCTGGTAGTCTTTAATAGTTGATTCTAAGATTTACATTTGATCATGTATATGTTTTTGCTGTTTGTTCTCTGTTATAGGGCTAAAAAGATTGGAGAAGTGGTTTACCCATACTTCTCCATTTTGGATAGATAACTATTCGTGTTGTTGTTTATTTAGTGTTTTCCAATTTTCCCAGAAGTGGTTAGTCTATGGATTCTTCAATTACATTGAGCTGATTTCTGAGGTGTTGTTCCTTCTTTTTCCGTAGTGTATTTCTGTATTGTTTTAGTGATTTACCATAGTGAAGGCGTAGGCTCAGGTTTTCTGGGTCTCTCTGTTTTTGGTTGGATAGGTTTCTCAATTTCTTTCTTAGGTTATTGCATTCTTCATCAAATGATTTGTCATTGTTGTTAATTTTCTTCAGTTTTCTGTTTGAAATTTTTAGATTTGATAGGGAAGCTGAGAGGTCAAATAGACTGTTTAGGTTTTCTACTGCCAAGTTTACACCTTCACTATTATAGTGAAATATTTTGTCCAGGAAGTTGTCTAAAAGGGATTGAATTTGTTGATACCTAATGGTAGGTTTCTGGTAGGTTCCCACACTACTTTCCTTTCATCTATAGCATTTCTTTATATTATTCATTTCCTTTAGCTTTGATGCCTCATGATTGAGTATTGCTCTGTTCTGTGGTGTGGTCTGGATGTAGGTCAGGGGGGGTGTCTCGCTGGTCTGGATGTAGGTCAGGGGGTGTGTCTCGCTGGTCTGGATGTAGGTCAGGGGGGGGTGTCTCGCTGGTCTGGATGTAGGTCAGGGGGGGTGTCTCGCTGGTCTGGATGTAGGTCAGGGGGTGTGTCTCGCTGGTCTGGATGTAGGTCAGGGGGGGGTGTCTCGCTGGTCTGGATGTAGGTCAGGGGGGGTGTCTCGCTGGTCTGGATGTAGTTCAGGGGGGGTGTCTCGCTGGTCTGGATGTAGGTCAGGGGGGGTGTCTCGCTGGTCTGGATGTAGGTCAGCGGGGGGTTCTCGCTGGTCTGGATGTAGGTCAGTGGGGGGGGGAGTCTCGCTGGTCTGGATGTAGGTCAGTGGGGGGGGGGTGTCTCGCTGGTCTGGATGTAGGTCAGTGGGGGGGGGGAGTCTCGCTGGTCTGGATGTAGGTCAGTGGGGGGGGGGTGTCTCGCTGGTCTGGATGTAGGTCAGTAGAGGGGGGGTGTCTCGCTGGTCTGGATGTAGGTCAGGGGGGGGGGGGGGTGTCTCGCTGGTCTGGATGTATGTCAGGGGGGGGTGTCTCGCTGGTCTGGATGTAGGTCAGGGGGGGGTGTCTCGCTGGTCTGGATGTAGGTCAGGGGGGGGTTCTCGCTGGTCTGGATGTAGGTCAGGGGGGGTGTCTCGCTGGTCTGGATGTAGGTCAGGGGGGGTGTCTCGCTGGTCTGGATGTAGGTCAGCGGGGGGTTCTCGCTGGTCTGGATGTAGGTCAGTGGGGGGGGGGGAGTCTCGCTGGTCTGGATGTAGGTCAGTGGGGGGGGGGGGGTGTCTCGCTGGTCTGGATGTAGGTCAGTAGAGGGGGGGTGTCTCGCTGGTCTGGATGTAGGTCAGGGGGGGGGGGGGGTGTCTCGCTGGTCTGGATGTAGGTCAGGGGGGGGGGTGTCTCGCTGGTCTGGATGTAGGTCAGGGGGGGGGTGTCTCGCTGGTCTGGATGTAGGTCAGGGGGGGGGGTGTCTCGCTGGTCTGGATGTAGGTCAGGGGGGGGTGTCTCGCTGGTCTGGATGTAGGTCAGGGGGGGGGTGTCTCGCTGGTCTGGATGTAGGTCAGGGGGGGTGTCTCGCTGGTCTGGATGTAGGTCAGGGGGGGGTGTCTCGCTGCTCTGGATGTAGGTCAGGGGGGGTGTCTCGCTGGTCTGGATGTAGGTCAGGGGGGGTGTCTCGCTGGTCTGGATGTAGGTCAGGGGGGGGTTCTCGCTGGTCTGGATGTAGGTCAGGGGGGGGTTCTCGCTGGTCTGGATGTAGGTCAGGTGGGGGTTCTCGCTGGTCTGGATGGGGTGTCTGCTGATCTGTTGCTCCTGTGTGAGGTGTTGGGGCTGCGGTTGAGAGCGATGTCCTTTAGGGTATGGGCAAAGGTGTGCACTGCTGCCTTGTATAGGTGGACCTGGTCGTAAAGGCTGGTCAAGTCCAGGGTGGAGTGGTGGGCCAGGTGTACATTTGCTTTTGAGTCACAGTCAACAGGAAATACTTGCGTTTACCCGCTGTATGGTAGCAAGGTGGAAGTCTTTTTGTAGTAGCAGGGTGGAGTTTAGCACTTGTGCTTTGGGGAAAGTAGAAGAAGCTTTTTCAATTACTGCCTTTAGTGCTGTGGCCACCCTTTTCTCCTGTGTTCTCAGGTCATTTGTGCCTGTGTGTATTATTATGTGGCTAGATGAACCTTGTTGGTCCTCAGACAGAAGGTCTAGGGCGTGCTGGGTGTTTGGACACCAGAGTTTAGATACTGTGTTTGGGAATAGCACATGTTCTTGTATATTTCCCGTTTGAGTCCATAAGGAGTACGATCTGTGTCTTGTGTATGTCCTCTGTGGGGGGGTTGTCAGGGTGGCTGACAGGAGGGGTGCTCAGAGGGGGTGGGATCCCCTGGGCTTGGGGTTCTTAATTTGTCTGTCCTACTGTGATGTCGAGGCTATGGTCTGGGGTGGACTGTTCTGCTGTGGTGTTGAGAGTTTGGTCAGGGTCTGAGGTGGACTGTTCTGCTGGCTTCTTTGTGGGGGTGTCCAGCTCTCTAATGGTTGTTCTCTGTCACATGTCATCGTTCTCACCTTCTCCTCGAGCACTTTCACCTTCTCTAGTGCTCTGTTCTTCTGCTCCTGCTCTTTCTCATGTTGATGTTGTCTCACCACAGTCCAGTGTAGATGTCTCTCTCCACCTCCAGCTCTCCATGTCTGGTTGAGGGGGTGTTGTTGAGCTGGACAATGTTTTTTGTGCTGACTGGAGTGTGTTCACCTGCTGTTCCAGCTCCAACTGCCTTACCTCCAGCTGGGTGAGTTTATCCTTCATGTTAATGAGGGAGAAGTACTCTGTGCTGGGAGGTTTGACATTCCGCTTGGGGTTGCTCGTCTGTGGGGTTGAATAATGAAGAGGTCTGGTCTGACACTCTCAGGGTGGGGATATCTTTCTCAAGAGAGAGCTTATCCTGCTGAGCTACCTCTTTGATTATGTGAAAATCCAGCTGAATCTGTTTGGGGTTGCCCTGTACCATTTCTGTTCCAGACTTGTACAGGTTGACGTTGGCTGACTCAGAGTCCTCGCTGTCTAATATCCTGAGTTTCCACCCATTGCTAACACCCCCCCTCTTAACAGAGTGTGTGTGTTATATAGTACTGTGCCATGCCAGGGGATGGTCTGTGTGGAAGATTAAGTTGCTTATGTTCCCATTTTTATAATAGTCAGCAAAAAGTTTATCTTGATTTTCCATAAGGAGCTTATTTTTTTTCATGCTTTGGCATTTTTTTTTACATCCAGAGGGTACTGCATTGTAATGACCTCTGGACAGCGGGAGGGGGCTTCAAATGCCTCTGTATTTGGGTGGGGTAGGCTGTGAAACTCTCCTGCCATTGTTGAGCTCACTTCACACCTCAGTGCAAATTGAAGTTGCAGTCAGACATGTTCTGTAAAGCTAAGGCTTTATCTTAGCATTCAGTCCTTATAAAGTATAATATATCATTCTCATGTATTTTTCTTCTTGGCTTTAAATGTAGCTTCAGACTAAACATTACTCAGTTCCAGGTTGGATGGTGTTTTCAGGTTTCTGTTTGTTTCCCAGAGCATTTGCTGCATAGCTTGGAAATAAGAATCTTTGGTAGTATGAATCCTTCCAGGTAATTTGGTCCAAAATCAGGTTGTGGGTTTAGAGTTTTGATTTGCAGTGAAGGTTATGTTGTGGAGGGTAGTATCCTGTATATGTCCTTGCTGAAAAATCCAAGTTTAACTGACTCTAAATCTATATTTTTGTAAAAACGTTGCTGAAAAATGTGAGAGCTCATCTGCTCATATCTCTCTCTCTCTCTCTCTCACTCACTCACTCACTCACTCACTTACTCACTCACTCACTCACTCACTCACTCACTCACTCACTCACTCACTCACTCACTCACTCACTCACTCACTCACTCACTCACTCACTCACTCACTCACCACCAGCCTCAGAAACAGGTTCAGACTACCACCCCATCTTCTTCGCTCAGGACCAGCTGCTGGACGAGCTCTTCTGCATCTGCATCCAGCTGCTCAATAAGACCTGGAAGGAGATGAGAGCCACGCAGGAGGACTTTGACAAGGTAACACAACCCACACTGCAATGTCACCATATAGCTCACTCTTTCTCTATGTCTCACTCCCACCCCATGTCTCAGCATCACATCTATCTCTATCTCACCCTTTTCCCACACTGAACTCTAATGTACAAGTACAAGAAACAGCCTCTTGCCATTTGAAACAGACTAGTTGAAGGGTACAGGGAGCATGTCTACAAGTAGCGAGCAGGTATATTACCTGACCAAAAGTATGTGGAAACCTGCTCGTCGAACATCTCATTCCAAAATCATGGCCATTAATATGGAGTTGGTCCCCCTTTGTTGCTATGACAGCCTCCACTCTTCTGGGAAGGCTTTCCACTAGATGTTGGAACATTTCTGCTGGAACTTGCTTCCGTTCAACCACAAGAGCATTCGTGAGGTCGGGCACTGATGTTGGGCGATTAGGCCTGGCTCGCAGTCGGCGTTCCAATTCATCCCAAAGGTGTTCGATGGGGTTGAGGTCAGGGCTCTGTGCCAACCTGTCAAGTTCTTCCACACCGATCTTGACAAACCATTTCTGTATGGACCTTGCTTTGTGAACTGGGGCATTGTCATGCTGAACCAGGAAAGGGCTTTCCCCAAACTGTTGCCACCAAGTTGGAAGCACAGAATTGTCAAGGATGTCATTGTATGCGGTATGGTTAGGATTTCCCTTCACTGGAACTAAGGGGCCCAGCCCAAACCATGAAAAACAGCCCCAGAACATTATTCCTCCTTCACCAAACTTTACAATTGGCACTATGCATTGGGGCAGGTAGCGTTCTCCTGGCATCCGCCAAACACAGATTCGTCCGTCGGACTGCCAGATGGTGAAGCGTGATTCTTCATTGGTGAGAACGCGTTTCCCCTGCTCCAGAGTCCAATGGCGGCGAGCTTTACACCACTCCAGCTGAAACTTAGCATTGCACATGGGGATCTTAGGCTTGTGTGTGGCTGCTCGGCCATGGAAACCCATTTCATGAAGCTCCCAACAAACTGTTCTTGTGCTGACGTTGTTTTTAGAGGCAGTTTGGAACTCGCTAGAGTGTTGCAACCGAGGACAGACGATTTTTACTAGCCACGTGCTTCAGCACTCGGCAGTCCCATTCTGTGAGCTTGTGTGGCCTACCACTTCACTGCTGAGTCGTTGTTGCTATTAGACCTTTCCACTTCACAATAACAACACTTACAGTTGACCAGGGAACCTCTAGCAGGGCAGGAATTTTACGAACTGACTTGTTGGAAAGGTGGCATCCTATGACGGTGCCACGTTGGAAGTCACTGAGCTCTTCAGTAAGGCCATTCTACTGCCAATGTTTGTGTATGGAGATTGCATGGCTGCGTGCTCGATTTTACACCTGTCAGTATTGGGTGTGGCTGAAATAGCCGAATGTTCTTATACTTTTGTGTATATATAGTGTATGTTGTTTATCATGTCCAAGCGTGATGCAGTGTATCGTCTGATAGATGGTCTATTTGTTTACATTGCCAACCGTGGAGCGGCAAAGTGGTAATCTAATTTAGAAAATCAAACTTCAAAGCACTCCATGGCACCCGGAGTGGAATGGCATTTACCTGCATGCGCCACACTGAAAACAATAACAAGTGCTCTGTGTCCTGTGAGCCACCATGGAAGCATAGTATGCAGGATAATACCATCCATCTGCATCTGCCACAGCCACACAGAGTAGGAGACACAGAGTTGAATCTATAGAGGCTGTGGGAGGCAACCAGCTGGGGTATAATTAGTCAGTTGTAATCGTTAGAACGGGACATCGATTAGTCATCCAGAATGGCTACCAGAATGGAATATCGACTGGCTGCCCTATCTAAATGTATAGATACCGTGCTAGGGTAATGTAGGAAAGACGGCTGGATGGACCCAATCCAGGCTATTTCCTTTCCTATGTTAACTACACTGGACTCACTCAGACAGAACTATTCATGAACACCAAAACCAGACAACTGGCCCATGTTTTACAAAATGCTCTCTGGTCATAAACCCTTAACCTTTTGACCTTTTGAGTTGGAGCGAGTGTCCAGCCAGCAGGCCCTGTCATTGTGTTGCGCCCTCTGCTGCCTCCCACAATCCCGTGGAGCAGGGACAATTGGGCATTAGAAGCACAAAGAGAATCCCACTCCATAGCAGAATCAGAGCGAGGGAGAAAGGTCCCTCACAATCAATTGGTTCCATCAGCAGTAATTACACAAGAGAAAAACCTCTGGACACTGACAATGGAGAGATGGACAGTGGTCAGCCACAGTGGTCAGCCATGTTAAAAGAGAGAGAGAGGGGGGGGGGGGATACAAAAGCATCTCCCTATGGGTTATTCTTATCTCCTTTTTAGATTTGTTCATCCTCGAGTCAGATACTTGTTAGGTCTGATGACGAATGTTAAGGGGGTGAATGCAGAGTACTGGTGCTGAGAGAATTTGTTTACAGCTTGAAGAGTGAGTGGTATCTGTCTCCACCGTGCCTGTCTCACAGAAGATTCCACACCTCATACCTTCAACAACCCATAATGAGATTCTACACTCTTAGAGAAACAGGTGCCCTCTAGAACCAAAAGAGTTCTTCGGCTGTCCCCATAGGAGAACTCTTTGAATAACCCCTTTTGGTTACAGATAGAACCACGTTTTTCTAAGAGTGTATATTTGGCTTTTACTACCATGTCCCTCAGCCTCTCCTCTCCTCTCCTCCTCTACCTCTGTTGCAGTCTCTCTGTTTCTCTCTACTCATTCGATCACAAACCCTGTCTCTTCCTCTCTTTCTCTCTCTCCCTCTTCCCTCCAATAAACCCCTAACTGTGCTGTCGATTTTCAGCCGTTAATCACTCCTGGCAACACGCTGCTGCCAGCTGGGGGCCTCCAACTAGGACTGTGTGTGTGACCCCCCCCCCCCCCCCACGCACTTTCCCTCCAATAACAGTCATCCTACACACACACACACACACACACACACACACACACACACACACACACACACACACACACACACACACACACACACACACACACACACACACACACACACACACTGCTGGGTTATGAGGGAACAGAAACAGCTGCTCCTCACAATGGCTGAGGTAAGTCTCCTGTACTGGGGTTCTCCTCTTTCTATTGGTTAAACCAGAGGAGTGACGGCAGGGGAGAGAGGGGGCGGACGGGGTGTGAGTGACTATCAGGGTGTCTGTTTACAAAATAACCTCATCTCTGGACTGCTGATGCCATAAAGGTGATACTCTCTCTTATCCCTCCATCCGCTGTCCTCTCTGTTTTGTTTCTCTCCTCTCATATTACATTTTTTCTCTCTCTCTCTCTTGACTGTGGAACTAACATTGTTGGCCTCTGGGTTGTACTTGAAAGACACAACATGGAGGTGAGATACTCTATTTGGATTCATTAGTCATTTCTACGTGATCTTTACACAGTATGTGAATAATGTTGTTACACAGGATGATGCCCTGGGGGCATTTAAGCGAGGTGTCACAGAATGCTTTGTTTTGTTCCAAAAACCGTATATGACGGTCTCAATTTTAGTTACAGTTTTAGTGCCATTCTCCTTGGATGTGTTGTTGTAAATATTTTTCTCTGCCTACATGGAGAAATACATGTTATATTACATTGGCTATTACGTATTAGTATGGTTTTGAGGTCTTATTTAGAGCTATTTGAATACTATAAAGTGCGGTGTAATGTAGTTGCTGTGTTGTAGGATAGCAATGATCTAATTCTGTGTTTTTAATATAGAATCTTTTTTTGCGGTCACCGGTGGTACAGTTTTTAGTGATATGTACAGAATGTTTAAAAACATACCTGTTAATCCTCGTTGATTGAAGAGGTGAATTATTCCTTCCTGCTGCATCAGGAGGGTTGGCAAACCAGGTCCGTGGTCTGAAGCGTAATTTTTCCTGTGTGGTTGGGTTATGCCAAGCTGGCCAAATCTCAGGGGGAGATGAATGTTCCCTGGGTTTATTTCTGGTTTATGCAGGATTCTGCACTATTAATTGAAGTGTGTGTATTTCAGAATTGCCTATGTGATTTCCTGAATATGGTGATTGATAATTTAATTTGTGTAATTATGCCATTCATTTGTGATTGTTTGTAATGGTATGGTCCATGTGGAAGTAGCCCAGCTACTATACTTAACCTGTGTCGTTCTTGTCTTGGCAGAGAGCGGACAGGTTGCGGACAGGTATTATTGAGGCCTGGTGTTTATTGAGCTCAACCTTGATTTATTTTCAGTTTACCCCTTGTTTATGTTTCCTGTTCTGTCCATCGTCATGTTTATTCTGTTTGTACATAGGTGTACAATAGTTTTGGTGTCTCTTCTCCACAAATTAAAGGCCACTCCTGGGCACTGCACTGGGTCCATTTTGTCTGCCTCCTCACTGAAACCTCCACTGCTAGGTGCGGTCTCCTTTTTTTTAACGTAGCCTTTGTTTAACTAGGAAAGTCAGTTAAGAACAAATTCTTATTTACAATAACTGCCTACCGGGGAACAGTGGGTTAACTACCTTGTTCAGGGGCAGAACGACAGATTTTTACCTTGTCAGCTCGGGGATTCGACCACTAGGCTACCTGCCGCCCCACTAGGCTACCTGCCGCCCATTACTCTGAGACACAAACACACTCACACCCTTTAAACCCCCTATGCTCCTTTAAGACCCCTCTTTCAAAGACACTGAGATCTCTTCTTCTAGCCATGGTTGCCAAAATAATGGGCAACTGGACATTTTTATACATGACCCTAAGCATGATGGGATGTTAATTGCTTAATCAACTCAGGAACCACACCTGTGTGGAAGCACCTGCTTTCGATATACTTTGTATCCCTCATTTTCTCAAGCGTTTCCATTATTTTGGCAATTACCTGTATTTTGTTATGTTTTGCATTCTATTACCTCAAATTTCTTTTGAGGTGGGATTATTTTAGATTTAAAGAATACAGCTATGTGCCTCCATGGGTGCTGCATGCACAGCAGATACCACTTGCTCCATAGAGGATGAGTGCGCAATTGCTACTTCTTGCTCCATAGATACTGGGCTCTCCATGGATACTGTAATTCGGAGCCTGCTTCATGGGTCATGGTTATTGTGTGCTCAACACATCTGTACATACAGTACCATTTCATTAAAGTCCTCCATACTGGTGCTGCTGTACTTTGGAGAGGGAGGGATATGGGGTTACCATGATGGACAAGAAAATGACATTCCCATGGCGACGTCTGCTTGGTGTCAAGTGCAGTGTCATTGAGAGAGACTCGGAGTATGGCCACACTGACAGGAAGAGAGATAAAGGGAGAGAGACCGAGTGGAGGAAAGAGGGAGTGGGGGGGGGGGGGGTGATCGACTTGTGTTGGGTTTGGTGTGTTCTCATAGATTTCTGTGATGGATTTTGAAACTGGGGCCGCAGTTAGTAGAGAAACGCCAGGTTTTCCTGTCTCACACACGCACACCCTCCCGTATTTCCTCCCTCCTGTGCTTTGTCATGTGGCCTTCGCCTCAGAGAGCTCATGTTTTGGGGGGACCGAGGTCAAGCCTTGTCTGAGTGTGTAAGCGTCACTGTGCCCAGCAGAGCAAAGAGTGGGAACAGTCTGCTTTCTCTCATCTCAAACCCACATTCACACAATAGCTAGCTACTGAAATATATGAAAACATACAGTACATACACTAAGATATACTGTATACTTTAATATAGTGGTTCGCAAACTGTTTTGCTTTGTGACCCACCTAAGGGCTTTTCAATTGTTTTGTAACCCACCAGAGAAACCATGTCTATAGCCACAACACAGCTGGTATGTTTTCTCTTTAAATAATCAATGTTGACTGTCTCTGTATGTCTTTAGGTAATGCAGGTTGTGCGTGAGCAGATCACCAGGACTCTGTCCAGTAAGCCCACGTCTCTGGAGCTGTTTAAGAACAAGGTGAATGCTCTGAACTATAGTGAGATCCTCAAACTACGCCAGACGGAGCGGCTGCACCAAGAGGAGACCCTCGCCACGCCTGTATTGTAAGTCCTGAAATTGTTCAGCAGAATCTTTTTCTTGCTCTCTCTATGACACACACACACACACACACAAACCCTCATAAGCCTGTACTTCCTCCAATGGCCCCTAGAGGGCAGGGATCAGCCCCTTTAGTGTGTGTGTGTATACTTACACCTGTATTCGTACCATTTGTCACCCCTATGGAATCAGAATCAGTGCTGTTGCTATCCTCTACGTCTGCCCTGTTTGTCACCAAACAGCTTGGAAATGTCATGTGACCAGTCACAGGTCCACAACCCATTCTACACATTCACAGTCAACCAAGCAGCACTGATCCTACCTACTTGTCCTCGTCCTATCTGGTCCATATCTATTCATATGTCCTTGCCTTTGTAACGCAAGTGACTGACCTTTTTAATACGTCAAATAAAGCTCATCGAAATGAATCATGTTGAGTGCGTTATGGTACTTGCGGTGGGCGTGACTCTGTCTCTACCCCCCCGCCCTCTGTAGAGAGCTGAAGGAGCGTCTGAGGCCAGAGCTGTTGGAGCTGATTCGCCAGCAGAGACTGAACCGCCTGTGTCAGGGAACCCTCTTCCGCAAGATCAGCAGCCGACGCAGACAGGGTGAGACCACTCGCATCTCCGTGAGAGGGGTGGACAGGTTAAGAGTATGCGCGTTAGAACTCGAGAGGTATAGGGGGAAGCTGGACAGCACGACACGGTGAAACATAGGGAGACTAATGAAGGACGGTAGACGAAGAGATAGCTGGCCTTTCTTACACCATGCTGCCAAACATTTTATTTTGTGTTGTTATTATTGGTCATTTCAGATAAGTTGTGGCACTGTCGCCTGTCGCCCAATCACAAAGTCCTGCACTTTGGCGACGTGGAGGAGGACACAGAAACACCCACCATCGAGAGTCTCCAGGAGAAGAGTGAGTTATTACTAACAGCAATATACTCTTCCACTGTAGCCTTGACACTGCCTTGACCATAGAGATTCTATTAAATTAGTGTTGTCGTTCTATGGCCTCGACACTGAAATGACATCACGCTCTGTCATTGGCTCTGTGTACGAAGCTGAGGGGTGCCGGTAAACCTGCTCTTCCTCTTTTTCTCTGGCAGTTCCGGTGGCAGATATCAAAGCGCTGCTGACGGGGAAAGACTGCCCTCACATGAAGGAGCACAAGGGCAAACAGACCAAGGTTAGTGCACCATCATCACCAGCACCAATTTCCCTACCGACAACGGTCCCTGAACACTCCCTCGGCCCTACCCCCCAACTTCCTCTTTCACACTATGTACCTGGCCCTCCATTAACAACATTGCGCTGTGTCCTGCAGGAAGTGTTGGCACTGGCGTTCAGCGTCACGTATGACGTGGAGGAGTACAGCCTCAACTTTATTGCCTCGTCCAGAACAGACGTGAGTAGTGATGTCATGTCACAGGTGTATCTGTACTCATTCACATAGATAATTCTGTCTCTCCCTTTTCCCAGAGTTAAATCCTACATCTTTCTCTCTGGCTCACATGCTCTCACTGTGTGTTTCTCTTGGTCTCTATCGCTCGCTCTCTCTCTCGTCCCTCTTAATTTAAATTATACTTGGTGTGGAAAGTTAAAACACATACATTACCAAAGTAAACATTATGGTCGAATAACAAAGGTGATCTGTGTTGCTCTCAGTTCTGCCTGTGGACGGACGGACTGAGCGTGCTCCTGGGACGGGACATGAGCAGTGAGTGCATGAGGAGCGAGCTGGAGACCCTGCTCTCCATGGAGATCAAGCTCCGCCTCCTGGATCTGGAGAACGTGCCCATCCCAGACAGCGCCCCGCCGATGCCCAAACCCCCCAGCAACTTCAACTTCTGCTACGACTTCAGCCAGGCTGAGCAGTAGGCCAGGGCATGGCAGGGCAGAGGAGTAGACCTGGGCACTGTTCAGGAGGATGTAACGTTACAGAATGCGCAGCTAGAAATGTATGATTTAGAACAGATATGGTCTTGTCATCTGTAAAATAGGCAATTGTGTCAGCTCTTTTCATTATATTTCTATTTGCAAGGTTCAGAATGTTTCATGTCATTAAATGCACCCTAGTAACGACAAAGCCTGTAGACATCTACACAGCAGGAGTGGACATGGAGGACTGGATCGACAAATCTAATGCGTAGTAGGCAAAGGTTTCATCTTATATGAGCGGAATCGAGGCTGAAGACGATTCCTTGGGTTCTATAGGAGCGGTCATCTTTTTGGGTGTGGTCTGGTCACACAAGTGTATTGTGGGAGTATGTTTTCTGTTGTTGGATACTTGAGGCTTTAGCTTTACTTCAGTCCCCCTCTCCATGGCTCCAGTCCTCCACGCTCCTCTGTGCATTGTCTTTAGGCGGAGAGTTCATGTTTCATTTTTGTCATATCTATGTTTGTTTTTCTACTTTTCTCGGGTGGGATTTCTTTAAACTGAAAGCTTTGTGAGGCAGGATGCATGACAGCCCTTCTGAAGGTACTCAACCCAAGGACTGAGACAGAACAGAGCCATATACATATATTTGTGGGTATATACTGTATATGGCTCGGAGAGAGAATCCCTTGGATTTCTGACACTGTACTTACCGACCTACTCAAACAGAATCCCTACTCCCTGTTCTAAAGTGGTACTTTAATGAGTTGAAGAAACAAGAAAACATACTCTGGCTCCAAGCCTATTCAAATCCCTATTTATAATATATAAAATCCTCTTTTTAAGTGTGTG
Source organism: Salvelinus alpinus (assembly GCF_045679555.1). Lineage (NCBI taxonomy): Eukaryota > Metazoa > Chordata > Actinopteri > Salmoniformes > Salmonidae > Salvelinus > Salvelinus alpinus. The sequence goes on from NC_092100.1 coordinate 49,875,993, forward strand.
CAGATAGTATTTGAATGAGTGCCATTGGCTCACGAGGAGCACTTTAAATGGAATACCTCAGAGCCTCCCATGAACTGGTTTTGATGATGGTCATGATGGATTGATCTTTTGTACTTTTTATGTAAAAGGTCGTTAGGTTTGATGGCTGTTGTTCAAACGGTTCTCTTAGGCAATGGGGTTTTATTGCACAAAGAACTTGATCAACGGTACATCCAACTGACATTGTTTTTATGGTACATTTAACAGATGACGTAGCTACGGTACAGATAACTGTTATGTGTCACTGACATGATTTCGCTATAAGCACCATATATATATATATATATATATATACAGTATGTATCACTGCTATTAATTGTTGGCCTGGTAAAGTTTTTTGCTCCAGAGCTTCGGTCAAAGGCAATTATAGGTACATTATGAATTTCAGGCCATAACAAATGAATATTAGTTCAATATTGATGTTATTGTAGGGTACTTTATTTTCATGACTGAATGATCCTGACAGATAAATCTGACCTCGTCAAATTGAACTAATATACTGTACAACAGTAAACAAGTCCTGTCAGTATGATGGACCTTCAACTTTTTATATTCCAAATCTCATCGGCCAATTAATAATAATAATAATGGGATTTGTAGCCGACTAACAATCATAAATTCAAATGTTGATTTTTCTTTAGCCAGTAAACTGGGTTTAGCTGGAGTTTGAGGTGATTTTGCGATTCATTGCATGTCCCAATCTCCATGGTAACCCCTAACTTATGCTTTACTAAGATCAGGGTTGACATGAATAAATATGATTTATACAAATTCTCCTTGTCTAGCTTGGTTTATGGTCTGGTGGAATCCTAGAAGAAACAAATCTACTGTACTCATGATTCTAAGCAAGAGATAAGCATACATTTATTGAAACAAAATCTTATATTTGATACATATTACATTTTCAAAGAAACATGAACAGTTTTGCTTCCTTCAGTGGCAGTGTTAAATTAAGTTGAATACAAAATTACATATTAAGCCAGCTAAACAAAAAAATGTGATGAATAGATAAATATTTCTCTACAGTCTGGCCATTTAAGAATGAACACGCAAGATCTGGTTCTGAGATCAACTACAAGGTGCTTTTTAAAATCAGAGCACATCTTCTAGGCCAGTTAAAGGTTTGTGCAGTATATACTGATTTGGTCCCTCAGCTCCATAAACCGACACATTCTAATCGAACAAACCTTGAGATTAACAGTGCCCTTATCACACGGCTTACACCAGTGATGGGCAACTTTGATGGGGGTGGGGGCCACATCCATAGACTAACCAACCAATTACATTTTTTTTAAATGCTGACACGAGCTAATTGAGTGACTGCTGATGCACAACCACCTTGTGTATTCTACTATTCTAACTCTCAACAGTAAGTGGAGGCTGCTGAGGGGAGGACGGCTCATAATAATGGATGGAATGGCATCAAACACCTGGAAACCATGTGTTTGATACCATTCCATTAGCACGAGCCCATCCTCCCCAATTAAGGTACCATTAACCAACCTGTGTTCAACAGTAAACCTGACAGTTCTTTTTTTGTGTGGGCCTGCATGCCGACAGTTGCCCACCCCTGGCATACACTGAAGGAGGACTTTAAGGGCCGGTTTCTCAGACTCAGATTAATCTTGGTCCTTGGACTTTATTAGTCCACACGGGATGGAAATCTGTCTTGTTTTTTTGCCAACCCCTCCCACACACATATATACAAACACACATTAGGTTGGAGATGCTGAAGCAGTCTAACGAAGGATCCAATGCGATCGCATTTTGTCTGCTGAGCACCTTTTCAAGGCAATGCTCCCACATTCACGGTGAATGCGCCATGTCAGCTCAATCGCAAATGACCTGGAAATGGCGCAATCGGACTGAATCCTGGCCTAAAATACCTTTACAATGCAGATTCTCCAATGAGAATGACTTTTAATTAAAGACTTAAATTTGAGTCTAAGACACTGGCCATATGGGTCCTTACTGAGTAATACATACATCCCATATTAGGCTTTACAGGGGTTAAAACTAAGATAAATTACTGAATCTATTACAAATAAACTCTGGATAATAAGAGCAGGTACTAAATTGTGATTCAAGCAGAAAGTTTCTGGAATTTTTTGTTGTTGTTGGGAACATTCAACGTATCAGACGGTTGTGACTAAATTGAGTACAGCTACGACCAGAAGTTACTTTTCGTAGCAGGTTAGGAGAACATTTTAGCTAACCTTAACATCATTCTCCTAACCTGGTACGAAAAAGTACCTTCTAGTCGTAGCTGTACTCCACCTAGTCAGAACCCTATCAGAGTGTGAGGGTCAGGTCAGCTCCGCCCACAAAGCGGCAGTGGACATTCTCTAGGAAGGGCAGCTGGGATTGGAGGAGGTCCACCGTTGTTATGGAGATGTCTTTACACATGGAGATGTCCAGCGTCCGCAGTCTCTTACAGTGTTGGACGAGCATGAAGAGAGACCTGTGGGAGCATGAGTTCACTGCTGTCAAACACTGATACACAGATAACAGTCTGTCTCTCTGGGGTTCTGTGTGTGTGTGTGTGTCTCACCTATCTGTGACTGCGTCGCAGCAGGACAGGTAGAGGTGCTGCAGCCTGGCGAGGTAGGGGGCGGCGCGGGCGATACCCTGGTCACTGATCTGGGGGCAGTGGCTGAGTGCCAGGCTGGTGAGGCTGCGGCAGTGATAGGCCACCGACGCCAGGCTGTCATCACTGATCTCAGGCAGCATGGAGAGAGAGAGGCGCTGGAGGTCTGGATAACGCAGCACCTGCTCACAACAATTGCCCGGTTAACTTATAGGGAAATTGCAAAATTGTTTAACTTCATATTCATCATAACTAGCACCACTCCATCAATATGTGAAAATGGCACATTTCTATGTTTTGTAGTAAAAAAAAGATAAGAAGCTAAGTATTTCCAAAGACATCAACCAATTAGTAGGCAATGCCTACTCAAAATTGGATATATATATATATATATATTTTTTTTTTTTTAATAAACAAAATAAATTCACACAACGCACACCGATGATGTTGCTACAAAACATAGAAGAGCGTCATTTCCACATATGTTAATGTTGGGTTTGTGCTGGAGATGATGAATATTACGTTTTTTTAAAATATATATTTTTATGTCCCTTTAATGGAGCGGTTCCTAACCTGACCAGGAAAAACTCTGGGCCCTGGTAAATAACCTAAAACTCCTTGCCCTAACCATAGCTTGTATATTCTCATGGTAGACCAACCTGTGTGATGCTGCTGTCAGTGAGTTTGGAGCAGGCAGACAGGTCGAGCTCCTGGAGGCTCCTGAGGGCCAGCAGTGAGGACCCCTCCTGTTCCTTGAACACCCCTAGGTCCTCGTCCGTCACCAGCCGGGGCTTCTCCTGGAAGGGCATGCTGGGAGGCCGGAAGAAACCCATATTTCCAAAAGTACGGGTGAAGCTGGGCCCCTTGTCCTCCTACAAAGGAGCCAGTGTGAGAGGTTGTAGGTCAGGGGCGCACGGTCGTAGTAAGCTACAGTGGTGGTAACATGAATTTAAGCAAAGTCAAGACCAGCTAGTCTGCTTATATACTATTCCCAAGACATCTAGACTTTTCCCCACCCAGCCCTCTCTCACCATTTCCTTGCTGGGCTCACACTCCTTGGTGAGCTCCACCATGCCCAGCAGCCCCCAGTCTGTGATCTCCTTGCACCAGCCCAGTCGCAGCACCACCAGCCCGGGCAGGTAGGTGGCGATAGCACGCACGCTAAGGTCTGTGAGGTAGACGCAGGAGGTGAGGTCCAGCTCCCGCAAACTAGAGCCCAGCAGCCGAGCCAGAGAGAACACAGCCAGGTCCTGGGAGAGAGATGGGAAACAAAGGAACATGAGGGATGATGTCCTGATAAACATTTAATTCTATAAAAGAGAAATCCTGAAAGAGTCAGGTAAAACAGCTCTGGTAAAGTCATAGTAATGTGAGGGAGAGAGAAGCACACACACTGACCCTGATATATGTGCAGCTCTTGAAGCTGAGTGTCTCCAACCGTGCCCTGGGCTCCAGGGCAGAGAGCCCTTTCACTATCTCAGCCCCACTGACATGCAGGCACTCAGACAGATCCAGGGTCCTCAGCTCCGGCAGCATCATCAGGTCAGCCAGCCCTTTATCCGTCATCCTCCAGTCCCGGGACAGAGAGAGGAACCGGAGGCTCTTCAGGCCCAGGGCCACAGCCAGTACAGCCCGGCTGGTGAGCTCTGTACAGGCGCTGAGGTCCAGGATCCGGAGGCCAGGCTGGTGCTTGCAGAGCACCTCCACAGAGTAGTCGGTCAGCTCCTTGCAGCCCCGCAGACGCAGCTCCTCTAGAGACAGGCCCCCTACCTGGGCCACGGAGCGCAGCGACTCTGGGGTGATGCTAGTTCTGCTCAGGTCCAACCCCCGCACGGTGGAGGCCTGCTCCTGCAGCAGCCTGCGGAGGTTCCGTAGGGAGAGCAGGGCAGAGGAGTCAGGCCCCACGGGGCAGCCACGGTACGGGTCAAACTCAAAGGCGATGTGGCAGCCGGCCAGGGAGAGACGGCGAAGTCTGAGAGTGCAGCTCGTGAGCCGGTTGAAGGTGAGGTCTGATAGATAGCGCAGGTCAGAGAGATCCAGCTCCTCAAGACCTGCTAAAGCTACCCGCACCTAGGAAAAGGACAAACAAATTTTAAAAAACTGGCATGTGTAAAAATTATATTTAAAAAATAATTAGAAGGATACTCATCATCATCATCTCCAGCCTACAGGGTCTGTCTGACCTGCTGGCGGTGCTCTTCTTTGGACAGGAAGGCTCCAGACATGAAGAGGCTGTCCAGGCCACGGAGGTCAAGCCTGCGCAGGGCGGTCAGGTGGGGCAGCAGGGCCAGGAGGGAAGACTCGGTCACGCTGCTTCCTGGCAGGGCCAGGCTCTCCAGCCGAGGGCCTAGATGGAGCCCTATCTCCTGAAGCACAGCCCGGGACATACTGGACCCATCCAGATGGCTTATGACCAGGCTGCAGCGGGAACGCCTACTCAGGCCCCGGATCAGATCCAGGGAGGAGATAGAGGCTGGGAACTTGAAGGTGTCATTCCTCTGGAAAATGGAGTCAGAGTTAGGATTAGGTTGTTAGTGAGATTGATGAAATTTGTGAGATTAAGGGGAAATTGTGGAATAGAGTAGTACCTGAAATTGGAGGTCTTGGCTCGCATCATACCAGCTCCAGCAGACCAGAGAGGCTTCCTTCCTGTCTGATGCTTTGAGGAAACTTAGGATGTAGGTGACGATCTAGACATGAAGTTGATTGGACCACCAGGTCTTTTACAACAGTTCTATCATAGTGCCATGCATAAGGAAATCGATCAAATCAGGTGTGCCAAAAATGTAAATAATCAGTGCATTATAACTTGTTAGTTAACATCTTTTGTGCTGGTAGTAACATATCAAGTTGTTGACGCAACGTGCTAGTCAAGACACCCAAAGCATTGACAACCACAGTGACACCAACTGTTATTTTATGAAGCAGGCTACTAGCCTATTTGCTAGTCTTACCTCAAGAGGTAACTCAGGCGTTTCCATGGTTATTTATATCATCCCCAGTCACATCCTTGGATTAAAAGATGGAGTGTAGTCCATTATATTGATCATGTCAATATCTGTCAAGCATTTTCAATTCCGATTTTCGCTGATGAGCTAGCTACGACATCAAGTGCTGTCAGCTAACTAACGTTAACCGTAGCTATCCAGCTAGCTAGCTTCCTCTCTGGCTAGTTTAGTTAATCATTACATTAGCTAGCTATCTTCAATCTTGCTAGTTTCATTCATTCATTCACGTCCCAATCAGACCTGGTTCGCCAAGTTGAGCTCTTTTGATGCATTTCAATTCTCACTTCAACAGTTATATAATTTAGAGCACGAAGATGTCATCACCCTCTTCACTTTGCCAGCGCCACAGATGGTCCCTCAGCTGACTGCAGATCAAAACAAACCCTCTGACGTAACACTAAAACCAGGGGCTTCTTCTTCGGGATCGGGTTAGGATTCTTCTTCTTTTATGGAAGATTGGCAATCGCACAATTGAATGTGCATTCTGCCACCTACTGTGCGGGATTGAAACAGGATTCCCCCAAATTTTACGAAATACAAAAACTACAAAAAATAAATGAACTAAACTAAATCTAAACAACTTTTCTGTAAAAAATAAATAAAACAGATCTGATCCCTACAGGCTCAAGGGGAACCTGGGAGGGCGGGTCTTCCGGCGCCAGTACCCCTTGCAAGTCTTCAGATGTAAAATCCTTAAATCCCAAAAACCTTTCTGCCGCAGCCACAATAATGTCCAGTTTCTCAGATTTCTTTGAAACTTGTGTGTAACAGTTTAGAACTGTGGCAATGAATGCCACAAAATCCACCTTTTTAACACACAGGGTATATTTTGCCTGGCAGCAAACATTTACCACAGGCCGCGGTGCGTCCACTACCATCACTTGTTTTCTCAATTATTTTAATCGCCTCCGCATAGGAGATTCGATTGATCGCGCTAACTTTTGCTACCTCAGTCTCCTTCATCCTTCCTGGGCACTCCTGGAACCCGGCAACACCGTAGTCCTTCTACACACCGTTCTTCAATATACTCTGTCTGTCTGCACACACTTGAAACATGGCCAAATCCTTTACAATTTTTACACTGCAATGGTATGGGAACGAAAGCTGTTACAGCGTATCCGAAAATAAACTAGCTTCACATGCGTATGTATTTGCTCTTCATCAAATAAACAACAGGACTGAAATAGTTTATTTTTCTCCATTCACCCAACGGGTCAGATGCCGGGCACCGATCACACCAGGAATTCTCATTTAGGGATTCAACATGAACATTCGTTGTCACCGCTGAGATGACTCCTTTGACTGGTGCTCTACTCCGAAGTTCAAAACCAAACGTCTGTTGTCTGGATTCTTTTGAGGCTCACTGCAATCTTCCTCTGTTCTTCATAAACACAATTAATCAAAATAAGACCACTCCTGGTCACTGACATACTACACTTTTCCCAGCGCATACTTCACAATTTGACACCTCAAAAGTGTGAGGCCAGTCACGGCCTACCTACATTGAATTCTCTTAATTAGTCCCGTTCCTCTAAGAAAGTGAAATAGAGCCCTAGACACAAAGGGGCTTTCAGGAAGAGGTAGTTGTTAGCTAGCTACCTTACTATTATATTTTCTGCATCATTTTCTGACTTGCATCACTGTGCAGTTTTACTAAGCTGCTAATTGTAGAAATCAAGTTAAACAGATGTATAAATGAAGACTGATTTGTTTGTGAGTTATGTTACTGTGGTGTGTCCATTTTCCATTGTAAATCTATATCCATTTCTCAAGCTTCATATCACCAGTAATATCACTCAACCACACAAAGATCGACAGGGATTTATTTTGAATCACATAATGATTTATTTGGAAAAGAATCCACAAAAACATCAAAAATTCATCATGGTGATATCAACACATTCAGATTTGCTGCGTGGTGGAACACAAATGCTATTTTTCTCAGCATGTGTTGCATGCGGCCAGCTTTTGTCATCTACACCAGTGGTTCCCAATGAGCAGTACTAAGACCTCTGGGTGTACTTGGCCTATCCACAGGGGTTACTTGAGAAGATTCATGAGACCATAGGCCTACTGGTAATATGCACATGGGGCACTCCAGGCAGAGCAAAATTCAGTTGGTGGTACAGTAACCAAAAGAGGTTGGGAACCACTGGCCTACACCATACATACCATTAAACACACATAAAGAACGTAGTCAACCAACACGATAACAATATTCACATTCAATCTACAGATTGTCTGGCAGTTTCGGTAGCTGGTTTTTAGACCTTATGTATTCCAAGTGGGAATATAGGATCTATATAATTATGTAAAACCTTGCATTGATTTCTGAAAAACTAACACACAAGGGTCTAAGTATTTCCCTGTGAAAACTAATGGAAAATACACACCCTTTGCTTTTCCATTTACAATGTATTTACAAGCCAAGAACTTATGAAACAGCATTTGATTAACAGTATGAAATAATAATATCATATCAAACTTAAAAACATGTCATGTACATGTATAGATTGTGGACATGAGTCTTCTTCTGATCTGTCAAGTTAGTAAAAAAATGATAAACAGTCATTTTAAACATACCCATCATGTCAAAAGCTGTTGTAACTGTTGTCATCCTTTGTTCAGCTAAATTCCAAATGAATTTGTTAGCTATAGCTGTTGGCTCTAAAGTACATCTTTGATTGTCTGGCATGGTGAACTGTCAGCATACCAGTCTTGATGAAATGATTAGCTCCACTGCTACCTGTGCACATACAACAATATTTAGATTTACATGCTGACATTTGTATACATTTTTAAATCTAGGCCTGTACACGTTTCAACATTTCAGTTAAAAAATATATACATATTTGACCCATTCACCCCAGAAACACTAAACACTACCTCAAGGGCCATGAAAAATAAGGCAAAAATAACATATTCCATTGAACAAAACTCTATAAATAACTGGTCATCTTTACAAAACGTAAACATTTCTTATAAACATCAGCAAAATCTTTCCTCACATTCCAACATCTTTATAGTATTTCCCAATCACAATTCTCCCCTTGCTGAATAAATAGGAAATTAACAAAACTAGGGTTTAGGAGAAGGAATTTGTTTCCGAAAGCAGACATAACAGAAGACCTGGCGAGACCCCCCCCCCCCCCCCCCCACCAACACACACACACACTCCCCCCACACACACACGCATACAGCTCTACCCTGTGTGACCGCTTTGTTATCTCCGTAACGAGATGATGTCTGTGTCAATTATTGCTGATTGGTACATTTACCCCTGGGATTGTAAACACAAACATATAGTGCAATGTCGAAGACATCAGTTTAGCACCCGTTTCGTCATCCCTGTGGAATTAGGTAGCCTAGGCCCTATACATAAGTGTCAAGGGGATAAGACAGTCAGTGAGGTAAAAAAAAAAAAGAGTCTATAGATATAACGGAACAGGAACTGTGACTCTGTGACTCCTGAGACATAATTGGATGATCTTTAGGACCCATGGCTCTTCTCTCTGGTCTCCCTCTCTGCAACAGAGTATAGAGGGATAAACAACTGCATCCATTTCTCCACATGAAGACTGCTCTTAAAGCTTTTGGAGACAACTCATGGCTTTCTCTTTTCTTTCCTCTTCCCACTCTCTCCTGCCTCTTCTTCCGCCACGTTGCCCTGCTCCTTGGACAGCGTCTCACCTCTGTGACAATGGGAGGCGGGGCGGAGCAACGTGGAGCTGTCTGAGGTTGGGGACATGATGCCAGACTTGCGCTCTGGGTCCAGACTGGAGACTGGAGAGACTGGGGACAGGGGGGTCAGGGAGGAGGACATTGAGGGCTGTGGGGAAACAGAGAGGTTAGCTCATTCAGTGTGTGTGCGTGTGTGCGTGCGTGTGTGCGTGTGTGTGGGTGGGTGGGTGGGTGGGTGTGGGTGGATTGTGTCTGTATAGACAATGTGTGTGTTTTTGTACAGCGAATACCATACCTGAAGCGAAATACTGGATATGTTGGTGTTCTCCTTAATCTTTGCAAGGGTCCCTTTGAGGCCTGTTTTCTGACGAGCCATCTCCAGAGCAGCTTTAAGTAGCTTGGGTGTCTCTGTCCGAGGAGGAATCACCTGGGCCGGCTCCTTCGGAGGCTCCTGAGGCTTCTTGTCTTTTGTCAGCATATTCCTGTAGCCAGAAACATCAAACAAATCAAATCAAATTGTATTTGTCATATGCGCCGAATATAACAAGTGTAGATCTTACAGTGAAATGGTAACCTACAAGCCCTTAACCAACAATGCAGTTTTAAGAAAAATAAGTGTTAAGTAAAAAATTGTCTGGGTAGGCGTTTGATTAGCTGTTCAGGAGTCTTATGTCTCGGGGGGAGAAGATGTTAAGAAGCCTTTTGGACTTAGACTTGGCGCTCCGGTACCGCTTGCCGTGCGGTAGCAGAGAGAATAGTCTATGACTAGGGTGTCTGGAGTCTTTGACAATTTTTAGGGCCTTCCTCTGACACCGCCTGGTATAGAGGTCCTGGATGGCAGGAAGCTTGGCCCCAGTGATGTACTGGGCCGTATGCACTACCCTTTGTAGTGCCTTGCGGTCGGGGGTCGAGCAGTTGTCATACCAGGCAGTGATGCAACCAGTCAGGATGCTCTCGATGGTGCAGCTGTAGAACTTTTTGAGGATCTGAGTACCCATGCCAAATCTTTTCAGTCTCCTGAGGAGGAATAGGCTTTGTTGTGCCCTCTTCACGACTGTCTTGGTGTGCTTGGACCATGATAGATTGTTGGTGATGTGGACACCAAGGAACCTGAAGTTCTCAACCTGCTCCATTGCAGCCCTTCGATGAGAATAGGGGTGTGCTCGGTCCACCTTTTCCTGTAGCCCACAATCATCTCCTTTGTCTTATCACGTTGAGGGAGAGGTTGCTATCCTGGCACCACACGGCCAGGTCTCTGACCTCCTCCCTATAGGCTGTCTCATTGTTGCCGGTGATCAGGCCTACCACTGTTGTGTTGTCGGCAAACCTAATGATGGTGTTGGAGTCGTGCCTGGCCATGCAGTCATGAGTGAACAGGGAGTACAGGAGGGGACTGAGCACGCACCCCTGAGGGGCCCCCATGTTGAGGATCTGTGTGTTGTTACCTACCCTTACCACCTGGGGGCGGCCCGTCAGGAAGTCCAGGATCCAGTTGCAGAGGGAGGTGTTTAGTCCCAGGGTCCTTAGCTTAGTGATGAGCTTTGAGGGCACTATTGTGTTGAACACTGAGCTGTAGTCAATGAATAGCATTCTCACGTAGGTGTTCCTTTTGTCCAGGTGGGAAAGGGCAGTGTGGAGTGCAATAGAAATTGCATCATCTGTGGATTTGTTGGGGCGGTATGCAAATTGGAGAGGGTCTAGGGTTTCTGGGATAATGGTGTTGATGTGAGCCATGACCAGCCTTTCAAAGCACTTCATGGTTACAAACGTGAGTGCCATGGGTCGGTAGTCATTTAGGCAGGTTACCTTAGTCTTCTTGGGCACAGGTACTATGGTGGTCTCCTTGAAACATGTTGGTAATACAGACTCAGTTAGGGACAGGTTGAAAATGCCAGTGAAGACACTTGCCAGTTGGTCAGGGCATGATCGGAGTACACGTCCTGGTAATCTGTCTGGCCCTGCGGCCTTGTGAATGTCCGGGTTAGAGTGTACTCCGAGCTGGCACTAAACCCGCATTCAATGAGCTGTATAAGACCATAAGCAAACAGGAAAATTATCATCCTGAGGTGGCGCTCCTAGTAGCCGGGGACTTTAATGCAGGGAAACTTAAATCCATTTTACCTCATTTCTACCAGCATTTTAAAATGTGCAACCAGCGGGAATAAAACTCTAGACCACCTTTACTCCACACACAGAGACGTGTACAAAGCTCTCCCTACATTTGGCAAATCTGAACATAATTCTATCCTCCTGGGACTATGGTGGTCTGCTTGAAACATGGGACTATGCTTTAAAAAAATATGGATGAAAACTCTCTTGGTAAATAGTGTGTCTACAGTCTACAGCTTATCATGAGATACTCTACCTCAGGCGATCAAAACCTCAAGACTTCCTTAATATTAGATTTCGTGCACCAGCTGTTGTTTACAAATGCAGCGTAAACCCTGCCAGCTGTATGTTATTCATGTCGTCGTTCAGCCACGTCTCGGTGAAACATAAGTTATTACAGTTTTTAATGTCCCGTTGGTAGGATATTCGTGATCGTAGCTTGTCTATTTTTATTTATTGGCTAATAGGACTGATGGTAGAGGCAGATTACCCACTCGCCGTCACATCCTTACAAGGCACCCCGACCTACGTCCCCGATATCTCTGTTTCTTTCTCCTGCCAATGACGGGATGAGGGCCTTGTAGGGTGTCTGGAGTAAATCCTTAAAGAAAAAATCTTCGACTAGTACGAGGTGAGTAATCGCTGTCCTGACATCTAGAAGCTCTTTTTGGTCATAAGAGACGGTGGCAGAAACATTATGTACAAAATAAGTTACAAATAATGCAGAAATTCTTATAGTGTACTACATTACACTCTAAAAATGATGAACTTCGAGGCAGCCATAATATCAGTGGATTCTCATAAATAAATAAAGTAGGTTTTAGTCACTTTTTCCTCTCTCTCACCTTGCTTTCTTGCGGAGCAGCTTCTGAGACTCGGGGTAATGCACTAAAATCTCATTGAGGTCCTTCTTGTCCAGGATGAACAGGTTGGTGAAGCCATGAGCCACTACGTTGGCTGTTCTCCTGTTTCCTCCACCCACTGCAAGCAAGCTTTCAACCCAAAGAGAAAACATTTAAGGAGGAAAAAGTACTTTTTCCTGGATAAAATGTCCGCGCTTGCTTCAGAGAGATAAAGAGCACACGTCAGACTTGACAACAGGATGCTCACCTGATTTCCCCAAACACTGACCCCGACTTCAGTGTGACAAACACGGTCTTCCCGTCTGGCCCGCCCACCACCTGCACCTCCCCGGCCTTGATGATGTACATCTCCCGTCCAACCTCGCCCTGAAACACAGAGGGGCAGTCAGACAACTGGACAGATCTCCTGTTCTTTACAGTTTGCCTTACACAAAGAACAAGGAGCAGAGTGCATACAGACTGCACAGTAAAAACATTAAAAAAGAGATGCACGCACACAAACTCGCTAAAGAGGTGGATCTAGCTTTAGCCTTTACCTTTTTGCAGACATAGTCCCCCGGGAGGTAAACAACAGACCTCAGACTCTTTAACATGTCAAAGATCATCTGTCTGTCGCAACCCTGAAAGGGAGAAGAAAGCGTTGGTCGAGAAATATAGAGAGATAGAGCTCTTTAAATCTTCTGAGACAGCCTGAAGAGGCCCGAAGACTTACGCACCTGGAAGAGAGAGACTTTACTGACAATGTCATAGTTGACATCCACAGCGATGTCCAGCCTCATCTTGTCTGGGAGCTGGACCAGAAGCTCCTGTTCATCTGCATAGACACCAACAGAGTCAACACAAGACAAAGCAATGCAACACAACCCAATGAAAAGTAACATGTCCCTACCCAGCATGCCCTGGGACTGCCAGGTGTAGTTGTACCAGGTTTTGACCCGGTTTTGCACGTCTTTGGGGATACGGTAGGAGGCCATGTATTTGACAGTGTTGTCCATGCATGCTCTGTAGTACGTCTGTCCGGAAGTGGCTGCACCAACCACATCTCTCATCTGCAAGAGACGGTCATTTCCCAATCAGGAGTCGACACCAATCACAACAGCCATTGACAGTTTAATCAGCTTATAATAGCACAAATGGTCAAATAAGGATTCAGAGCTAGATAAAGAGTAGTAGTCTTGTTAAACAGCAAATATCATAACATCTAGATATTTCATCCATAAACACACTATCATATTTTACATAATGCACTCTCAAACACATGTATTGATAATGTGGTCACCAACCTGTCCTATCATGATGGAAAAGGCAAACACTCCTACAAAGTAGTTGATGAGCTGAAAGATGATTTCAAAGAGCGTTGTGGGCTCCGGCAGTCCACCAATGGTGATCAGAGTCTTCACAGCAAAGTAGTAGCAGCGGATGTAACTGAGAAAGAAAAAAAACTGGATTAGAGGGACAATTAAACGATGATAGTGTAAAGATATGAGGTTAACAAAGGTGATTCCACACACCTGTTGCCCTTCCCATCATAGACCCACTTCGTGGAGCCCAGACCTTCATACGCAGAGATCCAGTAGAACAGACAGGCGTTGCAGTGGAGGCAGTACAGCAGGTAGGTGGTGGTCCGGATCACTCTAATCAAACCGGACAGAAGGAAAGAGACTGGGTTATACATACTGAGCTGCCCCTCACTTCTCTCAGAAAGACCAGGGCCTGCATTCTAAAAGCGTCTCACATTAATAGGAGTGCTTATCTAGGATCAGGTCCCCCACCGTCCATATAATCCTATTCATTGTGATCTGAGCCTGGCGATACAGATCAAAACAACATGTTGACTGTGCTCACCTGTAAACATAGGCTTTGGTCAGGATGGCCTCAAGACGGTCGTTGAACTCGAAGAAAGACATTACCTGGAGAATTCAGAAAGATAACGTATTTTCATCGCAGTGTGAATAACACGATTGTATGTGACACGGTCTACCCAGGTGGACCACACAGGTGGCAGGTGAGCCTTGCCTTTAGTAGCCGTGGGAAGCGGAGGAGTGGGTTGATCCCAGTTTTAAAATAGAACAATTCCAGTGGCACAAGACTGACGACATCCATCTGGAACCCAGGGAAACGCAGTCAACGCAGATACGCTCAGAAAATAAACGGACACCTCATTACATCGCTTAAAAACAGCCTCTCGTTCAAAGCTGTTCAGTAGTGAATTCTGTAACATTTTCAGCTGAAGATCTACCTTGAACCGGAAAGTTTTCATGTAATTCTTTCGCATGTCCTTTTTGTCAAACTGCAATGTAAACAAAGAAAAACACATACATCAATGCTTTTGACGTGTATTTCTGTGTGTTGTATCTGGAAAATCTATTTGAGACATAAACTCTCGTCTGGCAACATGGTCTCCGTGGAATACGTCAACATAGTGCCATTTAACAACTGCAGTTATATGTCGCCTTAAGCTGGCTGAATCACCACTATGTCGCCACCGCGGACAAACTGCAGGCGGGGCTGGAAGACCATGATGTCCAGGATGTAGATGAGGTCACACAGGTAGTCGGCTAGCAGCCACAGGTAGATGTTACTAGGGGTCTGGTAGGGGAAGGCCCAGCGCATCGGGATCAGCCACACGTTCCAGTTCCACGCCAAGGTGACGAAAAATAGCCACAGCACATAGACCAGATCTAGAGAGAGAGAAGCAGTGTCAACCTCCAGCAAAGGCTGAAGTTCCCTAAGCATCATCCCCACTCTTCAAAAGAAAGAGCAGGTACAGTGCCAGTCGAAAGTTTGGACACCTACACATTCAAGGGTTTTTCTTTATTTTTACTATTTTCTACATTGTAGAATAATAGTGAAGACATCAAAACGATTAAATATTACATATGGAATCATGTAGTAGCCAAAAAAGTGTTAAACAAATCAAAATGTATTTTATATTTGAGATTCTTCAAAGTAGCCACCCTTTGCCTTGATGACAGCTTTGCACACTCTTGGCATTCTCTCAACCAGCTTCATGGGGTAGTCACCTGGAAGGCATTTCAATTAACAGGTGTGCCTTGTTCAAAGTTCATTTGTGGAATTTCTTTCCTTCTTAATACATGTGAGCCAATCAGCTGTGTTGTGACAAGGTAGGGGTGGTATACAGAAAATAGCCTTATTTGGTAAAAGACCAAGTCCATATTATGGCAAGAACAGCTCAAATAAGCAAAGAGAAAAGACAGTCCATCATTACTTTAAGACATGAAGGTCAGTCAATACGGAACATTTCTAGAACTTTTAAAATTTCTTCAAGTGCAGTCGCAAAAACCACCAAGCGCTATGATGAAACTGGTTCTCATGAGGACCGCCACAGGAAAGGAAGACCCAGAGTTACATCTTCTGCAGAAGATAAGTTCATTAGAGTTACCAGCTTCAGAAATTGTAGCCCAAATAAATGCTTCACAGAGTTCAAGTAACAGACACATCTCAACATCAACTGTTCAGAGACTGCGTGAATCAGGTCAAATTTCTTCAAAGAAACCACTACTGAAGAACACCAATAAGAATAAGAGACTTGCTTGGGCCAAGAAACAAAAGCAATGGACATTAGACCAGTGGAAAGCTGTCCTTTGTTCTGAGGAGTCCATATTTGAGATTTTTGGTTCTAACCGCCGTGTCTTTCTGAGATGCAGAGTAGGTGAACGGATGATCTCTGCATGTGTGGTTCCCACCATGAAACATGGAGGATGAGGTGTGATGGTGTGGGGGTGCTTTGCTGGTGACACTGCCTGCGATTTATTTAGAATTCAAGGCACACTTAACCAGCATGGCTACCACAGCATTCTGCAGCGATATGCCATCCCATCTGGTTTGCGCTTAGTGGGAATATAATTCATTTGTTTTTAAACAGGACAATGACCCAAAACACACCTCCAGGCTGTGTTAGGGCTATTTGACCAAGAAGGGTAGTGATGGAGTGCTGCATCAGATGACCTGGCCTCCACAATCACCCGACCTCAACCCAATTGGGATGGTTTGGGATGAATTGGACCGCAGAGTGAAGGAAAAGCAACCAACAAGTGCTCAGCATATGTGGGAACTCCTTCAAGACTGTTGGAAAAGCATTCCAAGTGAAGCTGGTTGAGAGAATTCCAACAGTGTACAAAGCTGTCATCAAGGCAAAGGGTGGCTACTTGGAAGAATCTCAAATATAAAATATATTTTTTATTTGTTTAACACTTTTTTGGTTACTACATGATTCCATTTGTTATTTCATAGTTTTGATGTCTTCACTATTATTCTATAATGTAGAAAATAGTAAAAAATAAAGAAAAAACATTGAATGAGTAGATGTTCTAAAACTTTTGACTGGTACTGAATGACAGGATCAACAATTTAGGTCACTGAAAGATCAACCCATTCACCACTTGGTGGAGCCAAACTAACATTCTGATAAAAGCAAAAGGAAGTCTATACAGGAGAAGGCAATAGAGTTGGAGTCGAAAAGGGAGGAGAGGAAGAGGGTTGACTACAAGATTAGGAGCAGGGAGGAGGAAAGCAGGAGGATGAGAGAGGAGGGTTAAAGGAGGAGTAGAAGAGGAGGAGGTAGTGTATGCTCGGCGGAGGGGGAGCTCACTGGTGAAGGGGTCGATGCTAGAGGGGAAGCGGTAGTGAAGCAGGGATCTGATCCAGCGAGGAGACGTCACCTTGCAGCACAGTCTAGACTGGGGTTGCTGCTCCTCCATCTCCCTCTCAGGGGAAGCTGGTTGTGCTTCCTCCTCCGGCTCCTCTGGAGGTGCAGGAGGAGGTGTTGGAGCTCTCACAGGGGCTGCAGGTGAGAGAACAGAAGAGAGTCACAGGTCAGAGGTGAAAGGTCAGGTTAAAGGGATACTTGAAGAAAGTTAAAGTAGAATATCGTTAGCTTAGTGTAATTGCTGGAAATCTCCAGGAACTACTAACCAGCTCCTCACAAAAGCAGGGAAATATACCTTCTAACTACACCAAAGCTGGGTGGTTGGTCATTTATAGTCTTACAAAGCTATACATGATAATCTATATTTTATCCCCTTCCTCACTCTGTCCAGTTGACACATAGAGATGTATAGAGATCGCAACGTTGTATCTGTCTCATTATGGCGTCCGTGAGAGCACGGCCATTGAGATAGACAAAACTGTACGATCTCTATACATCTCTATGCGACAACGGGACAGAATGAGGAAGTGGAGAGAATCTCGTTCCTTAGGATTATCAGTAAAATTAACAAATGTATAAAATATTGATTACTATGTATAGCGGTGTAAGGCTTTAAATGACCAACCACCCAGCTTTGGTGTAGTTAGAAGGTATATTTCCCTGCTTTTGTGAGGAGCTGGTTAGTAGTTCCTGGAGACTTCCAGCAATTACACTAAGCTAACAATTTGCTACCTTCAACTTCCTTCAAACTGCACTCAGAGACATAAAATGGTATCCATGAGTTCATCTGACTCTGGGTAAGTGGAAAAAAAAGGAAGTGTTTGCGGAAGTATTTCCTGATGCGGCTCACTTGTGTGTGACCGGAGGGCCCGAGCTGTGCTGTGTGTCGCTGTGTGTTAGCACTTGGAAATAAAAGCTATTGTAACCCTTCACAACAACTGTCATATTAGCCATGGAGTGAATTACTTTTTCGAAATGTCCAATTGCTTTGGGAGTATTACGGTCTCTTTTGACATTAGCGCCCCTATTGGTAGTATTGTCAAACAGGCTCATTGTTCGTAACCCATGTGTGTTTGTAACTGTATCTGTCTATGTGTTGCAAGTGTTGTGTATATTGAGCACATGACCAGAGTGTACACGTTGTTACACACAGGCAGTGGGACTGTCATCATCAGAGTCATCTGGGTCTATGAGTTTCTCTTTGGCCCTCTCTGTCCTCTCCTTAAACATCTTGACCAGCTCCTGTAGGCGCTCGTTCACCACGTAGCTGGCCTGGCTAGCGGACGACGCAGGCCGCTCCTTCAGCCTTCAAACACAAAACATCCATGGGTTAATTAACACACACACACCTGTCCCAAACACTTTCCCTGACATCACACATCACTGTTCTTCTGAAGTAAATATGAACAACACACAGTTCCACACGGACTCTTCTTATGTTGGTGTGAATAAAAGCACCGATAAAATGGGAAAATGTCTCCCACACACTTCTAAGTGTCAGAATTTCCGTCAATACGACCTTTCTAAAAACATTCACTGATGCTATGAGAAAGGTCATTCTGACCACATTGTCGACGCCCACTGGCCAACACATTTTGTGCAGGAGACACATGTAGCTAGCTAACAGCGGGGATGTGGAGGTATCAGTATTCACCCATCGTCTCCACTGAGGATGCTGGACTGGCTAGGCCACGCCCTCACTGCGGTCTCAGTCTCCTCTTCATCATCATCCTCACTCTGAGAGTGCAGGTTCTTTCTGTGGAGGGGAGGCAGGGAACACCACTGAGGCGCAGTAGGAAACTAAGCACAGAACTGATCCAGAGACAGATGGAGAGGAAAGACCAAGGCTGCTCTCATTTGGACCCTGCCCTGTTATCAGAGTGTTCCCTGCAGTCTTGGCCTTGCCATGGGCATTACAGTCTACACAGGAAGGGAAATACAGTATGTGGAACATGGTCGAACATGATAACATTATGTTGGTTTAACATGCATGTACCCTGAATGAGGCCCTGAACTATCTTGAGCATCAGCTCTTTTGAGTATACAGTAAACAATTCTAAAAACTATACAGAGAGGCACACAAGTTAGGATGGGGTGAAGGAGTGGCGCGATGCAGTCTGGGGGAATTGTTGATGATTGGAAAAATGGTGACTTGTGGATTGACGGATGGATGGATCCTTGACGTGACAATGACTGCATATCTTACACCTTCCTGGGATTCCTCTCACTAGGTCAGCCCATGGTTCCATCAACAGGGACAGAGGAGTGTGTGAGAGTGAGAGTGTGTGTTGCTGTGCGGGTGGAATAACTCCAATGGTTGGGGAGATGGTTGAGGAAGAGAGGCGGATGAAGCAAATCCGAGCCAATGGTTGGGGAGATGGTTGAGGAAGAGAGGCGGATGAAGCAAATCCGAGCCAATGGTTGGGGAGATGGTTGAGGAAGAGAGGCGGATGAAGCAAATCCGAGCCAATGGTTGGGGAGATGGTTGAGGAAGAGAGGCGGATGAAGCAAATCCGAGCCAATGGTTGGGGAGATGGTTGAGGAAGAGAGGCGGATGAAGCAAATCCGAGAAACAGAATGAGGTAGAAGAGGGAGAGAATCATAATCCCAAACAATCACCAAAAGCATTCGTATAATGAGTCACAGGACAGACGACCAGATGCCACACTGGAGATGCAGTGCAATATACTCCTCATCTGTTGATTGACTATTAGTACTGACATGACTGACAGCCATAGCAGACAACAGAAACACGGAACAGAACAAACACATCACAACATGAGACAGAACAGCGCAACGCAATACAAAGCAGAGCAGCCCGAACGAAGGACTGCAAACACAGGTGAACATGCTATTGAGAGACGCAGCCAGTAGAAGGAGAGGTAAAGAGACACTACACACCATGTGGATGGGGCTATCCACAAAGAAAACAGAGAGCACTGCACATTTGAAATACAGTCTAAGACAGGGAGCATCAACTGGATTCAGCCGAGGGCCGTTTTTTCCTTGAGCGGATGGTCGGGGGGACGGAACGTAGACTACAAATTGGACACAAGAGGTCCGAACAGATATAATATTTGACTAAAACATAATCATTTCAAACTTTGCTTACATTTGTATATGATCACGTGTCTCTCTATTATGCGTGGGAATACCTGAACAGATTTCTTAAATTAAAATCACTTGGAGCTGATTTCCTGGTGTTTTTACAGTCTATTATGTCGCCCCCCCCCCCCCCCCCCAAAAAAAAACACGTTATTTAAAAAATTTGCTCAGAAAACTTGGGGGGCCAAATAACACCACCCGCAGGCCGCCAGTTGGGGAACCCTGGTCTAAGATCGACTATTGTGTATCCATGCTCCGCTCTTACTCTTTATCAGCAACTTTGCTGTTTTGGCCAAAGCAATATAGGAGAGAAAAAGAAAACATACATTTAGAAGATATAATTATAGATTGGGAAATAAATCAATTCAATGGTAGTAGAACTAGTACAGTATTATACATTACTTAGACAGCGGTTATGTGTTTAGCTGCTTTACATGTATACAATACCCTTATTCCAAGTGGAAGCAATTTCATTTGGGAGTGTGGGCTCACCTCTGGCGGCTGGCTTTTGACACTCTGGGTACGGTCAGGGTCTTGAGGTTGGGGTCCTGGGGGGTGAGGATTTGGCGAATGTGTCGATGGTGCCCCCCTCCGCCTGAATCCACATCCTCCACGTTGACAGCAGGGTGCACACTGAGCCTGGAGCTCGCTGGGGAAGAAACAGGAAGACACTAATTTGACTAAACTATTCTCCAGGGATGTTATGGGGAAGTGGAACACAGCTAGTAATGAGGCTTTTGAACTGTGGTAAACACATGCTAGACACTAAACAGGACACTACAAGTGGCCTATACTCTGACTCTTCCTCTGTTGTTCAAGTGCCACTTGAATGCTTACCTATCACAAAACAGACATTACCTATCACAAAACAGACATTACCTATCACAAAACAGACATTACCAATCACAAAACAGACATTACCTATCACAAAACAGACATTACCAATCACAAAACAGACATTACCTATCACAAAACAGACATTACCAATCACAAAACAGACATTACCTATCACAAAACAGACATTACCAATCACAAAACAGACATTACCTATCACAAAACAGACATTACCAATCACAAAACAGACATTACCTATCACAAAACAGACAGCTGAAACTAATCTATAAGAACAAAAACAAAACAAAACACACAGAGAACAAACAGAGTAGACCATTTAAAGCAAGAGCTTCCTGGAACCACAGGATCCAAACAACAACAACAACGAACGCAGTGCTAGTGTCAACAACGGACGACAACACAACATAGCCCAGCAGATCTAAGCACGGCACAGCACTGAACGGGGCAGCATGCCAGAGCGGGACGTCTGTGGGCTGCCGCTGAATCACCTGAGGGCCGAGCGGACGTGGGGTCGTCCTCGATGTGGAAGGCGGGGTTGGAAAGCCCTGACAGCTGCCTGGACAGGCTGATGGGGGGCAGTTGGGGGTAGGAGGGCACGTTGGGCATCTCCAGGGTACTATTGGGGGAGGACGGGGAGGGGGTGCGGGTCGGGGGGCGGTGGTGGAGGGGGACCTGGCGGATCATCTGGTCCATCTCCAGGTCAGGATTCTGCTGCTGCTGCTTAGGCATCCTGAGGCATAAGGCTGTTCAGGCGGTTCTGCACGTTGGTGTAGGATTGTCCCGCTCGCTGAGGTAAGCTGTATATCTGGCTGGGGATATTGGCCAGGGTTTGGGGTAAGTTCGATAACTGCTGGGTTAGGTTGGTGGGTAGACCGGGTAACTCCTGAGTTATTTGAACTTGGAGCTGCTGGGGAAGTTGGGACATCATTTGGGGCAGTTGAGAGATCTGTTGTGGCAGTTGGGAAACACGCTGGGACATTTGGGTGAATGGCCGAGTGTACTGGGAGAGCTCTTGGGCAAGTTCTGGGGGGAGAGAGGGCACTAGCTGGGTGACCTGGGAGGTAAACTGGGAGAGATTGGTGGGGAGCTGGGGCATAGGGGGAAGTTTAGGAGGGGTGATGTTGTGCTCTTTCAGCAGGTTGTTGAAGCTGTCGAGGCACGCAGGCGCGTGGGGAACACGCATGAGACAGCTCTTTACTGCATCACAGCTGGCAGGGACTGGGAGGAGAGCACAATACCGTCAGTCAGGCACTAGACAACACTCATCCTAATTAGGGCCGGCCCTGGGAAAAATCAACATAAGCGGTCACGCTAGGGGGCCCCCGCACCCCTCCTCAAAAAATATATATAAACAGTCAGGTCCATGATTATTGTCACCCTTATTTATATTTAAAAAATAAATAATACAAAAACCGGCAACCAGATTTTTTTTTAAATGTCCTGTTACTGGGTAAACTTGACCTTAAGAAGGGCGCCAGGACCAGTGGAAGCAAAATAACTCCATAACATCAAAGATCCACCACCATATTTTACAGAACGTATGGGGTTATTTTCTGCATATGCATCTTTCTTTCGACGCAAAACCCACCACTGGTGTGCGTGGACAAAGAGCTCTACTTTCATGTCAGCTGACCATGGTCAGATGGTTATGAAAATAGAGGTCTTTGACACACACACCAATGGTGGGTTCTGCATCGAAAGAACTATACATATCAGTACATACACACAATATCTAGGTCTAATACATAGTACAGTGCAAATTTCAATTCAATATATATAAAATGGCTGTGTCTCTTCACAGTCCCCTTTGTGCAGTAAGGTGTTCTTTTATCTGTTTTTTTAAACTGGTTTTATTGCTAGCTTGAGTTACCTGGGGTGGCAGAGAGTTCCATGTAGTCATGGCTCTATTTAATACTGTGCGTTTCCCAGCCTCTGTTCTGGACCTGGGGACTGTGAAGAGACCTCTGGTTGCATGTGTTGTACCGATGAGTGTCTGAACTGTGTGCCAACTGCTTGAACAGACAGGTCGGTACCTTCAACACTTCAACACCTTGCACAAAGACCAATAGCGATGCAGTCAATATCTCCTCAACTTTGAGCCAGAAGAGACTGACATGCATGTTACTGACACTTTCCCTCCGTGTACATCTAAGTGCTATACGTGCTGCTTTGTTCTGGAACAACTGCAATTTACTTATGCCCTTCTTTGCCGCACATGACCACACAGCTGGGCAGTAGTCCAGGTCCGACCAAACTAGAGCCTGTAGGCCCTGTCTAGTCGACTGAGACGTCAAGAAAACAGAGAAACGCCCTATCATGGACAGGCTTCTTCCCATGTTAGCAACCATTGAGTCTGTACAGTATGTTTTGACATTTCCCCCTCTTCTCTGCGCGGTCTCGACTTGCTGCCCATACGAGAGCTTCGGTAGAGAATGTGTGATCAACAAACGGTATGAGTTTAGATACAGATATTTTAAAACAGAGTTGGTCCCCGTTAAGATACGTTTATGTGATAATGCCCGAGAAGCTGGTGTTTGGAGGATATATTGGCACGGGTGTTGTTAGGCCCGAGACGAAGTCGGCTTCGGGGGCATTATCACTTTTATACAACGGGTTACCAACATATTCAAATAATGACATTTTCATATTTTCATATTGTTTTTTAATTTTGATGAATTTATTCATATTATTTCATCCTTCCACAATATATAGTCCCCCCAAAAATCTGGGGTTGCTAACCAAGCCGGCTGGTCGCTTGTTCTATTGGTTCGGTATGCCAGAGACACGACCTGGTTGTTCAGTCTTTTGTTCTGTATTTATGGAAGCAACCCAGTCATTCGTTCAAAATGTTCCATTGCCATACTGTCTGGCATCGTTCTTATCCCTTGCTTGCTAGCTAGCCAACTACGGCTAACAACAGTAGCTGCATTTGTTTAAGCTGTTTTCTAGTGATATTTATTTGCATACATCCATAACAATGAGCTAATGAGGCACGATTTCGCCTGGCATAGAAAATGTGCTCTCTCGTCAGGACACTGTTGTTCAGAGGAGCTAGCCAACAACACAGCTAACACAATAACTTCAAACTGAAGCTGGAAAGACTGCCAACTAGCTGCACTTCGTTTCGTTGTACCTTTTTTCAATTGACATTTCTTTGTATAAGCTTATTCATGATTTCGCCTGCCTCTCTCTCTCGTCCCAACCCCTACTTGTTCATTACTATGGGACAGTTGGAGATCCAATTTGAATATTGAAACAATGTTGCAAATATCGGAGAAGGTTGATACAAATCTCCGCTGTTGAAAACTAAATGTTAGTCTAAAATAAATGTGAGATAATGTCTAGAGGCTTTTTATAGTGGAGATCAAGTTTATTTCCCTGCCTGGGATGATGAGACAGTGGATTGTGCAGTCAGATGGAACAGAGTAAATAGGCATTTTAACGTCATAGATTTAGCCGGTGGTAACTTGTGGAATAGACACCGGCTGGAATGCGCTTTTAACAAATCAGCATTCAGGATTAGTCCCACCCGTTGTATAATGATATTTAAACAGTTTCCACTCTTCATCTCCCCGTTATTCATGAGCTGATCTGCTATCTGTATAATCATCAACTCGATTTTGCCAAATATAGGAGATATCTCATTCGTTGAAAGAGGTTATCTAGCAAGCTTAGCAACTTTGATCAAAGATAGTTACTCTGTCATTACTAAATATCAGTTTAATTTACTCTGAAATCTTTACATAGTGGCGTAGTCAAGCCAACAAAGTGGCACTGCGCCACTCTTATTTGGGGAGAACCCTGGCATTGTGACCATATCTTGGTTTTAAACACTTTAAATAGGCACTTTGCTCTATTTCCCGGGACACTCTGGATAAATATGAATTATTCCCGGTATTGAAAATATTCATCCCTACACTGTGAGAGATCATGAATGCACGCATGGACGCAACACGCACGCACGCACACACACACACACACACACACACACACACACACACACGTGGTGGTGGTCAATGCATTCTCCGCAGATAAAGGATTGGTCAGGTCCATCATGGGACTTGCAACTTTCAAACCAAGAAACACATTAAATTACAATATTCCCTTACAAACATAAACACAATCGTATTATAATGAACAAATATTTACCACCACAGCCACCCTCCTCTGCAGTCTCCCCCTCCTCCTGCAGAGACAGTAAGCAGAAAAGAGGAACAGAACAGCCATGAGTGACTGAACAACAGCAGGGAATAGCATTTACTGACAGGTACCACAGCTGCACAGGCCTCAGGAGAAACCATTACTGTGACTTTACCTTGGTAGTGGTGTCAGGTGTGGTTCCGTCCTCTGCCCCCTCTGCTTTCTGTGGTTGTTGGGTCACCGGTTCAGGTGCTACTTTGGCATCCTGGGCCTTTGGTTTAGGGTCAGGCTCTGCTGTCTTGACTGGATCTGGTTCTGGGCTGGGAGGAGGGGATGGAGAGGCCCTCTGGGACTTTAGCTCTTCCTGGGGCTCTGGTTCAACGTCGGGTGATGCAGAGTCACGCTCTGACTGAGCAACACTTTTTGCTGCATCCACTGGCTCCTCCTTAGCAGGACACACCTGACACCTACAGTACATGGGCAGTTAGGGCTACATCAGAGAAATATGCACACAATGATATTAACACAACAGAATGTTTCTCCCTGATGATCATAATGCCTCCCCCCTAAAACCATATTGCATAGGTAGAGCAACAACAAAACAGCTCACTTGCTAATGCTAGCCTACTAATACCCTGCATTATGTAATCAACCTAGCAACCAGTTCAGTAGCCAATCAAGATAATTCCCTAGAAGAAATAAGTGTACAGTTTGGAATAAACAAAACATATTTTCAGACATTTAGTTTGTTGTCAGTAAACGGTTAGCAACAGGTACATAAGTGTTACATCTGGGTCAAAACAATTCGCATAATATGGACAAGGCAGCCTTGACAGGCTAATTACAGTACTCACTTGGACACTCAAGATATTTCGAGTGCATTAGGTAATAGTATCCCTCCTAAGACGCATCTTTGCGACATGAACGAATATGTTGTCAAGTCTGCAAATGTTCTGCTGGGTTTAAAAGTTTTGCAATAGAGAGAGAATCGTCTCCCTCAATGGATTCACTCGAGACAAACCTGCGCCATCCTATACCCGCGTCGAAGCGGAAAAATAGGAAGTGCGCTCAGTTACTAAGGCAACCGTCGAGAGGGGACCATTTTGGCAAGGGAAGCGATGTGGTTTCTATGAGGATGAGGATAAAATGACGCTAAGCGGGCATCCACGAGAGATTTGGAACGAGCCTGGGCAAGAAATGCTCGATGTGAATGTGATTACACAAATTGTTGATGATAGGCTAGTTTGCAGTGGATTATGGCAGGGTTTCCCTAACTGGGTCATGAGCGCCCTGTGCACGTTTTGGTTTTTGCCCTAGCAAATACCTAAATAATATGACACAAAGCACTTTCTCAGGTCCTGCAGAGGAAAATACTTTACATTGGTGTAACAAGTTACCAACTGACAGTGCAAACACATAGCCTACTGTTGTTGTTTTTCACTCTGAGAAGCATTGAGACAGCTAGTGAATTTCACAAAGGTACTGTAGAACCTTTATGGGCATATGCCCCTCTCTTTGTTCCCGGTTATTCTTAAACCATCTTATTCTACACGCTTAGAAAAAAGGGTTCCAAAAGGGTTCTTCGGCTGTCCCCATATGAGAACCCTTTTTGGTTCCAGGTAGAACCCGTTTGGGTCCCATGTAGAACCCTGAAAAGGCTTCTTCAAAGAGTTCTCCTATGATGACAGCTAAAGAACCCTTTTAGGTTCTAGATAGCACCTTTTTTTCTAAGAGTGTATGAGTGGGTATATCTTACTCTGTCATCTTATTCTTAGTGTGCTCCACCTCACTCTCCTCCTCCCGTAGCATGTGTAACCTGTTCAGGGCATGACATGGACACAGATAAGACAAACACAGTCCTACCTCCCCTCACATACGTGTACAGGCATATAGGGACTTCCCACGTTTATGGCCAGTTGTCTCAAACCATGACCCCAATAAATGTTACATTTATTTCTATATAAGTCTAGGGCAGCAGGTGGTTGGAGCTAGCCTATGCATTCTCTCTGGAGTAGGCAGGGGACCCCGAGGAGGTTGAGGCCTGAGTGACAACTTACTCTGGGTCCTCGTCTTCTTCCAGAATGGCTTCCTGGCTGTGAATGGAAAGCTTGATTGATTGTGCCTCTTGCATCTGCCTGATGGCCGTCTCAGCTGTGTGTCTGGCCACCTCCTCCGCCATTCGCACCAAATCCACGCGCTCCTGGGTCATCCTGCAGAGATGTGCACGTTCTGGGATATTACTAGTATGTCATGTGTAGCACCCAAGTTAACTTTATTTAGCTAATTGTATTACTCCATCAGACTGAAAAAAAACAAAAATCTGGTTAACCCCATGAGAAGATATGCAACTTTTGTTGGATCACCATAACCTGACTGAATGTGTGAATTAGTGACTGTGTGTAGGCTGCTGTGATATTCTACATAAATATTTGATCTTGTCTGACTCCTTCCTTACCGTTCCTCCATGGTAGCCATAGCTACGCCCTCAGCCTCTCTCTTGATGCTCTCTATGAAGGGAGTCCACCTGCCCGTCTGAGTCTCAGCATCCTCCAGCGATGGTGTTGTAGACTCTGGCACATTTGGAAGAGTCTGTTCAGGCTCTTCTGGTTTCACTGGTTGTTTTGGCTGTGCCGGCTGTGACTGAGTCGTCTGTGTTGGCTGTGTCGTCTGTGTTGGCTGTGTCGTCTGTGCGGGCTTAAAAGGCTGTGGTGGTTCTGACTGCATAGCCTTGGATGGCACTTCCTGATTCAGATCCTTCAGGTCTGCTTCTACTACTTCCTCCAGAACCAGGTCCACTGCTTTGGGTTGTTTAGAGACTGTGGGACAAGCAGCCACACAGTAGGTCACTGTCTTTGTCTGGACATGACACGGCACCCAGAGTCAACATGTTAATGTGAAGAATCAATTGTGTTGGAGGTGTAGCATTTGAATTGAGGGAAATATTTCAAATCCACAATTAAAATATGACATCCTCTTATTTTATTTTCCATTTAAAAGCAATACGCCCAAAGGAATAGTGTGCAAATGTTTTGTTGAATTTCATATCATCAATCTCTTAACATGACACATAATATTTCATATGACATCTTTATTATTTTTTAAATAATATTTCACATGTTTTTATACTGTCAGCCATACTGTTCAGACATTATGTCATAATTTATAATCTACTTTATAATAACTTGATTGCCTTGACTGTGTTTGTCAAATCCTCTTTTGTGGATTTCACTCAAGTAAATTCAATCAAATCAAAATAAATAACATTACAACCTTAGGCCACATAGTTCAAGGCGATGAGAATAGGTCACACGGGCAAAACATGTCGTTTTTTTATGTGCGCTTTTTTAGTGTCATAAAATAATCTCTCATGGCTTAAGTTTTTGATGTGCAATTATGCCACAGGCATACAATACAAGATGGTAGTTTAATATGGTATCTTTCATGTACATAAACTATGAGTATCAATGTTGCCTGATAGCTCTATGTGTCTGTATGTATTTTCTAATATAATCTCTTAATGCATCCAAATTATTGCAAAGATTACTTCAATGAAGACAAGACCCATTTCTTGCTACATATCGACAAGAGTTGAATAACTGACATCAACAGACAAACAGTTAATTTTAATAAACTGACATACACTGACTATATACATTTAAAATCAAACAAAAATATCTACAAATCCATAAAGAAAGGGGAGTTCAATTTCTTTTGAAGCAATGTCTCACAGCTACCGGGTTGATCAGTTGAGCTGTATAAATGTCCACAATCATCTATGTCAGTAGGAGAAGATGGACTGAGTTAGGTTCTGTCTGAAACAGAGCAGTGGAAGATGGACTGAGTTAGGGTCTGTCTGAAACGGACCAACAGAAGATGGACTGAGTTAGGGTCTGTCTGAAACAGACCAACAGAAGATGGACTGAGTTAGGTTCTGTCTGAAACAGACCAACAGAAGATGGACTGAGTTAGGTTCTGTCTGAAACAGAGCAGTGGAAGATGGACCGAGTTAGGGTCTGTCTGAAACGGACCAACAGAAGATGGACTGAGTTAGGGTCTGTCTGAAACGGAGAAGCAGAAGATGGACTGAGTTAGGGTCTGTCTGAAACAGACCAACAGAAGATGGACTGAGTTAGGTTCTGTCTGAAACAGAGCAGTGGAAGATGGACCGAGTTAGGGTCTGTCTGAAACGGACCAACAGAAGATGGACTGAGTTAGGGTCTGTCTGAAACGGACCAACAGAAGATGGACTGAGTTAGGGTCTGTCTGAAACGGACCAACAGAAGATGGACCGAGTTAGGGTCTGTCTGAAACGGACCAACAGAAGATGGACTGAGTTAGGTTCTGTCTGAAACAGACCAACAGAAGATGGACTGAGTTAGGTTCTGTCTGAAACAGAGCAGTGGAAGATGGACCGAGTTAGGGTCTGTCTGAAACGGACCAACAGAAGATGGACTGAGTTAGGGTCTGTCTGAAACGGAGAAGCAGAAGATGGACTGAGTTAGGGTCTGTCTGAAACAGACCAACAGAAGATGGACTGAGTTAGGTTCTGTCTGAAACAGAGCAGTGGAAGATGGACCGAGTTAGGGTCTGTCTGAAACGGACCAACAGAAGATGGACTGAGTTAGGGTCTGTCTGAAACGGACCAACAGAAGATGGAGTTAGGATCTGTCTGAAACGGACCAACAGAAGATGGACTGAGTTAGGATCTGTCTGAAAGACCAGCAGAAAATGGACTGAGTTAGGGTCTGTCTGAAACGGACCAACAGAAGATGGACTGAGTTAGGATCTGTCTGAAAGACCAGCAGAAAATGGACTGAGTTAGGATCTGTCTGAAAGACCAGCAGAAAATGGACTGAGTTAGGATCTGTCTGAAACGGACCAACAGAAGATGGACTGAGTTAGGATCTGTCTGAAAGACCAGCAGAAAATGGACTGAGTTAGGATCTGTCTGAAAGACCTACAGAAGATGGACTGAGTTAGGATCTGTCTGAAACGGACCAACAGAAGATGGACTGAGTTAGGATCTGTCTGAAACAGACCTACAGAAGATGGACTGAGTTAGGGTCTGTCTGAAACAGACCAACAGAAGATGGACTGAGTTAGGGTCTGTCTGAAACAGACCTACAGAAGATGGACTGAGTTAGGGTCTGTCTGAAACAGACCTACAGAAGATGGACTGAGTTAGGGTCTGTCTGAAACGGACCAACAGAAAATGGACTGTGTTAGGTACTGTCTGAAACAGAGCAGCAGAAGATGGACTGAGTTAGGATCTGTCTGAAACAGACCTACAGAAGATGGACTGAGTTAGGGTCTGTCTGAAACAGACCAACAGAAGATGGACTGAGTTAGGATCTGTCTGAAACAGACCTACAGAAGATGGACTGAGTTAGGGTCTGTCTGAAACAGACCTACAGAAGATGGACTGAGTTAGGGTCTGTCTGAAACAGACCTACAGAAGATGGACTGAGTTAGGGTCTGTCTGAAACAGACCTACAGAAGATGGACTGAGTTAGGGTCTGTCTGAAACAGACCTACAGAAGATGGACTGAGTTAGGGTCTGTCTGAAACAGACCAACAGAAGGAGAGGGTTACGGTCTCTTTGGTTCTTTAACACTTAGTAAAAAAGACAATTAAATAAATGAAATAGAATGTGAGTCTATTATGTGATTTAAGAACTGATTTTATTTTGAACTGGGACATCATTCTGAAGGGAAGAGAAATGTAAAAAATAAATAATAATAATAATAATAAACACTTACCATTCTGCACAACTTCAACGTCATCTCTTGATCTCGCGACAGGCTGTGGCATCTTGAGGCCGAGGCCCGTCACAAACCAGCCCACGACACTGTGGTACACAGAGAAACACCTTACTAACGGGCCAAAAGGAACACAGAAACTTACAAACTGACACATACAGACAGCTGAGCCTACATTGTGACAGGAGTAGCATAGCGCCCTCGGGTGAAACTTACTTGGAGTTTTGTGAGTCCTCGTCACCTTTGAGAGACTCAGGAGGTGGCGACAAAACTGAGAGGAAAGGAGAAGACAGGTGTACAACAGTAGCATAGATGTACAGCTAGTAGATTTAGACTATAAGGACCAGTTTCCTGGACACAGATAAAGCCTAGTCCGGGACTAGAAAGTTATTTCAATTGAGATCCTCCACTGAGTATGCTTCTTAGTCCAGGACTAGGCTTAATCTACACTTAGTGGACACTTAATCTACACTTAGTGGACATGGAACGTGCTCGTTCCATGACATAGACTGTAAGCTATGATCCCTTATTGATGTCACTTGTTAAATACACTTCCATCAGTGTAGATGAAGGGGAGGAGACAGGTTAAAGAAGGATTTTTAAGCCTTGAGACATGAATTGTGTACGGGTGCCATTCAGAGGGTGATTGGACCAGACAAAAGAAAAAGTGCCTTTAAACAAATGGGGTATGGTAGTAGGTGCCAGGCGCACCGGTTTGAGTGTGTCATAAACTGCAACACTGCGTTTCCTGTGTTTATCAAGAATGATCCACCACCCAAAGGACATCCAGCCAACTTGACCCAACTGAGGGAAACATTGGAGTCAACATGGGCCAGGATCCCCTGTGGGACGCTTTCGACACCTTGTAGAGTCCGTGCACCAACGAATCGAGGCTGTTCTGAGTGCAAAAGGGGGTGCAACTCAATATTAGGAAGGCGTTTCTAATGTTTGTACAATCAGCGTATGTCCAGGTAACCGGCCTCAAACATTTAAACTCTGGCTGTACCTTTGTCAAGAGATGACCTCTTGCTCTGGGCCTTACTCTGGGCCTCTACGTAACCTGCAGGGAGCATCACAGGCTGAGGAATAACATTCTTAATCCAGTTAACCACTCTGCAACACAAGACAGACAGGGAGGAAGAAAGAGAGAGAGGGGGGATAGAGAGAGAGGAGGGGGGGTGGGAGAGGATTAGGATTAAGACAAGCTTTGTCAGCAAGTAAAGGTGGATTTGGCTGTGGAGATGTGTCTGTTCAGTGAGGTAAGGATGGAAGGCAAGGCGGGAGGGGGTGGGGGGGAGGGAGGTCTCTGTGTGACTCACTTGAGGGGGAACTGTGGTACCCGATCCTCTTCCTCATCGTCTGAAAAGATCTCCACCACAGGTATGTGTGGGAGGGGCTCTGCGTCTAGACAGACAATAGACCCCATCAATAACCGGTTATAAGTAATCAACAATGAGTCAAAGAAGTTACAACTTTTGTGACATACCAGTACTCAAAAAAATGGGATTGCTGTGTGACAAATGTAAACATATACCTGGCACATCTTTCATGTTATAAACCTGAAAAAAAGAAGCCAGAGTCACAAACTTTCATTTTTACAATGAAGGTTATATGGAATATTTACCATATTACTGTTTTGATCATTTTATGGTGTGTTATTACATTATAATAGTTTAAAATGCTCCTCTGATGTCCAGTTATGTATGGCAGGGTGTTGTTTTAAAGGAATTAGGAATCTACTGATATAATTGTACCCATATCTGTACCTATGAATTTGAAACTTTCTTTAACCACAGGATCTGGAATATGTGAATTGTGTGCAACTTATAAGAAGGTGGAAAAGAATGCTGCTCAAATGTTCAGAAAAATGTTTTCGTGTCATAATCATTAGCAATGTATCCTATTGCACGTGTCTGTAAGATAAGGAGTAGATTTCATCAATCATTGATATCATTTGTCCACAACTTCACCATTTCTATTCTATCCTTGAATCCTTCAAATAAATGTTTGAACGCATGTGAAGCTTTAGAGCAAATGCTATGGTGGATTGATTGCAGACTACTGATTGTACGACTACTCAGACTACTCAGGGGGTAGATGGGTGTCCGGCCCAGATACAGCCTGTTATTTAGCTGTACTTACACATGGCTCTGCGATATACTCTTCGTGCGTCTTAAGTACATAAAGGAACATAAAGTAAGAAAAACTTGTTACGGGGATTAGAAAAAGAAACTCCTGCAAAATGGCATTTTTGTTATGTCAGATATGAATAATCAGCATGTCAGATATGAATAATCAGCACCCCCCAAGCTAATGTCTGAAAGCTGAACAAGAATATAATTGAAACTACAGCAGGCGGACCTCGGGAGAGCCTGGGAAGCCATAACCACTCAGTTTTAAGAGGGCTCGATGCTTTTAAAACTAACAGTAAGCCTACTGTATAAGAAATAGTTAAATGGAGTAGACACTTATGAGATAATGGTGAGAGGAAGTCGGTAATGTCTTAACACCATGGATCTCATAACAGATTATTACATTTCTAAACCTCTCTTGTGGTATTACGTTGCTTTCGCGTCTCATTCACAGCTCTCTGAAAGCCCTGTGACACCATTGGCTTTGATTAAGCTAGTTATTCAAAAGCCTGTTACATCATTATAGACCATCGCCGGTTATTCATCAAGCGGGGAGCAGAATTGTTTTACAAAAGTGATTTTAAGTGAGAATATCGCGTTATCATGGGGAGCTAAGATTTTAATGTAGCATCATTACTAGGCATGTAGTAATTATGTTTTAAAAGTTATTATATTGTTTAAAAGCTATTATGAGGCAACCTGACAAAAATGATGTTTTAAATTTATGTTTAATCTAGGAATAAAGTATATATTTATTTTTATCACCTTTATTTAACCAGGTAGGCCAGTTGAGAACAAGTTCTCATTTACAACTGCGACCTGGCCAAGATAAAGCAAAGCAGTGCGACAAAAACAACAACACAGAAATACACATAATAACACAATAGAAAAAATCTATGTACAGTGTGTGCAAATGTAGAAGAGTAGGGAGGTAAGGCAATAAATAGACCATAGAGACGAAATAATTACAATTTAGCATTAACACTGGAGTGATAGATGTGCAGATGATGATGTGCAAGTAGAGCTACTGGGGTGCAAAAGAGCAAGAAGATAAAATAACAATATGGGGATGAGGTAGTTGGGTGTGGTATTTACAGATTGGTTGTGTACAGGTACAGTGATCGGTAAGCTGCTCTGACAGCTGATGCTTAAAGTTAGAGAGGGAGATATAAGTCTCCAGCTTCAGTGATTTTTGCAACTCGTTCCAGTCATTGGCAGCAGAGAACTAGAAGGAAAGGCGGCCAAAGTAAGTGTTGGCTTTGGGGATGACCAGTGAAATATACCTGATGGAGCGTGTGCTACGGGTGAGTGTTGCTGAGGTGACCATTGAGCTGAGATAAGGCGGGGCTTTACCTAGCAAAGACTTATAGATGACCTGGAGCCAGTGGACCTGGAGCACCACGTGCTCTCCTGAAAAAATACATCTACAATCTACTTCCACAGAAACCGTGACATGGTGACATGATAGTGTCAACTCACCTCTGTCTCCTCCTCCTCCTCCTCTCGAATATCCTCTCTGTACTTGTCATCCGGCTGAGGCACCACTTTGCTCAGTCCCTCTGCTATCCACTTAATCACCCCATTCCTGTTGGAAGTAGGAATCGTCAGTCAATTAATAGAGCTATCAAACTTTTTTGAAAAATATGATATATTTCCACATTTCAACATACTTTGAAGTAATATACAACAACAAAAATGTCAACAGAATCAACAAAACCAACACTTCAAAAAAGTCCTCTATTTGTACCTTTCGTCCTCTCTTTGTACCTCCTGCAGCGACTGATGGATGGAAGCAGAAAGTGGAGGGATAGAATTAGAGAAACATAGAATCACATATTAACCCTTTATACAGCTTAAAAAAGACCTACACTGACTCAATTACAGACTGGTCGATTGATACAGGTAGTGTTTGGTACAGTCTAACATTCACCCTGGATACAGAGTTGGATCTGCTGAGGTTAGGGGTGCCTGTTGGTTGAGGCAGAGCACTGGTGAAGCCATTGGAGAGCCAGGTCATCACTCCACTCTGACTCTGACTCTGAATACTGAGAGAGAGAGAGAGATCATCATCATCACCATCATGGCAAAAAGTCTGTATGCAAGCAGACCAGACTGCTCACAGGTCAAATTTTACACACATACCCATTGTCCTCTGAAATATCCTCTTCCTTCTGTTTGGCTGGTTTTGCATTGACTGTTGAGATTCACGTACATAAAACAGAAGCGAAGAAGAGGGTTAACAAATTGAATAGGCATTTATAAAACACACGTGTTCACAGTTGTTTCATTGTTTTACAAAGCTATGATACACTGTTTGAAGAACAGAGGCATTACCTTTTTTTTTGACCTCATCTTTAGACACTTTTTGCTTTTGGAGAGAAAGATGGAGAGAGACAATCAGGTAATGTGAAGAGGACAAGTCATAAATAATATATATTTTTTGTAATTTTTAAAATATTTTTGGTGATATCTTGTGAGGTGATCGGGGTATACAGGTGAGTTGATTTGTGAGCAGGTGTGATTAGTGTGTTCTTACTGGTGATGCAGGTGCGGGATTGGCTGTCTCCTGTCCCAGAGAGCCAGGGGCGTCAGGGGGCTGAGGAACCACTTTCACCACCCAGTTAAACATCCTGAGACAAATGCAAATATCAGGACAACAGTTCAGTAACTAGGGCAACATCTGCCGAAGTGAGCATCCCATAATATGAATAAACCAGATTTGTTTCTATGTCATCCGGCACCTCAGAGACAGTCAGAATGTCACATATGCTGCAATGGAACATGAAACTCCTGAAGGTTCATCTAGCCACTTCAGAGACCATGCTGATTATAACAGTCATTGGTGAACTATTTTTCATGCACGTGAAATAGTTTTTGCAATGTCATGTCATGTGGGATCTTGTGGGGAGCTTTGACTTTGGCTCATGCTGGCAGCTGTTGCGTTGTTGTGTATTGGCATTGCCAATAATCGCTCTCCACATCCTGCTTGAAGATAATAATTGCCAGTACTTGAGCCTGTGATTAAAGTAGCTCTGTTGTTTTGGTCTTATGAAGCTGGAACCACATTGTCTGGCAAAACCTGACGTTTAAAGAGGAAATAGAACAGCACGTTTCAAGGCATAACCTTCATCACACACTACTGATAAGCTGCTTTAGAGGCCAACGAGTTACCGCAGAAGGAAAGACAGGAACAACAGTCAGGAAAAGGATTTCATCAACTGTTAGAGAACATGCTGAAAAACCAACATGTGTGGCTGTTCTGCCTTTTGTGGGTCTCTAAAACAACAATTTCATTATTTTATCTTGAATATAATCAAATTCAAATAAAAATGCATTCTCCAACTGTACATGCCATCCCATGTACAGGCCAAGTGAGATCAGGTTGCACCCACTCTGTCGCACCAACAAAACATGTACTCTGCCACACTAGTATACCTGTAGAGAACCTGTGCATGCTGGCCATTTAATCTCAGACTGACTTTCTCTGATAGATTATCCCTTGCCACTTGATATTGGGCCTAATCTGAGGATCATAGCTCAAACTGTGCACCTTTGATTTCTTTGCATCAAAGCAGGCGCCAGTAAATTACTACATTATAAAGTCACAAAACACACTGCAGCAGTGCTGCCTAAAGTGCTATGCAGAAGTAGAGGATTCGCCCCTGCAGACGATAGCACTAGGAGTGGTCTGTACCACCTGCTCTGTAACAAACAACTGCGCAAACATCATCAAAATGAACTATTCAAGTGAACTATTGCAAGGCAATGAACTATCGCAAGGGTTATCAATTTGCGCAACACCACCCCAACTACTTTTAAATATTCACATATACCTGTAAATATCCACACACAAGCATCACAATCTGTTTTACAATAGAAGCACACCACAACGCTGACATCTCACCAACACATTTGACAAGAAACCCCTTAGTAAATCTGGTCAAGTTACTCAACGTGCAGAGACTAGGTGAAAAGGTAGTAGTTATATATCTTACCTGTATGTTCAGTGGTGCAGCAGCATACCTGACAGGGACACAGAGCCCAGGACGGACAGCAATGTTCTGGCTGGATTAGGATGAGACTCGCCTAACGGGATTATGGACCTGAAGGACGGCACTATCCTCCTGAGATTAGCAATGAGAATAATGAAAACCTCAGGCCATATATGTACCCCAAAGCCCCAGGTCCAAACTTACAAGGTTCTATACTGTAGAAGTTTGAATAAATGTAGTTGTTTGAGTTAATAAAACAGTTTGAACTTTTAACATGAATACGGCGTCACTGTCAGCGGAGTGCCATTTGGAGTGGTACTCAGTAGTTAACACTGTAGCTACTATGTACAGAACGTGTGTATCTCTCGCCTTATAACTGTCTGTCTGCTCGCTGCTAGTGTAACTGTCTATCCTCATGATTGTGAAATGTACATAGCACAGACGTCACTCTTGTTGTGGTGTGTGGTTACAGTTTGGGCTATAAAAAGGTGTCCTTGTAGTAGCCAGTGTAATCCCTGTAGCACACGCCAGGGGATCATTACCTGTGATCCATGTCTGTCAGGTACAATCAGGGACTGAATCACTTCTAGGAAACAGGACAGGCACTCATCACATGGCATTACAGTAGGTTTGCCTTGGGCAAATGAACGGCCATTGCTTTCCTGATATCTGAATACTGTGTCCAGGAAGATTACCGTGTGATAAGCCACAGGGGTAGCGCGAGAGAACCGTCAGCCTCAGCAGAACAGGGGATTGAGCATCCAGGTTAAACCCATAGCAATTTAGAACATCTATGACGTGGGGGGGGTCACATCGGTCCCTTACAGCAATCTCTAAAGGCTGCATCTTGTTCCGGCATCTGCAGATGTTTTGTAACATCGGCAGACATCAGTGATTAAGCCCTGTCTGCAGGGTTCTTTTGTAGGGTCTGTTAGATCCCCTGTCTTCGAGTACCCCCAAGTTTGCACTTAAAAAAAAAAATCCCCACACAGGCTAACCTGGGGGGGGATCCACAGGTGGATAAGATGAGAAACACTGCTCTATGGCTCTGTCTCTAGTGGAGTTCTATAGGGCTGACCGGCTAAAAGGCAGGCGATCCCATAAAGAGATAAGGAGGGATAAGCCAGGAGGAAGAAGGCCATGACACCTCTGGGTGACCAGGATGGAAGAATGAACATGGTGGTGCCATACCATCCTCGATTCTGATTGGACAACACGCAGTGGCGACAGGTAAGCGTTAGCCAGTTCCATTAGAGGAAATAAGCACGCCAGAAAAGGACTGCTTAGAGACAGGGTAGAAGGACAGCATGGAGAAAATGATAGAGAGAAAGTAAGAAAGATGGGTAGTCTGTAGAATCCAGAAAGAGAAAGGTGGCGGCAATGTCTGAGTTGGGTGATTGAAGCTAATCCTGATTCACCGTGGCGCAAGTCGTCAGTGAGGTGCTCTCATACGCACACTTTAAACCATTTAAGGCTATTCCATTTTGAAATAAGGCTGTGTTTAAAGTAATTTGACGTCAGCGGTTGTATCTATAGTATGTCACGGTAGCGTAGAGAAGTCATTCAGAGCAAAATAATACTGTCCAGTCAGTTTTCCATGCAATACTCATTGATAATAGTAGATACAAAGACTCCCTCTTTTGGTCATGCTTAGAAATACAGACATGACATTAACTGCTGTAAGAATACATAGAATGCACAATAGCCTGTTAACAATAGCATGCTCACCCCAAATTGCACACAAAGACTTGTTTGCCATAATTCAATGTTTTATTTTGAAATCCTTATACATTTCATACATTTGTGTAAAGGCTTTACATGTCCTGCATGCATCATTTAACTCCGCTAATGTACAGAGAGCACAACACAAAATGTCGTGCAAATTTTCAAACGTAAAAAAAACAAAAAACTGTATTTGTTGCTCTCCAACAACCGACTAATACAAAACACAAACAATAAATGACAAAACACGGGTGATTCACAACCGACCACAAACCTGAAGCATATACAACCATTTTTTGTTTACATGTGCATAGTGGCTTTGCCGAGGAAAAACCTCTATAACTAATGATCTTCATCTGTCTATTGCGCAAAACAATAATTGCACTCTGGGTGTTGTATAAAAAGTGTTTTGCCTATGAATGATGGAAGTTGGCACACAAAGAGTTGGCAACAAAGGAAGAAGTCCCACAGAGGGGCATTTTAATTTAAAAAATTGTTTAAATGGCAACAAAGAGTTGTAAGACATCATTTATGGTTAAGTTCAACGTGAATACTCCAACAGACCTCATCACAAACCCCTGTGACCTATCATCACAGATTAGAACTAAAGCCTCTCCTAGGTATAGAGCAGATTCTCAGATGGAAACAGAGACTGCAGATGGAGTATGTCTACAGTGAAACATAGCAGCGGGGGAGGGGGAGTCTCACAGGAAGACATCTCCAGCCAAACCGCTCAGAAGAAAAAAAGTTTTGAAAAATAGGAGTGGGGCTCGCTAATCTAGGTCAGCAGGCACAATGCCAATGGAGCTCCGCTCAGCCCCTCCCCTTTCCCCCCCCCCCCCCCCCCAAGAGAAAATAACTGACTAATCAGCAACATCTGGGTAATGTCAACCAGACCCAGCTCCGTTCTAGCAGCCTTCCTAAATATGTGTACCATGAGATATACCACTTTTTGAACCCCTGTATTTAATTTCGCCCCAAGGGGGTCTGAATATCAATATCTAAATCGGCCCTTTTGTGGATAAAGTCCGGGCCGTTGTAGACTAGAGGAAAGACACAGTGGGAGGTGGTGGTCTTGTGTTTTCAGCACACACAACAGTTAGACATTCCTTTGCTGGTTGTAGACAGGCACCACCACTCTGTTTTATAAGGACATTTGTGGAAATCTTTGGCTTGAACACATAAAACTACAACAACAAAATATCAAAACACTGGGTGTTAAAATTGCAAATTGTCTGTTATAAACTGGTTAAGGAGGAACAATAGGGAGATTATGTGCTTGTATTTGTATGCAATGTTTGTGTGTGTACGTGCGCGGACTGTATGTGCCTGTGTATGGTGTGTGTGTGTGTGTGTGTGTGAATCCAGATCTGGAGCACATCAAACCCACTCTTGCAGGGATCGTTTGCAATGGACCAAAAGTCTGGGTGCCTCTTTCTTCTGCAGGGTGTTAATAATAGCATAGATCAATAGTAGGATGCACAGCACCAGGACCAGGGGCACAGTCACCATGATCAGGGTCATAACCTTGGCCTCATTCTCAGCCATCCTCACCACCACATCCACCTCTTTGTCCTCTGCATCAGGTTCATAATCCACATCGTTGGTGTAATCCGTATCTGTGTCTCGGTCGACATCATCCGGGTCTGAGCCAATTGGTGGTTGTGGTTTTGGTTGGTCCACTGTGGGCCACTTGCGGCCTGTTACTGTATCATCTGTATCGGGGTCCACATCCGGTGCTCCATCACAGCCCATAAAGTCTTTAAGGATGGATCTAGGGTAGCCTGGGTCATCTTTCATTTTCTGGTTATCAAACCTCCAGTACTTGGAGCCCTTGTAGAAGTAGGTGTAAGCTGGTTCGGTAGGGGAAGACAAAATATTGTTGAGGCAACTGTTGAAATGCACTGTGGGAATTTACTGTGAGCATGCTATTTAAAAAAATAAAAAATAAAAAAAGTCTGAGCCGTTGTTAATCTTTTTGGGGTATGCATCTTCTGATCCAACTGTTTATTCATCATGACACAAGTTTGTCACACTTCACAGGATAGTGTCATTGCCGAGCTGTGCTTTACAGTACTGTGAAGTTTCAATTGGACTAGAGGCTGTTTTTAATTCTCCTTCACAAGTACCTTTCCCTTTTGATGAAAAAATTTAAAAACTACTTATCAGGAAGACATTTGGGCCGTCAGATTTGTTTGGTTTTTTTCACTACAGGAAACCACTTTGAAAAGCATTAGCTGGGGTGGGACTTTAGGATAGATTCTGAGACGTCTACATTAGAATACTTTTGCCAGGCACTCGATTTCTGGGTGAAGCATGGGCGACCTCTCCAAACCTAAGATCTCATGCGTCCCAACCCTTTCCCCTCTCAGCTCAGAATCTATAGCCTCCCTCCATTTTTACGGACAGTTTCCCTTATAGTGACTCACTCACCGCCATCGTCGCTGA
The DNA here is from genome assembly GCF_045679555.1 of Salvelinus alpinus. Taxonomy (NCBI): domain Eukaryota; kingdom Metazoa; phylum Chordata; class Actinopteri; order Salmoniformes; family Salmonidae; genus Salvelinus; species Salvelinus alpinus. The sequence continues at coordinate 49,917,102 of NC_092100.1, forward strand.
GGAAGGCTCCTTTAGGAGAGGATGGGACGTTGCCCCACCTGGAGACAGGTTTCGGGTAGTCTCTGTCACCGGTGCGGGACTCTTCATCAAAACGCCAGTATCTGCAGGAGAGGACGGTGACAAATCAGATGATTAAACACATAGCAGTTAAATGGGCTGATGATTACTACCGCAAACAACTTATGTCTTTCTGTCTCTCAAAAGTCAGAGCTAAAACTGCTCTCCCTTGACTAAATGAATGTCATTTCACTTGCACATGTATCATTCCACACTACATCAGTCAGTTAGTGTAGATTGGGTATGGTAGAGTAAAGGCAAGGCATTCGGGGGCATGTGGTCACCTGTCTCCTCTGAAGAAGTATGTGTAGCCGGTGGGCTCCCACCAGATGGCTGTGTCGATCCTGTCTGAGGGGATGCCCTGACCATACTCTACCAGGGGCTGGGGGTAACCAGGCACCACATCAGCCTCCCTGAACACCCAGTACCTGTCCCCTACAGAGGGAGAGGAGGAGAGGGTAGAGGACAGAGGAGAGGACAGAGGACAGAGGAGAGGGTAGAGGACAGAGGAGAGGGTAGAGGACAGAGGAAAGGGTAGAGGACAGAGGAGAGGACAGAAGAGAGGGTAGAGGGCAGAGGAGAGGGTAGAGGACAGAGGAGAGGGTAGAGGACAGAGGAGAGGACAGAGGACAGAGGAGAGGGTAGAGGACAGAGGAGAGGGTAGAGGACAGAGGAGAAGGCAGAGGAGAGGGTAGAGGGTAGAGGAGAGGGTAGAGGACAGAGGAGAGGACAGAGGACAGAGGGGAGGGTAGAGGACAGAGGAGAGGGTAGAGGACAGGGTAGAGGGTAGAGGGTAGAGGGTAGAGGACAGAGGAGAGGGCAGAGGACAGAGGGTGGAGAGGACCATCAAGAAGGGGAAGACGTGAGAAGAGAGGAAAGAGAAGTTAAGCACAGGTTTCATTTGCAACATTTGATGCCAGTGATTTGTTACTATCTCAGATTCAACAAATAACAGAGCCAAAAAATGTAGCACTCTTAAAAAAACACTAAAGAACATTCAACCGCTGTATACAGACTACTGATGCAACTATTGGTTGTCCTTTGTGTGAGAACACACAGAAAGTTAAAAGAGTCCGAACACAAAAATAAATGGTGCAGCCCGTACCCCTGCTCTACTCTACTCTACTCTACTCCAAGTCTTATTCTCTACTCAGACTGAAACCTTAGAAATCAGCATCTGGAGCAGCGACTGATGCAATCCATCCAGGCCTGCCAGCTGCTTTCCACTGCTGCTAGCTGCACCCCATGAACCTATTCCCGACTGTAGTTTTAAACATGAGGAATGCAGCGGAGAAGGATGATATCTTGGTCATTGTGTTTCTAGAGTGAACGCACCCAAGTAGATTTCAACAATTTAACAAAAAATAAACTTCATAAGAGATTCAAGGAAAATACAGACCTTTGAAAAAGACAAATTTCCCGTCGTGCCGTTCATAGCCAGAGTCTATATCATCAGGTAGTCCAACCCAGAAGACAGAAATGGGCATTGGGTAGTTGTCCAGAACATGATTCCTCCTAACTCTCCAGAACCAGCGACCCTGGAAAGGACAGAAGACACCGTCCGAACATATTTACTAACTTCATCCTCTTTGGGAGATTAGTATGAAGTATGAATTAATACAACTAAACAAAAGAATAGCTCTGCTTCTCTACCTTGAAGACGAACATCTCCCCTCGCAGCATAGTGACCGTATCAAAGTCCCCGTCACAGATGTCCAGGGCGGTGTGGTCTGGCTGCACAGGGCGACGAGGCTCATCTCTCCTGATGTAGGGGGTCACCGGCACAGGGTCAGGCCAGAGGATGGTGGGTTCTGGGTCAGGTATTGGAGGGTGAGGTGCGTCGGTGGGATCTGGTTCTGGTTGGTCTGGGGTGTCAGGGTCATAGGTGGGGCTGGGGGGGGCTGTCTGGAGAGAACTATAAGGGGGGGTGGTGGGGTTTAGATCTGGAGGAGCAGTGGTGGTGGGGTCTTGGTGAGGGACGGTGTCATCACTGGTGGTGGTGGGGGGGTCCTGAGTGGGAGCATCGTTTGGAGGTCCTGCACAATCCAAGATGATGACGTTATAAATTCCACTAGTTTGAATGAATTAATCTAACACATATCCCCCTCTCTGTTGCTTGGTTGCGCGCGCGAGCACACACACACACACACACACACACACACACACACACACACACACACACACACACACACACACACACACACACACACACACACACACACACACACACACACACACACACACACACACACACACACACAGAGAGAGAGTCTAATTTTCCACTCCGTGCTGTGGCAGGAAGCCCATGGAGCTTTTTGGAAGGAAGCCCTTCTGGTTGCACAGTGACAGAGAGAGGAAAAACAGACATACAGTACTTACACAAGACTTACAACCTTTAAAGGGATACTTCAGGATTTTATCTACTTCCCTAGAGTCAGATGAACTCGGGGTTAGCATTTTTGCGTCTCTGCGTGCTGTTTGAAGGAAGTTGCTAACTAGCGCAATTGCTAACAACAGTTCATCTGACTCTGAGGAAGAAGATAAAGGGCCTCATTGCCAAAATCCCGAAGTATCTGTTGAACTATGAGTGTGAACTACGATAAGGATCACTAAATACTATCTTCAGTGTGTCTGCAGTGCACATACAAACATTCACTAGTTCTATGACACACAAAGGCACAATGACTTCTATTCAGTCATGGACAGAGTAGGATCATTGTAAAAGCATGTATGGCATGCTGTGAGGGAGAATCTCAATTGAAGGGGGTCTATTGTGTATGTGTGTGTGTGCGCGCACTGTAGGGGCCTGAGGAAGGGCTCCTCACCATATATCTTCTGTATTCCACTCCTGTCATCCTCTGGGAGTGAGAAGGTCTTTGTGTCCATGTACTGGTAGAGGGGAGCCATAATGGCATTGGGGTTGTCAGAGTGCTCCAGGCCCAGAGCATGGCCCAGCTCATGCACCGCAACCAGGAATAGGTCGATACCTGGGAGGAGAGGAGGGAGGAATGGAGAGAGGGAGAGAGAAAGATGGGAAGAGGAGAACGAAAATGAATATCAAAAGATATCAATAAGGAATTCATTTAGAAACAAATGACATGGAAATAGTAACGGTCATTTGTCTGTATGTAATGACTGACTGAGGAGACAATGGGGACAAAGTGTCTATCTAACCTGATGGATTATGGTTGTCAAGTGTCCACGGTTCGTCTGCGTCAAAGTGTGTGTCTCCGCCCATCCCGGGCCCTGGGTAGTAGGCATGAGCCAGGGATCCCCCTTCGCCGTCAAACAGAGACATGTCTCCATGGAAACCAGAGGCAAACAACAGCATGATATCTAGCGCGTCCTGGCTGCTGTTGGTGATGTCTTGGAAGGCGATTTCTTCAAAGCTCAGTGGTGTCACATGCTCCCACACCAAAAAGGCCTTGCGGATGGCTTCTCGTGTCCGCTCCTCACCGACCTTTGGGGTAGTATTCATAATGCTGGGAGAGGGGGTTGAGGAAAGGACAAGATATTCTTAGTACTTACACATACAACACTGAAAAAATATAGAAATGCAACATGTAAAATGTTGGTCCCATGTTTCATGAGATGAAAAAAGGTCCCAGACATTTCCCATACGCACAAGAAGCTTATTTCTCTCTCGATTACATCCCTGTTAGTGAGCATTTCTCCTTTGCCAAGATAATCCATCCACCTGACAGTTGTGGCATATCAAGAAACTGATTAAACGGCATGATCATTACACAGGTGCACCTTGTGCGGGGACAATGAAAGGCCACTCTAAAATGTGCAGTTTTGTCACAAGACAATACCACAGATGTCACAAGTTTTGAGAGAGTGTGCAATTGGCACGCTGACTGCAAGAATATCCACCAGAGCTGATGCCAGAGAAATTAATGTTAATTTCTCTCAGATATTCTGCCTCCAATGTAGTTTTAGATAATTTGGCGGTACGTCCAACCCGGCCTCACAACCGCAGACCACTTGTATGGGCGAGCGAGCGGTTTGCTGATGTCAACGTTGTGAACAGAGTGCCCCATCGTGGCGGTGGGGTTATGTTATGGGCAGGCATAAGCTACGGACAACGAACACAATTACAATTTTTTTGATGGCGATTTGAATGCACAGAGACACCGTGATGAGATCGTGAGGCCCATTGTCGTGCCATTCATACGCCGTCATCACCTCATGTTTCAGAATGATAATGCACGGCCCCATGTCGCAAGGATCTGTACACAATTCCTGGATGCTGAAAATGTCCCAGTTCTTCAATCGCCTGTTTACTCACCAGACATGTCACCCATTGAGCATGTGTGGGATGCTCTAGACTGATGTGTACGACAGCGCGTTCCAGTTCCCGCCAATATCCACCAACTTCGCACAGAGGAGTGGGACAACATTCCACAGGCCACAATCAACGGCCTGATCAACTCTTTGCGAAGGGGATGTCGTGCTGTATGAGGCAAATGGTGGTCCCACCAGATACAGACTTGTTTTCTGATCCACTCCCTTACCTTATATTAAGTATCTGTGACCAACAGATACATATCTGTATTCCCAGTCATGTGAAATCCATAGATTAAGGCCTAATGAATTTCTTTCAATTGACTTATTTCCTTATGTGAACTGTAACTCAGTCAAATCTATGAAATTGTTGCATGTTGCGTTTATTTCTTTGATGAGTATATATAGAGAGGGTCATTATAAATGATGTGTTGTCAGTGGTTTATACACATATGGGAACGCAGGTCTCTTTGACATGTTGTAAATACTGACGCTTTGCACGGCCGTCAGTTCAGGCATGGGGAAATCTGTGAGATTCCCAAAATGGATTTCTTAGAATCCCCCAGCATACATAGACCTATACCACACACCTGTAGGTCAGATGGTTCTTGTCCCACTTCTGGCCAGTGAGAGTGTAGCGTTTCCGCCTCATACCGTTCTCAGTCTGCCCAAAAGATTTGTCTGGGACTCCACAGCGAGGCCTTCTCATGGCACTAAAGGGAAGAGAGAAAAACAGAATTGAAAAGAGCCGTGATAACCACAGATAGGATTAGATATGTTGATGTTCATTTAAGGTTAGAGATCCATACTCCTAGACCAGGAGGTGCAACTTTTATCTGCCTCAGAAATGCTCTATAAATGTAATCATGACCCTACATTGTCTTGGCAGCATTATCAATTTAGTCTATCAGGCTGTACAGTCAACCTGGAGGGCTTCAGACACTAGGAGAATAGTATAATTTCGGCTGTCAGTGCCATCCATACGTCAGTGTGGCATCGTCCATCTCTCCAGTGACCTCCAGGCCATAGAAGCGCTGCATGTCGCTGACAGCATTTGACAGGATCTGAGAGGACTGCATGGTGGACATCTGTCTGCTGGCCTGGGACAGGTAGCCAAACCTCCGCAACCACGACTATAATTACACAACAGGGATAGAGAGATGGACAGATGGAGAGAGATTGAGCGAGTGAGTGTGTGTGTGTGTGTGTGTGTGTGTGTGTGTGTGTGTGTGTGTGTGTGTGTGTGTGTGTGTGTGTGTGTGTGTGTGTGTGTGTGTGTGTGTGTGTGTGTGTGTGTGTGTGTGTGTGTGTGTGTGTGTGAGAGAGAGAGAGAGAGACAGAGAAAGAGTCAGACAGAGATAGAGGAAGCGGAAAAGAGAATGAGAGAGAAACAACAAATGGAGAGAGAGGGGGGGTTAAAAAAGAGAAGAATAGAGACCGAGAAGACAGAGAAACAGATGGTTTCTATGGAATTCCTCCTTTGAGCACTTATTGGCAGCTTAGATATCTACTGATCCGATCCTGTGGTTAATAGGACCGACAGAGCAGAAGTCATGGGGTCTAACAGTAAAAGCTTTGGAATGTAAGCAGTTAAAGGGACTGTTTACCCAAATTACAAAAAGACACATTGGTTTCCTTACCCTGTAAGAAGTCTATGGACGAGGTATGGTAGAAATCCATGCCTTGATTTACTTTCCCTGGCACTGTTTCCACATGCTAATGTTTTAGCATTTGTGGTACAAATCCCATTCAAGTATTGGGACTGATATTAGCATTGTTCGTGCATCATGTTCAAAACATCTATGTGAATTTGTTGAATTTACAATCAATTTTAGATACTTTCGGATGATTTGGACATGATGCGCGAAAAATTATAATATCGATCCCATGACTTGAATGGGAGCTGTGCCACAAATGTGGAAACAGTACCAGAGAAACCAAACCATGGATTACTGTCAAACCTTGTCCAGAGACTGTTTACAGGGTAAGGAAACCAATGTGTCATTTTGTAATTTGGCTGAAGTCTCTCTTTAACACAAAACAAATAACTTACAGTATATACAGGAAATGTAAAAAAAATAAACAATAAAGATTAAACTGTCTATATTCAACTGTACTATATACAGTGGGGAGAACAAGTATTTGATACACTGACAATTTTGCAGGTTTTCCTACTTACAAAGCATGTAGAGGTCATATGTACACTTCAACTGTGAGAGAAGGAATCTAAAACAAAAATCCAGAAAATCACATTGTATGATTTTTAAGTAATTAATTTGCATTTTATTGCATGACATAAGTATTTGATACATCAGAAAAGCAGAACTGAATATTTGGTACAGAAACCTTAGTTTGCAATTACAGAGATCATACGTTTCCTGTAGTTCTTGACCAGGTTTGCACACACTGCAGCAGGGATTTTGGCCCACTCCTCCATACAGACCTTCTCCAGATCCTTCAGGTTTCGGGGCTGTCGCTGGGCAATACGGACTTTCGGCTCCCTCCAAAGATTTTCTATTGGGTTCAGGTCTGGAGACTGGCTAGGCCACTCCAGGACCTTGAGATGCTTCTTACGGAGCCACTCCTTAGTTGCCCTGGCTGTGTGTTTCGGGTCGTTGTCATGCTGGAAGACCCAGCCACGACCCATCTTCAATGCTCTTACTGAGGGAAGGAGGTTGTTGGTCAAGATCTCGCGATACATGGCCCCATCCATCCTCCCCTCAATACGGTGCAGTCGTCCTGTCCCCTTTGCAGAAAAGCATCCCCAAAGAATGATGTTTCCACCTCCATGCTTCACGGTTGGGATGGTGTTCTTGGGGTTGTACTCATCCTTCTATTCCTCCAAACACGGCGAGTGGAGTTTAGAGCAAAAAGCTCTATTTTTGTCTCATCAGACCACATGACCTTCTCCCATTCCTCCTCTGGATCATCCAGATGGTCATTGGCAAACTTCAGACGGGCCTGGACATGCGCTGGCTTGAGCAGGGGGACCTTGCGTGCGCTGCAGGATTTTAATCCATGACGGCGTAGTGTGTTACTAATGGTTTTCTTTGAGACTGTGGTCCCAGCTCTCTTCAGGTCATTGACCAGGTCCTGCCGTGTAGTTCTGGGCTGATCCCTCACATTCCTCATGATCATTGATGCCCCACGAGGTGAGATCTTGCATGGAGCCCCAGACCGAGGGTGATTGACCGTCATCTTGAACTTCTTCCATTTTCTAATAATTGTGCCAACAGTTGTTGCCTTCTCACCAAGCTGCTTGGCTATTGTCCTGTAGCCCATCCCAGCCTTGTACAGGTCTACAATTTATCCCTGATGTCCTTACACAGCTCTCTGGTCTTGGCCATTGTGGAGAGGTTGGAGTCTGTTTGATTGAGTGTGTGGACAGGTGTCTTTTATACAGGTAACGAGTTCAAACAGGTGCAGTTAATACAGGTAATGAGTGGAGAACAGGAGGGCTTCTTAAAGAAAAACTAACAGGTCTGTGAGAGCCGGAATTCTTACTGGTTGGTAGGTGATCAAATACTTATGTCATGCAATAAAATGCAAATTAATTACTTAAAAATCATACAATGTGATTTTCTGGATTTTTGTTTTAGATTCCGTCTCTCACAGTTGAAGTGTACCTATGATTAAAATGACAGACCTCTACATGCTTTGTAAGTAGGAAAACCTGCAAAATCGGTAGTGTATCAAATACTTGTTCTCCCCACTGTATATATCAAATCAAATCAACTCAAATGTTATTTGCTGAAAACAACAGGTATACAACAGAATACAACCTTACCGTGAAATGCTTCCTTACAAGCCCCTAACCAATATTGCAGTTCAAGAAAGAGTTATGAAAATATTTACCAAATAAACGAAAGTAAAAAATAATAAAAAGGAACACAATAAAATAACACTAACGAGGCTATGTACAGGGTCAATGTAGCCCTTACACAGCCTGGAGGTGTGTTTTGGTTCATTGTCCTGTTAAAAAACAAATGATAGTCCCACTAAGCGTAAACCAGACAGGATGGCGTATCACTGCAGAATGCTGTGGTAGCCATGTTGGTTAAGTGTGCCTTGAATTCTAAATAAATCACAGACAGTGTCACCAGCAAAGCACCCCCATACCATCACACCTCCTCCTCCATGCTTCACGGTGGGAACCGCACATGCAGAGATTATCCGTTCACTTACTCTGCGTCTCACAAAGACACGGTGGTTGGAAACAAAAATCTCAAATTAGGACTCATCAGACCAAAGGACAGATTTCCACTGGTATAATGTCGATCGCTCGTGTTTCTTGGCCCAAGCAAGTATCTTCTTCTTATTGGTGTCCTTTAGTAGTGGTTTCTTTAAAGCAATTCGACCATGAAGGCCTGATTCACGCAGTCTCCTCTGAACAGTTGATGTTGAGATGTTGTCTGTTACTTGAACTCTGTGAAGCATTTATTTGGCTTGCAATCTGAGGTGCAGTTAATTGCAGATTTCTGAGGCTGGTAACTCTAATGAACTTATCCTCTTGCAGCAAAGGTAACTCTGATATAAAATATATTTTGATTTATTTAACACTTCTTTGGTTAATACATGATTCCATATGTGTTATTTCATAGTTTTGATGTCTTCACTATTATTCTACAACGTAGAAAATAGTAAAAAATAAATAAAAACCCTTAAATGAGTAGGTGTGTCCAAACTTTTGACTGGTACTGTATATTTATTCACTACTGTTCAAAGGTTTGGGGTCATTTAGAAATGTCCTTGATTTTGACATTTTTCTTTTTTTGTCCATTAAAATAACATCAAATTGATCAGAAATACAGTGTAGACATTACTAATGTTGTAAATGACTATTGTAGCTGGAACAGGGCGATTTTTTATGAAATATCTACATAGGTGTACAGAGGCCCATTATCAGCAACCATCACTCCTGTGTTCCAATGGCACGTTGTGTTAGCTAATCCAAGTTTATCATTTTAAAAGGCTAATTGATCATTAGAAAACCCTTTTGCAATTATGCTAGCACAGCTGAAAACTGTTGTCCTAATTAAATAAGCAATAAAACTTACCTTCTTTAGACTAGTTAAGTATCTGGAGCATCAGCATTTGTGGGTTCGATTACAGGATCAAAATGGCCAGAAACAAAGAACTTTCTTCTGAAACTCGTCAGTCTATTCTTGTTCTGAGAAATGAAGGCTATTCCATGTGAGAAATTGCCAAGAAACTTAAGATCTCGTACAGCGCTGTGTACTACTCCCTTCACAGAACAGTGCAAACTGGCTCAGAATAGAATGAGGAGTGGGAGGCCCCGGTGCACAACTGAGCAAGAGGACAAGTACATTAGAGTGTCTAGTTTGAGAAACAGACGCCTCACAAGTCCTCAACTGGCAGCTTCATTAAATAGTACCCGCAAAACACCAGTCTCAACGTCAACAGTGAAGACGCAACTCCAGTATGCTGGCCTTCTAGGCAGAGTTCCTCTGTCCAGTGTCTCTGTTCTTTTGCCCATCTTAATGTTTTCTTTTTATTGGCCAGTCTGAGATAGGGCTTTTTCTTTGCCAGCATCCCAGAGTCGCCTCTTCAAATTGTCATTGATAAAATGTAATTGTGTTCATTAACCGTAGCTTATGCCTGCCCATAGCATAACCCCACCGCCACCATGGGTCACTCTGTTCCCAACGTTGACATCAGCAAGCCGCTTGCCCACACAACGCTATACACGCTGCCATCTGCTCGGTACAAATAAAACCGGGATTCAACTGTGAAGAGCACACTTCTCCGGTGGCCATCAAAGGTGAGCATTTTCTCACTGAAGTCGGTTACGACAACGAATTGCAGTCAGGTCAGGACCCTAGTGAGAACGATGAGCATGCAGATGAGTTTCCCTGACACAGTTTCTGACAGTTTACACAGAAATTCTTCAGTTGTGCAAACCCACAGTTTGATCAGCTGTCTGGGTGGCTGGTCTCAGACGATCCCGCTGGTGAAGAAGCCGGATGTGGAGGTTCTGGGCTGGTATCGTTACATGTGGTCTGAGGTTACGAGTCCTGTTGGACGTATTGCCAAATTCTCAAAAATTATGTTGGAGGTGGCTTATGGTACAGAAATTAACATTTAATTCTCTGGCAACAGCTCTGGTGGAAATTCTTGCAGTCAGCATGTCAATTGCACGCTCCCCTCAAAACTTGAGACATCTGTGGCATTGTTGTGTGACAAAACTGCACATTTTAGAGAGGCCTTTTATTGTCCCCAGCACAAGGTGCACCTGTGTATTGATCATGCTGTTTAATCAGCTTATTGATATGCCACACCTATTAGGTGGATGGACTACCTTGGCAAATGAGAAATGCTCATTAACAGGGATGTAATCAAATTTGTGCACAAAATTTGAGAGAAATAAGCTTCTTGTGTGTATGGACTTTTTCTGGGATCTTATATTTCAGCTCCACATTTTACATGTTGCCTTTATATTTTTGTTCAGTATATATATATATATATAATATACATATATACACACACACACCATTAATCTAGCCAGAACCAGAAATGTATCTGGCTGTAAAATCTGGCATGCAAGATTAAAATACCATTAATAATCCAATGGAAACAAAGAATGACACCCGACCAAGACATAGCACAGAGAGCTTGCCTTGCTAACCCCTTGAAAGGGAAATTTAAAAACGTAATGGTCCCACTGAGCACAGCTGGAAAGTTAATGTGTTCTCTGTAAACAGGCATGCATTGCACACACACGACGCACAGGCGAGTGAGCGAGCTGGAGAGCGAGAGAAATCAGCCACCATAAAGACAACTGGTCAAAAGTGATCTATCTGGATGTCTTGCGCAACATGCCTGTTGGAAAAACAGCACAGTCGGTAAGGAACACATTTTGTGATTTACAGGCATGTAAACTGAGTTTTAACCTACAGATCAAACCTTTCCCCAACACATAATTACTCCTAATATGCCTGCCATATGTGGAAGTGAGAAAGTCTGCGCACCAAATAGATCCATTAATTTGCGCATGACCTGTTGACCAGCGATGACAAGAACATGAGAAGTCATTAGAATATGAACAGATCAGTCAAGACCATGTAGATCATCACCCTCTGACCACCAGGATAATATAGATCATGGTCATACAAAGGTGGACTGCCACGATTCCGTTAAAAAAACATCCACACATTCATATAAAATACTGCACCTCTGCGTTGAAAGTGTCATCGTCCGCATTGGTCACAAGCCTGTTGCACAAGAGCAAGACGAGCGGAGCCATTTGTTTCCACAGCCCCAGAGGAGCGCGTCTCCAAAGGATTGCCATCTTTGTACGCACTCGTTAGCCCGTGAGAGGGATTTTCACAGTCAGATGTGATTGGAAAGTTCTGTCAAGTGATGAGTGAACCGCTATGTGACTACATACACTTTTAGTTACGTTCAAAATACAGTTTCTCTTGTATGTTTTATTAGTTCTCTCCGCACTTCAACCCCTGGACATTATTTAGGTCGCGGTGCGCTCAAATCAGATCGCTTGCAAACTATCCAAGTTTCCGAAACAGGTCGGCTTAATCTCACAGGAAGAAATACTTAATTTGCAATTTTCCCCAAAGATGTGATCACGGGTTATTCAAAGCCCGGAGTCAGTTTTTCTGTTAAATCCCATGTCCTAATGTCCCACACGGTCTAATGGTTAAACGGTCATTTCCTCTGTCGTATTACAGATATCAGACTGCGTGCTCCTTCCACTCTACACATTCAACAATAGCTTTCCTGCACGGGGAAGTATGAGAGAGAAGAACAGGAACGAAAAAAAGTATTTTAGTTGCAACAAGCTTTGTCTTCTTTGTGGTACGATTATGTATCCATCCAATGCACAATGCACGTTGCTGAAAAACTTCAATGTGGAGGATAACCTGTAGCCTGTAGGCTAATAAAAATTTACAAAAATGCAATTGTCTGAAATTATTTCCCCCCAAGTAGCCAGAAGGCATCCGTTAGATTTCCTTATTTCCCCTCAACCACAGCATGCCTCTTGCAGGCTGTGTTGGACATTGATAGTCCAATAAAGTCACTGCCTTCTGAGATCTGCTAGAAAACAAAAAGGGAGTAGTGACTTTCTGCTAGAAAGAAGGGGAGGATAGTGGTATACATACTGTGGTGTGTCTATTGGACAAAGCAATTTTCCTCTGGAAAGTAACTCCCCTTGTCTGGCAACCCAAACTCCTTGCTCCAGCCAAAAACGCTACGCCCACGGACTAGCGAACGGCAAGATTTAAGGACAAGTGCTACTCGGGATCCGTGGGACGTCCACCCCTCTAAATCCGAACCGTAACCTAACCATAACCCTTACCTAACCATAACCATGTTACATTTCAACTTCAATGGGATAGGGACGTCTCAAGTACTCCGGATAGCACGGACCAAGAATAATTTAGTGCGAGTCGTCAAGGTAGAACTCCTCTGCCTCTGGAGATGAATGATAGGCCATCTGACACCTCAACAGAAAGGCTCCTATTGCCATCTGCTGATTACTAAGAATCAATACAATTTCCTAAAATACAGTTACAGTCAACTGTCCAATGTGATCAATTCCTATTCCATCATATACTTTAGAGACATTGAAAAGGTTGCAGTGCTTGATAACAGACAGATTTCAACCAGCAACTCATGTTCCTTGTTTAAACTTGTTTGTAACCCACAGCCACATTCTTGAATAACTGCAGGTCTGAATTATCGGAGACTTCTGTGGTAAAGACATGTTTATCAAATGTCAAAACCACACAATTTCTGCAGAGACTCATTTTATTGTCATAGAAACCAAAAAGAGTTATTACTTTTATTCACTTTTTTAAATCCACATTGTTGGATGTCAGCGGTTCGCCAGCCGTGACACTTGTCGGTTTCCTGTCTTGGCGATGGTGATGAGGACAATGAGGAAAATGCCCAGGACATAGATGCCAGCCACAGGAGCCATCATAATCAGCAGATCTGGAACAAAGTCACGACGACAGTTGACTCCTCTCGAAATACCACCACCCTGCCCCAGCCGCCCCTAGCCTCAACATGATCCCAGGACTATGTCACAATCATATTATCACGTGCAAGTGGAGTGAGCGAGGGAAATATTTGATGAGCCCTCACCAAAAGAAAATTAAGTCTATTTTCTGCAATCTTCAGAAACCAGAAATCCTCACTAGATTGGGGTCTATCTGGTATGTCAATCCTGATTAGTCCGTATGACAGTAGGCCTCGAGTTGGGTCTCCACACACTGTGTGGTTATAGATTTGCACTCCTGTAGCAGTGGGAAGGATGTAGGGTGTAGATTATCAGTATTGTATCTATAATAGTATACATCTTGGTATGCCATGCAAAACACTGTTAGATTACTTCATGGAGCAAAATATGGATTTTATTTAATAACGGCACATCAAGGTTTTTATAGTTTTATTTCTATTAGGTTTTCTATTTGTATTTGAAATTCTGTTTAGTTTGTTAGTTTTCAGACCTGATTTGCTTGTTTTTATTTCGTTTTGGGTGATTATTTAGTTTCAGTTTTAGTTTTAGCTACAGGAAGAATGTGGGAGGCTAGTATCCATGTGTTGTAGAATTTGTTGTGGTTTTCTTTGGGGGGGGGGGGGGGGGCAGTATTACATAAGGAGAGATTCTCATTTGGGCAAAAGTCTGTTCTCTCCTTGACTTCTCCATCCACTCTCCTCCGTGATCTGGAAACTGATCACTTTTTTCCGTCCCAAGAGGTTGAATAAAAAAATGACTATAGTAAGTACCTATTCAGTGTCAAATAAAGTAACAGGGTTGACTGCAACAGGGTTGACCGTAACAGGGTTGAGGACTTCATCTTGCATCAGCCATTCATCCTCTTGTGTCAGGGGGATTGGAAGTGTGTTGTGTGCAACAGGGAGGGGTAATTGAATGCAAGCTTCAGACATTTTCTTAAAAAAAAAATGTTTTTTTTGTTGCCTATTTATGGATAACAGGGTTGACGTGTTTTGCTTGACTCACTCAGTTTTCCACCACAAAACACAAGAAAATGTACAAAAAGAGTAGAATCAGCTCACCTGCTTTTACACTATGATTTGACTATTAGATGTTCAATGTCTCTTTTGAATAAAAAAAAAATAAGGAATGGTTTCACCATAAAACGAGAGTTGGGTCATTCTATGAAAATGGTGACTTTTTGAACAGCCAATTTCGACAATTTTTACAAAACTTCTACAAAACTTCAACAAAACTTAGTCAGATAATAGTTAACTCCGTCACATTATAAATCAACATAAATGACAGCTTAACATATTTTAATATTTTTACTAAATTATATAAAAAGAATGCTTGTGCTGCCTTTTTGTCATTGGTGTTACCTATATTTTAGATGACAATTCAGGCTTTCTAGAATGCAATTTCAGTCTTTAATTTGCATATATAATCAAAGACAGAAATGGTTAATGATAATACCAAGAAATTGTTTGGATTGGTAATAATTGACTTTAAACATGCATATGTAAAGTTCTATTGTCAACATTTTTATACTATAGATTTCTTTGTTGTCACATTAGAAATAATTCAGGTTGAGTCATCAAAATTGAAGGATCATATCCTTAAAATGTTTACTAATGAATGTAGCAACAGTTAGGTAGATACAAAAACCATATGCAATTAAATTGGGCAACTCTGATGTCAGAACACCAATATGCCATACAGTAATACCAGTGACGCAATGTAACACCAGTGACACAATGTAACACTAGTGACACAATGTGAAACCAATGACAAACATAAGATTATTTCAAACAAATTTGATCAATTTCTTAGTCATATTTTTAATTAGAAATCATTTCAAATTTCATAAGATGGGTTGATTTAATATGAACAATAAAATTAGGGTTATTGGTCAAAGATTAAGGCCAAATGATGAAGCCTATTGACTAAAATGTGTCTTTCATAACACAACATTGTCATACAAACATATAAAACATGTCCACTAGAACATTAGAAACACTAACATTGAACATAAACTAAAACTGTTTTCCTATCCACACTGATACCAACATTTTGTATGCAATAAAACATGTTCATGGAATTTTTCCCACGTTGTTCTTCACTTTTACTTCAGATATGTTTGTCTTTGCCATGTTATTGTGTCGCGTCCATCTCTTATCATCTCTGAGCCAATCTCCATTGCTTTCTAGCTACTGACAGCTTCTTTACGAGTAGCCAGTTCACATCTGCCACTTTCACACAGTCAGGTGCTATCAAAAGGAAAGTCATATTATGTGATTACAATACTGAAACTAATAAAATGCTAATAAGTATTTTTTAGTATAGTGGCAAGAAAAAGTATGTGAACCCTTTGGAATTACCTGGATTTCTGCATAAATTGGATTTCAAATTTGATCTGATCTTCAGATCACAACAATAGACAAACATAGTGTGCTTAAACTAATAACACACAAATTATTGTATTTTTCTTGTCTATATTGAATACATAATTTAAAGATTCACAGTGTAGGTTGGGAAAAGTATCTGAACCCCTAGGCTAATGACTTCTCCAAAAGCTAATTGGAGTCAGCTAACCTGGAGTCCAATCAATGAGACAAGATTAGAGATGTTGGTTAGAGCTGCCCTGCCCTATAAAAAACACTCACAAAATTTGAGTTTGCTATTCACAAGAAACATTGCCTGATGTGAACCATGCCTCGAACTAAAGAGAGCTCAGAAGACCTAAGATTAAGAATTGTTGACTTGCATAAAGCTGGAAAGGGTTACAAAAGTATCTCTAAAAGCCTTGATGTTCATCAGTCCATGGTAAGGCAAATAGTCTATAAATGGAGAAAGTTCAGCACTGTTGCTACTCTCCCTAGGAGTGGCCGTTCTGCAAAGATAACTGCAAGAGCACAGCGCAGAATACTCAATGAGGTTAAGAAGAATCCTAGATTGGCAGCTAAAGACTTACAGAAATCTCTGGAACGTGCTAACATCTCTGTTGGCGAGTCTACGATACGTAAAACACTAAACAAGAATGGTGTTCATGGGAGAACACCACGAAAGCCACTGCTGCCCCCAAAAAACATTGCTGCACGTCTGAGGTTTGCAAAAGTGCACCTGGATGTTCCACAGCGCTACTGGCGAACTATTCTGTGGACAGATGAAACTACAGTTAAGTTGTCTGGAAGGAACACACAACACTATGTGTGGAGAAAAAAAAAGCACAGCACACCAACATCAAAACCTCATCCCAACTGTAAAGTATGGTGGAGGGAGCATCATGGTTTGGGGCTGCTTTGCTGCCTCGGGGCCTGGACAGCATGCTATCATCGACATAAAAATTAATTCCCAAGTTTATCAAGACATTTTTCTGGAGAATGTTAGGCCATCTGTCCGCCTATTGAAGAACAACAGAAGTTGGTTGACAACCCAAAACACAGAAGTAAATCAACAACAGAATGGCCTCAACAGAAGAAAATACGCCTTCTGGAGTGGCCCAGTCAGAGTCCTGACCTCAACCCGATTGAGATGCTGTGGCATGACCTCAAGAGAGCAGTTCACACCAGACATCCCAAGAATATTGCTGAACTGAAACAGTTTTGTAAAGATGAATGGTCCAAAATTCCTCCTGACCGTTGTGCAGGTCTGATCCGCAACTACAGAAAATGTTTGGTTGAGGTTATTGCTGCCAAAGGAGGGCCAACCAGTTATTAAATCCAAGGGTTCACATACTTTTCCCAACCTGCACTGTGAGTATTTACACAGTGTTCAATAAAGACATGAAAACGTATAATTGTTTGTGTGTCATTAGTTTAAGCAGACTGTGTTTGTCTATTGTTGTGACCTAGATGAAGATCAGATCAAATTTTATGACCAATTTATGCAGAAATCCAGGTATTTCCAAAGGGTTCAAATGCTTTTTCTTGTCACTGTAATTGTTGAGGGTTTTATAAAACATTACGTTGAGAAAAAGGTTTGTGGTGTTATTGATTGTCACTGCCGTTATCGTCATGTCACTGGTGTTACCAGCAAGAACAGTAACACCAGTGACAAATCTGCAGACAAGATGGCATATCTAAGATGGCGGCCACTGCAGCTCAAACCACACTTCTTAAATTGTAAATAAATCACTTAATCATGCAATTTAATCAATAATTTGAATCCAATTTCCTTTCCCCCTTACTATAAACTGTGTAACACCAGTGACACATCTTAAGTCCTCGCATGAAATTACCAAGTTAATCATCAAATTGTTAACATATGAAGAGAGAGTGCACACTCACCATGTGCTTTTCAAAACAGTCCCATCTCCAATGAACCTTTTACCGAGGAAGAATTTGGCAAGGATGTTGCATTTTTTCAAAGTGGTGGTTTTTATACATTTTAACACCAGTGACATGAAATTGAGAGACAGCTATTACTTGAAAATGATTTGTAATATTTATTAGATATTTTAGTTTTTAAGTAGTCCACTAAATAACTATAATACTTTCCTTTGTATTATGATATTTAAAGAGGGAGAAAAATATATTTTTCAACTCAAAATATGTCACTAAACCATGACTCCTGACCCGAGGGACAAGCCAATTTCATTGTACTGACTGTGCTCTACAATATATATAAAACATTGTTTGCAATATAACTCTTACATATGTTTTATTAATAATAAAACACTTCAATTAAAACAAAAACAATATTTTAGGTAGCGGTCCTGCTGCTGGGTTGTTGCCCTCCTACGGCCTCCTCCACGTCTCCTGATGGACTGGCCTGTCTCCTGGTAGCGCCTCCATGCTCTGGACACTACGCTGACAGACACAGCAAACCTTCTTGCCACAGCTCGGATTGATGTGCCATCCTGGATGAGCTGCACTACCTGAGCCACTTGTGTGGGTTGTAGACTCCGTCTCATGCTACCACTAGAGTGAAAGCACCGCCAGTATTCAAAAGTGACCAAAACATCAGCCAGGAAGCATAGGAACTGAGAAGTGGTCTGTGGTCACCACCTGCAGAACCACTCCTTTATTGGGGGTGTCTTGCTAATTGCCTATAATTTCCACCTGTTGTCTATTCCATTTGCACAACAGCATGTGAAATTTATTGTCAATCAGTGTTGCTTCCTAAGTGGACAGTTTGATTTCACAGAAGTGTGATTGACTTGGAGTTACATTGTGTTGTTTAAGTCTAAATCTAAATTTAGTCACTCTAAATTCCAAGCATCTGCCTCTAACCCTAGGAAGCTCTTTGCCACCTTCCCCTCCCTCCTGAATCCTCCTCCCCCTCCTCCCCCCTCCTCCCTCTCTGCGGATGACTTCGTCAACCATTTTGAAAAGAAGGTCGACGACATCCGATCCTCGTTTGCTAAGTCAAACGACACCGCTGGTTCTGCTCACACTGCCCTACCCTGTGCTTTGACCTCTTTCTCCCCTCTCTCTCCAGATGAAATCTCGCGTCTTGTGACGGCCGGCCGCCCAACAACCTGCCCGCTTGACCCTATCCCCTCCTCTCTTCTCCAGACCATTTCCGGAGACCTTCTCCCTTACCTCACCTCGCTCATCAACTCATCCTTGACCGCTGGCTACGTCCCTTCCGTCTTCAAGAGAGCGAGAGTTGCACCCCTTCTGAAAAAACCTACACTCGATCCCTCCGATGTCAATAACTACAGACCAGTATCCCTTCTTTCTTTTCTCTCCAAAACTCTTGAACGTGCCGTCCTTGGCCAGCTCTCCTGCTATCTCTCTCAGAATGACCTTCTTGATCCAAATCAGTCAGGTTTCAAGACTAGTCATTCAACTGAGACTGCTCTTCTCTGTGTCACGGAGGCGCTCCGCACTGCTAAAGCTAACTCTCTCTCCTCTGCTCTCATCCTTCTAGACCTATCGGCTGCCTTTGATACTGTGAACCATCAGATCCTCCTCTCCACCCTCTCCGAGCTGGGCATCTCCGGCAAGGTCCACGCTTGGATTGCGTCCTACCTGACAGGTCGCTCCTACCAGGTGGCGTGGCGAGAATCTGTCTCCGCACCACGTGCTCTCACCACTGGTGTCCCCCAGGGCTCTGTTCTAGGCCCTCTCCTATTCTCGCTATACACCAAGTCACTTGGCTCTGTCATATCCTCACATGGTCTCTCCTATCATTGCTATGCAGACGACACACAATTAATCTTCTCCTTTCCCCCCTCTGATAACCAGGTGGTGAATCGCATCTCTGCATGTCTGGCAGACATATCAGTGTGGATGACGGATCACCACCTCAAGCTGAACCTCGGTAAGACGGAGCTGCTCTTCCTCCCGGAGAAGGACTGCCCGTTCCATGATCTCGCCATCACGGTTGACAACTCCATTGTGTCCTCCTCCCAGAGTGCTAAGAACCTTGGCGTGATCCTGGACAACACCCTGTCGTTCTCAACTAACATCAAGGCGGTGACCCGTTCCTGTAGGTTCATGCTCTACAACATTCGCAGAGTACGACCCTGCCTCACGCAGGAAGCGGCGCAGGTCCTAATCCAGGCACTTGTCATCTCCCGTCTGGATTACTGCAACTCGCTGTTGGCTGGGCTCCCTGCCTGTGCCATTAAACCCCTACAACTCATCCAGAACGCCGCAGCCCGTCTGGTGTTCAACTTTCCCAAGTTCTCTCACGTCACCCCGCTCCTCCGCTCTCTCCACTGGCTTCCAGTTGAAGCTCGCATCCGCTACAAGACCATGGTGCTTGCCTACGGAGCTGTGAGGGGAACGGCACCTCCGTACCTTCAGGCTCTGATCAGGCCCTACACCCAAACAAGGGCACTGCGTTCATCCACCTCTGGCCTGCTCGCCTCCCTACCTCTGAGGAAGTACAGTTCCCGCTCAGCCCAGTCAAAACTGTTCGCTGCTCTGGCACCCCAATGGTGGAACAAACTCCCTCACGACGCCAGGTCAGCGGAGTCATTCACCACCTTCCGGAGACACCTGAAACCCCACCTCTTTAAGGAATACCTAGGATAGGATAAAGTAATCCTTCTAACCCCCCCCCCCCCCCCCCTTAAAAGAGTTAGATGCACTATTGTAAAGTGGTTGTTCCACTGGATATCATAAGGTGAATGCACCAATTTGTAAGTCGCTCTGGATAAGAGCGTCTGCTAAATGACTTAAATGTAATGTTAAATGTAAATGTAAGTGTTCCCTTTATTTTTTTGAGCAGTGTATTTAGTGAATTCATGGCTCTTAAAGGCTACTTAAACCCAGAGTTTCTTAAAAATATACCTTTTAAAATCACAGGAGACTAAACGGCATATGTTGGTGTTGTCATCCCCAAGGAACCTAACTTCAATTTATAAATCAACTATCTAGACATGATAGAGAAGTTGAAGCGCAACATTGCGATTTGGAGACTGTTGCCTCTATCATGATAGGCCGTGTTAATCTTAAAAATCTGCCTATATTTTTCCCTAAAGCTTTCGTCACATCATTGGATTATATCATCTTGCCTTTTGTGTGGGGATACAAAGTACATCGTATCTCTAAAAAACATGTAATCAAGCCCAAAGAATTAGGGGGCTTGAGCTTGCCAAATTTACAGCATTATTATTGGGCAGCAAATGTTGGAGCACTAGTTTATTGGCAGGATGCATACCCTGGCGTGGTAATGTAGCTCTCTCCACCCCTTCATAGCTTGCTATTGAACAAGATATACACAACACCTCTCTTCCAGCACTTCTCTTTTCATCAACTAAATCCCCTACATGTATTACTGGCAATAACTTTATGCCAAAAAATGTATTACAAATTTGGTATCAAATAAGGAAAAGCCTCTACGCCTATTTGCCATAACCATGCCCCGCCCCCCCCCCCCCCCCACCCCCCACACACACACTAACTGACAATACTTTTGTATTCTGGAAGAGAAAGGGCATTACTACTATTGCAGACCTTTACATCAATAATACTTTTGCCACGTTCGCACAGTTGAGGGAAGCGTACAAACTCCCCGCATCTAATTTCTTCAGATATCTTCTGATAAGAAGTTACGTTCGCTTAAATATACCAAATTTTGAGGCGATTACACCAGCTCGCGAACTGTATATTTTCATGAACCTCGCCCCTGACTCCAAGAGTTTGGCTTGGCAGGATGCATACCCTGGCGTGGTAAAGATTACAGATTTGTAGATCACTTCACAGCATATTACTCTGTATCCACACAACATTTGAAGGAAACCTGGGAGGAAGACCTTGGTATGGAGATTACTGATGACAGTTGGCCTGATTACCTTCGAGATATTCACTTGTGCTCGATAAACTCCCAGTAGTGGAAAAAGTACTCAAATATCATACTTGAGTAAAAGTAAAGATACCGTAATAGAAAATGACTCGAGTAAAAGTGAAAGTCAACCAGTAAAATACTACTTGAGTAAAACTTTTAAAGTATTTGGTTTTAAATATACTAAGTATCAAAAGTAAATGGAGTTGCTAAAAGTAAAAGTATGACTCATTTAACATTCCTTATATTAAGCAAAACATACAGCACCATGTTCTTGTTTTTATTTATTTACGGATAGCCAGGGACACACTCCATCACTCAGACATAATTTACAAACGAAGCATGTGTTTAGTGAGTCCGCCAGATCAGATGCGGTAGGGATGACCAGGGATGTTCTTTAGATAAGTGTGTGAATTAGACAATTTTCGTGTGCTGCTAAGCATTCAAAATGTAACAAGTACTTTTGGGTGTCAGGGAAAATGTATTGGGTAAAAAGTACATGATTTTCTTTAGAAATGTAGTGAAGTAAAAAATATAAATAGTAAAGTAAGTAGTGAAGTAAAAGTTGTAAAAAATATAAATAGTAAAGTAGTGGTACCCAAAAAAACTACTTAAGTAGTACTTTCAAGTATTTTTACTTAAGTACTTTACACAACTGGTGTTGTAGCCTAAATGTTTAGACTTGAGGTGCATTATTCCCTCTCAAATCGAAACGATGCTAAACCATAATGTTTGCACAGTGCAGCCGGTATGGTGAGAACTCGATCAGTTGGTATGACGATACGAGCGCTGATTTAATAGAGCGCTCCGTAAACCAAGCTTCAGTGGGCAGAGCTAGGCATGTTGCGCTTGGATACATTTTAATATGGTAAAAAGTCTCTCAACTTACTATGGGTCCGCCGTGGTTCTGTATAGCCTAGTTATGCTAATATATTTGAGACCAGTGTATTGCAGTTCATTTTGTCTTTGACTTAATAAGTAATATATCTTTGAGTAGTGAACAGGGAAAAAACAACGAGTCCCAGACAGTTCGCAATAGAACGTACCAGAGGGGGCACCGATTACTACCCATATTATTGGGATCATTCGATGACCACCAGTGTTTGGAATACAGTACATTGAACTCGTTCACAAAAACAGACCATGGGACGCCTTTTCAGGTCCGCGGTGGGTCTGTGTAAATGATGCGATAAATATGGACACAGGTTTATAGCATTGGATGTCATCTATTAATATGCTGTTATAGTATTTCTAAGTAGCAGCCATATAACAAACAACCAGGAAAACGAATTGTTTTCACTTTATGATAGAACATTCGGATTGTTCTGCCTGACGGGGGCGCTCTTTACCTGATTTGTTAGGATTTTCTTGTGATCACAACAAAACTACTTATTTTGCTCAAATAGAGATAATTAAATAGTGTTTTCTTTGAAAAGATGGGCCTGGCTGAAAATAGAACATTACGTTTTCTCCCTGAGTGTGGCGGTGTTGACTGGTCTAGTGACCAGAACAAAACTACTTACAGTATTTTACTCAACTAGAGATTTAAATAAAATAGTGTAAATAGATGGGCCTGGCTGACATGAAAAATACATAAAGGAGAAAGGATCCAGAGACACTGGAGCTGATTATCTTTCAGCACATCTCTTCATTTGCAATGCTGGTTGCCATGGTTACTACAAATGCAGGACATTAAATGCTACCTGAATTGACTCAGAAAAGTAACAGAAGTAGGCCTACAGTATCACAGCGAGGTCATAGAGGTGTGTGTGTTAGTCATTTTATCCAGTGTCCACAGCAACAGTATTTATTGATTATTCTCTACCCTCAGTGCATGTGGTGTGTACTTTGGTCTTAGCCATGCTCTCACGAACCCTACTTTTGTATATTTCTGTCCCCCTCTACCTCCTACCTGCCGGTTGCTGCCACCACTGGTTCTTTCTCCCCCTCAAGTCACTCACTGCCCACACCCAAAAACTTGAATACCATTACGTCTTTATGAAAAGCCATCTCTATAGTCATTATGGATATTGTCGGAGTTTGCTGGCCATTTATACTGGTGTTGCTCTTTGTATTTGCTTATTGAAATGGTAAATAAAGGAAGACTATGCTTTCATTTTCAATGAAGACATTGTTCGAGATTGAACGCACGCTTTTATATGGTCTTTATATCTGTATTACAGAAAGTCAAATAAAGATTTGTGCAAACTGGAAGTGTGACTTCTTTCCCCAATAATTTCCTTAGGCTGGAGTATTTAGTCAGTGATCAGTTATTCCATACCAAGGCTAGATATGGCTGAATGGCAACACCACACACTGCTGCAATGCAACTAATTCATCTCACTGGTAGATGACTGTTCAGTCTGAATATTCCATTAATGAAAAGATGGATTTATTGGCTGAGTGAATGTTTTATTAAACCTTCAAAAAAGGCACACACACCTAAACAACAAAGCAAGTAAAAAATAAATAAAGTAATTGACAGGGAAAGTAATTTACTACATAAATTATAGTCCCAGCTTCCATCCTTAGTTTGCTTAACTGGGGGAATGGGATAGAGAAATGATTTACAATAGGCAGGGTGGGGCTCAACAGACAGAATGCGTCCCAAAGGGCACCCTATACCTGATCCCTGTATAATGCACTTCTTTTGACCAGAGCCTGATGGGCCCTGGTCAGCATTAGTGCACTAAGTATACAGAACAGGGTGCCATTTGGGACACATAACATCTGTTGGTGAAGCCACCTGAAATCAATGGCTGAATACCAATTGGCCAACCCTCTCCTCATGGATAGGTGGAAGCATTGGATAGGTGGAAGCATTGGCTTGAGCTACTTTACACCATTGTTAAATCCCTGAAATGAGAAGAATTGTGCAGGTCCACACTTTGGGAGAAAGACAATGGATATGCAGCCAATGTTAACGGCCACACATCTTTGAGTCATTAGTAAAAAAGGGTATGTAGTAGTACTGTAGGCAAGACAATTGATCCAGAGCTGTATAGGTTAATTATAGACTTTAAAGTAACAGGCAGGTAGATGGGGGCCAGGTGGGATTGGGCCAGGCATGTACAGGGGTCAGGCCAGGGTGTCCTCAGTCGCGGTCCAAGAGCCTCAGGCCCTCCGGGAAAGGGGAGACAGAGAAAGAGAAAAGATGAGGCCTAGTGAGAGCATGGCTAAGACCATAGTACACCACATGCACTGGGGGTAGAGAGTTATCAAGTGTTGCTGTAGACGATGGATAATCTGACTAATACACACACACACACACACACACACACACACACACACACACACACACACACACACACACACACACACACACACACACACACACACACACACCTGCTTGACCTAACTGTGATACTGTAGGCTACTTATGTTACTTTTGAGTCAATTCAGGTAGCATTCAATGTGTTAACCATGGTGGCCAGCATTGTAAATAAAGAGACGTGCAGCAAGATAATCAGCCTGTCTGTGGATCATTTCCCCTTAATGTATTTAAGTCAGCCAGGTCCATCTTTTCAAAGAAACAACATTTAATGAAATCTGTATTTGAGTAACATAAGGAGTCTAAACAAGGACTGAAGCAATAGTTTTCACTTCTTTACCTGGGAAATAACCAACAACCATGGATAACCACAATGAGAATAAGGTGAGGAAATAACCAACAACCATGGATAACCACAATGAGAACAAGGTGAGGAAATAACCAACAACCATGGATAACCACAATGAGAACAAGGTGAGTAAATAACCAACAACCATGGATAACCACAATGAGAACAAGGTGAGTAAATAACCAACAACCATGGATAACCACAATGAGAACAAGGTGAGGAAATAACCAACAACCATGGATAACCACAATGAGAATAAGGTGAGGAAACAGTCTGTCAGCCAGGCCCATCTTTTTAAAGAAACACCATTTACTTAAATCTCTAGTTGAGTTCTGGTCACAAGATATTCCAGAAAATTGCGGTAAACAGCGCCACACTTAGGCAGAAAACGGAATGTTCTATTCTCAGCCAGGCCCATTTTTTCCAAAGAAAGCACAATTTAATCTCTATTTGACCAAAATAAGTAGTTTTGTTGTGATCACAAGGAAATCATAAAATTTAAGTAAAGAGAGCCACAGTCAGGCAGACAAATCTGAATGTTGTATCATAAAGTGATAACAATTAGTTTCTCTGGTAGATATGGCTGCTTATTACAAATACTATAAACAGTCAATTAATAGATTACATTCACTGCTATAAATCTGTCTCGAACATCAATCAGATAGTTTAAACAACTGCAGACCTTTGAAAAATAAAATATCCATGTGAAAAGGCGTCCAATGGTCTGTTTTGTTTGGAATACTCAAAGTATTCCAAACACCAGAGTTGTGGACTCCAGTCACATGCTGATTTACACATACATGTTATTCAATCATTGCACCCACACTGCTCTGCACGTCAATGAGAGTCTATGTAGCCAGGCGCTATAATAGAACTTGGTTCTATTTGTGATGCTTGACGCGCTTCAAGTCCCACCTCGCCCATCTCCTAATTGGTTTTTAGGAGCATATACCCACGTGGGTGATTGAAAGATGAACTGAGGTCCACACTCCAGCCCAGTTGTTGGTGGTAATGCACCTTAAAGTTGGTTGCCAACCGCCATATAAATTCCATAGAAGAAGCCTGAAGGAGGAGAGATTACTAGAAACAAACTACATTTAGGACCTTGTGCATTTCAGATAAAATAACAACCCAATGTTTATATCCCAGGACAAAATAGCTAGCAACAGCAAGCTAGCTAGCTAAATTGACAAATGTTTAATGCTTTTCGACCTGTCCCAAATTAATATAGTTGGTTCAGAGTTCGTTTTGATATTTCAACCTGGATGTCCTGATCCCCTCTGGCGTGGGTGGATCACATCCGGTCTAGTCAGCATGTCCTGTCACAAATTTTATGACTTGACTAAACTTGATAGAAAATAAAATAACTTGACACTGGACTTGGACTTGGAGCCTCAAGACTCGACTTTGACTTGAGACTTGAAATTATCTGGCCAGGTATGAACTGTTTTGTCACTCATTTTGTGGCACAGAGTCTACTTGGATTATCACTCTACAAGCATCCAGAGACAGTAGCTGCAGCATCGCCCTTGCAAAAAAAGAAACCTGCAACCGATTTAGTGAAACGCACTCTGATTGGACCAACAAACTGTCAGTCAACATAGGTCAGGTGAGCTATCGAACAGATTGCTGATTTTCAGCCATAGGATTAGGTGCAGCGCAAACGTCAAATTGTAGGGAGAGAGGATTACCATAATAAATAAATAAATATGCAGCTCCAAAAAATTGTTTGGCGAGCAAGAATATTAACTGTTTACTTTTCAAGCTCACCAGCAATGAGGCAACAATTACTAGCGTAGGCCTACTGGTCTTTTGGTATGTAACAATTGATTGAAATTGATAATTTACTTATAAAGCTTGCATTTGGAATTTGTTAAAATTAATTATTTCTGTGGCGAAGATGCGCCACAGGAGTGGGGAGTGCTTTTTCAAAATCTTATTGAAATGTTTGCTGTTGCTTTCACACGTTTGTGGTAAATCTATATTCCATCTAATAGTACAATAACTTCTATCATTTCATCCTGTACCGTTTATTGCAACATGTAGACATTTCTGTTTCATAGGCCTAAGATACATTTTCATGTTATAGTGTAAAAACTATTGGTCGCTAAATCCGGAGAAATGGCGGACCATGTAAAAAACTATTGCTCACTAAATCCGGCTAGAAGGACCATGTAAAAACGGTTTGCTGTGAATGCCCTCACCCGCTATATACTTGTAACTGATTGGTTTGGTTCTGCCCTGCCCACTATAGTGCTGTCCAGTTAGAACATGATGTTGAGGCCCATCACTGTACTCTTGATAGTCACCACACACACACACACACGTTTCCATTTGAAGATCTTTATATGATTGTGGTAATCTGATTGACTTGGAATTTTATTGCTGTAGTTAAATAAAACAAAAATATGCACACATGTAAACAGTATTAGTTAAGGGTTATAACTATGCAATATACATATGTTACATGAATAAATAGCAAATTGCATTACACGTCTCTAAAGGGCTATAAACAGCATCAATATAAACATAAACATTCACCTCTTAGAGAGGGAGAAACGAATTACTTGGATTGACAAAGGGTCAAGATTTATGGCACCCTCTCTCTCCAGCCTGGTGTGAGAATTTGCTGGCTGATCTGGTGCCACAGGGTCGTAAATTACTCTGGAGCTTGCTCATGCACAAGAACAGTCCAGGATGACTCTAGAAGCCTCCCATGGCAGCGCAATAAACCTCCTTAATAAAGGCCACTATGAAAAACGCTTCGGTAGCGTGTGCATGCTAAATACTACGTTTACCAATACAACAATTAAACCAATTCTGCAAAAGTACTTGTGTAACCAATGCAATAATAACACTTATGGCAATACGGAATAATACTACAATGGCAGGGCTATGGTGGGTAAGGGATACATTAGGTAGGCTGAGCTGCCAAAGTAACAGGATTTAAGGGAAACTGAAGGGACTGTGAGGGGAAATTAGGTAGAGAGGAGAGGGGCAAGTCGGCCTTTATTACATATAGCCAATCATTTCTTACCCTGCTCTGTGTGGGGGTGATGTTTATAGTCAAATCAAAATAAAATCCAATTTTATTTGTCACATGCGCCGAATACAACAGGTGTAGGTAGACCTTACAGTGAAATGCTTACTTACAAGCCCTTAACCAACAACGCAGTTAAGAAAAAATAAGTGTTAACTATTTACTGAAATAAACTGAAGTAAAAAAAAAAAAGAAAACAGAAAAATAACAAATAATTAAAGAGCAACAATAAAATAAGAGTACCAAGGCTATATACAGGGGATATATTGGCCATATACCACACCCCCCGGGGTGCCTTACTGCTATTATAAACTGGTTAACATAATTAGAACATTAAACTTTTTGTTTTGTTTGTCATACTGTGGTACAAGGTCTGATATACCACGGCTTTCAGCCAATCAGCATTCAGGGCTCAAACTCGGTTTATAAATTGTAAATACACTTTACAAAAATGTAAAGTGTTGGTCCCATGTTTCATGAGCTGAAATAAAAGATCCCAGAAATTTTCCATATGCACAAAAAAGCTTATTTCTCTCAAATTCTGTGCGCGAATTTGTTTACATCCCTGTTAGTGAGCATTTCTCCTTTGCCAAGATAATCCATCCCTCTGACAGGTGTGGCATATCAAGAAGCTGATTAAACAGCATGATCATTACACAGGAGCACCTAAAAGGCCACTCATGAATGTACATTTGTCACACAACACAATGCCACAGATGCATCTAGTTTTGAGGGAGTGTGCAATTGGCATGCTGACTGCAGGAATGTCCACCAGAGTTGTTGCTAGAGAATTTAATGTTAATTTCTCTATGATATGCTGTCTCCAACATCGTTTTAGAAAATTTGGCAGTACTTCCAACCGGCCTCACAACTGCAGACCATGTGTATGGTGTCGTGTAGGTAAGCGGTTTGCGGATGTCAACGTTGTGAACAGAGTGCTCCATGATGATGGTGGGGTTATGGTATGGGCAGACATAAGCTACGGACAATGAACACAATTGCATTTTATCGATTGGCAATTTGAATGCACAAAAATATTGTGACGAGATCTTGAGGCCCAATGTGAGGCCCATTTTAAAAAAAAGGTATCTGTGACCAACAGATGCATATCTGTATTCCCAATCATGTGAAATCCATAGATTAGGGCCTAATAATTTATTTAAATTGACTGATTTCCTCATATGAACTGTCACTTAGTAAAATCTTTGAAATTGTGGCATGTTGCGTTTATAGATTTCTCTTTGCTTATTTGAGCTGTTCTTGACATAATATGGACTTGGTATTTTACCAAATAGGGCCATCTTCTGGATTCCACCCGTACCTTGTCACAATACAACTGATTGGCTCAAACACATTAAGGTGAGAAATTCCAGAAATTGACTGTTAACAAAGCACACCTGTTAATTGAAATGCATTCCAGGTGACTACCTCATGAAGCTGGTTGAGAGAATGCCAAGAGTGTGCAAAGCTGTCAAGGCAAAGGGTGGCTAATTTGAAGAATCTAAAATATATTTAACACTTTTTTGGTTACTACATCATTCCATATGTGTTATTTCATAGTTTTGATGTCTTCACTATTATTCTACAATGTAGAAAATAGTAAAAAAAGAGAAATACCCTGGAATGAGTAGGTGTCCAAACTTTTGACTAGTACTGTATATACATATTTCTTTAAGAGAAACGCCATGGCGGCCACAGTGCAACTTGTTGAGGGAGAGGTTATTTTCCTGGCACCACTCCGCCAGGGCCCTCACCTCCTCCCTATAGGCTGTCTTGTCATTGTTTTTAATCAAGCCTACTACTGTTGTGTCGTCCACAAACTGGAGGCGTGCATGGCCACGCAGTCATGGGTGAACAGGGAGTACAGGAGGCGGCTGAACACACCCTTGTGGAGCCCCTGTGTTGAGGATCAGCGAAATGGAGGAGTTGCTTCCTACCTTCACCACCTGGCAGCAGCCCGTCAGGAAGTCCAGAACCCAGTTGCACAGGGCTCAATTTGGTATGCAAATTGAAATGGGTCTAGGGTGTCAGGTTAAGATGATATGATCCTTAACAAGCCTATCAAAGCACTTCATGATGACATAAGTGAGTGCTACGGGGCAATAGTCATTTAGTTGAGTTAACTTTGCTTTATTGGGTACAGGAACAATGGTGGACATCTTGAAGCAAGTGGGGACAGCAGACTGGGATAGGGAGAGATTGTATAGGTCCGTAAACACTCCAGCCAGGACGCGGCTAGGGATGCCGTCTGGGCCGGCAGCCCTGCGAGGGTTAACACGCTTAAATGTCTTAGGTCGGCCACGGAGAACGAGAGCCCACAGTCCTTGTGAGCGCACTGCATTGGTGGCACTGTGTTATCCTCAAAGCGGGCAAAGGTGGTGTTCAGCTTGGCCGGGATCAAGACGTCGGTGTCCGCGACGTGGCTGGTTTTCCCTTTGTAATCCGTGATTTTATCATGTCTGAGCCGTTGAATTGCGACTCCACTTTGTCTCTTTACTGACGTGTTAGTCTGTTTGATTGCCTTACGGAGGGAATAACTACACTGTTTGTATTCAACCATATTCCCAGTCACCTTGCCATGGTTAAACGTGGTGGTTCACGCTTTCAGTTTTACGGGAATGCTGCCATCTAGCTATAGTTTCTGGTTTGGGTAGGTTTTAATAGGCACAATGGGAACAACATCCCCAATACACTTCCTGATGAATTCAGTCACAGTGTCCGTGTACATGTCAATGTTATTCTTAGAGGCTACCCAGAACATATCCCAGTCCGGGTGATCAAAACAATCTTGAAGCATGGATTCTGATTGGTCAGACCAGCGTTGAATAGACTTCGCATGGGTACTTCCTGTTTGAGTTTCTGCCTATAGAAAGGGAGAATTTAAATGGAGTCATGATCTGATTTGCCAAATGGAGGGCGGGGGAGGGCCTTGTAGGCATCCCGGAAGGGGACGTAGCAGTGGTTGAGCGTTGTCCAGCGGGGGTACTACAGTCAATGTGTTGATAGAACTTTGTTAGTGTTTTTCTCAAATTTGCTTTGTTAAAATCCCCAGCTACAATAAATGCGGCCTCAGGATACAGTTGAAGTTGGACGTTTAAATGTATTTGGCTAAGGTGTATGTAAACTCCGTTTCACAATTCCTGACATTTAATCCTAGTAAAAATTCCCTGTCTTAGTAAGGATCACCACTTAATTTTAAGAATGTGAAATGTTTAGAATAACAGTAGAGAGAATGATTTATTTCAGCTTTAATTTCTTTCATCACATTCCCAGTGGGTCAGAAGTTTACATACACTCAATTAGTATTTGGTAGCATTGCCTTTAAATTGTTTAACTTGGGTAAAACGTTTTGGGTAGCCTTCCACAATAAGTTGGGTGAATTTTGGCACATTCCTCCTGACAAAGATGGTGTAACGGAGTCAGGTTTGTAGGCCTTCTTGTTCGCACACGCTTTTTCAGTTCTGCCCACACATTTTCTATAGGGTTGAGGTCAGAGCTTTGTGATGGTCACTCCAATACCTTGACTTTGTTGTCCTTAACTTTGGAAGTATACTTGGGGTCATTGTCCATTTGGAAGACCCATTTGTGACCAAGCTTTAACTTCCTGACTGATGTCTTGATGTTTCTTCAATATATCCACATAATTTTCCTCCCTCATGATGCCATCTATTTTGTGAAGTGCACCAGTCCCTCCTGCAGCAAAGCACCCCCACAACATGATGCTGCCACCCCCGTGCTTCACAGTTGGGATGGTGTTCTTCGGATTGCAAGCTTCCCCCTTTTTCCTCCAAACATAACAATGGTCATTATGGCCAAACAGTTACATTTTTGTTTCATCAGACCAGAGGACATTTCTTCAAAAAGTATGATCTTTGTCCCCATGTGCAGTTGCAAACCATAGTCTGGCTTTTTTTATGGCGGTTTTGGAGCAGTCAATCAATCAAATATATTTATAAAGCCCTTCTTACATCAGCTGATGTCACAAAGTGCTGTACATAAATCCAGCCTAAAACCCCAAACAGCAAGCATGCAGCTGTAGAAGCACAGTGACTAGGAAAAACTCCCTAGAAAGGCCAGAACCTAGGAAGAAACCTAGAGAGGAACCAGGCAGAGGGGTGGAGATTATAACAGAACATGGCCAAGATGTTCATAGATGACCAGCAGGGTCAAATAATAATCACAGCAGTTGTAGAGGGTGCAACAGGTCAGCACCTCAGGAGTAAATGTCAGTTGGCTTTTCATAGCCAATCATTAGCTAGTTAGCATATCTCTACCGCTCCTGCTGTCTCTAGAGAGTTGAAAACAGCAGGTCTGGGACAGGTAGTACGTCCGGTGAACAGGTCAGGGTTCCATGCCCGCAGGCAGAACAGTTGAAACTGTAGCAGCAGCACGACCAGGTGGACTGAGAACAGCATGGAGTCATGGTCCTAGGGCTCAGGTCCAAAGAAAAGAAAGAATACCTAAAATTCACACAGGACACCGGATAGACAGGAGAAATTCTCCAAACTATTGCAGCATAATACTGGAGGCTGAGACAGTTAATACAATTAAGAACATTAATTCCAACACAGAACTATTCTAGTTCTATTGGTCTACTGACAGCAAAAAACGTACACTTGTCACACAGGTCTCCGTAGTAGCCCACAGCACATTTGCAGCTGCGTTTGTCGGGGGATATCAACAGTGGTGGATAAAGTACACAATTGTCACACTTGAGTAAAAGTAAAGATACCTTAATAGAAAATGATTCAAGTGAAAGTCACCCAGTAAAATACAATTGAGTTAAAGTATAAAAGTATTTCGTAAATTGCTAAAATATATTTAAGTATCAAAAGTATAAATTATTTAAAAATCCTTATATGAAGCTAACCAGAAACCATTTTCTTGTTATTTTATGGATACCCAGGTGCACACTCCAACACACAAAATTTACAAACGAAGCATTTGTGATTAGTGAGTCCGCCAGATCAGAGGCAGTAGAGATGACCAGGGATGTTCTCTTGATAAGTGTGTGAATTGGACCATTTTCCTGTCCTACTAATAAGCATTTAAAATGTAATGACTACTTTAGGGTGTCAGGGAAAGTATTTTTATTTAAGTACTTTACACCACTGGATATCAAACACTTGCACTGTGTGACATCAATCGAGTAAATACTGTCAACGATCCCATGTTAAAATTCAGGCAAATAATAATCTTCCCAAGGACACCATCACAGACACAGCAGAAAATGACCAAGAGGACCAAAAATATCTAGTAAATGTCACATCCATTAACCTTCAGAACATTTACAATGTTCATTAAACATATTTAATTCATAAGTGTTGTAGGTTGTAAAAGTTTGTAATTTTGTTAATACAAGCATACCATTATCAACACAACAAGTTGAATTTGAGAGCCATTGGTTATTGCAATCTCGTTTTTATTAACTATAAAAAGGTCAAAGTAACATTTTCCTGTCTGAAGAAGACCAAAAAAACGTAGCATCGTCAACAATCACATACTCAACTAATCGAAAGGACTAGACCGGTGATTACCAGACCTATAGCTGATGAACAAACACCTGTTTAAATGTCACCTGAGCGAATAGGTCTACCTCCTAGCACCCCCTAGTGGCTCTTTCCAGACATGCTTTCCTCCATTTTGATGAACATTTCAGGTGTTAGCCAACCTCCTGCAGAACTCATTATTTTGTATTGAAACGCTGTTGTCCATCGTAAATTGGGCTTTAAACTGTAAGTGCCTTATTACTATTTTCTCAGGATATTTTTTTTTGTGTTTTAAAAAAGAGCATTGACGTTATGCGTATTACACGGAACCCAAACCGGCTGCGCGCGTGCGCCATCGTGCGCTGTCGTGCATAAATGTATTTTGCCCCCCCCACACCAAACGCAATCACGACACGCAGGTTAAAATACCAAAACAAACTCTGAACCAATGACATTAATTTTGGGACAGGTCGAAAAGCATTAAACATGTTTGGCAATTTAGCTTGCTAATTAATGTGTCCTATTTAGCTAGCTTGCTGTTGCTAGCTAATTTGTCCTGGGATATAAACATTGAGTTGTTATTTTACCTGAACTGCACAAGGTCCTCTACTCCGACAAATTAATCGTTTCTAGTCATCTCTCCTCCTTCCAGGCTTTTTCATAGTTGAACTTATATGGTGATCGCATCTAAACTTTCATAGTATTATCAAGACTACCGGCAAAACAGTTCCTCTTTCAATAACCCACGTGGGTATAACCAATGAGGAGATGGCACGTGGATAGGCGCAATAATTGAATAACATGGATTTCTACATTTATTTTGCGACGCTCGGGCACGCGACGTGTCTGGTCTGGTCAGCATAGGGTTGTATCGTTTTGTCCGTAGGTTTCCTTATGCAGGGGGCAAATTGAGAACGTCAATTACACTTTTCTCTCAGCTTACCTCATGTCAAAAAAAAGTCCTGCATGTGGGCCGTACCTGCACAAAAAAGCAAGAACTTGTGGGGGACTTATTTTAACATGAGGTAAGCAGAAAGGAACTGACTTTTTTTGCTCTTTATTTTCAGTTGATTTTAGTAAATACTTTTTCTTACCTGCATTGCTGGTTAAGGGCTTGTAAGTAAGCAGTTCACTGTAAGGGTTACACCTGTTGTATTCGGCGCATGTGACATAACATTTGATTTGACATCGCTGAGAAATTGCATGGGTCACCAGACTCAGGTGTGGAAATTCTGTGTAATTATACATTCCATGTATGTTCATTTTTAAAAATCCCCGACTGCATAAGGACCAAACATTCGACAGAGTAAGTTGAAAATTAACTTCCGGCAACGTTGGTGTGTAAATACTAGCATTGCTAAAAGTAGCTAGCCTACGCACTTCTGCAACAGGGATCATTTATTTCCCACAAGTGATGTCCCATTCCAAATGTAATAATTGACATATCTGTTGATTACCGTGTGCGTTATGTAGACGTCATTCTGGCGATACGTTCATTGCGGTTGAACGTTTGCTACGTTCCCGAACGGTTTGTACTGAACGACACATTTCCCCAAACGTTTCTGTACGTTCTTAACAGACATTGTGCGTTTTGTTCCGTTTGGGTGTAGCTCGAAGCAATTAGTGACGTTTTTAAATGGCAGTGGTGCACTTTTAAATGAAACCCAACCCCTCCCCGTTTTTCAGCTGATCTTTAGCACGTTTCCGTTTAATTGAACGTTCCACTACGTTTTTTCGTGCTGAATCCAGCCCTGATGTTAAAGCTCCCCTCGCGTTCATTTGCACGTGACGTTCAAAACAGATCTTCAGATCGGTGCTTGACTAACCGCCCTTCAAGGAAGTCATGTGAGCCAGGAAATATGGCTACATGAGCAAGTCTATTAGGACCGATCGCTGCATATTGTCAATAGGTATATTTGCGACGATCATCTTGCCACGCTCCGTCGTGACAGATTATCCCAGGCTTCGAAGCCTGCTATTCCCAGGTTTGGTATCGGGGGTTGTTTTCTTTAAGTGATTTGCGTCGTTATTGGAATAGTTTAGGGCGAGTTTATGAAACAACGTTCCCCTTATCATTAACCGAACTGTCAAGTTCCCCGCTAAAGCCTCTGAAAATGAACACCGAGAAAGACTTCTCGCCTTTGACCCCAAATATTGTCAGAGCACTCAACGACAAACTGTACGAGAAGAGGAAGGTTGCTGCTCTAGAGATTGAAAAGTGAGTCGTTCTTCTTGCACATCATTCTGGTGAAAGTATTTTGTTTGTAGGGGTTAATATATAGCCTTCCAAAATGACTACTCGTCTGTCTCATGCCTGTGCATGACTGGCAGAGTTTGTACGAGTCAGCTAGTGGGAATGGTTTGTACGGTAATGTGACCATCACTTCACACACTCCAAATAAACTGGGTTTGCACATGGTAAGCAATCTCCTGAGAAACCATGTGAAATGTGATCCACTGCCATCAACTTATAATTTGAAATGCTCTGGATTTTTAAAGTTGAGGCCTTGAAGTGAAATTAAATTAGGAAACCTGCTTTCTTTCAGGCACATGATACTGACTTGTTCTTGTATTTCTATTCTTGGGACATGTAAGATGCATCATGTGACACTAAAGTTAAAATGGGAAAGGATTATAGAGCATTAGGTGGTCCTGCCACAGGCCCCTGATTGGGTTATGTTGCTGCATTGTATGATAAGTTGATGGCTGGAGACAGACTGGGCAGGCTTTGTTCTAGCCAAGTAATAACACTCTTGATTAAACTTATCAATGTCTTTTTATGATTAAGCCAAGTTGATCAGTGGAGGCTATTGTGTTGGGCCAAAGCCTGCATTGCACACCATGTGTATCCCCAGGATTCAACACTACTCTGATTTTCGTGTGTCCTATCTTGCTAGACATTTGTTTCTGTATGTTCATGATCATAACCTTTCTCTGTTGCCTTAATCCACAGACTGGTGAGGGAGTTTGTGGCTCAGAACAACTCTACCCAGATTAGACATGTTATCCAGATACTGGCCTCAGAGTTCGCCCTGTCCCAGCACCCTCACAGCCGCAAAGGAGGCCTCATCGGCCTGGCAGCATGCTCCATTGCCCTGGGAAAGGTAAAGCCTCTGGGCACCCATACACAGATCTTGTTTGCTTATCATCCTTATTTTAAAAATCCTTTTGTTAACCCCATTCCAGCAAGTTACAACGTTTGTAAGCGTGTCAACATGTCATGTAAATGCATCTACTTAATATACATGTTCGAGAAGACTGCATTTAAGTAATTTAAAAAAAGTTGAGATTGCATCCCTAATGTTGGTGTGTCTTGCAGGACTCCGGGCTGTACCTGAAGGAGCTTATCGAGCCCGTACTCACCTGTTTTAATGATTCAGACAGCAGACTGCGGTACTATGCCTGTGAGGCACTCTACAACATAGTAAAAGTGGCCAGGGGAGCTGTCTTACCCCACTTCAACGTGCTCTTCGATGGCCTCAGCAAGGTAACCAGAGTCTTAATTCTCAGAAGACATGTCTTTAGGCTACCTCTGATGTTGTGTGCTCTCTACTCCAGCTTGCTGCAGATCCTGACCCCAATGTGAAGAGTGGCTCTGAACTCCTTGACAGACTGTTGAAGGTGAGATTCCAGTAACAAAACATGTTGAGACATCTCCTGGAAGTTTAATGTCAGTTTAGAACGGGCATTGACTAGATGAGGTGGTTAATGATTGATTGTGCTTTCAGTATAGCTGAAGTGACAAACGGAACAAACAGTTATACATGAACGGCAACTAAGGTAAGCGATGAGTTGGGTCATGAACCCCCAAAACAATGACCCTTCTCTGCTTTCACAGGACATTGTGACGGAGAGTAACAAGTTTGACCTGGTGGCGTTTGTCCCCCTGCTGCGTGAGAGAATCTACTCCAACAACCAGTATGCCCGTCAATTCATCATATCCTGGGTGAGTAGGGCTTTTACAACCGATTGCCATGTCACATTAAAACTTATGTTATTGATGAGCAGAATAAGACCTGTTTCTATACTTTTACAGCAATATCATTATTCATCACTCTTTATTAATGAATATCCATTATTTAATAGCCATTTAAAGGTTGTTAAAAATGAGTTGTTTTTTTGGGTACCCTATAGCCCACCTAAAAGTGTGTTATGAAAAATGTTATACACTGGTAGTTGTATTAATAGCAGCTGAGGTTGTTCATCTGGTTCTCCCCTGCTACAGATACTAGTTCTGGAATCTGTTCCGGACATCAACCTCCTGGACTACCTGCCAGAAATCCTTGATGGACTCTTCCAGATCTTAGGGGACAGCAGCAAAGAGATCCGGAGGACGTAAGAACCCTTTATTCCTCTTTTCTCTTCCCACGTCCAAACCCTCTGTTCTCCCCTCAGTCTGCTGTACTCTAGGAAGGAAACTGTTTCTTGTCTTTCAGGTGTGAAGTTGTCTTGGGAGAGTTCCTGAAGGAGATCAAGAAGACTCCCTCTAGTGTCAAGTTTGCAGAGATGGCCAACATCCTGGTCATCCATTGCCAGGTTTCTGATGAGTCCAAACTCAGTAAGTTTCACATTGGGATCCATCCATTAAATCTTTTAGTTAAACTGGTAAAGTGGAATTTCAGGAATAGGTCATTAGATTGATCTGTAAGCAATTGTTAGGGTTTAACACTAACTGCTGGGCCTCGGGACTCCCCTTCAAGTTAATGAGCAGTCATTCTGACTATGACATTCTAACAGTATAATGAATAGATTTCATATATGCTATCACCCCCAAAAATAATTTGGGTGTTTTTATGAAGGTCTTAGGTATTATTAAAATACGATTTTTATTTCAGATAACACTAGCATTTTAATTAGTTTGTTACTGTAGTCTGTATGTCAACCACAAATTCAAGTGTTCAATTACTTTTTGATTTGTGGAGTGCCTTTGTTACAACCATGAAACAGAAAGCATATGTGTTGGAACAAGGTAACATCTTCTTTTTATAACAATAAAATAGCCCAGGCACAAAGACACACGGTCAGCAAGACACGTGGTCAAGTGATGACATCAGAAGCCTAAACTAGGGGTACGAGCTTTTAAACGTTAAAATTAAGTTGGGATCCTTAATGTTTAGAAAAATCCCTAACCGAAAAACTTTTTTTGTCCCCCCCCCCCCCCCCCCAGTTAATTAAAATCACATTTCAGTTATCACAATATTTTCTGTGTTATAGGCAATAAAGGCCTGGGGAATTTGTGTAATTCAAATAAAACCAGAGGAAGAGTTGCACTTTGGGCTACTTGGTGAATTTGCAAGGCATGCAAGACGAGACAGTGTGAGATGCAGATTACCAAAATATATGAGCATGCTTCTCCCCTCTCCCTAACTGGCCTGCCTGCTCTGTCTTTGCTAATGACTCAAGTGTGTCTTCGGTCTGTTGCGTGTAGAATATCCTAGCCTATTCATGGCACAGATGTCTTCGGGCCAGTCTTGCGAGCATGGCGTAGCCTACTCTTAGTTTTTGCCAAATATTAAATTACAGCAGGCTACCGGTAGCCTGTATCGATAATGCTTTTCAGACATAATGGAACGTGGCCCCTTGAAAGGCTATACTAGGTTGTTTAAAAAAAATGCAGAAACACAACCTTATCTGGTGACATGAACTGACATTTTACTTGTCTGTAAAGGAATGCTGTTTTCAAAACGGGACTAAAATCGATCATTAGGCAACCAGAGCTGTCAATCAAATAATCGGGAGCTATTGCGTGCAGCCTGCTTGCCTGAGCATTGACCACTCTACTAAAAAAAGTACTTTAAAGTTTAAAAATTGTGACTTACTAAGACATTTAGTAGAAATAAAACACATCTAGCTACCATACCATAAAACAACAAAGCAGCACATCAATTAGCAATGTTTATTGTTATGGAAAAAATACAGAACATTTTATGCTGGAGCAGAATTATACTGTCTGAAAAGGTACAGACCTGATGTGGCACTTTTTGTCTGAAGTTATCAATTGTCTCTATTGACAAGTTACTGTAGCTGTGTTCTATGTCTGTAAAGGGTTGCTGTAGATAACTTAATTGCCCTCCCCAAGCGATCATGGATATGTAATAGGACCATTATTCTGCATTGTAAATTGACATGGAATTTTATAATTGTTTCTTAGCGTTTTAACGGAAAACCGATAAACAGGACCATAGATGGTAGCTGGGCTTAGTGTGTGTAAGAGGAACCCAGCATTGGGCTTTTATCACACTATACGCATCACAAGGATAGTGTGACTCATTAGCCAATGAGGAAATGAAAACTGATATGCTCTAATGCTGCAATGACATCTGCTATTAATGGCAGGGAGAGCTTGCATTGCTTTGACTTTCTTCTTTTTTTTTTAATTGACTGTTTAATTTGTTTTTCCAATCCATTAGACAAAAATATGACTTAGTCACAGTTATCCCTAACAGAATGAAGGTTGAAAGTTCAGGAATGATTTGAAATTCACCTGAAAGATTAACAAGTTATCACAGAACTATTTCCAAGTTCTCTCTATCTTATCAAAGTCCCCACCTGACCCCAGAATGACTTTCTCTTTCTGTCCTTCTAGCAAATGACCTAATCCAGTTGACAGCCATGACATGGATGAGGGAGTTTATCCAGCTGGCAGGGAGGGTGGTCCTGCCCTACTCCTCTGGCATCCTGACTGCTGTCCTGCCCTGCCTGTCCTATGACGACCGCAAAAAGAGTATCCTTCATCATAAGCTTAGTATAGAAACATCACGGTGTCAGATGGAATGTATAACTTGATGCGTCAGCAAAGAATGGTAACTATTAGGCCTTTATCACAGATCAACGTGGTTGTGTATTGTACTGTATGATAGGAGTAGCACGAGCAAGTGCTCGCTTATATCAAATCTGGTCACCAGATGGTGCCATAGCTCTGTTTCGGGAGGTTTGTATCCTTCACCGATCCTGTCCAGGCACCAAAGAAGCTGCCAGTGCCTGTAACCACAGCCTGATGAAGCTGGTGACCCCTGAAGATGATGAGGATGAAGAGGAAACTGGAAGCGGTGACAGCCAACCCAGAGAAGACAGCCCACCAAAGACCGAGGGGGACACTAACGGTAAGTTACCACTTGACGCTTCATTTTAAGTTGTGTCCAAATTGGCCTGCATGACAAGGATGGTTGTTAAGTCCAAGGTGAACAGGGAGGAGAATTGAATCATGGC
This sequence comes from Salvelinus alpinus, assembly GCF_045679555.1. NCBI lineage: Eukaryota > Metazoa > Chordata > Actinopteri > Salmoniformes > Salmonidae > Salvelinus > Salvelinus alpinus. The sequence continues at coordinate 49,958,025 of NC_092100.1, forward strand.
TATTTTATTCCCAAATCCTGTTATTGTTTACAGCAGTTTGCTGTGACTCAATTCGAAAAAGGGGAATTTTTTTTTGCCTTCGGTCTGGGCCAGTGTCAAAACGTTGACCTTTTTCTCTTCTGATCACCCTGCTCACTGTCTATTTTGTAGTCATTGTTCTAGTATTGAAAGTACTGAAGTTTCAAATACTGTGCAACAATAGTAAAAAAAAATGAGATCATGCTTCCCAATTCAGTCACCAGAGAGGAAGGAAATTGAGCTGAAGCGTTGATTGGTTCTGTTTTTTTTTCCTGCGTGGTTGAGCCGCCCCCTGCTGTTTTAATAGCAGGGGGTGGCGCTCGGGGGTTGTAAGTGAGAAAGACACGGAGGAGAACTGACTAGGGTTGTGACGGTCCTGTTGTAAAATCTTAGATGCCTTCTCCTGCCGTTTTTCCCTTGAGCAAGGCACTTAACCCTCTACTACAACTGCTCCCCAGACCCCGTAGTATTGTAGTCCCCTGCTCTGACCTCAGAGGACTGTGGGACATTTGGTGCTTTCAGAAAGTTTTCATACCCCTTATTCCACACTTTGTTACAGCCTGGTTTCAAAATGGATTCAATTGTTTTTCCTCACACATCTCCACACAATACGCCATAATGATAAAGTTAATGCCATGTTTTTAGAAATTTTTGCTAATTAAATACAGATCTCATTTACTTATGTATTCACACCCCTGAGTCCATACATGTTAGAATTAACTTTGGCTGCGATTGCGGTTGATTTTTTTCTTCTTAAGAGCTTTGCACACCTGGATTGTACAATATTTGCACATTATTCTTTTTTTGAGATTCTTCAAGCTCTGTCAAGTGGATTGTTGATTATTGCTATACAGCCATTTAAGTCCTGCCATAGATTTTCAAGACAATTTAAGTAATAACTTTAACTAGGCCTTTCATCAGCATTCATTGTCTTCTTGGTAAGGATCTCCAGTGTATATTTGGCCTTGTGTTTTAAATGATTGTCCTGCTGAGGGGTACATTTGTCTCCCAGTATCTGTTAAGTAGACTGAACAAGGTTGTCCAGGATTTTGCCTGTGCTTAGCGCTTCATTTTTATGTTTTTTATCCTAAAAAAACTTCCATAGTCCTTACTGATTACAAGCATACACACAACATGATGCAGCCACCACACGCTTGAAAATATGAGGAGTGGTACTCGGTGATGTGTTTTGTTGGTTTTGTCCCAAACATAACACTTTGTATTCAAAAATATTTGCCACTTTCTTTGCAGTTTGACTATTTCCTTATTGCAAACAGGATGCATGTTTTGGAATATTATTCTCCCTCTGTCATTTTAGGTTAGTATTGTGGCGTAACTACATTGTTGAGCCATCCTCATTTTTCTCCTATCACAGCCATTACATTCTGTTTTATAGTCACCATTGGCCTCATAGTGAAATCCCTGTGCGGTTTCCTTCCTCTCTGGTGACTGAATTGGGAAGGATGCCTGCATTGTTGTATTGATACACCATCCAAAGTGTAATAACTTCACCATGCTCAAAGGGATATTCAATGTCTTTTATTATATATACATTTTTTCTCCCATTTACCAGTAGGTGCCTTTTGCGAGTAATTGAAAAACCTCCCTGGTCTTTGGTTGAATCTGTTTTGAAATTCACTGCTCGACTGAAGGACCTTCAAGATAGTTGTATGTGTGTGTGGTACAGAGATGAGGTAGTCATGTGCCTTGCCATAACAAAGGGGTTGAGTACTTATTGACTTTTTTCATTTTGACATTGGTTATTGTGTGTAGGCCAGTGAAAAAAATATCTGGTTTTAAATTGGGAGTGGCTCCTAATCCGTGCCCAGATTTTTTTTATTTCTGAGGCTCCGTATCCGTGAGTGCGAATTCTCGCGGTATCTCGTGGGAATTTGGGACATCAGTCAACATGCCGAAACTGGATTAGATGCAGCTAGTTAGATCAGAGTTAAATGCCAAAACGATGATATTTGCAATGTTGCGAAGTAAAAAAAAAAAAAAAAAAAAAAAAAAACAGCAATAGCCACTACAATGTCAAAACATGATTTTGGTGCTGAGTTCAGTACCATTTGCATGATTTTGTGGACCCGTGACTGATGTATCGTCATTTGCTAGCTAGCCAGCATTAGCTAGCAAGCTGTAGTCCAATACTATCCATGTGCATTTCTATGTATGCGTGACTCTCATACATACTGTCACATATCCTGCTCTATTTATCTGGGTACATTGGTTATTTGGTGTCTTTACATACATACATACATACATACCAATATCTGTCTTTCTGTATTTATTTGTCCAATTTGTTTATGGTTGAAAGTGCTTTCTGTACAGATTGGAGCTAATCATATTCAGAAATACACCCAATAATATCCACATCTGTGACCTTATCAAATGGTTCCTTGCTTGTAGCTGTGCTACAGAGCTATGCTATAGAAATTGTGCCTCTTTTTAGCCTGATAAGAATTGTATTTGACATAAATCACTGACAGCATTTGGAGTGAATATACCTAAAAAAAGGTATTATGCATTGGCTGGGAAACGAACCCAGGCCGCCCAGCTCCTGCACAGCAGGCAAGAATTGTACCACTGAACCACCCATGCTTAGATGGGAGTAGGGTGTATCCTGCTCTTTTGAACGAGGCCGAGAGCCACGTCACTAAGGGGTTGGCCGGAGAGGGGAGTACTGCCTCGGGTAAACTGAGGGAAGGAGGGTGATGAGTCATTCTTCTCCTAATGCGCTCTGAGCCATACCCTCCCCCGCCTCCACATGTTGGTTTGGTCTGCCCGCCAGCTATGGTGAGTGAGGGTAAGTGGCACATGAAGAATGCACCATGAGCAGCCATTAGCCAGTTATCACGTTAGGCTACTGGTAACTAACCCCTGTCCCTGAGATGCACTCCCTGAGTATTTAAGCTACTCATAAAGTCAGTGAGACTCCAGGGGTCTGATCTCAATGTACCTGTGTTATACATGCTCATTCAGTCTGAGTCTCTGTGCTGAGAAAGTCCTCCGTCCTGCTTTGAGACACGCTCAGTCACTTGTTTGCTGTGCTCCTCCCCTTCACTCTGGTTGGCGGCCACTCTCCGGCTGGATTATATTGTGGAATGCAGTTCCCCTTTTAAGCCATAAGCAGGGAAATTCTAGCATGTAAAGCATTGGTGGTTCAGTGGTAGAATTCTCGCCTGCCACGCGGGAGGCCCGGGTTCGATTCCCGGCCAATGCATGCATTTCCTTTTGCGCTGGTAGTGGATTTGTATAAATGGGTTACACATTTGGCATTGCTATGACTTGTACCGTGAACATATTCAATTAAAGTTACAATGCATTTCCCCACAGAATTGTCTAGCTTGTCCTCTGATGGTTTTCCAGTGCACAATATTTATAGGCTACAGTAAATACATTGCTCTCGATCATTCAATGCGATCACGGGCAACAATCAATGTATAATTTACGCGTAGTGGTGCACCCAGTATTAACATTGGCTACTATTTAGCTTGAAAGGGTTTTTTGATGGCTCTGACTCTAAACAACCTCTGATTTCAGATATGCTCAACGCGTCACAGGAGTCTGTGGGTTTCAGCAACATCTGCTTCTTCACTCCCACAAGGTATGTGCTAAGTGATTTGAATTGTGCAGTTAGTAATTAGCAGAGGTGTGGACTCGTCACATGACTTGGACTCTAGTCTGACTCAAGGTCACAAATTTGACTTCAGGCTCGACTTGATAAATAAAATGGCTTGACTTGGAGCCTCAAGACTCAACTTGAAATTATCTGGCCAGGTTTTGTCACTCATTTTGTGGCTCTCACACAACCAGAGACAGCCGCAGCATCGACTTGCAAAAAACAATTGTGTAACTGATGGGCTAGTTTTCAAAGTGAGGTTTAAACTGAATGGGGGGGGAAAGTATTTTTTTTAATAGTCTACATATAGCCTACCATTTTATATATTTGCCTATTTATTTACGACCTCCGAGACATCAAACATGCAAAAGGATGCTATACATTTCAGTAATTTAGCAGACACTCTTAACCTTAATTGCTCCTGTAAGTCACTCTGGATAAGTGTCTTGCTCAATGGCACATCGACAGATTGTTCACCTAGTCTGCTCGGAGATTCAAACCAACGACCTTCCAGTTACTGGCCCAACTCTCTTAACCGCTAGGCTACCTGCCAAGGTGGAATTCTATTACACCGGGCTCCTACGCTCCACTGATGTGTCAGGGCTTGCAGAAGATAATGGATTACAAAGGGATACCCAGCCGTGAGATGCCCAAATGAGCTAAATGCCTTATATACTTGCTTCAAGGAAAACAGTCCTGCATGAAAGTCCATGTTCTGATGACTGTGTGATCTCTCTCCGTTCCCGATGTGAGTAAAGCTTTTAAACAGGTTAACACTCGCAAGTCCGCCGGGCCAGACGGAATACCAGGACTCGTTCTCAGAGCATGCGTAGACCAGCTGGCAAGTGTCTTCACGGACATTTTCAATCTTTATTTATTTATTTAACTATTCAAGTCAGTTAAGAACAATTTCTTAATTACAATGACGGCCTACCCCGGCCAAAACCGGATGACGCTGGGCCAATTGTGCGCCACCCTATGGGACTACCAATCATGGCCGGATGTGATATAGCCTGGATTCGAACCAGGGACTGTAGTGACGCCTCTTGCACTGAGATGCATTGCCTTAGACCGCTGCGCCACTCGGGAGCAAATGACTATTGCCCTGTAGCACTTTCATCTGTAATTATAAAGTGCTTTGAAAGGCTGGTCATCACACACACACACACACACACACCATCATCTCAGACACCCTGGACCCGCTCTAATTCGCATACCGCCTCAACAGATCCACAGATGATGCAATCTCAATTGCTTTCACACTGCCCTCGTCCACCTGGACAAGAGGGGAGATAGTTGTGAGAATGCTGTTCATTTGAGCCGGGACAATACCAGTATTGCAATATTTATTTTTCTTTAAAAAATGTGAACACAAAGCAACCACACTCTTGGCTCCTTTAAAAACCTACTGTATGTAAAATATTGTGTGCTATAGCATGGAAAATAAATAACTGACTCTGGATGGCAACATGATGTTTGTCCAAAATTCAGGCTTTTTCCCTAAAGGTAAATCCGCTTCGTGTTTTGTTTCCTTGCCATGGTACTAATGAGTATCACGATACTGGTCCCGGTCCTAATGTTCAAAGACTATAGCTCAGCATTCAACTCTATACTTCCCTACAAGTTCTAATGCCTAGTCACTTTACCCTGCCTTTATGTACATATCTACCTCAAATACCTTGTACTCCTGCGTGTGTGTGTAAACTCAGCAAAAAAAGAAACGTCCCTTTTTCAGGACCCTGAAAAACTTCACAGATCTTCATTGTAAACGGTTTAAACACTGTTTCCCATGCTTGTTCAATGAACCATAAACAATTAATGAACATGCACCTGTGGAACAGTCGTTAAGACACTAACAGCTTACAGACGGTAGGCAATTAAGGTCACAGTTATGAAAACTTAGGACACTAAAGAGGCCTTTCTACTGACTCTGAAAAACACCAAAAGAAAGATGCCCTGCTCATCTGCGTGAACGTGCCTTAGGCATGCTGCAAGGAGGCATGAAGACTGCAGATGTGGCCAGGGCAATAAATTGCAATGTCCGTACTGTGAGACTAAGACGGCGCTACAGGGAGACAGGACGGACAGCTGATCATCCTCAGTGGCAAACCACGTGTAACAACACCTGCACGGGATTGGTACATCCAAACATCACACCTGCGGTACAGGATGGCAACAACTGTTCTGTGCGTGATTTCCTGCAAGATAGGAATGTCAGTGTTCTGCCATGGCCAGCGAAGAGCCCGGCTCTCAATCCCATTGAGCACGTCTGGGACCTGTTGGATCGGAGGGTGAGGGCTAGGGCCATTCCCCCCCAGAAATGTCCGGGAACTTGCAGGTGCCTTGGTGGAAGAGTGGGGTAACATCTCACAGCAAGAACTAGATAATCTGGTGCAGTCCATAAGGAGGAGATGCACTGCAGTGCTTAATGCAGCTGGTGGCCACCAGATACTGACTGTTACTTTTGACCCCCCCCTTTGTTCAGGGACACATTATTCAATTTCTGTTCGTCACATGTCTGTGGAACTTGTTCAGTTTGTCTCAGTAGTTTAATTTTATGTTCATACAAATATTTACACATGTTAAGTGTGCTGAAAATAAACGCAGTTGACCGTGAGAGGACATTTTCTTTTTTTGCTGAGTTTATAGACACACACACACACTACCGTTCAAAAGTTCGGGGTCACTTAGAAATGCCCTTGTTTTTCAAAGAAAAGCACTTAAAATATCAAATTGATCAGAAATACAGTGTAGACATTTAATGTAGTAAATGACTATTGTAGCTGGAAACACCAGATTTTTTATGGAATATCTACATAGCCGTACAGAGGCAAGTTTATCATTTTAAAAGACTAATTGATCATTAGAAAACCCTTTTGCAATTATCTTAGCACAGCTGAAAACTGTTGTGCTGATTTAAAGAAGCAATACAACTTATTTTAGACTAGTTGAGTAGCTGTAACATCAGCATTTGTGGGTTTGATTACAGGCTCAAAGTGGCCAGAAACAAAGCACTTTCTTCTGAAACTCGTCAGTCTATTCATGTTCTGAGAAATGAAGGCTATTCCATGCGAGAAATTGCCAAGAAACTGAAGATCTCGTACATTGCTGTGTACTACTCCACATAACAGTGCAAACTGGCTCTAACCAGAATGGAAAGAGGAGTGGGAGGCCCCGGAGGACAAGTATATTAGTGTCTAGTTTGAGAGACTCCTCAAGTCCTCAACTGGCAGCTTCATTAAATAGTACCCGCAAAACACTAGTCTCAACGTCAACATTGAAGAGGCGACCCCGGTATGCTCGCCTTCTAGGCAGAAGCATGTGACATAACATTTTATTTGATCGGGTTTCTAATATAGGCCTACAGTATTGTACTAATTTGTCTCAAGCATGCCTGTGCTTCAGAATCCAAAAATTGTGCATCTTGATTTGTTAACTTCTTTCGGATCACCTCGACAACATCCGGTGAAATTGTAGAGCGACAAATTTAAATTAAATTACTATAAAGATTTAACTTTCATAAAATCACAAGTGCAATACATCAAAATAAAGCTTAACTTTTTGTTAATCCAGCCGCCGTGTCAGCTTTCAAAATGGCTTTATGGCAAAAGCAAACCATGCGATTATCTGAGGACAGCACCCCGCATACCAACACATGAAAAACAATTTTTCAACCAGGCAGGTGCGACACGAAAGTCAGAAATAGCGATTATTTAAAGAAATGCCTTACCTTTGAATATCTTCTTCTGTTGGCACTCAAAGGTCCCAGAAACATCACAAATGGTCCTTTTTGTTCGATAAATTCCTTATTTATATCCCCAAAATGTCAATTTATTTGGTGCGTTTGATTCAGAAATGCACCGGTTCCAACTCGCCCAACATGACTACAAAGTATATAATAAGTTACCTGTAAACTTGGTTCAAACAATGTTCCTAATCCAACCTTAGATATCCTAAAATGTAAATAATCTATCAAATTTATGACGGAATATACTGTGTTCAATAGCGGATAAAAACAACATGGCGCAAGCTCCTGGTCACGCGCACCAAACAGAGTCCACTTGGCTTGACACTCACAATGAACAGCCCTACTTCTTCATTTCTCAAAAGAAAAACATCAACCAATTTCTAAAGACTGTTGACATCTAGTGGAAGCCATAGGAACTGCAACCAGGTTCCTCATAAATATAGTTTCCCATAGAAAACAAATTGAAAACACTGACCTCAATGTTTTTCCCCTGGATGGTTTGTCCTCGGGGTTTCGCCTGCCAAATAAGTTATGTTATACTCACAGACAATTTTAACAGTTTTAGAAACTTTAGAGTGTTTTCTATCAATTATATGCATATCCTAGCTTCTGGGCCTGAGAAACAGGCAGTTTACTTTGGGCACGCTTTTCATCCGGATGGAAAAATACAGCCCCCTATCCCAATGAAGTTAACCAATGAGAGGTCATCAGCATTGGTGAGCAAAGGTGGGCTTGCATATCCAGAGATTAGTGACCAGAAAGCACTTGCTTAATTTCCTCTGGTTTTGCCTGACAAAAACCGAGTAGGCCTACGTTTATATTATACTACTGGGGCATCTTTGCCAGAACAATAATAGGCTACCTTGTGATTTTGTTGATTATTTTCATATTTCTGATGGGACTAGTTTGTGGCTACTGGCAATATGTGTAAAGATGGCTGTAACATTGCGCTGCCTTGAATATTATGTGATGAATACCGGGTCAAAGTTTGAGAATCCCTGAGCTAGCGAACAGAGTGCTGATTTGCTGTACAGCATTAGGATCGGGTGCAGCGCCAACGTCAAATTGTAGGGAGAGTTGATTTCTTATAAATATCCAGCTCCAAAACATTTTGGTAATCAAAAAATTAACTCTTCACTTTGCAAACATACCAGCAATGGGGCATCAGGCAACAATTACTAGCAGAGGCTTAGCTACTGGTCTTTTGGTATGTCGAAATTGATAATTCACTTATGAAGCTGACATTTTGAATTTGTTAAAATGTAATTATTACAATCAATGTGTTATAGACAAAGTAATGAAATGTTCTGTCTGGTACCCTCAAATAAAGATTGGTAGTTGAACTAGTCATGGCATGTATAAAACATTTTTTTTTTTTACTTGACTCGAGACTCGGCCTGTTCTACTTGGAACTCGACTGGAGACTCGGACCTTGAGACTTGCTTGCGACTGGAATAATAGTGACTTAGTCCCACCTCTGGTAATTAGACATTTGATCAGTTTCATCAATTTATATTTCAAAGTGCTGTTTGATTGTCAGACTGTCCTCCGCAGCTGTATTAGTTGTAAATGGTGAGATTTTAATTAACCATATGTATTTGTATTTCAAATGTACATCTTCCCTGTGGGCATCCCAATATTCACTGGCAGCATGTTCAGAATGAATGCAGATGTCCTAGAAAATAAAATATATCCAGATTGGTCTTAATAGTAATATGCCATTTAGCAGACACTTTTTAATCTGAAGTGATTTAGTCATGCATTCATTTTTTACGTATTGGTGGCCATGGCAACCAGCTGGAATGATTTCCCTTTGCTCGGTGTGCCCCCACTTGGCCTGCATTTAGCATTCATATGTGATTAACCACAAGTTAGCTTTCTCTTCCCTATGAGACCTCGTAAGAAGTTCCAAAGACCCTTGTTCTGCTCCACTGTGTCCACGGTGACATATCGCCCTGGCCTGAAGAGTACCACAGTCCACCTCCAACTATCCAAGTACTTAGACAACCCTTAGGATGTAGTCTATAAAACCGTTAGGATGTATCCCATACAACCCATCACATATTCAGTCAGGTCCATAATTATTGGCACCCTTGATAAAAATAAATCAAAATGCTGTACAAAATAAATTATACAAATACTGGGCTATATTGTATGCTTAAAATGTGGGACATTATTAAGTCAGATGACATGAGCTTTTTGACCATGCACACCAGTGGTGGGTTTGGTGTTGAAAAACAGTAGCATATGTGACTTAAGGAAACTAGGCGTATGTCGCACGTCATAGGAGAGGTATCAATGCGTTTTTTGGCAAATGCCTTCTGGAACGTGAACTTTCATGTGCCAAGTAGCATGCGTCTGTCTAACATTAGCTGCTCAGTATGTGTAGGTAAACCTTTCTGATGATGCCTTTTTGAAAGATATCACGAAGAACTGTAAGTGTTACAAATCTCCACTTTCTGGAGGACCGAGTTTTGAAATCAGTGGAATGCCCAGTGGAAGCAGAGTATGATATGTAAGGAGATGGCGAAAATGCTGACGTTTGATTGCAAATATGCGGAGGGAGAACACACAGAAGGCTGTTGTATAAAAACACTGGATTACATATTCAAACTAAGGGCAACCATGGCATCCGTGACAGAGGGAGAAGCGTTCATCCATGTATACGGTGAAGAGAGTCTAGCTAGCGAGCATTGGAAGTTAAAGCGTACTGTTAGCTAGCTAATGTTAGCTGGCTGGCTCGCTAATGTTATGTGTATGATCTGTGTAGTAATATTGTTCGTATCTCAGAAAGCCATTTGCATTACTAGTTATAGCCCAATGTTAGCTAGCTAACATTGAACCTAATTGGTTAGCTTCACCTACCTGCAGATTAATGCATGGTAGTAACATGAGTTGGGGTAATTGTTTAGTTAGCTAGCGAAGACTCCACTACACAAGTAACCATTTCACTGTACCGTTTACACCTGTATCCTGTGCATGTGACAAATTTTGATTTTATTTGATATAGTGTGTGTTTACCAGAGACTAATGTGAAGAACCACATGACCTGCACCAAAGTCAAATTAGGATATAATGTTAGGCCAACGAGACAGTGTCCAAGTTCTAAAATACTCCGGTAGAATGCCCTGCTTTTATTTCGTCACACTCACAGCTGTAAGCTCTTTTCTGTAATTAGTGTGCCACTAACTTCTAAATAATGATCTTGTTGGGAGTTTATTTTCCTCTAATGAATACAAATTAGCTTCTACATTTCTTTCTGTTTGGGGTTTTAGGTTTGGTTTCTGTATAAGCACTTTGATATATGCTGATGTATAAGGGTTTTATAAATAGATGTGATTTGAGCTAAAGTTAAGATGTTGTCAGCTATGATATGGTCATTATTTGAACTGGCTAGCCAGCTAACTTAATGAACCAAAACATTGTTTAGGAAGTTGCTTTTAGTTGCCTGGTTTGCTAGATTGACATATACAAAAATTATTTTTAAATGGATTGGTTAATTGGTGTTAAAATACACCAGTTATACTACTTTGGACCACCAGGCTGCTGTTGCCATGCAGCCTGTTTTTGTGTTAATAGTTTTTCATAACGACAACGAAAAGTTTGCTCTCGGGTGACGATAGAATGTTCATGATTTCACTGTGACAACTGTGTACAGACATGTCGTTAGATGTAGTATAAACCAACCTTTTAATCTTTGGTTGTTTAGTACACTACTGTACTCAATCTGTTTGCACATGTCCTCACCTGACTCCTTAAAGAGATAGGTGGGTCTAGGGCTGTTGCGGTCACATTGTCAGCCAGTGATTGTGAAGCAAATAACTGTCGGTCTCACGGTAATTGACTGTTAATGAACATAAATGGGTTCCACACATGCAAGCTGCTGATACGGGCTTTTGCAACATCTACATTTTAAGTCCAAAGTGGAATAAATCAATTTAGTTGCCTGTACACTTTATTCTAGGAAGGTCTTTCCTATGAAACATGAAGTGACATTATTTTATATTATGATTTTATTGTAAGAATATAATTGCATTTTTCCGAGCTAGTGTGCACATGTAGCCATTATTGTGTTCAGCTTAAAAAGTGATAATTTAAAACCGGTTATATTTATGATTGAGTTATTTGGCAACAATGATACAAACCTTAATGTCTTATGAAATCAAAACATATGGGCTACATGATTCCACTATATCGATGTAAAAAATGGAGAAAAAGGCATACACTATTTGTCGCAGTGTAATTGCCTGTTTCGATTTAAAATGGCCAATTATCAGCTGGGCAGTCTAAACACCACCATTTATATATTTTTATTTCTTTAACCTTTAACTATTCAAGTCAGTTAAGAACAAATAATTATTTACAATGACTGCCAAACCTGGACGATGCTGGGCCAATTGTGCACCGCCATATGGGACTCCCATTCATGGCCGGATGTGATACAGCCTGGATTCGAAGCAGGGACTGTAGTGACGCCTCTAGCACTGAGATGCAGTGCCTTAGACCGCTGCGCCACTCGGGAGCCCAAAATTTAAGCTTACACACACTTTTTGTTAATGGTCTTTTTTTTTACTGAAGGCAACAAAAAGCAGCATAGTGACATCAGCATTGCGACAAATGGTGCCTGTAGGCTACTTAGGCTTTCAAATAGGAATTTTCATATATTTTTTCGTTTAAAAGGGGGTTGGTTATTAAGTTCATGTAAAAAAAAAAAGAAAAAAAGAAGAAGAATAACACAGTAATACATGTAAAGCCAAAGCACATGTGAGGAATAAAAAATACTTATAATTATGTAAATAAAAGTAAAGCACAACTGAAAATAAAACTCTTGCGCTCAAAGCCTCTACAGGATCGGCGGGACAGTTGAGCTAATGTAGGCTGCGATTAGCATGAGGTTGTAAGTAACAAGACAATTTCCCAGGACATAGACATCTATGGGCAGAAAGCTTAAATTCTTGTTAATCTAACTGCACTGTCCAATTTACAGTAGCTATTAGTGAAAGAATACCATTCTATTGTTTGAGGAGAGTCCACAGTTATGAACTTACATGTATTAATTAACCAATTAGGCATATTTGGGCAGTCTTGATACAACATTTTGAACAGAAATCAGTCTAAAACAATTGCACATTGCTGTCATCTGGTGGCCAAAATCTACATTGCGCCTGGGCTGGAATAATGCGTTATGGCCTTTCTCTTGCATTTCAAAGATGATGGTGCAAAAAAACGCATGTTTTTTAAATTAAAAATATATATTTTACCAGATCTAATGTGTTTATATTCTCCTACACTAATTTCACATTCCCACAAACTTAAGTGTTTCCTTTCAAATGGTATCAAGAATATGCATATTCTTGCTTCAGGTCCTGAGCTACAGACAGTTACATTTGGGTATGTCATTTTAGGTGAAAATTGAAACAAATGGGTTCTGCCCATTCGATTTAAGAAACATGGTGTTTCTTAATCGAAACCTTATAGCCTATGATAGTGGACTGAAACAATAGCCGTTATAGGCAATGGGCAGCTTAACTGTCCTGCAATACACTGCCCATCTTTTTATTTTTTATTAGCTCTGAGTTGTTGCGTGTGTCCTGTTAAAAGTTGTCAAATGGGCTTGACTGACGACACTGTCACACAGTTCTCCCCAGATAGGATATCAGTGAAGTCAGGCACAGGCTTCAGTGCGGCATTGGCCGTTTGCAGAACATTGACCTGCCATGACTGATCTAAATGCTTGTGGTCTCGATCGTCAATCAATACCCATCGTATGGCCAGGACCTGCTCCAAAACTCTTTGTTTGGTCCCCCAATGTGTTTTGCAATCCTGCAGTATAAAAATATAAAAAATATTTATTCCCTTGCATTTCATATAATTTGATTTATACACTAAATTATTCTAGGACCAACATTGTATTTGATTTAAATAGCCTAAAATTAATAGAATGAAATGTGCACATCATTCAATTAATAGGACTAATTGTATTTCATTTAAATAGCCAAACATTTATGGAATGCAATAGGCATAATTTCATATACAGGACACACCTACTCATTCCAGGGTTTCTTTATTTTTACAATTTTCTACGTTGTCGAAGGCCCGGGTTGCGTGTTTTTTTCTGACTTGCAACACCTTCTGTGACTGCCAGATGTAGTTTGTGTCCAAAGCAATTAAGCCATGGCCAACCCAACTGCCTCACCGCGGCCACAATGTTTGCCCTGTTGTCAGTTGTGCTACAGGACAATTTCTTCTCATCCAATGCCCATTCTGCCAACACGGACCGGAGAGCTTCACTCAGGTTGTCCGCAGTATGGTTCTCTGGCATATAGGTTGTCTCAAGACAATGGGGCATGAGACCAATCACTGGATATGTAGTGAACAGTCAGACTCATGTTTACGCTAGACCAAATATCTGTTGAGAGAAATTGGGTATGTCTCGAGTTCTTGGGGAATTTCTCCCCTCACTTTCTTATACATATTGGGAACAGCCTTTCGTGAAAAGAATGCTCTCGATGGTGACTCATACTGATTGTCCATTTTGCTGCATTAATTCTTTAAATGATTGCTTTAACTGTATGCAAAGTTTAAACTAACTTTTTAAAAAAAAAGGGGGGGGAAATATTACATCTTATTTTGCTACATAAGACTGAATCGAACTGGTCGTTCACATGTGCAGAAAGTACCTCATACTTGCGGTAAAATATGATGGATCTTTGTTATTGGGCTATTTTACTTTCACTGGTACTGGGGCCCTTGTTAAGGTCAACATCATGAACTTTAACACGTATCGGGACATTTTAGGCAAAAACTTGGTTGCCTCTGCCAGGAGGATGACACTTGTGGACTTGAACCCTATTGAAAACCTGTGCTTTGAATTGAAGAGGGAAGTCCATAAGAGCAGACAAAGGATATCAAGCATCTGGAAAGATTCTGTATGGAGGAATGGTCTAAGATCCCTCCCAATGTGTTCTCCAATCTCATTAAACATTTTAGAAGGGAAGGGTGCTAGAGGATTAAATCATGGTGACAATTTTGCCCCATCTTTTTTAGATTTATTACTACTTGTTAAACCAAATATCTTTGTCTGAGCATTTATGTAATAATAAAATGTCCCAAGTCTTTTACATTTTTTCTCAAGGGTGCCAATAATTATGGACCTGACTGTATTTATTATTATGAATATTATTGTATTATAACCCTTAGATTAGTGGTATACTCCATTCAACCTCTAAAAATGTGGTGTCCTACTCCATACAATGCTTAGATTACAGCAAAGCCCTGAGTACAACCTTTAGTGACGTACTGCTCCTTGCAACCCTTATTATGCATGAAACACATTGAGAATCTCACTGCAGATAGGTACTTATCACAGTGGGAGGCTTTCCTTCTCTTGCTTGAACAAAAGCTCTACCTGCTGCATGATGAACCTGCCGTTTCTACCTGTAGAATCGTAATGCTAGTCAGTAGTCAACAACTTTACTTTGAGCCACTCAATCCTACCAGTTTGTCTGAGCTATTGGATTACTTAGTGAAGCCTTGTTTTTAACTAGACCTGACATCTCTGTTTTGCATGGAGACGACATGTCATGCTTGTGCCATGCCTCATGACTGGTGCCATGTATTCGCAAAATCTTCAAGCTATTGTGATTTGTCTGCGGTTGTGAGGCTGGTTGGACGTGCTGCCAAATTCTCTAAAAATGACGGAGGCGGCTTATGGTAGAGAAACATAAAAATTCTCTGGCAACAGCTCTGTTGGACATTCCTGCAGTCACCATGCCAACTGCACGCTCCTTCATCTTGAGACATCTGTGGCATTGTATTGTTTGACAAAACTGTACATTTTAGAGTAGCCTTTTATTTTCCCCAGCACAGGGTACACCTGGATGGATTATCTTGGCAACAGAGAAAAGCTCACTAACAGCGATGTAAACGAATTTGTGCTTATGGAACATTTCTTGGATCTTTTATTTCAGTGCATGAAAAATGGCACCAACACTACATGTTGCGTTTATATTTTTGTTCAGTATAGAAGCTCCAAAAAGGCTGTGCATGCATTGGCCGGGAATCAAAGCCGGGCCTGGCAGCGTGAGAATTCTACCACTGAACCACCAATGCTTAACTGTGAAGAAAAGGGTCCCTCTGTTTCTGAAGGAGAGAAGAATGCCCCGGCACAGCAGGGTTGGAAAGGGGGAAGGGGATTAGAGAAAAGCTGCAGTCGTAAATTTGGTGGAATGAACGAATAGACCTGCAGAGAAGCTAGAAGATGTTTCTGTGCTCAGATAAACGTTGGGAACTGAGGAAGATCTGTCACGATAAATGTTTGCTCATTCATTTACATGGAGCCAGTTCGGACACACACAGTTCATTTGGAAAGTATTCAGACCCCTTCCCTTTCTCCACATTTTGTTACATTAGCCTTTAAGTATTTTTCAAATCTACACACACTACCCCATAATGACAAAGCGCAAACAGATTTAGCCAAATGCATTTAAACTCAGTTTTTCACAATTGACATTGACATTTAATCCTAGTAACAATTCCCTGTCTTAGGTCAGTTAGGATCACCACTTTATTTTAAGAATGTGAAATGTCAGAATAATAGTAGAGTGATTTATTTCAGCTTTTATTTCTTTCATCTCATTCCCAGTGGGTCAGAAGTTTACATACACTCAATTAATATTTGGTAGCATTGCCTTTAAATTGTTTAACCTGGGTCAAATGTGTTGGATAGCCTTCCACAAGCTTCCCACAATAAGTTGGGTGAATTTTGACCCATTCCTCCTGACAGAGCTGGTGTAACTGAGTCAGGTTTGTAGGCATCCTTACTCGCACACGCCTTTTCAGTTCTGCCCACATATTTTCTATAGGATTGAGGTCAGGGCTTTGTGATGGCCACTCCAATACCTTGACCTTGTTGTCCTTAAGCCATTTTGCCACAACTTTGGATGTATGCTTGGGGTCATTGTCCATTTGAAAGACCCATTTGCGACCAAGCTTTAACTTCTTGACTGATGTCGCTTCAATATATCCACATAATTTTCCTCCCTCATGATGCCATCTATTTTGTGAAGTGCACCAGTCCCTGCTGCAGAAAAGCACACCCACAACATCAAATCAAATCAAATTTTATTAGTCACATACACATTAGCAGATGTTAATGCGAGTGTAGCGAAATGCTTGTGCTTCTAGTTCCGACAATGCAGTAATAACCAACAAGTAATCTAACCTAACAATTCCACAACTACTACCTTATACACACACACAAGTGTAAAGGGATAAAGAGTATGTACATAAAGATATATGAATGAGTGGTGGTACAGAACGGCATGGCAAGATGCAGTAGATGGTATAGAGTACGGTATATACATATGAGATGAGTACTGTAGGGTATGTAAACATAAAGTGGCATAGTTTAAAGTGGCTAGTGGTACATGTATTACATAAAGATGGCAAGATGCAGTAGATGATATAGAGTACAGTATATACATATGAGATGGGTAATGTAGGGTATGTAAACATTATATTAAGTGGCATTGTTTAAAGTGGCTAGTGGTACATTTTTACATAATTTCCATCAATTCCCATTTTTAAAGTGGCTGGAGTTGAGTCAGTATGTTGGCAGCGGCCGCTAAATGTTAGTGGTGGCTGTTTAACAGTCTGATGGCCTTGAGATAGAAGCTGTTTTTCAGTCTCTCGGTCCCTGCTTTGATGCACCTGTACTGACCTCGCCTTCTGGATGATAGCGGGGTGAACAGGCAGTGGCTTGGGTGGTTGTTGTCCTTGATGATCTTTATGGCCTTCCTGTGACATCGGGTGGTGTAGGTGTCCTGGAGGGCAGGTAGTTTGCCCCCGGTGATGCGTTCTGCAGACCTCACTACCCTCTGGAGAGCCTTACGGTTGTGGGCGGAGCAGTTGCCGTACCAGGAGGTGATACAGCCCGACAGGATGCTCTCGATTGTGCATCTGTAGAAGTTTGTGAGTGCTTTTGGTGACAAGCCAAATTTCTTCAGCCTCCTGAGGTTGAAGAGGCGCTGCTGCGCCTTCTTCACAACGCTGTCTGTGTGGGTGGACCAATTTCAGTTTGTCCGTGATGTGTACACCGAGGAACTTAAAACTTTCCACCTTCTCCACTACTGACCCGTCGATGTGGATAGGGGGGTGCTCCCTCTGCTGTTTCCTGAAGTCCACAATCATCTCCTTTGTTTTGTTGACGTTGAGTGTGAGGTTATTTTCCTGACACCACACTCCGAGGGCCCTCACCTCCTCCCTGTAGGCCGTCTCGTCGTTGTTGGTAATCAAGCCTACCACTGTAGTGTCATCCGCAAACTTGATGATTGAGTTGGAGGCGTGCATGGCCACGCAGTCGTGGGTGAACAAGGAGAACATGCTGCCTCCCCCGTGCTTCACGGTTGGGATGGTGTTCTTTGGCTTGCAAGCCTCCCCCTTTTTCCTCCAAACATAGCAATGGTCATTATGGCCTAACAGTTCTATTTTTGTTTCATCAGACCAGAAGACATTTCTACAAAAAGTACGATATTTGTCCCCATGTGCAATTGCAAACCGTAGTCTGGCTTTTTTATTGCGGTTTTGGAGCAGTGGCTTCTTCCTTGCTGAGCGGCCTTTCAGGTTATGTCGATATAGGACTCGTTTTACTGTGGATATAGATACTTTTGTACCCGTTTCCTCCAGCATCTTCACAAGGTCCTTTGCTGTTGTTCTGGGATTGATTTGCACTTTTTGCACCAAATTACGTTCATCTCTAGGAGACAGAACGCGTCTCCTTCCTGAGCGGTATGACGGCTGTGTGGTCCCATGGTGTTTATACTTGCGTACTATTGTTTGTACAGATGAACGTGGTACCTTCAGGCGTTTGGAAATTGCTCCCAAGGATGAACCAGACTTGTGGAGGTCTACAATTATTTTTCTGAGGTCTTGGCTGATTTCTTTTGATTTTCCCATGATGTCAAGCAAAGAGGCATCGAGTTTGAAGGTAGGCCTTGAAATACATCTACAGGTTATGGAACCGCCACCTGTCCCAGACCTGCTATTTTCAACTCTTAATGATCGGCTATGAAAAGCCAACTGAAAATTATTCATGATTATTATTTGACCATGCTTGTCACTTATGAACATTTTGAACATCTTGGCATAGTTCTGTTATAATCTCCACCCAGCACAGCCAGAAGAGGACTGGCCACCCCTCATAGCCTGGTTCCTCTCTAGGTTTCTTCCTAGGTTTTGGCCTTTCTAGGGAGTTTTTCCTAGCCACCGTGCTTCTACACCTGCATTGCTTGCTGTTTGGGGTTTTAGGCTGGGTGTCTGTACAGCACTTCGAGATATTAGCTGATGTACGAAGGTCTATATAAAATAAACTTGATTTGATGAGGTACACCTCCAATTGACTCAGGCTAATTGACATCATTTATCAGAAGCTTCTAAAGCCATGACATAATTTTCTGGATTTTTCCAAGCTGTTTAAAGGCACAGTCAACATAGTGTATGTAAACTTCTGACCCACTGGAATTGTGATACAGTGGAATAATCTGTCTGTAAACAATTGTTGGAAAAATTACTTGTGTTATGCATAAAGTAGATGTCCTAACCGACTTGCCAAAACTATAGTTTGTTAACAAGAAATTTGTGGAGTGATTGAAAAACGAGTTTTAATAACTCCAACCTAAGTGTATGTAAACTTCCTACTTCAACTATATATGTGTGTGTATATATGTCTCTTATTTAAATAAGTGTTCAGGCCCTTTGCTATGAGACCTGAAATTGAGCTCCGGTGCATTCTGTTTCCATTGATCATCCTTGAGATGATTCTACAACTTGATTGGAGTCCACCTGTGGTCAATTCAATTGATTGGACATGATTTCGAAAGGCATACACTTGTCTATATAAGGTCCCACAGTTGACAGTGCATGTCAGAGCAAAAACCAAGCCATGAGGTTAAAGGAATTATCCGTAGAGCTCTGAGACAGGATTGTGTCGAATTGAAGGTACCCAAGAACACAGTGGCCTCCATCATTCTTAAATGGGAGAAGTTTGGAACCACCAAGACACCTCCTAGAGCGTTCCGTCCGGCCAAACTGGGCAATCGGGGGAAAAGGGCCTTGATCAGGGAGGTGACCACGAAACCGATGGTCACTGACAGAGCTCCAGAGTTCCTCTGTGGAGATGGGAGAACCTTCCAGAAGGACAACCATCTCTGCAGCACTCCAGATATCAGGCCTTCATGGTAGTGGCCAGATGGAAGCCACTCTTTAGTAAAAGGCACATGACAGCCCACTTGGAGTTTGTCAAAAGGCACCTAAAGGACTCTGACCATGAGAAACACGATTCTCTGCTCTGATGAAACCAAGATTGAACTCTTTGGCCTGAATGCCAAGCATCACGTCTGGAGGAAACCTCACACCATCCCTACGGTGAAGCTTGGTGGTGGCAGCATCATCCTGTGAGGTTTGTTATTCAGTGGCAGGGACAGGGAGACTAGTCAGGATCAAGGGAAAGATGAACGGAGCAAAGTACAGAGATTCTTGATGAAAACCTGCTCCAGAGCTCTCAGGACCTCAGACTGGGGCGAAGGGTCACTGTCCAACAGGACAATGACCCTAAGCACAGACAAGACAACGTAGGAGTGGCTTCTGGACAAGTCTCAATGTCCATGAGTGGCCCAGCTCAGCCAGAACCCAATCAAACATCTCTGGAGAAACCTGAAAATAGCTGTGAAGCAACGCACTCCATCCAACCTGACAGAGCTTGAGAGGATCTGCAGAGAAGAATGGGAGAAACTCTCCAAATACAGGTGTGCCAAGCTTGTAGCGTCATACCCAAGAAGACTTGAGGCTGTAATCGCTGTCAAAGGTGCTTCAACAAAGTACTGATTGCAGGGTCTGAAAATTAATTATTTTTATATAAATGTGCAAACATTTCTAAACCTAGTTTTGCTTTGTCATTATGGGGTGTTGTCTGTAGGTTGATGGGGGGAAAATAACTATTTCATCAATTTTAGAATAAGGCTGTAATGTAGCAAAATGTGGAAAAAGTCAAGTGATCTGAATACTTTCCGAAGGCACTGTAGATAAACTCCAGATTTCCCATAGTTCCTGCTGGCCTAGCTGTGCTGTAGATCTGAAAGCTTGTGCATTGTGTCCTCTAGAGTCTAGAGCAGTTAACTTGCTAAGCTGCTGTATTGCCCAGATCTGTCGTGCAGTCCGACACCTATGTCTCATTTATGTGGGTCTACTGTTTTCTGTTATACCCGACCATGCCTCAAAGTCCTCTACAGTGTTTGATCTTCCTCTGTATTGTTTCTGTTTCCCTCTGTGGCTTTTTAGTATCTGCTGTTACATATTTTGGAGTATGTGTTCCCATAACTTTGTCTTGTGTTATTCCATTCTTACCTGTTTTCTCTCTCCTGGACAGTGCTGACCGGTCACAGGTGACCCTTGACCTTGATGGGATAGTTCAGGTGCTGGACCGCCACCTGCATGACTCCTCCACCGGCATGATGACCCGCATCGCCGTGCTCAAGTGGCTGTACCACCTCTACATCAAGACACCTCGCAAAGTGGGTCGTATTACCAATGCTGCTCCTTTCTTTGGAGTGTTTTACAGTGTCTATCAGCACACTGATCTGTGTGTGTCTATTTGTGTGCCTTTGTGATGTGTAGATGTTCCGGCACACAGACAGTCTGTTCCCCATGCTGCTGAAGACACTCTCAGATGAGTCTGATGAGGTGAGTACTACATGCACCCCCAGTTCAGTATCTCACTAATGTTAAAGGTATACTTAATCCAAGCAGTCTATGGACAAGGTTGAACAGCAATCCATGCTTTTGGTTTTGTTTACTTGGCCACTGTTTCAACTGCTTACTTTTGAGCATTTGTGGCAAATCCAATTGGCCAGGTAAACAACCAAAGCATTGATTGCTGACTTGCCTTGTCCATAGACTGGTTTCCTTACGCTGTAAGCAATTTGTAATTTGGCTGAACTATCTTTTTAATACAAGTTTTTACAAAAGTAACCAACCTCAACCCATCTATTACCCAGGTTATTCTTAAGGACCTGGAGGTTCTAGCTGAGATTGCGTCATCCCCAGCAGGACAGACCGATTCCTCAGGCTCCTGTGATAATTCTGACAACAAACTGGCGCTTCAGGTTCCTGATGGGGCCAAGGCAGGCCCACAG
Source organism: Salvelinus alpinus (assembly GCF_045679555.1). Lineage (NCBI taxonomy): Eukaryota > Metazoa > Chordata > Actinopteri > Salmoniformes > Salmonidae > Salvelinus > Salvelinus alpinus. The sequence continues at coordinate 49,979,602 of NC_092100.1, forward strand.
ACAGTTGTGGGTGAGTAGAAAATGTCTCCGGAACAGTAGTATAATGCATAAAAGTAAATGATGCATTAAGCATTAATTCTCACCCACCTAATGTCCTGTAACCCTGGTTCCAAAATAGGCGACTCGTCGCCCTCCACCCCCAGCATGAACTCTTACTTCTACAAGTTCATGATCAACCTGCTGAAGCGCTTCTGCCTGGAGAGAAAGCTGCTGGAGAACAGAGGAGCCTTCATTATCAGGTAGTGACATATGTGCATCAACGAGCTGCTACATTGGGTTAGACTCACAGGTTCCTGTGATTTTTTTGTTGTTGCTGAAACTCCAAGTTTCTCAAGAGACCATGGATTTGTTTATTTTTCAACCTACTCCACCCCTCTGGGATTGTTTGTAGTTTCAGTTACCCATCACCTCACTCTCCTTGCACTCATCCCCCCCAGGCAGCTGTGTCTGCTTCTGCACGCAGAGAACATATTCCACTCCATGGCAGACATCCTGTTGAAGGAAGAGGACCTGAAGTTTGCATCCACCATGGTGCAGACGCTAAACACCATCCTGCTCACCTCCGCAGAGCTCTTTCAGCTGCGCAACCAGCTCAAGGACCTGCGCACACAGGTAATGCCTGAGAAATGGGATTCCTCTGTATGGCTGACCACCAATTCCATTTGAATTCAGGAAATGTCCAATTTAAAAAATGAAAGAATTTTGAAAAATGAACTGAACATGAATTTTAATTAACTTCTTGAACGGGCAGAATTGTAATGGAATTGAACCCAACCCTGTTGACCCAATGAGGTACAGTTTTCCCTGCTGTGTGTATCCTCATGTTAACTGTGTTTGGCGCACCCTGCAGGAGAGCTGTGCCCTGTTCTGCTGCCTGTATCGTTCCTGGTGTCACAACCCTGTGGCCACTGTGTCTCTCTGCTTCCTGACCCAGAACTACCGCCATGCCTATGACCTCATCCAGAAGTTGTATCCTTTCTGGTTGTCTTTGATAAACATTTTGCATATCAGCATTGTTGCACCTCGTAGTGTATGCCTATTGGTATATTATGGCATACCATATTTCCTTAATGTTAGCCATTTAGCGGTGATTTGGAGGTGACTGTCGACTTCCTCATGGAAGTTGACAAGCTGGTACAGTTGATCGAGAGCCCCATCTTTACCTGTGAGTCCCACAGCTCAATATTGGATCAGAACACACACAGTGGATCCCAAACCACCCACTCACCCCTACCAACTCAAACGGATGGCCGTCCGTTTTCATGTGTTTCTGATGGAACTTTTGAGGGCGACTTAGAGTTGCAAGGGGGATCAACCCTTCATCTTTGGGACACACTCGTGACTTGAATAATGCAATTCATGTTCCACATTTCAATAATAAAACAAGCATGAAGTTCAAATTAACAAATTCCCTCTGTCATTTTACAAGATAAACCTCAGTAACAGTTAAAACACAAAATGATTTGTTACGTGTCAAGCCTCAGACGTAACACGCCTCTCCAAACATATCGCTGTGTGTATCGGTAAAGCACTTCGCCCTGCAGCCTTGTTGGCTTGGCCGAGTGGCTATCGGAGGGTGTAATTAGCCCCTACACCCTCAATTTTAACTCCCTCAGCTTTGGGACACTGGTGCATATGGCAGATGTGCGCATGGAGGGGGAAGGGGAAGGTACTGATTTGGGATTCAGCCACACATTGCACCGCACTACAAACATACACACTAGCCAACCAACCGGTCTCTCAACTGTTTGTTTTTATAGACTTGCGTCTCCAACTGCTGGATGTGGAGAACAACCCATACCTGATCAAGGCCCTGTACGGCCTGCTGATGCTGCTGCCCCAGAGCCAGGCCTTCCAGCTGCTCTCCCACCGCCTGCGCTGTGTGCCTAACCCAGAGCTTATGAGGACAGTGTGAGTAGAACTAAACACTGTGTTATTGTGGTGTGCCCACAGTGTGCAGAATTCTATTCCCATGGCCATTACAATATTCATCCTAACACTTCTCATCGGATGTGCCCCATGCATTGTTATAATTTATCTGGAAGCATGTTTTTATGTTGCAGGGATGAGTCAAAGTACATTGAGTCTAAGCCTGTTGGCGCCAAGCATCTGGCCTACACCCACATGGACTACAATGACCTGCTGCAGCACTTTGACCGGGTCCAGAGCAAACACCTAGAGGTGCGCCACCAGCGCTCAGGCCGTGCTGACCACCCAGACCGGAAGCTGGTGCTGTGACGCATTGGGACCATCTTTGACCCCTGAGGCAGGGCACTGCGTCAAGCCTTCACCCACGCATGCCCACACACGGCGACGCAAAACATGCCAACCGGTAACTTAAAGGAACCAAACTGAATGAAGACTGCTCATCTCTTGTTTAGGGCCACCCTTGTGCTAATAAATTGTTTAGCCATTGAACGTTCTGTAGGAATAAAGGACATCAATTCAGATTTTTCTTTTTTAAACAGTATTTTTTTTTGTTCAGGTGCTGGAAGTGTTGAGTTGCGCGCACGCACACACACACACACACACACACACACAGCCCATACATTTGTATTTAACCCTGCTTTCTCCAGACGCATGGACAATTTGTTTAGCCCCACCCAATCCTATTGTTGGCGCGTGGTCCCGTGTGGCTCAGTTGGTAGAGCATGGCGCTTGCAACGCCAGGGTTGTGGGTTCATTCCCCACGGGGGGACCAGGATGAATATGTATGAACTTTCCAATTTGTAAGTCGCTCTGGATAAGAGCGTCAGCTAAATGACTTAAATATAATGTAATTGTAAGAAGTGACACTACCTTATTTTGACTGGAGGACAATCAAAGCTTGAAATTAGGTCAGGGGAAACCGCTTGCATGTTATGTTTAGTTTTTAAAATAATGAACACCATCTTTGTTCTCACTATTTAAACTGCTTGATGTTACTTGGCAGGCCCATATTCCACAGTTGTCCCAAAATACCTGTACAATGGACATGTTCGTCCGACTCTAGTTTTAGGCTCTTGTTCCACAAAGCTAAACAACTGGATACTCCCGCACCTGAATTCAAGTCATGGTTGTTGAACAGTGTTAAATATCTCTCTTGGCCCCTGAACTCTCCTCCACCCTTCCCTTCTCATTTCTCTCTTCTCCACAGCCAGTGTTTCCCCCTAACTGACTGCTCTGCACCCCTTTTCTCTTTTGAACTGTTGTCATTTACTTTATTTTCTTATTGCTACCATACCTGCTTCCTGGCCAGGCCTTCTGTAGACAGACTGACCTTGTGTTATCAAGTGAAACGTATAAAATAAAGTGGACCATGTATAATAATAATGACTTCTTTCTTTTCATCAGCTCGTATAGTCTACTATGCATGCGTATGTAAACAGCAGGTGATGTCAGTCATTATTTTATGGATGGTGATTGATCTGTGGGTCCGGTGTTGGATTCACAAGAACAAATCATTTCCGATTTCATTTTTAAAGCTTATATGAGATTTCATGCCACAAGTTGTTAGTACTTCATCTTGATCAAGGTAATCCTCACTCTCAGCAGATGTAGCTAGCGGAGTAATGTTTTGTCATACAGTAGCTACTGTAGCAGCTGGGCAGTAACAGTGGGCCAGGTGTGTGGGCTCATTTTAGACAAGGCTGGTGGTATGGTACTTGTCAGTTAGCATGGATATGCAGTGTTTCAGTTTTGTTTACAGCTGATTCGTTTCGGTGATGCTGATCAGACCCATTGTAAACACGAAAAGAGCGATCTAACTTATTAGTAGGGATGCACCGATATGCAATTCTTTGGTCCGATACAGATAGCAGATATTGTAGCGGCCTTTTAAGGGTTCTAGTAGAATTAAATAGTTGAGACGCACCAAAAAGTTATTTTGTTGGCATTTACATATGTCCCCATTACCAGTAAAACATAATCAAAACATTTTTCACTTACTTGCTGTTTCGTTGATCATTTGTTAAGTCTCAACCAGGATTTCATCATGCATGTCAAGCAGTGAAGTTTCAGCTCTGTCTGTTCGTGGCCTCTCTTCCTCAGTGCGCCCTGTAACTGTGACCGTTTCCATCTTGTCCAGCTGTGTCTAACATTTCACGTAAACCCTGTTTCTTGTCTACATTGAAGTAGCGGTCCTTGTCACTAGCATCGAGGCAACACAGTAAAGAGGCTCCGAATGCCGGGGGGGCTTTGGATGACTACTGGCTGTATGCGAACGAGTGATGAGCGTTTGGCGCAATGCTGGCTGGTCCCAAGGCTCAGCCAACCGTTCACATAACAGAATGCAACACGCGACTGAAGAGAAAAGACAATCAACTTGCTAGTTACAGCATCAGCACAGGCTCTGGAAAGACTGGAAAGGCAGTTTACTGGGGTGTCTCAAAGACTAATAACTAGTTTACCAGTTAATTTACAGCAGCGTGTCCCCTGAACGATAACGAAGAGGTAGGTGAGAAGCCTGACCACGGAGACCGGGTGAGGTGATGAAGTGTACTTAAACGGTAAAATATCAGAAGAGCTAACTTAACGTTAGTAACCTAACCAATTCGCTATAGTATTGTAGCGACCCGCACAGACAGCGGTGTGTTATGTGGTAGGCTATTAGTGGGTTGTGTTGTACTTACCAGTGTTCACGGGGTCCGACATGCCAATCAACCTGCTATCTGGGGCAAGCGGATGGAGCCTGTTGTTGTGGGCCGGACCTGTGTTGGGGACTTTTGTCATGTCACTGTGGAGGGGGTGCCCTGCTCTGCCCTGGTGGACACTGGGTCCACAGTAACCCTGGTGAGGCCAGATATTGTGCCAGGTTGGACTCAGTGTGAGCCCACAACTGTGCAGCTCCGCACAGTCACAGGTGAGCTGGCACCCATGAAAGGGAAGAGAATAATGACTCTGACAGTAGGGGCATGTCTGTGCGTCATCCTGTGTGGTTGGCGGCTGTGCAGGACCCTTGTATACTGGGGTTGGACTTTCTTAGGAGCACAGGCTGCCAGTTAGACCTAAATGGGGGCACACTGAGCTTCCAGGGAGGGCTGGCAGTCACCATGGCCCCCCCTAATGTCACATTCACTCAACCCAACAAACCCTTTACTCCAGCAGTTAAAGCAGCAGAGACTCATGGCTGCCCCCCCCCCCCCCCCCCCCACATCTGTGTGACTTTTCCCCAGCCCCCCTGTCACCTACGGCGGTGTGTTACATTCCCCCAGCTACCTCCACGACACAGCCCTCTGAGCCCGGGACGCGCCCCCCCAGCCCAGCTACCTCAGATGGGAGAGGAGAGGACACTGTCTGCAGTGAGGGAGATATGGGGGAGGAACTGTGTTGGTCTTGACCCCGAGCAGCAGGAACGGTTGTGGCAGTTGCTGTTTGAATTCAGAGACAGCTTTGCGCTGAGTGAGGAAGAGGTGGGTCAGACTCATCTGGTGCAGCATGAGATCGACACAGGTGATGCTCGACCCATCAAGATGAGTCCCCGCCGTACCCCGCTGGCACGCCAGGAGGCGGCAGACAATGCTGTGTTGGAGATGCAGCGGGCAGACTTCATCGAGCCCTCAGACAGCCCCTGGGCGGCGCCAGTCGTCATGGTTCCGAAGAAGGGGGGCAAGCTGAGGTTCTGTGCGGACTACAGGCGGCTGAATGAGGTAACCAGGAAGGACTCATACCCCATACCACGTATCGATGAGTCGCTGGACCTGGTTAGGGGGTCCTCCTGGTTCTCCTCACTAGACCTCCGCAGTGGCTACTAGCAGGTGCCCCTCTCCCCAGAGGCCAGAGCCAAAACTGCATTCTCCACTAACAGAGGACACTGGCAGTTCAAGGTCCTGTGCTTTGGCCTGTGCAACGCTCCAGCTACTTTTGAGCGTTTGATGGACAGGGTGCTGGATGGCATCCCCCGACAGCAATGTCTGGTATACCTCGATGACATCCTGGCACATGGCAGCTCCTTCCAGTCAGCCCTGGTGGCGCTACGGCGTGTGCTGGAGCGGGTTGCTGCCGCAGGTCTAAAGCTCCACCCCGAGAAGTGCCACTTCATGAGGAGAGAGGTGTCCTTCTTGGGCCACCGAGTGGGGAAGGAGGGGATCAGCACCATGGAGGGGCTGTCAGCTGAAGAGCTTCCTGGGCCTGGCCTCGTACTACAGGAGGTTTGTAGGGAGCTTCTCAAGCGTCGCTGCTCCCCTGAACCGACTGCTGCCGAAGGACAAGGCTTTCACTTGGACAGTGGAGTGTGAGGAGGCCTTCAACACCCTCAAACGTGCACTGATCGAGGCCCCCGTGCTCGCCCCCTGACCTCACCTTGCCCTTCATCCTGGACACAGACGCGAGGAATGTGGGCATGGGTGGGGTGCTGGCCCAGGTGGGGCCAGAGGGGGAGAGAGTGGTGGCGTACTACAGCAAAACATTTGACAAAAATGAGTGCCGCTACTGTGTCACCCGGCGGGAGCTCTTGGCTGTTGTGGCTTCCGTCAAACACTTCAAGTACTACCTGGGTGGCCTGCCCTTTACAGTAAGGACTGACCACTCTGCTCTCCAGTGGCTCATGTCTTTCAGAGAGCCAGAGGGTCAGTTGGCACGCTGGTTGGAGGAGCTTCAGCCGTATGACTTCACACCTTTGTGACAACGGTGCTATCTCCTTCTCTTTATTGGGTTGTTGTCCAGGAATATACTGTTTGTTACTTTTTTGTCCCGTCGGCCCTGTACTGCTGACGGCTGCCGCCACTGTGAGCGGAGAGAGGGACGGGAGAGAGCTGTGTGCAGAGGGGGTCTGTGCTAGAGGTCGACCGATTAATCGGAATAGCCGATTAATTAGGGCAGATTTCAAGTTTTCATAACAATTGGAAACCGGTATTTTTGGGCGCCGATTTGCCGATGTTTTTATATATATATATGTATATATATATTTTTTTACACCTTTATTTAATCTTTATTTAACTAGGCAAGTCAGTTAAGAACACATTCTTGTTTTCAATGACGGCCTAGGAACGTTCTGCCTCGACAGATTTTTTACCTTGTCAGCTCGGGGGATGCAATCTTGCAACCTTACAGTTAACTAGTCCAATGCTCTAACACCTGATTACATTGCACTCCACGAGGAGCCTGGCTGTTACGCGAATGCAGTAAGCTAAGGTAAGTTGCTAGCTAGCATTAAACTTATCTTATAAAAAACAATCAATCAATGACTGTCATTGCGCCAATGTGTACTTAACCATAAACATCAATGCCTTTCTTAAAATCAATACACAAGTATATATTTTTAAACCTGCATATTTAGCTAAAAGAAATCCAGGTTAGCAGGCAATATTAACCAGGTGAAATTGTGTCATTTCTCTTGCGTTCTTTGCACGCAGAGTCAGGGTATATGCAACAGTTTGGGCCGCCTGGCACTTTGCGAACTAATCTGCCAGAATTTTACGTAATTATGACATAACATTGAAGGTTGTGCAATGTAACAGGAATATTTAGACTCATGGATGCCACCCGTTAGATAAAATACGGAACGGAATAAACTTTTTGTTTTCGAGGTGATAGTTTCCGGATTAGTCAAAGGTATATGGTTTAGAGAGAAATAGTTGAAGCGTTATAATTCCTGTAATAACTTGCGGCTGAACTTGAAAAGGGGTTCCTTCGTTATTTTACCGTTCATGTCTTCCATAGAGAATGTCTTGATCTACTTCAAATAAGGTCTGTGTTTCGCGGAGGAGCAGACTGACAGGTGACCATGCAGACAAGCTCTGCTTTCTGCACTACAACCTAAAATTTCTTAACTGGGAATATTGAAGACCCATGAAAGCTGGTGGTTCGTTTTAACATATGTTCTCATGTTATTTGAGACTAAATTGATTTTATTTATGTATTATATTAAGTTAAAATAAGTGTTCATTGTTCATTCAGTATTGTTGCAATTGTCATTATTACAAAAATGTGTGTGTGTATGATATATATATAATAAATACATTTATTTTATTTTATCGGTATCGGCTTTTTTTGTCCTCCAATAATCGGTATCGGCGTTGAAAAATCATAATCGGTCAATCTCTAGTCTGTGCCACAGTGTGTCGGGTGAGCGGGCCTGTCTGCTGTGAGCTGCAGACTGTCGACGTGGCTGAATGGGGGCAGCAGCAGGGACGGGACACAGACCTACAGCCAGTGCTACAGTGGGTAGAGGTGCAGGTGAGGTCACCATGGGAAGAGGTGACAGCGCTCTCACTCGCGACCAAAGGGTTGTGGTCAAAGTTTGAGCGACTGCGGCTGGCTGATGGCGTGCTACAGCGGGCATGGAAGGAGTCAGCTACGGGAGAGGAGAGGTGGCAGGTGGTGGTCCCAAAAGCATTGCGGGAGGCTGCGCTACAGAGCACTCATGGGGGGGTGGGGACTGGACACTTTGGGGTCACAAAAACACTGCGCCGCCTCCGTCAGGGCTTTTACTGGGGGCAGCACAAGAGGGATGTGGAAGACTTTTGCCGCCGCTGTGACAACTGCACAGCGAGAAAGGGCCCCCCAGGCCGCACTTAGGCTCAGCTCCAACAGTTCCCAGTGGGGGCTCCTATGGAGAGGGTGGGAGTGGATGTAGTTGGACCGTTCCCCACCACAGACAGTGGAAACCGCTGGGTGCTCACGGCCATGGACTATTTCACAAAATGGCCCGAGGCCTATGCTCTGCCTGACCAGGAGGCAGAGACCATTGTCGACGCCCTGACAGCGGGGATGTTCAGCAGGTTTGGAGCTGCAGAGTCCATCCACAGCGACCAAGGCAGAAACTTTGAGTCCCGTGTGTTCGCCACCATGTGTGAGAGGCTGGGTATGCACAAGACCCGCACTACTCCTCTTCATCCTCAGCCTTGTGGAGCGCTTCAACAAAGCGCTTGGACAGCAGCTGGCCATCGTCTCTGCCAAACACCAGCGTGACTGGGACAAGCACCTGCCTATGGTCCTCATGGCATGCCGCTCCGCCGTCCAAGACTCCACCTCCTGCAGGCCTACCCTCCTCATGCATGCTGGGGAGAGAGATCCGCACCCGTGCGGAGATGGCGTTTGGTCGGCCCCTGGATAGCCCTCATGTTCCCCCAGGGCCGGAGTATGCCCGGAGACTCCAGGACCGCCTGGAGACAGCCCACACCTTCGCCAGAGAGCAGCTGGTGAATGCAGGTGTGAGGCAGAAGAGGAACTATGACGTGCACACCCGGGGAAGGCACTTTGTGGCTGGGGAGCTGGTCTGGGTCTACAGCCACCTAAGGAAAAAAGGCAGATGCCCCAAGTTGGACAGTCACTGGGTGGGACTCTGCAGCGTCCTGTAGAGGGTAGGGGAGGTTGTTTACCGGGTGCAGCTTCCTCCCAGGGGGAGAAAGGTGGCACTGTACCGGGACAGGTTAGCCCCATACAGAGGGGCCTCTGCTCCCCAAACCCCAGGGACCCCCACAATTCCCCTCTCTGGCAATGACATTCTCCAGGCATCCACCCCCAGGTGCCGCAGACAAGGCTCCAGACAGCCCACTCCCCCTGTCTCCCTCCCTGTGTCACTGCGTGGTTCCCCGGAGTCACGGACTGTATTCCCTGTTCCCACTTCCTTGTCCCCCATATCCCTTCCTTCATCCCCTGGGTCCCAGAGAGGCAGCCCCCTGCCACGGATGGAGCCCCGTGTTTCACATCTGGACACTCCGCGACCATCACAGCCACGCAGGCAAAGGAGACCTCCGGGTCGCTTCAGAGACTTTGTTTGTTCCCTCAGGGACGAGGGACTTTGTGGTGGGGGGGCTGTGTAGCGACCCGCACAGACAGCGGTGTGTTATGTGGTAGGCTATTAGTGGGTTGTGTTGTACTTACCAGTGTTCGCGGGGTCCGACATGCCAATCAACCTGCTATCTGCCAATCACGGGGATGCCTGGAATGTTCTGATGCCGGGCATCCTGGTGGTTGGCGAAGTGGCGTGGGGGGGGGGGGGGGTTGGGCAGGGGGATGGAGCATTGGAAGTTAAGACCAGGTTTAGCCATTGTTCTCTCTCTTACGTCTGGGCTTCACAAGAGAAGGTCACGGTTGGCTTGTGGGGTATCTTTCGTTTATTTGGCCTGGGCTACGGCCAAACAGTAAGTAACCTGTGTAAAGTTGGGTTAATAAACCGTCAATTTGTAAACTCAACCCTCTGTCTGGACAATTGTTCCTTTATGATCTTGTCAGGTCATTACAGTATTAACTGGTAACGTTATTTGACTCCTTGCCGTTCCTTAAGTTATAAGGCGTTAGTTGCTTACTGGACCCTGGCAATCTGTGTGAAATGTTAACTAACAACTATTTGTGAACTCATGTTTTCCCTCCACAGTATGTGGTTAATTTTCAGAATGAGAGAATTAGGTGAAAATGAGGCGTTGCTTGTTAAACCGTTAAGTGTAGCTGGAACTGGGCCTGGCTTCAACTTGATGCCACTATAGAGGTGAAAGGAACACCACACTTTCTCTCTCACTTTTTGTTAATACAGTGGATAAAAAGGGGTATGCCAGGTATACTCTCAGCCTGAAAGAGTTCAATTATGCCAACAAAAGGTATCATGCTCTGCTGGCGCATTGTAGAACAGATGTCCACAGGAATAATGTGCAGTGTAGCCCAAAGATATTGCTTTTGTTGTGTTGAACTTGACAGTAACACGTTTGTGTGTGTGTGAGGGGGGATTATGACATTTTTTACTCAGTAAATTATTTTTTGCACACATTCTTGTGCACTTGATCAATGTCTGCTATAGTGGCCACTATAATAGAGCAAAAATAGAATTCCTGTTTCATTCTATTTCTACTTAAGATGTTTTTTCCCCCCCAAGTGCATTATTTAGGTGTGTGTGTGGTCACAGGCATTCCATTATAAAGGCTGTCATGGCTAACTGCAATATTAGTGCGTTTTTTTCTCAAGACTTGAGTGTCATTTGCAGTAAAGTCTAGGCAACAAATAACATTGGATTGTTTTTTATTTGTTTAGCTGTGAGTTAGGTTCCCATTAACCACTTTATTTTACACACAGAGACTGATCATGTAGATCATATTATTTTGTAGTTTAATTAGTTAACCTGCATTTCCCCCTAGCAGGGATTTTCTGCATGTTTCAGTGTAATTTTTTTTTAACCTTTTTTGAATAATCCGGAACATGTAATAGTATTTTTTTAGCAATCCGGGATTGGGTCGATCTGGCTTTTCTTTTTTTCTTTTATCAGAAAATAATCGGATAGGATTACTCTGATCCTGATAGCTCAATTTCAAGGTCATAGAATCTGGATTTTCAGGGTTTTGAACAGGTTGCCATCTACCTTGAACACCTTGCCATCTACTGGACAGGTTATGGTACTACTTCTCCACTCATGATAACCGAGAGGAGTAGACTATACTGAAAATATAAACATGCAACAATTTCAATGATTTTACTGAGTTACTGTTCATAAAAGAAAATCAGTCAATTTAAATTAATTCATTAGGCCCTAATATATGGATTTCACATGGGTGAGCCTGTAAGTTCATAGGCCCACCAACTTGTGCTCCAGGCCCAGCCAACCAGTATGAGGTTTTCCCCCAAAAAGTGCTTTATTAAAGACAGAAATGCCCCACAGTTTCATCAGCTGCCCAGGTGGCTGTTCTCAGACGATCCCGCAGGTGAAGAAGCCGGATGTGGAGGTCATGGACTGGCGTGGTTACACGTGGTCTGTGGTTGTGAGGCCAGTTGGACTGCCAAATTCTCTAAAAGGACGGAGGTGGCTTATGGTAGAGAAATAAATTAACATTAAATTCTCTGGCAACAGCTCTGGTGGACATTCCTGCAGTCAGCATGCCAATTGCACGCTCCCCCAACGTGAGACATCTGTGGCATTGTGTTGTGACAACTGCACATGTTAGTGGCCTTGTTTTGAGTGTGCAATTGCTATGCTGACTGCAGGAATGTCCACAAGAGCTGTTGCCAGAGAATTGAATATTAATTTCTCTACCATAAGCCTCCTCCGTTTATATAGAATTTGGCAGTTCGTCCAACCAGCCTCACAAACGCAGACCATGTGTGGGCGAGCGGTTTGCCTATGTCATTGTTGTTAAATAAATAAAATAAAAACAGTAATAGTGGCGGTGGGGTTATGGTATGGGCAGGCATAAGCTACGGACAACAAACACAATTGCATTTTATCAATGGCAATTTGAATGCATAGACACCGTGACGAGATCCTGACGCCCATTGATGTGCCATTCATCCGCCGCCATCACCTCATGTTTCAACATGATAATGCACGGCCCCATGTCGCAAGGATCTGTACACAATTCTTGGATGTTGAAAATGTCCTAGTTCGTCCATGGCCTGTATACTCACCACACCAGATACTGACTGGTTCTGATCCATGCCGCAACCTTTTTTAAAGATATCTGTATTCCCATTGATGTGAAATCCATAGATTAGGGCCTAATTATTTTCTCAATTGACCGATTTCCTTATATGAACCAACTCAAACCTGAAATTGTTGCATGTTGCGTTTTATTTATAAATCCACCCTTCTAGTGGTATCAAGATTATCATGATTTTCAGATTTGGAACTATCGTAATCACTACCTTTTTGAGTTTTGAAAACGCAAAAACATTTAATCCTGATTTTAAAAGTCAAATTGGATTCCCAAATCTGAATGCCGAAGGATTTGAATCTTATTTTTTTATACCAAATTCTAAGATTTATTCCAATTCGATTGTCGAAATCTGCTCAGAAAGGTTTTTGTAAAACTTGGCCCTGGGCACAGTTTTTCAAACGTTTTTGTAAATCTCAATTGGGTGTTTCAAAACAGATGTTTTATTCTGATCCTCTGGATAGGGATTCGGTAATCTAATCTCACCTTTAAAGATGCACTTCAGCTATTTTTAAAAACGTTTCCCTGTTGAAAACATTCCACATATAAATACAGTAATGTACACACAATTCATGGTAACAAAATGTTTTGAGCAAAATAGTGTATTTTTAGACTGTAAACTTCAAGTAGTAGGCCATTCAAGGAGTTGGTCTGATGGTGCCCTCTGCGTCCTCCTTTGCGTGCGTGAACAATAGACGGGTTGGTTTAGCAACAAAACCAACGCGTGCGCAACTATGGGACAAAATGGAAGGGGTTGACATGTAAATTATATTTCATCTCAATGTTTATTAAAAACAAATTCATTTGCACGATGAGCACTTCTCTCAAATACATTGTTAGTAGTTTATCTAGAGAATGACATATTAGCATTGACATGAAATCAAAACACCTCAAAACAAGATGCATGGATCCAAGAAGATAAAACTGAAACGAGCCACCTACGATTCCCCACATGGCAGCTTCTTGTCATTGTTGCTAGCTATCTGACCATTTAGAATCATAACAAAGCATAGCTTCCAGCCCCATCAAAGCATGCTCATCTTTTTCAGGATGTCAGCCATCCCGTCTATAGAGGAATAGAGAACAAAAGAGGAAAGGCCCACCCCTCACGTCATGAGGATACCTGGACTACCTATTGAGATGTGCCTTAAGTAAATCGGGTGATAACTTAGGTGAAAAGGTGACTTGAGTGTGACTTTAAGATGCTCTCCTATTGACTTTAAAACCCAGAAAAATAGACTTGGGATTTTCCATGGTTGTTGTGCTCATTGTTGATTCCCAATGCAAACATCTGAATAGACAAGCAGACTCGTTTGAGCTGTGGTAAATATGAATAATTAAAGTTCCCAACAACTCCACTAGATGGCGGTGAATACTCATCTCGTCCCTTAAAAACGTCTGCATTGGACCTTTACTCTCAACATCAATTTCTGGGTTACAATTACGTACCGTACTGTGATTGTTTTAAATTAAAATGGTCAAACAACTTCTGAGTGGGGAATGTTATTGGCAGAGGTTTGGCACGCTTAATTTTAACTCAATCCCACCAAAACAGGCTGAAATTTCATGCAGCATTTTCAAACAGCTCTTGCACTAAAAGGGCATTATCATTTAAAAAATTTCACAGTATTATTCCTACTTCATAAAACACAGGAAAGTCAAGTTTCACTGCACTTGGCCTTTTAAGTAAATCATGAGAAATTAAGTGAAAAGGAGGCGAGTAAGACTTTAAAATCAGGATTAAATCTCTTTTGCATTTTTCAAAGGGTGATTTAGGATAATTTTGATGCTGGTTTTTATGAAAATATGGATAATCTTGAGCAGGCAGAAGGGTGGATTTACAAAGGTGGAAGGCACTACAAGCAAGGCATTTCAAATGTTCTTATGTCTGAAAACCAAAGGTTCATTATGTTAAATTGATTGCATGTGGTCAGTTTATATTGAGAAGTGTCAAATGTGTGTACTTAGTGATATAAAGGTAATTTATCCTTGTACCTTTTATGCAGTTGACTCATTTCTGTTTCCCTATGACAGTGTAGAAGTAGTACCATAACCTGTCCAGTCGTAGATGGCAAGGTGTCTGTTCAAGGCCCTGAAAATCCAGATCATGTGACCATATATCTATCTAGTATCAGTCCAGAGTTTGGACAAACCTACTAATTTTAGGGTTTTTCTTTATTTTTACTATTTTATACATTGTAGAATAGTGAAGACATCAAAACTATGAAATAACACATGGAATCATGTAGTAACCAAAAAAAGTGTTAAACAAATTAAGTTTTATATTTGAGATTCTTCAAAGTAGCAACTTGATGACAGCTTTGCACTCTTGGCATTCTCTTGAATGAGTAGGTGTCCAAACTTGGCTGGTACTGTAAGTGGACACGTATCATTTCAGTAACTTTGAAAAAAAAGCTACTTTATATCGGAGTTATGCCTGTTCACACGCGTATTTGCCCACTCATTAGCTAGAATGGTCTCACTTGAGCTCGCCTCCTCGCCTGCCTTCCATCTTTGAGGACATGCATTTCCATTGTTAATGGTCAGTTGACCATCTTGTCAATAAAAAAAAGTATATTTGATATACTTATAGGACTTGTTAGGGACCATCAGTAAAATTACACAATCTACACGGGGTAATGAAATGTCCATAGCTCCAAATTTCAATTACTTAACCTCAAACCATCTACAAATCCATCTACAAATGCATATACACATATTGAAAGCATTTAAAATTCTAATTCACCTAATTTCATTTTGACAAAACAAGCAAGTATAGTGTTGAGAATCATTGTGCCATCTAAACCGCTTTGAAATATATTTTCCATAACAAAAAATATTGTATTTTCAGCTGTTTGAATCTGGTGTACAAAACCGTAAAAATAGTAAACTGAACTTAAGAACAGGAAGCATAGAAATAGCGCACATAGAAGAGGTCTACTGCTTCTTAGACATATTTTGGGTCAGCCAAAAGGTTACATATTGCAGCTTTAATGAGACATAATCAATTTACATTGTGTAATGTATTGACGGTCACCACTAGCCCCACAGTCCAAAGTCAAACCGACTTTGCCACGGTCGCACACTCGCTGGCTGAAGCTAATTGCCAAAATAAGTTGTCTAGCTTGCTTGCTAGCTAGTCCATTTACAGACACAAGACCTAATTAGACTATTTCAAGTTATCTAGAAGGGTGAGTGACTGTACTGTAACTGTGTACTGTTTTGGTACAGTGAAAGTACAAACGCTTCCCATGTTTGAACACACACAAAAGACACCCACATCAAAGCACGCCTCCAAGGCCCAAATCTCGTTCAGTCACATTTCCTAATGAGGAGAATTGAAACCATGGCTAAATCAGGAAATTCAGCCCCCGCTTAAGGGCACAGACACCCGGGGCTCGACCCCCATTGCCGAGAGGGCATGTGGTCCGGCTCAGAGATTGTTTTACTTGGGCTTCAATTCACATGTCATGTAAGGCAATTTATACTGTATGATCCATTTCCAAGAAAACAAAGACAGCTTATCAGAGTAAAGGTGCTCTGGAGGTGCTATTCAAAGTCTTACTGAAACATTCAGTGGGGCGGCAGGTAGCCTAGTGGTTAGAGCTTTGGACTTGTAACCGAAAGGTTGCAAGATCGAATCTCTGAGCTGACAAGGTAGAAATCTGTAGTTCTGCCCCTGAACAAGGCAGTTAACCCACTGTTCCTAGACCAGTTAACCCACTGTTCCTAGACCAGTTAACCCACTGTTCCTAGACCAGTTAACCCACTGTTCCTAGACCAGTTAACCCACTGTTCCTAGACCAGTTAACCCACTGTTCCTAGACCAGTTAACCCACTGTTCCTAGACCAGTTAACCCACTGTTCCTAGACCAGTTAACCCACTGTTCCTAGACCAGTTAACCCACTGTTCCTAGACCAGTTAACCCACTGTTCTTAGACCAGTTAACCCACTGTTCCTAGACCAGTTAACCCACTGTTCCTAGACCAGTTAACCCACTGTTCCTAGACCAGTTAACCCACTGTTCCTAGACCAGTTAACCCACTGTTCCTAGACCAGTTAACCCACTGTTCCTAGACCATCATTGTAAATAAGAATTTGTTTTTAATTGACTTGCCTAGTTAAATAAAGGTAGAAAATTAAATTCTGTGAAAGTTAAGTTATTGAAAAACCTCAACACTAAGAACAGTTAAGAAAACTTTCAATAATGACCATAACAAAATGTTCACAACATTTAGAGAATGTTCTAAAATGTTTATTTAGTTACATTAAAATAACCTGTAATTTCTGTTCTCAGAGCCTTAAAACCTCCCAGGAAAACTTGTTGGTTCACTGCCAGCTTATACTGCTTATACTATGCAATACTTTAGTCTCATTCTCTCAGAAAGTCCATGGACATCCAACATGTGTATGATCATTATCTGAACCCCCCTTGCAGAGATAGAGGATGCCGTTTTTATTCTGTACTTTACCCAAAACTGAATGGGATTTCAATGCTCATCTTTGTCACACATTTACGCCCTGCAGCTATTACACACAGAACACATTACTCAAAGACAGTTTCTGTACAAGTAAAATTAGACAATTACATCTTGCTAAAGCTTGGCTTTCCTAACCAGTTCAGAAGTGAATCAACAGATCACAAGTAAAGTATTTGTCCCACCAGCCTGTTATAGATAAACACATGTATTTTCCCATAGATATTTTTTTGAATCAATACACTAATATAGAAAGTTAGGAGACATAAAATGACAACAAACGGCTGCTGTTTGATCCAGGATATTGCCCTAAAACAATACCTCCAAAAATGATATGAAAGTCCTTTATGGTTAGGATAATGAATCATTCACTACTCCTTGCCAAATACTAACCACAGTCACTGGTCCATTTTAATCTTGAACAGCCTGATATTGTTTTGAACACATGCATTACAAATTCAATGTTCTAGCACACTAACGTCTGCTCAGTGCTCATGTAGTTCAGAGTGATCAATTACTTTTTCAAAATCTACGTTACTTTTGTTGGTCTTGGTCTCACCGAGGTGAGCTGATGTAGTTGGGGAATAATGACCAATCTTCTCAGGATGTTTATCTGTGTACTCCCAGACAGTGGGAGGAAGATGGGCTCTCTAAGGAGGCAACAGTCCAGTGAACAGTGACCCAGCAATCACATTTGGTTCCTTGGAACATATGTTTTTGGTTTCATGTTGGTTGTGGGAATGACGCCATAAGTTTCCTAACCGGTAAAAAACGGAATGTTTTTGTTGTTTTTCTCCCCAATTTTGATCTTGTCTCATCGCTGCAACTCCCCAATCGGCTCGGAGGCGAAGGTCGAGTGGCGCGTCCTCCAAAACATGACTCACCAAACTGTGCTGCCTGATTAACCTGGAAGCCAGCCGCACCAATATGTTGAAGGAAACACTGTTCAACTGATGACCGGTGTCAGCCTGCAGGCGCCCGGCCTGCCACAAGGAGTCGCTAGAGCCAAGTAAAGCCCCCCCGGCCAAAACCTCCTCTAACCCGGACAACGCTGGGCCAATTGTGCGCCGCCCTATGGGACACAGCCTGGGAACAAACCTGGGTCTGTCTCTAGCACTACGATGCAGTGCCTTAGACCGCTGCGCCACTCGGGAGGCCCTAAACTGAACGTTTTTTTAAATGTTCTGAACAGAAGTGAAAACTTTGCTTGTTCTGGGAATGTTTAGTTTTAGGTTGCAGGGAGTTTCTGAAAATGTTTAACTCTGGTTCCTTGAAAGTTTTCCTGGGAGGTTTTAACGGTCTCCAAACCTAAATGATAGGTTTTTGAACAACTTCAACTGATTCAATAAGACTTTTAATAACACATCTAGCTTATTTTAGGTTAAACTGTTCAACTCTGACACCCTCTGGTGGCATTTTCTAAACAATGCATAATATTGTATACTGTCCTCAAAGTACCTATAAGTCCTACAAACACATGATTAGTACTGTTAGAAAGGTAACTTTGGAATTCTGATAAAGGTCTTTCCATTTTAAAAGTGCAGGGCTTGTGCAATGTAATACTAAGAGGAATATTTTTCCTCTTACAGGAAGGATATACATATGATGAGAAAGCTGGAAGTCTACCTATCCATTGATGTAAATATCCCCTGTCTGATTCCCAGTTCGTCCACTAGATAGCAGTAGCCGATCACAAGACCACTTGAAACCAGTTGCGTCTGGATTGGGTAGTGAGTAACTGGCCGAAAATCGTTAAAAGTATTTTCAAGCCTGACATCTTAATATAGTACTCAGGCCTTTCAAGTTATCAAGTTTGTTAATTGAAATAAGACACAGACAGGTGAAGAAACTTCAAACCTCTTTTCCCATTCACTTTTCCTATTGTAAACGAGTGAGTGATGAAATCAAATGCCACATGCGTCGAATACAACAGGTGTAGGAAGACCTTACCGTGAAATGCTTACTCGTGAGCCCTTAACCAACAATGCAGAGTACCGGTAGCAGTGAGAACAGTCTGACTGGAGTCTGACAATTTTCAGGGCCTTTCTGACACAGCCTGGTATAGAAGTCCTGGATGGCAGGAAGCTCGGCCCCAGTGAAGTACTGGGCCGTACGCACTACCCTCTGTAGCGCCTTGCGGTCGAATGCCAAGCAGTTGCCATATCATGAGGTAATGCAACAGGTTAAGCCAACCAGTCAGGATGCTCTCGATGGTGCAGCTGCAGACATTTTAAGGTCCCATGCCAAATCTTTTCAGCCTCCTGAGGGGGAATAGACATTGTGGTGAAAATCTACAAAATTATTTCCATTGATAAATGGGCAGCCCGAATCAGAGCAGTGGTCGTGTGGTTCAAGAGATCCTTGATGTCCAAAACAGTCTTGAAGGAAAAGCAGCAGCTCCTTGGTAAGAAGCCAGTTCAATCTATTAAAGTATTATTTTGAAATTCCCACATTTAACAATCTAATTCAATATTCAAGTGTGCAGGAATGGGTTGTTGTTGTTTCAGGCCTTCCACAACACTCACTCATCCTTGTTGTCAATATCAGATGGAACTCACTCTAATGATAGAGAGATTCATGGAGCAGTATCCAGCGATCCAAGCAGCAGCCTTGGACCCACGACTGCGAAAAGCAATGACCAAGGACAACCTGGACCGTCTGAAGGACAAGGACTTCCATAAGGCTGAGGAGTTTGTCCAGCTCATGAGAATCCTCTATACATCCAAACTGTGTGTGTCATGTGAAAAGAATGCCACCTGTGGACAGATCATACCCGTCCTCCAAAAACTGGAAGAGCACTTCACTGTGAAGCATGAAGATACGTTTGTGGCAACCATCAAAGAGAAGGTGTGGGAGAACCTCTGAGCGCTATCAGGATGAGGACATTCAAGCCTTCCTGCATGAGGCCACAATGGACCCCAGATTTATAGAGAGGCCGGTGAGTGACACCACCTGGGACAGGCTGAGAAAGGCAACTGTTGAGGCCAATGTAACAGGAGCAACACCAGTGCTGTCAGAGGAGCTGGAGCAGACAGACACAGCGCACCAGTAACAGGAGGAGGAGTCTGAAGGAGTAGAAATGGAGGAGACAGTCCCTCCATTGTAAAAAACAAGGAGTGCCTTGGAAGAGCTGTTCTCAGAGGAGTACAGGGAGTTGAGGTTGACGATCCAACAGGACACCTCGTCCCTCACCCTCAGCGAGTGTGTTGACCCAGAGGTCGAGCTCTACAAAGGCCTGCCTCCCATCCCCATGGCTAAAGATCCTGTGATGTGGTGGTGGGAGAAGAGTGCCCCTCACAAACATTGCAACAAGCTACCTCTGTGCTCAAACCTCCACCCCTAGCGAGAGGGTATTTGACTGCAGGGAACACAATAAGCCAGGAGAGGTCCCGACTTCTGGCAGAGAAGGCAAATATGTTGATCTTTCTCCAGAAGAACTGCTAGTCCTTTTGCAGCCTACGTGCATGCCCCACCCGTTTTGCTCTACACCACTATTTTCTTTTGCAGGAAATGTTATTTCAATTTGTTTGTCATTTCCATCATCACAACATTAGTCTATCGTGATTTGTTCAAAACATTGCTGTTTCTTTTGCCATACATTTGATTTATTTTACATTTCATAAAATAAAGCAATGTTAATTCTGTTCTTAATTTGAGTTTTTCTTTGTAAAAAAACAACAAAAAGAAAGGATAAGAATACCGTTAAAGTACCGGATTGAGTACCGGTAAGAGTATTAATACCCATCCCTAACAAGGACTATGGTGGTCTGCTTGAAACATGTAGGTATTACAGACTAAGTCAGGAGGTCGAAAATGTCAGTGAAGACACTTGCCAGCTGGTCAGCGCATGCTTGGAGTACGTGTCCCGGTAATCCATCTGGCCCTGCGGCTTTGTGAATGTTAACCTGTTTAAAGGTCTTACTCATATCAGCTACAGAGAGCGTGATCACACTGCCGTCTGGAACAGCTGGTGCTCTCATGTATGGTTCAGTTTTGCCTGCATCGAAGCGAGCATAGAAGGCATTTAGCTCGTCTGGCAGGCTTGCGTCACTGGGCAGCTCGCAGCTGAGTTTCCCTTTTGTAATCTGTGATAATTTGTAAGCCCTGCCAAATCTGACGAGTGTCAGTTGGTGTAGTAGATTTGATCTTAGTCATGTATTGACACTTTGCCTGTTTGATGGTTCGTCGGAGGGCATAGCGGGATTTCTTATAATTGTCTGGATTAGTGTCCTGTTCCTTGAAAGTGGCATCTAGCCTTTAGCTCAGTGCAAATGTTGCCTGTAATCCATGGCTTCTGGTTGGGATATGTAAGTACGGTCACTGTGGAAATTATGTCGTCATTGCACTTATTGCATTTTTCTTCCTGTAGTTGCACATGTGACATGCTGGTAAAATGGATTTGACTTTTCCTGCAGTAAAGTCCCCGGCTACTAGGAGCGCCGCCACTGGATGAGCATTTCCTTGTTTGCTTATGGCCTTATATAGCTTGTGGAGTGCGGTATTGGTTCATGGTGGTAAATAGACAGCTACGAAGAATATAGATGAACTCTTGGTAAATAGTGTGGTCGACAGCTTATCATGAAATACTCTAACTCCGGCAAGCAAAACCTTGAGACTTCTTTAATATTAGAGATCGCCCACCAGCTGTTATTGACAGACACACACCACCTCTCCTGTCTAACCGGAGGCTGCTGTTCTGTCTTGCCGATGCATGGAAAACCCAGATAACTGTATATTATCTATGTCCTTGTTCAGCCACGACTCGGTGAAACATAGGATATTACAGTTATTAATGTCCCATTGATAGGATGATCTCGAACGGAGCTCATCCAGTTTATTCTCCAGGGACTGCACGTTCACCAGTAGAACGGGGGGTAAAGGCGGATTATCCACTCACTGACGCAGTCTTGCCAAGCACCCGGCTCTTTGACCTCTGTAACGGCGTCTCCTCTTCATACGAATGACAGGGATTTGTACCTTGTCCGGGAGGAGCAGTATATCCTTTGCGTCCGACTCATTAAAGAAAAACTCCTTATCCAGTTCGAGGAGAGTAATCGGTGTTCTGATGTCCAGAGGCTCTTTTGAAATGATGGCACAATTGCACAAAAAATAAACCACACAAACTAACACAATTGGTCAGGAGCTCGTAATACGTCGGCCATCCCCTCCGGTGCCATTATATTGAATGCCATTCAACGGCGCATGTGAAGGATGCATACAAGGTCATGTGGATGGAGAAGGAAATGCATTGCTTTACAATGGCCATCAGGTTGTGTATCCTTTCCATGCATACCAAATGTTTGCACTTTTGGTGACTTGACCTACATTGCATACTCTGACTATAATCATAGCGCATGATTTATGGCCTTTATGGGGGGATTCTTATTACATTGCCAGCAGTAAGACCACTCAGTTTAACTTTTTAGAACTCCAAGCACCGAACACATTTATATTAATTTACTTAGGCATTAATCACAGAAACACTAATCGTTCGTCCTCTATCTAGGGAATTAGTCCACTGCTCCAGGATGGAGCTTGCATGCCATGTTTTTTATGCATACAAATCTGTTCATTTTAGTCTATTCAAAACAGACCCCATTTCAAAGGAAACAAGCACTCATTAAGATCAGGTGTGGCCAACACACCTGAACCCACTTAACAAGATAGAGGATAGAGAGTTTTGTTGATGCTGAGAATGGAATGTATACGTTTAACTTTCTCATAAAAAGTTACAAAAGTTCTGTTTATGTTCTCTGAACAATTTCAAAACATGACTTGAAATAGAACCATGAGGAAACCTGTAGGAAACGTTATGCTGAAGTACTGAAATTCCCACTGGTACTTGACTGTTACTGTATATATATATTTCAGTCCTTTATCGCAATTCTGAGACTTGTGCAGTTGGCTGACACACATATGAGCGAATAAACACCTTAAAGAGACATGCCGATAAAAAATAGCATATAAAACCAACAGGAAAGCAAAGAGAAAAAAAGAGGGGGACAGAAGAAAAGAAAACATAATTGAATTTGACCACAGACCAACCCTGAAGTAGGAATGCAGTGAGATACATCATTCTCATAAACCTGTACACAGAGGGGCCATTTAAGTGCGGGCGTGAGAGAGCAAACAAAATCAGTTCTCTCTGAGGACGTCCAGGGAAGGGTGTTGGGTAAAGCCTCTAGGAGGGGACCAGTGAGGGGCAGTCCATCTGACTGCAAACAGATGGCCTAGACACAGTACTACTAATCATCAATTACCAGAGCAATAAGGGAGGGGAGATTTTAAAAATAATTTTGGTATTGCGGCTGCAGTGCAAATTCAGGCAACTTCATTTTGTTTTCCCTCACACACAATCTCTCAGACTTTCCCCCCCTCTCGGTTTCTGTTAGGCTAGGTAGTTGGGGCATGGTGGCGAATGGGGCCAGGTGGAGGGGGCTGACAGGCCAGAGGGGGGTGCTTGAGGTGGGGGTAGAGGTGTTGGTGGGGTTCTCCCTCAGCTGCAGTCCCACGAGGCAGGTTTGACAGGTGTACTCTGGATCAGGTGTACTCTGTACTTCTTGATCTCAGCAGCCATGGTCATGAAGGCCTGCTCCACATTGGTGGCGCTCTTGGCACTCGTTTCCAAGAACGGGATGCCCAGGGAGTCTGCAAACTCCTTTGCTGTTGTGTAATCCACCGCTTTCTTTGTGGTTAAGTCACACTTGTTCCCCACCTTGTTGACATTTCGGAGTAGAAGACATGACTTTCCAATGCCAGAGTCACCGATCAGGAGCAGCTTGAATAAATAGTCAATCAGGATTCATCATGGATTCGTCAAAGTAAATCCCCTCTTGCTCTGAAAAATCTAAGTACTTAGCTTGCAACTTTTTTAATCAAAGGAATTAGCTAAATTAACTTGCTGGCAAGGTACTCCTCTAAAGCCAGGCTAATTGTCTGAAACCCAAAATGGCTTCTAGTACCAACCAGGAAATAGCAACTCCATGTTGTTTCTTAACATTCTTGTAACAACTGAAGAACATGACTATATAGAACCATGAGGAAACCTGTAGGAAACGTTATGCTGAAGTACTGACATTTCCACAGAAGAATGTTGTTTAACGTTCTCTTAACTTTGAGAATATTCCCAATGTCAAAAATGTTCATAGAAAATTACCAAAATCGAAATTGAACCATGTTTGAACTTGGCAAGTTTTTTTAATTTTTTTGTCAAGTTCCTTAAGAGAATGTTCCAAAGCAAAGCAACTATCCCTGTACCATTCTCAGAAAGTTGTGGGAAGGTAGTATGCAAAATAACCATAGGACAATCCCGCTGCCACCCAAGCTCTAAGAAACATGGCATTATAACTACTATTCCCTGGAGGAGGGAAACGAGGTACAACATACTATTGGGAGTCGCACTCTCGCAACTTTGGTTGAAGGATCTACAACATGCCTGACAAGGCCAATGAAATCCGTGCCTCGCTGGAAGCCCCCCCCTTCACAGGTGATAAGCGTGAGACTCGGATTAATTCCTTCAATTCAATACTGCTCTTCAGAGCCCATGAACAGACGACACGTGGCTAAACAGCTGTTGTACTCAGTTTCCCTCCTTCAGGGAACAGTTGTTATAGTCATAACGCCAAGTTCCCTTCAGCATGATACAATCCACATTGACGGGCTGTAGTGGAATGGTCGAAAGCTTCAAGTTCCTCTGTGTCCACATCACTAAAGAATTAACATGGTCCACACACAAACACCACCACAGTCGTGAAGAAGGCACGACAACACCTCTTCCCCCTCAGGAGGCTGAATTTTTTTTCGTCATGGGCCCTCTGATCCTCATCTTGACTGGCTGCATCACCGCTTGGTATTGCAACGGCTTGGTATCCGACCGCAAGGAACTACAGAGGGTAGCGCATACGGCCAAGCTCCATGCCATCCAGCACTATTCCATGCAGTTTCAGAGGAAGGCCCTAAAAATTGTCAGACTCCAGCCACCCAAGTCATAAACTGTTCTCTCTGCTACCGCATGGCAAGTGGTACCGATGCACCCTCTGAAACCAAGGACCCTGATCAGCTTCTACCCTCAAGCCATAAGACTTCTATATAGTTAACTAGATGGCTACCCAAACTATGTGTATTGACTCCCTTTAGCGCTAACTATTGACTCATCACATACACAGCTGCTACTGTTTTATCTATCCTGTTGCCTAGTCACTATACCCCTACCTATATGTACATACAGTATCTACCTCAATTACCTCGTACCCCTGCACATCGACTTGGTACTTGTACCCCGTGTATATAGCCAAGTTATCGTTACTTATGTATTTATTCCTTGTGTTATTTCTCTGCATTGTTGGGAAGGGCCCGTAAGTAAGCATTTCACTGTTAGTCTAAACCGGTTGTTTATGAAGCATGTGACAAATACAATTTCAAAATCAAATCAAATCAAATTTTATTAGTCACATACACATGGTTAGCAGATGTTAATGCGAGTGTAGCGAAATGCTTGTGCTTCTAGTTCCGACAATGCAGTAATAACAACAAGTAATCTAACCTAACAATTCCACAACTACTACCTTATACACACAAGTGTAAAGGGATAAAGAATATGTACATAAAGATATATGAATGAGTGATGGTACAGAACGGCATAGGCAAGATGCAGTAGATGGTATAGAGTACGGTATATACATATGAGATGAGTACTGTAGGGTATGTAAACATAAAGTGGCATAGTTTAAAGTGGCTAGTGGTACATGTATTACATAAAGATGGCAAGATGCAGTAGATGATATAGAGTACAGTATATACATATACATATGAGATGGGTAATGTAGGGTATGTAAACATTATATTAAGTGGCATTGTTTAAAGTGGCTAGTGGTACATTTTTACATAATTTCCATCAATTCCCATTTTTAAAGTGGCTGGAGTTGAGTCAGTATGTTGGCAGCGGCCGCTAAATGTTAGTGGTGGCTGTTTAACAGTCTGATGGCCTTGAGATAGAAGCTGTTTTTCAGTCTCTCGGTCCCTGCTTTGATGCACCTGTACTGACCTCGCCTTCTGGATGATAGCGGGGTGAACAGGCAGTGGCTTGGGTGGTTGTTGTCCTTGATGATCTTTATGGCCTTCCTGTGACATCGGGTGGTGTAGGTGTCCTGGAGGGCAGGTAGTTTGCCCCCGGTGATGCGTTCTGCAGACCTCACTACCCTCTGGAGAGCCTTACGGTTGTGGGCGGAGCAGTTGCCGTACCAGGCGGTGATACAGCCCGACAGGATGCTCTCGATTGTGCATCTGTAGAAGTTTGTGAGTGCTTTTGGTGACAAGCCGAATTTCTTCAGCCTCCTGAGGTTGAAGAGGCGCTGCTGTGCCTTCTTCACAACGCTGTCTGTGTGGGTGGACCAATTCAGTTTGTCCGTGATGTGTACACCGAGGAACTTAAAACTTTCCACCTTCTCCACTACTGACCCGTCGATGTGGATAGGGGGGTGCTCCCTCTGCTGTTTCCTGAAGTCCACAATCATCTCCTTTGTTTTGTTGACGTTGAGTGTGAGGTTATTTTCCTGACACCACACTCCGAGGGCCCTCACCTCCTCCCTGTAGGCCGTCTCGTCGTTGTTGGTAATCAAGCCTACCACTGTAGTGTCATCCGCAAACTTGATGATTGAGTTGGAGGCGTGCATGGCCACGCAGTCGTGGGTGAACAGGGAGTACAGGAGAGGGCTCAGAACGCACCCTTGTGGGGCCCCAGTGTTGAGGATCAGCGGGGTGGAGATGTTGTTACCTACCCTCACCACCTGGGGGCGGCCCGTCAGGAAGTCCAGGACCCAGTTGCACAGGGCGGGGTCGAGACCCAGGGTCTCGAGCTTGATGACGAGTTTGGAGGGTACTATGGTGTTAAATGCTGAGCTGTAATCGATGAACAGCATTCTCACATAGGTATTCCTCTTGTCCAGATGGGTTAGGGCAGTGTGCAGTGTGGTTGCGATTGCGTCGTCTGTGGACCTATTGGGTCGGTAAGCAAATTGGAGTGGGTCTAGGGTGTCCGGTAGGGTGGAGGTGATATGGTCCTTGACTAGTCTCTCAAAGCACTTCATGATGACGGAAGTGAGTGCTACGGGGCGGTAGTCGTTTAGCTCAGTTACCTTAGCTTTCTTGGGAACAGGAACAATGGTGGCCCTCTTGAAGCATGTGGGAACAGCAGACTGGGATAAGGATTGATTGAATATGTCCGTAAACACACCAGCCAGCTGGTCTGCGCATGCTCTGAGGACGCGGCTGGGAATGCCGTCTGGGCCTGCAGCCTTGCGAGGGTTAACACGTTTAAATGTTTTACTCACCTCGGCTGCAGTGAAGGAGAGCCCGCAGGTTTTGGTAGCGGGCCGTGTCAGTGGCACTGTATTGTCCTCAAAGCGGGCAAAAAAGTTATTTAGCCTGTCTGGGAGCAAGACATCCTGGTCCGCGACGGGGCTGGTTTTCTTTTTGTAACCCGTGATAGACTGTAGACCCTGCCACATACCTCTTGTGTCTGAGCTGTTGAATTGCGACTCTATTTTGTCTCTGTACTGGGACTTAGCCTGTTTGATTGCCTTGCGGAGAGAATAGCTACACTGTTTGTATTCGGTCATGTTTCCGGTCACCTTGCCCTGGTTAAAAGCAGTGGTTCGCGCTTTCAGTTTCACGCGAATGCTGCCGTCAATCCACGGTTTCTGGTTTGGGAATGTTTTAATCGTTGCTGTGGGTACGACATCGTCAATGCACTTCCTAATGAACTCGCTCACCGAATCAGCATATTCGTCCATGTTGTTGTTGGACGCAATGCGGAACATATTCCAATCCGCGTGATCGAAGCAGTCTTGAAGCGTGGAATCAGATTGGTCGGACCAGCGTTGAACAGACCTGAGCGCGGGAGCTTGTTGTTTTAGTTTCTGTTTGTAGGCTGGAATCAACAAAATGGAGTCGTGGTCAGCTTTTCCGAAAGGAGGGCGGGGGAGGGCCTTATATGCGTCGCGGAAGTTAGTATAACAATGATCCAGGGTTTTACCAGCCCTGGTAGCACAATCGATATGCTGATAGAATTTAGGGAGTTTTGTTTTTAGATTAGCCTTGTTAAAATCCCCAGCTACGATGAATGCAGCCTCAGGGTGTGTGGTTTCCAGTTTACAAAGAGTCAGATAAAGTTCGTTCAGGGCCATCGATGTGTCTGCTTGGGGGGGAATACATACGGCTGTGATTATGATCGAAGAGAATTCCCTTGGTAGATAATGCGGTCGACATTTGATTGTGAGGAGTTCTAGATCAGGTGAACAGAATGACTTGAGTTCCTGTGTGTTGTTATGATGATCACACCACGTCTCGTTAATCATAAGGCATACCCCCCCGCCCCTCTTCTTACCAGAAAGATGTATGTTTCTGTCGGCGCGATGCGTGAAGAAACCAGCTGGCTGCACCGACTCTGTTAGCGTCTCTTGAGTTAGCCATGTTTCCGTGAAGCAGAGCACGTTGCAATCCCTGATGTCTCTCTGGAATGTTACCCGTGCTCGGATTTCATCAACCTTATTGTCAAGAGACTGGACATTGGCGAGTAGTATGCTAGGGAGTGGAGCGCGATGTGCCCGTCTCCGAAGCCTGACCAAGAGACCACTACGTTTGCCCCTTTTACGGCGTCGCATAGGGTCCCCGGCTGGGATCAGATCCATTGTATTGGGTGGAAGGCAAAACACTGGATCCGTTTCGGGAAAGTCATATTCCTGGTTATAACGATGGTGAGTTGACGTTAATCGTATATTCAGTAGTTCCTCCCGACTGTATGTAATGAAACCTAAGATTACCTGGGGTACCGATGTAAGAAATAACACATAAAAAAACAAAATACTGCATATTTTCCAAGGAACGCGAAGCGAGGCGGCCATCTCGGTCGGCGCCATCTTTAGTAATCTGATAGCCATCTAACTAATTGCTTTAGCCAGGCCAAGCAATTTAAGAATAGCTAATTGTTTGTGATTAAGAAACTTATGAGTACCATACAAAATTCAGCCCACAACGTCCAGAGGGTGAGCACGCTTTACCACTAAGGGACAGTTTAGTTGGCGCAACGTAACAATCTCGTGTTCCAATGGTTTGTTTTCATAGCGTGAATTGTTCCTCGGAATAATTGAAGGAATTAATCCGAGCCACACGTTCATCATTTGCCTTTTCAGGCGTGATTGTAGCTCCTTCTACCGAAGTCAGGAGAGGAAGACTCCCCATAGTATATTGTACTGAAGTTGACTGAAAGGGAACATATGGTTCTCAGAACGTTACGTGCTAGCTGGGGAGTGTCACTACCTCAGCAGGAGCAGCTCATTGTGACCCTGGTCTAATAACAATTGAGTAGACTACAAGACAACAAACCACAGATGCAGTCCAGTCTGTCCACCGCAGCTTCACCACATCTCATCACTTTCCACTTTGGTGTTGACAAACAAGCAGTCATTTGCTTCGCCAGTGTTCTGTCTGAGATTGATCCCTTTCGTGCAGCCGGTGGACATCGATGATCATGTAGGCTTTGATGACGACCATTTTGTTTAATTTTCAGGTGGTTCTGGCTGTGAAGCAGTACCCTGTGACTCATGGCTCGGTGCACTATAGGTGATAGTGTTTATCCTCATCAGCTGCACAGTATTTTGCAGAGAACACACCATTTCTTCATTATGTTGCACTCTAGGGATACTCCTTAATGGAGAACCACAGGACTTCCATTAAAACATACATAATTTAAATCTTGGTTGTGTGTGCGTGCGTGGTACTTGCCCGATTATGAATCGAATTGACAGCACATCATAACAGCAAGTGAGTATCATAACTATATCGTCTTGGAATTGTCACATTTTGTAGAGTTACAAAATGGGATTGAAATAGATTGTATTGTAATTTATCTACACAAAAGTCCATAATGTCAAAGTGAAAAGAAAATTCTACAAATGAAATAACAAAAATATAATTGTTTCATAAGTACTCACCCCCTTTGTGCAAGCCTAAATTAGTTAAGGTGTTAAATTTGGCTTAAGAAATCACAAATTACATGGACTCTGAAATAATAGGGTTGACATGATTTTTTTACGAGCTACCCCCTTCCTCTGTCCCCCATACATACATCTGTAAGGTCCCTCAGTCAAGTATTGAATTTCAAGCACAAATTAATCTACGAAGACCAGGGAGCTTTTCAAACGCCTCATAAAGGGCAGTGATTTGTAGATGGGTAATAATAACAAAATCAGACGTTGAATATTCCTTTTGGTATGGTCAAGTTAATAATTATGCTGTGTATGATGTATTAAACCACCCAGCCACATCAAAGATACCTCTGAACTGAGCTGCAGGACAGGAAGGAAACTGCTCAGGGATGTCACCATGAGGCCATTGGTGATTTTCAAACAGCTATGGAGTTTAATGGCTGTGATGGGAGAAAATTGAGGATGGATCAACATTGTAGTGACTCCAAAATATTGACCGAAATTACGTAGTGAAAATGGCAAAGGAATACACCTTTGGCCTAAATGCAAAGCGTTGTGTTTGTGTTGGATTTGCCCCAATTATGTTGGTGGCTACATCATGGTATGGGTCTGCTTGACATTGGCAAAGACGGGAGTTTTTCAGGATACAAATAAACGGGAGGGAGTTAAGCACAGGCAAAATAGTAGAGGAACACCTGCTTCAGTCTGTTTTACATCAGACACTGGGAATGTTCCTGAGTGGCCAAGATACAGTTTTGACTTAAAGGTAGACTCAGCAATAGTAGGATGCAGAAAGTTACCAGCATAGTGGGTAAGTTTCCGCAACAACTAAGAGCACTGAAGCGCGAGGCTCAACGTCTCTGCTGTTATGGTGTCCTGGCTACTACTGAACAGTGTGAAGCAAACCAGCGCACATGCTCCCAAGTGGTGCAGCGGTCTAAGGCACTGCATCTCAGTGCTAGAGGGGTCACTACAGACCCTGGTTCGATTCCAGGTTGTATCACACTCATAGGGTGGCGCACAATTGGCCAAGCGTCATCCAGGTTAGGCTGGGGTAGGCCGTCATTGAAAATAAGAATTTGTTCTTAACTGACTTGCCTAGTTAAATAAAACAAAAAACATACGCTGTGACGGAGAGCGAAGTCTTGCATCTGGCTCATATCTGCGGTGCTGCTCGTAGCAATGTCATTTTGCTGAGTCGACCTTTAAATCTGCTTAAATCTATGGAAAGACTTGAAAATCGCTGTCTAGTCATGATCCCCAATACCTTGACAGAGCTTGAAGAATTAAAAAAATAACTAATAATAATGCAAATATTGCACAATCCAGGTGTGCAAAGAGACTTACCCAAGAAGAATCACAGCTGCCAAAGGTGTTTCTCGGGAAAGGGGGTATCAAGTCAGTTGTACAACTGAATGCATTCAACTGAAATGTGTCTTCCGTATTTAACCCAACCCCTCTGAATCAGAGGTGCGGTGGGCTGCCTTAAATCGACATCCATGTCTTCGACATGTATTGACTCGGGGGTGAATACTTATCTAATCAAGGTACAGTTGAAGTCGGAAGTTTACATACACTTAGGTTGGAGTCATTAAACCTCGTTTTTCAACCACTCCACAAATTTCTGGTTAGCAAACTATAGTTTTGTCAAGTCGGTTAGGACATCTACTTTGTGCATGACACAAGTCATTTTTCCAACAATTGTTTACAGACAGATTATTTCACTGTATCACAATTCCAGTGGGTCAGAAGTTTACATACACTAAGTTGACTGTGCCTTTAAACAGCTTTGAAAATTCCAGAAAATTATGTCATGGCTTTAGAAGCTTCTGATAGGCTAATTGACATCATTGGAGTCAATTGGAGGTGTTCCTGTGGATGTATTTCAAGGCCTACCTTCAAACTCAGTGCCTCTTTGCTTGGCATCATGGGAAAATCAGAAAAATTGTAGACCTCCACAAGTCTGGTTTATCCTTGGGAGCAATTTCCAAACACCTGTAGGTACCACGTTAATCTGTACAAACAATAGTACGCTGGTATGAACACCATGGGACCACGCAGCCATCATACCGCTCAGGAATGAGACGCGTTCTGTCTCCTAGAGATGAACGTACTTTGGTGCGAAAAGTGCAAATCAATCCCAGAACAACAGCAAAGGACCTTGTGAAGATGCTGGAGGAAATGGGTACAAAATTATCTATATCCACAGTAAAAACGAGTCCTATATCGACATAACCTGAAAGGCCACTCAGCGAGGAAGAAGCCACTGTTTCAAACCGCCATAAAAAAGCCAGACTACGGTTTGCAATTGCACAAAGATCGTACTTTTTGGAGAAATGTCCTGTGGTCTGATGAAACAAAAATAGAACTGTTTGGCAGTAATGACAGAAGGAAAAAGGGGGACGCTTGCAAGACGAAGAACACCATCCCAACAGTGACGCACGGGGTGGCAGCATCATGTTGTGGGGTGTGCTTTGCTGCAGGAGGGACTGGTGCACTTCACAAAATAGATGGCATCATGAGGGAGGAAAATGATGTGGATATATTGAAGCAACATCTCAAGACATCGGTCAGGAAGTTTAAGCTTGGTCGCAAATGGGTCTTCCAAATGGACAATGACCCCAAGCATACTTCCAAATTTGTGGCAAAATGAATTAAGGACAAAGTCAAGGTACTGGAGTGGCCATCACAAAGCCCTGACCTCAATCCTATGGAAAATTTGTGGGCAGAACTGAAAAAGCGTGTGTGAGCAAGGAGGCCTACAAACCTGACTCAGTTACACCAGCTCTGTCAGGAGGAATGGGCCAAAATTCACCCAACTTATTGTGGGAAGCTTGTGGAAGGCTACCCAAAACATTTGCCCCAAGTTAAACAATTTAAAGGCAATGCTACCAAATACTAATTGAGTGCATGTCAACTTCTGAACCACTGGGAATGAGATGAAAGAAATAAAAGCTGAAATAAATCATTCTCTCTACTATTATTCTGACATTTCACATTCTTAAAATAAACTGGTGATCCTAACTGACCTAAGACAGGGAATTTTTACTAGGATTAAATGTCAGGAATTGTGAAGAGTTTAAATATATTTGGTGTATGTAACTGTATATTACCATTTTAGCATTTTTCTTCCACTTTGACATTACAGAGCATTTAAAACCATTTTAATGCCACAAAATGTAAAGAAATCCAAGGGGGAATACTTATGATACACACTGTACATACTACATACAGTAAGTAGTACATCCCTCTTACCTCCTGGTTCTCCTGTCAGCCAGTAGATGGACTAACTCTGAAACTGCGATATAAGTCAACTGTATACCAATGTATTTACTCTTTAGAACAACTATTTGCTGCAGCCTAAGCATTCAGTCCCTCTAGGGCATTATGCTTCACAGAGAAATGTAAATGAAAGCAGACATGTCACAGCAGGCTTTTGTATTGTAGTAATGGGAAGATGTCCCCTTGAAAGCAACTAGTGCTGAAATCCATCTATAGACTTTTTGTTCTAGACAGTTCCTTTGCATTGCAGAGAGAAAAGGCCTTTGTATCTGAGGTCGGCCAAAGGGTATTTTACTGAATGATTTAAAAAAACTTTTGGAACAGATGCTTTACCTTGAAGGACTTGAGAAAACTACAAGGTGTACTGAAAACGAATTTACTTACATGGCAAACATGTTTAAGGGCACTTCACACAATGGTCAGATCCACATTAGCTATGATAGATCTTATTATGATCATATCAATATATCTGTAAAACTGACCTAGTCACTTTTTTAGTCACTTCTTACACGCCTCATGCCAAACTGACTTCTTCGTTCTATGATCTGCTTTCATCCCCCTTCTGTGGCTTACAGCATACCTTCCTCCTTAGCGTGTCACTGTCAGTCCATCCACTGCCTGTGGGTCAGAGTAGAGACAAAGCTGGCTATGAGCTAGCCTCCACCCTGTAATGCAGCACTTCCCTTTGTCAAACAAAGACATACCAGGGGTATGTACTGGGTAGGCAGAACAAGACAACCTCAGCTCACAGAGTTTCAAACTCTGGATCCCAATCATTCTATAAAGTACAAAGGAAATATCTAGTAGAAGCATTGAGACCAAAAATAAACCCCAACCATCTGAGAGAAAAGAAAAGCAGATCAGAGCGGCTTTTATGGAAAAGTTATTTCTTAGTCTCTTTTTTTCCCCCGCAGACACTTGCTCTCTGCTCCCTCTCAGTAATGCTCCCTCTCAAGTAACATCTCTGTGGGAAATGACTCGTCGATGCTAACACGACTCCTTCGAGTGAAGGACTTGACATGGAGTAAACTTGAGCAATGGGTACTGCAATTTAGAATTTATTGATTGGCCACTCTGACAACATGACAAAAAGAAGTGCGATATCTCTTTCCCTGAAAACATCTGTTGCCCATTTGATTTGGAATGAGATAATGGGACCTGGAAGGCACAAAGTCATTTATGTTCACTGTCATATGACTAGTGTCGCATGATGGGGGTTGCAACGGTTCCTGCTTGCGCAACATGTAGTACCTCAACTTATTGATGAACTCACACACCTTGCCGACAGTAGCATGCCCTGTACTCAGTTATCATTTCCATGCTGCGAGAGCAATTGGCTGAGTGTGGGTTAAGTGCGACCTGTCATTCCATTCCTCAGTTGGAGATGCAGGTGAACAGAGTAAATGAACACTGAAGTCCATGCTGCCTACTACCTGTTCCTGTCTGCTTTATGACTTTCCCTTACATAGACATAGATACACATAATGAATCATGTAGTATCCAAAAACATGTTAAACAAATCAAAATATTTTTGGGATTTTAGATTCTTCAAAGTAGCCACCATTTGCCCTGATGACAGCTTTGCACACTCTTGGCATTCTCTCAACCAGCTTCATGTGGTAGTCACCTGGAATGCATTTCAATTGACAGGTGTGCCTGTATGTGTTTGAGCCAATCAGTTGCGTTGTGACAAGGTAGGGGTGGTATACAGAAGATAGCCCTATTTGGTAAAAGACCAAGTCCATATTATGGCAAGAACAGCTCGAAAGAAGCAAGGAGAAATGACAGTTCATCATTACTTTAAGACATGAAGGTCAGTCAATCCGGAAAATGTCAAGAACTTTGAAAGTGCAGTCGCAAAAACCATCAAGCGCTATGATGAAACTGGTTCTCATGAGGACCGCCACAGGAAAGGAAGACCCAGAGTTACCTTTGCTGCAGAGGATAAGTTCATTAGAGTTAACTGAACCTCAGATTGCAGCCCAAATAAATGCTTTAGAGTTCAAGTAACAGACACATCTCAACATCAACTGTTCAGAGGAGACTGCGGGAATCAGGCCTTCATGGTCAAATTGCTGCAAAGAAACCGCTAC
The DNA here is from genome assembly GCF_045679555.1 of Salvelinus alpinus. Classification (NCBI taxonomy): domain Eukaryota; kingdom Metazoa; phylum Chordata; class Actinopteri; order Salmoniformes; family Salmonidae; genus Salvelinus; species Salvelinus alpinus. The sequence continues at coordinate 50,014,774 of NC_092100.1, forward strand.
TAAAGGACACCAATAAGATGCAGAGACTTGCTTGAGCCAAGAAACACGATCAATGGACATTAGACCGGTGGGAATCTGTCCTTTGGTCTGATGAGTCCAAATTTGAGATTATTGATTTCAATTGCCGTGTCTTTGTGAGGCACAGAGTAGGGGAAAGGATGATCTCTGCATGTGTGGTTCCAACCGTGAAGCAGGGATGTGGTGTGATGGTGCTTAGCTGGCGACACTGTCAGTGATTTATTTAGAACTCAAGGCACACTTAAACAGCATGGCTACCACAGAATTCTGCAGCGATACGTCATCCCATCTCATCTGGTTTGTGCTTAGTGGGACTATCGTTTGTTTTTCAACAGGACAATGATGCAACACACCTCCAGGCTGTGTAAGGGCTATTTAACCAAGAAGGAGAGTGATGGAGTGCTGCATCAGATGACCTGGCATCCACAATCACCCGCCCTCAACCCAATTGAGATGGTTTTGGATGAGTTGGACCGCAGAGTGAAGGAAAAGCAGCCAACAAGTGCTCAGCATATGTGGGAACTCCTTCAAGACTGTTGGAAAAGCATTCTGGGTGACTACCTCATGAAGCTGGTTGAGAGAATGCCAAGAGTGTGCAAAGCTGTCATCAAGGCAAAGGGTGGCTACTTTGAAGAATCGCAAATATAAAATGTTTTGATTTGTTTAACACTTTTTGGGTTACTACATTATTCCATATGTGCCATTTCATAGTTTTGATGTCTTCATTATTATTCTACAGTGTAGAAAATAGTACAAATAAATAAAAACCCTTGAATGAGAAGGTGTCCAAACTTGACTGGTAGTGTAGATTAGGGCATAATTAATTAATTTACACTAACTCAGTAAAATCGTTGACAATGTTGCATTTTGCTTTTATATTTTAGTTCAGAGGTAAAAATGTTTTTAACAAGTGACATAAGTTGCATGGACTCACTCTGTGTGCAATAGTTTTTAACATTACTTTTGAATGACTACCTCATCTCTGTAACCCACACATACAATTATCTGTACGGTCCCTAAGTCGAGCAGTGATTCTCAATCAGATTCAACCTAAGACCAGGGAGGTTTTCCAATGCCTCGCAATATACAATATATACAAACGTATGTTGACACCCCTTCAAATGAGTGAATTCGGCTATAAAAGAGGTGTATAAAATCGAACACAGCCATGCAATCTCCATAGACAAACATTGGCAGTAGAATGGCCTTACTGAAGAGCTCAGTGACTTCCAACGTGGCATTGTCATAGGATGCCACCTTTCCAACAAGTCAGTTAGTCACATTTTTGCCCTGCTAGAGCTCCCCCGGTCAACAGTAAGTGCTTAAGGAATACCTAGGATAGGATAAAGTAATCCTTCTAACCCCCCCCCCCCCCCCCCTTAAAAGAGTTAGATGCACTATTGTAAAGTGGTTGTTCCACTGGATATCATAAGGTGAATGCACCAATTTGTAAGTCGCTCTGGATAAGAGCGTCTGCTAAATGACTTAAATGTAAAATGTAAATGTAAGTGCAAACGTCTAGGAGTAACAACAGCTCAGCCGCGAAGTGGTAGGCCACACAAGCTCACAGAACGAAACTGCTGAATCGCATAGTGTGTAAGAATCGTCTGTTGCAACACTCACTACCGAGTTCCAAACTGCCTCTGGAAGCAACGTCAGGACAATAACTGTTCGTCCGGAGCTTCATGAAATGGATTTCCATGGCCGAACAGCCGCACACAGTTCTAAGATCACCATGCGCAATGCCAAGCGTCTGCTGGAGTGGTGTAAAGCTCACCACCATTGGACTCTAGAGCAGTGGAAACGCGTTCTCTGGAGTGATGAATCGCGCTTCGACATCTGGCAGTCCGACAGACAAATCTTGGTTTGGCGGATGCCAGGAGAACGCTACATGCCCGAATGCATAGTGCCAACTGTAAAGTTTGGTGGATGTGGAATAATGGTCTGGGGCTGTTTTTCATGGTTCAGGCTAGGCCCCTTCGTTCTAGTGAAGGGAAATCTTAAAGCATTAAGATTTCCATTATAGACCATTATGTGCTTCCAAGACCCTTTCCTGTTTAGGCATGACAATGCCCCCGTGCACAAAGCGAGGTCCGTGCAGAAATGATTTGTCGAGATCAGTGTGGAAAAATTTGACTGGTTTGCACAGAGATTTGACCTCAACCCCATCGAACACCTTTGGGATGAATTGCAACGCCGACTGCAAACCAGTTCTAATCGTCCAACATCAGTGCCCAACCTCACTAGTGCTCTTGTGGCTGAATGGAAGCAAGTCCCCACAGCAATGTTCCAACATCTAGTGGCAAGCCTTCCCAGAAGAGCTGAGGTTGTTATAGCAGCAAAGGGGGGCCAACTCCATATTAATGGCAATGATTTTAGTATAAGATGTTTGACGAGCAGGTGTCCACATACTTTTGGTCATGTAGTGACAAAAAAAAAGCAGATATTGAATATTCCTTTGAGCATGGTAAAGTTATTAATTACACTTTGGATAGTGTAGCAAAAGACCCAGTCACTACAAAGATACAGGCGTCCTTCCTAACTCAGTTGTCGGAGAGGAAGGAAACCGCTCAGGGATTTCGTTATGAGGCCACGGTGACTTTACAACAGTTAGAGTTTGATGGCTGTGATTGGAGAAAACTGAGGATGGATCAACAACTTTGTAGTTATTCCACAATACTAACCAAATGACAGAGTGAAAAGAAGTAAGCTTGTTCTGAATAAAAATATTCCAAACATGTATCCTGTTTGCAATAAGGCACTGAAGTCAAACTTACAAAATAGAAAAAGAAATGGACTTTGTCCTTAATACAAAGCGTTATGTTTGTTGAAAATCCAACACGTCACTGAGTACCACTTTTCGTATTTTCAAGCATGGTGGTGGCTGAATCATGTTATGGGTATGCTTGTCATTGGCAAGGACTAGGACGTTTTTGGGGGGATAGAAAGAAACGGAATAAAGCTAAGCCCAGGCAAAATCCTAGAGGAAAATCTGGTTCAATCTGCTTTCCAACAGACACTGGGAGACAAATTCACCTTCCAGCAGGACAATAACCTAAAACACAAGGCCAAATATACTATACACTGGAGTTGCTTAGCAAGATGACATTGAATGTTCCTGAGTGGCCTAGTTAAAGTTTTTGGCTTCAATCGGCTTGAGAATCTATGGCAAGACTTAAAAATGGCTGTCTAGCAATGTTAAAACTACCAACCTGACAGCGTTTTAAGACATTTTTAAAGAATGTGCAAATATTGTACAATCCAGTTGTGCAAAGCTCTCAGAAACGTACCCAGAAAGATTCACAGTAATCGCTGCCAAAGGTGATTCTGTGCCTCAACACAATCCTGTCTCGGAGCTCTACGGACAATTCCTTCGACCTCATGGCTTGGTTTTTGCTCTGATTTCCACTGTCAACTGGTGGAACCTTATATAGACAGGTGTGTTCCTTTACAAATTATGTCCAATCAATTGAATTTACCACAAGTGTACTCCAATCAAGTGGTAGAAACATCTCAAGGATGATCAATGGAAACAGGATGCACCTGAGCTCAATTTAGAGTTTCATAGCAAAGGGTCTGAATACTTATATAAATACGGTATCTTTCTTTTTTTTATACATTTGCCAAATATTCTAAAAACCTGTTTTCACTTTGTCGTTATAGGGTATTGTGTGTAGATTGATGAGGAATTGTTATTTATTTAATCAATTTCAGAATAAGGCTGTAATGTAACAAAATGTCAAAAAAGTGAAGGGGTCTGAATACTTTCCAAATGCACTGTAGATATTCACTATGAGATATCGTTGGCCCAAGTGAGCCCACTGGCCCAAATTTGGGGGTCTGGCTCATGGACTAAATGGGCTGACAGTCCATAGCATTCACTGTCTGATGAGTTGTTGAACAAAAGGCTATTTAGTGAACATCATTTAATGTAATAAATTAGGATAGCAGCTACTCGCCTGTGACATCCCACTGGGCACAGACATCAGTTCAACGTCTAGTTTTGATTTACATTTAATTCCGTTTTCAATTAACATGAATTTAATGTGAAATCAACAAAACATTTGACCATGTCATTGGATTTAGGTTAAAAGTTGGGTGAAAAAAAGACAAAAATCCCTTAAGTTGATGACTTTTTGCAAATCCAATTTTTTTTTCCATATTGACTCAACGTCATCACATACATTTTGTTGTTGTTGAAATACTGTTGATTCAACCAGTTTAATGTGGGATGGCGTGCTAACCTTACTTCACGTTACTTATGCTATTCATAAACTCTTACCCAAGGTGAACTGTGTCTCAGTTGGGAAGCCTTTTGAACAGCACACCATCTACTGTGAGGACTTATTTGATGAAACTACTGTCTGTGTGGATCTGTATTGTTCATCCTAAATTTGAATCCCATTGTCTAAAATGCCCGAGGGTAGTTGGAGGCTTACAGACAGAATATAACAAGGAAAAGGACTATTTTGACTTTTTAAATTCTATTTTAGAAAATAATCCTCCCATTTAACATGACAAAATCCATCAACTGCCCTAATGTGTACAGAGGCATTGATGTATTAGTGATGCACTTTAGGAAAAATCCATACCGTTTTGCACAATGACAATTTTATCCTTAATCATCTGAACACTATTATATGTATGAAAATGAATGTAAATTCTACTAACCCCACTGCTTTTATAGAAAAGTAAGGGTTTCTCTAGACCTGGTCGATTGACATATTAAGTATTGTGTTTTTCCTTTCCTCAGTATTGTTACTGCATTTGTGGTCAAAAGTACTATAGCAACTAGCTGTGTCCAGGCTCTCAACATGTCAAATCCTGCATCCAATCTCACATCCATCAAGCATACTCTGGTTTTATAACACTGTTGCCATGGCTACACAGTATTTAAACCCCCTTGTAATAACCTGACCATCACAATTTTCTCCCAGAGGTAATTCCCACCATTTCGAGCTAAAATTATTCCACTACTGTTCTTGTTTTTCTAATTAATTAGCCGTATTAAAGGAAGTTGGCCGGTCAAAGTCAATCTATCATGGGAACTCTAGTGCTTAGTGAAGTATGGACAGACACAACTGAATGTGAGACTGAGAACAGGGTAGTAAATTCAAGCCAGAGCATAATCTGATTGTTTGCTTTTACACATGCGTTTTCTAAAAGGTTGATTTCTTGAACCAGACTGCGAAGGAGTTCCACTGTTAGTTTCCATTCATTGCATTCATCGTGCTGTCCAACATGGGCTGAGCATCGGATGTACGCAAACATGTAGAGGGATTTTATTGCAGTGCTCTTACAAGATATATTGAACAGGACTAGACTTGCGTAGGGAGAGGCCTTGTCAGGTGTCCTTGTCTTTAACTAAAAGTAGTCCTTCTCATTCTGGAGATACAATCTAGAAGTCCTTGGAACAGTCATCCTCTTGGCTGGCCTGGAAAATCTATAGACAATCTTTTGTTAATCCCAACTTTGCTATCTGACTGTGTAGGCTCTTCAACCCCCTAAGGACAAATATGGTCCAACTTACTGAAATAAAAATAATTACATTTTCCATTTTTTGTTCAGCTAAGTCCCAGCAGCAGCCCTTCACTTGTGGAGATTTCAGTGCAACAGTTGAAAGCACAAGATAAGTGTCAAGCAGACCAGTGAAAATCCCATGATTAAATAAAGCTGGCCAGAGCAACATGAGTTGATGTTTGTACTCTGAGAGACTACATAATCATGGAGTGTGAATACAGAGCACTGCAAGGCCACTTACTCTTCATTAAAGAGTGGGGAAAGAGGCTCTGTTTTCCACAAGATTCACACAGGAGCAAATTAGGGGCGTCTGACAGCCACACAGACACATCCAACTGCCTCATTTCCCCTTCCTGTTACAGTCTGCCCTATGGCCACCTTCTCTCCCATTAGATACGACTTCTTCTCTCATTAACGGGATGGAGTCACTCTCAGAGCTTCCAAATCCCAAATAATTAAATAGAATGCATTAACGACTGATTAAGAGAAAGAGGGATTGCTAGTATAATTTGTCTTTCTTTTGCAAAGTTCTATAGGAAGGAGGTGAAACACAACACACTCAAAACGGTTGGGTTTATAGTTTGTCTTATAGATTATCTTGTCTTATTCCGGTTTAGATGGATGGAAGCCATCCAAATGTAGATCTATTGTAGCATCTCATCCCCTTCTGACCACTAAGGAGCAACTCTGATTTAGTGTTCCATTACATCAATACATGACTGATAAGTCAAGGGTAACACTCCTGAGGGCTCCCGAGTGGCGCAGCGGTCTAAGACAATGCATCTCAGTGCTAGAGGTGTCACTACAGACACTGGTTTGATCCTGGGCTGTATCACAACCGGCCGTGATCGGGTGTCCCATAGTGCGGCGCACAATTCGCCCAGCGTCGTCCAGGTTAGGGGAGGATTTGGCCGGGGTAGGACGTCGTTGTAAAATAAGAATTTGTTCTTAATTGACTTGCCTAGTTAAATAAATGTAAAAAAAAACACTTGGTGACTGAGACAGCTCAGAATAACAACATTCATATAAATACAAGTTTATGATGAATTGATAGCAGTAAAATGTGACATGAAGAATACACACAGTGCCAGATGCCAGGGGTTGTCCACTGTGGTTTAGTATCCTTCAAACTGCTTTATTACATTTCACTCGGAAGAATAATTCTTCCGACATAGTCATTTCTCAGGCTCAATGGCACATTTAGATTTACTACGCCAGAGCCAGCTAGGCAGCCTAATATCATTTCTAACCAGGCAGACTGTAGAGAGGAACAGTATTTACAGCAAAGACTAATCAAACATCTAAAGCATTAGAACACCTTTTGGTGGACATGGTGACCTTTATCAACAGGGAAATGTCATATATATATATATATTTTTACCCAATTGGAAGTTCATCTTGCCTCATCACTGCGTCTCCCATACAGACTCGGGAGAGGCGAAGGTCGAGAGCCGTGCGTCCCCCAAAACTCAACCAAAGCCACACTGCTTCTTGACACAATGCCCACTTAACCCAGAAGCCAGCCACACCAATGTGTCAGAGGAAACACTGTACCTGTTGACCGTGTCAGCATGCACTGCACCCAGCCTACCACAGGAGTCGCTAGTGCACAATGGGACAACGACATCCCTGCCGGCCAAACCCTCCTAACCCGGACAATTGTGTGCCGCCCCATGGGTCTGTAGGTTGCAGCCTGGACTCGAACCCAGAATCTCTAGTGAAACAGCAATGCAGTGTCTTAGACCACTGCGCCACTCAGAAGGCCGCAGTGTCATATATCTAACGCTAACATATTTGTATTTATTATGGATCCCCATTAGCTACTGCCAAGGCAGCAGCTGCTCTTCCTGGAGTCCGGCAAAATTAAGAAAGTTATACAATTTTAAAAACATTACAATACATTCATTACAGAATTCACAACAGACAAGTGTGTGCCCTCAGGCCCATACTCCACTACCACATATCTACAACGCAAAATCCATGTGTACGTGTGTCTATAGTGTGTATGTCATCATGTGTTTGTATGCATGTGTCCTTGCCTGTTTGTGTTACTTCACATTCCCTGCTCTTCCATAAGGAGTATTTTTACCTGCTTTTTAAATCTGATTATACTGCTTGCATCAGTTGCCTGATGTGGAATAGATTTCCATGTAGTCATGGCTCTATGTAGTACTATGCGCCTCCCATTGTCTGTTCTGGACTCGGGGACTGAAGAGACCTCTGGTTGCATGTCTTGTGGGGTATGCATGGGTGTTAGAGTATTTTTAAACAGAGGGCTCGGTACCTTCAGCTTGTTAACACCTCTTACAAAAACAAGTAATGAGGAAGTCAATCTCTCTTCCACTTTGAGCCATGAGAGATTGTGGCTCAATCTGTGTACTCCGTGCTGCCCTGTTCTGAGCCAATTGTAATTTTCCTAAGTTCCTCTTTGTGGCACCTGACCACACGACTGAACAGTAGTCCAGGTGCGACAAAACCAGGGCCTGTAGGACCTGCCCCCTTGATAGTGTTGTTAAGAAGGCCGAGCAGCGCTTCATTATGGACAGACTTCTCCCCATTTTAGCTAGCAATATGTTTTAACCATGACAGTTTACAGTCCAGGGTTACTCCAAGCAGTTTAGTCACCTCAGCTTGCTCAATTTACACATTATTCATTACGAGATGTAGTTGAGATTTAGGGTTTAGTGAATTATTTAGGGCTAACTTATTCCTTGCCACCCACTGTGAAACTAACTGCAACTCTTTGTTAAGTGTTTCAGTAATTTCAGTTGCTGTAGTAGCTGACGTGTATAGTGTTGAGTCATCCGCATACATAGACACACTGGCTTTACTCAAAGCCAGTGGCATGTCGTTAGTAAAGATTGAAAAAAGCAAGGGGCCTAAACAGCTACCCTGGGAATTCCTGATTCTATCTGGATTATGTTTGAGAGGCTTCTATTAAAGAACACCCTCTGTGTTCTGTTAGACACGTAACTCTTTATCCACATTATAGCAGGGGGTGTAAAGCCATAACATACGTTTTTCCAGCATCAGACTATGATCAATAATGTCAAAAGCTGCACTGAAGTCTAACAAGACAGCCCCCACCATCATTGTATCATACATTTCTCTCAGCCAATCCTCAGTCATTTGTGTAAGTGCTGTGCTTGTTGAGTGTCCTTCCCTATATCCGTGCTGAAAGTCGGTTGTCAATTTGTTTACTGTGAAATAGCATTGTATCTGGTCAAGCACCATGTTTTCCAGAAGTTTACTAAGGGTTGGTAACAGACTGTTTGGTTGGCTATTTGGGTAGCAGAATGACTTTAGCTTCCCTCCAGGCCTGAGGGCAAACACTATCTAGTAGGCTTAAATTGAAGATGTGGCAATATCGTCCGCTATTATCCATGCAGATTGTCATACCCCGGTGGCTTGTCATTGTTGATAAACAACAATAATCTTTTCACCTCTTCCACACTGACTTTACGGAATTCAAAAGTACAATTCTTCTCCTTCCTAATTTGGTCAGATATACTTGGATGTGTAGTGTCAGCGTTTGATGCTGGCATGTCATCCCTAAATTAGTTTATCTTGCCAATGAAAAAGTCATTAAAGTAGTTGGCAATATCAGTGGGGTTTGTGATAAATGAGCCATCTGATTCAATGAATGATGGAGCTGAGGTGGCTTTTTTCCCAAAAATTTAATTTAAGGTTCCCCAAAGCTTTTTACTATCATTCTTTATATAATTTATCTTTGTTTCATAGTATAGTTTCTTACCTTTTATTTAGCTTAGTCACATGATTTCTTAATTTGCAGTACGTTTGCCAATCAGTTGGGCTGCAGTACGTTTGCCTCATCCCTCTCTACCATACAATTTTTCAATTCCTCATCAATCCAAGGGGATTTAATCATTTTTACAGTCATATTCATGGTTTGCTTTACATCAGCATATCACTTAATATGTTAACATATGTTTCCCATCATGTATCCATGCAATAATACAATGTGTATGCTCACCTGTTTGCATAGAGACTACAATTTGTATAAAACTATTTGTTAAGACAGAGAAATGGGGGAGGGGGGGGGTTCGAACTAGAGGGTTAAATATTACATTTCCACCTCTTTATACAACCAGGTATAGAATAGGAATAGGACTCCCAATGCCATTTCCTGGTCTCTGTAGAAATGATTCAGGTATGGGGTCTCTTTGGTCTTGAAGTTGAAAGGATCTGATGGTGTGTTGTGATTGACATGTCATCTACCTCTCTGCCTTCTCTCATTATCCTTTGTTTCATGCTTTCCATGAGGGCTGGGGTTGATGAAAGACATGGAAATCTCCTAAAAAACTACAGTTACAGGGAGATATTTCCAGATTGATCTAAGTGACAAAGAAGCCAATGTAACAGCACCAATGTATTCACAGTGGTGTAAAGTACTTACGTTTTTTAAAAAGTACTACTTAAATTCGTTTTTGTGCCCAAAACTTTGTACTTTACTACTTATATTTTTGACAACTTTTACTTTTACTTCACTACATTCCTAAAGAAAATAATGTACTTTTTGCTCCATACATTTTTCCTGACTCCCAAAAGTACTCATTGCATTTTGAATGCTTAGCAGAACAGAAAAATTATCAGATTCACAGCCTTATCAAGAAAACATCTCTGGTCATCCCTACTGCCTCAGATCTGGCAGACTCAATAAACACATGCTTGGTTTGTATATGATATTTGAGTGTTGGAGTGTGCCCCTGGCCATCCGTAAATAAATAAAAAATGAACATTGTGCCACATGGTTGGCTTAATATAAGGCATTTGAATTTTTTAAAAACTTTTACTCAAGTATTTTTATGTGTGACTTTCACTGTTACTTGAGTCATTTTCTATTAAGGTATCTTTACTTTTACTCAAGTATGACAATTAGGTACATTTTCCACCACTGTGTATTTAGGGAAACTTGAGATGCAAGAATATTTGGCAGTTTATCCGAAAACATTTTACAGATTGTCCATTGGACAATTAGAGCAATGTCCATTGATGACCACATCAATGGACACGTGAATCTGTTTAAGGTTAAGGGAATTAAGGGGAACAGTACAATATGTATGTATTGTGAATTAAAGAAATCCTTGTGTACCACTGTCAGACCTTAAACCACAATAGAATAAACCCCATAGATTTCATTTAACAGAGTATAGAACCACCTTGTGCTGACTGTAAGGGTTTGTGAGTGTTAAAGGATGTCCAATACCAAGGTGACCAAGGCTCAAGTTTTGATGTGGCATCATTACCTAGATTATATTACTCATATTATGGAGTTCAGAGAGCGTCAAGGGCAGTATTTTTCTGTCAAATTAGCATCGTAGTTCACTCTGTTCACCTGTCCTAATCCCTCTGTGGGCTTTGGATCACCTCCGTCTGCGGTCAGGGGATGTCTGAGAATTACCCACAAGACCTGTCAGGAGGTGATTGGTTGCCGTATATGTTACGATCAGGAATAAAATGTGGCAGATTATTCAATAATCAGACAGGAAACGTGTGGATTTTGGCATTCAAGTGTATTGTGTATTACCAGGGCTGTTTTGCCAGGGCCATTGCCAATGCCATTGTGGGTTTACTGAGGATTTATTTTGTTATCTGATTTCTGAATCTCCTCTGAAGATGAAACACAAAGAAAATACATGGCTTAGATAGCTAATTTTAGAAGAGCTGCCTCATCATTCACAACACCTGGCAATAATTGTGCTTCATTTGCAATCAACATTGTTTCAATGTAATTTGTCAACGTATTGTGACGTGGAGTCAACGTGGAAAATACATTGGATTAAAAAATTAAGTAATCAACCAGAACTGTCTTCATTTCAACCAGTGTTGTAAACATTGAAATTAGGGTAAAACTACAACTTAAATACATTGACTTAACCTTTATAACAGGTTGTTACGTCAATCTAATTTCAACATGATCTTTAGAACTATGTATATGTTAAAATTGTTTTGAAAATTCCACATAGAATATAACAACTTTTTCATCATATATTCAATTGAGTGGTTGAAATTATTTTGAATTTCATATTTGATTAGAAATATTTTATGTTAATAGTAAAAAGGTATGTTTGAATCAACATAATTGTTTCAACGTCATGCTATCAACCTAAATGAAGAGGTAAACATTTTTGAAGCCACTGTCCAATGATTTCTGCCTTAACAGTGACTCCTACTGGTATATGAGGGGTAATTCACTTCAGTGAATTCAGATGCCTATCTCTAAAGTGCCTTCAGAAAGCATTCACACCTCTTGACTTTTTTCACATTTTGTCGTGTTACAGCCTGAATTTAAAATGAATTAAATTGAGATTTTGTGTCACTGGTCTACACACAATACCCTATAATGTCAAAGTGGAATTATGTTTTTAGAAATGTTTACAAATTAATATAACATTTAAAGCTGTCTTGAGTCAATAACTATTCAACCCCTCAGTTGACCAGTGAATTTCAAACAGATTCAACCATAAAGACCAGGGAGCTTTTCCAATGCAAGGTATTGTATAGTGTTTGTGGGTGGCCAAGGATCCATAGACTGCCATGGTAATTGGGGGAATAGTCTAAATATAATAAGCATGCCAGAAAGACATGGGTTAAAGGGCCCCTAGGTGATATGTGTGGCAGATGAAACAATAAGCAGAACTATCTGTAATGCCAATTAATTGCCTTCCAGAGGCAAAACTAAAACTGCATGTGTGTGCTCAGCCTCTCTCTCAATTTATATTTAACTAGGCAAGTCAGTTAAGAACAAATTCTTATTTACAATGACAGCCTAGGAACAGTTGGTTACCTGCCTTGTTCGGGGGCAGAACAACATATTTTTACCTTGTCAGCTCAGGGATTCAATCTAGCAACCTTTCTGTTACTGTCCCAATGCTTTAACCACTAGGCTACCTGCCACCCCGTATGTTTACATTGCCAAAGCAAGTGAACTGGTTTATCCAGCACTCTACACAGGTTCCTTTCTGTTTGCTTTATTCATCTGGAGTTACATCCCATTGCCCTTTAATTACTACATTCAGCCCAACATTAATCCAGGAGTGAAGATGGTCATTATTGCTCTCTGGATAGTTCCACACCGTCTGTGGGAGTGTTCATGACACCAGGAGAAGGACTGTGTTCATTAGATCGGTGACTCTCACTGTTGAATCATCTCCTGCAGGACCACAATGGTCTGCTAGACATCTGCTGGCCAGGAGCATCAAGCGGATCTGGGGGGCCCGAGAGGGACAGAGCTGGAGAGTCATTTTGTCTGTCTGTCTTTTTTCCTCGGGTATACTTCGTTCAGTAGATTCTAATCTCAAATTTGATGTCCTTTCCTCTTTTCATACTTTGACACTCACAGATGATCTGCCTGTAATTCAGACACATGCTCTCCCTATGTTCTCTCTCCAAGAAGGTTGTGCCTTTCTTTCACAGTTTGGCAAAAACTACACTTGTCGTCTTCGATAGGAAGTCATTGTTCCATACATTGCATGTACGCCTACAATACTTGGGCAGCAAATCTGAGAGATAAAAGATGAATGCAATCAATGCCTTTGTCATATTTACTACTATAGGCTACAGTAACTGACTGCCAGTTACACTAATGTGCCATGAAGAAGAAGACAAGTGATGCTAATGCAACTGATTCGTGGGAATGGGGTCATGTCATAACAGTTCCATTACTCTCCCACGGCCTTTGACATGTTTGGAGTAAGATGAGTTGCATTGAATTGCCAGCATCTTCATCTGTTACTTCTGCATGATGACCCTAACAGTGTGGTTAGTGCTTGATGAAAGTGTGACCTTATTGCACATGAAGCTTCCAATGGTCCCCTCTGATCCTGAGGGAATTACAAAGTGCTCATAGCTTCATCAGACCCCAGTCAGACCCCAGTCTGTAAACTCCTTCCCATAGCATACAACTTATGTTTGTATACAAGTTTCATATTTTCAAACTGATATGTATAGAATTATAAATCTGGATTTCCTTTTACAGGAAATGTCTGGACTGGTATGATGGTTTGGAACAGTTAGGTGTTGCTTTCTTCCTGTTGCCATTTAGAATAAAGCACATCAGGAACCGGTGATGACCTCATTAATATGGATAAGGTGTTGCGTTCACCTTTAACATAGCTCCCTCGGCAATCTGCAGACAGACACTTCTGGGAAAGAGAGATAGTGAGCCCTAATTTATGAGTGTGATGATGGGCTGCTTTAACTTTTAAACGTTAGGTACCCTACTGACTAGTACATACATGTCATTTATCTTATTAAAATTTTATTGGACTATTTTAGTTGTTGGCAGGATGATTAGTACCTAAGTAAAGGTTAAAGCGGCCACTTAGTAATAACTGACAAGGAAGTTAATTTCATGGCCAAAATATCTGAACTAGTGTTTCCCAAGTGTAGGGTCACAGGACTTACTAGCTAGATTTTGGCTTGTTTACATAGTGGGTTACACAAGAAATCTTTAGCTGGGTCACGCAGCCAAAAGAGTTTAGTGAACCGCTGCTCTATGCATCTGAAAGACACTCAGGTTTGGTATGCACAGTATGAAGCAAACTCTGTTCTGACTGGAGAATGGTGGTTCAGATTCTTGAAATTGCAGGGCAGACTTTGGTTGCCTGCTGAGATATGTGAAAAGCATACATGAATCACAGTAATATTTAGGCACAATGTTTGCTCTCTCATGTCATTTAAATTGATCATTTGTATTACTGAGAGACCTCTGGTGGTTCTACCCAATCTTTAATTAGACTCAGACTGCATCACAAAAACATATTCATGAGTGCTCTGCTTCACTCCCTCCCACAATTACTACACTTCTCCATCTAGTGCTTCATTGAGATTTGGATTCTAAAACTTGGATAGTTACTGGCAATCCCCAGCTAACAATTGTAGGGAGAGAACATTTTTGTAATGTTACCAGTAATGTTCTACTAATATTTGAATGTCCAGTTTTTGTTAGTTAGGGGAACACAATCTACTGTATGTTAGCAAAAACTTTGTGAACCTTTTTAGAATGTTTTAGTGTTAAAGTTAGGAGAACATTCCCTTAATGCCAAGCAGAACCTATTGTATCTAGAACGTGGTTACAATGTTCTCAGAATATACAATATTAATGTTCTAGACGCGGTTTACGGGACGTTGCAAGAACATTCATGTGTCCAGTTTTCTGAGGGTTAAGAGAATATTCCATCATTGCCACACCAAACATTCACAGAACATGGTTGCCGTGTTCTTAGAATATACTATATTAATGCTCTAGACACGTTTCATGGGAACGTTGCACAAACATTTCTGTGTATCAATTTCTGTGTATTAACAGGCACCGCTTCGATTATATGCAACGCAGGACAAGCTAGATAAAGTAGTAATATCATCAACCATGTGTAGTTAACTAGTGATTATGTTAAGATTGTATGTTTTTATAAGATAATTTTAATGCTAGCTAGCACCTTACCGTGGCTCCTTGCTGCACTCGCATAACAGGTAGTCAGCCTGTCAAGCAGTCTCCTCGTGGAGTGCAATGTAATCGTCCATAATCGGTGTCCAAAAATGCCGATTACCGATTGTTTTGAAAACTTGAAATCGGCCCTAATTAATCGTCCATTCCGATTAATTGGTCGACCTCTAGAATAAACCCTCCTCCTCAAAGCTGCCCATGTCCCTTAATGTTGATGATGTGGTTGTTACTGACAAGGAGCACATGGCTGAGCTCTTTAATCACCACTTCATTAAGTCAGGATTTCTATTTGTCTCAGCCATGCTATCAGACCTCAGGATAAGACCCAAATGCAGACAGTTCGAAATAACACACGTTTATTTACAAAACAGGGGGCAGGCAAACGACAGGTCAAGGTCAGGCAGAGGTCAGTAATCCAGGGCAGAGTCCGTAAGGTATAGAATGGCAGGCAGGGTCAGGGCAGGCAGAATGGTCAAAAACCGTGAGAACTAGAAAACAGGAACTAACGAGAAACAGGAGTACGGGAAAAAAACGCTGGTAGGCTTGACGGGACGAGACTAACTGGCAACAGACAAACAGAAAACACAGGTATTAATGCAAAGGGAAAAATGGGGGAAATGGGCGACACCTGGAGGGGGTGGAGACAAACACAAGACAGGTGAAACAGATCAGGGTGTGACGCATGCCTCCTTGCCCGTCCAACATCTCCCACCCCTTATAATGCGACTAGCCCCGATGATCTTCCCTCTTTTTCGTCTGCTGCGCTACAAAGTTTCTCCCTGCAGGCGGTCACTGAGTCTGAAGTGCTAAAGGAGCTCCTTAAACTTGACCCCCAAAAAACATTTGGGTCAGATGGTTTAGACCCTTTCTTCTTTAAGGTTGCAGCCCCTATTAGCACCAAGCCTATCGCTGACCTTTCTAACCTGTCTCTCCTCTCTGGGGAGGTTCCCATTGCTTAGAAGGCAGCCACGGTATGTCCTTTATTTAAAGGGGGAGATCAAGCTGATCCCAACTGTTATAGGCCAATTTCTATTTTGCCCTGTTTATCAAAAATGTTGGGAAAACTTGTCAATAATCAATTGACTGGCTTTCTTGATGTCTTTCGTATTATCTCTGGTATGCAATCTGGTTTCTGCTCAGGTTATGGATGTGTCACTGCATAAGGGCGGCAGGTAGCCTAGTGGTTAGAGTGTTGGGCCAGTAACTGAAAGGTTGCTGGATTAAATCCCAGAGCTGACAAGGTAAAAATCTGTTGTTCTGCCCCTGAACAAGGCAGATAACCCACTGTTCCCCAGTAGGCCGTCATTGTAAATAAGAATTTTAACTGACTTGCCTTGTTAAATAAACCTTAAAACTCCTAAATGATGTCACCATTGCCCTTGATTCTAAGCAATGTTGTGCTGCTATTTTTATTGACTTCTTGTGGGTTCTTCCGGGTAAGGAGTATTGGTGTCTCTGATGGGTCTTTGGCCTGGTTTGCTAACTATCTCTCTCAATGCGCAGTGTATAAAGTCAGAACATCAGCAGAGTGAGAATAAAGTGAGTGAGAATACATTTTGAGTGAGAATAAAGACGACTTTCGAGTAGTAAGACATGTATAAAAGCAACCGATAGATACTATTAATAAGAAGGGGCTAGAAGCGTCTTATAGGGTGAGCTACCGAGGCAAGCCCCATACTATTGTGGAGGACTTCATTCTTCCTGCTGCTGCGGATATGGCTGGGACAATGCTGGGGGAAAAGGCTAAAAAAACTATACAGACAATGACTTCATCAATCAACACTGTTTCACAATGCATCAGTGACATGGCAGGAGATGTTATGAAACAATTACTGTTTCTCATACAAGCCAGTGAATTCTATGCGTTACAGCTGGATGAGTCAACAGACGTGGCGGGCCTGGCACAGCTCCTGGTATATGTCCATTACGTTTATGGGGGCTCAATTAACGAAGACATCCTCTTATGCAAACCACTGGAAACCAGGACATCAGGAGAGGATATTTTTTAAGTACTGGACAGCTTTGTGACATCAAATGGACTTTGGTGACCAAGATGTGTTGGTATATGTACTGATGGTTCAAAAGCCATGACAGGGAGACATAGTGGAGTGGTAACGCGCGTGCAAGCAGTTGCTCCCGACGCCACTTGGGTACAATGCAGCATCCACCGAGAAGCTCTCGCTGCCAAAGGAATGCCTGACAGCTTGAAAGACGTTTGGTGACTACAGTGAAAATGGTAGTGTCCAAAAATGCCCGTGAACTCTCGTGTATTTTCTGCATTATGCAATGATATGGGCAGCGATCATGTAACGCTATTACAACATACAGAAGGAAGTGTGCTGGTTATCAAGGGGGAAAGTATTTGCAAGTATTTTTAATTGAGAGACGAGCTTAGAGTTTTCTTTAATGACCATCATTTTCACTTGTCTGACTGCTTGCATGATGACAAGTTTCTCACACGACTGGCCTATCTGGGTGATGTTTTTTCTCGCCTGAATGATCTGAATCTAGATTTACAGGGACCCTCTGCAACTATATTCAATTTGCGGGACAAAATTGAGGCTATGATTAAGAAGTTGGGGCTCTTTTCTGTCTGCATTAACAAGGACTACACACAGGTCTTTCCATCATTGTGTGACTTTTTTGTGTGCAAATGAACTCAAGCTTACAGTCAATGTCAAATGTGATATAGCGAAGCGCCTGAGTGAGCTGGGTGCACAATTACGCAAGTACTTTCCCGAAACGGACAACACAAACAACTGGATATGTTATCCCTTTCATGCCCTGCCTCCAACCCACTTAACGATATCTGAACAAGAGAGCCTCATCGAAATTGCAACAAGAAGTTCTGTGAAAATGTAATTTAATCAGAAGCCACTGCCAGATTTCAGGATAGGGCTGCACTCAGAGTTTCTTGCCTTGGCAAATTGCGCTGTTAAAACACTGATGCCCTTTGCAACCACGTACCTATGTGAGAGTGGATTCTCTGCCGTCACTAGCATGAAAGCTAAATACAGGCACAGACTGTGTGTGGAAAAGGATTTAAGACTGAGACTCTCCAATACAAACCAACATTGCAGAGTTATGTGCATCCTTTCAAGCGCACCCTTCTCATTAACCTGTTGTGAGTTATTCACAATTTTTGATGAACAAATTAAGTTTTGTATGTATGATGGCTAAATAAAGAGAAAAATTATTGATTTTTATTATATTATTATTTGTACCCTGGTCCTGTAAGAGCTCTTTGTCAATTCCCACAAGCCGGGTTGTGACAAAAACTCACACTCATTCTTATGTTTAATAAAGGTGTTGTATAGTGTGTGTGTGGCAGGCTTACAATGATGGCAAAAACAACATTTGACAGTGCGCTGACCCTGGTGCTAGAGGGGGTACGCAGCTGGAGGAGGAATGTTTGAAGGGGTACGGACTATAAAAAGTTTGGGAACCACTGCTCGTAAGTGATCGCTTTCTCCCGCTCAAACAATGAATGTAACAGACTTCCATCTCAAAAAGTTATTTGAATAGCCTAAAAACATAAGGTAGCCAAGGACTAATAATGAGGGAGAACAAACAATATCAACAGATTATAGAAAAATCGAATGACAAGTTTAATCAAGTTTAAGCTTATTAAGAAAGAAATGATCCATGCAGGCCGAAATGGCCAATAACCTATCCTCCTACTAGGCCTATCATAAAAGCTTTAAGACAAATTTAAAGTTAGAAACAGTAGCTTATTTCCCAAATATTCTAGCCTATGAAGGTGTTGTCCTAAAGTTGTGGCTTTCAAAAATAACAAGAATAAAAGTCTATAGTTTAAGCCTAAGCATAGACTATTCTCAATCATAGCTTTATGAGAGATGGAACGATATTATTTATTTTTCTATTATTTTATGAGGCAAATAAAGCAATTATTATCCGGTTCTGAAGACCGTAGACTGCTTCTATCCTGCCCATGATGTAGGCCTATAAACTAGCTTACTACGTTAAGATAGCCCGTTCAGACAATTCATTCTCCATCATGTGCGCGCCACACAGACAGACACAGACGCACACACAAACCTACTTTGCTCCTCCACCAGAAAGGAATACTAGAATAGATTTGCCTTTGCCTGCACTTAGCCTTTGTGTGGCTTTTAACAGCATTATCTGTCATCATGATTCGTCCAGTTGCATTCGATTATTGGGGTGGCCAATAGGGCGATAGCATGGTATATCTGCCCTTAACCTTGTTCTGAACATCTCCAAAACAAAGGTCATGTGGTTTGGTAAGAAGAATGCCCTTCTCCCCACAGGTGTGATTACTACCTCGGATGGTTTAGGGCTTGGTGTAGTCACCTCATACAAGTACTTGGGAGTAGAGTTAGACAGTACACTGTCCTTCTCTCAGCACATATCAAAGCTGCAGGCGAAAGTTAAATCTAGACTTGGTTTCCTCTATCGTAATCGCTCCTCTTTCGCCCCAGATGCCAAACTAACCCTGATTCAGATGACCATCCTACCCATGATAGATCACGGAGACGTAATTTATAGATCAGCAGGTAAGGGTGCTCTCGAGCAGCTAGATGTTCTTTACCGTTCGGCCATCAGATTTGCCACAATGCTCCTTGTAGGACACATCGATGCACTCTATACTCCTCTGTAAACTGGTAATCTCTGTATACCCGTCGCAAGACCCACTCGTTGATGCTTATTTATAAAACCCTCTTAGGCCTCACTCACCCCTATCTGAGATACCTACTGCAGCCCTCATCCTCCACATACCACACCCGTTCTGCCAGTGACGTTCTGTTAAAGGTCCCCGAAGCACACACATCCCTGGGTCGCTCCTCTTTTCAGTTCGCTGCAGCTAGCTACTGGAACAAGCTGCAACAAACACTCAAACTGGGCAGTGTTATCTCCATCTCTTCATTCAAAGACTTGATCATGAACACTCTAGCTGACAGCTGTGGCTGCTTAGCGTGATGTATTGTTGTCTCTACCTTCTTGCCCTTTGTGCTGTTGTCTTTTCCAATAATGTTTGTACCATGTTTTGTGCTGCTACCATGTTGTGCTGCTGCCATGATGTGTTGCTAAAATGCTGTGTTGTCATGTGTTGCTGCAATGCTATGTTGTTGTCTTAGGTCTCTCTTTATGTAGTGTTGTGGTGTCTATATTGTTGTGATGTGTGTTTTGTCCTATATACAGTATATATATATTATTTATATATATATATTTTTTTTATCCCAGCCCCCATCCCCGCAGGAGGCCTTTTGCCTTTTGGTAGGCCGTCATTGTAAATAATAATATGTTCTTAACTGACTTGCCTAGTTAAATAAAGGGGAAATAAAATAAAAAAGTCTGCCAACACAGAGTTCCATCTCCAAGTTTTAATGTGGAAAAATAGACAAATCGCAACAGAATAACTTGGGAGCAGTGTTGGGGGTAATATATTACATACAGGCAGGCTCCCAAGTGGCGCAGCAGTCTAAGGCACTGCATCTCAATGCTAGAGGCGTCACTACAGACCCTGGTTTAATTCCAGGCTGTATCACAACCAGCCGTGATTGGGAGTCCCATAGGGCGGTGCACAATTGGTCCAGCGTCGTCCGAGTTACAGTTTGGCCGGGGTTAGGCCGCCATTGTAAATAAGAATTTGTTGTTAACTGACTTGCCTAGTTAAATGAAATAATAACTTTTAGTAATATATAACTTGTATGAGTAATGGAGTAATATACTTTACTGTTTGCAAATATTGAAATATTATTACAGTTACTTTTTCAGGTAATCCATATATTACTTTCAAAAGCATATTAATACCGGCGTGTTATAGATCTTTTTTACAGCCTTGTATCATGTAACGGAATTTATGCTGTAGGTTAACTCAATAGTATCACGCCCTGACCATAGTTTGCTTTGTATGTTTCTATGTTTTGTTTGGTCAGGGTGTGATGTGGGTGGGCATTCTATGTTGTATGTCTAGGTTGTCTATTTCTGTGTTTGGCCTAGTATGGTTCCCAATCAGAGGCAAGTGTCAGTCGTTGTCTCTGATTGGGAGCCATATTTAGGTGGCCTGTTTTCCTTTGGGTTTTGTGGGTGATTGTATCCTGTGTTAGTGTTTTCACCATACGGGACTGTTTCGGGTTGTTTGTACTTTTGTTATTTTCGTTCAGTGTTCTGTTTGATTTATTAAAATATCATATGTGGACACATACGTGGACATATATCATACGTGGACACATACGTGGACACTTACCACGCTGCGTATTGGTCCGATCCTTGCTACTCCTCGTCAGACGAAGAGGACGAAGCCCGTTACAAATAGGCTATCATAAAGTTGAAAATATAAGAAAGATGGCAGCTGTGTTGTTACCCCGCTTAACCTTTTCCTTGTGGAAATGCTACTATTATTTTGAGTTAATCAAGAAGAAAGAGAACAACATTTTAGTCAACACATGAAACATGAAAAAGCATCTCGAGGCATAGTAGGAAGTAGGGGTGCTGAGGGGTGCTGCAGACCCCCTGAAAAATCAGAATTTTAAAAAATTAAAATTTGCAGACTTTTTCAGACAGTGGTGCACTGGGCTTTTACTAGTCCTGTGTTAGTGGACCAATATATCCAGCCGTCTGTAACCCAGGCAACCCCACCCCCAAACATCTCCCCGTGGCTATGTCTGGAGGTCGTGCACAAGGCACAAAGGTAGCCATAGTTCCAGAAATGTGTGAAAGAGTAGAAATCTATACACATTATGATAATAAACAAAGATGCCTAAATAATTACATTTCCATATAAACAATCGAAATGTCTGATAAATGCAATTCAAAACAGCAATAATGACATTAACATACACTACCGGTCAAAAGTTTTAGAACACCTACTCATTCAAGGGTTTTTCTTTATTTTTACTATTTTCTACATTGTAGAATAATAGTGAAGACATCAAAACTATGAAATAGCACATATGGAATCATGTAGTAACCAGAAAAGCCACCCTTTGCCTTGATGACAGCTTTGCAAACTCTTGGCATTCTCTCAAATGCTTTTCCAACATTCTTGAAGGAGGTCCCACATATGCTGAGCACTTGTTGGCTGCTTTTTCTTCATTCTGCGATCCGACTCATCCCAAACCATCTCAATTTGGTAGAGGTCGGGGGATTGTGGATGCCAGGTAATCTGATACAGCACTCCATCACTCTCCTTCTTGGTAAAATAGCCCTTACACAGCCTGGAGGTGTTGAGTCATTGTCCTGTTGAAAAACAAATGATAGTCCCACTAAGCCCAAACCAGATGGGATGGCGTATCGCTGCAGAATGCTGTGGTAGCCATGCTGTTTAAGTGTGCTAACAGGTGTCGTGATAAGGGATAGCTTTAGGGCATGTGCTTATTGGGCTAGTATAGTTAGACCTTGTCTAGAATAAACCCCAAACCCTCCTCCCTTGACACTGAAACAACTTGATTGATGTAAGCAATAGGGCGGCAGGTAGCCTAGTGGTTAGAGCGTTGGACGAGTAACCGAAAAGTTGCTGGATTGAATCCCCAAGCTGACAAAGTAAAAATCTGTCATTCTGCCCCTGAGCAAGGCAGATAACCCACTGTTCCACGGGCGCCGAAGATGTCGATGAAGGCAGCCCCCCGCACCTCTCTGATTCAGAGGGGTTGGGTTAAATGCGGAAGACACATTTCAGGTGAAGGCATTCAGTAATTGCACTTTGAAGTAAATCTCAGCTCTGTTAAAAGTACACAAGAAAATATTTTATTGATCATAATGATTCAGGAGTATACGCCCCACCAACCTTAGACAACTATACAGAAACCCCTTTAATTGCTGAAATAAGTCAATAAAGTCAATGATGAGAGAATAGTCTGATTATAATAATTACTGTATAAATGAATATGCACAATGTGATCGTGTGTCAAATACAGTGCCTTCAGAAAGTATTCAAACCGCTTGGCTTCTTACACAGCGTGAATTTAAAAACTTTTTTTTATTTTTTTTTTGATTTTGTCACACACAATACCCCATAATGTCAAAGTGGAATTATGTAAAAAAATAAAATACAAATTATTAAAACGTTGTAATCTAAGGCACTGCATAGCTGTAACGGCACCCTTCCTCCTCTTCAAGAGAAGAGAAGGTGTAACAGGGATCGGACCAACACGCAGCGTAGCCAGTGCTCAACATGTTTAATTAACAATAACGTGAACACTTACAACAATACAAAATAACAAAATGTGGCAAACCGATACAGCCCTATCTGGTGCAGAGAAAACACAAAGACAGGAAACAACCACCCACAAACCCCAACACAAAACAAGCCACCTATATATGATTCCCAATCAGAGACAACACAAAACACCTGCCTCTGAGAACCATATTAGGCCAAACATAGAAACAGACAAACTAGACACACAACATAGAATGCCCACCCAGCTCACGTCCTGACCAACACTAAAACAAGCAAAACACACAAGAACAATGGTCAGAACGTGACAATAGCATTGCAGTGCTAGCTGTGCCACTAGCAATTCTGGGTTTGAGTGGATACCAAATGGATACCATGAAATTGGGGAGAAAAAGGGGCAAAAGTTAAGAATAAAAAAAGACAAAAAAAGACACACAAAAAAAAGAAAAGTTGAAATGTCAATGTTCAACCACTTTGTTATGGCAAGCCTAAATACATTCAGGAGTACAAATGTGCTTAACAAGTCACATCATAAGTTGCATGGACTCACTCTGTGTGTAATAAGTGTTTAACATTATTTTTTAATGACTACCTCATCTCTGTAACCCACACACACAATTATCTGTAAGGTCCCTCAGCCAAGCAAGGTCCCACAAAGACCATGGAGGTTTTCCAATGCCTTGCAAAGAGGGGCACCTATTGGTAGATGGATAAAAAAAAGCAGACATTGGCTTTGTTTCAAACTCATAAAAGACACACCCTCGTCCACTTACCCTCGCCTTATGCCCTTGGAGGAATCCCTGTCACCTTCTTGGACGTCGGTCCAAACGATTAGCCAAACAAGGGAAGTTCCTCAGCCCTCGTTTTTGATCGGGTTTGCGAGTGTACAATTATGTTCACTTCGGTGCCTGAAACGCCCCATAATTCAATTTGCGATGATTATACATCCGCTAAGAAGAGTCAGCCGAAACTTAAAACCTCATTGTCAATATGGATATGTCAACATACAAGTGTAAGTAAAATCTAATGTAAAAAGGTTAGAAATTGTGCTACTAATGCATATGACAGTACAAACATCTCGTAAAAGTAATGATGTTTTTGTTTGGTTAGCTTTTGGAAATTGTAGAAATAAAACATTTTCCTCCCTCAAGTTCCAGCTAGGCAGGCTAACGTTTGTTAGCTAATTGATTTGCTAGCTATCATACAGTAGGCGTATATTAATAATTATATAGTTAATATAAGTAGACATGCAATCATAATTGACTGTAGTGCATATAAAGCACCCACAAGCCACCGGTGGCTGAAATCACAATCATCGCGAGATGAACGAGTGATGAATTTCCAGGCAAAGGCGGTCCATTTAAAAATAATTCCTTCCTCCCTCGCCCCTTGCCCTGCAAGTGTATACTCGCCAGACATCATGATACGTCATCAGAAGTGTCCACTTAATTTGAGGGCTGAGGGGATAGGGTGTGTCTTTTAAGTGTTTGGACTGCAGCCTTTGAATATCCCTTCGAGCATGGTGACGTTATTAATTACACTTTGGATGGTGTATCAATACACCCAGTCACTACAAAGATGCAGGCGTCCTTCCTAACTCAGTTGCCGGAGTGGAAGGAAACCGCTCAGTGATTTCACCATGAGACCAATGGTGACTTTAAAATAGTTACAGAGTTTAATCGCTGTGATAGGAGAAAACTGAGGATGGCTCAACAACCTTGTAGTTACTCCACAATGCTAACCTAATTTGCAGAGTGTCATGTCTTCTTCCACTCCTCCCCTCCGGTGTTCGACATGGCCGATTTACTAACCACCGGTCCTGGCAACCATCATTACGCGCTCCTGGCATCAATCATTACGTGCACCTGCCCCTCGTGATTAGGCTCATCTAGACTCAATTTCCTCTCTCATTACCTCCCTTATATCTGGTACTCCCTTAGGTCTATTCCCCTGGCAGTATTGACTATGTGGTTCATGTCTGTATGCTACTCATTCAGTCTGCTTTCCACCAGACACTGGGAGATAAATTCACCTTTCACCAGGACAATAACCTTAAACACAAGGCCAAATCTACACTGGAGTTGCTTACCAAGAAGACAGTGAATGTTCCTGGGTGGCCGATTTACAGTTTTGACTTAAATCTACTTGAAAATCTATATCTAGACCTGAAAATGATTGTTTAGCAATGATCAACAACCAATTTGACAGAGCTTGAAGAATGTTGAAAAGAATAATGGGCAAATGTTGCACAAATCAGGTGTGGAAAGCTCTTAGAGACTTACCCAGAAGGACTGTAATCACTGCCTAAGGTATTTCTACAAAGTATTGACTTAGGGGTGTGAATACTTACAGTACCAGTCAAAAGTTTGGACACACCTACCCATTCAAGGGTTTTACCTTATGTTTAACTATTTTCTACATTGTAGAATAATAGCGAAGACATCAAAACTATGAAATAACACATGGAATCATGTAGAAATCAAAGTAGCCACCCTTTGCCTTGATGACAGCTTTCCACACGCTTGGCATTCTCTCAAACAGCTTCACCTGGAATGCTTTTACAACAGTCTCGAAGCAGTTCCCACATATGCTGAGCACTTGTTGGCTGCTTTTCCTTTACTCTGTGGTTCAACTAATCCCAAACCGTGTCAATTTGGTTGAGATCAGGTGATCTGATGCGTCACTCCATCACTCTCCATCTTGGTCAAATAGCCCTTACACAGCCAGGAGGTGTGTTGGGTCATTGTTCTGTTGAAAAATAAATTATAGTCCCATTAAGCGCAAACCAGATGGGATGGCGTATTGCTGCAGAATGCTGTGGTAGCCATGCTCGTTAAGTGTTCCTTGAATTCTAAAGAAATCACAGACAGTGTCACCAGCAAAGCACCATCACACCTCCTCCTCCATGCTTCACGGGGGGAACCACACATGCGAAGATCATCTGTTCACCTACTCTCCATTCACCAAAAATCTCACATTTTGACTCATCAGACCAAATGACAGATTTCCACCAGTCTAATGTCCATTGCTTGTGTTTCTCTGCCCAAGCAAGTCTCTTCTTGTTATTGGTGTCCTTTAGTGGTGGTTTCTTTGCAGTAATTCAACCATGAAGTCCTAATTCATGCAGTCTCCTCTGAACAGTTGATGTTGAGATGTGTCTGATACTTGAACTCTGAAGCTTTTATTTGGGCTGTAATTTCTGAGGCTGGTAACTCTAATGAACTTATCCTCTGCAGCAGAGGTAACTCTGGGTCTTCCATTCCTGTGGCGGTCCTCATGAGAGACAGTTTCATCATAGCGTGTGATGGTTTTTGCAACTGCACTTGAAGAAACTTGCAAAGTTCTTGAAAAATTCTGGATTGATTGACCTTCATGTGTAATGATGGACTGTTGTTTCTCTTTGCTTATTTGAGCTGTTCTTGCCATAATATGGACTTGGTATTTTACCAAATAGGGCTATCTTCTGTATACCACCCCTACCTTGTCACAACACAACTGATTGGCTCGAACTGATTTGCTCAAACGCATTAAGAAGGAAAGAAATTCCACAAATTAACTTTTAACAATGCACACCTGTTAATTGAAATGTATTCCAGGTGACTACCTCATGAAGCTGGTTGAGAGAATGCCAAGAGTGTGCAAATCTGTCATCAAGGCAAAGGGTGGCTACTTTGAAGAATCTCAAATATAAACTGTTTTGATTTCTTTGACACTTTTTTGGTTACTACATGATTCCATATGTGTTATTTCATAGTTTGGATGTTTTCACTATTATTCTACAGTGTAGAAAAAAGTAAAAAATCAATAAAAACCCTTGAATGAGTGTGTGTGTCCAAACTTTTGACTGGTACTATATGTAAATTAAATATTTATTTATTTCATTTTCAAAAAGATTTGTAAAATTTCTAATAACATGTTTTCATTTAGTCATTATGGGGTATTATGTATAGATGGGTGAGAGCATTTAATTTGATCCATTTTGAATTCAGGCTTTAACACAACAAAATGTGGAATAAGTTAAGGGGTATGAATACTTTCTGAAGGCATTGTATGTAGGTTGAAATCACTGTATGTTAAAAGCACTATGTGTGGGAGTATCCCTAACCTTGCCAACAGACATAGAGCTATGAATGGATTAGTGGTTTACCAAATAGGGCCTTGATGGGCTCGGCAACATTACTGTGATGTGTAATTAATTTTGGGGGGACACGTAAATGTTCTTGCAACGTTCCAATGAATGTGTCTAGAAAATTAACATCTTATGTTCCCGAGAACATGCCAACCATGTTCTGTGTTTTTTTGGTGGGATGTTGATGGAATATTCTCCTAAACCGCAGATAACCCGGCACATTAATGTATTTTGTGGTTGTGATGGTCAAACCCTAACTTTTAAAAGCATTTTATATGCCCGTCACAGGCATGATGGAAGAGTGGGACTATAAATCTGAGGAGTCGCCTGCTGTTAAATTACACCGGGGTCGCTTTGGGACATTCAGGCTCAATAAGGGAGGATGTGCTGGTAATTGTGAAATGTCCTTGTCCCCTTTAGGAAAGCAGTGCCTCGACACAGGAGCCAAATTCAGAGCAGGCTGCAGCACAATGTGTCGTTTTCCTCAGATGACAATTTAATCAGACATTTCAGACAAGCGTGAAAACCGGACTCTGCTATAAATGGATTCTGGGGAAATAAGTCACTCTCAAGGCAATGACTCTTATTTTAAAAACTGGAGGGAGCCCACTGAGCAAACACTGGTTGAATCAACGTTGTTTCCATGACACTGAACCAACGTGGAATGGACATTGAATTGACATCTGTGCCCAATGTCTGGAAACATGCAAAATTCAGATGCCTTGATCTTCTCCTTCTCAGGGAGTGTGGGTTGATGTAAAGAAGAAGTAAGTCTTTACCTTCTGCAATGAATGTTATTACAATAATGATTTAATGTGTTCAAAGGATGTCACTCACTCAGCTGTTTGGCAGAGAGACAGCAGTCAGCTTTCATTTCATTAGGTTTTGTAATTTCAATTGATTATTGCAAAGGCACAGTGCAATTTGATTATTGCAAAGGCACAGTGCAATTTGACTGACATTTTGGGGGACTTTTTTGAAAGATTTGCAATTTTACAAAGTTTGACTTTGTTTGATAAGGTTGGTTTGTCATTCCATGGGACATCATAGATTCATTTTAAAGTGCAGAAATAGAAAATGACAGAGATTGTAGTGGAACCAAATTTATCACAGCTTAGTAAATCTTTCTACTGTATATATCATAATGTAACCACAATGTTTCAATAGAGACATTTCATTTAAAAAGAGTGAGAATTTTAAGGAGAGAACATTTGCAATTGAGTTGTTAATATTGGGGTGTGAGCTTCATGAGCTCTCTGACAACCAACATTTTTTATTTAAACAAGCAATACATTTAATGATGCTTTCACAGTATATATGTCCCCTTACTTGAGTTCGAAGGTCATTGGAAGATCTTAAGATATACTTGAAACTGACAGTGAAACACAAATATTTAGTACTTTTCCTGGTTACTCCACTGTGTTAACGGTAGCATAGCTGGGACATCCCAGATGTCAACAGCAGCCCATTCAAGTTATGGCAGTTTCATTTCATTCCCTGATGTTATGAGTGGCAATGCATTGAGGGAGCCTTTTGCTTGACTCATCCCTGACCAGCAGTCTGTCGGTGTCATCAATTCTCGTTGATTATGTGATAAGATTTCTGAGCAGGACCAGGCTGATGCGCCACTCTGAGTAAACACTTATCAAGACAGAAGGCTTTCAATTGATTCACCCGGCGCTTGATTTAATGAAGGCCTCGCAACAGCAGAGCATGACCTAACATAATAATCTGATATTGTCTGATGGCGGTTAAACCCCTGCAGGTTGGAGATATTCAATCCATTTGGGTGAAATGAGACAACCTTGTGTCCCCAGAGATTATTTTAAATTACAGGGCTTTGTTGGTTCCACCTAAATCATCATATGACAGAGGGTAACGGCTGACACAGTGATAGAGAGGGCACAGCTATTGCTCCTCTGGCTGTTGTCAAGGGTGAAGCAAGCTACACCTCAGACAGGGGTGTACATCTAGCCAGTTACTATTCATGATATGATATGTACACTAAAACATAATCAGATATGATATTATAGATCACATCAGGTTCAAGTGTAAGTTCCTTCAATGATGCTGTCGTGTGACTTGTTGTTTGGTTAAATCATCTCTTTCTGCCAAGAGAGAAACAATTGACTTTGAATTGCATTACACATAATGTTGCCTCTTCAAAAGAGATTAGAATGTTCCGTCATTTCAACATCTGTAATATTTGCTTGAGAAGTTGATCAATGAGATGTCAACCTTTATTCACTTGTTCAAAAATATAGCCAGAAGTTTGTTGAATTCTCAATGTGTTATCACTATACTTTCAACCATCTAAAGGGCACAACCAAATTCCAATGGAAAAACAATGTCTGACGTTTGGTTTAGTTGTCTTCTAAATGTGTTATCACTGAGCTTAGAATCATTTAAAATCACAACAAGGTTAAAATGGGAATACGTCACATATTCTGTATACAGTATACAACAATTTAAAGAGATTCTCTGGTACTTTTGTATACTTTTTAGCCAGTAGTTCTAAAGGTAGTACACTGAAAATTGCAGTACTATGTCAGATACTTTATGTGCAGGTATGTGCACCACATCATTGCTCTCTCTCTCACTCTGCTGTGTGTGCATCTGGCTAGCTGTCACACAAATGGCAAGGGGCTGAAGCTCATTGGCTAGAACTTGAATTGCTAGGGGCCAGCCAAGGTGGGGGAAAATGTAAGGAAAATGGCGCAGCACAGCTTTCAGAAAAACTGTTGCTTTCAAACTAGGGATTTCGTGGCTAGTTGAGGTAATACAGTAATTCTGCTCATGAACTCAGCAAAAAAAGAAACGTCCTCTCACTGTCAACTGCGTTTATTTTCAGCAAACTTAACATGTGTAAATATTTGTATGACCATAACAAGATTCAACAACTGAGACATAAACTGAACAAGTTCCACA
Source organism: Salvelinus alpinus (assembly GCF_045679555.1). Taxonomy (NCBI): domain Eukaryota; kingdom Metazoa; phylum Chordata; class Actinopteri; order Salmoniformes; family Salmonidae; genus Salvelinus; species Salvelinus alpinus. Next base: position 50,044,999 of record NC_092100.1, read on the forward strand.
GACATGTGACTAACAGAAATGGAATAATGTGTCCCTAAACAAAGGGGGGGGGGGGGGGGCAAATCAAAAGTAACAGTCAGTATCTGGTGTGGCCACCAGCTGCATTAAATACTGCAGTCCATCTTCTCATGGACTGCACCAGATTTGCCAGTTCTTGCTGTGAGATGTTACCCCACTCTTCCACCAAGGCACCTGCAGGTTCCCGGACATTTCTGGGGGGAATGGCCCTGGCCCTCCGATCCAACAGGTCCCAGACGTGCTCAATGGGATTGAGATCCGGGTTCTTCGCTAGCCATGGCAGAACAATGACATTCCTGTTTTGCAGGAAATCACGCACAGAACGAGCAGTATGGCTGGTGGCATTGTCATTGGGAGGGTCATGTCAGGATTTTTGCCATCCTGTAGCTGTCCCGCAGGTGTGATGTTCGGATGTACCGATCCTGTGCAGGTGTTGTTACACGTGGTCTGCCACTGCGAGGACGATCAGCTGTCCGTCCTGTCTCCCTGTAGCGCTGTCTTAGGCGTCTCACAGTACGGACATTGCAATTTATTGCCCTGGCCACATCTTCAGTCCTCATGCCTCCTTGCAGCATGCCCAAGGCACGTTCACGCAGATGAGCAGGGCATCTTTGTTTTGGTGAAGTTATTTGGATTTTTAGGAATTATCTTTGAAAAACAGGGTCCTGAAAATGGATGTTTCTTTTTTTGCTGAGTTTAGATTATGCATATATGAACTACACATTCAGCTCAAAGCAGGAGGTTTAAAAAATACTAGTTGTCTCCAAAGTTCTGGAGCATTTTTAAAAATGTTTTATTACTGTGCCTCAACTAATAGCACAACAAAATGACCTGAGTGGTATACTACGAAGCAAGCTAGATCTTTTAAAAGATAGCCGGCTTCAGTTAGCTGGTTCCAGATCAGACTTCATCTGTACTATTACGGTGGATATTGCTCGTCCGCCTGCCACTAACTTTAGCAGGATTGTAACTGTGTGTGCATGCCGCACATGGCTAGTTTAACACCAAACTCTTCATTCAGACAATGCTGAAACATCAATCCATGGGCAAGTCAGTGCCACATTTTCCATTATGCTGAAATCAAATTTAAAGAAAAGTTGTCTTCCAAATTCAACAGGCTATGGTGTGAAATCAGCTTTTAGAAGTGCCGTCTTTATTTTATTAGGCTACTTATCATTTAAGCCGTCTTTTGGTGTGCTTTGTGATAATACACAAGCAGCTTTTCCCCCACTCCTATCACTCCTTCTTCTATCTGTGGAACAGCTGCATTGTAGCCATAGACATATAATCCATAGAAGGGTTTTGAAACCCTGGCAATTTGACTGTTAAACTCATGGGGACACTAACAATGGCTGCCAGTCTTGACTAAAGTGTAAACTGCCATCTGTCAATTACCCTTTTGCAAATTTCAAAATACAATCGCGCAAAAAAACGTACGGTTTGGAAAGGAAATACTTCCTTACTAAATGTGTAACGTGATAGGTATTTTAACATTTTAAAACAATTACACAAAGAAAAACATTTGACTACTAAAATATTTAATTCAGTCCTCTTCCTCAAATGAAGGGGATGATGACACAATCTTTGCAAGAGGGAGGGGAAACTGATTTCATTGGTCCTCAACTCGTGGCTCAGACACTTAATTCAGTATAAATGGAGTTAGCAATGAGTTAGCCTGCCCCTGAGCAGGTTAGTTTTGAAGGATTCATTGCCTTAGAAATTGATCTGGCTAAAAGGTGTGCCACTTTTATGGTACCGGTTATCCTGAGTTGAACTCAGAGTTAACCAAAGTTACCTCGCTAACTCCTCAAACCTGATTAGTAGTCTAGGGCTCAGGATTGCAGTTGAGATTATATTAAAAGTACATACAGTGCAAGTGATCAATGCTGTTCGAGATTCTGCACAGATTATTATAGCAATTGTGAAGATCTCCACAGACCCAGGGCCGGATTAGGAAATCATAGACTTTGGCGTTTTTAATAAGTCACATTGCCAGGGTAAGAGCTTACAAAACCCTTCTATGAATTATGTCTATGGCCACAATGCAGCAAGCTGTAGCCAATATTTGTCACGCATGCTGCCAAAACTGCGGCCTTCCTGTAGGCATACCGGTAACTGCAAAAACAAAGGAAACACTTGAGTAACAAGGGATACAAATTAAATCTTATGTTGTGGGGTGCATTTTCCTGGCATGGTTTAGGTCTACTTGTAGAATCAATGACAAGGCACATTGAAGCTGTTCTGGCAGCTTGTGGTGGTGCTACGTCCTTTTAAGACACTTTATGTTTGTGTTTCCTTAATTTAGGCAGATAACTGTATGTGCTTGTGATAAAACTTAACCCACAGTTATTTTTTATTAACTATTTATCCTCTGTGGCTAAATTATGCTCTCTGATGTATTTTGAACATTGAGAGCGGGCTCCTGTGGTTGGATAAAAGGTTTTATTTTTTTGCCTATTGTGCCCAGCCCCTGACTCACACAATTGACCAGTCACATTTATTTATTTTTATTTTTTATTAATCACTTACCCAATCAAGGCAGGGCCCCCCAGTTAACCATGTGGGCCCCCTACCTCATCTCATCTGATGATTAGCAGAGCAGCAGCAGGCAGTCCACACTCATTGAGAGCGAGCTCCTGAGTCTTGCTGTGGTTGCAGTGAAAACATATAAAATAATCATATTTTAATAAAAATATTTATTTATTGCTGCCTCTTGGGCCCCCCATGGTCCTGGGGCTTTAGCACCGGTAAGCCCCTGCATTAATCCGCTGTTGCGCCTTCTTCGCCACGCTGTCTGTGTGGGTGGACCATTTCAGTTTGTCCATGAAGTGTACGCCGAGGAACTTAACTTTCCACCTTCTCCACTACTGTCCTGTCGATGTGGATAGGGGGGTGCTCCCTCTGCTGTTTCCTGAAGTCCACGATCATCTCCTTTGTTTTGTTGACGTTGAGTGTGAGGTTATTTTCCTGACACCACACTCCGAGGGCCCTCAACTCCTCCGTGTAGGCCGTCTTATCGTTGTTGGTAATCAAGCCTACCACTGTAGTGTTGTCTGCAAACTTGATGATTGAGTTGTAGGCGTGCATGGCCACGCAGTCATGGGTGAACAGGGACTACAGGAGAGGGCTGAGAACGCACCCTTGTGAGGCCCCAGTGTTGAGGATCAGCGGGGTGGAGATGTTGTTTCCTACCCTCACCACCAGGACCCAGTTGCACAGGGTGGGGTCGAGACCCAGGGTCTCGAGCTTAATGACGAGTTTGGAGGGTACTATGGTGTTAAATTCTGAGCTGTAATCGATGAACAGCATTCTTACATAGGTATTCCTCTTGTCCAGATGTGTTAGGGCAGTGTGCAGTGTGATTGCGATTGCTTCGTCTGTGGACCTATTGGGGAGGTAAGCAAATTGGAGTCTAGGGTGGTAGGGTGGGGTGGAGGTGATATGATCCTTGACTAGTCTCTCAAAGCACTTCATGATGACAGAAGTGAGTGCTACGGGGCGATAGTTGTTTAGCTCAGTTACCTTAGCTTTCTTGGGAACAGGAACAATGGTGGCCCTCTTGAAGCATGTGGGAACAATACATAAAATATTTAGAGTTATAGTAACCTCAAAACGTGGCCATGGAACTGTTACTAATTTTAAGGCTGAATAAATACTGTTACATTAGTTTGTAAAATAGCCTTAACTTTATGTTAGTAGTTGTATTACAAAAGTAATATTTATTGTGTTTGCTTGACAATGCAACCAAATATCAACATTACAGGAGATGTATCTAATGCTTGGATAGTTTCATCTGAGCCACTGGCTTAATCCCATACTTAAAATTCTATTTTTGGTTTAGTTGGAGACTAAACATAATTTGTTAACAAGTTTATAGGCTATTTACTGTATTGCAAAAGTGATTTTGAATTGTGTTTGGTTGTCAACACAACCAAATATCAACATTTGAAGGAAATGTATCTTTTGTGCCACTGACTTAGTCTGACAACTCCAGTTTGTCTAGAAACGAATAATTGATATGTTGGATTCACGTCTCCATATCAACTAAAAATCTAAGTTAAAGAATAGGATTAAATCTAATCAAACATTATTTAAAGTGCATTTCACGTTTGATTTGATTTAGGATTGTCTGTTAAAAATGAGTCATCATGATGACATAATCCTGTGGTTGAAATCAACCCTTAAAACAACAGTTTTGAGGGGTTAATGGCTTATTGCAAATCCAATGTGTTTCCCACATAGATTCCATGTCACAATACGTTGACAAATGACTTGGAAACAAGTTGATAGGTCTTCAGTAGACTTAGCCAACTGCTCCTTTAACACTATTATCACAAGGTATTTCTTTTAAACCTTGAAATAAAATACAAAATATCATTGGCAGTATCTTTGCTGTTTCGTACGAAGACATGCTATTCCAATGGTAACTCCTTCCTACTTTTGCAGCATGAGAAAGTCATGTGAAAGTTTCAATTGGATTAATTTAATATTTCAGTGCTCATATGCATATTTCATCCATCAGCTGCGTCCTTCCAGGCGCTCATCTTGGTGAATGAGGTTTATGGTGAGGCTGTAAAGGTGAAGAAGTAATTTAGTGAACCATCGCATGAAAGACAAAGATCAAAGCTGCTGCCTCAAGGCACTATCTGCGGAATCCATCTGTTGGTGCTCTGATGTTATGTTAGCGCTCCAGCTCTCATACAGCACGTCTGTATCAGGGAGATGGGGAGGCTCCTGTCACTTCTGTCTCTCATTGGCCATCATAGAAATGATTTGAACCGCTCCTCTCTCACCTGTCTCTGCTGTTGGCAAATGGTCTCAGCTAGCTGTATAGTGGTGGTAGGCTATTCGGAACAAGACTGCATTATTCAAAATAATGTATGATCCTATGGATGTATTTTACAATTATTGTTATAGAAATCATTTCAATATACATTTTAAATGTGTAACTTTACGTGGGATTTGAAAGTCTCAATAATCGGTGAAGTCTTAAACAATATGTGATGTTGGATCATGAATAACTGCTTGGGTAGCCTAACAATAATGTCTATGAAAGGAGGCCCCCTGTGGGCTCGTTGAGTATTGCATCATAATTTCCCATTTTACCGATAAGGAGACACAGTAGATCCGGTTTCCTGATACCGATGGAATTTAGGCTTACTAGTGTTTTAACGATGCATCTTTCTTACAACTGCCAAAGATGTAACGTTCATTTCTCAAAACACTGCGTACAGAACGTTCGTTAAGCTCGTCGTTGAGGCCGATAGGATCGAATAAAAGGCAGCGCTGCTCTCGGCTCAGCTTTCTCCATTCAAATCTTACCTTAACATTCAAATTATTCCACAATACTGACGACGGATCAGCTCCTAGGGAGATTATCACCTATGGCTGCAAATATTGAGGTATTTTATTCTAATGCTTAACCTATAACAATGCACTAAATCAAGATTAGGCACATCTGTCTCAACCTGATCTGTTGCACCTGTCTTTGTGTTTGTCTCCACCCCCCTCCAGGTGTCCCCAAACTTCCCCATTATCCCCTGTGTATTTATATGTGTGTTTTCTGTTTATCTGTTGCCAGATAAATGTTGTTTCATCAGGCCTACCAGCGTTTCCCCCTCTGCTCCTGTCTCTCGATTTGTTCCTGTTTCCTAGTTTTCCCGGTATTGACCATTCTGCCTGCCCTGAGCCTGCCTGCCATCCTGTACCATTGCCTCTACTCTGGATTACCAACCTCTGCCTGACCTGACCCTGAGCCCGCCTGTTGTTCCGGTGCCTTACACCCTCTCTGGATTATTGACCCCTATCTGCCTTGACCTGTTGTTTGCCTGCCCCATTTGTAATAAACATTGTTACTTAGACAGTCTGCATTTGGGTCTTACCTTAATAGTACAAACTGGCCATGACTGACCCAGCAGACTTGGACCAGCTCCGCAACGCCATCTCCTCCCAAGGAGCCACCATTGGTAGGCACGAGGAGTTGCTTCGCAGCCTGATGGAAGGGTTCCAGGCCGTGGCTGAACGTCACGACCTAGCATTTGACACATTGCGGGAGCGATTGCATGGGTTGTCTACTAGGCAGCCTACCGTGACAGTAACCTCCCAGCCCCTCAGTAACCCGGGTGGTAGCAGTGCCTTCACCCCAGTTTCCCGGAAACCCTGCTTACCTCCCCCGGAGCGCTTCGATGGAGAGTCGGGCACCTGTCGGGTGCTTCTCGCTCAGTGTTCCCTGGTCATGGAGCTGCAGCTTTCCTCCTTCCCCTCAGACCGCTCTAAGATCGCGTACCTTATCACGCTGATGTCCGGGAGGGCCCTCGCCTGGGCTACAGACATTTGGGAACAACAGTTGGCCGTATGCTTCAGTCAGAAGGGATTCGTGGTGTAGGTGAAATAAGTTTGAGGCTCTGGTGTCCGGGAGAGGGGCTGCCTGGAAGTTACTCCAGCTGCGGCAGGACTCCCTCAGTGTGGCAGACTATGTAGTGGAATTCCGCACGCTAGCAGCGGAGGGTGCCTGGAACCCGGAAGCGCTGTTCGACACGTTCCTGCACGGATTATGGGAGGAAGTAAAGGACGAGCTAGCAGCCCGGGAACTACAGAGGGACCTCGACTCACTCATTGCTTTAACCACCCGGATCGATGGTAGCCTACGGGAACGTAGGAGGGAGAAGAGATCTGATTGTGGTTCCAATCGCTCACTCAAGGATCCCACCTTGCATCTGATGAACTCTGGAAGTCCCCGGTGTCTACGTCCCTGAGAGAATCTGAGCCTACCCGAGTTCCTCCAAAAGCCTACGAAGACTGCCGATTCACCTCTTCCCTAGCCGATGCAGCTCGGTGGGGCTAGGCTGTCTCCAGCCAAACGCATATGCAGACTTGACACCCAGAGTTGTCTGTATTGCGGTACTGCCGGTCATTATGTGTCTACCTGTCCCTTCAAGAGACCTAGATCACTCGTTGGAGTGAGTACTCTGGTGGGTCTTAATGATAATTTTTCTTCTCCCCCTACTCGTCCTGCTGTGCGGCGACCAGTCCAAGTCTCTCCAGGTACTCATCGACTCAGGGGCCGATGAGAGTCTTCTATGGATGTTACCCTGGCATCCGAGCTAGGCATCCCAACACAACCCTACTCTATTCCCATGGATGTTAGAGCGCTGGACGAGCGCTCTATAGGCCAGGCCAGGCCACCCACCATACCACCCCCATCAATCTATGAGTGTCAGGGAACCACAGCGAGACGATCCAATTCCTGCTAGTTGAGTCTCCACAGGTCCCTTTGGTATTGGGATTCAATTAACTGGGCTACTGGTGCCATTGTGGGCTGTAGCCCGTCCTGCCACACTCATTGCCTGAAGTCAGTTCTGCCTGCCCCGGGACGTCTTCCTGGGAGCTTGGCAATTGCCCCGGACCTCCTTCAGCCCTGCGGAGTACAAGGACCTCCGGGAGGGGTTCAGTAAGGCCCGGGCCACTTTGCTTCCGCAGCACCGACCGGTATCCAAGAAGGTCAAGCCAGATGCGCTGGCACGCCGCTATAGCCACGCGGCTACACCCAAGATCATTTGCCCCTCTGCTGTTTGTCCTCTGTTGCCCCATACCCTCCGTATACTTCCTACCTTTCCTGTGTCTAGAATTAAAACCATGTCTCACAGCCCTTTGTCTCCTGTTTCCAGGAGTTACTTCGACTGTCTGCATGTGGGTCCTACCTTAAACGTGATAACATCATTGCTTACATGTTAAGCTACACATCATTAAATATATTGAGGGCAGAATTTTGACAGTAGCCAAATGGCAAAATAAAACTAAATTGAATGAACATTACATTTATTTGAATATCGTTTAAATATATAGGCCCATACTGTAGGTAGGCTATTTGAATGCAGTAATCTCGGTTTTCATTTGAAGCAAAGAATTTAGTAACTTTGTATTTGTAGTCAACTTTGTTGTGGAAGTTATTGGCGGTCACAGAGAGACTGATAAACACTGTGATTCTATGTTTAGCGGAGTTCTTCTGTGTATAAAGTGACGCGGGATGGGAAAAAGCATCTAACGACGCATTTAGCTGTTCTATGAGTGGTCTGAGGAAGGCGTTAGATTATTCGCGTTTTTAAGTGCAACAATGGTTTTGGGAAACAGCTCGGAGATTTAATGATGCTCCTACGAAGGTTCTAACGATTAATTTAGCCCTATAGATGCTTTTGGGAAAAGGGGCCCTGGTGAGGAGAATGAGGTTTAGGTTAGCAAAATGCTCCCCTAACCAACGTCAAAATTCTGTCTCATTTGAAGAACGAGAGAATTGTGGAGAACACGCCTCCCATGCTACAATTGGATAGTGTAATGATTGGATATGCACTGTGCATTTCCGGAGGATTTCATTGGCCGCCAGCTCTATGATTACTTTGTAGCAGCGGATTTCAGTTGGTGCCCGGTACGGTATAGTATAGTGCATCTACGAATTTACGTTTCGGTGTTTGTGTTGCTGTCAATCTCAGCAGCTGGAAGGCTATACTCCTGGATTATCTGAAACTACGGTATTGTCATTTAGTTTTGTGAGCTTTTTATATTGCGTTTGTATACGCATTGGACCGTATGGAGGGATGTCGCGATGATGGTCTGCTCTAGGAGAACCAAAACTTTGGTGTCGACATGCGTAATTTTGAGTGGCATGACCAATATTGTCTGTCTTCTCTACGTCGGCTGGATCACTAATTATGTGGCCAATGTGAGCACCAAAGTCTCAGAGCCAGAACCGGAGAGAAAGTTTGAAGATGACAACAAGGGAGAAACTCTGAAGATTATAGAGCGACTGGACCGACTGGAAAATGTGGTCAACCAACACATCCAAGGTAGGCTACATGCTAATTTACCGTTCTAGGGACAATGCATAGGATATGTCCACAGTTCTATTTTAGCAAGTAACGTTATATATTTAGAATATTATATTAATAAATGCCAAGTAAATTGGAAAATAATGTAGGCCTAATGTAAAATAAAATGTAACCAAAACTCTTCCTTGAAATGTGCTTATCAATATCAACCACATTGTGTAGTCCAAGTACCGTAAAACGAACTAAGCAGTGGTTTAAACACCATGATAGAGGCTTAATATTTTTTCAATAATAGGTTACAACAGGGGTAGTTAACTAGATTCAGCCGCAGGCAGATTTTTGTCGGGGGAATGGTTCGTGCCGGAACATAATTTAAAATAGTGTGTACACTGCAAATTGACAACAACGAAGCCTAAAAATAGATTGTTATTTTCCAATACAATCATTTCATACCTTGTATTTGTTGGAATACCTGGGAACAGATTTCCTAAATTAAACTCATTTGAGATGAATTCTTTGTGGTTTTATTGTAAATATGTTGTATCAAAAACAAAAATCCTGGGGCAAAAAAAATTATCACTTGCGGGCATGTGTTACAATATGATGGACAAATAGGAAATATGAATTAGTGCTGTGCACTTCACACTGGCGGTCAGAATGCAGAGTAGTGCCGATGCTGGAGTGAACTGATGAGTAAATTTAGCACTTTGAGTACTTGGCCAAATGCATGCTCCGTCTCACATAGATGCACTCCTGTAGCTGGTGCTATATTACATTACTGTGGATCTGTTTATGTTGTCAATGATATCTGTTAGCATGGAGGGAGCTGAGGAGATCACTTGACAAACTGTCAGACCTCAAAAGACCTTTAACACCTAGCCTAATTCTCTCAAATGTCTGTCCAATTTAGCCCTTTTATGATGAAATGAGGGATAGCATGGAGTTTCACATCTTTGCAGTGGACCATAGGGTGTCAGATACTCATGTGTGAGTGCTGCTTCTTCAAATATAGAATACATGGCAGCAGTTTGTGCTGCATGTGTACAGTAGAAGACATGTCAGGTCTTGTTTGCCATTAGTTACCACCCAGCCCTGCTACCACCAAATACAATTTTATTTGTCACATGCTTCGTAAATAACAGGTGTAGAATAACAGTGAAATTATTACTTACTGGCCTTTCCCAGAAATTCAGAGAGAAGTGATAACACAAGGAATAAATACACAATGAGTAATGATAACTTGGCTATATACACGGGTCACAGAACGGAGTCGATGTGCAGGGGTATGAGAATGGAGGTAGATACACTATATATATATATATATATAGTGTATATACAGACGTATGTGGACACCCCTTCAAATTAGTGGATTTGGCTATTTTAGCCACACCCGTTAACAGGTGTATAAAATTAAGCACACAGCCATGCAATCTCCATAGGGAAACATTGGCAGTAGAATGGCCTTACTGAAGAGCTAAGTGACTTTCAAAGTGGCACCGTCATACGATGCCACCTTTCCAACAAATCAGTTTGTCAAATTTCTGCCCTGCTAGACCTGCCCCGGTCAACTGTAAGTGCTGTTATTTTGAAGTGCAAACGTCTAGGAGCAACAACGGCTCAGCCACAAGGTGGTATGCCACACAAGCTCACAGAACAGGACCGCTGAAGTGCATAACAAATGTCTATCCTCAGTTGCAACACTCACTACCAAGTTCCAAACTGCCTCTGGAAGCAACATCAGCACAAGAACTGTTCATCGGGAGCTTTGTGAAATGGGTTTCCATGGCCAAGCACAAGCCTAAGATCACCATGCGCAATGCCAAGTGTTGGCTGGGGTGGTGTAAAGCTTGCCGACATTGGACTCTGGAGCAGTGGAAACACATTCTCTGGAGTGATGAATCACGCTTCACCGTCTGGCAGTCCGACAGACGAATCTTCGGGATAGGCCCTTCAGTTCCAGTGAAGGGAAATCTTAATACTATAGTGTACAATGACATTCTAGACCAGGGGTCGGGAACCTTTTTGACTAAGAGAGCCATGAAAGCAAAAAAAATTGAAATTTATTTCAGTGAGAGCCATATAATATATTTTAAAAGTGAATTCAACTAAATGTCAGTATAATAAGCCTCTGAATTTATTCTTAAATAATGTTGTTATAATACTCACCATTAATGCGACTTCTGGTGCTGCATGGATTTGCTGATGTCTTTGTAGTCTGGTTGGTACTTGGTGAGGTTAAGCTTCATGCAAGCGTTGAGGCTTTCATCCGTTAAACGTGATCGTAGGTTGGACTTGATGTTTTTAAGATGTGAGAATGACTGCTCACATGCATACGTAGATCCAAACATGGTCAATACAGCAATAGTCACACGCTGCAGTGTGTGGTATGTGACAGGAAGCGCGTTCCAAGTTTTGAGAATCAGCTGGTCTTCGGGTTGAAGTTTTGAAGAACGGCGCTGCATTTATGTCCTTCACTTGCGTTTCCTCCACTTTGTTTGCCATCACGATGGTACGATCATGAACAGTTCTTGCCGACAGAGGCATGTCTTGTATCCGTTTAATTATCTTGTCTTTGTTCGGAAGATCATCAAAAAGTTCATTGGCTACATCCAGCATGAACGTTTTAGCATACTCGCCATCTGTGAATGGTTTTCCGTTCCTCACTATTGCTAAAGATCCAGCAAAGCTAGCGGAATTATAGTCACCTTGCCGGGTCCATACGCGGAGTTGCTGCTGGCTAGCTTGCACCCTGCTCAGTAGCTCTTGGCACGCTTTCTTTCTGCTGTCTCCCGCAGGGTATTTTGATGCAAAGGTAGCATGGCGCGTGTCGAAGTGCCGCTTTACATTCGACCGTTTCATCGATGTAATTTTGTCATTGCAAATTAGACACACCGCAGAACCTGCTCTCTCCACAAAGGCGAATTCTTCGGTCCATTCGTCCTGAAATGTGCGATACTCGTCATCTTTTTTTCTTTTCGCCATCTTCTTCGTCGAAGGGTTAGCTAATGACCGAGCAGACTGATTCAAAAGGAGGCGTTTACCTGTTTTACCTAGCAACGGCCAACGTAGGCCAGTATCATTTAATTAAAATAATGGACAATTGCTCCTGCAGCCCTGAACAGGACATGAGCAGTGAAAAATCGATGGATGGATTAAAACAAGTGAGAATATTTTGTTTTATCTGCGAGCCAGATGCAATCATCAAAAGAGCCACACCTGGCTCGGGAGCCATAGGTTCCCCGACCCCTGTTCTAGACTATTCTGTGCTTCCAACTTTGTGGCAACAGTTTGAGGAAGGCCGTTTCCTGTTTCAGCATGGCGATGCCCCCATGCAGAAAGCGAGGTCCATACACAAATGGTTTGTCGAGATCGGCGTGGAAGAACTTGACTGGCCCACATAGAGCCCTGACCTTAACCCCATTGAACACCTTTGGGATGAATTGGAATGCCGATTGCGAGCCAGGCGTAATCACCCAACATCCGTGCCCGACCTCACTAATGCTCTTGTGGCTGAATGGAAGCAAATCCCTGCAGCAGTGTTCCAGCAACTAGTAGAAAGCCTTCCCAGAAGAGTGGAGGCTGTAATGGCAGCAAAGGTGGGACCAACTCCATATTAAACCCCATGATTTTGGAATGAGATGTTCGACGAGCACGTGTCCACATACTTTTGTTCATGTAGTGTATGTACATATACGTAGGGGTATAGGGACTAGGCAATAGGCTAGATAATAAACAGAAGCAGCAGCATGTCATGAGTCAAAGTTGCAAATAGAGTGAATGCAGATAGTCCAGGTAGATGTTTGGATAACTATTTAGTTGTCTGATGGCTTGGGGGTAGGAGCTGTTCAGGGTCCTGTTGGTTCCAGACTTGGTGCATCGGTACTGCTTGCTGTGTGCGGTGGTAGCAGAGAGAACAGTCTATGACTTGGGTGACTGGAGTCTATAACCATTTTTAGGGCCTTCTGACACACCGTCTGCTATAGAGGTCCTGAATGGCAGGGATCTCGGCCCCATTGATATACTGGCCAATACGCACTACCCTCCATAATGCCTTGTAGTTGGATGCCAAGCAGTTGCCATACCAAGTGGTGACGCAACCAGTCAAATTGCTCTCAATGGTGCAGCTGGAGAACTTTTTGAGGATCTGAAAGCCCATGCCAAATCTTTTCAGCCTCCTGAAGGGGAAGAGGCGTTGTCATGCCTTATTCACGACTATGTTGGTGTGTGTGGACCAGTGACAGTCAATGCCGTTTTAAGATGAGGGAGTACGATTTATATTTTTTATGAGCATGGCCTTATTTTTATTACAGCTTTGGATGACTGTCATTCATATTCTATTCAACCAGCTCAATGTAACATCGATAGGTTTAGGCTGCTACATGATACTCAATGTCCTTATACCCATCATGAGGTTACTACAACCTAACCTATGAATAAAAGCTTACAACAGGTGCACAGGTCAATAATTCGTTTTTTTTAGTAATCAAGGTGACAGACATTGACACATTCAATAACATCTTGCACACGCTTGGCTGTATCTAGCTTATCTAGGGTGTAATCATTAGTCCAGCAGTTGCAAACCAGTTTCTATTGAACAAATTCAGGTATGTTTATCCCTGTTCCGTTTGCTTCCGTTTTAAGAAACGTTTTTCAAAAGAATCGGAGGAATGAATACACCCCGGATCACACACAAACACAGTTCATTTTCATAGCAGCCACATACAAACAGCATGATCCATTTGATTGTTGTATAATTACTTATTACAGCTATGCACTCTTCTCACCTTTTCCCATCGCTTGTGGACTTCAGTGCACAACACGTCAGCTTTCTGTGTCCTGGCAAAAAAAAAAATCCAAGCCAAACCTTCATATCATGACCGCTAACCGCTATACACAGAGGAGGATGGAAACTAGCTGTCCTCCGGTTACACCATTGTGCTACCCTACAGAGTGCTGCTGAGGCTACTGTAGACATTCATTGCAGAACAGTTGTTTTTAATCAATTAATTGGAGACATGACTATTTAGTATCGTTTTATCTAAAAAGGATAACTTAACTTTTTTTATGTCTGACTTTATTTTTATGAAATTCACTGAGGAGGATGTCCTCCCCTTCCTCTGAGGAGCCTCAACTGGTGTGGACCATGTTAATTCCTTAGTGATGTCGACACTAATGAACTTGAAGCTCTCGACCCGCTCCAGTACAGCCCTGTGAATGGGGGCGTACTCGGCTTTCCATTTTCTGTAGTCCACGATCAGCGCCTTTGTCTTGCTGACGTTGAGGGAGAGGTTGTTGTCCTGGCACCACACTGCCAGGTCACTGACCACCTCTCTATAGGCGGTCTCGTCGTCGGTGATCAGGCCTACCACTGTTGTCGTCAGCAAACTTAATGATGGTGTTGGAGTCGTGCGAGGCCACACATTCGTGGGTGAACCGGGGGTACAGGAGGGGACTAAGCACGCACCCCTGAAGGGCCCCTGTGTTGAGGGTCAGCATGGCGGATGTATTGTTCTCACATAGGTGGTCCAGGTGAAAGAGGGCAGTGTGGAGTGCAATATAGATTGCGTCATCTATGGTTCTGTTGGCGGCGGTATGTGAATTGGAGTGGGCCTGGGATAATGGCGTTGATGTGAGCCATGACCAGCCTTTCAAAGCATTTCATGGCTACAGATGTGAATGCTATAGTCATTTAGACTGGTTACCTTGGCGTTCTTGGGCACAGGGACTATGGTGGTCTGCTTGAAACATGAAGGTATTACAGACTGACAGGTAACACAAGCTGACACCGTCTCACACAATTAAAATGCAGAAGGGTGCTCTCAGCAGCTCGATCGGCGCTCGCTAGGCCTATAACGCTGAGCTAAAATTAAACATAAGAGGGACTGCCACACTGCATGCAGTCGATCCAAAACCCTCCTCGGGAGGTTCATAATGGACTTAACCTCCATAGGGGACAGTCAGGAGCGGTTTGGAGCTATGACCCGCGCCACACCCACCTCCTCTAGAGCGGTGGAAGGGGGGGGTAGTCATGCATAAAGTACACCTGTCTCACTATTACCTAAGCAGTGTGTCACCAAGTTTGTCAAATAAAAAAATACACTTTGCGTGATGGGTTGCGCTGAGGATCCGTTGACATTTCACACATGATCTGTTTGACTTGGAATCCAATACTGGATGACTCTGTCACTGTCGTTCACTATCATTTGGGACTTTGTCACTACCCTTTTGGTGCTCCCCATAGCAGCGGAGGAAAGGCGTCTGTGCTCCTGCCCTGCAGCTATTTACTTGACTGACAGCCCTTTGGCAAGATAAGAAAAATTATTCTTCCCACTTTCTCTCAGGTCATCTAACCTGCCTCACAGTTAACATGCTTTCTATCATACAGACTACTCTGTAGAATATACAGCTGTGCAGAATGTACGTATTTTTTTCTGGTGTTAGTATCTAACCACTAGTTTTGACAAAATTGCTAGTGATCTGTTTTGGTGGAATATACACTGTGGCCAGTTTATTAGGTACACCACCCCATTCACAAAAAATAAAAATGCTGATGTGTTTTGTGTGTCATCAGGAAGAATAGTGCTGCATCGAGCAGAAATAACATATTAATTTTCATGCCATATCCTCACTCTGACTCCTAGAAGGGATCAGCAGGGTGTCGAAATAGTATAACAATTTTATCTGGGATTTTTACATTCACCACTTTCAAGTGCACAGCAGTGGCAGTAATTTATTTTGGGTCAGCTCATTATGTTTTTTGCTTGACAATGAATTGCTCCCTTTTTTGCCTGAGGAAGATTTGTGCTACTTTGCCCATGTTTTTGTACGGTTGTTGTATGATGACCCACAGCACCCTTTCACAACATCATAAAGGAGATTTAATATGTCAAAAGAGAAAGCTGTGGGACTAAATAGTTGGCCGCCTTCATTTGAATTGACAATGTTATTTTCTTCAATCAGATGTTTTGAAAGGTCTTTATTGGCTGTACAGAAGGTACTTCTTAAAGTTTTGAAAAACGCTCCATATTTAGATCAATGCTGCAAAATCATCATTTTTCATCTGTCTAATCAAAACCCTTGTCTGACGTCTCGAGCTTCACACGTTTGCTGATGTCTCTGAATCAATATATACCTGTAATCACTATTGAGCCGGGACTCTGATTACCTCATTCACAGCTGTTGATGAGGAAACAGGGTTGGTCAGAATGTAAGAGAAGATTATACTCTATGATATAAAATAGATTATGATGTGAATGCGTCCTTGCACAAGTTAGACCCACACGATCCCACTGAATCCAGTCATTACAAACAGCTAGGTGACATGTTCAATCTTGTCTCAAACAATGTTTTTCTTTCATTACAAATATCAAATACCTTGGGATTTGATATTTCAAGGTTATTGGGAATGTTCATTTCCTCCATTGATGTGTACATTACAGTACCTTTATCCTTGAGGTCAGTGCTCAAACTAGGATTTATCCCGTCTGGATATCCTGCTAAATATGCAGAATCAAAGGGTCTTAACACAAGTCTCCTTTTTGACTAGATGGTTTTCACAGTAGAGTGGTGTAATCTGGCCATACGATGTAGATGAGCACAGCAGGGGGGCTTTGCTATAGATGCCCCCAGCCTGTCAACGGTGGAGTTGTTGCTTGAATGAAAGAACACCACACAGCTTTTGACAGTGAACGCCGTTGAACCTTTTTGAGGTTCAGAAGCTGATTTCAGTTCTTAGTATATAATAAAACTGTGGGGAGTTATTTACGCTTACTGTAAATGGCAAATGAACCAGAATTAGGTTTTTTATTGGGTGTTCTCTAGTTAAGCTTCTGCTGTAAGCTCTCACAAAATAATATTTTGAAGATAAATACGCAACGGAGAGTTTGAAAGGATGAGAGTACGAAATATAGTACTAATGGTCAATAGTGAACTGTAAATAGGAGTTTGGTTTCAGTTCAACCGCTGTTTAGAATCTGTGGAATGTCACTCCTGAACTGAGCTACTTGTGCTACGTTCTGTACATTGAGTCGGGAGCAGGATACTTGTTATTTGGCCAGTTGTACTGCAAGTTGATTGGTCAACCCCGGGCTAGGGTGGGGGGTTATAAATGGCATCCTGTTCCTTTTGTTCAGTGGAGAAAAGCTGAGGACAGGGGAGACTGAACATCTACCTCCCAGCATAACCTCTTGATTTGTCCTTCTCAAATAAACCTATTTTTCTCCCCCTGATATGCTTTGGAGTTTGTGTTATTGAAGAATAACATCAATTGCTAACACTCTCGCTCTCTCTGTAGCTGCTGAGGCTTTTCTCTCTGCTGGGTAGTGGATAAATCTGCCCGTCCACCCATCTGTGCTGTAGTGTACTGATTATTGACCTTAATCTCCCCTGTAGAAAAGGAAAAACATTTCTGGGCCCCAGCCTTCACTTGATATTGATGCTTCACATCCAGAGACAGTAGGTGGTTATTTGGTCCAAATATATGGAGTTTTCTGAGACATTCTGTAAGTCGTGAAGAATCCAAGTTTCCAGCTCAACAGACCATGTTTATAGCAGTCTTTCTTTCTGCTTAATGAAATAGTTTGTCATTTTCCATTGGCAACGAGGAAGCATTTGTCCATGCCCACAAACTACTGGTGACACCAGAGAGGAAGTATTCACTTGCTTTGCAAGGCAACACATACAATGCAAAGCTAAATTCTGTAACTTAGATTCTCTGACCTTTTTTAAAGAATGCAGAGGATCGCTTATTTTCATACTGTACACAATACATATTCTACAATTTAACAAGAAAATTGTTTATACAGAAAGGTAATAGCAGGTAAGCATTTACTGTCTAGAACTGGTGACGAGGTTGTCTCATTATCTATTGCCCCATGACCGCTCCTTGACGATAACATTTCCTTGTTCTGAACCTCTCCTCTGCGGTTCCGGTCTTCTCAGGCTGCTGTGGGTGACTGTGCTCTGTGATAATAACATTCCTGCCCTTTCACCACTTGTGGAATTAGAAGATTATTATGAAGATGATGATGGTAGGACTGTACATCCAAAGATCTGCTACACAAACTGAAATTATGTGTATAGTTCATGGTTCCTTTTGTATGTGTTTTAGGTGTGAATATCCCTCTTTTAAATATGTACCTTTTATTGATCTTAGGTGGTCAGTTGTGCCTTCCATATGACACGAGCAATGTTGAATGGTGCTTGCCACTTATTCCTGTTTGTCAGGTCTCTACTGACCTCTGACAAACCAGCCTGTGACTATCAGGCTGTGACAGAGTGACCACACAGGAGGTGGAGAGATCTGTTTTGGCTCACTCAGCATCCCACCATAAGTGAAGTTGAGCGTGGTTGAAAAAGAAAATGGGTATTTCATGTCTGTGTAAGAAAAGAAAAAGCCAATTATTCAGAGACCGCCAGATGAATCATCTGAGTCTCACGAACAGACAGTTCTCCTCCTGCTGTCATGAGTACTACCACAGACTGAGGGTGATACTGCTCCAGATGAAGCCCAAGCGGCACAGGGCAATAATAATTACCATTTTCTCTCAGAGAACCTGCGTGGAGTGCTGGATAAACCAGAGCGAGCGAGAGTGTTCTCATCTCTAAAACTCATCAGAGATAAGTAGCAGCGTACAGACTGGGCTAAAGTTAAGAGGATGAGAAACAAAGCAAACAACTACACGCACGCTCTCGCTCTCTCTCAAACACTCGTACTCACACTCACACACTTGTAGGCCAAATCAAACGAAACGCGAACGAGCATTGCTTCGCGTAGATGCGAGAAATGGACTTGCTTTCTAATTTGAAGTGCATGACGCTTTTGACGGCATTGACGCTGGTGGCCCGTCTGTTTTCAGTCATTCACTACCGTGCATTCTAATTCCAGCGTGTACATGCTCTTTGCTCGTTTGCGATTTGTTTAATTTGGCCGTGTGTGTGCACTCTCTCTCACACACAAGACTACCAACTCTCTCCCACCATCTTGCTTTGTGACTCCCAAGCATTGCTTGCATACATAAACATGCTCACAGTGCATCATGTCCGACGCTATTTTACCAGAAATGCATCACTATATGCTTGAACCCCCTTACATTCTCTTTCCACCATACTTATCTTTGTCCATGCCCACAATTACCATGGTAACCCATGATTGGTCAGCCGATTACATGACGCTGCCAGGACAGGAAGAAGACGCAGTTCAGTGCCACTCGTGCACATTTCCTTTTCAACCTCGAGTCATGCAGAAATTCCAGCTGCCTGTGTGTGGATAGTTCTTCTTTTATGAACTTAAATTCAATCAATATATTATGAGGCGGCTTTTGAAAGGTAACAGTTTTAGCATGTCGGCGAATGTTTCCGTAACAGATGGAAATGGAACCGGGTTAGTAGAGCAGTCAATCAATAGTCAGAGAGCTACTCTGTTCAACACAGGATATAGCACAGACAGAGAGATGTCCTTGGTCAAGTAGGATGACCTGTACTATAGGCTAGGTAGCCTGAGAAGTATTCTTTTGCATTTGACCATTTCGATTTTCAGCAGTGCATCACAAGATTGTGCCGTTTTGATTTGTGGAGTGTTGTGCTACAGAGAGAATCCCAAAGGGGAGAGATGTATAGAATAGTGATAGCACTTCATAGAAGCAACATGCAGAATATTGTATTCTATACTGCTCCCATGAAAGCATACAGTGTATTGGAAATCATTTGAGCTCAAAATAATTCATTGGAGGTTAATTTAGTTTGTCTTAATCAAATTCAAATCGAATTCTGGAGATTCCTACAAGACACCCTAGTTGCCCAAATTTAAGAAATAATTTCCTTTTGACATGTTTTGAATTGCTGCAAAAGTGTAATTTGTCCCTGGAGTGGCTTGAGTCTGCCTTTTACCATGTCAAGGAAAAGATCCCTCTAACCACAAGAAAATGAATGCTATCTAATTAGCTTTACATTATGCATATGCGAAATATGCTGTAGCAACAGGAGGTGTATTGCAATTTGAGACTTTCGATTCAATGTGCATAAAAGCACCTGTGGCTTCTCTGTAAAGTGTTCAGTAGAAACATGTAGCACCTGCATCCCCCTCTGTCCTCCTCAGGGGTTTGTGAGCTGCCATCTGCCCAGCACAGGCTGCTCTCCGGTGGGCTTATTATAACTCCGGGGCCCCTCCACGGAGCCATGCGATGGAGGTTAATTGGGCAGCCGTTCTGCGAGCACACTTCTCATCGCCATCTGAATGTCGCTGCTTTTTATCCTGTCTCACTAACGCCGTCGTGTGAACGAAGCAGTGGATTAATCAACGTTATGAATTGGCTGTTAAAGTGAGTACACTGTGCTTTGAAACAGCTGTTGTAGGCTAGAATGTAATATAAATCAACCACAGACAACACCGCAATATACACCCTCCTATGTAAACCACCAGGGTTGTGATTGATCATATTCCAGTAACCTACTGATGCAGGCATATGCACTAATCTGATGAATCACCCTAAACCCCACGTTGACCTACTGTTCCACCCACATACTGGCCTAGCTGTGCCAACTGACCTGGGGCATGACTGCAATGGGCATAGAAGCAGCGGTGGGCATCTGAATGTGTCTGTTTTTCTGAGAGGGTCTGTAGAGTTGGAGTGCCCTTGCCAGTTTTGCCAGATGACTCTCGCTGTGTGCTGGGTTTAGTGAGCTAATAGTTGCGATTTGGCGAGAGAGACCATACATCTTTGTCTCCAACAGATGATTGATGGAATGGGAGCTTTTGGGGATCTTACGCCTCTTATTTTTCAGGTTGTCACAGAGGAGTGGAGCACGCTCACAAGTGTGAAGTTCAGATGCATATCCAATCCTCTTTGAAGTGTGGGGGTGTTGCATTTTGATTTCATCAGTGACTTGGTGACACCCACACATCAGATCTTCCTGGGTTTCAGGCACCTCTTGAATATTCCATTCTAGTTAATGGATCTCAAACAGCCTACAAAACAGTAGGGAGGACTAAAGGTCAAGAAGTCCGCTGCACAATAGGCTCCTCTGCTCTGACCTTCACATGATGTCTATCTATAACCCTCACCTTACACAATGACTTACCTGCATTATTTATTGGCTTTTTTCTTGTGTAGGGGGAAGGTTCAAAATATAAAATGGTATTTTCTTCCGAACACTTAAAGTTAAAGCGGGCCCGAAACAGTAGGTAATGGTGCAAGAGATTGCCTCTGTCAGCTGTCCCGACTCTCTTTAAATGAGGTGCCTGATAATGGTGGCTGGGATGTGTTCTTGCCCGCTGCTGTGGGTGGCGCCACCCGGAGGTCAGGGACATCAGGCAGATACTTAACACCTCTGCCTGACTGAGCTGATTTGGATGTGGCTTTCTCTACTCTCTGTCAGATTCAGAATCAAGCCAGACTGATACTGAAGGCTGTGCATACACTCCAGGGTGACACGCATCTGTGACAGGGATGAGGAGGACACTCTGGGTGTATTAGCACATAAAGGCTTTAATAGTAGACTCGCGATGACATAGATGCTCAAAGTAAACAACAATAGTGGGTCAATTTCCTCAACAACGTTTTTAAAAGCAGTTAATTACCTCTTGCTGTGAGTTTTTGAATTCCTGGGCTCCGTTTACATAAATGCATAGTAAACAGATTGGTTATTGTAGTGCTTAGAGGGCACAAAGAATTACAACTGCCCTCCCATCCCACAGATGTGGGCACTCTGTCACGCCTCCCCTGGCTGGTCAGGCAGATGGTCAGCAAGAATCCCATTCAGCCCTACGTCTGAATGTCCCGCGCATAGTTCCCCCCCCCGCCCAGCATACCACAGCCCCGCCCTGCCCTGCCCAACCCATCCCAGCGTCTCAGTGAAGGGCCCTTTCCCCTGTAAAAGCTTCAGTAAATTTGTTTCTGCAAGAAATTAATACATTTATATTTCCCAGAATATGTGAGTGGGCTGTCTGTTCCTTTTTGCCTCTCTGGCGGGGAGGTGGCAGGGCGAATACGTGAAAATGTTGTATTTAGTCTGTCAGGTCATGTTTTCCTCAATGGCCTCGGCAGAACAGAGGTTGCCGCCGGCTGCACTCCTTCCGTTTGGCATATTATTGAATGATTTAATATCATTGCAGTTGTCTTGACCTTTAGTGTCATTACATTGCAAGGGTAACCGTGTACCCGAACTGTGCCGCACGTTCAAAACTCAACATGGAGCTTGGGTAGCCCTTGATTTCACTCACATTAGCTCTTACTATTCCCTCAGTCAACCTCTGTCCCTGATGTGACGGGTAGGACTTGAGCGCGAGGCCTTTTTCTTCTTTCAAACCTTTTCCGTTTCCCTTCAGGCCCACGGGGCCTCGAGACCCTGTCTGTTTTAGTTTGAGGAAGCACACTTATCATTTTGATCCATTTCATTCACACTTTCTTCGATGTGGACCTGCAGAGGGGAAATTATACGAACTCTACATCAACACACAAACACTTTGTTGCGAAATGGGACGGGAAATTATTCAAAGCATATGCTAAATGTAATGCATGTATTATATAGTAATAATTACTTGCATTGCAAAGTAGCCATTCAAAATGACTGTTAAGTTGAAAATAAGCTAAAACAGTAATGGGGACAATTGGGTCTTATTGAGCTGTTTCTTATGATAAGCAGTCTCATTGGCATTTGCTAAGACACTCCACCGCCAGCAACAACAAATGAATTCAGATCACATATTAGGCCTTGTCTATTATCGCAGTTCACATCTGCTTTGTGCTTGTTGGAATAGTGCCATACTCCGTACAGCACTGGTGCCTCATCACTCGCAGCTAAAAGTACAAATCAGTTTCGCCAGTGTCCGTACAAATCCAGGAGGCAAGACTGCCACTGTTGGAAAAACTATTGGTTCCTCACATTTACAAGGCCATTTGCAAGCTCAGTGTGGCGGAGGGAAATCCGAGTTGGAGTGAAGCAGTTGTGAACTTTTATCACGTTAATTAGTGGGCTTTGAAAGCTATAATGAAGGAAAAGCTACAGGCTTAGCTATGGTTAGTTTGATCTTTTGAAAATCTGGAGGCTGTAATTTAAGTCTAAAGAAAAACATCTTCATTTAGGCATTCTGCTTGTGTTATGCAAGAATATTAATTTCAATTGAAAGAAAGAAATGTAGACGCTACCTCGCTTTCAAACCAAGCCAAACTAAGTCCATGATTTTTATTATAGTAGATCTTTTTTTGTGATTGGTTTCTAGCTCATTTGACTGTGTTAAATGCCGTGGTGGTAATTGTACAGTAGAAGATGCGATCAGGTGCAGATTTGACTGGGAGTGGTTTGAACAAAGGCATCAGCATTGGCCTCCAGCTGTGGAGTAATTGGTCTTTTGAAGACTTAGTTTTCCTCTCACTCGGGGGCCGTATGCTTCCTAAACTCGGGCCCTGTTTTCCTGATTGGGAGCATAAGTCTAGTATATTGTGGGCTGCAACTGCCTTGTTCTCAGGAAAACATTTGAAATCTCTGTCACTGAATATTTCAACTCCACAACAGTAAGATGAATATTTCATTTTGAAGGATATAGGTTGGTCCTGACAAGTGACTACCATTTCCATGGACCCTGCATTTCTATCAGAATGACTGTAATGAAAGGTCACGTGACGACGTGCATTAGTCCTATCGTTTTATAAAACCTCTCAACTTGATTGTCTCTCGATCTATTACAGCAGTTTATTCTGTGCAGTCTGGTCTGTATCATCAAGATAATTTTGAATCGTTTTTGTCTTTTTGAAGGATGTTTTTTTTCTGAACTTGTCACTATTCTCCATGCTTACGTCTGGCAGGTGGTACCAGTGCATCAATGCTCAGACCAACATTCTCCTAAACAGCTTCTATCCCCTGGCCATAAGACTGTTAAATGGCTAACAACTACTGCTCTCCCTCAGACTGTCCTCGGTCACGCTTACTCACACGCGCACACACACTCACCACACCCTCAGTCACATACTCATTACTGATGCCACACACTTACACCCCCCCCCACACCTACGCTGCTGCTAAAATGATTATTGATTAGATTCATTACTACCACTACGCTGCTGTTCATTAAATATTGATTTCCATTACCATTTAGTATCTATCTATTTATCCTGCTTCTGGTCACTTACTCCTGTTTACATGTATAAATTACCATTAGTATGTTACCATTTTATTGGTAACCATTTTAAGTATTTATATATTCCTGCTACCAGTCAATTTTCAGCCCTGTTTACATGTTTAGTGCCTTCAGAAAGTATTCACACACCTTGACTTTTTCACATTTTGTTGTTAGAGCCTGAATTTAAATTGTATTAAATATAGATTTGTCACTGGCCTACACACTACCCCATAATGTAAAATGGGAATTGAAATTTGTCCAAGTGTAAAATATATATAAGAATGTCTTTAGTAAATAAGTATTCAACCCCTTTTGTTATGGCAAGCTTAAAAACATTCAGGAATAAAAGTGTGCCACATTAAGTTCAATGGACACACTCTTTGCAATAATAGTTTGAATCACTACCTCACCTCTGTACCCAACACATACAATTATCTGTAAGGTCTCTGTCAAGCAGTGAATTTCAAACAGATTCAAGTATTCAGACCCTTTGCTATGAGACTCGAAATTGAGCTCAGGTGCATCCTGTTTCCATTGATCATCCTTGATGTTTCTACAACTTGATTGGAGTCCACCTGTGGTAAATTCAATTGATTGGACATGATTTGAAAAGGTACACACGTGTCTATATAAGGTCCCACAGTTGACAGTGCATGTAGGAGTAAAAACCAAGCCATGAGGTCAAAGGAGTTGTCCTTAGATCTCAGCGACAGGATTGTGTCGAGGCACAGATCTGGGGAAAGGTACCAAAATATTCTGCAGCATTCAAGGTCCCAAAGAACACAGTGGCCTCCATCATTCTTAAATGGAAGAAGTTTGGAACCACCAAGACTCTTCCTAGAGCTGGGCGCCTGGCCCAACTTAGCAATCGGGGGAGAAGGGCCTTGGTCAGGAAGGTGACCAAGAACCCGATGGTCACTCTGACAGAGCTCCAGAGTTCCTCTGTTGAGATGGGAGAACCTCCCAGGAGTACAACCATCTCTGCAGCACTCCACCCATCAGGCCTTTGTGGTAGAGTGGCCAGATGGAAGCCACTCCTCCAGTAAAAGGCACATGACCGCCCGCTTGGAGTTTGCCAAAAGGCTCCTAAGAATCTCAGACCATGAGGAACAAGATTGAACTCTTTGGCCTGAATGCCAAGCGTCACGTCTGGAGGGAACCTAGCACTATCCTTCCGGTAAAGCATTGTGGTGGCAGCATCATGCAGTGGGGATGTTTTTCAGTGGCAAGGACTGGGAGACTAGTCAGGATTGAAGGAAAGATGAATGGAGCGAAGTACAGAGAGATCCGTAATGAAAACCTGATCCAGAACGCTCAGGACCTCAGACTGGGGCGACGGTTCACCTTCCAACAGGACAACGACCCTAAGCACACCGCAAAGGTAATGCAGGAAAGTGAATGTCCTTGAGTGGCCCAGCAAGAGCCCAGACTTGAACCCAATCGAACATCTCTGGAGAGGACTGAAAATAGCTGTGCAGCGACGCTCCCCATCCAACCTGACAGAGCTTGAGAGGTGCTGCAGAGAAGAATGGGAGAAACTCCCCAAATACAGGTGTGTCAAGCTTGTAGCGTCATACCCAAGAAGACTCGAGGCTGTAATCGCTGCCAAAGATGCTTCAACAAATTACTGAGTAATGGGTCTGAAATATGAATTTAAATGTAATGCCTGTTTTATATTTTTATAAATTTGTGACTCACCATCTGGATTCGGTCTTGTGTAGCAAAATGTCAAATGGTGTTTTTTTACATTGGATAAAAGTAGAGACTCAGATCTACCAAATGGTCTATCATACAACTGCATTTGAGGAACAATGGGAAAGTAATTCTGCTTTGACAGTTGAGAAAATGGCCTTTTTGAATGTTTTGGTATCTAGTGAGAGAGCTCTTCTTTGTCTACACCCATTCAGCATCGTTCACACCCTCTTAAGCTTTAGCCCCACCCATCTCGTTTCGCGCTCGGAGCACATACTATACCCTCTGGCCGATGATTTGTTTACCTCTGGATAACATGAAAACAGCCTAACCAGCTCTGCTAGCAACCATTTCATTATGCTTTTTTGCAGACACCGGCCATATTCAACGGGTGTTGTACACACATCACGTAACGTTAGCTAACGAGCCAGCCAGCTAACGTTAGCTAGTTAAACAACAATGAACAAAGTGTCAACAATTCCACATTGCTGGGAGATAACCAACCAGGCTCTATTTAGAAAATAAAATGGCTTTGGGAAACAATAACGTTAGGTAGCTAGCTAACAGTACAATTGAGCTTGAAATGAAACCACTTTCTGTCAATTAGAAACATGTAATATCTAAAAATGTAGCTAGTTAATGTTACTCTCTGAGCAATTACATTCTCCTGATATCTTGTGTAGGATAAATTAAATGCTAAGTTACAATGCTGTAACTTGAAACTATTTATTTATTTTGAAGTTTTTGTTATACATTTGAATATTTGTAGCTACTTTAAGGTAACACCTGCAGTCAACTTGTACAATATGTTAGGAGATAAAGAAGAGCTCGTTCTTCATTTCACTTGTCACATAAATGACGACAGACCGGAGCCTTGTGAGCAATGCCACTGAGCAAATTTCAGGACTGCTGAGCTCAAACTTGAATGTTGTGAAAATTCTGTGCAACTTCCCACATGCGTTTACTGTGAACACTGAGGCTGTACCCGCTTTAAGTTATCGTTTTAACAATGGCCAAGTAGGCTACTGTGGCTATTTGATCATAATGTAGGCCTACCGGAGTGGTCTATATCAAAAACAATGGAGAAAATGTGTCCCTTAACATTGGCAGAACAGCTATTCCCTTCAGCCTACTGTAGCAGCCCGTGTGTAGTGATCAATGTAGACCTACATTCCATGAGATGTTTGAAAAAAAACATGCAGGGCTTGACATTAACCTGTTTATCCACTTGTCCTTCAGACAAGGAGGTGACAGAAAATGTTGTGGTGTTTGATGCAAGGAACCACTTTACACGTTTTTTAAAAATGCATTATTATTCCCATACCATTATTACAGAGTATCAAACAAAATTATGGTACCCTCGACATATTGGCTACTTAGCTTATTCAAGCCGGTCTCAAAATACAACACTGCCCCTTTTTAAGACAAAAAAAAGCTCTTTACCTCACTTGCTTTTCAAAGATGTCTAGAAATGTACATGTCTTGTATGAGGTTCACTCCCATATTAAGTGCAAAGTATCTATAACTGGGCTAATAACTAACTAGCAAAGGATATTAACAAAATGTGCACCTGTGGCTACATGCAGCTCTTGCTTTGATCTCAAACCAAGTGCATCTACTCATTGCCACTCGTGCTGTAAAAAGTCCAGTTCAAAATAAATGGCACATCCATATATGGCAATGTTTTATTTGCATATAGGCCTACTGCAGCTCTGATTGGTTATGCCGCACCGGTCTGTGTAGAGTACTGGCTGAGTAGTGCTATTCCTACGCCGATGTGTTCTACCTACAACAAAATCTCTTGCTTAGTTAGTTTTGCGTACTAAATTATGCATAGTTCGTTTTGTTTCGGTATGTTGCATTGAAAGTGGCTAATATTGCATTGATTCGATCACAAATGCCACACTAAAAATGAAACATAGGGTTAACTATCAAACAGGGAAAACTCTAGAATGAACTTCACTCAACAATCTCGTGCTTCTCGCAGTGGGCTGATACTGTATTTCTTCTGCACGGCAGTCTCGGGGCTACTGCGTGACGATTAGAGGGACAATGGCTTGTGAGTCACTCACTGTTGTGCAGCACACGACAGGTCATCTAGTTACAGTATGGAATTCACAACTTCATGTTTGCCAGCTTATAACATTTTATAACCTATTAAGTCAACTGTCTAAAATGTGCTAAATGCTCTGCGGTTGTGCATTTACTAACTAGTTAGCTAAGTGGTTAGCTTCTTGCAAAATCGAGCTTCGCTTGGTAACAGCAGAGTCCCCTCCTGGATCAAGAGCGTTGCTGTTTTAATATTTTGTTTTGTGTGGGAGTGTAACCGATGTGAAATGGTTAGCTAGTCACCGATAGAAACGCTAATAGCGTTTCTATCGGTGACGTCACTCGCTCTGAGACCTTGATGTAGTTTTCCTTGCTCTGCAAGGGCCACGGCTTTTGTGGAGCAATGGTTAACGATGCTTCGAGGGTGGCTGTTGTTGTGTGCAGAGGGTCCTTAGTTCGAGCCCAGTTAGGGGCGAGGAGAGGAACGGAAGCTATACGGTTACATGTGCAGCAAACTGTGATTAGAATTTTTTATTTTTATTTTTAACTACTATAACTTTTGAGTTGGGATGTCTGTCCTGCAAATGCTTTAGGTCAGACTGTATAAAATGTTCAATGAGCTTGTTGGCATTTTAGTTAAATTCTCTATGGGACTTTGCATGTACTTGTTAACATTGCTAACCTTGGATTTACAAAGGCTCAGTGGAGTTTAAAAATGGCACCCCTTGTGTTCAGCTCCGGTATTACAGAATATTCCATTATGGCACAATGTCATACCTTCGTCTCGACCATCTGGATACCGCCCAAGCCTAATGTGCGCACGTGCAAGCGACGTGTGTGTGTGCATGTAAGAGTCTCCCGACAGGCCTTGTGGGTAATTCTCAGACATGATGGATACTGATAGTGCCCTGACTGCGGAGGGAGGTGATCCAAATCCCACAGAGAGGGATTTAGGACAGATGAACAGAGTGAAATACGATGCCCATTTGGACAGATTCAGTAGGCCGTCACACTATGTAAGCACATCAGGATGTGCTACAAATGGTGACTGATAGTTGAAAAGAACAGTTTGGCAAACAAAACTAAAGCTCTTGAAAGAGATGCATTGCAAATGGCTGATCATTATTCACGGTTGAGGAAATAGGTGGGAAGACCATCTGTTTAAATGATGATGAAATTAATCATTTCAGAGCCGAGACACAGCGCTGCAGGCCCAGCAGCACTTCAGCACCACTGGTCCACAAGCCTTAGTGTAAAAGAGGGAACTTTCTCTGTGTGATTTATTCAAGTTCTGTAAACAAACAGATAAAACAAAGGCTTTGGCAAGAGAGAATTTCAATAGCTTTGCGAGCAAATGAGATTCTCTTTTAAAAACCAAATTCCATTATTTTAGGGGGAGTGTGTTTGCTTTAGAAGTGCAAAGCCTGCTGGGATACGCTCTACGAGGCCTTAAAGCGACAATCAGCAGTTAAAACAATAACAAAGCGTTTTCCCCGCCACTTTCGCTAAGAAGCTGAGGGATGGCTTTGTACATTTTTCTTGTAAATTCATAGATGGAGCTATGGATCCAAGGACTGACCATCCACGATATCAAAATTATACACTGCTCAAAAAAATAAAGGGAACACTTTAACAACACAATGTAACTCCAAGTCAATCACACTTCTGTGAAATCAAACTGTCCACTTAGGAAGCAACACTGATTGACAATATTTGTGCACATTTGTGGCCTGCTGGAGGTCATTTTGCAGGGCTCTGGCAGTGCTCCTCCTTGCACAAAGGCAGAGGTAGCGGTCCTGCTGCTGGGTTGTTGCCCTCCCACGGCCTCCTCCACGTCTCCTGATGTACTGGCCTGTCTCCTGGTAGCGCCTCATGCTCTGGACACTACGCTGACAGACACCGCAAACCTTCTTGCCACAGCTCGCATTGATGTGCCATCCTGGATGAGCTGCACTACCTGAGCCACTTGTGTGGGTTGTAGACTCCGTCTCATGCTACCACGAGTGAAAGCACCGGCAGCATTCAAAAGTGACCAAAACATCAGCCAGGAAGCATAAGAACTGAGAAGTGGTCTGTGGTCACCACCTGCAGAACCACTCCTTTATTGGGGGTGTCTTGCTAATTGCCTATTATTTCCACCTTTTGTCTATTCCATTTGCACAACAGCATGTGAAATTTATTGTCAATCAGTGTTGCTTCCTAAGTGGACAGTTTGATTTCACAGAAATGTGATTGACTTGGAGTTACATTGTGTTGTTTAAGTGTTCCCTTTATTTTTTTGAGCAGTGTAGTTTTACAGTTTTTGGAGGCTATAGAGTTTACTTTTAGAAACATTGGCATAAAACAAGCTTATATTTTGGGTTCTGATGCTATATGACAGTTGAATTAAGCTCATGAGGCATTTGTAAGTTATATTTTTCAAGGATCAATGGGTACCAAAAATGGATGTAGCAACTGCAGATTGTCCCTTTAACAGCAGGAGGCTGTTGAACTGATGTTGTCAAGGGGAATGTAACTTTACCTCTTAGCCAGTAGGATCTCCAGTTACAATGTTGGAGAGAAGTACAAATCAGGAAAATAACTGCAACAGGAAATGGTAATGTACAGTGCATTCGGAATGTATTCAGACCTTGACTTTTCCCACATTTTGTTACGTTACAGCCTTAATACATTTTAAAATATGTTTTTCCCCTCATTAATCTACACACAATACCCCATAATGACAAAGCAAAATATATATATTTTTGCAAATTTATAACAAAATAAAACCTGGAAATAACACATTTACATAAGTTTTCAGACCCTTTACTCAGTACTTGTTGAAGCACCTTTGGCAGCGATTACAGCATCAAGTCTTCTTGGGTATGACGCTACAAGCTTGGCACACCTGTATTTGGGGAGTTTCTTCCATTTCTCTGCAGATCCTCTCAAGCTCTGTCAGGTTGGATGGAGAGTGTCACTGCACAGCTATTTTTAGGTCTCTCCAGAGATGTTCATGTCCGGGCTCTGGCTGGGCCACTCATGGACATTCAGAGACTTGTCCCGCAGCCACTCCTGCATTGTCTTGGCTGTGTTCTTAGGGTCGTTGTCCTGTTGGAAGGTGAACCTTCACCCCAGTATGAGGTCCTGAGCGCTCTGGAGCAGGTTACAAGGATCTCTCTGTACTTTGCTGCGTTCATCTTTCCCTCGATCCTGACTAGTCTTCCAGTCCCTGCCGCTGAAAAACATCCCCACAACATGATACTTCAATGTAGGGATGGTGCCAGGTTTCCTCCACACGTGACACTTGGCATTCAGGCCAAAGAGTTCAACCTTGGTTTCATCAGTCCAGAGAATCTTGTTTCTCATGGTCTGAGATTCTTAGGAGCCCTTTGGCAAACTCCAAGCGGGCGGTCATGTGCATTTTACTGAGGAGTGGCCTGTCTTGGTGTTTCAAAACTTCTTTCATTTTAAGAATGATGGAGGCCACTGTGTTCTTTGGGACCTTCAATGCTGCAGGAATGTTTTTGTACTCTTTCCCCAGATTTTGTGCCTCGACACAATCCTGTCACGGAGCTCTACAGACAATTCCTTCAACCTCATGGCTTGGGTTTTTGCTCTGACATGCACTGTCAACTGTGGGACCTTTTTATATAGACAAGTGTGTGCCTTTCCAAATCATGTGCAATCAATTGAATTTACCACAGGTGGACTCCAATCAAGTTGTAGAAACATCTCAAGGATGATGAATGGAAACAGGATGCACCTGAGATCAAATTCGAGTTTCATAGCAAAGGGTCTGAATACTTATGTAAATAATTATTTTGTTTTATACATTTGCAAAAAAATCTAAAAACCTGTTTTCGCTTTGTCATTATGGGGTGTGTGATTCATTTTAGAATAAGGCTGTTACAAAATGTGGAAAAAGTCAAGGGGTTTGAATACTTTCCGAATGCACTGTAGATAATTGTAGGGTGCATTTCCATAGACAAGGTCCCATGAGCACCAACGTGTGAAGTTCATAGGTGCTTATCAAATTAAAGATACGATTCTATATTTTTGGGGGAAATGAAGGCATAGGTGAACCATTTTCATCTTAAAAATGAGGCATAAGTAAAGGTTTTGGTTTCTGGATAAACAGATGGAAAAGGAGTCTTAGAAAACATCTACCAGAAAATGTCTTAAAAGTTATCAGAAATACATCAAAACAGTGTCGACAAAGACCCCTGCCAACTAATATCAACACTTACAGTACACACTGAGTGTACAAAACATGAGGAACACCAGCTCTTTCCATGACAGACTGACCAGGTAAACGCCATGGTCCCTTATTGATGCCACTTGTTAATGCCACTTGTTAAATCCACTTCAATCAGTGAAGATGTAGGGCAGGAGACAGGTTAAAGAAGGATTTTTAAGCCTTGAAACAATTGAGACGTGGATTGTGTATGTGTGCCATTCAGAGGGTGAATGGGCAAGACAAAAGATTTGTCTTTGAATGGGGTATGGTAGTAGGTGTCAGGCGCACTGGTTTCAGTGTGTCTCGAACTGCAACCCTGCTGGGTTTTGCACGCTCAACAGTTTCCCTTGTGTAGCAAGAATGGTCCACCAGGCAAAGAAGGGGGAGGGGAATGCAACTCAATATTAGGAAGGTGTTTTTAATGTTTTGTACACAGTGTATTTATTTACAGTATACTTATTGCTACAATAGGAAATCATAATAATCACCAACCACAGATGGGTCACCTGCAGTCCTCCATTCCACTGGCATACTGTTATGTTAAGCTCATAACTGATTTCTTTCTCTTTTTGAGTTCTGGACAACCCCTGCCT
Source organism: Salvelinus alpinus (assembly GCF_045679555.1). Taxonomy (NCBI): domain Eukaryota; kingdom Metazoa; phylum Chordata; class Actinopteri; order Salmoniformes; family Salmonidae; genus Salvelinus; species Salvelinus alpinus. The sequence goes on from NC_092100.1 coordinate 50,077,507, forward strand.
CTCTCTCCCAGCTCTTACTGACACCTACCCATAAGCCCCTGTTCTTTCCATTTACTGTAACCAGCATCCTCACCCACTGAGCACCTGTGGAATTGCCCTAGGCCCATTGACTTGGAAACGTTTAGTTATCCCCCACAAAATGTGACCTTTTTTAAATCTTTATACTCAAATCTGACAATGTAAGCCTCCAATAAATGTTAACATAAAAGTTGTACTACAATCTGTGACTTTCATCAAACCCAGAAGTGATGTATTTGCTCTGATGTAATGCAGCATGAATTCAACTGTTTAATTCATAGGGGTCATGTAGATTCATACACGCACACAAAGACAGACAGACATGCCCTCCAGACTGCTCTGTTGGTCTGTCAGCCAGTGTTGTGTTCTAATGAGAGAGTGACCTCTTAAAATGACCAACCTGGAACTCACCTCCTACATTTCTCTGGCAACTCAGTTGTCCAAGACCATCAGCATAATGTCGTTTTCTTGTGCTGGATCAAGATATTGGTAACAAAATGATGGGAAAAATACTCCCCGCTTGCCATTACAAGCGGCACAAAATTTGATCTGATAATAATCTAAGTCCTTGTGACGTACTGTGTTCTCATGAATAGATAAAAACATAAATGCTTTTACATTTTTCTGAGTTTCATGATGCCGTAGCTATAACTTCTACCTACACTGATAATATTCATGTTCATCCTCGCTGCTCTCTGTGGGAGGAAGCGCTACAGACTCTGTGTGTCTATATTGTGTTACTCCAGCTGAGCAAACCATTGAAAACAAGCCAGTGTTTTCTCAGCAAGGTCACTTCAGCCTGCTGTTTGCCATGATGACATCAGTGTGGCAGTAGCTCGTTGGGCTGTACCCCGGAGCTCACAAGCCCCCACCACCTCCCAACCCTAAACAAATGACACTATATATGAAAGACTCTAGCCTCTCAGTGATCTAAGGGGGTAGGGGTACTGTACAAGGTTCAGAGGGAGGATACCTACTAGAGCTCGACCGATTATGATTTTTCAGCACCGATACCGATTATTGGAGGACCAAAAACAGCCGAAAGCGATTAATCGGCCAATATAAAAAAAAATTTTTTTTTGTAATAATGACAATTACAACAATACTGAATGAACACTTATGTTTAACTTAATATAATACATCAATAAAAATCAATTTGGCCTCAAATAAATAATTAAACATGTTCAATTTGGTTTAAATAATGCAAAAACAAAGTGTTGGAGAAGAAAGTAAAAGTGCAATATGTGCCATGTAAAAAAGCTAATGTTTAAGTTCCTTGCTCAGAACATGAGAACATATGAAAGCTGGTGGTTCCTTTTAACATGAGACTTCAATATTCCAAGGTAAGAGATTTTAGGTTATAGTTAATATAGTTTTTATAGGACTATTTCTCTCTATACCATTTGTATTCCATATACCTTTGACTATTGGATGTTCTTATAGGCACTTTAGTATTGCCAGTGTAACAGTATAGCTTCCGTCCCTCTCCTCGCTCTTACCTGGGCTCGAACGAGGAACACATCGACAACAGCCACCCTCGAAGCAGTGTTACCCATGCAGAGCAAGGGGAACAACTACTCCAAGTCTCAGAGCGAGTGACGTTTGAAACGCTATTAGCGCGCACCCCGCTAACTAGCTAGCCATTTCACATCGGTTACACCAGCCTAATCTCGGGAGTTGATAGGCTTGAAGTCATAAACAGCGCAATGCTTGAAGCACAGTGAAGAGCTGCTGGCAAAACGCACAAAAGTGCTGTTTGAAAGAATGATTACGAGCCTGCTGCTGCCTACCACTGCTCAGACTGCTCTATCAAATCATAGACTTAATTATAACATAATAACACACAGAATTTCGAGCCTATGGTCGAATCCGGAAACTAATTTCGAAAACAAAACGTTTATTATTATCGCATATACCCTGACTCTGCGTGCAATGAACGCAAGAGAAGGGACACAATTTCACCTGGTTAATATTGCCTGCTAACCTGGATTTCTTTTAGCTAAATATGCAGGTTTAAAAATATATACTTCTGTGTATTGATTTTAAGAAAGGCATTGATGTTTATGGTTAGGTACACGTTGGAGCAACGACAGTCCTTTTTCCGCGAATGCGCACCGCATCGATTATATGCAACGCAGGACACGCTAGATAAACTAGTAATATCATCAACCATGTTTAGTTAACTAGTGATTATGATTGATTGTTTTTTATAAGGTAATGTTTAATGCTAGCTAGCAACTTACCTTGGCTTCTTACTGCATTCACGTAACAGGCAGGCTCCTCGTGGAGTGCAATGAGAGGCAGGTGGTTAGAGCGTTGGACTAGTTAACTGTAAGGTTGCAAGATTGAATTCCCGAGCTGACAAGGTAAAAATCTGTCATTCTGCCCCTGAACAAGGCAGTTAACCCACCGTTCCTAGGCCGTCATTGAAAATAAGAACGTGTTCTTAACTGACTTGCCTAGTTAAATAAAGGTGTAAAAAAAGAGCTCAGGGTAAACATTTACCCTGCTATTACGGATGCTAATGAATTTGAGGTGAAAAAGGGACACTGAACTGTGTTCTTCTCCCAAGTACACACTGAATACCATTACCAAAGTGGAGAGGCAGTTACTTTTCCTGAGCTTGACATTATTACACAAATCTTCTGGAAATAGGATTGTGTCAAATGATTTCATCTCGTAGTTTGAGCAGATTGTGTAATTGAATACTGAAACTCATCATGCGGAATGCACACATCTCCTTTACCTTCATTGAGCATTGAAAAGCTACGGAATCTAGTCCATTTCCCAGACGTACTGTTGTTGACAGTATGGAGAAAAAGACTTGAATGCATGCCATAGAAATGTGGTATTTGTGTTATACACAAGACTAGATGCACATCTTGCACTCACCATTTCACAAAACTACAATCATGTGTTGTGTTGTGGGCAAATATTGTTCGCTGTGCCGCAAGGACTTTACTACACTTATCATTTTTCTGTTTTCAAGACTCCAGGGGAAACTGCTTATTGCACAAATGGATAATAGGAAATAATTACTATAAGTGTCTGAATATTTTATTTTACCTCAGTTTAAATGTCATGGTGCAATTTCCACAGCATGCTATCGGTAATAATGGTCTCAAATTGAGAAATAGGCTGAAAAATCTTATGTCCCAATCTTTTACTAACAATATTCAATCAAAAATATGGGGATTGGAAATGCAGACAATTACATTGATGGAAGCTACAATCCATCTGGAGTATTAAAGCTGATCTACCCCCTAAAATATATATATATATATATTGTACACTACTGTTCAAAAGTTTGGGGTCACTTAGAAATGTCCTTGTTTTTGGAGAGAGAAAAAACACTTGTTTTTGTCCATTAAAATAACATCAAATTGATCAGAAATACAGTGTAGACTTTGTTAATGTTGTAAATGACTATTGTAGCTGGAAACGGCAGATTCTTTTTTTTTTTTTATGGTATATCTACAGTTGAAGTTGGAAGTTTACATACACTTAGGTTGGAGTCAAATACTAACTAGTTTTTCAACCACTCCACAAATTTCTTGTTAACAAACTATAGTTTTGGCAAGTCGGTTAGGACATCTACTTTGTACATGACACAAGTCATTTTTCCAACAATTGTTTACAGACAGTGAAATAATCTATCACAATTCCAGTGGGTCTGAAGTTTACATACACTAAGTTGACTGCCTTTTAAACAGCTTGGAAAATTCCAGAAAATTATGTCATGGCTTTAGAAGCTTCTGATAGGCTAATTGACATCATTTGAGTCAATTGGAGGTGTACCTGTGGATGTATTTCAAGGCCTACCTTCAAACTCATTGCCTCTTTGCTTGACCTCCATGAGATAATCAAAAGAAATCAGCCAAGACCTCCGAATTCTTTGGGGACTTCCACAAGTCTGGTTCATCCTTGGGAGCAATTTCCAAAAGCCTGAAGGTATCACGTTCATCTGTACAAACAATAGTACGCAAGTATAAACACCTTGGGACCACGCAGCCGTCATACCGCTCAGGAAGGAGACTCGTTCTGCCGCGTGGAGATGAACGTACTTTGGTGCGAAAAGTGCAAATCAATCCCAGAACAACTGCAAAGGACCTTGTGAAGATGCTGGAGGAAACGGATACAAAAGTATCTAAGCATTTCACTGTAAGGTCTTACACCTGTTGTATTCGGCGCACGTGACAAATAAACTTTGATTGGATATCCACAGTAAAACGAGTCCTATATCGACATAACCCGAGAGGCCGCTCTGCAAGGAAGAAGCCACTGCTCCAAAACTGCCATTAAAAAATCCAGACTACGGTTTGCAACTGCACATGGGGACAAAGATCGTACTTTTTGGAGAAATGTCCTCTGGTCTGATTAAACAAAAATAGAACTGTTTGGCCATAATGTCCATTGTTCTGTTTGGAGGAAAAGGGGGGAGGCTTGCAAGCCGAAGAACACCATCCCAACCGTGAAGCACGGGGGTGGCAGCATCATGTTGTGGGGGTGCTTTGCTGCAGGAGGGACTGGTGCACTTCACAAAATAGATGGCCTCATGAGGGAGGAAAATTAACCTGACTCAGTTACACCAGCTCTGTCAGGAGGAATGGGCCAAAATTCACCCAACTTACTGTGGGAAGCTTGTGGAAGCCTACCCGAAATGTTTGACCCAAGTTAAACAATTTAAAGGCAATGCTACCAAATACTAATTGAGTGTATCTAAACTTCTGACCCACTGGGTATGTGATGAAAGAAATTAAAGCTGAAATGAATCATTCTTTCTTATTCTGACATTTCACATTCTTAAAATATAGTGGTGATCCTAACTGACCTAAGATGGGGAATTTGTACCAGGATTAAATGTCAGGAATTGTGAAAAACTGAGTTTAAATGTATTTGGCTAAGGTGTATGTAAACTTCTGACTTCAACTGTACAGAGTCCCATTATCAGCAACCATCACTCCTTTGCGCCAATGACATGTTAGCCTTTTTAAAATTATTAACTTGTATTAGCTAATTGATCATTAGAAAACCCTTTTGCAATTATGTTAGCACAGCTGAAAACTGTTGATTAGAGGCAATACAACTTGCCTTTAGTCTACTTGAGTATCTGGAACATCAGCATTTGTGGGTTCGATTACAGGATCAAAATGGCCAGAAACGAATAACTTTCTTCTGAAACTCGTCATTCTATTCTTGTTCTGAGAAATGAAGGCTATTCCATGTGCGAAATTGCCAATAAACTTTAGATCTCATACAACGCTGTGTACTATTCCCTTCACAGAATGGCACAAACTGGCTCTAACCACAATAGAAAGAGTGGGAGGCCCCGGTGCACACCTAAGAAAAAGGACATTACATTAGAGTGTCTAGTTTGAGGAAGTTTGTCTCAACAGTGAAAAGGCGACTTCGAGATGCTGGCCTTTCTCTGTCCAGTGTCTGTGTTCTTTTGCCCATCTTTAATGTTTTCTTTTTATTGGCCAGTCTGAGAGAGCTTTTTCGTTGCAACTCTTGTTTTTATGTTATCCATAAAGGCTCTATGTAAATATTGATGATCTGACTCCTTTTAAATTAATTTAACACTGGGTGCAAAAGATTGTTGATTCAGGCTCCAATTCTATCAAAGAGACATTGTTATTGGATATTAACCCAAAACCACACCTATCCATAGAAATATACATTTGATCAGGATCTGAGTGTTGGGGTGCTGTGAGGAGCCCCTGTGTAGCCGAGCCCTTCATGTCAACATCCTCCTCCTCAGATGAAGTTGTACCCTCAGAGTAGCAAATGCTGGGATCCCAGTCGTGGCTGAGATAGAGTTGGTGCTGAGAGAGAGTGCAATGCAGTGGTTATAATTAAATAACCTTGGCCAACAATTAGCATTCAGTAATTACCTGCACCGAGTCCATCATTCGCTGTGTTTTGTGAGGACGTTTCCCGGCATCATAAATAACTTAGGAACGTTCCATTGCGTTGCGTTCTTTCTGCTCGCAATACTGGTGTTGAGTGAGTTGGTGCTGAGTGAGTGCAATGCAGTGGTTATAATTAAATAACCTTGGCCAACAATTAGCATTCAGTAATTACCTGCACCGGGTCCTTCATCACTCGCTGTGGTTTGTGAGGACGGTTCCCGGCATCATAAATAACTTAGGAACGTTTTGTTGCGTTCTTTCTGCTCGCAATACTGGTGTTGAGTTGTCTTCTCCAGACAATGTAATCTAGTAGGACTAATCGGTTTTCGTTTTGCTGCTTTCAGTAGACCACAGGAAAAGTAGGAATATGCAAGACTGGTATCAGTAGTCCAAGGCTGCAGTAACACATTGCAGCGTTTTAGATGGATCAATTCAAATGCTAATGCATTCCAGGAAGTGTGCCTGCTACAGTATGTGATCGTGCTGAATACAGTGACTTTTTCCTCACTGGTATAAACCTTTTTCATGTAAGCTGCAGTATGCGGCATGAATGTAAACATTTATTATTTCTATAGCCCAGGCACACACCATTTCACCACTCTCATTTCTCTCACTCTCGCCTACAGAGGTGCCCCAGAAGGGTAGTGATGAAAAAGTAGGGGAGTCCCTCTCAGACTCCTCCCTGTTTGTCCGCTGGGGTCATGACCTTGGTCCTGAGAGTCGTCGTGTGGCGCTGCAGAAGTTCCAGTACTACGGCTACAACGGTTACCTCAGTGACCGCCTCTCTCTGGCCAGACCCATCCCAGACCTCAGACCTGATGGGTACGACCTTTGACTCTTTTGTTGGTTCCTTTTTATTGTCCATAAAAAACACAGAAGTTTCTTGTTCATATCTTGTCTGTTTGCTGTTTCTTCTCAGGTGCAGAAACATGTCGTACCCCACCAATCTCCCACAAGTAAGTATCATATTTATCTTTGTGAACGAGGCCCTGTCGGTCATCCTGCGCTCCATCCACACAGCCATGAACAGGACTCCCTCCCACCTCCTCAAGGAGATCATCCTGGTCGACGACAACAGCAACAATGGTAACTCCTATATTTTTTTATTTAACCTTTATTTAACTAGGCAAGTCAGGTAACTGGTAACTCCTATATTCCTAATAAATGTAGCCTACAAAGTATACACACTGCATTGTATACAGGAATCCATTCAGACTGCTTACCATCTTAAATTAAATAACTTCTAAATCCAGGAAGTAACACAAAATGTGGAAAAAGTCAAGGGGTGTGAATACTTTCTGAAAGCATTGTATATCAATTCATACTTGACATTGAGGACCGACAGTGCATCAGGAGTTTCTCTATTATCTTATTACTGGTAATAAACTCATGAAATGTATCTTACTCCATACACATTTACAATATCTTTAAAAAAATGCGCAGGTGTTGCCTGCCAATTTAATGGATTACTTTCACACGGCTCCGAATTGAGTTATTTGTTAGCCTAGTTATTTCAGCAGGACAGACCTGCATGTTGATCAGCTATAGAGCCAGAGGGAAGTGAGATTTTAAAGGCTCTATTTTACCTAGACTGATCATTTCATATGAAGGTGTTTTTAGCTGCATACTTTACTGAACATATATGTTGAGATGACAAATGAGGGTCAGAGTCCGGCAGAGATTAAAAAAGACTTTCTTTTGAATGTATATTTTTATTGAGGACTCCTATTTCAGGATGTAAATGTTGAATCATTACATTAGAGGGGCTTCTGTAATGTAAATTGTCTGAAAACGGAGCTGAATAGCTGAGATGCCGGGTATTGTCGAGAGTGGAAATTAAGCTGTAAAAGTTTCCTTTGTGGCCATTGGTATTCTAATGAATTCCTTGGCAGTTGGCTCACTTTGAACAATGTGACTCTTCCCATTCTGTACAGTTTCAGGAGTCTGGCTAACGGCTCTCCATCCTGAGTGGGGTGTCTTACTTCCCATGACAATCCCAGTAACCAAATCGACCTTAGTCCTTTTATTTGTCCTTTTCATTTCTTAACAAGTTAAAGGACTGTGGGCCTCCCGAGTGGCACAGTGGTCTAAGGTACTGCATCGCAGTGCTTGCTGTGCCACTAGAGATTCTGGGTTCGAGTCCAGGCTCTGTCGCAGCCAGCCGTGACCGGGAGACCCATGGGGCGGCGCACAATTGGCCCAGCGTCGTCCGGGTTAGGGGAGGGTTCGGCTGGCAGGGATGTCCTTGTCACATCGCGCACTAGTGACTCCTGTGGCGTGCCGGGCACGGTGCACGCTGACACGGTTGCGGTTGCGGCTGGCTCCTGGTTTAAGTGGGCATTGTGTCAAGAAGCAGTGTTGCTTGGTTGTGTTTTGGAGGACGCACGGCTCTCGACCTTCGCCTCTCCCAAGTCTCATCGCTGCTACTCCCGTACGGACAAGACTGTAACTACCAATTGGATACCACGAAATTGGAGAGAAAAAGGTGTAAAAAAAAAAGTTTAATCACTGTATTTTTACCACTATCACTGGATATTACTTAATATCCATGGTTGTATGATCAATATTGCCATCCAAAACATGTCTGAAAGCCATTTTCCCATGAACTCCAACACCACTGTAATGAAAACAGACATTGATGTCCGGTCCTCGCCCTTCATGTCCCAATCACTCCATCTGGTTGCCATGGTGAGACACTGTCGACACAACCACCTAGCAAATTAAACTAAACAGGTGGCAGATGGAGCTTGTGGGAAAGCAGAATTGACTTCCTTCAACCAGACAATGCTGATAGACATCAATAATCACAACCGCAATATTATTTGAAATCCCCTTTACACTGTGGAATAAATAGAATTTTGGACTGTAAAGCACTTTTCAATTGTGTGGTTAGAGTCAATAGTCCAAGGTACATGCCTTCAGCAGATTTCACAGGTGCAGGATATTATAAGACATTCTATTATACTGTATCTTAGTCTGACTCTCTCTGACATTGCTCGTCCAAATATTTATATATTCTTAATTCCTTTACTTAGATTTGTGTGTATTGTTGTGAAATGGTTAGATATTACTGCACTGTTGGAGCTAGAAACACAAGCATTTCGCTACACTCGCAATAACATCTGCAAAACACGTGTATGTGACCAATACAATTTGATTTGACATAATGAGAAATACCTGCACGCTGTTTCAAGGCTTCCCGTTGTTGCATTCAACAATGTTTCAGCCACTGTGGTTCTTTGTTAAGGTCAGACAGACAGACTCTGTAAAATGTCTCCCCTTTTTATCTTTCTGTACTGTCTATGAATGTTTCTATAGCTGAGCTGAAGGAGAACCTGCAGAACTTTGTGAAGGAAACCAACTCCCAGCGGCCAGACTTCATCAAGGTGGTCCGCCACGACAAGCAGGAGGGGCTGATCCGCTCCAGAGTCAGTGGGTGGAGGGCCGCCAGTGCCCCCGTCGTTGCCCTGTTCGATGCCCACGTGGAGTTCAACATTGGATGGTAAGGGACTGGAATGGTGTATGTTCCAATCTATCCAACAGCTTAAAACATTTCATGTCTAGTTATAATCTTTGCTTCATGTGCGGTATAATTGATATGTGCTGTATTTTCTCAGTAATTACTTAATAGAGCTATTACATAACTGTGATTAGATGAGAGGGTTGTCAGAATAATATATGTGACTGCCCTCAGCGCTGGAGTGCTCAAAGGGTTGACGTACTGCTGACTGGAGTTGAGATGTGTTGTTCATGGCAATGTAGTGACACAGGGCTTTCTGTCGACTGACAGAGTTTATGTGCCTGTTAATCATTCTCTCCACAGCTTGACAGGTCGACCGACCGACACACATATATATATATATCTCTGAAGAGTCTGGGCTCAATCCCAAAAAAACTCCTGAGGTGCTTTGGCACAGCTCTCAGAACAGACATTTCAGAGTCCTTCTCACTCTTCTGAGCTAACAGATTTTGTGTCTTCGGCTAATGAAATCATTTGGCTCAATGCGACGGCAGTGCTGGAAAAGGAGAGCGCATGAGGCTCTCAGCCTGTCTTTTATGCACACAAACATGTTGGCTATTCATTTTAACATTGATCTGAGGACTTTTATATCGAACAAGTCTGATGCTATTTGTGCTGTTTGCTGTTGACCTCCATACGTTTTTGTGGAGCTCTAACGTTTACATTTTGAAAAATGTATTGAAAAATGGCTGTCATTAAACAAGAGAGGGTGACTGACTGCTATATTTATTTATCACATCACTCTATTCTACATTAAATTATCAGAAACTGTGCACATTTTGTCTAATACCAGTTAAGTGCCAGTCAGCAACAGATGTTCTGTCTAGTCTATAATGGAAAACTCAAAACACCCATGTAGGAGAATTCAATTTACTTTTTAGTGAGTAGAACGACACTGAAAAAAAATATAAACGCAACAGTTTCCAAGATTTTACTGAGTTACAGTTCATATAAGGAAATCAGTCAAAATAAATAAATAAATTAGGCTCGACACTATTGATTTCACATGACTGGGAATAGATATATGCATCTGTTGACAGATTAAATTAGATTTTCAAACTAATAAACATTTTATAGAACATTTTACAAATGAATAAAAAAAACGAAATATGTATTGATTGCGTATGTCTTCACATCCTAGACTCTCCAGAGTTAATAATTGGTGAAGCACCTTTGGCAGCCATGACCACAACTGAATCATTTTGAATACAATTTTACCAACCTTGCACAACTCTTATTAGGGTAACATATATCCATAGATTTTTATCAACATTGCTCAAGCTCAGTAAATTTGATTGGGAAGCAGTGATTGGTTCCGTGTGGCTCAGTTGGTTGATATATAGTGCTTGCAACACCAGGGTTGTGGGTTTGATTCCCACAGGGGACCAGCACTATTTTAAAAAAAGTATGAAAATGTATGCACTCACTACTGTGTCACTCTGGATAAAAAGCATCTGTTAAAATGTATGGACAAGAAAATTCAAACCTTTGATTTTCAAGCAGATTTAAGTCTGGACCATTCATGAACACTCACCACCTCTTGGAAAGCCATTCTGGTTTGTCTTTGGCGTTAAAATGTGTGTAATTATTAAAACTATTCCAGTGTTAGGTTTTCAGAAGACAATGGTGGGTTTTGCGCGTAACTTTTTACCTTTGCTTCTTTCATATTTCTTTTGATCCTGACAAACTCCCCAGTCCCTCCCGATGACAAGCATACCCATAACATGATGCTGCCACCACAATAGATTCCCAACCAAATTTACTGAGCTTGAGCAATTTTGCCAAAAACAATGGATAATACAGTATGTTGCCATAAGTGTTGTGCAAAGTTGGTAGAATCTTATATACTGAACAAAAATATAAACTCAACGTAAAGTGTTGGTTTCATGAGCTAAAATAAAAGATCCCAGAAATCTTCTTAATGCACAAAAAGCTTATTTCTCTCAAATTTTGTTCACAAATATGTTTACATCTGTTAGTGAGCATTTCTCCTTTGCCAAGACAATCCATCCACCTGACAGTTGTGGAATATCAAGGAGCTGGTTTTAAACAGCATGATCATTACACAGGTGCACCTTGTGCTGGGGACAATGAAAGGCCACAGATGTGCAGTTTTGTAAGACAACTTGAGACATCTGTGGCATTGTGTTTTGAGGGAGCGTGCAATTGGCATGCTGACTGCAGGAATGTCCACCAGAGCTGTTCCTTTTTCTATCATAAGCCGGCTCCAATGTCGTTTTAGAGAATTTGGCAGTACGTCCAACCGGCCTCACACACAGACCATGTGTAACCATGCCAGCCCAGGACCTCCACTTCCGGCTTCTTTACGGGTGGGATTGTCTGAAGCCAGCCACCCGGACAGCTGATGAAACTGAGGAATATTTCTGTCTTTATTAAAGGCTTTTGTGTAGAATAACTCATTCTGATTAGCTGGGCCTGGCTCCCCAGTGGCAGCGCAGCTGCCCAGTCATGTGAAATCCATAGATTAGGACCTAATGAATTTATTTCAGTTGACTGATTTCCTTTATATGAACTGTAACTCAGTAAAATCGTTGAAGTTGTTGCATTTTATTTTTATTCAGTTTAAATTATTCACAGCTGTAATGGCTGCCAAAAGTGCCAAAATACATATGCAATCAGGACATGGGGGGTGGGGTGTTGTACAATTTTCTTTCACTTTGAAAATATGGAGTAGGTTGTGTAGATCTGTAGGGGAAAAAATCTAATTTAATCACTTCTTTTTTTTCTTAAAAGCAGCCCGAACTTTAACTAGGCACTCAATGTTGTGATAAGTGTATTTCCTTAGCTGTGGCTTTTACTCATGTCTGGATTGTGATCTGACATACAATACATGGCCATATTTATCCAACCTCATTTGTTTCCCTCACCAAATCAACACATCTCAAACTCCGAATCGGCTTTATATTCTGTGTGTGGTCCGGGATACTGAAAGCTATAGCCATAGGCCAAGATTCCGTAATGAGCCATTAACAATTAGTGACCAGGATGAAAGACCCTCATTCCCACTGTTTCCCCATATCTCCTGTGATGTTAAGGAAGTGCTCGTGTTCACCCTCATATTGTTTTCATTGAAAAAGACACCAAATGTATCTCACCGCAACACAATGTCCCACTATGCCTTGTCTTCCCTACAGGGCCGAGCCCATTCTTCTCAGGATCAAGGAAGACAGAACGCGCATCGTCTCGCCGTCGTTTGACAACATCAAATATGACACGTTTGAGATCGAGGAGTATCCGCTGTCTGCTCAGGGCTTCGACTGGGAGCTGTGGTGTCGCTACCTGAACCCACCCAAAGCCTGGTGGACCCAGTACAACCACACCGCCCCTATCAGGTCACTGTCAGCAAAGACTTAGGAATCAACAGTTGTCTTGTGCTATTTCACAGGCACTGTGTTGCATTGAGAAATCCACACAATGTGTCTGACTTATTTTGTTTTAATAACAGAAAAGCTCTTGTTTTCTTTCTCCTGGTTGTTTTTAGACAGCCGTTACTTAGTAACATGTGGGTAATCCTCATTCTTGACGACAAAAAAAAGAAATAGGCAAACAACCTTGCAGGTTTATTATTGAAAACATATCAAGAAATCAAATGTGGAAAATCTCCAGCTGAGCTCAGAGGTGTTACAAATACGCTAGAAAGTACTAGGAAGTAGTTCATAGAACCACAGTGCATAATTGACTGTTTCTCTCTTTTGAATTCTTTGTACCAGGAGCCCAGCTCTTATTGGCTGTTTTGTGGTGGACAGGAAGTACTTTGAGGAGATTGGCCTATTGGATGAGGGAATGGAGGTCTATGGTGGAGAGAATGTGGAGCTTGGCATCAGGGTGAGTGGAGTGCAAAATAATTATAATCAGCTCAGTAATATGCCAAATCCTAACTTGAGATCGGTCCCCTATTGACATCTATGCTAAGAGTCAATAACAGCAACCAAAACTTAAAAACAGGAAGCAAACCAAAAAGTTGAGCAAAACGGAAGAAAATATAAACTTTTTTTTTTAGAAATCAAAATAGAGCGAGCCAATTTAAAGGTGTTAACCCTCTACATCTCTCAGCCAACTGGAGCCATGTGCCACCTGCTCGTAAATATCCCCTGTGCCAGCACAGGTGAAATGCCTTCTGACTAACGAGATGACAAGCGTGTAACACAGGTGTAACACATACTAATGAGGTGACGCCAATTGGTGCACCCAACGTCCTGAGGTCCAACCTCGAAATATAAATGGAAAAACCAAAACCTGTAACAATAATTTACACAACCTGAGTTGCGTACAAACCCATAGACTGTATCTTACAGTAGCTTTTCTGATTGGCTAACTTCATCCTGCCGGAGGGAGAAATGTGCTCTCTAGCAACTATATTGCATTAGGGACCTGGCTGAATGGGAAATACTTATTGTGTGGAAATATGGCAAAATTGAGGACTGTCTATATAATCCTATTGACTGAAATGATGGTATCGAAATCCATTGAATCGGTGGAGCATAAAGATCACAAGTATGCTGGAGTGACTGTTCAGTACAGTACGGCAAAAGTTCAGGGACCGACCCATTTTTAAGTTGAGTGTATGGCCAACTTGAAATTCTCTATGGAATGGCTTATCTGCGCTCTCTTAACAGGATCTATGCGCGCGAGCGCTTATGTAATCACCTCTAATGTTGCAGATAACAGACATCCAGTCACGGATCGTCAGTGTTGTCAGTTATTATGTAAATGAGGCATTTTCTTGACAGAATCAGGAACTGCACATCTGTCCACTGGGCATTGCATCCCCCCTTAATGAATAGTTGTATTTAGGCCTGCCAAAACAAGGAATGGGATTTTTCTGTTTTTCTACAGATTCTTCCTCCCTGGTACCCAATAACCACATGCTGTGCTTTAATAAATACTTTATTTATAGATCTATCTTCATTATGTTTGTGTTTTATTTACTGCCATTTGATTATTTTAGCATTTTATCTCAGCAGGCGGACTTTTTGCAATTTTACAACGCATTTGTTAGTTAGCTCCCACTCAACATCTCAATTAGCACATTTTTCCTTTGAGCTCCTGACCAGGTTGTGTGTTTAGTTTGACAATGAACGTCCGGGGGAAAACTATTCCGCACTCATAACTGATATATTTCTAGTCTCAGCCACTATTCGTCATACCTTCCACAGCCAGGTGTAATGTTGTCTGCAGATAGTTGTCTCCAGTCCAAAATAGTAGGCATGTGCCCCATTATAATCCCCATAAGAAGGATTTTCCTCTGCGAGAAGAAAGAGGAGAGTTCTTGAGGGCTCTACTCAGCAAGAGTACAGTGGGTGGACGCAATAAACATACAAACACACAAAGGCTGATATTACACAGTATACATTGTATGCTAAATAAAAGCTCCTCATAACTCTGTACAGTAAGTCGCTTTACAAAATATGGTGATTCGTAAAAGCCTTTTGGAGACGGTTGTGCACTTAAAAGCGTTCATACTATGAGTGTGGTAGCACTACAGTTGTCTGATTTTGAGTGAGATGTGGCAGACAATCAATATGTCACAGGTAATTTTCTGACAATAGCTAGGTTTCTATCCATTTGGCGACAAATTTTCAAGCGAATATTCTAAAATCCGCATGAAAACAATATGCGCATTTTCCCACCAGACGTGTTTCCATCAAATGAACCTGTTGTGGATAAAAGGCTGTGCGTGTTGACATAGTGCACATAAAAATAACGTTTACAGTTAAATTCCCATGTATCGAATAAAAGAAATGGGTTTCCATCACATTTTCAACTCTACTGATGTTTTTTTCAAAATAAATTGCCCACTCTGGTCTTGGCCTGTGTGCTCTAGCCAACCGCTCACAGATGCAGTGTGGGTAGGATAGCCTACATGACGAGATTATTATGGACTATTTTTATTTGTAAACATTCTGCCAAGCAATCGATCATCATGCCTCCAGAATAAGACTCTTGATATTTTTGGGAAAGGAGCACCAATCACCATGTGCACTTTCACCACCCTGTGAAGTTTATCATAACTTATTTCTTCTGTAGCCAAATAAACTGCATTCTTTCCCGAGTCGTAGTGGGAGGACTACACAACATATCATCGCGTGACTCCAAGTTTACTTTGATATGATGGTTATTATATTAATATTTGCGCATAAAGGCATTTACATAATACATTTTAATGACACACAGTTTACTGACAAATTTGCTGTTTCCATCAGGCCTGTCGTAACATATTTTTATCCGACATGTACTTTACTTTCATAAAAAGGATGAAATCTGGTTACTGACTTCCTCCTTGTATCTAACCCTATGTGTACTACTGAGCTCTGAACACTTCCAAGGCTAGAACTCAGCTTCCTACCTATTTTTTTAAATATTTGATTTGGACCATTTTTGTGTGTGTAACGTCAGGTATGGCAGTGTGGAGGCAGTGTGGAGGTCCTGCCCTGTTCTCGGATAGCCCATATCGAGCGTGCTCACAAGCCCTACACTCAAGATCTGACTGCTCATGTGCGACGGAATGCGCTGAGGGTGGCCGAGGTGTGGATGGACGAGTACAAGAACCACGTTTACATGGCCTGGAACATCCCTCCACAGGTAAAGACCATAGCCACCTGAGTTATTCCTGAAAACGTGACCTGACCAGGAAATCTCCATGCCCGAGTCATTTCAGTCTCAATGTGTATTCCATAAATGTTCTATGTAAAACTTTTTTTTTTTAAGTTGTCATGTGGTTATCCATGTGTCTCTTTCTAGGACTCAGGGATTGACATAGGGGACCTCACGGAGAGGAAGGCTTTGAGGAGCAGACTGCAGTGTAAATCTTTCAGCTGGTTCTTGGCCAACATCTACTCAGAGATGAGAACCTACAGTGACACTGTTGCTTATGGAGTGGTGAGTATGTTATCTGTGCTCAGCGTTGTGTTTCATTTATTAAAGTCCCTTTTCGTCTTGCGAAATCTCGAGGCATTTTTGTAATTTAAAAAAATGTCACGTGAGGACTAGTTTATCATCAGTATACTGACAATGTCAGCCATAAAACGTAATGCTATAGTCTGCATGTAGTGTGAGGCGTGCATATACTGTACATGCTGGAACAGTCTTTTGCAATATCTAAACGAGAACATAAAACATTACTATCCTAGGAATCCATTTCAAGCCACAGCTTGTGGACAATACCTCCACTGAAGCAAAGAAAGTTTGAAGATGCCTGAAAAAAAATAAAGGTCTGTTTTTATTGAAACGGCGTGCATCCAACCCGGAAGCCAGCCGCACCAATGTGTCAGAGGAAACACCGTACACCTAGCGACCTGGTCAGCGTGCACTGCGCCCGGCCCACCACAGGAGTCGCTAGTGCGCGATGAGACAAGGATATCCCTACCAGCCAAACCCTCCCTAACCCGGACGACGCTGTGCTTCGCCCCATGGACCTCCCGGTCGCGGCCGGCTGCGACAGAGCCTGGGCTCGAACCCAGATTCTCTGGTGGCACAGCTAGCACTGCGATGCAGTGCCTTAGACCACTGCGCCACCCGGGAGGCCAATGTGTTCGAATTATTTGATGCCAAATCATGACACTACTGAGCATGTGTGGGAGTCAAGCAACATATTTAACAAGGATGTGATCACTAAATCTCACATGATTGTTTTCTGAAAACTGAATATGATAATCTGAAGTGCACTGTTGAGAATGATATTAACATAACAAGGACATTATTCCACAATTTATTGAAAAATGACAGAATATAGATAAATAAATAAGGCGTAGTAGAAAAGTGCATTTGTTATTTCTTTTTGTAGCTGTAGCTCTAAATCCTGCTCCAAACTGCAAATTCCTCCTGACTCTCAATTTGTGGTCAAACAGATGCTGCAGGACTATTTCTGTCATAATTATTTAGTGGAAAAACGTATTTCTTCCCTTGTTGATGTGAGGATAATGGAAACCAATTGTTTATACTATTGTGTTTTGTCTTTCGAGGCAAACAGTAATTAGCCTAAAGTGCTTCCATTTGTCAAACTGTTCGTCACACAAACCAGTTTTGTGCTGTATCATTCTATTGTTAAAGGACTAATTATCCATTGTCTTGCCAGATGGAAGAAGGCCGAGCTTAACGGCTTTTCAGAAACAGATTGTCCATTTTACGAGCTTCTGCGTTCTTAATCCGTCTCAGTCCCTCCTTCCTGGTTATTGCATTATTTTCCTCCTCTCTGTCTGTCTCTTCCAGTTAAAGAACATGCTGAGGAGTGACCTGTGTCTAGACCAGGGGCCTGACTCAGACAACATCCCCATCCTGTACCTCTGTCACGGGATGACACCACAGGTGAGTGCCCTCTAACCCCTCTATCTGTAAGGTCACTCCCAACTCTGTCCTGGTCCTAACACAAACACCACAGCAATTACTACTGGGTCTTTTCCCCACTTACAAAATAAGATCGTTGCTCTAACTATGACTCAAGCTATGCATCCTTGTTTCCTTGTCCGTTGAATGTAAAAGCTCTTGGAAAAGGTTTTGGTGTTTCTCAATGCCTTGTGCTTTTATACTACTTGTCCCTTTTTAAATCTTGGTAATGTGCTGGATTTTAACTCATCATAAACAATGAACGTCTGACCGTCTACATATTCATAATTGCAACAAGACAGTCTAGTACTGCATCTTGAATTCTTCTGAGGACACTGTTCCACTATTGTCAGAGAAGTCAATATAATCGACTGGTGCCTGAAATGTTAAACCATAGATAGAAATCAATCTACACAGCTACTGTAGCTCTGCTGCACTTTCACTATTCTGTCTCACTGTCGTTATACATTTTCATTTTTCCCTGACACGTACATTTGGCTCATGATAGATAATTGAATTATTATGCATAACATTTTCACTTGATTTTTTTTTGCTGAAACCCAAGATATGAGATGATCAATTGCAAAGGTGCTGAAGTCCAAAATGCAGTTTAGTTCTATTACAGTAACTCTACAGGAATGACTGTAGAATACAAACAGAGATGATGTTTTACATTGGGTATTCAGGCTGAATCCTGCCTCTGTACTATGATGGAGTGTTAGGGGTTAGGATAAGATACCATTGCACTCCATCAGTGTGTAAGCCTATACAAACTCTATCAGAGCATTATCTGGGTATGGATGGAGGTGAAATGTGCTGTTATAGCGTTGACTATCATTAAATGTGAAGACTGTTCAATTATCAAACCGATTCTCTGTGTAATTATTCCGTAATTAAACAAATCACCGAATAGTAATTAACTAGGAAGGGAAAATGTTTTAGTCCAAATTTCCCGAATATAACTCTTCAGATATTTTATCTTATCGATTACAGTCTTCTATTAATGTATTATTACCTCATCATTCTCATTCCTGAATGTCGCAAACCCTTTATCTGCAATAACCCTAGCATCAAATCAGGAATCAGCGATATACAAATTGGCTTAGTTACTTATTTACAAGCTAACTAATCAATCGCAGAATTACATAAACACACAATAGGTCATACATTGGTTACTTTAGCCCAAACAACCTGGTTAAATAAAGGTGAAAAAAACAACAACAAAAAAACTAACATGACACATTCAAGTCCCTAGTGGACGAAACCAATATGACGGCTTGGTAGAAAAAGGAAAGGGGTGGGGACAGCTCAAGAGCGGGAAACTCAGTGGACCCACTGTAATACAGTTGATAGCTACACTCATGAAATGCTAATACTTTAAACATGAACAGCCGCTCATTCAAAAAGAAATTGCAATTTACATATTTACAAGTGTATGCCTTTGTTGTCCATCTCTGTGATCGCCAAGCTGTCTGCTGGATAGTCAGTCGACAGAAAACCTCTGGTTTGTCCACCAGAGATCAAAGTCTGTTGTAGGTTGTTATAATGGGTACTTCATAGTATCATTCGGAAATGTTCTTAGGACAGATGTGTTTACCAGAATAAGGTATTTTAACAGCTGAAGCCTGAATAATTGGTTTGTAGATTTCTTCGCCATTTCAGCGTGGGAATGATCTCCACCTTTTCTGGTCCTGTCCTTTGGTAGAGTTGCCAACCGTTTCAACATGTAGCGACAGTTTCCATGTTTTCTGGTCTCCAGAGTAGTTTGAACCACTTCACACACCAGCGTCACCCGGCACAGTAGTTAGAGCGTTGGGCCAGTAACCGAAACGTTGCTGGATCGAATCCCCGATCTGACAAGGTAAAAATCTGTCATTCTGCCCCTGAACAAGGCTGTTAACCCACTGTTCCCCAGTAGGCCGTCATTGAAAGTAAGAATTTGTTCTTAACTGACTTGCGTAGTTAAATAAAGGTAAAAAAATGTATGTATGTGTCTCCAGAGTAGAAGCCATTTCAACGTTATCTTGACTAAATGTACATTTTGTCTCACGTCCTTTTATTCTGGAGTAGTTCCATGACACCGATGTAAATGTCTGTGGTCACTGACTAGTTAAAACTTTTTATGAAAACCCATACTCTCATTTAGAAGGCTAACATCACATTTCATCTTTTCAAAAGTATTCCTATACTCAATCATTTATTTTATACAACATCCAGATGCAAACCCCATAATTGAGAAGTGTATACAAACAAAGTAACAGTAGTGTGTCTCCTGTCCTTCATGAGGTCACCAAATGAAACAAACTCGACATGACTGTTCCTTAAGTGTCCACGGACTGCTCCAACTGCTTGGAATACAGAAATACTGTTCAATTATTCAACCTTTTGATGTCCAAGTGTCTCTCTGTGTTCCACAGTTACATTCCAATCTTCAATACTACTGAGCCCAGAGGCAGTGTATTTTACGACCGCCATAAAGCGGGAGAGAGAGAGGGCACTGTAGAGCGGACCCACTGCAACCTGATCCTTCAGATCTTCACAGGAGAGTTATGACAGTGGTGAATGTCATTGACCATGAACCAGCAACCAATCAGAGTGATGGCTTGTCTACTATGGAGGAGGTAGAAGAGTATTTCCTTTGGGAACGGATGGTCTGCCATGCCACCAGGAAATTCCTCGCCTCCAGTAGCGATGTGTGGGTAAAATCTCTGGGGAAGCCAAGCCAGAAAAAAAGCCATATTACAACCTGTGTTGTGAAAATTGCGTTGTTTGCTTTGTAACCTGTTAGACCTATATCACGGTGGCAAGGCATATGAACTAAGGCCCAGACAATAATACGACGCAGTGGCAGAATAAATTCAACCACACCTTTTTTGTTTCATCACAAAACCAGAAGGCAACCTATGTTCGGTGAAGTACACAAAGCAATTAGCTTTTAACAAAGTTACTTGACCTTCTGCATGGTCAAGCAAGTTAATGTTACCCCCTAAAATACACCTTTTGATTTTGTTCATTTTAAGACCTATTGTTTGGAACAACAAGTACATTATATTTCCAGAATGGGCTCTGTGCTAATTCTGAAGTTATGAAACATTTTATTAGCACTACCAACACAGTGAATGGTAAATGTATTCAAAGGGAAGTCTCTCTGCTGGTGATTTGCTGACTGTGCAATCCTAAAGGAGGCTTGTGATTGGTTATTTCTATGTATAAAATGGGTTACATCAATAAATGTACCAGAGAGCTCTCCCAGGAAATGTTGTGTTTGAAGAGTATATTGTTCCAAATATAATTTCTTTAAGAAATATCAAAAAGGGTAATTTTATGATATTCATATTTTTTATTGAATAAATGAATGTGAACGTTTTTATTTCAGAATCTAGACATAATCCATATTTGAGAGAACAATATAAGGAGTATAATGACACCAAGATGTTGTTTGTATAATGTACGGTTCACAGATCATAGAGATCTTATAGGAGGCATGTATACAGGAGGGTAAAAAAAAAAAAAAAACTAAAATGGCCACTTAAAAAAAAATGTAATGTATGGTTTGTGATGCAAATGTAAAAAGCATGTCTAACATCCTTCCACCCAATTAAGTTTCTATGTGAGAATTGCTAAAACAACATTCTGAGATACCAAAAATATTTTTTTGCTCCGGCTGGCATGGAATCGCCCCATTAGAACTGGTGTTACCTAGGAGACCAGACCCTAGACTGTGTGGAGATATGGAGAAAATCCCAATTGGCACTGCACTGGGTGGGAGAAACCTTTTAGGGATCCATATTTCTTATCAAAGGATCTTATCAAAGAGCACTCTACAGATTACTGCAGAGTGAAGGGGACACCTAACTACAGAAAAAACACTGAAAGAAATGTGTAATTCTGTCTTGACTGGTTTGATCTATACTGTAGTACTACCAAAGGTGGTATCAAGGCACAAGGTGAGACCCAAATGCAGACACAGGAGGCAGATGGTTGGAGTCTTACGATGTTTATTAATCCAAAGGGGTGGTTGTTTTCAGTCGTCTGTTACACTTGTTGAAAGTTACTTTGGCATCTTTGCTAATTAACTTAAGATGCATTGATATGATATATCTGTGTGAAATTAGTTTCATAATGAAGGATTGAGAGTTGGCTCGGATAATTGACAGCACCATCTCTTCCTTGCCTAGCATATGAACAGAAAAGTGACTGTCAGGAGGAGAAAGATATATATATTTGCAATGAAGTCCTTGCTGAGTTAATTGAAGAGGGATTAGTACATGTTGGCTGTGTAATGTACAAATCCTGACAGTTACTGGAGTGCTACAAACACATGTTTTGTTCTTCTATCCTTCTAGGGACCTAAAATTGATTTCCATTCAAAATAATTTTTTCCTTTAGCTTAACCTGAACCATACTGTGGGGTTTTGGCAATTAGACCCTTTGATCTACTTTCCCAGAGTCAGATAAACTTGTGGATACAATTTTTATGTCTCTGTGTCCAGTAAGAAGGAAGTTAAAGATCGTACTGGCTGGCAAAACTAACTAGCGTTAGCATAATGACTTCCAGTAATTGCGCTTACACTAGTTAGCAATTGCGCTAGCAACTTCCTTCAAACTGCACGCAGAGACATAAAAATGTTATCCACGAGTTCATCTGACTCTGAGGAAGTAGATTTCCAAAATCCCTTTAACCCAAACCCTAAACCTAACCATAAACCTAACCCCTAAGTTTAAAATAGCCTTTGTCCTTATTGGGATGTGGGAAATGTCCCCATGAGGGAGAATTTGACTTGTTTTACTACCCGTTTGGGGGATTTTCGGTCCCCACAAGGATAAAAGAACCGACACACACAATTCTTGACATTTAACCTAATGAAGCATCATATGTACAGTAGCTCAGTAATAGAAAGAAGGTGCTCCTGTGCCATCAACTTCATCCTGCTGAAAAACAAAGAGGAACATTAATAAAAAGCTCTCTGCTAACACAAGGGCCTTTTGTTCTAGCCCATCGCTCTGAATTACTTTCCGTCTGTCTGTTATTTCAGAATTGTTACATTTAACAGAAACGTTCCATCGGGATTGAGGCTCTTCTCGCAATGAATATGCAATGAGATTTTTATATGTAAGGGATTGACACGCTCCCTTTCTATTCTTCGTACAGAGGCCTTAGTTCCACACAGCTCAGTATAAAAAATTTTTGAAGTTATTTTCAATGAATCTTAGAGACTGAAATGCTGTGGTATCGGTAACAATATGAGTGTAGGCCAGAATAAGTGTATTGAAATCTTAAAGATAATGGATATCATATATGCTTATGTAATAGTGTCGTCTCCGCAATAGTGTGCAGTGCATTCGGAAAATATATTCAGAGCCCTTCACTTTTTCCAAAAATGTTTACGTTACAGCCTTATTATAAAATGGATTATATTTTTTTTAAATCCTCATCAATCTACACACAATAGCCCATCATGACAAAGTGAAAAGGGAGAAAAAAAATCTCTTATTTGGACTCATCACACCAAAGGACATATTTCCACCGGTCTAATGTCCATTGCTCGTGTTTCTTGGCACAAGCAAGTCTCTTCTTATTGGTGTCCTTTAGTAGTGGTTTCTTTGCAGCAATTCGACCATGAAGGCTTGATTCACACAGCCTCTGAACAGTTGATGTTGATATTTGTCTGTTACCTTCTCTGAGATATGTGGGACGGTAGCGTCCCACTTGGCCAAAAGCCAGAAAAAATGTAGCGCGCCAAATTCAAATATATTACTATAAAAATCCATCTTTCATGAAATCACACATGAAAGACACCAAATTAAAGCTAAACATGTTGTGAATCCAGCCAACATGTCTGATTTAAAAAAGGATTTACAGCGAAAGCACACCAAACGATTGTTAGCTCAGTACATAGCCACAGAAAAACACAGCCATTTTCCCAACAAAAGATAGTAGTCACAAAAAGCAGAAATAGAGAGAAAATTAATCACTAACCTTTGATCTTCATCAGATGACACTCATAGGACATCATGTTACACAATACATTTATGTTTTGTTTTCAATAATGTGCATATTTATATCCACAAATCTCGGTTTACATTGACGCCATGTTCAGAAATGCCTCCAAAATGTCCGGAGAAATTGCAGAGAGCCACGTCAAATAACAGAAATACTCATCATAAACTTTGATGAAAGATACCTGTTTTACATATAGTTAAAGATACACTTGTTCTTAATGCAACCGCTGTGTCAGATTTCCAAAAAACTTTACGTAAAAAGCACACCATGCAATAATCTGAGACGGGGCTCAAACATAAAATTTCTCCGCCATGTTGGAGTAAACAGAAATACGAAATTACATCATAAATATTCTCTTACCTTTGATCATCTTCATCAGAATGCACTCCCAGGAATCCTAGTTCCACAATAAATTGTTGTTTTGTTCGATAATGTCCATTACCTATGTCGAAGTAGCTACTTTTGCTAGCATGTTTAGTGCACATGTCCAAACGCTCGCGCAGATGCAGGCGAACTCCGACGAAAACTTCAAAAAGTTATATAACAGGTCGAATAAACTGGTCAAACCAAGTAGAGAATCAATCTTCAGGATGTTGTTATCATATATATCCAATAACGTTCCAACCGGAGCATTCCTTCATATCTGTAGAAGTTATGGAACGCAAGGCGATATCATGAGGAAAGCGCGTGACCAGGAACTGGCAATCTGCCAGACCACTGACTCATTCCCCTCCCATCCGGCCCCACAACACAGCATAAGCTTCATTCCACTTTCTACAGACTGTTGACATCTAGTGGAAGGCGTAGGAAGTGCAAACAGATCCATATCTTACAGGGAATTGAATCGGCGATGGTCAATGTTCAACTCAGTCTCAGAATTCTCACTTCCTGTTTGGATTTTTTCTCAGGTTTTTCCCTGCTATATGAGTTCTGTTATACTCACAGACATCATTCAAACAGTTTTAGAAACTTCAGAGTGTGTTATATCCAATAGTAATAATAATATGCATATATTAGCATCTGGGACAGAGTAGGAGGCAGTTCACTATGGGCACGCAATTCATCCAAAAGTGAAAATGCTGCCCCCTATCATAAAGAAGTTAATTGAACTCTCTGAAGCATTTATTTGGGCTGCAATTTCTGAGGCTGGTAACTCTAATGAACTTATCCTCTGCAGCAGAGGTAACTCAGTCTTCCTTTCCTGTGGCGGTCCTCATGAGAGCCAGTTATATCATAGAGCTTGATGGTTTTTGCGACTGCACTTGAAGAAACTTTCAAAGTTCTTGAAATGTTCTCTATTGACTGACATTCATGTCTTAATGGAATGATGGACTGTCGTTTCTCTTTGCTTATTTGAGCTGTTCTTGCCATAATATGGACTTGGTCTTTTACCAAATAGCCCTATCTTCTGTATACCACTCCTACCTTGTCACAACACAACTGATTTGGCTCAAGTGCATTAAGAAGGAAAGAAATTCCACAAATTACCTTTTAACAAGGCACACCTGCTAATTGAAATGTATTCCAGGTGACTACCTCATGAAGCTGGTTGAGAGAATGCCAAGAGTTGGCAAAGCTGTCATCAAGGCAAAGGATGGCTACTTTGAAGAATCTCAAATAAATATATTTAAAACATAACTTTTTGGTTACTACATGATTCCATATGTGTCATTTCATAGTTTTGATGTCTTCACCAAAATTATACAATGTAGAAAATAGTAAAAAATAAAGAAAAACCCTGGAATGAGTAGGTGTGACCAAACTTTTGACTTGTACAGTATGTCAACCATCTGATTGAAAAACAGTCCGTCTTTGGAGACAGAGAAAATATTTATTTAAGCAGCCCTTATACTTTAGAAAAACCTCGCTTTAAAGCACTGAAGACAATGATTTATGTTTTCGTATGACTTTGGAATATAAATTATTAAAACAAAAATCGGAATTATTTTGCATATTAAAAAAATCGTTATTCTTCCAGAACGACTTCACACGTATTCGAAAAGCAAATAATTTATCACAACTGGGATCAAAATATGAACTTTCTTATTGAAAAATGTCACATTAATCCTAGCGCTCTTTTTTTCCCAGAGCCAATAAATTGTATCCCCAAGCAATTTTCATTTAACTTGTTTTCTGCTCAGAAGGAGATGGTGCATCATATCAGAATGTGTGAAAATAACTCCCTGTGTGTGAAATTAAGACATAAATGGTTGTCATTTCATTAAGTCAAGCTCATTTCAAAGACGACTCCATTGAGGCCCATTAAGACAGGGTGTAATCTTATCAACAACAAATTAACATAATCACATGGTCCCCTGAAGCTTGCATTGAGGTATGGAGTTACTGTATTTCTCCCTAGAATAATCCATTGAAACTCGTGAATGTTTACAGCAAAAATATCTTACAATCATGGGATGCAGCTGTACATAATATTCACATTATTGTGAAAAACGAGATACAGAGCTTGATCCCATTTATGCCGCACAGTTTAGTTGAAAAGAGAGAAAAATATGCGCATCCAACTAAATGCACAGCAAGAGAACTTTTGATATCATTATAATGATCAAATAGATGCATTTTTTTTTATCACCCAGAGACTGACAAAGAGATATAAAAATCAAAGGCAAAATATCCTGCAACACCACAAATGTCATTTATTTGATCAAGTGTCCATGCAGATTGTCGTATGTGGGAAAGACGCGTAGAGCGCTTAAAACAATAATCACGGAACACAGGAGTTGCATTAGACATAATGATATCAAAAGTCCTCTTGGTCTGCATTTTTCCCAGGCAAAGCACAACTTGTCCTTTCTCCCCTATCTGGGCATTGAACATGTGAAAATGCCATGTGGGGGGGTATTGACAATTTCCTCCTTAGACAAGAGTCCTTTTGGATACATTTCCTCAACACTGTCTCCAAGAGGTCTAAATGAGGAACTAGACATTAAAAAAAATCTATAAAATGTGTTCTGCTCATAGGGAGTGCTGTTTTCCCATTTTCTGTATATTGTATACAAAATGATTAACACATTTCTCTTTTACCTATCTATATTAGCCTACTTGACATGGATAAAAAAAGTACATGTAATTGTTTTTCCATAATGTCTGTGTAATATTTATTGTGAGGTTAATGTATTATATGTATTCAAGTGACTGGATGTTCATGCATCTAGAGGTTATTTAGGTAGGTGTGTTTCACAGTGGTGTATGACCTGACGAAGATCCAACTCGGATCGAAAGGTTGTCTTTATTGTGCATCTGATTAAATCACCATGGGAGCATACCAGAGTTGCAGACACAGAGTTTAGTTACCATGATGACTTTCCATTCTTTCTCATCACCTGTATGGTTAGTGCTATCTGGAATCCTTGATGTCCCTACCCTAACCTTAACCCCTACCCTAACCTTATCCCCTACCCTTACCTTAATCCTTATCTAACCATAACTCCCTTAACCGTTTGAAATTTCAACTTCAATGGGGTGATGTCAGAGTTGGAACGCCCCAAGGAATCCATTTAGACGTCCTCTCCTGTATGACTTCTGTATGAGTGTTGGGGGTCGATGTGTGTGTGTGTGTGTGTGCCACAAACATATAAACGCAACATGTAAACACTTACTGAAAAAACAGGCTTCTGACAAACAGCTGTGGCAAACCTTTAGCCAATTTGCCTCAAATTTGCGACAAGCTCATAGTTTCACATGCAAATTAGTTTTGTGGCAAACTGTTGCTGTAAATTTGCGGCAACTTGTGAACTTCTGGGAAACTTGTGGCGAACATTCTGTTTGTTGTAAACTCAGTATGAATATGCAAATTAGATCACATTTTTGGTTACTGTGTGTTAAACAACATTGGAATGTATCTACAGTGCATTCAGAAAGTATTCAGACCACGTTACTTTTTCCCAATTTTTTACGTTACAGCCTTATTCTAAAATAGATTTTAAAAATCTACACACAATACCCCATAAAGTAAACGCAAAGACTGATTTTTTTGAAATTCTTTAAAATGGATAAAAAATGCTAAACTTAAACCATATTTACAGAAGTTGTCAGACCCTTTACTCAGTAATTTGTTGAAGCATCTTTGGCGGAAACTTCAGCCTCAAGTCTCCTTGGGTATTATGATGCTACAAGCTTGGCACACCTGTATTTGGGGAGTTTCTCCCATTCTTCTCTGCAGCACCTCTCAAGCTCTGTCAGGTTGGATGGGGAGTGTCGCTGCACAGCTATTTTCAGGTCTCTCCAGAGATGTTCGATCTGGTTCAAGTCCGGGCTCTGGCTGGGCCACTCATGGACATTCAGAGACTTGTCCCAAAGCCACTTCTGCGTTGTCTTGGCTGTGTGCTTAGGGTAATTGTCCTGTTGGAAGGTGAACCTTCATTCCAGTCTGAGGTCCTGAGGGCTCTGGAGCAGGTTTTCATCAAGGATCTCTCTGTACTTTACTCTGTTAATTTTTCCCTCGATCCTGACTAGTCTAAACATCTCCACAGTATAATGCTGCCACCACCATGCTTCACCATAGGGATGGTGCTAAGTTTCCTCCAGATGTGATGCTTGGAATTCAGGCCAGAGAGTTCAATCTTGGTGTCATCAGACCAGAGAATCATGTTTCTCATGGTCTGAGAGTCTTTAGGTGCCTTTTGGCAAACTCCAAGCGGGCTGTCATGTGCCTTTTACTGAGGAGTGGCTTCTGTCTAGCCACTCTACCATAAAGGCCTGATTATTGGAGTGCTGCAGAGATGGTTGTCCTTCTGGAAGGTCCTCCCATCTCCACAGAGGAACTCTGGAGCTCTGTCAGAGTGAACATCAGGTTCTTGGTCACCTCCCTGACCAAGGCCGTTCTCCCCCTATTGCTCAGTTTGGCAGGGCGGCCAGCTCCAGGAAGAGTGTTGGTGGTTCCAAACTTCTTCTATTTAATTATGATGGAGTCCACTGTGTTCTTGGATCTTCAATGCTGCAGAATCTTTTTGGTACCCTTCCCCAGATTTGTATCTCGACACAGTCCTATCTCAGAGCTTTACGGACATTTCCTTCAACCTCATGGTTTTTGCTCTGACATGCACTGTCAACTGTGGGACTTTATATAGACAGGTGTGTGCCTTTCCAAATCATGTCCAATCAATTGAATTTACCACAAGTGGACTCCAATCAAGTTGTAGAAACAGCTCAAGGATGATCAATGGAAACAGGATACACCTGAGCTCAACTTCGAGTCTTATAGGAAAGGGTCTGAATACTTCTGTAAGTAAGGTATGTCTTTTTTTTTTTTTTTTGTAAAGATTTATAAAAAACTGTTTGCTTTGTCATTCTGGGATATTGTGTGTAGATTGAGGGGAAAATGTATTTAATCAATTTTAGAATAAGGCTGTAACGTAACAAAATGTGGAAAAAGTAAAGAGGTCTGAATACTTTCTGAATGCACTGTACATAAACCAAATAATTACTTTATATGAACTTACTTCACAGAGAAAAAAAACAAGCATACATGTATTCAATGTCTCAAATAAATCCAATACAACTTGAAATCATCAGCATGGTAATGAAGAAAATAGCAAAGACTGAATATTTTTTTTACTTGGGAGAAATGTGAACAATATGGGGATGTTGACCTTAATCTGTTTTAAAGGGACAACTACATAACTATTTACATGAGCCAGGTGATAACTGAGCAATGGAAGTTTAAAAGATAATTAACAACATTTGAATAATTAAAACAACAACTAAATCAAACCCAGTTCAGAACTATTGCCTTTTGTGTGAACTCTGGAGATGGCTGCCCTATGGAAGTCCTTCGTCCAACGCTTGTTGAATGCATGCACTGAAACTATCAGAAAACAAAATTAGGATACTGAAAACCATTTCTATTTTGGCATCTTAAAAGGTAGAAATTCAGTTATGCCTAATATGGCAATTCATATTTGACAACCCAGTGCTGGGTCAATATTGGGCTAACACAGCATTGGGTTAATTCAACGCAGCGGGTTTGGGTAGTGCTTCTAACCCAGTCCCTTGGGTTAAGCGCTCAACCCAACCTTTGGGTAAATTAGTCTATATTGCTGGGTTGTGACAAACCCAGCACATTGGGTTGGGGGATTGACCCAGCAGCTGGGTAATTTATGTAATCCTAATTTCAATTTTGCTTGAATATTTTTGCCTACACTACCATCCCACCCCCTCACAATCAATATACAATGTTGAATTTCAAATAATGAATTTCTATTTCCTGCATTTCAGAACATGCATTGAAACAAAGCCCTATTGTCTATTTATTACACTGAACAAAAATATAAACGCAACATGCAACAATTTCAAAGATTTTACTGAATTACAGTTCATATAAGGAAAACAGTGAATTGAAAAATTAATTAGGACTTAATCGATGGATTTTGCATGACTGGGAATACAGACATGCATCTGTTGGTCACAGATACCTTTTTTAAAAAGGTAGGGGCGTGGATCGGAAAACCAGTCAGTATCTGGTGTGACCACCTCAGGATCTCATCACAGTACTGTATCTCTGTGCATTCAAATTGCCATTGATAAAATGCAATTGTGTTCATTGTCCGTAGCTTATGCCTGCCCATATCATAACCTCACCGCCACCATGGGACACTTTTCACAACATTGACATCAGCAAACCGCTCGTCCACACCACACCATATACGCTGTCTGCCATTTGCCGGTACAGTTGAAACCGGAATTAATCTGTGAATAGCACACTTCTCCAGCATGCCAGTGGCCATTGAAGGTCAGCATTTGCCCACTGAAGTCAGTTACGACACCGAACTGCATTCAGGCCAAGACCCTGGTGAGGACGACGAGCACGCAGATGAGCTTCCCTGAGACGGTTTCTGACAGTTTGTGCAGAAATTATTTGGTTGTGCAAACCCACAGTTTCATCAGCTGTCCGGGTGGCTGTTCTCAGACCATCCCGCAGTTGAAGAAGCCTGATGTGGAGGTCCTGGGCTGGCGCGGTTACATGTGTTCTGCGGTTGGGAAGCCAGTTGGACATACTGCCAAATTTTCTAAAATGAAGATTGGAGGTGACTTATGGTAGAGAAATTGATATTCAATTCTCTGACAACAGCTCTGATGGAAATTCCTCCAGTCAGCATACCAATTGCACGTTCCCTCATCTTGAGATATCTGTGGCATTGTGTTATGGGACACAACTACACATTTTAGAGTAGCCTTTTATTGTCACCAGCACAAGGTGCACCTGTGTAATGATCATGCTGTTTAATTAGATTCTTAATATGCCACACCTGTCAGGTGGAAGGATTATTTTGGCAAAGGAGAAATGCTTACTAACAGGGATGTGAACAAATTTGTTCACAAAATTTTAGACAAATAAGCTTTTTGTGCAAATGGAACATTTCTGGGATCTTGTATTTCAACTCATGAAACATGGGACCAATACTTTACATGTTGCGTTTCATATTTATGTTCAGTATATTTCACAAGATAATATTTCATAAGCTAGGAATGCTTATTAGAATTGATTCATATTCTTTAATGTCCAAACATCAGACTAACGCCTCAGTTGAACTTGGTGTGCACACTCCGATTGCAATCGGAGAAAAACAAAGCATGCGTGTGTGTGACATTGTCTGTCTTAAATGGTATTAACACAGATCTGTCTATCAGACAGTGCCAGAGCTAATCAATAGATAATCACATTCATTGGCACATCTTAGGTGACACACACCATGCTGTTTTGCCATACAATAATGGTCTACATTGGGATAGAGTTAAAACATTGTTACACAGAACAAGTGTAAAATATTACAATTTGAATGTCACTCTACCAAGGACATGGACTAATGACTCATTACTTACTAAGTGTATTTCATTCATAAAGCACTTTTCACATTCTCCATGATGTACCATTTGTATTAAAAGTAAATTAGTGTGAAAGAATGAAAGCATACCAGAATGCGCTTCAGTAATTGAACTGAAGGAAAACGAGCCACATACCATACTATAGGCAAAAAGCAGGAACAAAGCCATAAAAAAGCGAACTATAAATCAAACACATAATAGGACACACCCAGTGCCCCAAGCAGTGTAACCTGCTCCAATGCCAGTCCACTAATGACTGTAAACACCTGTGAGCAGTTCCCAAGAGCCAACACAAATGGGTAGGGTCTGGTCACCTCCACCTTAGTGAAATTATGTGATTTTAGAATATTAGGACTTGTGCAAACCATGGAGGCACACTGACAATGCCATCACACAAAATTCATTTTGTATATTTTATAGCCGTTTACATCAACACCCAATCCCTGTTTGATGCCTACATCTTTCATTCATTTGAGGTTGAGGCTCAAAGGTTAATTTACACAACACTAACCACGTTTCCAGTCAACCATTTCATGCAGATGAATTCTGACGCATGAAAAAAGTCACGACCGGGCTGATGGAAACATGAAATCCGGGTACAATTCTATAAATGGCTAAAGACAATTATTTTATTTTTTTGACATGGTGGGACATTTTTGTGTAATTTTAAATGAATTGTGCGAGAAATGGCGGTGGAAACTCACGCAATGAAATGTTGTGTGGTCCTCCCACTACGACTCGGGAAGCATGCAGTTTATTAGGCTACAGATTAAATAAAAAGTAACGATCGCGGTCTTCAAGGTCAAAAAACATTGCTTTGCCAGCCCAGGCTAGTTAATCCTAGAAAACAGAATCAAATTAAAGTCTGTTTTTGTAAAAAATGACCCACCGTGCCTGGAGTATCCAGCAGACGTGGATACTCTCTGACTGTCTTGGCCCCATTCTGTCTGGTCCACTGAGCCCTCTGGATCACGGCCGGGTTTGCTGGCCAGATGTTCAGCCACTTGGTCATCTGGGCTACCCTCTCACATTTGACTCTGTTGTGAGCACAAAGTATTCAATGAATTATACATTACTTTTAACAATCAGTTTTCAAAATACATAAATCTTTCAACATGTACCTGGCAAGACCCAGCTACTGCTCAAGCTTGGTGTGTCCACAGTCCTAAGTATTCATGTCTGTGTCTCGAGGACTTCCCCTCGTGTATAAAAAAAAAAGGTGTCATTTACAGAATACTCACTGCATGTAAGGTTTTTATGTTCCTCTTTAACTTCAAGCTATAGTCGAGTCGTCCAAAAGCAAGAGCGTTTCCTGGTCCATCTCTTCCGTTCCAAATGAGAGGGTAAAAGGGAAAGAGGGTACTTAATCAGTTGCACAACTGAATGTAGTAAACCGAAATGTGCATTTAACCCAACCCCTCTAAATCAGAGGTGGGGGGGGGGGGGGGCTCCCTTAATTGACAGCCACGTCTTTGGCACTCGGGCAGCAGTTGTTATTGTTGGGGTTTAACTGCCTTGCTCAAGGGCAGAATGGCAGATTTGTCCACCTTGCTAGCTCAAGAATTCAAACCAGCGACCTATCCGTTACTGGCCCAACACGCTTAACCGCTAGGCTTAACTGCTAGGGGGGGAGATTTTAAGGGAACGTTTCACCCACATTTCTAAATTAAATACTTTGAGGGAAGGGTTGATAAGCCAGATCAAATAGTTGGGAGTGAGAAAAGCGTAAAATTAATAGAGGCGTTAGTAGTTTCGAGGTTAGAAAGGCAGGCCGATATTCGAAACCCCAAGCTGCCTGCAGGGAAATTGGCAGGGAGTCATCCGTCAGCCAAAGGTTTACCAGCTACAATATCTCTGGATACTAACTACTGCCGTTGTGCCTTTAAGCAAGGCTCTTTGTCCCTAAGTGCCCATGAGCTGCTCCCAGCCTGTGATATGTGTGTGTTGTGTGTCAGGTTGGTCACTGTGACAGAATATCTGTGAAATGACCAATAAAGCAAGTATGGTGAAATGAATGCCAGACAATCTATGGTAGCTGTGCATGTACTGTAACTAGTCCCAAAGTGGCTGCATGGTTGTA
This sequence comes from Salvelinus alpinus, assembly GCF_045679555.1. Taxonomy (NCBI): domain Eukaryota; kingdom Metazoa; phylum Chordata; class Actinopteri; order Salmoniformes; family Salmonidae; genus Salvelinus; species Salvelinus alpinus. The sequence goes on from NC_092100.1 coordinate 50,111,226, forward strand.
AGAGGCTCTGGTGAAGTTTACTATTTCATGTTTTCATTAAGGTTGTACTATTGGTTATCAATGACAATGTGGAAGATGTAGATGCTGTTTTTCCACAGGGTCAATGAAAATCAGTGTTTCATTTCTCAAAAAGAAATGTCTCACTTTTACTTACTTTGGAATCAAAGAGGCCAGGTTCCACTCATTCAGCGTATTTTTACATTGTTGTCCATTCATTGGCCTTGACCTCTGCATTTAAGTACAGAAATATTAGAAACATAGCTAGCTAGCTAAACTAAAATTTAAGGTAAACTCTAACGTTAGCTAGCTAATAGAATATGCATCCATCTTCCTCAACTTCACAAGTTCGACTAATACTCCCACTGTCAGAAACCATTGAAAACCAGTACAGTAACACTAACGTAAACTCACTTAAACTCGTACATCGCCTTGGTCCATACAATTGCCCTTATTTTAGCGCCCCAAAAACGTAATACTTCCAGATCAACTAATGTCAATACCATTGTAAAGCACAATTTCTCCCCTTTCCAACAGAATCAATTACATGACCTAAACACTGCCCATTTCTGCATAATTCAAGCAGGCAATGAGCCCCGTCGGATCTTTCTAAAAATGGCGGGTGGGGAAGTGAAACTAATGCGTGAGAAGGAGAGATGTTGTGTGGGAAAATTGCTTTTTTTTCCACTCGATCTGTCCAACTTATCGCCTCTAAAATGTAAATAAAACACTATAAAGAGTTTATATAATGTGTCATTACATACCTATTTGAAGGTTTGTGTCGAATTTGAATCTGATTTTTAGGGCGGTGCTAAAGTGATCTTAGAAGTAAACAACGGCTTTGAGAATGATGATCGCATGCAATGATGACGCAAAAAATGACTAGGTATTCCCCCTTACCCCCGTCACTGTCCGTTTCTTGTTTTTAAACGTTGAAAGAAGTGCTACACCTGGTGGAGAGAGATTGTAAGACAGAAATAGTTGCTTTATGCGTTCTGTACGTTGCGACATGATACGTCACGATGTAATGGAGGGTCCGTTTTTTCAACTTTTCTACAATACTATAGAGCCATTACCATGTCGATCAACGCTTGAATAGAAACCTAGTTCACACCCCTGATTTTTGAAGTCGCTACAGTCCCATTAGTTTTCTTTGTAGCCTCGTTTGAATGTTGCGGTTGCGCACATTTGTACGGATTGGGGTGAGTTTACGTTAGCTAACTCAATCGATCACCATGCAAGCATGAGACAAGCCAGCATATAGCTTGGTTAAATTAACCCAGATGGAGAACAAGTTAAATCTAACCATGTTAACTTAGCTAGCTAGCCAGCTAACGTTAGCTAACATGTGAAACAATGTCCGAGGCAGTCCAGAAGAAGTGTCAGCTATTAGCACAGAAAATGGCTAGCTAGGTAACGCTACCTACCTGATTTAATGATAGGACAACCTATAACCTGAATTACCATCAAATGTATAATTCGTAACATTTTGTTGCATACCGTTTTCATGGATTTCATTCAGCCAAAACACCCTTAGTCTGTCGAAATAACAATTGCCGGTTTCCACTCGTCAGTCACTGAATCGCATTAGAACTAGAATAGTTGCAAGTCCTCTGGTGGACTTCACGCGCTTGTGGCAGGAGAATTAACCCACTGGCTGGGTCAAATATCCATAGCCCAACCTTAATAACCCAGCACCAACAACCCAAACTTGATGTATTTACAGAAAACAACACAACTATTGACCCAATGCCTGCAACCCAGCAATTGGGTCATCCAAACAACCCAACTTACATCTCAAAGCCATGCATGCAAGAAGCCTTGACCTGTCTGGTGCACATATATTTCTCAGTCCTCAGTTTGATTGAAGGCCTCAATCTGTATTTTTGCCTTGTAACTGATTGCTTCTAGAAAGAGAGAAGGAACAACACACGATGAAGATAAGCTGGCTACTAGTTTTAAAGGTCTCTGTGACCAACAGATGCATATCTGTATTTCTGAGCCATGTTGATAACTATAGTGATGTCCCCTCTCTCTTCACTCCCCATCCCAGCTGCTAGAGTTAACCTCATTGCTCAGCCCACACTGAGAAACCTCTTCATCACATATGCAGGCAACATGGCTATTTTATTCAGCACAGCTGTTGTCTCTGTCCTGCCACCACCTCTTCACTGTTAGGACAGGTGGGGCTGCCAAACACCAGCAATTAGGATGTCCCACTACAATTAAGCCTCTGTAAATAATCACTCCACTAGATTCCTCTTTCTTATCGGAAAGCGTTTTAATGTGGCTGGCTGTGTGAAAGAGATAGCTACTGTCATGGTCAGCGACGATTTTGAATGATTTTTGTGCATTAGATTGCACAGCAAACTATATTTAATTGTGGCTAAACCTCCTCTCACACAGTATATCATAATTATGAATGTATTTGTCAATCCTTGAATGAGTGCATGCCACAAACTGTTGTACTGGAATAACAGGTTTGCTATGCACCAACATGTACAGTACCTACATTGTAATTTCACTGTACCGATGTAACTACCATGTAATTGGATGATATTAGGGACACTTATTGTAAAGTGAAACCACTATTTGTATAGGAAAAAGGTCCATCAATGTATGCATTTTTATGAATTCATTTCTACTACTTGCTGTTTTGAATTACAATGTTTTTTGTAAAGTGTGTTATCACTTCAAGCTGTGGCTTTATTACAATAGACACCATTAGGACCTATCAAAGGACCTGGCAGGTAACGCAGGACAGAGTCCTCTCTTCACAGGGATTCAGACTAATGAGATTCTGTCACCAGCTCTGAATGGTGAGGAAACACCATTAAGCCTTCTGTTGGAATGGAATGTCAATCTATAGACCGACTCCTGTTTAATAACCACTTATCACCGTATCCCACGTCAGCTATACGCTTCCAGGATACGAGATCACAGATTAAAGGCTCAAACGTTGCTTTACATTTGGATAATTGCTTCTCTAAATGTCTTGTTTGTGATAGACAAACATAATCCCACCCAATTACCTCCCTGATGCTTGCCTTCAGTGCCTCCATTCAGATGCCATTTATGTTCCTTGTTCCATTCTGTTTGCTTGACACTCATCTGGTACTTGTCCTTTTTTGTATTTTCCTTCTCCAGAACGTGTACTACACAAACTCACATCAGCTTCACCTGGGGGTCTTGAGCCCCACCATCGATGACGATGACAACAAGTGCCTGGTGGATGTGAACAACCGGCCGCGGCTCCTGGAGTGCAGCTACGCCACAGCCAAGCGCATGAAGCTCGCCTGGCTGTTTACTCAGGTAAAGGCTACTCCTGTCTTCTCCTACCATTCCTCTCCTAAATGGATTAAACGAATGGACAACAATACTTAGGCTTCTACTTCCAGTTTATACAGTGCCTTTGAAAGTATTCACAAGTATTTACACATTTTGTTACTTTACAGCCTTATTGTAAAATCATCAATCTACACACAATACCCCATAATGACAAAGCAAAAACAGGTTTTAAGAATTTTTTGCCAATTGATTAAAATAAAAATGGAAATATCACATTTACATAAGTATTCAGACCCTTTACTCAGTACTTTGTTGAAGCACCTATGGCAGCGATTACAGCATCAAGTCTTCTCGGGTATGACGCTACAAGCTTGGCACACCTGTATTTGGGAGTTTTTCCCATTCTTTTCTGCAGGTCCTCTCAAGCTCTGTCAGGTTGGATGGGGAGCGTCGCTGAGCAGCTTTTTTCAGGTCTCCAGAGATGTTCGATCGGGTTCAAGTCCGGGCTCTGGCTGGGCCGCTCAAGGACATTCAGAGACATGTCCCGAAGCCACTCCTGCGTTGTCTTGTCTGTGTGCTTAGGTTGTTGTCCTGTTGGAAGGTGAACCTTCATCCCCAGTCTGAGGTCCAGAGCGCTCTGTACTTAGCTCCGTTCATCTTTCCCTCGATTCTGACTAGTCTTCCAGTCCCTGCTGCTGAAAAACATCCCACAGTATGATGCTGCCACCACCATGCTTCCCCGTAGGGATGGTGCTAGGTTTACTCCAGACGTGACGCTTGGCATTCAGGCCAAAGAGTTCAATCTTGGTTTCATCAGACCAGAGAAACGTGTTTCTCATGGTCTGAGTCTTTTGGCAAACTCCAAGATGGCTGTCATGTGCCTTTTTACTGAGGAGTGGCTTCCGTCTGGCCACTCTACCATAAGGGCCTGATTGGTGGAGTGCTGCAGAGATGGTTGTCCTTCTGGAAGGTTCTCCCATCTCCAGAGGAACTCAAGAGCTCTAGAGCTCGGCCCTTCTTCCCCGATTGCTCAGTTTGGCCGGGCGACCAGTTCTAGGAAAAATCTTGGTGGTTCCAAACTTCTTCCATTTTTGAAGAATGATGGAGGCCACTGTGTTCTTGGAGCCCTTCAATGCTGCAGAAATGTTTTGGTACCCTTCCCCAGATCTGTGCCTCGACACAATCCTGTCTCGTAGCGCTACAGACAATTCCAAAGACCTCATGGCTTGGTTTTTGCTCTGACATGTACTGTCACGTGTGGGACGTTATATAGACATGTGCTTGCCTTTCCAAATAATGTCCAATCAATTGAATTTACCACAGGTGGACTCCAATCAAGTTGTAGAAACATCTCAAGGATGATCAATAAGAAACTGACTGTTAGAACTGTTAAGGATCCATGGATTGATGAGGAGTTGAAAAACTGTATGGTTGAAAAAGATGGTGCAAAAGGAGTGGCTAGTAAGTCTGGCTGCACATCTGACTTACTTACTGCAAATTGAGAAGGTATGTGACTAAACTCAACAAAAAGAGGAAGAAACTTTATTATGAAGCCAAGATCAATGATATAAAGAATGATGGGAAAAAAACTTTGGAGTACTTATGGGCAGAACATTTTGAGCAGAAAGACATTCAACTCCATCTTTCATTGAATCAGATGGCTTACTCATCACAACCATTTGATGTTGGCAATTATATTTATTATTATTTCATTGGGAAAGTGGGCAAACTTTGGCAGGAAATGCCCACGACAAACAATGAGCAATTATGTTAATGTATAAAAAAAACTAATAATGAAAGAAAAGCAGTGCAAGTTTGAATTTTGTGAAGTTAGTGGGGGAGATGCAAAGATTATTGTTAACGATCAACAATGACAAACCTCCTGGCATTGACAACTTAGATGGAAAGCTACTGAGGATTGTAGCTGACTCTCTAGCCACTCCTATCTGTCATATTTTAAATCTGAGCCTAGAGGCCTGGAGGGAAGCCAAAGTAATTCCGCTACCCAAGAGTGGTAAAGCGGCCTTTACTGGTTCTAACAGCAGACCTATAAGGTTGCTGCCAGCTCTTAACAAACTGTTGTAAAAAATGGTGTTTGACCAAATACAATGCTATTTCTCTGTAAACAAATTAACCACAGACTTTCAGCATGCTTATAGAGAAGGGCACTCAACATGTACTGCACTGATACAAATGACTGATGATTGGTTGAAAGAAATTGATAATAATAAGATTGTGGGAGCTGTACTATTAGATATCAGTCCAGCCTTTGATATTATTGACCATAACCTGTTGTTGAGAACATGTGTTATGGCTTTTCAACCTCTGCCATATCGTGGATTCAGAGCTATCTACAGTATCTAATAGAACTCAAAGGGTTTTCGTTAATAGAAGTGTCTCTAATGTCAAACATGTGTAGTGTAACGCAGGGCAGCTCTCTAGGCCCTCTACTCTTTTCTATTTTTACCAATCACCTGCCATTGGCATTAAACAAAGCATGTGTGTCCATGTATGCTGATGATTCAACCATATATGCATCAGTAACCACAGCTAGTGAAGTCACTGAAACCCTTAACAAAGAGTTGCATTCTGTTTTGGAATGGGTGGCCAGTAATAAACTGGTCCTGAACATCTCTAAAACTAAGAGCATTGTATTTGGTACAAATAATTTCTTAAGTGCTAAACCTCAGCTGAATCTGATAATGAATGGTGTGGCTGTTGAACAAGTTGAGGAGACTAAATTACTTGGCGTTACCTTAGATTGTAAACTGTCATGGTCAAGACATAGATTCAGTGGTTGTAAAGATGGGGAGAGGTCTAGCCGTAATAAAGAGATGCTCTGCTTTTTTGACACCACACTCCAAAAAGCAATTTCTGCATGCTCTAGTAGTGTCTTATCTTGATTATTGTCCAGTCGTGTGGTCCAGTGCTGCAAGTAAAGACCTAGTTAAGCTGCAGCTGGCCCAGAACAGAGCGGCACATTTTCCTCTTAATTGTATCAGAGGGCTAATATCAATACTATGCATGCCAGTCTCTCTTGGCTAAGAGTTGACTGCATCACTTTTGAAAATCCAAAATTGTTTGCATAGTCAACTTACACACAGCTCTGACACACACACTTATGCCACCAGGGGTCTTTTCATAGTCCCCAAATCCAGAACAAATTCAAAAAAACGTACAGTATTATATAGAGCCCTTTATTGCATGGAACTTCCTTCCGTTTCATATTGCTCAAATAAACAGCAAACCTTGTTTCAAAAAACAGATAAAGCAACACCTCGCGGCACAACGCCTCTCCCCTATTTGACCTAGATAGTTTGTGTGTATGCATTGATATGTAGGCTACGTGTGCCTTTATAAAGATGAATGTAGTTCTGTCCTTGTTGTTCTTGTCTAATGATGTTCTGCATTCTGTATTATGTTTCATGTTTTGTGTGGACCCCAGGAAGGTTAGCTGCTGCTTTTGCAACAGCTAATGGGGATCCTAATAAAATACCAAATAAAAACAGAATGCACCTGAGCTCAATTTCGAGTCTTCTAGCAAAGGGCCTGAATACTTATGTAAATAAGGTATTTCTGTTTAGGTTTTTTTATACATTTGCAAAAATGTCTAAACCTGTTTTCGATTTGTCATTATGGGGTATTGTGTGTAGATTTCTGAGATGATTTTTTTTTTTTAATCCATTTTAGAATAAGGCTGTAACGTAACAAAATGTGGAAAATGTCACGGGATCAGATTACTTTCCGAAGGCACTGTACATGCTATATATATTTATCGGACACCGTATATTTGACCATAGTCATCTTTTTTTTAATTAGTTTTTAGTACCACCCAGCTACCGTCAACCCAGCGCAAATATTTATTTGGATCAATAACTTTCATTAGATTAGGAAGGGAATGAAAACCAAAGTAATGAAATAATGACTACATATCTTTGATCCGTAACTGTAATACTATTACTCAAATTGGAACAGTACTCTATTATAAAACTTATTAGAGCAAAAAGTAAAACTACTGTAAAGCGTTACTTTGTAACGTGTTACCTCAAACACTCGGCACTAGCAGAGTTACAATTGTGGTAGATGAACCAGGCTAATAAGACCCTGCTGTTGAGCATTTCAAGAAGAGGAGCAGATGTGAAGAGATTGGCCTGTTAGTGGGTTAAAAGTGTGGTTCACCGGCCTGCATTCAAGTGGCCTTGATTCTCAGTACGGAGTGTTGCCAAAAAGCGTCAGCGCCATATGAAAAGCCATAGTAGGTCATTGAAACCGGTCTCATTAAACACGTTAGGTGGCGAAAAATGAACATCGCCTAACGACTCTCCTTGTTCTCCACTGCAGACGCTGGCATTAAATCTCTGTAGTTAGGCCTAATGTCACCCTCATGATCACACTGAAAATGTACTTCTTTGGCCTTTTGTAATGTTGAGAGCATCACCATTAGGTGTTCCTCAAGGTTCAAATAAGGGCCCCTCATTTTTAATAGTGAGAGGAAAGTTTAGATTCAAAGACAGTCAAATGAGTAACGCGTTATTGTGGTAGGAACATCTGGATTAATACAGTAGGAGGACTTGAAAATAAAAAAGTGTCATTAAACTTTATAGAAATATTTGAAGGTGCAATACCGTACTAAACCACAAATTACCTCTAAGTCCCGCAGCATAATCGCAAAACTTTTAGTGGAGCAACCACTGTATTGCTACCACTGTATCACCAAAGGTATTCTAAGTGAGTTTCAGAGATCGTACAAATATGAATGTCATCTGTTACTAGCAAATTATTGATTTCATGAACATTGTTTCTTAACTACAGGATCGGCTTCCCCCGACAGGACAGTTAAGCTAATGTGATTAGCATGAGGTTGTAAGTAACATGAACCTTTCCCAGGACATAGACATATCTGATATGGGCAGAAAGCTTAAATAATTTTTAATCTAACTGCACTGTCCAATTGACAGTAGCTATTACAGTGAAAGAATGCGATGCTATTGTTTGAGGAAAGTGCACAATTATGAAATTAAATGTATTAATAAACCAATTAGGAACATTTTGGGTAGTCTTGATCCAATATTTTATATTGGATCAGTCTAAAACTTTGCACATACACTACTGCTAACTAGTGGCCGAAATCTAAATTGCGCCTGGGCTGGAATAATGCATTATAGCCTTTCTCTTGCATTTCAAAGATGATGGTACAAAAAATACAAAAAAAAGCAGGTTTATCTTTTTATCATATCTAATGTGTTATATTCTCCTAAATTAATTTCACATTTCCACAGATGTACAAGTGTTTATTTTCAAATGCATATCCTTGCTTCAGGTCCTGAGCTACAGGCAGTTAGATTTGGGTATGTCATTTTAGGCAAGAATTTTAAAAAGGGGGCAGATGCTTAAGAGGTTTAAGCTACATATTTTAACGTGGGCTATTTTTAGCACTTTTCTGGGATGCTTGATTATTTCAATTTCTTTACTAGGAAGCTTAGCAGAAGTAGACATGCTCTTGTTATTTATGTTAGTGCAGGGTGAGCTGCAAAAAGTGGACTTCCTACTAGGGCACACCACCTCAGTGCTAACAGTATAACTCTTGCTCATATGCACATGATTACTGCATACAATAGCTGTAGGATCAGCAGAGGCATTCAGGGCAGTTAGAGGGACATAAATTAGGTTACTTACATTGTGTCTTCCAACGCCCCTGGGATAATGTACATTTTGTTGAAGCATCATGACAACTCAGGGACATAATGGTAGGGATTAACTGAGCTGGGCTTGGATCATTGATAAGTCATTGTCTCAACGCAGCCTTATAATGCTGTGAAAGGATCCAGGAACCCAAATAATGATCTACCAAGCTTTGTTTCCAGAAGGTAGTGATGGTAACTGAAGAACAGAGAGTGGTTAGTAAGTATTCAACCTACAATCCCATGAATAACTGTCACTGTGGAGCAGTGGACCACCATTCTACAGTAATGCTGCCGGTGGCTGTTTGATCAAAAGTTGTGGGACTGCCTCTTGGGAGGGCACAAGGACTCCTGCTTTAACATCCAGTGGAAAGCTTAGTGTGTGTTTTTGAAGCTAGAGGTCCTTTATGACGAGAGGGAGAGAGAGATTTAATCTGAAACGGACAGTCAGGAGCTGAGAATTATTAATAAGGGATCTTTTGAGATATTGAACTGTTTGACCCTGAGGGAAGTGTTGTGTCGTAAATCTATGAGAACCCACATCGATTTTTATCAGCTTCTTATTTTATTGGTCCATTTGATTTGCCCCTTTACAGACGCCACTTCAAATCCGCAATAAAACGTGAATTACAGAAATGTTAAGCACAATAACCAAGGCATGACGCGCACTTGCTGTAAACACATGTTTAATTCAGTTGGGAGGGTGGAGTGAATATTACCGGGAAGATGCCCCTAGGGAGGTGGGACAGGCAACGCGGAGTGTGAGCTGTTCTGTCAGGTTAGAGTGCTTGTCCTTACTACAGCACACTGAGCCAGGCCTCACATGCCAGAGCTGCTTAGCTGGAGACAAGTCAGCAAGGATACTCAGCTATACATAATAATTTACTACCACAGCTGCTCCAGCCTCCGTCTACCCTACACAGACGGTTCAAAAACAGATGTTTTTAGAAGAATGTTGAAAATTATCAATCCTATCTAAAAAGTTTCCCACTTTGTTGTAATGTAAAATAAATCGCTATTTCATTAAAGACAGTGTGTGGACAATATTGATACTTGTGACTTTGGGAAAGTTTTGATTCTACTTTCAAACCAGCAGCAGGTAATACACATTGTGAAAGCTCCCTGATGTACCTTTACAGAATCCGAGCACAGGTCACATAGGCCTCACAGCCAGCTCTCCCCTGGTACCAGGGAAAGAGCACACTCCTGAACACACTGCACAAAGGCAAAAATATGTGTGCAGGGTAAACAGTCTGCAATAAATCATTCCTATCTGAGTGAAGAGATTAATTAACAAATTAAATTAATTATTTAAGGGATTTAGGTTTAGGGCCCTATGGTATTGGAGTTCAATAATTCCTGTCTGGGCACAATGGTTTGTAGCAGCATAAATTACGAGATGCACTGCTGAGAAATGAAAATCTAATGTAATTTGTTTGAGACTTATAGCAATATGCAATCATTGGACTGTTTTGCATTTGATCAATTGTTAAAAGGGGCTAACCCAGTGTTTCCCAAACTCGGTCCTCGGGACCCCAAGGGGTGCTCAGATGAATCAACTAATCATCAAGATTGAATTATTTGAATCAGCTGTGTAGTGCTAGGGCAAAAAACGAAATATGCGCCCCTTGGGGTCCCGAGGACCAAGTTTGGGATACTGTGGGTTAACCGTTGTGAACTTGCCTTATGTTTTGCAGATGACAACTTGATCATCAATGGGTTATGTATAGAAACCCTTCCCATAACACATTGAAAAAAGACATAGAAACAGTATACTATAGTATTCTAGTAAGATGATCACAACAAAACTCTACTTTCAATGCTAAAATCAGTTTTATTTGGTATCTCATTAAGGAACCTTTAGCGGATCAATCTTTTCACATTCAAGTTGAAAACACTTAGCCAGCGTTAGCATTGCTACTAGTGGAACAATGGGAGTGGTAGGGCCCATGGCAGGATGCTTCAATAATCATGCCCAATGTCACTTCAAACTAAATGTTATAGCAACCAAAATACCATCATAAGTTGCACATACAGAATATTGGAGGGTATTATACGAATTCTGGTATTTATATAACATTTTCCGTAGAATAACCATTTTTGGGAGAATACACACCAATACAATCTTTGACGAGCTATATCTCTGCAGAGGATCTGATAAACACAGCTCAAGAACAGTTTTAAAGTTTGTTCCAGGTCTGTGAAATCATCGATGTCATTATGTCAAAGATTATGTAATAGTAGGGACAACCAACCAAGATGATGTCATAGTAGGTGGAATCAACCAAGTAACAAACTAGCCTGATTGCCTTGAACAGAAATGAAGCATAGGGAAGGATGGATGAAGCTAAGAGGGGTTACTTTGCTGAGAAAATAACTGAGAACAAAAATGACCCTAAAAAGCTTTGGAAATCATTTAAGGAACAAGGCTGTGGTAGTACTACCAAAAACAAACTAAACAGTATTGGACTGAACATCAGGGGGGAGATTGTATATGAAGAGTAGAGGTTGCCAATGAATTCTTTTTTTAAATTTTTAAATTTAATTTTTTTTTTACTTCTGTTGCCAGCAAGCTGGTTAGCAAGCTGCCCACCAGTTCTGGTTTGTATGGAAGCAACCAAGTCCAGAAGTATTATGTAGAGTTAGGGGTTCAGCCAAACTCTTTTTCTTTTGCAAAGGTAGCAACAGCCAAACTAGTCAGTATGCTGGCAGAGCTTAAATGCTCCAAAGCCACAGGCCTGGATAATATTCCTGCAAGGTTTCTAATAGATTCTGCTGAGCAAATTGGCCCTTGTATTACGCATATCGTTAATCTCTCTCTTGAACAAGGTACCTTTCCCAGGGACATGAAACGAGCTAATGTTATACCTCTGTATAAGAAGGGGATAAAGTTTGACCCTGGGAATTATAGGCCTGTATCTATCCTCTGTGTAACATCAAAGATCCTGGAGAGAGTTGTACATGAGCAAATGTATGAATATGTTAACAAACAGGGTCTGATGTATGATTTTCAGTCGGGTTTTAGAAAAACATATTTCACTGATTCATGTCTACTTTACTTGACTGACTTCATCAGGAAAGAGATTGATGAGGGAAATCTCTGTGTAATGGTACTGCTTGACCTACAGAAGGACTTTGATACAGTTAACCACTGTCTCCTAATCTCCAAACTAGAGGCACTTGTGTTAAGCAGTATCCCTCTAGGCTGGGTAAAGTCCTATTTATCAGGAAGGGAGCAAGTAGTAGAGGTTAATGGTTCACTGTCTCAGGCAAAACCAATGAGTTGTAGCGTTCCGCAGGGGAGGGTGCTTGGGCCTCTGCTGTTTTTATTGTATATTAACGATATGAAAGATGCTTGTTCTTGCCATCTTTTTCTTTATGCGGATGACTCTACACTTCTGGTGTCTCACAAAAGTAAAACTATGTTGGGGAGCATACTTAGCTTATTATCTCCAAGCCATTTGCTAATGTTAATAAGCTCTGTGCGATCTCTCTCTCACTTAGGGAAAACTGAATCAATTGTTTTTGGATCCAGACCTAAATTGAGTAGGTCCTCTGAAACCAGTGTGGAGTTAAGGGGAGAGGTGCTGACTACTAAAACCTCTGTTAGGTACTTGGGATGTATCCTTGATGGAAGCTTGGGAGGTGTGAGCATGGCTAATAAACTGCTAGGGAAGGTTAATGCCAGGACTATGTTTTTGGCTAGAAAGTCCAAGCTGCTTGATAAGGACTCCATGAATGTGCTAGCTACTGCCCTCATTCAATGCCATTTTGCCTGCTAGTACTTCCTGGTTTGGGGGCTTATCTAAACTTATGAAGGGGAAGGTCCAGATGGCCCAGAATAAGCTGATCAGGGTAGTATTGAAGGTGAGTTCACGTACTCACATTGGCAGGAGCTTGTTTCAGGAACTAAACTGTCTGCCTGTTGAGCCTTGGGTGTCCCAGATTAGACTAGGTTTGGTTTACAGGAGTATTTATGGTCCTGCGCCCAGATATCTAAGTGATTACTTTCCTCGTGTTAGGGATGCACACAATCATAGCACCAGATCAGGTGTTGCTGATGTGTGCTTATACAGGTTCCGGAGTAATGCTGGGAAAGGTACTTTCTTGTATACTGGAGCCTCAGAATGGAATGAGTTGCCTCTGCCCATAAAAACAATGTCCTCTCTGGGCAGCTTTAAAACTATGTTTGATGTCTTCTGTGCCCATATGAATAACCCCTATGATGTAACTGGATTGATGATGTTTTTCTTCACTGCAATACTGTGTTGGATCTTGTCTAGCCATCTTGTCTCAAGAGGACCACAATGGAAATAATTCCCAGACTGTATTGTGTGTTATCCTCAATGATTTTACTCATGTGCATGTATGGCTTTTTCAAGTTTTATGTGTGCTTGTTTTTTTAAATGGTCGAATGAATAAACTAAACTAAACTTGAATAGCCACAGAATATGGGATATTATACAAATATCGTTACCTCATACCTAGTGCCGGTTAATAATTGGAAACAAATCATTTGATCAATGCAATTTCCCCTCCTGCAAATAAAATGTTTTGTTTCTGTTAAGCTTTCACTTGGGGCTAATCAACATCTGAGGACAGTGGAAACTCAAAACCTTGCTAGATCAATAGGGGCTAGTTAGGTACCAAAAAAATGTCTGCAGCATTGAAGGTTCCCAAGAACACAGTGGCCTCCATCATTCTTAAAGGGAAGAAGTTTGGAACCACCAAGACTCTTCCTAGAGCTGTCCGCCCAGCCAAACTGAGCAATCGGGAGAGAAGGGCCTTGTTCAGGAAGGTAACCAAGAACCTGATGGTCACTCTGACAGAGCCCCAGAGTTCATCTGTGGAGATGGGAGAACCTTCCAGAAGGACAACCATCTCTGCAGCACTCCACCAATCAGGCCTTTATGGTAGAGTGGCTAGACAGAACTCACTCCTCAGTAAAAGGAACATGACAGCCCGCTTGGAGTTTGCCAAAGGGTACCTAAAGGACTCCGACCATGAGAAACAAGATTCTCTGGTCTGATGAAAACAAGATTGAACTCTTTGGACTGAATGCCAAGAGTCAAGTCTGGAGGAAACCTGGCACCATCCCTACAGTGAAGCATGGTGATGGCAGCCTCATCCTAATATTCTAAAAAGTAGTTTTTGCTTTGTCATTATGGGGTATTGTGTGTAGATTGATGATGGGGGGAAAACAAATTAATCAATTTTAGAATAATGCTGTAATGTAACAAAATGTGGAAGAAGTCAAGGGGTCTGAAAACTCTCAGAATGCACTGTACCTAACAGGGAGCTGATTTATTAAGGGACCTAACGTCTCCTCCTGCCAACTTTCCTCTTGCATCTCACGTCTCCAAGGTGCTCTACGCCTCCTGCGGACTGGGCAGTGGATAATCTGCATCTTGGCATGATTATTGTTATAGTGGCTGGACCCACGTTTTATAGGCTTTGCCTAGCGAAATTATGTCATAATGGCATTGACATGACGCAATAGTGATATTTTTACATAATTTGGATTATAACAGCTGAATCTCCAGTCATAACCACGGCGTGGGATTTATTTAAGATAATCTTTAAAGAGGCAGGGTTTCAGATGTTTTCGTAAGATGGGCAGGGATTCCACTGTCCTGACGTTAGGGGGAAGCTCATTCTACCATTAGGGTGCAAGGACAGAGAAGCTCTTTAACTGGGCTGAGCAGGAGCTGCCCTCAGAGTACTCGATTTGGGGTGTAGGGTTTGAGCATAGCCTGAAGGTAGGGAGTGGCAGTTCCCTTGCTGCTCCAAAGGCAAGCACCAGGGTCTTGAAGATGATGCGAGCTTCGAATGGAAGCCAGTGTAGTGTGTAGCGGGGTGGGGTGGAGGAGCGGGGTGATATGGGAGAACTTGGAAAGGTTGAACACCAGGCAGGCTGCGGCGTTCTGGACAAGTTGCAGGGTTTGATGGCACAAGCGGCGGCCCAGACAACAGAGAGTTGCAGTAGTCTAGACGGGAGATGACAAGTGTCTGGATTAAAACCTGTGCCGTTTCCTGTGAGGAAAGGTTGTACTCTACGGATGTTGTAGAGCATGAACCTGCAGGAGCGAGTCACTGTTTTGATGTTTGAGATTAAGCTTGATGTTGGTGGGCCAACATCCAAGCGGAGATGTCTGCCAGGCATGCAGAGATGCATGTTACCAGCTGGATGTCAGAAGGGGGGGAAAGAGAAAAGTAGTTGAATGTCATCCACATAGCAATGATGGGAGAGACCATGTGAGGATATGACTGAGCTTAGTGACTTGGTGAAAAGAGGATGGCCTAGAACCGAGCCCCGGGGGACACCAGTAGTGAGAGCACGTGGTGCAGGCAGAGATTCTCTGTCCCCTTTGTCGCATAGATGTTTAGAGATCGCAACTAGGATTGGGCGATGTCAACCTTTGTCCTATCATGATTTACAGTGGGGCAAAAAAGTATTTAGTCAGCCACCAATTGTGCAAGTTCTCCCATTTAAAAAGATGAGAGAGGCCTGTAATTTTCATCATAGGTACACTTCAACTATGACAGACAAAATGAGAAAAAAAAATCCAGAAAATCACATTGTAGGATTTTTAATGAATTTATTTGCAAATTATGGTGGAAAATAAGTATTTGGTCAATAACAAAAGTTTCTCAATACTTTGTTATATACCCTTTGTTGGCAATGACAGAGGTCAAACGTTTTCTGTAAGTCTTCACAATGTTTTCACACACTGTTGCTGGTATTTTGGCCCATTCCTCCATGCAGATCTCCTCTAGAGCAGTGATGTTTTGGGGCTGTTGCTGGGCAACACGGACTTTCAACTCCCTCCAAAGATTTTCTATGGGGTTGAGATCTGGAGACTGGCTAGGCCACTCCAGGACCTTGAAATGCTTCTTACGAAGCCACTCCTTCGTTGCCCGGGCGGTGTGTTTGGGATCATTGTCATGCTGAAAGACCCAGCCACGTTTCATCTTCAATGCCCTTGCTGATGGAAGGAGGTTTTCACTCAAAATCTCACGATTCATGGCCCCATTCATTCTTTCCTTTACACGGATCAGTCGTCCTGGTCCCTTTGCAGAAAAACAGCCCCAAAGCATGATGTTTCCACCCCCATGCTTCACAGTAGGTATGGTGTTCTTTGGATGCAACTCAGCATTCTTTGTCCTCCAAACACGACGAGTTGAGTTTTTACCAAAAAGTTCTATTTTGGTTTCATCTGACCATATGACATTCTCCCAATCTTCTTCTGGATCATCCAAATGCTCTCTAGCAAACTTCAGACGGGCCTGGACATGTACTGGCTTAAGCAGGGGGACACGTCTGGCACTGCAGAATTTTTGTTATTGCGTCTACTTCCGGGTTGGAGCGAGCGGTCGCATTCGCACTTTGGTCCGCAGGTAGTATAACTTTTCATTACATTTCATTATAGTACAACGGTTTGATTTGTCTAATCTTAGCAATTTCTTCTTAGCTAGCTACATAGCCGTCTTTGTATCAAAGATAATTGCGTAATTATCGTATTCCGTCGTCCTAACGTAGTCTACACTGCTATCTGCCCAGCAGCTAGCCAGCTAGCAAACGTCTACCGAATAGCAGCACTGTAGAAACTATTACACTCAACTGAACGACTTGATTAGTGTAGTGTTAGCTAGCTACATAGTTGTCTTTGCTGTCTTCGTATCCAAGATAATTGTGTAGTTTAGAGTGTGTAGTTTTAGAGTGA
This sequence comes from Salvelinus alpinus, assembly GCF_045679555.1. Classification (NCBI taxonomy): domain Eukaryota; kingdom Metazoa; phylum Chordata; class Actinopteri; order Salmoniformes; family Salmonidae; genus Salvelinus; species Salvelinus alpinus. The sequence continues at coordinate 50,127,916 of NC_092100.1, forward strand.
TTATCTTAATTTACCGAGGTTAGCTAGCCAGCTATTTGTCGTCCTTAACGTAGGAGACACTGCTAGCTAGCCAACAGCTAGCCAACGTCTACCGAATAGAACTTCCGCACTCAACAACCCGGTCGCATTCCGCTTCGCTCCACAGGTAGTATCACATTTTCATTTCATTTCATTACAGTACAACGGTTTGATTTGTTTGATCGTAGCTAGCTACATAGCTAGCTACATAGCCGTCTTTGTATCAAAGATAATTGTGTAGTCTAGAGCGATTTTCTAGGTTAGCTAGCCAGCTATTGTCGTTCTTTTAACGCAACGTAACGTAATCAACACTGCTAGCTAGCCAGCTAGCCCCCGAATAGCAGCACTGTAGAAACTATTACACTCAACGGAACGACTTGATTAGTGTAGTGTCAACAACGCAGCCACTGCCAGCTAGCCTACAAAGTCAACAACGCAGCCACTGCCAGCTAGCCTACTTCAGCAGTACTGTATCATTTTAATAATTTTAGTCAATAAGATTCTTGCTACGTAAGCTTAACTTTCTGAACATTCGAGACGTGTAGTCCACTTGTCATTCCAATCTCCTTTGCATTAGCGTAGCCTCTTCTGTAGCCTGTCAACTATGTGTCTGTCTATCCCTGTTCTCTCCTCTCTGCACAGACCATACAAACGCTCCACACCGCGTGGCCGCGGCCACCCTAATCTGGTGGTCCCAGCGCGCACGACCCACGTGGAGTTCCAGGTCTCCGGTAGCCTCTGGAACTGCCGATCTGCGGCCAACAAGGCAGAGTTCATCTCAGCCTATGCCTCCCTCCAGTCCCTCGACTTCTTGGCACTGACGGAAACATGGATCACCACAGATAACACTGCTACTCCTACTGCTCTCTCTTCGTCCGCCCACGTGTTCTCGCACACCCCGAGAGCTTCTGGTCAGCGGGGTGGTGGCACCGGGATCCTCATCTCTCCCAAGTGGTCATTCTCTCTTTCTCCCCTTACCCATCTGTCTATCGCCTCCTTTGAATTCCATGCTGTCACAGTTACCAGCCCTTTCAAGCTTAACATCCTTATCATTTATCGCCCTCCAGGTTCCCTCGGAGAGTTCATCAACGAGCTTGATGCCTTGATAAGCTCCTTTCCTGAGGACGGCTCACCTCTCACAGTTCTGGGCGACCTTAACCTCCCCACGTCTACCTTTGACTCATTCCTCTCTGCCTCCTTCTTTCCACTCCTCTCCTCTTTTGACCTCACCCTCTCACCTTCCCCCCCTACTCACAAGGCAGGCAATACGCTCGACCTCATCTTTACTAGATGCTGTTCTTCCACTAACCTCATTGCAACTCCCCTCCAAGTCTCCGACCACTACCTTGTATCCTTTTCCCTCTCGCTCTCATCCAACACTTCCCACACTGCCCCTACTCGGATGGTATCGCGCCGTCCCAACCTTCGCTCTCTCTCCCCCGCTACTCTCTCCTCTTCCATCCTATCATCTCTTCCCTCTGCTCAAACCTTCTCCAACCTATCTCCTGATTCTGCCTCCTCAACCCTCCTCTCCTCCCTTTCTGCATCCTTTGACTCTCTCTGTCCCCTATCCTCCAGGCCGGCTCGGTCCTCCCCTCCCGCTCCGTGGCTCGACGACTCATTGCGAGCTCACAGAACAGGGCTCCGGGCAGCCGAGCGGAAATGGAGGAAAACTCGCCTCCCTGCGGACCTGGCATCCTTTCATTCCCTCCTCTCTACATTTTCCTCTTCTGTCTCTGCTGCTAAAGCCACTTTCTACCACTCTAAATTCCAAGCATCTGCCTCTAACCCTAGGAAGCTCTTTGCCACCTTCTCCTCCCTCCTGAATCCTCCTCCCCCTCCCCCCCCCCTCTCTGCAGATGACTTCGTCAACCATTTTGAAAAGAAGGTCGACGACATCCGATCCTCGTTTGCTAAGTCAAACGACACCGCTGGTTCTGCTCACACTGCCCTACCCTGTGCTCTGACCTCTTTCTCCCCTCTCTCTCCAGATGAAATCTCGCGTCTTGTGACGGCCGGCCGCCCAACAACCTGCCCGCTTGACCCTATCCCCTCCTCTCTTCTCCAGACCATTTCCGGAGACCTTCTCCCTTACCTCACCTCGCTCATCAACTCATCCCTGACCGCTGGCTACGTCCCTTCCGTCTTCAAGAGAGCGAGAGTTGCACCCGGAAAAGCTAACTCTCTCTCCTCTGCTCTCATCCTTCTAGACCTATCGGCTGCCTTCGATACTGTGAACCATCAGATCCTCCTCTCCACCCTCTCCGAGTTGGGCATCTCCGGCGCGGCCCACGCTTGGATTGCGTCCTACCTGACAGGTCGCTCCTACCAGGTGGCGTGGCGAGAATCTGTCTCCTCACCACGTGCTCTCACCACTGGTGTCCCCCAGGGCTCTGTTCTAGGCCCTCTCCTATTCTCGCTATACACCAAGTCACTTGGCTCTGTCATAACCTCACATGGTCTCTCCTATCATTGCTATGCAGACGACACACAACTAATCTTCTCCTTTCCCCCTTCTGATGACCAGGTGGCGAATCGCATCTCTGGATGTCTGGCAGACATATCAGTGTGGATGACGGATCACCACCTCAAGCTGAACCTCGGCAAGACGGAGCTGCTCTTCCTCCCGGGGAAGGACTGCCCGTTCCATGATCTCGCCATCACGGTTGACAACTCCATTGTGTCCTCCTCCCAGAGCGCTAAGAACCTTGGCGTGATCCTGGACAACACCCTGTCGTTCTCAACTAACATCAAGGCGGTGGCCCGTTCCTGTAGGTTCATGCTCTACAACATCCGCAGAGTACGACCCTGCCTCACACAGGAAGCGGCGCAGGTCCTAATCCAGGCACTTGTCATCTCCCGTCTGGATTACTGCAACTCGCTGTTGGCTGGGCTCCCTGCCTGTGCCATTAAACCCCTACAACTCATCCAGAACGCCGCAGCCCGTCTGGTGTTCAACCTTCCCAAGTTCTCTCACGTCACCCCGCTCCTCCGCTCTCTCCACTGGCTTCCAGTTGAAGCTCGCATCCGCTACAAGACCATGGTGCTTGCCTACGGAGCTGTGAGGGGAACGGCACCTCAGTACCTCCAGGCTCTGATCAGGCCCTACACCCAAACAAGGGCACTGCGTTCATCCACCTCTGGCCTGCTCGCCTCCCTACCACTGAGGAAGTACAGTTCCCGCTCAGCCCAGTCAAAACTGTTCGCTGCTCTGGCCCCCCAATGGTGGAACAAACTCCCTCACGACGCCAGGACAGCGGAGTCAATCACCACCTTCCGGAGACACCTGAAACCCCACCTCTTTAAGGAATACCTAGGATAGGATAAAGTAATCCTTCTCACCCCCACCCCCCCCCTTAAAAGATTTAGATGCACTATTGTAAAGTGGCTGTTCCACTGGATGTCATAAGGTAAATGCACCAATTTGTAAGTCGCTCTGGATAAGAGCGTCTGCTAAATGACTTAAATGTAAATGTTATTGACCAAATACTTATTTTCCACCATAATTTGCTAATAAATTCATTAAAAATCCTACAATGTGATTTTCTGGATTTTTTTTCTTCTCATTTTGTCTGTCATAGTTGAAGTGTACCTATGATAAAAATTACAGGCCTCATGTTTTTAAGTGGGAGAACTTGCACAATTGGTGGCTGACTAAATACTTTTTTTGCCCCACTGTATGTACCCATAAAACATTGTTATAAAAAAAAAAAAAAACTTTATTTAGCTAGGTAAGTCAATTAAGAACAAATTCTTATTTACAATGACGGCCTACCAAAAGGCTAAAGGACTCCTGCGGGGGCTGGAATTAAAAATAAATGTAATAAAAATATAGAGCAAAACACACATCACGACAACATTACATAACGAGATACCTAAGACGACAACATAGCATGGCAGCAACACATGACAACACAGCATGGTAGCAACACAACATGACAACAATATGGCAGCAGCACAACATGGTACAAACATTATATGGCAAAGACAACAGTACAAAGGGCAAGAAGGTAGAGACAATAATACATCACGCAAAGCAGCCACAACTGACAGTAAGAGTGTCCATGATTTGAGTCTTTGAATGAAGAGATGGAGATAAAACTGTCCAGTTTGAGTGTTTGTTGCAGCTCGTTCCAGTCGCTAGCTGCAGCGAACTGAAAAGAGGAGCGACCCAGGAATGTGTGTGCTTTGGTGACCTTTAACAGAATGTGACTGGCAGAACGGGTGTTGTATGTGGAGGATGAGGGCTGCAGTAGATGCACCCGATAGGGGGGAGTGAGGCCTAAGAGGGTTTTATAAATAAGCATCAACCAGTGGGTCTTGCCACGGGTATACAGAGATGAGCAGTTTACGGATTAGTATAGAGTGCAGCGATGTGTCCTATAAGGAGCATTGTGGCAAATCTATTCTAGTATTCCTTTCTGGTGGAGGAGCAAAGCAGGTTTGTGTGTGCGTCTGTGTCTGTCTGTGTGGCGCGCACATGATGGAGAATGAATTGTCTGAACGGGCTATCTTAACGTAGTAAGCTAGTTTATAGGCCTACATCATGGGCTGGATAGAAGCAGTCTACGGTCTTCAGAACCGGATAATAATTGCTTTATTTGCCTCATAAAATAATAGAAAAATAAATAATATCATTCCATCTCTCATAAAGCTATGATTGAGAATAGTCTATGCTTAGGCTTAAACTATAGACTTTTATTCTTGTTATTTTTGAAAGCCACAACTTTAGGACAACACCTTCATAGGCTAGAATATTTGGGAAATAAGCTACTGTTTCTAACTTTAAATTTGTCTTAAAGCTTTTATGATAGGCCTAGTAGGAGGATAGGTTATTGGCCATTTCAGCCTGCATGGATCATTTCTTTCTTAATAAGCTTAAACTTGATTAAACTTGTCATTCGATTTTTCTGTAAGCTGTTGATATTGTTTGTTCTCCCTCATTATTAGTCCTCTTGGCTACCTTACGTTTTTAGGCTATTCAAATAACTTTTTGAGATGGAAGTCTGTTACATTCATTGTTTGAGCGGGAGAAAGCCATGCATAAAATGATGAAGCGTACCCTTCAGTCATGTATTCATAGCCTATCGAATGGAGAGAGAAGGGAATATAGGCTATAATATTGATTAATATGTATAGCTTTGTAAGACTATAAATGACCAACCACCCAACTTTGTAGTAGTTAGGTCTATTTCCCTATTTTGAGAGGAGCTGGCTACTCTACCTGGAGACTTCCAGCAATTGTGCTAAGCTAATTATATGCTAACTTCAATCATCTCCAAACTGCACGCAGAGACATAAAAATGGTATCCGTGTGTTCGTCTGACAGGGTAAGTAGAAAAACGACCTATATCTCGCCGTATCCCTTTAAGTTAATTGATGTACTGCTGAATTCATTAATGGACTGTTGAATGTGTATAATTTTTTTCTCTTGCTTTGTTTGTTCTTTTCCATATTATGTCCATCTCTAAGAAGTACCCAGGAAAGGGCTGAAAATAGTCCATATTAATATATGTAGCCTTAGAAATAAGGTTCATGAAATCAATAACTTGCTAACATTCATATATTAGCCATTTCTGAGACTCACTAAAATAATTAATTTCATGATACAGCAGTAGCAATGCCAGTATATAACATCTATAGAAGAGACAGAAATGGGGGAGGTGGTGCTGTATATATTCAGAGCCATATCCCTGTAATGCTTTGAAAATATCTTATGTCAAGTGTTATTGTGTTGTGGTTGCATGTTCACTTGGCAGTTCTAAAGCCTTTTCTTTTGGGGTGTTGCTATAGGCCACCAAGTGCTAACAGTTAGTATCTAAATAATATGTGTGAAATGCTTGATAGTGTATGTGATGTAAACCAGAGAGGTCTTTCTTGGGCACCTGAATATTGACTGGTTTTCATCAAGCTGTCTGCTCAAGAAGAAGGTTCTTACTGTAACCAGTGCTTATGATCTGGTTCAGGTTATTGATCAACCTACCAGGGTGTTTACAAACACTACAGGAACAAGATCATCCACATGTATCAATCACATTTTTACTAATACTGTAGAACTTTGTTCTAAAGCTGTATACGTACCCATTGGATCACAATACAGTGGCAATATCCAGTTCCAAAAGCTGGGCCTAAAATAGTGTATAAGAGATCATTCAAAAGATTTTGCTGTGACTCTTATGTAGATGATGTAAAAAGTATTTGTTGGTGTGATGTGATTAATAAGGAGCATCCAGACGCTGAACTTTGATACATTTATGAAATTGCTTCTTCCAATTATTGATAAACATGTACCTTTTAAGAAACTGACTGTTAGAACTGTTAAGGCTGCATGGATTGATGAGGAATTGAAAAACTGTATGGTTGAAAGAGATGGGGCAAAAAGAGTGGCTTATAAGTCTGGCTGCACATCTGACTGGCTGATTTACTGAAAATTGAGACATTTTGTGACTAAACTCAACAAAAAGAAGAAGAAACGGTATTATGAAGCCAAGATCAATGATATAAAGAATGACAGAAAAAATACTTTGGAATACTTTAAATGAAATTATGGGCAGAAAGACATTCAACTCCATCTTTCATTGAAATCGATGGCTTATTCATCACAAAACCATTTCATGTTGGCAATTATTTTTATGATTATTTAATTGTCAAAGTGGGCAAACTTATGCAGGAAATGTCAACAATGAACAGTGAGCCATCGTACTCATGTATAAAAAAAAAAAACTAATAATGAAAGAAAAACATTGCCAATTTGAATTTTGTAAAGTTAGTATTGGAGCGGTGGAGAAATGGTTTTTGGTCAATAAGGACAAACCTTCTGGCATTGACAACTTAGATGGAAAGCTACTGAGGATGGTAGCTGACTCTATAGCCACTCCTATCTGTCATATCTTTAATCTGAGCCTAGAGGAAAGTCTTTGTCCTCAGGCCTGGAGGGAAGCTAAAGTCATTCTGCTAGCCAAGAGCGGTAAAGCAGCCTTTACTGGTTCTAACAGCAGACCAATCAGTTTGACCAAATACAATGCTATTTCTCTGTAAATAAAATAAGACTTTCAACATGCTTATAGAGAAGGGCACTCAACATGTACTCCACTGACAGAAATGACTGATGATTGGTTGAAAGAAATTGGTAATAAGAAGATTGTGGGAGATGTACTATTAGATTTCAGTGCAGCCTTTGATATTATTGACCATAACCTGTTGTTGAGAACATGTGTTATGGCTTTTCAACCTCTGCCATATTGTGGATTCAGAGCTATCTACAGTATCTAATAGAACTCAAAGGTTTTTTTAATGGAAGCTTCTCGAATCTAAAAAATGTATAGTGTGGTGTACGGCTCTCTAGGCCCTCTACTCTTTTCTATTTTTACCAATGACCTGCCACTGGCATTAAACAAAGCATGTGTGTCCATTTATGCTGCTGATTCAACCATATACAGTGGTTCCTCAATTAAAAGTTTTGAGAATATGCCGCGGGACTTTGAGGTAATTTGTGGTTTACTACGTTACCCTGCGCCACTGCTTCATTGCTCCAGACCACCACAAGGGGGAGTGTCTCTACCTGAATGAATGGGCGATATAAACCAAATAGAAACTGATAATTGTTCAAAATTGAATTTCAATAAACGGAATGATGAGGATGAAGGTGATTGAATTTAGAACAATAGTGTAAGAATTGCTATTCCTCTGTCCTGCATGCACACCCGAAAAAAGACGCTTGTTTTTTTGTGTCTACTTGGTCAGAAGAAGCTGTAACTAGACTGTAGCATATTACTTACTAAAACTGTTGTTACACTAAGGTTTTTATTCTAAGAGAAACAAAAAATGTCAATTATATTCTTAAGATATATGTGTTGACTGAATATAATCAGCAAGTGATGTCTGCTAAAGAATCAAGTTGATGGTGCAGTCATATTTGTATTTTTTATGGATCCCCATTAGCTGCCAAGCAAAATGAAGGCAGTTTATACAAATTTAAAAACATTACAATACATTCACAGATTTCAGACTGGCTAGGCCACTCCAGGACCTTGAGATGCTTCTTACGGAGCCACTCCTTAGTTGCCCTGGCTGTGTGTTTCGGGTCGTTGTCATGCTGGAAGACCCAGCCACGACCCATCTTCAATGCTCTTACTGAGGGAAGGAGGTTGTTGGCCAAGATCTTGCGATACATGGCCCCATCCATCCTCCCCTCAATACGGTGCAGTCGTCCTGTCCCCTTTGCAGAAAAGCATCCCCAAAGAATGATGTTTCCACCTCCATGCTTCACGGTTGGGATGGTGTTCTTGGGGTTGTACTCATCCTTCTTCTTCCTCCAAACACGGCGAGTGGAGTTTAGACCAAAAAGCTCTATTTTTGTCTCATCAGACCACATGACCTTCTCCCATTCCTCCTCTGGATCATCCAGATGGTCATTGGCAAACTTCAGACGGGACTGGACATGCGCTGGCTTGAGCAGGGGGACCTTGCGTGCGCTGCAGAATTTTAATCCATGACGGCGTAGTGTGTTACTAATGGTTTTCTTTGAGACTGTGGTCCCAGCTCTCTTCAGGTCATTGACCAGGTCCTGCCGTGTAGTTCTGGGCTGATCCCTCACCTTCCTCATGATCATTGATGCCCCACGAGGTGAGATCTTGCATGGAGCCCCAGACTGAGGGTGATTGACCGTCATCTTGAACTTCTTCCATTTTCTAATAATTGCGCCAAAAGTTGTTGCCTTCTCACCAAGCTGCTTGCCTATTGTCCTGTAGCCCATCCCAGCCTTGTGCAGGTCTACAATTTTATCCCTGATGTCCTTACAGAGCTCTCTGGTCTTGGCCATTGTGGAAAGGTTGGAGTCTGTTTGATTGAGTGTGTGGATAGGTATCTTTTATACAGGTAAAGAGTTCAAACAGGTGCAGTTAATACAGGTAATGAGTGGAGAACAGGAGGGCTTCTTAAAGAAAAACTAACAGGTCTGTGAGAGCTGGAATTCTTACTGGTTGGTAGGTGATCAAATACTTATGTCAAGCAATAAAATGCAAATGAATTACTTAATCATACAATGTGATTTTCTGGATTTTTGTTTTAGATTCCGTCTCTCACAGTTGAAGTGTACCTATGATAAAATTACAGACCTCTACATGCTTTGTAAGTTGGAAAACCTGCAAAATCGTCAGTGTATCAAATACTTGTTATCCCCACTGTATCTACAGTACTAAATCCGTGTGTGTGTTATCATGTGTGTATGCATATGTCTGTGCCTATGTTTGTGTTGCTTCACAGTCTCCGCGGTTCTATAAGGTGTTTTTTAAAACAAATGTTTCTGCTTGCATCAGTTACTTGATGTGGAATTGAGATCCCTGTAGTCATGGTTCTATGTAGCCTCGGCACCTACACATACAAACGTCAACTACATCACACCTGCCCAGACCCACCTGCTCACATCTCCAGCGCCCGCATCATTACTGTCGGTTTGAGATTTTAGTGATGTTATATACAGTGGGGAGAACAAGTATTTGATACACTGCCGATTTTGCAGGTTTTCCTACTTACAAAGCATGTAGAGGTCTGTAATTATTATCATAGGTACACTTCAACTATGAGAGACGGAATCTAAAACAAAAATCCAGAAAATCACATTGTATGATTTTTAAGTAATTAATTTGCATTTTATTGCATGACATAAGTATTTGATACATCAGAAAAGCAGAACTTAATATTTGGTACAGAAACCTTTGTTTGCAATTACAGAGATCATACGTTTCCTGTAGTTCTTGACCAGGTTTGCACACACTGCAGCAGGGATTTTGGCCCACTCCTCCATACAGACCTTCTCCAGATCCTTCAGGTTTCGGGGCTGTCGCTGGGCAATACGGACTTTCAGCTCCCTCCAAAGATATTCTTTTGGGTTCAGGTCTGGAGACTGGCTAGGCCACTCCAGGACCTTGAGATGCTTCTTACGGAGCCACTCCTTAGTTGCCCTGGCTGTGTTTTTGGGTCGTTGTCATGCTGGAAGACCCAGCCACGACCCATCTTCAATGCTCTTACTGAGGGAAGGAGGTTGTTGGCCAAGATCTCGCGATACATGGCCCCATCCATCCTCCCCTCAATACGGTGCAGTCGTCCTGTCCCCTTTGCAGAAAAGCATCCCCAAATAATTATGTTTCCACCTCCATGCTTCATGGTTGGGATGGTGTTCTTGGGGTTGTACTCATCCTTCTTCTTCCTCCAAACACGGCGAGTGGAGTTTAGACCAAAAAGCTCTATTTTTGTCTCATCAGACCACATGACCTTCTCCCATTCCTCCTCTGGATCATCCAGATGGTCATTGGCAAACTTCAGACGGGCCTGGACATGCGCTGGCTTGAGCAGGGGGACCTTGCGTGCGCTGCAGGATTTTAATCCATGACGGCGTAGTGTGTTACTAATGGTTTTCTTTGAAACGGTGGTCCCAGCTCTCTTCAGGTCATTGACCAGGTCCTGCCGTGTAGTTCTGGGCTGATCCCTCAACTTCCTCATGATCATTGATGCCCCACGAGGTGAGATCTTGCATGGAGCCCCAGACCGAGGGTGATTGACCGTCATCTTGAACTTCTTCCATTTTCTAATAATTGCGCCAACAGTTGTTGCCTTCTCACCAAGCTGCTTGCCTATTGTCCTGTAGCCCATCCCAGCCTTGTGCAGGTCTACAATTTTATCCCTGATGTCCTTACACAGCTCTCTTGTCTTGGCCATTGTGGAGAGGTTGGAGTCTGTTTGATTGAGTGTGTGGACAGGTGTCTTTTATACAGGTAACGAGTTCAAACAGGTGCAGTTAATACAGGTAATGAGTGGAGAACAGGAGGGCTTCTTAAAGAAAAACTAACAGGTCTGTGAGAGCCGGAATTCTTACTGGTTGGTAGGTGATCAAATACTTATGTCATGCAATAAAATGCAAATTAATTATTTAAAAATCATACAATGTGATTTTCTGGATTTTTGTTTTAGATTCCGTCTCTCACAGTTGAAGTGTACCTATGATAAAAATTACAGACCTCTACATGCTTTGTAAGTAGGAAAACCTGCAAAATCGGCAGTGTATCAAATACTTGTTCTCCCCACTGTATATGCAGGCCTCAGCCACTTCCCTGAGAGCACTTGATTCAGTGTATCATGCAGCCCTCAGGTTCATTACAAATCAGAAACGTCTAACACATCATTGTGATCTCTACAGCGCTGTTGGCTGGTCGTCATTGACCTTGCGTAGGCTTAAACACTGGTATACACTGATTTATAAGGCCATATTGGGTAAAATGCCATTTTCTCTGTTCTTTTTTAGTCAGGTCAGTAAATAAATATAAATTACGGTCCCATTCTGATTTGCTTCTAACAGTACCAAAATTAGAACAGGTCATGGTAGAAATAGTTCAAGTTACTTATCTTCGTGGTTCTGTCTTGAACATTTTAAAATGTGATGATCTAGTTTCGTTGGTGGAGTTTAAACACTTGATCGATGTATATATCATAGAAGAGTGTAATTGTTTTTAGGCCAGCTGTTTTTAGTCAAGACGTTTGTGTTTTTAATGTACAATGTTTTTGTTGTACTGTATGTGTGTTTATAGTTTTGTTTAATGTTGTGTTAGTTTAGGTAAGTTGCTTTGTCTGAAACGTTGTTCCCTCTGCTATTGGACCAGGTCTCTTTTGGAAAAGAGATTTTATCGCAATGAGAAAAAACCTGTATCAATCAAGGTAAAATAAAAATATAGACTCTCTGCCTCATGGCCTCAAACTGCAACATTTTGTTTCTCTCCGTTGTCCACACTTACTTCAAACATTTGGATAATAAAGCATTTAAAGGCTGACTGGTTGATTTTAATACTTCTGACAGCCAAAATTCAACCCATAACCTTTGGACTTTTTAACATTGCCAGAAGGCATGTATTATTATAACCTACTGCAGGCTTAAAACCTATGAGTTTAACCTTGTGAATTTATGATTATATTGAAGATAGGCTCTCGGAACTCATTAAGAGGCAGCTTCTATCTGTTATCCAACCATTTTTATTATTATTATTATTAAACTTGCATTATAATTATATAAAAGCCCCTTAGATATTCTCTGTAAGGTTTAACATTTCTAAATCAATATCACAGACCAGATTTGCCCTAACGAAAAATGTATCAACCCCTACAAATATATACATGTATTATTAACCCTGCATTATCATTGTATAAAAGCCCCTTAGATATTAATTTAGAATCCTCCAATCCTCTAAATTGAATTAGATCTACAGGGACATTTTATTGATCTGCTATTATTTTCATTTAGAAGCCGCCTCCTTAATGATTTCCGAGAGCCGTGTCATACCAATTATTATTGGATTATTCAACATGGCAACCACTTGTTAGTACAAAATTGAAAATTATGTGCATTTTAATTTGATCGAATTCGAGAATATATTTGTATCACTGTAGATGCTGTTTTTATTTACAGTAGTTATGTACAGTGATAGTCAGTCTCTCCTCAACTCTTAGCTAAGAGAGACTGACATGCATAGTATTAATATTAGCCCTCTGATTACAATGACGAGCAACACGTGCGGCTCTGTTCTGGGCCAGCTGCAGCTTAACTACGGTAGGTATTTCCTTACAGCACTGGACCACACAACTGGACAATAATCAAGATTAGACAAAACTAGAGCCCGCAGGACTTGCTTTTTGGAGTGTGGTGTCAAAAAATCAGAGCATCTCTTTATTATGGACAGACCTCTCATCTTTACAACCGTTGAATCTGTATGTTTTGACCATGACATTTTACAATCTAAGGTAACACCAAGTAATTTAGTCGCATCAACTAGTTCAACAGCCACACCATTCATTACCAGATTCAGCTGAGGTCTAGAACTTAGGGAATGATTTGTACCAAAGAAAATTCTTAGTTTTAGAGATGTTCAGGACCAGTTTATTACTGGCCACCCATTCCAAAACAGACTGCAACTCTTTGTTAAGGGTTTCAGTGACTTCATTATCTGTGGTTGCTGATGGGTACAGTGGTTCTTCCTTTAAAAGTTGTGTCGTACTGCAGCACAGCTTGCGGGCTGCCGCAAAATTCTATGGCACGTTATTTAAGTGTCAGCCATTGTTATCATTAATTGTAGTTAGTGTTAGTTTGCCCACCAGAGGGTATCTTTGAGAAGCTAAGTTATTGAAATGACATGGAGCTGTAGACCTAAGAGTCAAAGAGAGCCTTGATTAGAACAGACTATATGGGATTGATTTTTAGAAATGTAGCTTCATTCATTTGATGAATATTATGTTTTTTCTATTCCAAGAAAAAACAAAAAAGCATTTCTTACTGGAGCTGTTTTAGGATAACTTACTTATTGGCATAAAGGCCTACTTCCATATACTTCCAATCACTCATAAATTTTTGCACATCATCACACAGCATACAAGTAAGTCATACATGTATTTAAATACAGTCGATCATTTTAGTTATTAAACTAAATAAGAGGGAGCCTTGATTAATTTTGCAATCACGGCAAAAGCGATTTCATTCATTCAGAAAATGTTCCAATTTGTGCAAGACTGCGCAAATATCTGTGTACTTGATCTACGCAAACACCAGCTCAGTAAAACCTCAAACATAAATAGTCTGCAACGCTGAAATTGACTACTTCTATGTGAATTAATGAGGAGGTGTCACGCCCTGACCATAGTAAGCTGTTTTTACCCTGTGTTGGTTGGGGCGTGATGGTGACTTGGGTGGGTCATCTAGGTGATATTGTATTTCTATGGTGGCCCGATATGGTTCCCAATCAGAGGCAGCTGTTTATCGTTGTCTCTGATTGGGGATCATATTTAGGTAGCCATTTCCTCATTTGTGTTTGTGGGATCTTGTCTATGTTTAGTTGCCTGTCAGCACATATTGTATAGCTTCACGTTTCGTTCGTTGATTTGGTTGTTTTTGTTCGGTTTTCATTTATTAAAAAGGAATATGTACGCCTACCACGCTGCACCTTGGTCTCATTCGAACTACGGACGTGACAGGAGGCGGAACACACCTCAATTCAAACTGTAGTTGGAAAATACAACGTGCTAGAAATGAATTTGAAATTGACAAGTTGAAACAGCCTATAGATAATTAGCAGGCTGTGCGTGTTAACTGTCCTGTTGCTTAATAATCACATTTTGGAACAGTGAGTGCATCCTCACATCACACATAAAACAACTCACGCTGGGGCGACCGTTAGAGATATTTGGAACTCAAATATGAAAAGGTTGTCAGGACAGAATGGACCTTTTCAGGAACACTCAACACCTACTGGAAAGTCATTATGGTGTGTCTTTGGCATTCAAATTTGTGTAATTGTCCCACAAAAAAATAAACCTATATCCCAGGGTTAGGCATTCAGAAGACTTAGGCAGGTTTTTACCTGGTCTTTGCTCTTTTCATATTTATTTTGGATCCTGACAAACTCCTCAGTCTCTGCAGGTGACCAGCGTACCATACAATTATGCTGCCACCACATTACCATACATTTTAATTTGAAGGCAGCAAAATGTGACAATTGTGAAAGGGGTGTGTAGACTTTCACTAGGCACTGTATCTGTCTGAGTGGCATGCCGCTGCAGATCCTATTCAAGTACTATGCCCTGCTGTTAAAGTGGTTTCTTTCTCATCTGGCGGTTGCCATTTAACATCCTCGATTAACTTAAATCGGAGATCTTCAGTTTTCCTTTTTTTTTTACATTGGACAAATCCTTCACTGGCACCTGCAGAAGTCTAACTTTGTTACAGTAATGTGTATATATATATTTCTTTATTTATTTCACCTTTATTTAACCAGGTCAAGCAAAGCCTTGCGAGAAAAATAACAGAGTTGCACATAAACAAATGTATAGTCAATAACACAATGGAAAAATATATGTACAGTGTGTGCAAATGTAGAAGATTAGGGAGGTAAGGCAATAAATAGGCCATAGAGTCGATATCATTGCAATTTAGCATTGACACTGGAGTGATAGATGTGCAGATGATGATGTGCAAGTAGAGACACTGGGGTGCAAGAGAGGGAGAGGAAAAGCAGGACCTAACAGAGACATTAACCTGGGGTTGAAAGCTTTTAGATCGTTATCCTTAGTGATTGTAAGCTAGCCTCAGTTATATAGATTCTCGTTATTCCCCAGGTGACATTATCAAATGGCCTCCCTTATGGCTCAGCTGGTAGAGAAAGTCTACACACCCCTTTCACAGTTGTCACATTTTGCTCCGTTCAAATTTCGATTTCAAGTAATGTGGTGGCAGCATCATTTTATGGGTATGCTTTTGTCACCTGCAGGAACTGAGGAGTTTGGCACATGCAAATGCCAGGGTTGTGAGTTCGATTCCCACGGAGGGCCAGTACGAAGAAGTATGAAAATCTATGCATTCACTACTAAAATGTAAAAGATCGATCTGCATGAATTTTCTCTCTGTGATTACAGATGTACACATTAATATTATGTTGATTTGAAATGGCCTCATTGGCCTGCCATTACAAATTGATGGACAAAATGTATTTCATCACAGGGAAATGACTGGACACAATGCATTTCAGCACAGTGAAATGACTGGACACAATGTATATGAGCAAAGTGAAATGACTGCATGACTCAACATTTGGTATTTGCTCTGTGTCCTAAAGGGAGGCTCCATAGAAAACATGAATTCCAAACGTTGCCTGGAGCTGGTAGAGAACGGAGAAATGGAGTTTGGCTACCAGCTGGCCATACAGAAGTGCTCTGGTCAGAAATGGACAATCACCAACCTACTGTCAACCTACACTCTCCAATGAGGGGATCCTGAGTCCTGCAGGGGAAAGAGCTGCCCATGGTAAACACTGGACTTGTGACTGACAGACATCGAAGCTTTGCTTCTTTAAAAATTGATTTATTGAGGCAATAATTGAATTATAAGTATGCTGACACTTTTAGTACCTTGATGTCTCTTAGACTCAAAGACATCATTTGATAAATGTAAACCATGTCCTTTGTTAATATATGGGATTGAACTGGCAGACTTGGGTCTACAGTGAGACTTAAATGTTTCAATATATTTTGAGGAGATTGTCTTTTGTCACACTGAATTCAGGCTTGCGTTGGCTCTAATATACATTGTAATTTATGCTACTGTGTAGCATGTTTTTGAAAAACCTTTGTTATTCTTGTTTGGTTTGTTTCTCAGGTTTGTAGATTGAATGTTATTATGAAATCAAGTCGGTGGTTTCAAAGAACTGTTGCCAATATGTTGGGAGAATATACAAGCTATTTTATAAGTGTATACTGGATATTTATAAAAACCTACAGTAAAAATGCTGATGACAAATAATATTTTGTGTGGGTGGTTTTCCATCTCCTGAATCATTCCTCATACTTTATTTAAAGTCAATCAAGATTGTCCATCTCAGTTTTTTTGTTTGTTGTGAAGACACCTTAATATAAAATCATACTGTAGGTGAAGTCAAATAGTTTATTTGATACCACATATATTTTTCACAACACATAGAAATAGTGAGGCTTTTTTTGCAAGTAATGCAATTATTTCCCCCATACAGTGCATTCGGAAAGTATTCAGACCCCTTGACTTTTTGCCAGTTTTGTTACGTTACAGCCTTATAAAATGGATTCAATTGTTTTTTTCCCCCCCTCATCAATCTACACACAAAAACCCATCATGACAAAGCAAAAACCTTCTCCATTTTGGCAAATTTATGGGGGGAAAAATGAAATGTCATATTTACATAAGTATGCAGACCCTTTACTCATTACTTTGTTGAAGCACCTTTGGCAGCGATTTAAAGCCTTGAGTGTAGGGTATGACAGGCGGCAAGTAGCCTAGTGGTTAGTGTTGGGCCAGTAACCGAAAGGTTGCTGGATCAAATCCCTAAGCTGACAAGGTAAAAAAATATATATATATAAACATCTGTTGTTCTGCCCCTGAACAAGGCAGTTAACCCACTGTTCCCCGGTAGGCCCGTCATTGTAAATAAGAATTTGTTCTTAACTGACTTTCCTTGTTAAATAAAGGTAAAATAAATGATGCTACAAGGGGAACCTACAAGGGGAACCTTTGCCCAAGTCTGAGGTCCTGAGCGCTTTGGAGCAGGTTTTTCATCTTTCCCTCGATCCTGACAAGTCTCCCAGTCCCTGCCGCTGAAAAACATCCCCACATCATGATGAGGGCTCCACCATGCTTCACCGTAGGGATGGTGCCAGGTTTCCTCCAGACGTGACACTTGGCATTCAGGCCAAAGAGTTCAATCTTGGTTTCATCAGGCCAGAGAATCTTGTTTCTCATGGTCTGAGAGTCCTTTAGGTGCTTTTTGGCAAACTCCAAGCAGGCTGTCATGTGCCTTTTACTGAGAAGTGCCTTCCTTCTGGCCACTACCATAAAGGCCTGATTGGTGGAGTGCTGCAGAGATGGTTGTTCTTCTGGATGGTCAGAGAGACCATCGGATTCTTGGTCATCACAAGGCCCTTCTCCACCGATTGCTCAGTTTGTTTGGGAAGAGTCTTGGTGGTTCCAAACTTGTTCCATTTAAGAATGATGGAGGCCACTGTGTTATTGGGGGCCTTCAATGCTGCAGAAATGTGTTGGTACCCTTCCTCAGATCTTTGCCTTGACACAATCCTGTCTCGGAGCTCTACAGACAATTCCAATGACCTCATTGCTTGGTTCTTTGCTCTGATGTGCACTGTCAAATGAAAGCTGTGTGCCTTTCCAAATCATGTCCAATCAATTGAATTTACCACAGGTGGCCTCCAATCAAGTTGTAGAAACATCTCAAGGATGATCAATGGTAACAGGATGCACCTGAGCTCAATTTTGAGTCTGTAGCAAAGGATCTGAATGCTTATGAAATAAGGTATTTGTTTTTTAGTTTTATAAATTTGCACTATTTTCTAAAAACATGTTTTTGCTTTGTCATTATGGGGTATTGTGTGTAGATTGATCAGGATTTTAAAAATCAATTTTAGAATAAGGCTGTAACGTAACAAAATGTGGAAAAAGTCTGGGTCTTAACACTTTCCTAATGCACTGTATAAGCTGAGAGAAATAAATGACTTGTTTATAGCAGCAGCTGGGAAATGGAGCATGATTAAAAGGTCCAGTAATACTAGCCTCTGTATGATAGATTTTTTTTCATTCTATTGTGTTCTCACTGAAATATCCACTTTTGAGCTACTCTAATTAAATTGACTCCAATGCACTGATGTTTGAGCCTTCATGTCCTGAATATTTCAAGTGGAGAAGGGATGTTGTTGTTCTCAACCAGACACTTTCTGTGGAAGCCTCCTAGTTTTCATTTGCTGTTAATTCAACCACACCACCCAGCAAGCACATTTGGTTCCTTGTTTTTGGTTTCACATTGGTTGTGGGAACAAAGCCATAAGTTTCCTGACCGTTAAAACTTAACTTTTTTTTTTTCAAGTACTGAGAACAGAAGTGAAAATGTTGCCTGTTCTGGGAACGTACATGTTTAGGTTGCAGTGAGGTTCTGACAATTTTATTCTGGTTCCCTAAAAGTATTTTTTCGTTTTTTAATAACTTCCGGAGCCCTTTACACTCGTACCTGTATACGGGTTGAAAATGGCAGATTTGGGCACTGATAAGCAGCTAAATTGGAATGCAGTGGCTGTACAGTAACATCCCAACTAGCACATAATGTTCTGAGAACCATATGTTTCTTAGAACTTGGTGAGTGTGGTTGTCGTATAGTTATTTTGCATACAACCTTTCCACAACTTTCTGGGAATGGTGCAGGATAGTTACTTGACTTTGAAACATAGAGACACATACCAGCTCTAATGGTAGTACTGCTATTTTCACTGTGGTGTCCAAAACGTCTTTCAAGCTGGCAGGCATTCCATTGGCCGCAAGAGCTTCTCGGTGGATGCTGCAGTGTACCCAAGTTGCGTTGGGAGCAACTGCTTGCACGCACGTTACCACTCCACTATGTCTCTCTGTCATGGCTTTTGAGCTATTAGTATAGATACCAACACATCTTGACCACCAAAGTCCATTTGATGTCACAAAGCTGTCCAGTAATATCCTCTCCTGTTGTCCTGGGTTCCAGTGGTTTGCAGAAGAGAATGTCTTCCTTAATTGACCCCCCATAAACGTAACAGACATATACTAGTAGCTGTGCCAGGCCCGCCAAGTCTGTTGACTCATCTAGCTGTAACGCATAGAATTCACTGGCTTGTATGCGAAGCAGTAATTGTTTAAAAACATCTCCTGCAATGTCACTGATGCATCGTTAAACAGTGTTATTTGATGAAGGCATTGTCTGTATAGTTTGGTTGGCCTTTTCCCCCAACATTGTCCCAGCCATATCTGTGGCAGCAGGAAGAATTAAGTCCTCCACAATAGTATGGGGCTTGCCTGTCCTAGCCACTCGGTTGCTCACCATATAAGATGCTTCTAGCCCCTTCTTATTAATGGTATATGTTGCTTTTAAACATGTCTTACTACTCAAATGTCAAATTCACGTGGCTTATTTTTCTAATTGTTTTGTTTCTTTATGTCTGCGCAAGAGTGAAGGTTTCATCGAGTTTTGAGATAGTACTTTTGCACATATAACACACTGTGGCTCATGAAAGGCACTACTTCCAATATAAGTCAAACCCAAATAAATGTAGTTCTCATCATATTTGCGCCTCTTCAAAGGTCCAACGTCCCTGTCTGCTGTTCGGTGCTTTCCCGGGTAAGGGGCCAGTAGCTCTTTGGCTGCATCGCATCAAATTCACAACTGTGTCCATGCTAGCTGGGCTAACAACATGTAGAATTACTGATGCTAACGTTGGATGTGCTCGTGGAAGCAGAACAACTTGTGTCGTCGATGGTTAACTTTGTTAAAGCAAGGCTCCTGAACTCTCGTGTATTTTCTGCACTATGCAATGATATGGGCAGCGACCATGTAACGCTTTTGCAACATATAGAAAGAAGTGCGCTGCTTAAAATGTTCTTTACTCACCATAATTTTCACTAGTCTGACCGCTTGCATGATGACGAGTTTCTCACACGACTGGCCTATCTGGGTGATGTTTTTTCTCGCCTGAATGATCTGAATCTAGGATTACAGGGACTCTCCACAACTATATTCAATGTGCGGGACAAAATTGAGGCTATGATTAAGAAGTTGGAGCTCTTCTGCATTAACAAGAACAACACACAAGTCTTTCCATCATTGTATGATTTTTTGTGTGCAAATTAACTCAAGTTTACAGACAATGTTAAATGTGATATAAAGAAGCACCTGCGTGAGTTGGGTGCGCAATTACGCAGGTACTTTCCTGAAACGGATGACACAAACAACTGGATTCGTTATCCCTTTCATGCCATGCCTCCAGTCCACTTACCGATATCTGAACAAGTGAGCCTCATCGAAATTGCAACAAGTGGTTCTGTGAAAATTTAATTTAATCAGAAGCCACTGCCAGATTTCTGGATTGGGCTGTGCTCAGAGTATCCTGCTTTGGCAAATTCACGCTGTTAAAACACTGATGCCCTTTGCAACCACGTACTGTAGCTATGTGAGAGTGGATTCTCAGCCCTCACTAGCATGAAAGCTAAATACAGGTACAGACTGTGTGGGAAATTATTTAAGACTGAGACTCTCTCCAATACAACCCAACAATGCAGAGCTATGTGCATCCTTTCAAGCACACCCTTCTCATTAACCTGTGGTGAGTTATTCACAATTTTTGATGAACGAATAAGGTTCTATATGTAAGATGGTTAAATAAAGAGCAAAATTATTGATTATTATTATATTATTATTTGTGCCCTAGTCCTATAAGAGCTCTTTGTCACTTCTCACAAGCCAGGTTGTGACAAAAGCTCACACTCATTCTAATGTTTAATAAATGTATTGTATAGTGTGTGTGTGGCAGGCTTACAATGATTGCAAAAAACATTTGAGAGTGCGCTGACCCTGGTGCTAGAGGGGGTACGCAGGTGGAGGTTGAATGTTTGAAGGGGTACGGGACTATAAAAAGTTTGGGAACCACTGCTCTAACCAATGTGAAACCTTAATGGCACTATCTGTTTTTTTTGTGGACATGTGAACATACTTTAAAAGAGACTTACTTTAAAGACCCTTGACCTAGATATTGAATCATTTTGATAGCCTGCTAGCTGAGAGATGGATAATTTTCTCCAGTATCTGCACACAATGAACTCTAGGCTATGGTATGCACGTATTCACTAGAAGTAGGACATCAGACTCCACTGGGTAGCAGATTTGTCTTTACAGAGTCTAATCATAGAGGAGCCTCAGCCTCATCAAGTTATGTGTTCCTGCCTGAAGCAGACGCTTGTCCTCTTGTTTCTCAAGCTTCAAGTTCCTCTGCGTTCACATCACTGATGACCTGAAATGGTCCCTTCACACAGTGTTGACGAACGTGCAACAACGTGTCTTCAATCTCAGGAGACGAAAGAAATTTGGCTTGGCCCCTAAGACCCTCACAAACGTCTACAGATGCACCATTGAGAGGATCCTGTCTGGCTGTATCACCGCCTGGTACGGCAATTGTACCGTCCACAAACGCATGGCTCTCCAGAGGATGGTGCGGTCTGCTCAACTCATCATCGGGGGCACACTGCCCGGTGTCACAGGAATGCCAAGTAGATCATCAAGGGCCTCAGCCACCCGAGATACGGGCTATGCACCCCGCTACCATCTAGGAGGATACAGTAAAGGGGCCTCAAAGTAGCCACCCTTTGCCTTGACTGATAAACAGTTGACTGATACAAAGTTTCTAACTTTGCCCAATACTCTGCCCTAAACCTTAGTCACTGTTACTAGCCGGCTACCAGCCGGTACTCTACCCTGTACCTTGCAGAATGCATTATCCTATGTACATGAAGTCATTGAACACTGGTCACTTTAAGAATGTTTACATATACTGTCCATACGCACCATTATATACAGTACCAGTCAAAAGTTTGGACACACCTAGTCATTCAAGGGTTTTTCTTTGTTTTACTATTTTCTACATTGTAGAATAATAGTGAAGACATCAAACCTATGAAATAACACATATGGAATCATGTAGTAACCAAAAATGTGTGAAACCAATTAAAATATATTTTATATTTGAGATTCTTCAAAGTAGCCACACTTTGCCTTGATGATAGCTTTGCACACGCTTGGTATTCTCTCAAGCAGCTTCATGAGGTAGTCACCTGGAATGTGTTTCAATTAACAGGTGTGCCTTCTTAAAAATTAATTTGTGGAATTTCTTTCCTCCTTAATGCGTTTGAGCCAATCAGTTGTGTTGTGACAAGGTAGGGTTGGTATACAGAAGATAGCCTATTTGGTAAAAAAAACAAGTCCATATTACGGCAAGAACAGCTCAAATAAGCAAAGTGAAACGACAGTCCATCATCACTTTAAGACATGAATGTCAGTCAATCCGGAATATGTCAAGAACTTTGAAAGTGCAGTCGCAAAAACCGCTATGATGAAACTGTCTTTCATGAGGACCGCCACCGGAATGGAAGACCCAGAGTTACCTCTGCTACAGAGGATAAGTTCATTAGAGTTAACTGCACCTCAGATTGCAGCCCAAATAAATGCTTCACAGAGTTCAAGTAACAGACACATCTCAACATCAACTGTTCAGAGGAGACTGCGGCAATCAGGCCTTCATGGTTGAATTGCTGCAAAGAAACCACTAGTGAAGGACACCAATAAGAAGCAGAGACTTGCTTGGGCCAAGAAACACGAGCAATGGACATTAGACCAGTGGAAATCTATCCTTTGGTCTGATGAGTCCAAATGTGAGATTTTTTGTTACAACCGCCGTGTCTTTTTGAGACGCAGAGTAGGTGAATGGATGATCTCTGCAGGTGTGGTTCCCACCGTGAAGCATGGAGGAGGTGTGATGGTGTGGGGGTGCTTTGCCGGTGACACTGTCAGTGATTTTATTTAGAATTCAAGGCACACTTAACCAGCATGGCTACCACAGCATTCTGCAGCGATACGCCATCCCATCTGGTTTGTGCTTAGTGGGACTATCATTTGTTTTTCAACAGGACAATGACCCAACACACCTCCAGGCTGTGTAAGGGCTATTTGACCAAGAAGGTGAGTGATGGAGTGCTGCATCAGATGACCTGGCCTCCACAATCACCTGACCTCAACCCAATTGAGATGGTTTGGGATGAGTTGGACCACAGAGTGAAGGAAAAGCAGCCAACAAGTACTCAGCATATGTGGGAACTCCTTCAAGACTGTTGGAAAATAATTCCTCATGAAGCTGGTTGAGAGAATGCCAAGAGTGTGCAAAGCTGTAATCAAGGCAAAGGGTGGCTACTTTGAAGAATCTAAAATACACTTTGATTTGTAAAAAAAAAAATAGGTTACTACATGATTCCATGTTTGTTATTTCATAGTTTGATGTCTTCACTATTATTATACAATGTAGAAAATTGTAAAAATAAAGAAAAACCCTTGAATGAGTAGGTGTGTCCAAACTTTTGACTGGTTCTGTAGGTAGATATATATATATACACTGCTCAAAAAAATTAAGGGAACACTTAAACAACACAATGTAACTACAAGTCAATCACACTTCTGTGAAATCAAACTGTCCACTTAGGAAGCAACACTGATTGACAATAAATTTCACATGCTGTTGTGCAAATGGAATAGACAAAAGGTGGAAATTATAGGCAATTAGCCAGACACCCCCAATAAAGGAGTGATTCTGCAGGTGGTGACCACAGACCACTTCTCAGTTCCTATGCTTCCTGGCTGATGTTTTGGTCACTTTTGAATGCTGGCGGTGCTCTCACTCTAGTGGTAGCATGAGACGGAGTCTACAACCCACACAAGTGGCTCAGGTAGTGCAGCTCGTCCAGAATGGCACATCAATGCGAGCTGTGGCAAGAAGGTTTGCTGTGTCTGTCAGCATAGTGTCCAGAGCATGGAGGCACTACCAGGAGACAGGCCAGTACATCAGGAGACGTGGAGGAGGCCGTAGGAGAGCAACAACCCAGCAGCAGGACCGCTACCTCCGCCTTTGTGCAGGAGGAGCACTACCAGAGTCCTGCAAAATGACCTCCAGCAGGCCACAAATGTGCATGTGTCTGCTCAAACGGTCAGAAACAGACTCCATGAGGGTGGTATGAGGGCCCGACGTCCACAGGTGGGGGTTGTGCTTACAGCCAAACACCGTGCAGGACGTTTGGCATTTGCCAGAGAACACCAAGATTGGAAAATTCGCCACTGGCGCCCTGTGCTCTTCACAGATGAGAGCAGGTTCACACTGAGCACATGAGCACATGTGACAGACGTGACAGAGTCTGGAGACGCCGTGGAGAACGTTCTGCTGCCTGCAACATCCTCCAGCATGACCGGTTTGGCGGTGGGTCAGTCATGGTGTGGGGTGGCATTTCTTTGTGGGGCCGCACAGCCCTCCATGTGCTCGCCAGAGGTAGCCTGACTGCCATTAGGTACCGAGATGAGATCCTCATACCCCTTCTGAGACCATATGCTGACACATGCACATTTGTGGCCTGCTGGTGGTCATTTTGCAGGGCTCTGGTAGTGCTCCTCCTTGCACAAAGGCGGAGGTAGCGGTCCTGCTGCTGGGTTGTTGCCCTCCTACGGCCTCCTCCACATCTCCTGATGTACTGGCCTGTCTCCTGGTAGCGCCTCCATGCTCTGGACACTACGCTGACAGACACAGCAAACCTTCTTGCCACAGCTCGCATTGATGTGCCATCCTGGATGAGCTGCACTACCTGAGCCACTTGTGTGGGTTGTAGACTCCGTCTCATGCTACCACTAGAGTGAGAGCACCGCCAGCATTCAAAAGTGACCAAAACATCAGCCAGGAAGCATAGGAACTGAGAAGTGGTCTGTGGTCACCACCTGCAGAATCACTCCTTTATTGAGGGTGTCTTGCTAATTGCCTTTAATTTCCACCTTTTGTCTATTCCATTTGCACAACAGCATGTGAAATTTATTGTCAATCAGTGTTGCTTCCTAAGTGGACAGTTTGATTTCACAGAAGTGTGATTGACTTGGAGTTACATTGTGTTGTTTAAGTGTTCCCTTTATTTTTTTGAGCAGTGTATATTTTGCATGCTGAAATTGCTCGTTCTATTTCTTAATTTCTTTATTTTAACTTTTTGAAGTATGTGCATGTTGTTTTGTAAAATTAAAATTGCTAGGTATTATTACTGCACTGTTGGAGCTAGAAAAACAAGCATGTCGCTGCACCTGCGATAACATCTGCAAATCTGTGTACACGACCAATACACTTTGATTTTACCCACTGGGCACACACATGTTAAATCAATGTTGTTTTCACATCATTTCAGTGAAATTACATTGAACCAACGTGGAATAGACATTGAATTGACGTCAGTGCCCAGTACATAGTGTAGTGGTGGTAAAAGTGACCTGGACACTCAAAGGTTTCAATCTAATTACACTGTTGAAGTTTAGAGCCTGGAGGCATTATTTTTATGTTAGCATTTTTTATGTATTTTATTTTACCTTTATTTTACCAGGTTAGTCTCATTGAGATTACAAATCTATTTTGTAAGAGAGATCTGGCCAAAAAAGCATCAGTCAAAGTTTCAAAAATGTACAACATAAAACACAAAGCACTACAGTTTAAAAAAATGTTTACACATTGATAAGGCACATTGAGTGTTTCAACTAGGGGTCAAAACGTTGACAGAACCCTAAATGATTTTCCACCATAGTTTTTACCCTAGATTTCAAATAATTGAGACGAGCTCCTATAGTTTTAAGTCATTGTGTAGTTAGTTCCAAGTAGAGGGGGCAGAGTACTGGAATGCTATTTTTACCTAGCTCTGTAGAGGCCTAGGGTACCGTCAAAGAGATATAGTCCTGTGAGTGTAGGCGATAATTGTCATTAGTCTGTTGGACAATGTAGGTACACAGGTAATACTGTATGGGAGCAGTTTTAGTATGGCCCTTTTTTGCTTAGTGGATGCTTCCACTAAAAACTCTCAGAGCAATATAATCAACTCTATGAAAATACATCACTTCCTTCTCCTGGGCTTTGTTAATTTACTAAAGAGATTGAGAAACGATCTCAATGGAATATCTATCTGGCCTTTACTTTCTCTCTGTTTATTTCGTTTTTTTAAATTTCACCTTTATTTAACCAGGTAGGCCAGTTGAGAACAAGTTCTCATCTACAACTGCGACCTGGCCAAGATAAAGCAAAGCAGTGCGACAGAAACAACAACACAGAGTTACACATGGGATAAACAAATGTACAGTGAATAACACAATAGAAAAATCTATGTACACTGTGTGCAAATGTAGTAAGATTAGGGATGTAAGGCAATAAATAGGCCATGGAGGTGAAATAATTACAATTTAGCATTAACACTGGAGTGATAGATGTGCAGATGATGTGCAAGTAGAGATACTGGGGTGCAAAAGAGCAAAAACATTTTTTTATAACAATATGGGGATGAGGTAGTTGGGTGTGCTATTTACAGATGGGCTGTGTACAGCTGATGCTTAAAGTTAGAGAGGGAGATATAAGTCTCCAGCTTCAGTGATTTTTGCAATTCGTTCCAGTCATTGGCAGCAGATAACTGGAAAGAAAGGCGGCCAAAGTAGGTGTTGGCTTTGGGGATGACCAGTGAAATATACCTGCTGGAGCGCGTGCTACTGGTGGGTGTTGCTATGGTGACCAGTGAGCTGAGATAAGGCAGGGCTTTACCTAGCAAAGACTTATAGATGACCTAGAGCCAGTGGGTTTGGCGACAAATATGTAGCGAGGGCCACCCGACGAGAGCCTACAGGTCGCAGTGGTGGGTATTATATGGGGCTTTGGTGACAAAACGGATGGCACTGTGATAGACTACATCCAATTTGCTGAGTAAAGTGTTGGAGGCTATTTTGTAAATGACATTGCCGAAGTCAAGGATCGGTAGGATAGTCAGTTTTACGAAGGTTTGTTTGGCAGCATGAGTGAAGAAGGCTTTGTTGTGAAATAGGAAGCCGATTCTAGATTTCATTTTGGATTGGAGATGCTTAATGTGAGTCTGGAAGGAGAGTTTACAGTCTAACCAGACACCTAGGTATTTGTAGTTGTCCACATATTCTAAGTCAGAACCGTCCAGAGTAGTGATGCTAGTCGGGCGGGCGGGTGCGGGCAGCAATCGGTTGAAGAGCATGCATTTAGTTTTACTAACATTTAAAAGCAGTTGGAGGCCACGGAAGGAGTGTTGTATGGCATTGAAGCTCGTTTGGAGGTTTGTTAACACACTGTCCAAAGAAGGGCCAGATGTATACAGAATGGTGTCGTCTGCGTAGAGGTGGATCAGAGAATCACCAGCGGCAAGAGTGACATCATTGATATATACATAGAAAAGAGTCGGCCAGAGAATTGAACCCTGTGGCACTCCCATTGAGACTGCCAGAGGTCCGGACAACAGGCCCTCCGATTTGACACACTGAACTCTATCTGAGAAGTAGTTGGTTAACCAGGCGAGGCAGTCATTTGAGAAACCAAGGCTGTTGAGTCTGCCGATAACAATGTGGTGGTTGACAGAGTCGAAAGCCTTGGCCAGGTCGATGAAGATGGCTGCACAGTACTGTCTTTTATCCATGGCGGTTATGATATCGTTTAGGACTTTGAGCGTGGCTGAGGTGCACGCATGACCAGCTCGGAAACCAGATTGCATAGTGGAGAAGGTACGTGGGATTCTAAATGGTCGGTGATCTGTTTGCTAAGGCAGGGCAGGATGGCAGGTCAGGATGGATATAGGTCTATAACAGTTTGGGTCTAAAGTGTCTCCCCCTTTGAAGAAGGGGATGACCGCGGCAGATTTCCAATCTTTGCGGATCTCAGACGATACGAGAGGTTGAACAGGCTAGTAATAGGGGTTGCAACAATTTTGGCGGATAATTTTAGAAAGAGAGGGTCCAGATTGTCAAGCCCAGCTGATTTGTAGGGATCCAGATTTTGCAGCTCTTTCAGAACATCAGCTATCTGGATTTGGGTGAATGAGAATCGGGGGGGACTTGGGCAAGTTTCTGCGGGGGGTGCAGAGCTGTTGGCCGGGGTAGGGGTAGCAAGGTGGAAAGCATGGCCAGCCGTAGAAAAATGCTTATTGAAATGATCGATTTTCATAGATTTATCGTGGTGACAGTGTTTCCTAGCCTCAGTGCAGTGGGCAGCTGGGAGGATGTGCTCTTATTCTCCATGGACTTTACAGTGTCCCAAAAACTTTTGGAATTAGTGCTACAGGATGCAAATTTCTGTTCAAAAAAACTAGCCTTAGCTTTCTTAACGGACTGTGTATATTGGTTCCTGACTTCCCTGAAAAGTTGCATATCGCGGGGGCTATTCAATGCTAATTCAGTACGCCACAGGATGTTTTTGTGCTGGTCAAGGGCAGTCAAGTCTGGGGTGAACCAAGGGCTATATCTGTTCTTAGTTCTACATTTTTTGAATGGGGCATGCTTATTTAAGATGGTGCTTTTAAAAAGCAACCAGGCATCTTCTACTGACGGGATGAGGTCAATATCCTTCCAGGATACCCAGGCCAGGTCGATTAGAAAGGCCTGCTCGCTGAAGTGTTTTATGGAGCTTTTGACAGTGATGAGGGGTGGTCGTTTGACCATGGACCCATTACGGACGCAGGCAATGAGGCAGTGATCGCTGAGATCCTGTTTGAAGACAGCAGAGGTGTATTTAGAGGGCAAGTTGGTCAGGATGATATCTATGAGGATGCCCATGGTTACAGATTTAGGGTTGTACCTGGTAGGTTCCTTGATAATTTGTATGAGATTGAGGGCGTCTAGCTTAGATTGTTGGACGGCTGGGGTGTTAAGCATATCCCAGTTTAGGTCACCTAACAGTACAAACTCTGAAGATAGATCCGGGGCAATCAATTCACATATGGTGTCCAGGGCACAGCTGGGGCTGAGGGGTGTCTATAACAAGTGGCAATGGTGAGAGACTTATTTCTGGAAAGGTGGATTTTTAAAAGTAGAAGCTTGAATTGTTTGGGCACAGACCTGGATAGTATGACAGAACTCTGCAGTAGATTGCAACTCCGCCCCCTTTGGCAGTTCTATCTTGTCTGAAAATGTTGTAGTTGGGGATGGAAATTTCAGAATTTTTGGTGGCCTTCCTAAGCCAGGATTCAGACACGGCTAGGGCATCAGGGTTGGCGGAGTGTGCTAAAGCAGTGAATAAAACAAACTTAGGGAGGAGGCTTCTGATGTTAGCATGCATGAAACCAAGGCTTTTACGGTTACAGAAGTCAAAAAACGAGAGTGCCTGGGAATAGGTGTGGTGCTGGGGGCTACAGGGCCTGGGCTAACCTCTACATCACCAGAGGAACAGAGTAAGATAAGGGTACGGCTAAAGGCTATAATAACTGGTCGTCTAGTGTGTTGGGAACAGAGAATAAAAGGAGCAGATTTCTGGGCGTGGTGGAATAGATTCAGGGCATAATGTACAGACAAGGGTATGGTAGGATGTGAGTACAGTGGAGGTAAATCTAGGCATTGAGTTACGATGAGAGCGGTAGTGTCTCTGGAGGCACCAGTTAAGTCAGGTGAGGTCTCTGCATGTGTGGGGGGTGGGACAAAAGAGCTATCTAAGGCATGTAGGGCGGGGCTGGGGGCTCTACAGTGAAATAAAACAATAATAACTAACCTAAACAGCAGTAGACAAGGTACATTGACATTAGGCAGAGGCATGTGTAGCCGAGTGATCATAGGGTCCAATGAGCAGCAATAGGTGGGTCAGTAAGCCGTTCGGTGGTCGCTACTACGCTAGGCGAGCTGGAGACACGGCGATTCAGAAACCTAGCGGGCCGGGGCTAGCAGATGTGTCTACGGCGACGTTGCAACGGAAAAGCCTGTTGAAACCTCCTTGGACGATTAAGTTGGCAGACCAGTCGGGATGGATAGGCGGGGCTCCGTGTCGGCAAAAAGGGTCCAGGCCAATTGGCAAAATAGGTATTGTAGCCCAAGAATTAGCTGGTAGACCTCATCTCTTCGAGATGTGCCTAGCTCGAGGCTAGCTCAAGGCTAACTGGTGCTTGCTTCGGGACAGAGGCGTCAGCCAGCAGTAGCCACTCAGGTTGCAGCTAGCTAGCTGCGATGATCCGGTGTACTAGTCCAGAGCTTGCAGTAGGAATCCGTTGATGTGATAGAGAAAAAGCAGTACAATATGCTCTGGGTTGATATTGCGCTGTGCAGACTGGCAGATATTGCCCCAGCTGAAGCTGGCTGGTGCCCTTGTTAACGGTGAAGACCGCTAGCAGTGGTTAACTGCCTACAAGCTAGTAGCTAGTTAGCTGGCTACCTCTGATGGGGGTTCCGGTTCTGAAGTATAAAAATAGCAGATCCGTGCCACATTGGGTGAGGCGGGTTGCAGGAAAGTATATTCAGGATGGAAAGAGTGAATAAAAAATATATACAAAATATATACGGAAAAAGCGAGGAAAACTACTATTAACACGGGACAAGACAAAACACAAGTCCGACTGCTACGCCATCTTGGATATCATCTGTGTAACTGTCACCAGCTGCATTTGAACAATAAAGCCTGTGATGATGTATTTATTTATTTGCATGAAACATGGTGTCTTCTTGACTCATTTCAATATCATGTATAATGAGATATTGTGGGATATTAATCACACAATATAGTTGGGCAGTGTGATAAGTAAAATCCTTTGTGAGTTCGTGCTGCCATCTCGTGGTTAGTAAACAT
This sequence comes from Salvelinus alpinus, assembly GCF_045679555.1. Lineage (NCBI taxonomy): Eukaryota > Metazoa > Chordata > Actinopteri > Salmoniformes > Salmonidae > Salvelinus > Salvelinus alpinus. Next base: position 50,158,678 of record NC_092100.1, read on the forward strand.
GGTGTCTACTTGACTCATTTCCATATCATCTATAAAGAGATATTGTGGGATATTAATCACACAATATAGTTGGGCAGTGTGATAAGTAAAATCTTTCGTGAGTTCGTGCTGCCATCTCGTGGTTAGTAAAATACTTGTCAAACGTCAACGTCGTAATGTTCTATATTATCATGTATCAGAAGTGAATAATAATTCATATTGTTGACAATTTGACACTGTCTCTGAAAATGTTTTTATTTTTATTTTCACAATTTGCTGTTGAAAGTCTCAAATGGGCAGTTGTATTTCTAGAGGACGGAACAGATTAATCAAATACCGGGGTTACTGAGGACTGCATTTGTGGATGCACTACAGTAATACTACTACCTGTGTTCTTCCTACTTCGCTTGACCTGTTGGTCATTTTGTTCACAACATCACTAAAAGGCTCATCTACGGGCTACTTCAGTCATGTTTCAGAATGCTTTAAGAAGATTATCTAATGAGACTCTACGTTTTCAAACGTCTGTCAAATATGTGCTTTTTTTACGGGGCGTAAGACCGCTGCCTGTATCGGCAAGGCATTTGACAGATGTGAAGGACGCACTACCGTTTGACACTTCCTTGCTCAAATTTCTGGTCTGTCCACTATCCAAAAAGCAATTAAGGTGAGTTATTATACAAAGCCAATTCAATACTAATGTACTTCATCCAACGACAATATTGTTTTGCCATGGCTTAGCTGAGACAGAAACAACACACTTTTTTTCAGCCAGAGTTAGCTACGCATCAGCTAGATAGCCAGCCAGCCAACAAGCTAGCTAATTGTTGTACTCTTCACTCACTCAGGTACGAGGAAAAGACCAATGAACTCATCAACGAGGAGCTTGGAATCGCATACCCAATCATTGATGGAATTCCAAACATGATCCCCACAGATGCTAGATTGATTAAAAACGATCCTGAAACATCAGTGGAACCAGCACAAAGGCATGAAACACCAAAGACTTAAGATATTGACCCTGCACAGTGTATAAAATAACTTGTAAGCCAAAAGTCGAGATGTTTTCTGTCTACCCTTACAGTACTGGTTCCCATAGTCTCCCTATTTTGACTTTTCTGTTCTGTGACAGTAGATGAGAATTTTCGACAGGCAGCAGAATGATGTGAATATTAAATAAAGGTTTTAGATTATTGGTACTAAAGTGGATTTAATGGATGTTTTGGAATGTTGTGTTGCATATTATCGCTACCAAAACCAGCAAATGATTCTGTAAGTAATAAATGGAATGACATTCAATGACAAATTCATAAATTTTATTTGATGAGTGACATGCAAATTATTCCATAAAATTCAATACATTTGAATGTTTTTAATGGAACTTAACCTTTGGAGAGGAAACCTATGAGCAAGAACATCTATCAACAAACAAATGTGTTCTTGTGGATTACGATCACTAATAAAATGTGATTGTTTTTTACATTTTAGTTGAACCTTTGGGTCCCCTCTAAAGGAAAGTGTGGGTGTGAAGAACTTAACTTATTACTTTTTAGTTTTCTTCTCACTGTTGGCTTCATCAAAGGAGAATGTGGTCTTGGAGACTGCCCCTCGCCCTTCATCTTAAAGGATTCATACAGTCTCAACCTGACTCTTGCACCACCAGAATGGGTCATTCTTCTTACTGGATGTTGTGTCTGTTGACTTCTGGCCAAGTGGGAGGCTGGTTTCCTTGTCATTAACCTTTCTAGGTGAGGATGGGCAATGTAGGCCAATCTTTGCTCTCATCCTTTTAGCCAGACAGGTCGGTAGGTTGCTCTGAGCACTCGGCAGCTCCACAAGACTGGTGAAAGCTGAGGAATGTGGAAATCTCTGAGATAAAGAAGTACTCTCTTTGAGTGGCTGCCTCATATGTAGACTTCCAGAACAGTGGCTCCTCTTTGGCTGTAGAGGTGACTTGGTATGTCTGGGCACTGTTGTGGCGATAGCTTCACCACTGCCTCCACTGCCGGAGTGATCTGAAGATGGTACTACTCTAAATTTCTTCTGAGTTATGAACATATCCTCACTGTTGGCATCGTCAGCAGTCATTTGAGAGTTTTTTTGTCCCTCTCCATACTCTGTCCCATTTTATTGTCCCTCTCCCACTGATACGTCTCAGGAAAGTATATCTCATTGTCACCCTAAGGGCTTTCCCAGGGAAATTTCCTTCTTGTGCTTACCTTTGGATTTATTTTTTTTATTTTTTATTATTCAATCCCAGGCGCCATTATATTTTGATGTAAAAATGGCACGATGATCATTTTCTGAAGACATTAATTCTCTTTTCCAGAGGGAGATGGCTGAAAGAGCGGAGACGGAGCACACAGAATCTGACACGTTTTTGGATTTACCCAGGAGACAAAAAAATAAAATAATTAAATGTAAAAGACAAACATCTAAAAAAGGACAAAACTCAGAGTTTCACCTCTGGGTTTTGTCCTTTTTTAGATGTTTGTCTTTATTTTATTTTATTTATTTTTTGTCTCCTGGGTAAATCCAAAAATGTGTCAGATTCTGTGCGCTCCGTCTCCGCTCTTTCAGCCATCTCCCTCTGGAAAAGAGAATTCATGTCTTCAGAAAATAATAATCGTGCCATTTTTACATCAAAATATAATTATACAATAATTTAATTTCCATTACATAGACCTAACTCCCATGTATATAGTCTGGGGGTCAGGGTTGGGGTCAATTCCTTTTCAAGTAAATTCAGAAAGTAAACTAAATTCTAATTCCACATTTTCTCATTGAAAAGCATTGAAGAAATGTGTAATTTCAGTGTACTTCCTGAATTGACTGGAATTTAAATGGAATTGACCCCAGACCTGCTGGAGGTAGCCTCTCACAATGGATTTGTACAGTTGAAGTCGGAAGTTTACATACACTTAGGTTGGAGTCATTAAAACTCGTTCTTCAAACACTCCACAAATTTCTTGTTAACAAACTATCTCATTGTAGAGTTGGTTAGGACAGCTACTTTGTGCATGACAAGTAATTTTTCCAACAATTGTTTACAGACAGATTATTTCATTTATAATTCACTGTATCACAATTCCAGTGGGTCAGAAGTTCACATACACTAAGTTGACTGCCTTTCTAAAGCCTTGACATCATTTTCTGGAATTTTCCAAGCTGTTTAATCTTCTGAAAGGCTAATTGACATAATTTGAGTCAAATGGAGGTGTACCTGTTGATGTATTTCAAGACTTACCTTGAAGACCTCAGAAAAAAAATTGTAGACCTCCACAAGTCTGATTCATTCTTGGGAGCAATTTCCAAACGCCTGAAGGTACCACGTTCATCTGTACAAACAATAGTACGCAAGTATAAACACCATGGGACCACGCAGCCGTCATACTGCTCAGGAAGGAGACGTGTTCTGTCTCCTAGAGATGAATGGTGCGAAAAGTGCAAATCAATCCAAGAACAACAGCAAAGGACCTTGTGAAGATGCTGGAGGAAACAGGTACAAAAGTATCATATCCACAGTAAAATTAGTCCTATATCGACATAATCTGAAAGGCCGCTCAGCAAGGAAGAAGCCACTGCTCCAAAACCGCCATAAAAAAGCAAGACTACGGTTTGCAACTGCACATGGGGACAAAGATCGTACTTTTTGGCCATAATGACCATCGTTATGTTTGGAGGAAAAAGGGGGATGTTGCAAGCCGAAGAACACCATCCCAACCGTGAAGCACGGGGGTGGCAGCATCATGTTATGGGGGTGCTTTGCTGCAGGAGGGACAGGTGCACTTCACAAAATAGATGGCCTCATGAGGGAGGAAAATTATGTGGATATATTGAAGCAACATCTCAAGACATCAGTCAGGAAGTTAAAGCTTGGTTCCAAATGGGTCAAATGTACAATGACCCCAAGCATACTTCCAAAGTTGTGGCAAAATGGCTTAAGGACAACAAGGTCAAGGTATTGGAGTGGCCATCACAAAGCCCTGACCTCAATCCTATAGAACATTTGTGGGCAGAACTGAAAAAGCGTGTGCGAGCAAGGAGGCCTAGAAACCTGACTCAGTTACACCAGCTCTGTCAGGAGGAATGGGCAAAATTCACCCAATTTATTGTGGGAGCTTGTGGAAGGCTACCATAAACGTTTGACCCAAGTTAAACAATTTAAAGGCAATGCTACCAAATACTAATTGAGTGTATGTAAACTTCTGACCCACTGGGAATGTGATGAAAGAAATAAAAGCTGAAATAAATCATTCTCTCTACTATTATTCTGACATTTCACATTCTTAAAATAAAGTGGTGAGCCTAACTGACCTAAGACAGGGAATTTTTACTAGGATTAAATGTCAGGAATTGTGAAAAACTGAGTTTAAATGTATTTGGCTAAGGTGTATGTAAACTTCCGACTTCAACTGTATATGCTTTTAGGCTGTTTATCAAATTATAATTCTCTGACTTTATTATAGTGTGGTATCCCAGGAGGTCTACCCCGGGGGATGGTAACAGAGGGGAGGTACGTGAGGCAACGTTGGCTCCCTCTCCTGGGAATACACGAGCTGGGCACCCCGACCTGGACAGCTAAGTGGAGGTAATTAGAGGAAAGTGCCAACCAGCCGTGGAGGCTAAATAAAAGGAGCATGATGGCACACCGCGGGAGAGAAGGGAGAGAGACGGACACCAGTTAAGAGAGAGACGGAAGACCAAGCTAAACCTGAGTTATGTCTTTGATATATTTATTTATTTTCTTTCTTAAATTGTTTTTCGGACTAAAGCCTCTGTGTCAATCTCTGCACGCTCAAACCAACACCCCACGGTTTACCACAATAGCAATAATGTATTTAATTCTTACCAGATATTAAAGACACCTTCTATTCCTCCAATGTTAGCGAGCTGTTACCAGTATTCTCTCTTTAAACCATGTAACCCAGCACCTGTATTAAACATTAAAGATTTTTTGTATTCATGATGGAACTTCTTACAGGTGCCTAGTACTTAGAAAATAGTAGCCTTTAACTTCGAAAATATTACCGGCTTTGATTTTCGACGACACGAGGTGTTTAGGCTATACAAATATACTGTTTAGGCTACCATACGCCAAATAGCCCGGAATATGGAAAACTGAGATTATTAATTTTGAAATCTATACCAATTAACGTTTTCAGAAATGAAATTAATCATGGCGATGAATTACTTCCTCCGGCCCCAACACTTGAATTGTCAGACTCCCACCAGCCCACCTGAAACTTCAAAGAGAGCACCTCTTTCTAGTGCTCATGCTGTTTCATTTGACAAGGCTACTTACTGGCTGATCTCGTGACACAGCTACTGTGTGCGAATCTTGCCTATTACTCACCTGCACATTTGGCTATAGGGTAATTCACCTAACGAGAATATTAGGTTTCAAGAATAGTGTCACCTAACGAGAATATTAGGTTTCAAGAAAAATGTTGGCTAATCTAAAGTGTCAAACTGATTCATTTTAAGGTGGTTTGTCTCAGTAGCAGTGCGTGGGTAAAATCACTGGGGAAGCCAAGCACCCCCCACCAACCACACCTTTGTTTTATCATCAAACCTGACAGCAACCTCTGTCCTTTGAAGACCTCCAGCTCTCCGCTTTCGCTGCCTCCAGCTCAGCTTTGGGGCGGCGATATGAGGAGGCTGCACGAAAGCGCGGCTGGAAGCCAGAGAGGCAGCCCCAAAAATGTCTTGGGGGGGGCACACGGGGAGTGTGGCTAAGCCAGGTAGGAGACCTGAGCCAACTCCCCGTGCTTACCATGGAGAGAGAGCGACCGGGCAGGCCGCTTGTTATGCAGAGATGCGCACGGTGTCCCCGGTAAGCAGGCATAGCCCGGTGCGGTACATAACAGCACCTCGTATCGGCCGGGCTAGAGTGGGCATCGAGCCAGGTGCCATGAAGCCAGCTCTACGCAACTGGTCTCCAGTGCGTCTCCTCGGGCCGGTGTACATGGCACCAGCCCTACGCATGGTGTCCCCGGTTTGCCAGCACAGCCCAGTGCGGGCTATTCCACCTCGCCGCAATGGCCTGGCTACGGGGAGCGTTCAGCCAGGTAGGGTTGGGCAGGCTCGGTGCTCGAGACCTGTAGTGCGCCTCCACGGTCCGGTCTATCCGGTGCCTTCTCCACGCACCAGTCCGCCTGTGGCAGCCCCTCGCACCAGCCCAGTACCACCAGTGCCAACACCACGCACCAGGCTTCCTGTGCGTCTCCAGAGTCCAGTATGCCCTGTTCCTTCTCCCCGCACTCGCCTTGAGGTGCGTGTTCCCAGCCCGGTACCACCAGTTCCGGCACCACGCACCAGGCCTACAGTGCGCCTCGGCAAGCTGCTCGTCTGTCCAGCGCCGCCTGAGCTGCCCGTCTGTCTAGCGCCGCCTGTGCTGCCCGTCTGTCCAGCGCTGCCTGAGCTGCCCGTCTGTCCAGCGCCGCCTGAGCTGCCCATCTGTCCAGCGCCGCCTGAGCCGCCCGTCTGTCCAGCGCCGCCTGAGCCACCCGTCTGTCCTGAGCCGTCAGAGCCGCCCGTCTGTCCTGAGCCGCTAGAGCCGTCCGCCAGTCAGGAGCTGTCAGAGCCGTCCGCCAGTCAGGAGCTGCCAGAGCCGTCCGCCAGTCAGGAGCTGCCAGAGCTGCCCTTCAGTCCGGAGCTGCCCTTCAGTCCGGAGCTGCCCCTCAGTCCTGAGCTACCCCTCAGTCCTGAGCTGCCCGTCAGTCCGGAGCTGCCTTTCAGTCCGGAGCTACCCCTCAGTCCGGAGCTACCCCTCAGTCCGGAGCTACCCCTCAGTCCTGAGCTACCCCTCAGTCCGGAGCTGCCCCTCAGTCCGGAGCTGCCCCTCAGTCCGGAGCTGCCCCTCAGTCCGGAGCTACCACTCAGTCCGGAGCTGCCCCTCCGTCCAGTGGCGCCATCTACGATGGTCTTCAGTCCGGGACTCGCTGCAAGGTTCCCCGCTCCAGAGGCGCCACCAAAGCGGGTAATGACTATGGTGGAGTGGGGTCCACGTCTCGCACCCGAGCCGCCGCCGTAAGAAGGCCCACCCGGACCCTCCCCTTCTGTGTCAGGTTTTGCGGCCGGAGTCCGCACCTTTGGGGGGGGGGTACTGTCACGCCCTGACCTTAGTTATCTTTGTTTTCTTTATTATTTTGGTTAGGTCAGGGTGTGACATGGGGGATGTATGTGTTTAGTCTTGTCTAGGGGTTTTGTATGTTTATGGGGTGTTTACTAGTCTAGGTGTTTGTATGTCTATGGTTGCCTAGATTGGTTCTCAATTAGAGGCAGCTGTTTATCGTTGTCTCTGATTGGGAACCATATTTAGGCAGCCATATTCCGTTGGGTATTTCGTGGGTTATTGTCTATATGTAAGTTGCCTGTGTATGCACTAATATATAGCTTCACGTTTGTTTGTTGTTTTGCATACTTTGTTTAAGTGTTCTTCGTTTCGTTAAATAAATAGAAGAATGTATTCTTATCACGCTGCGCCTTGGTTCTCCTCTCTTCATCCAAACGACAAACGTGACAAGAACCTTTTAGAAGGACAACCATCTCTGTAGCACTCCCCGAACCAGGCCTTTATGGTAGAGTGGCCAGATGGAAACCACTCCTCAGTAAAAAGCACATGACAGTCCGCTTGAAGTTTGCCAAAAAGCAGCACTCTCAGACCATGAGAAACAAGATTCTCTGGTCTGAATGCCAAGTGTCATGTCTGGAGGAAACCAGGCACCGCTCATCACCTGGCCAATACCATCCCTACGGTGAGGCATGGTGGTGGCAGCATCATGCTGTTGGGATGTTTTTCAGCGGCAGGGACTGGGAGACTAGTCAGGATCGAGGAATTGATAAATGGAGCAAAGTACAGAGAGATTATTGATGAAAACCTGCTCCAGAGCGCTCAGGACCTCAGACTGGGGCGAAGGTTTACCTTCCAACAGGACAACGACCCTAAGCACACAGCCAAGACAACGCAGGAGTGGCTTCGTGACAAGTCTGAATGTCCTTGAGTGGCCCAGACAGAATCTCTGGTGAGACCTGAAAATAGCTGTGCAGCGACACTCCCCATCCAACCTGAATGTGCTTGAGAGGATCTGCAGAGAAAAATGGGATAAACTCCCCAAGTACAGGTGTGCCAAGCTTGTAGCGTCACTCCCAATAAGACTCGAGGCTGTAATCGCTGCCAAAGGTGCTTCAACAAGTACTGAGTAAAGGGTCTGATTACTTATGTAAATGTGATATTTCAGTTTTTATTTTGCAAACATTTCTACAAACCAGTTTTTGCTTTGTCATTAAGTAGTATTGTGTGTAGATTGATGAGGGGGGAAAAACGATGTAATCCATTTTAGAATAAGGCTGTAACGGAACAAAATGTGGAAAAAGTCAAGGGGTCTGAATACTTGCCGAATGCACTGCAGATCTCAATGCAGATTTCATAATAAGTTAATACAATATCCAAATACTAAATCACCCTACAAATTGATATGGTCAGTGTACTGTATAGGCAACCTTTCCAGTTTCCCTTCAGTGTTCTGCAGGGTGTTAAATACAGATGTAACCTTTTTGCAACAATTCAGTCCTTTGTGAGTCACCAGTCTAGCTTCCAACAAGTCTCATAGCATAGTGTCAGTCACCTTCAAGTCCTACTGTGCTTACTGTTTTCACAGGCTGAGAGGGGAATGCCTTGCTCACAATAATGGGAGGACTCCTTTCTCTTTTTATTGTGGGAAAAACGTTTCTCTTAACTCTTGTCTGTGGCCTTGATAATGTCAGTCAACAAAAGCCATGATCAAGGGTGATTGAGAATATTGTCTGTGAAAATAGAATGTGCTATTTGTACGATCAGATTGATACAGTAGTAGTCTAGCGTTGTACGGCGCAAAGCTTAGTCATTGAGAACTGCTTTTGGATGTTATTCAGGAAATTCCTCTTTCCGGTGACAACTTGGTGTGCCTGTGACGTAGTTAGAGAGCCAGGGGGGGGAAAGCAGGTGCAATAACATTACGTACATAACATGCAATAAATCCACTACGCTATTTTGTTTAGCATCATTCATCGAATGATATTGTATTAAACCATACATGTACCATACGTGTTTTATTATAATGGAAGTACAGTAAATAATCAAGGTTCTTGAGTTTGCTCCACATTTATGTTTTGAAAAGGATCCAAGTTCATTGGAGCAAATATTCTGAAACTGTTGCCTCATCCTGCTTGCCCAAACACAGACAATACTGTAGCTTACACTGTGACTTTCTACCACCTGGTCACACATGGGAACATCTCTGCAATATAACATGGAAGGAAAGTATTTATATCTGAAACTAACATAGTTGTTGAAGTGTTAATTGGTGAATAGATTAGATAATAGGCAGCGATGGCTCCAGTTTTACACTAGTATGGGAGGCTGACACTGATGTCCGGTTGGCTGACCTGCTAGCGAGAATTTGTTGGTGGCGTTTGGGTGATTTAAAGGCCCTGTTTCTGTCAACACAACACGTAGGCTACGGTGTCTGACCATTGACTGCCATTAACAAGTAGTAGACAGGAAGAGTGCCAACATTGTATGAATGGCAATACATGTAATTGTGTTTTTAAGTTATCCATGACCTCCTGTTTGATTTAGGTATTGCAATGCCAAAATGAATCTGACTGTTTTTATTAGTTAGGACTGCCATAGCATTGTCCAAAAATAACATTCCATATCTTCTTGAATGTTGAGACATATTCTTATCAATAGGATTGCTGTTGATTTTATGCTACTGTTTAGAAATATTTGTGTATTTTTCACATTATATCTAGATCAACACTTAGTCAACAACATGGGATTTCATTTTCTGACATTGAGGCCTTTATAACGTTGTTATTCACATTTACAGTGGCTGCGGCTGTTTTGAATCGGATGTATTTGACATATTTAGACACTGCACAAATGATTGGTTGACTAATGTGTGGATGACTTCCAGATAGAGACTCTCATCTGTTTTCCACTCTTGATGCTCCATTCGTCTGAGCGCTACATTACTTCTGCCTGTAAATGTTCAACACACCCAAGGGATTCTCTTTATCTGTGGAGGTACAATGAAGAATGTGTCAAAACCATGGGCTTTGCTTATTTTTGGAAGCAAACTTTACCCCTTAAGTGTTAAAACACAGCATATAGCTACAGCCTTTTCACTACTCCAGCAATGGTTCCGGATATGGAATAATATAATTCATAGCATCAGATCCTCCAAACAAGTGGGCCCCTGCTATAAAAAAGAATGTGCTAATATGCTAGCTTGTTAATGCTATAGCACATAATGTGACCAGACTGTTTGTCTTACTGTCTAAGTAGTAGTAGTAGTAACCAGGCTATTTATTGTGGTGCTCATGAGCCATTACCAAGGTAGTGGTGAAATATGCAACGGATGCTACAGCTCTACCTAGATCCCTGAATTACAGGGAAGGTCAGGGCTGCATTATTGTCAGATGCCTTCCATCATTTCATTTGTTCCACGTGCCCACGCTGTCTGGGTCTATGGGTCAGTCGGTGACCATCCATGACTAATTTAGGACAGGGACAATTATTTTAAAAAACAAGATGAAACAGTGGGAAATGTTTGACATCATTCAATGAGTCTTCAGAATCAAAAGCATGCATTGGCTTGCTCTGCGAACACATCTGGTGAGACTGTTGTGTTGCCATGGGAATCCTATGGGTACAAAGGTAGCCCAGCGGGATCTTTCTGCAACTTATATCAGGTGTGAAGGTGCTGACTGCTGAGGAGGTGCTTGTAATGGTGCGACCACTACCTGTTCTCTGCGTAACACTTGGCATGAAAGCCCTCAACCCGTGACCAGCTGCAAACGGAACCGTGAGACACGTGCTTCCCTGGGATAGCCTTTGAAAATGCACACGCTTCTGTTGTCGAACACGCATAGATCATTCAGACATGTGAGAGTAAAGTGTGTGGCGAACAGCTTCACAGTTGTGATGAATTGGGATGAGGCCCTTAATAGATGGCACCACAGAGACCCAGAGTTCCAGTACACAGTACTGTACTATATCTCATACAATAATGCCATGCCTTTCCTCCAAGATGTGCGGACCGGCCCAGTCGATTTCTTCAGGGTCATGTACTGACGTTCTAAATGAACAAATGTCGACTTCCCCTCAGCTGTTGGACCCAAACCCCAGTCTGAGTCAAAGGAAGTGGAAATGTTCAATGTCTAATGTTGTGCTTAGAATAACGTTTTTCCTTCTCAGTCACGCGTGAATCCTGCTGAAACACAGCAAGTCTCTGCCGTCATTCAGATAACTACACAGCATGCTGTTGTTTTAATTTCAGATGGCTTCCACAGATAAGGTCTTGAATATTTTGGCTTTTTTACTGCTAGTATGATTGGCTTATTGGTCAATTCCAACCGACACAGTGTCAATGAGTCAGGCATACAAGATTTGTTTTGGTGGCTCTGAAGTAACTTGGAAACGTGTTATTTTATCTTGCTTTATTGTAATGTAATCAAGTTGCATGCGTCTTCAAAGCTGGTGGGAAAGGTCTGGTCAAAAGAGAATTGATGAGAAAACACGTGTATGAGAATACTCCTAACAGAAGAAATCCAGATATACTGTATATGTACTTCATAAGCTATCAATTATATTTCTATGTGTGATATGAAACCTTTCTCCCCCACCATGAAGGTGAGAAACCGCAAGCATCCTCTAATGTGTAAGGTTATCCACATTCTACTGCACACAACAAAATACTTTGGGGGCTGCTTTACATGCTTTACAAAGCGTGTGCAGACTAGAGTTAGTACTAGAGAGCACCGGATCCGAGAAGGTGATGGAATGCAGACCATCAACCAAAGTCGATGCTGGCTTGCCGTGAGTTACAGTGATGCCCATCATAGTGCATTGCCACTTGGACACATCTGGGGGGGGGGGAGGTCAGACTTAACTAGAGCAAGACGAATGTGGTGTCTGTAGTGTCAGAGATAAGTGACTGTATTTTCACGTTGAAAGGTTCTCCTGGTTACACTTTTGCCTTGCACCGCAAATCCTAAAGGCAGGCTATACTAATCAACATACAGTTAACAAATGACCATTTTGCGTTTTGAGTCATACAGGTGCGTTCCATGTATACATTCTCATATAGTCACTCCCTGTGGTATCAAGATCATCTCATGTCAATACATACGGTTAAGTATGGTATGATTTTGGTTGGACTCAGACTTTGCCATTATAGCTATGATGCAAATCTTTCAAAACATACATCTATAGATCTATAGACCATCTATAGATCCTTTCAAGTTTAAACAATATAAATCATGAAGTGTAATTTCAACTAACCCATAATGTACTATTTTGATGACTTATGAGGAGTATCTCTGCGGTGTTATGCATTAAGTCTGGCTCCTCCAGCTTTTTTTATAGTCTATGAAACCAAAAGGAAACCTATGAATAGTACTGCTACGCTAATTACTGATTGTATTTACTGTATTGCTTGAATTATTAATAAGTAAGCACCTGCTAGTCATGATTGTCATTATTGTATGGGTAGATGTCGTTAGCAATGCCTTCTCTTTAATCCCGGTAGGATTTCCATGCACCCCAATGCTGTCACATACCACCGGTGACATTGCTTGCATTGAACCAACATGAGGTAATGAGAACTACATGGTTTAGGATCTCATGCTAAGTTCAAAGGTCATTTTGTTTGGTGGGTGTCATCTAAACATGCCTGCTGCGGTCCATAATAGTATCAAGAGAAACCCGTAAGAGGGCAACATCTTTAACGTGCAGGTCAGCTTGGCCATCAATCTTGTTGAACTGGTATGTAAACAACTTTAATTGCACACCACCTGGGAAGTTTGTTTTATAGAATGATTAGATAGTAAATCAAAAACGAGCATTGTGCAAATTGAGCTTCAGTCTCGGACCATCATTATCAATATTAGCGGTTCAGGACATTGATTTGGTCAACAATAAAGTAACTTACTAAAATGGATATGCCAATCTAATAAAAGGATTAGAATTTTCTTAAAAGGAAGAGTGCATTGAACTTGCTTGAGACGTGCAACTATGCATGAACCAAAGTGCACCAGAGTGCATAAAAGTGCACCTTCAAACATATTCCAGAACTTTCCAACACCCAAGCTGCATTGTTTCTCCCCCATAGTGAATATCAAATATTATGTTCTTTGCCCAGAAGCACCTGAAAGTTGCTTATGTCCTCACATAACGCCAAGGACTGCCTGCTCTCTGTCAGCAAGTTCTTTTTGGGGGCATGCATGCCTGCAGCCTTGACAGAAACCCTAACCAGTCCACGAGGGAAGATCTTTAGGTCGGACCTGTTTGGTTCCTCTTTGGGATGTATTCTCTGTGTCATGACATAGCCATTCCTCTTCCACATTTAGAAAGATTCCCTCATGGTTACCTAATGTGCAATTGCCCGCCCAGCGCCCATAAAAGTAGGACAGGGTTGCTCGTGTCCCAAGGATCATCCTAAACACCTGTAGCTACAGCAGGATATCTCGACTCCGGGGCATCAGAAAGGGAGCGATTTGACGTATGGCTATAATGACTTATGTCTATTATATGGCGTAACATGTGTCAATAGAGCTGATGTGTGGCTCATCAGTTGGATAGATGAAGACCAATGGGGATTCTTCTGTCCATACATCTGGAAGATGGAGGGGGTCTAGAGTTGATATTAGTTAGGGAGTTGACACTGCACATACATTACTGGACAGACAGGGTGGGTGTGGGGAATCTTCTTAAAATGTTTCTGCAGGTTTGGAATGCATTTGATAGACTGACCTTTGAAGATTATTTTTCAACCACTTTTATGTATTATTGGTATTATTTTATCATGACTTACAGAAAATGTGACACATAAGGCAATGATGTTGAATCAATGAGGTGTGTAGGCTTACATTTGAGTGAACTTGCATTACAAAATAAAATAAAATCTATATAGCATGAATCATTTTATTAGGCTTTATGGTTTATGTTTCCATCTGAGCCGTATTTGAATCTTAAACACTGCAACGATGTCTCTGAGTTAAGTCATGAATTAGGGGAGACCGGGGTTGGTTGTCTCAACGGTTGGTTGTCACAGTACTAATTACTTCCAATCTAAATGGCGCTGTGTACTAATTTTAAGGTTAATATGTGTGAATTCTTTGAAAGAGCTCATCCACCTGGTCAATTCATGTCAGCATGATAAAACATTGAGGTGAGGGGAATGTATGTGTTTTTCATAGGTGAAAGTAAACCACTGCCGGTATACAATAAATCCCAAGTTATTTTGTGCTTGTGCTATAAAGAGCCCCCTTTGTTGCCTCTCTCTCACAAACATATTTTTTTCTGTCACACACCAACACATGCATACACACAAATTTACTCAGAATGTAATTCTCAAGGCATAAAATGCTGAATTTTGTTAGGAATATTGTTCGATCAAAGAAAGGATGGACTTTTTTTAAAGATTGTTTGCTATATTGCTTTATGTCCTGTTACAAAAGGAATAGGTTACCAGCAAACATTGTGACAACCAATCCCATACTGTGTGACATCCAACCCTGTGATGAGGCTGGTTGTCACACAGTTGTCACACAGTGTGTTTGATGGCTTATAACTCCATGTTGGAATAATATATGAGGATATAAGGGTCCCCATTTCAACCCAAGACCTTGCTCTTTCTCATAATATTAAAAAAAAACTATTGTAAGCGGGTGCTGAGAAATACATTTGGGTTAAAAGTGTTGCAACCAACCCTGGTCACACCGTACTAGATGTCCCACTGTGAAAATATGTTGCACACAGAGCCGCCAACTGCACATTTCAAACTTTCCAAAACATAGCCCTTTGGATGATCAACCAAGTGCATTGGTATTTTCCCGTCACATTTCACTCATTACCATCCGGCCCACTGAAAGTTACTCTGACGTCATTGTCGGAGTGAGAAGAAAAAAAAGCGATTCAAAGTGAGTGGATAGTTGGTATCCCAGGGAAACTTGATAATTCCCTATAGTCATAAATGTGTCTACTGTTAATTTCTCATTTGAGTCTTGGCAGAAAAAATCAAGAGATGACGACATCCATCTATTTAGACTCATAAGGACTGAAATACAAGTATTGCATAATATTGATAATCTATACAATAAATATATATATATATAATATAAGCAATAAATACACAATTTGACAAGTCATATAGGCCTACAATAAATATAAAATATATACTTAATTCAATATACAATAAATGTGACACAATTTGACAAGCCTATAAAGCCAATTTAATATAAAAATGTATACTAGGTATCCACCCAAAAGTTGCAATAGACCTATATGTCAGTAACGAAACATTAACACTGAAAGTCTGATCCATCTAGGCTATTATAAATATTTGCTATTGAAAATGGGTTATCCCCAGTAGCGCAGAGTTTCAAATGCAGCGCAATTAATTATCCCCGTGCAAATGTGCTGAAAGCTCGAAGTTGCGGAGGTGTTTTCATGCGCATGCCTATCCCCATCAAGGCAAGGGGTGACATCAGCACTAATAATGAAGGCGGCTCATCAATGGGCAGAGGGCTATAAAAGGAACTTTGGGAGACTTACCCTAATCATAACAGATAGGCTGATCTACAAACCGGGTTTACACCTCTGCACCCTACATCACAACTTTCCAGAGAGAAGCCTATTGCACAAGAGGCAAGTTGAACTTCATCAACTTTGTCATTATTTTGTCTGCATGACATCCTATGTTCAAAGTTGAATTCTTTAGCCTATTTAACTTTATTTGTCGTAAAAGTGGTTGCTTATCAATCACATGTAGTCGTATTTAACTTTATTTGAAGTGAAACATTTTAGCTTATCAAACACAAATGTATTACAGATATGGGCTTATGTTCTAAACTATTTTCTTACTTTGACAGGTTATCAAAATGTTTCCCATCAGAGGTTTGGACGTAAAAGTGGTACTCATATCACTCTGCATTTTATACTATTCAACGCAATCTGAAGGACGACCAGTGATGTAGGCTTGAACCCTATATGACCTGGAAATAACTTTATGGAATAACTTTATATGATATACTATATGATATTGTATTGTAATATGATTGGATATGACATGATACTATATTATAGCCTACTTGCAAATGATAATAATGTCCTGTTTAAAATAAGACATATAACTTAGTATTATTGTTTCTTACAGAAAGAGATCCATTAGTGAAGTACAACTAATGCACAACCTTGGGGAACACAAGCACGTGCAGGAGAGGCAAGACTGGCTCCAAATGAAGCTGAGGGACATCCATACAGCCTCGCTTCAAAATGCAGAGAGGGGGGAGAAAGTTAGAACCAGAAGGCTTCTTCCCGAGGATCTCCTGGATTTGGAGGAATTAACGCCAAACGAAGTTGAATACATTTTAAACATTTTGGAGAAGCTACTCAACGCTCAGTGAATTTAGATTTTTGCAGTCTGGACTGTAGGCTACCACGTTTGACACTTCATTCTATTTCATGACTTTTATAGTTTTTCTGTTTTATTTAAACAACTCTTATTTATGTATAGGGCATGCGATTTTAAAATGGTATTGGAGAAATAAAGTTGTGAGGAGGCTAAGCTTCCACAGTTTTAGCTTAAAGCACTTGTATTTATTATTCAGTAGTTCAAGCTATTTATTTATCCTAATCAAATAAAAAGGAAGGGCAAATACTGTTTAGGACCAAAACATTGTTTTTATTATCTGAAAAAAGTAAGCGTTGTACAATTGTTTATTAACTTGATGATGGTTGTATTTTCGTGTTCTATACGTGCTATGGTATTTCTATATGTGGTGTAAAACTGTGGTAGTATGTATAAATAACTAGTAAATAGTGTAACTTGTGCATGGATACTTATATGCAGTAGGCCTAATTGGGATAGGGATCATTACAGTTGATGAGCTATAGCATAAATGTTAAATATTTATGCAATTTAACTGTAAAATGTAGCCACTTATATGTTTTATATCAACCAACTCCAAAGTGCCGCAATGTAATTGTTTGTTGTAAATAAAATAGCATTATCACAATAGCTATATACTGTATGTTTCGTAATAAACAATTAAGTTAATCTTCCATTTTTATTTGCATCTGCTGGCTTTTTAAACTGCTGAATAGTCATCCTACTAATGTATTAATTTATATTTCTACTTAATGTATCAAACCTGATGTTTCCGAAATTGGAAGGTTACTGTACGTATTAATATGAATTTACACCTCAGACGGGAGGTGATTGGTTGCTGATGTTAGCTCAATAACTGTTAGCGCCTCAGTGGTTGTTCACAGGGGTCAATGTACACGGTAGCTGCATAATAACTCATCATAATTAGTAGCCTATATGAACATAAACATTGATATATAACCGTTATATACACATATAACAATTAATACAAATATTTAATTTCCTAACTGTTTGGGGGCTTGATGGGGTTTTTAGACTGCAGATTGCGCAGGGTGTAGTAATTCCGACCCTCGTGAACAAGCCGAGGTTATATAGTCTCGCGATCTATCACCTTAGTTGCGCAACAGTCAAAACAAGGGATTACAGTTAGGCCTGTTTTAGTGACTGTCCGGGGAACATGGCTGTCATTATTACTGTAATCAGTCGGTCACCAATCTAGCAAAAATATTTATAAGGAATTTGTTTACTTTCGCTTTCGGATAAAACTCAGACAACAATGAATCCGAAGAGGTAAGGAGCGCCATGCTATAGTTAGCGGGCTACTTCAGGCAGTGAGGTAACGATATTTAGCTAACGTGGGCGTAATTGTATCCAACTAACGTTAACGCTAGCTACAAGTTTACTGGTTAAAACGGTTTGATATCGAGCTAGCAGTTTGGTTGTCTAAACTGTCTTCATTGCTTGCTAGCATGAGTCATAACCTAGCGGTCAAACACGGAAATTGTTCCAATTGTTTTTTCATTCATTTGGGGATTTTAGAACTACTTCAAACAAGGTATGTTTGTTTTCATGTAACGTTAGCTATAGTAGGCTTTCCTTGGCGTGACGTCTTGATAACCGTATAACTCTCTCAGACAAGGTGACTTATCAATATATTCGACTTTATTTACTCTAATTCTAATTAGCATCAAAGTACACATACAAGACTATAGCCCTTGATCAGGACTCTTAGTTCCATACACATGAGTCATTGGTTGAAGGCGTCTTGTAGGGGGGGTGGTTTGTTAAGCGCCACGACGCCCGGTCTGAACATTAACACGCAGCGCTTTCGGTGCTGTTTTGGAAGCATAAAGACCTTGGTGAGAAATATCTTTTTTTTAAAGTTTAAATTGATACGTACATTTTTTATAGGGTTAGTGTTCCCAAACGGCCATATTTCCATGTTACATCGCTTGTTTACGGAAAACAGTCAGAAGGACCGAGTGTACTAACGTTACCTGTGTTAATTAACTAACTTACACCTATGTATAAACAGAAGACAGACGCCACAAACTTGTTGTCACTGAAAAATACTGCCGGATGTAACTGTTAAAACATCGTACAGTAAGTGTGTATTTTGCATTTGTGAAATTGTTTTCTTGTGATATGAAAGAGTGATCAATGTAAACATCGTACAGTAAGTGTGTATTTTGCATTTGTGAAATTGTTTTCTTGTGATATGAAAGAGTGATCAATGTTTCGAGAACCGTGCCGCGAGTCAATCTATTCACGTTTAGATGGAGTATTTGGCTGTTCTGGCTTCCAGAACCAATTCGCCATTTAAACAGAACATGTAACTTGGACGAAGGAGTAACAATATTTTCCTTTAGTCGAATATTGGGCTAACAAGACAACAAATCCCTGCAAGCTCCTGCACTTAATAGCTGACACGTCTAAGAGGTTCAGTCTAGCTAGCTAACTAGCCAGCCATGTCACAGCAATGTTTTCAGTTACCCATTTGGTAAATAACTTGAGTAGAGGTAGCTAAGTTATTCCATGTCAAGCTAACTAACTTAGCTAGCTAGCTAACAAACAATGGGCCCATCTAGCTAGCTTGGTGGTGGTACTACTACTGTAGCAAGCTTGTTATTTTTAGTCAAGTCTAACTTGGCTAGATAGAGAGTAAGTTTATTATGTTTGCCAATAGAAGGCTTTGGGTGTTATCTAGCGTTCCATTATAAATTATATGTTTACATTTCTTCAACTAATGTGAAGAGAACAACAAACGTGTATGTTTTGTATTAACAGGACATCATGAGTGCTGATGGTGGCAGATTCCCTATTGACACCTCTAACTGTTTACCTGTGATGGCTGAATGTCCACATTTAGATGACAACTCAAGCGACACTGACAACTGGGAAAGTAGTCTTCACAGACACTCAAGGTAATAAACTAGCACTCATTAGGGAAGAGTCCTGTATTGCTACTTAAAAAAAGAATTGTAGAACAAGGACATCACTTTAGAAAGAATTCTGAATGTGCTGGATTGTTCTTGATTGTTCAGCATTCAAGACAACTGTCCAGTACTATTTTATATATAGTGTCTTCAGAAAGTATTCACACCCCTTGACTTTTTCCACATTTTTTTGTTTCAGCCTGAATTTAAAATTGATTACACTTTTACAAATTAATGAAAAACTGAAATGTCTTGAGTCAATAAGTATTCAACCTTTTGTTATGACAAGCCTAAATAAGTTCAGGATTAAATATTTGAGTACTGAGTCACATAAGTTGCAAGGACTCACTCTGCAATAATAGTGTTTCAATTAAAAACATTAGAAGAAGAAAAAAAAAGTAGACATTGAATATCCCTTTGAACATGGTGAAGTTATTAATTCCACCTTGAATGGTGTATCAATACACCCAGTCACTACAAAGATACAGGCTTCCTTCCTAACTGTTTCTTGAGAGGAAGGAAACCACTCAGGGATTTCACTGAGGCCAATAGTGACTTTAAAACAGAGTTTAACGGCTGTGATGGGAGGAAACTGAGAATGGCTCAGTTACTCCACAATACTAACTTAATTGACAGAGTGAAAAGGAAGCCTGTACAGACTACAAATATTCCAAAACATGCATCCTGTTTGCAACAATGCACTGAAGTAATACTGCAAAGAAGCAATTCACTTTTTGTCCTGAATACATAGTGTTTGGGGCAAATACAACACATTACTGAGTACCACTCTCTATATTTTCGAGTATAGTGGTGACTGCATCAGGTTATGAGTGCTTGTAATCGTTAAGGGCTGGGGAGTTTTTCAGGCTAAAAAATAAACCGAATGGAGCTAAGCACAGGCGACTCTTGCTCGACACCCAAAACACATTGAAACGGCTGTGCATACGTACACACCACCTCATTATTGCAGTCCTACTAAGACTATTATTGCGTTCTAGAGAGGACTGGCATGAGCATGAAGCATCGTATTTGCTTATCAACTTGTTTGAATGTAGATGTGGAGGAACTAGAATATTTCTGCCGTGCGCCGCTTTGACAGATCCCATGGTGCGCACTCTACGCTGATAAGTCTATTCTTTGCTGTGTTATATAGCCCTATTGGATAAAGCCAGTATTACTTGAGACGTTGGTTAAGTAATTATCCAAGCATGTGCATTATTCCAGATGACGGTTCACACAGTTTCCAAACTACCCCCTGGTAATTTTACATTTTTATGCTGGAAACCTGGAGGTTTTTATTCGAGATGTGACGGTATTTGGCTGCCAAATGTATAGGTGTTCCCATAATATTTTAAAATTGAGGAAGTGTCATTATTTTAGTTATCCATGGTAGATGTCCTTCCTAGCAAAAATGACCCCCACCCCTTCTGATTTGAGCTGCTGAACAGTATTTGCGCTTGATGCTTTTATGGCCCAGAAAGTGAAATTGCCATTTACAAATTGTTTAGCGGGGATGCCCTGCTTTAAGATCTATTGCCTAGGACATCAACAGCCAGCTGTGGTTTCATTTTAAATAAGCTATAGGTACAATAGGCCTACTTTTTATTGCACATTTAGGCCTAATTAAACTGACTCATTTGGCAATATTCAACTTCAATTCACTGGCACTATGTAAAATAGCTTAGCCATACTCAGTGATAGCCTAATATATACTTTTAGTGAACTTACTAGGCATTGCAAGACAAGACATTGCGATATAGACGAACAAGATATAGCCTATGTGCACGGTTCCGACTGTCTGCCGGCACCTCCTCTTGCTGGCTTGCCTGCTCTTTCTTTTCTCAAAGAAAGGTGTGTTCAGTCTTTGGCCTGTTGCGTGTAGAATAGCTCAGCCTACTCATTGATAGCCTCTACTTTTAGTGAATTCACGAGCCATTCCAAGTCTCAAAATTGCGAGATAAAGCACTGCCTACAGTTCCTATGCCTGGCTGTACCCCCTTCCTACCTCCCTTCCTCACTAGCTTGCTCTTTCTTCTAAAATGTGTCATTCTATTACCAAGTCGGTAACAGAATGAATGCAACTGAATTGGCTAAAATGGGAATTAAAAGTAAATCACAAAGCACAGCTCAAGTTGTCCTATCATAGCTGACACCCCATTCTTTCTGCAGACATCTTTGAATCTTAATTTGGAGTAGATATTTAAGAGTTTTTGGAAAACGTGGTCACAAACTGAGGGAGATTTTACCATCATTCTGTTACCAAAATGTACATCTACACTGTTCTTTGAGAAAATGGGTAGTTGACGTGCCACAGCTTTTTTTTCACTCCAATGTGTCAAAAACACTCTTATTTTAATTTGTGACAACATTTATTGTATGGTTAAGAAGATACTGCTTTGTTTGGATCATCTGCAGACACATGCAATGAATAAACATTTTATACATCATTTTTGAGCTAACACTAGCTAAGCTAGCGCCATCGTCTTGGAACGCCTTACAAAATACTTTTAAACTGGAAGAACTTGTCCCGATTGGTATTTTTAAATCACTGATGAATGATCTTGAGATGGTTTCCCTGACCTGTCAATGTTTTAGGGTTAAAGTTACATTTTGGAGTTAGGTTTAAGGGTTAGCTAAAAAAAAAGGTTACGGTTAGGGGAAGGGTTAGCAAAAATGCATAGTAGCTAAAAAGTAGTAAATATTCGAACTCGCAGCTAGAAGTTTGCGTTATACGCCCACCCACCCGACCAACCACCCTACTTTCATTTTTTGCCTTTAGTAACCACCTGTCTTACGTAACATACCAAATGTAACATATCATACTAATTTGGGTATCCTGGATTTACTTTTACTATGTTGTGTCTAGTCTAGTAGACCAGGATCACCACAGACAACGTGTCAAATGAGCGCTTTTTAGGGTGTGGCTATTCCGGTCCATCAGATAGCCTATGTATTTTTGACACACTCAGATGCATATTGTGGACTGTTAATCATGTCATACACTTCCTTAAAGTGGTCGTTCAGGCTTTTGGCAATGAAGCCCTTTGTCTACCTCCCCCAGAGTCAGATTAACTTGTGGATACTATTTTTGTCTCTGCGTCCAGTATGAAGGAAGTTAGTGGTTTTCCATAGAAGATGACAAGGAGAGATGACATTTTGGAAGCCGTTCATTTTCAATGGAGGGAAGTGAAGTGGTCGGGGGACCATTGGGTGACGTGAAGAAGCTGAACTTATACCACAAGTCTATTGACCAATCGAAACTCACTATATATTTTCTATCCCCTACTGGATTGGCCGTTACCTCTCACTACCTAGCACCCACATGGGGGTGAAGCTAGCATGGCTATCCAAATTATCATGTTCAAAGGAAACCCACAGTTGGAGGTAGTTTTGCGAGCCAATACTAATTAACGTTAGCCACCTAACTAGAATTCGTAACATGTTTTTTGCAAATTCTTAACATATCATACAAATTGTAATTTGTAACATATGAAATGGGTGATTGATATCCAGAAATTAATACATACCATATGAAATGTAACGCATACTATACTGAACAAAAATATTAAAACAACAATTTCAATTATTTTACTGAGTTTACAGTTCATACAAGGAAATCAGTCAATTTAAATAAATGAATTTGGCCCTAATCTATGGATTTCACATGACTGGGCAGGGGCGCAGGCATGGGTGGGCCTGGGAGGGCATAGGCCCACCCACTGGGGAGCCAGGCCCAGCCAATCAGAATATGTTTTTCCCCACAAAAAGTCTTTATTACAGACAGAAATACTCAGTTTCATCAGCTGTCCGGGGGGCTGGTCTCTGACAATCCCACAAGTGAAGAAGCCAGATGTCGCGGTCCTGGGCTGGCGTGGTTACACGTGGTCTGCAGTTGTGAGGCCGGTTGGATGTACTGACAAATTCTCTAAAAGATGTTGGAGGCAGCTTATGGTAGAGAAATTAACATTAAATTCTCTGGTAACAGCTCTGGTGGACATTGCTGCAGTCAGCATGCCAATTGCACACTCCCTCAACTTGAGACATCTGTGGCATTGTTATGTGACGACAACTACACATTTTTAGTGGCCTTTCTTCACCAGCACAAGGTGCACCTGTGTAATAATCATGCTGTTTAATGAGTCTTAATATGCCACACCTGTCGGGTGGATGGATTATATTGGCAAAGGAGAAATGGTCACTAACAGGGATGTAAACAAATTTGTAGAATACATTTGTGAGAAATAAGCTTTTAGTGCATATGGAACATTTCTGCGATTTTTTTTAAAAATATATTTTTTAAATTTATTTATTTATTTATTGCCACTCATGAAACATGGGACCAACACTTGTTGTGTTTTTTTATATTTTTTGTTCAGAATAAATTGAGTTTCCTACATTTACACACAGAATCATACACAATTCTCTGAGACCAGGTTGCTGTAGTTGTAATCCTACCTCTGGATGGACTTCTCAGTCCTGTGATTCTCAACCAAAGCCCTTATCTGGGGAGTCAATCATTTATATGAATCTCTAGCTCAAATTAAATTTTTATTAATATCAACAAACAGAACACATTTTTAGCACATATTGGCATTGTAATCTACAGCCAAGTAAAATCCAGAGGTCAATTGGTGCGCTGTCATGTTCATCATTCGCAAATCAGCAATTTTATTTAATCAGCCAAGCAATTCTGCTGAAGACAATCGTGTCGAGTCGGAAAAGGCTATATAAGGACACGCCTGACGCCCAAACCGATATTTCATTTTAGTATTAATCACAATGAGGTTACTAAGGTAAGGGACAGTTTTAGGTTTTTGCTAGTGGGTTTAAGCGTCAACTGTGTCCTTATAGTCTTCCCCTGTCGCGTCAGGCAATATCAGGACAGTAGACTGGGAGGTCGCACTACGTCAGAAGGGCTGCTCTGTGAGTCTGATTCAGTGTCGTGGAAAAAAAGCGCACAGCCATTCATTTCTACGGGTCTCCCTGTCTGAACTGAATGACTGGTCCTCGCTCTTTTTTTCCCCTTTTTTTTTCTTCCAATTGGGGCGATCGAGGCTTTCGAAAGATAATTTTACAGCTAGCAAGTTGAACAGTCTACGAAATAATGCTGAAGTTCGAAAGTAATGCCCAAGGATGCTAAACCGGCTGGCAAGGCTGCATTGTTCGGAGGAGCCCAAGTCCTTTGTGCTTTCATTCCTCAGCTCATCCCGTGCTGCTTTGTCTTTAATTTGCCGTGCGATACAAACGGGTAGGTCTGCGAAGCATCCTATGCATTGTATTTATTATAGCATATGTTGATTACCTATGTTTTTGGAAATATTTATTTCATTGGTCGGCTTTTTGTGGTTTTCCCACGCATTCTTATGAATGGCAAGAGGAAAAGAACCAAGACTACGCGTCTTTTTAAAATGAAGTGTGTCCTTTCATGGGGTTTGCCGATCAGAACGCCTTTTGTGGAGGGTTAAACCCCGACACTAGCGTGCATTCTCTCTGTTTTAATATCGTAGGGAAAGTGTCAGCAGTGCTCTAAATTATTGATGGGACCCTTTTCTTTAAGTAACGGGACTTAATGCTGCAGACGCTTATTTATAACACCAGTTCATCTGTGCTTTGCCTCCATTATCAGTCATAGTAATCGTCTTAAAATGACTAAACTTAACATTAAACATTGCAATTTGTATTTGATCATTTCGTGGAAATCAATGCCTTTTCCAAGAGGTTATGTGAGGTAATAGCGGCAGCCATTGAGTTGATATGTGGATGGATATAGCTTTGCATTTCTGCCTGCATGAAAGATGAGATGAGCTCTATCGCTTTCGCTGACCCTTTGTTTGTTAATCCAGACTTGCCTTATTCATGCACTGGGGGAAGATTTGTTATATACATAAAATAAATCTGGTTACCAAACTTTTCCCGTTTTGGCATTCTACTTTATATTCAGAATTGCAGTTATGCTAAAGGAACCAAAATATTGTAGAATAGAAAGAGGGATTGATACTGCTATGTTTCCACACCTGAATTTCTGCTGAGTGCAATGGGGGCATCACTCCATAACTAGTGCTGATTCTCCATTCAAGCTCTTAATCACATTCCCCAACCTGATGAGACTCATCACTCTATTGAAGAGTTTCTCTTTTTGAGATTTCATATGAGCCTGTAGAGCAATTGTATGCTCCATGTCAAGAACTGTCTTTCGAATAAGAGCCTTTTTCAATACATTTTATGAAGTCCACAAAAGTCATGTGAGGACACAAGGGATGTACATTTAGTTCTCTCATTGTTGTTTTTATTTACATGGCTGAAGGTCTCATAGCAGTACAGAATTCAATGCAGGTGTAGTAACGAGGACAAGCTGCACAAAGATCAGGGGACCCACATACTGTAGGGCAGGCCTGGCGGTCCCTGACCTGCATACAATGTGATTACAACTTCCCGTTTCTGGACCAGTCATTAGCATCCATTCAGTTGCTGTTGAAATTTAGACAATTATTTGTTTCAATAAGTGTTAACACTATGAACAAGATATTACAATCAGCCCAATCTTTCCACATCCTTTAAAAAAAATTTTTTAAAGACATGTCTGCTGAAATGAAGTTGTCCACATGTAGTGGAATGACTTCGATTTTTCCTACTCAGTCAGTGAGCCATCTCTCGCACTCTCTGGGACTTCATCAGTGGAGGTGGCGCCTCAGTCAGACATTGTTAACGGTTGACTGGGTTGAATATTTCTAGAAGGTGGATGGATGTCGTCCATTTGAGGGGCTATAAAGGCAGCTTCTCTAGAGCTCTCCCGTCTTTGAGAGTTCCTCTTTTGTGCTGCTGCTCTCCAGTCCATTCACTTTAGCCTCATCATATTTGATAATCACTTCCCTCGGGAGGGACGCACTCTTTATTAGGGAGACCTGCTGCATGGCACGCTGGTCAGACTAGACAGACCAGACAGTGTGAGAGAGCTTTCAGAGGTAAGGTGGCTGCCGCAGATAACATAACAGCTCTTGTGGATGCTTTCGGCTTCTCTGCCTGTCTCAATGGGATGGCCAGTTTCTCCAGTTTCCCTACAGATAGGCTCTTTTGCGATGGATAATAGGGTTATTATCCTGTGGAACTATTTTTAAAAAATGATTTCAAGAAGGTGTGTTTGGTACTTCATGCTCCATCAGTGTAATATTTCATATTTTACCAATGCCACTCCAAGAGGTGTAATAGTCCTATTTATGTGTTCTTTCACTCCCTAATGGGTTTCTCAAAGTATAGGACTGCAGGCAGCAAGCAGTAGTGTTGTATTGGCTGTCTTTCTACAGCAGTCAGCGCTGCTATTTTTTTTTTCTCTCAGAGGGTTCATATGAGTTTACTGCAGGCTTTTACCCACTTCTCTGCAGAGAAGCATACAAAATACTCCCTTTCCCCCTCCGTGCTCGTGTGTGTGTGTGTCTGACTGTGTGTGGTGTGCTCCTCTCAGTGCCCAGCCCCGCGTTCCAGTCCCTCAACTAGAGGCCGACCTGGTCAACATGAACCTGCATGGCGCCAGCGGAGGCCTCGAACGCTGCAGGGACAGTGATCGCCGGAGGTCTAGCGACCGCTCCCGAGACTCCTCCCACGAGAGGGGAGAGGGTCAGCTGACCCCTTGCATCAGGAACGTCACCTCGCCCACCCGACAGCACAACAGCGGTGAGTACTCCATTACTGCTTTGAGACCACACAGGGTGCTTTCTCATGCCTCCGGTACAGCTGTGAGATTGAGTCCCTTTCTAACTACATAAAAGCAGTGACTGAATCAGAGCTCTCAGAAATGTGGTTTCATTGTGTTGAAATCGCCTTAAAGCCTCACCCAGAGGCGGAGCCAGGTAGTCATACTACTCCTACTCAGTCTGTACCCACTCAGGGAATTAAGCCTATAACTGAATGATGTTTAAATTGCTACAGTAAGAGTTGAATAGTAGAGTCTTGAAAGGAAAGCATTTTGACTCTTGCAAAAGCTTTCAATTACTTGACCAGCGTTAACAATGTCCCTTTTCATCCAGTGTGATGAGACAGCTGTGTTGGCACCTTAATTATGGTACTCTGCCTGTCTGTCTCCCAGATCGTGAGCGGTGCGAGGGTGGTTCTTCCTCCAGGTCGTCGAGTCCTCGGCCCCCCAGGGCCTTAATCTCCGTGGGGCCCAGCTGCATCGCAGCGAGCAGGAGCAGCCTTTTCAGTACTGAGACCCACTGTAAGAGTCTGGGCCATGGACACGTGCACGGTCCCTGTGACCACCTCTACGTCTATGAGAACGCAAAGGAGGGGACGCGCACATTACGGACCGCCGAGAGGGTCACTCTGATAGTGGACAACACCCGCTTCCTGGTGGACCCGGCCATCTTCACCGCCCAGCCCAACACCATGCTGGGAAGGTATAAAGCATACTATTGTATCACCAGAAATTAAAGTGACATCCAAAAGGGATATTAAAACAAATTAATTTCAATCCGAATGTTTTTCTTCTCTCATAGAATGTTTGGATCCGGGAGAGAATACAATTTCACTAGGCCCAATGACAAAGGAGAGTTTGAGGTGGCAGATGGAATCAGCTCAACGGTTTTTAGAGCCATCCTGGTAAGACACTCTGGCTTTATAATAAGATCTCATTCACGGTTGATAATGTCACTGTTTTTCACCTAATGTACCCAGAGACAGGTTGGTATTGACGAAGTGAAGGATTACGCTGCTGCGTCATTAATCTTCATGACTGGAATGGGAAAGGCATTCTCTCTCAGATTCTATATCCATCCCCTATTTATTTTATTAGGAAGAAGAATAGGCACTCAGGTCAGAACACTATCTTTCTAAAACAGACCTTGATTATGGCACCAAATTAAAGGGATACTTTGGGATTTTGACGATGATGCCCTTTATCTACTTCCCCATAGTCAGTTGAACTCGTGGATACCATATTTATGTCTCTGTGTCCAGTATGAAGGACGTTGAGGTACACTACATGACCAAAAGTAGGACACCTGCTTGTTGAACATTTCATTTCAAAATCATGGGTATTAATATGGGGTTGGTCCCTCCCTTTGCTGCTATAACAGCCTCCACTCTTCTGGGAAGGCTTTCCATTAGATATTGGAACATTGCTGCGGGGATTTGCTTCCATTCAGCCACAAAAGCATTAGTGATGTTGGGCGATTAGGCCTGGCTTGCAGTCGGTATTCCAATTCATCCCAAAGGTGTTCGATGGGGTTGAGGTCAGGGCTCTGTGCAGGCTAGTCAAGTTCTTCCACACTGAGCACGGGGCATTGTCATGCTGAAACAGGAAAGGGCCTTCCTCAAACCGTTGCCACAAAGTTGGAAGCACAGAATCGTCTAGAATGTCATTGTATGCTATAGCGTTAAAATTTCCCTTAGCTGGAACTAAGGAGCCTAGCCCGAACCATACAAAATGGTCCCAGACTATTATTCCTCCTCCACCAAACTTTACAGTTGGCACTATGCATTGGGGCAAGTAGTGTTCTCCTGTCATCTGCCAAACCCAGATTTGTCCGTTGGACTGTCAGATGGTGATGCGTGATTCATTTCTCCAGAGAACGTGTTTCCATTGCTTTAGAGTCCAATGGCGGCGAGCTTTACACCACTCCAGCCGACGCTTGGCATTGCGCGTGATGATCTTAGACTTGTGTGCGGCTGCTCGGCCATGGAAACCCATTTCTTGAAGATGCCGACAAACAGTTATTGTGCTGACGTTGCTTCCAGAGGTAGTTTGGAACTCTGTAGTGAGTGTTGCAACCGAGGACAGACGATTCTTACGCGCTAGGCGCTTCAGCACTGGGCAGCCCCGTTCTGTTTGCCTGTGTGGCCTACCACTTCGCGCTGAGCTGTTGTTGCTCCTAGACGTTTCCACTTCACAATAACAGCACTTATAAACTCAGCAAAAAAATAAACGTCCTCTCACTGTCATCCTCGTTTATTTTCAGCAAACTTAACATGTGTAAATATTTGTATGAACATAACAAGATTCAACAACTGAGACACAAACTGAACAAGTTCCACAGACATGTGACTAACAGAAATTGAATAATGTGAGGGTCAAAAGTAAGTCAATGCAGCTGGTGGCCACACCAGATTCTAGGTACTGCAGTGCTCCTCCTCATGGACTGCACCAGATTTGCCAGTTCTTGCTGTGAGATGTTACCCCACTCTTCCACCAAGGCACCTGCAAGTTCCCGGACATTTCTGGGGTGAATGGCCCTAGCCCTCACCCTCCGATCCAACAGGTCCCAGACGTGCTCAATGGGATTGAGATCCGGTCTCTTCGCTGGCCATGGCAGAACACTGACATTCCTGTCTTGCAGGAAATAACGAGCAGATCGAGCAGTATGGCTGGTGGTATTGTCATGCTGGAGGGTCATGTCAGGATGAGCCTGCAGGAAGGGTACCACATGAGGGAGGAGGATGTCTTTCCTTTAATGCACAGTGTTGAGATTGCCTGCAATGACAACAAGCTCATTCCAATGATGCTGTGACACACCGCCCCAGACCATGACGGACCCTCCACCTCCAAATTGATCCCGCTCCATCCAGAGTACAGGCCTCGGTGTAACGCTCATTCCTTCGACGATAAACGCGAATCCGAACATCACCCCTGGTGAGACAAAACCGCGACTCGTCAGTAAAGAGCACTTTTTGCCAGTCCTGTTTGAAGGGGGGTGTGTGTATATATAGTGTAGTTTCGTGAGCCAATGCTAACTAGCGTTAGCGCAATGACTGGAAGTCATGCTAGCAGATTCCAATAGACTTTCAGTCATTGCGCTAATGCTAGTTAGCAATTCCGCTGGTGGTATAGTTATCAACTTCCTTCAAACTGCACGCAGAGACATACACATTTTATCCATGAGTTCATCTGACTCTGGGGAAGTAGATGAAGGGCCTCATTGCCAAAATCCCAAAGAATCCCTTTAATGTATTTATTAAATTCCATTGTGGAGTTATGGCCACAGATTTTGTAGTGGCCATGTGTATAGGGGTCAATACATTGTTTTTTTGAGCATATTATTGCTGCATCATTTCCTTATTATTCAAACACTTGTATTGTGTTTGTATGCAATTACTGTCAAGTGATACGTTGACAAGTAAGCTCGTTTACAAACATCTCCGGGGTTATCTATCCGACATTGTGTATTTTTGGGGAAGTGTGGAAATGCGGGGCAGATAATCTGTGCAGTGTTACGTAAGGCAGATTTTCAGGGATCAGAGCTACTAATACTGCACAACATGCTAGTGCTTTCATTTTTGTGTACGTTCGCCCCGGCATTCCACTTAAGTCTCCAGAGACACAGGGCAGGAGAACAACCAGGTAATTGCATCTGTTTTGTGTGTATCATACGGTTTCTGGGCTTTATTACAGTATCAGGGGCAGCTCTCTGTGTGCTTCAGAGGTAGTACTGTGTTCTAGCATGCCAGAGTAGCAATTTCACATCTGTATGCTTCTTTGTATGTGGGAGAGAAATGCTAATGTAGATAGTCAGGACTCGGGTATGCTGCAAGCACTTCTGTGTTTGATTTCAATGCTTACCTTGGGTTTTCAGTATTGAACGTCTCGTAGTACCGATCCGTTCTGTAATTGGGAAAAGCTCTTCTATCAAATGCGACCCGACCATAATAGCAGGGAGAGAGAAAGAAAACCATGGATGGCAGCATTATCATTTAGGGCACAGAGCAAGCTAACAGCCGTTTCCGAAGCGGTCTTGTGAAGAGCTGCGCGTCGCTGCTGCTGCCTTGATACCGTTTATTTTCATCGTTATACTTGAACTCTGTCAATATTCCACTGGCTGTAAATAGCTCTGTGGGGGTGGGGGGGAGAGAGGGTGTGACGTCGCTGCCATTTGCTGTTGTCGGAAGGCTCTGTTCTGTGTGTGCGCAGACCAGCCTCAGTAATGGCTGCCTGTTTTGTTTTTCCTGTGTGACTTTTAAATGGCAGGATTACTACAAATCTGGGATAATCTGCTGTCCTGATGGGATCCCCGTTCCTGAGCTGAGAGAAGCATGTGACTACCTCTGCATCTCCTTTGACTACAGCACCATCAAGTGTAGAGACCTCAGTGAGTCTGTATATATTGTATGATTCCCCCTCATTGCTGTAAGTTGATAATGGGTTATTACATTTTAGGCAGAATATTCCTGTGTAATATTTCATGCCATATTCTGTATTAGCTGCAAATTTTAGCCTGTGTTCAGTGTTGTGAGGTTGTTGATATGATGCACAGCTCTGAAACCAAGTCAATATTAGCCTACAGATTTGATGCAAGTCAGATGATCGCAGGTTTCCACAATGTGGGTCACTGACTGCTGTAGCCATTGATTGACGTTGTTTGAAATGTGGATGAGTGCCTAGTTTTGTTGACTTGCTGCGAGTGAGCCTGTCTGTGTGTGTGTGAACATGTACAGTGCATTCGGAAAGTATTCAGAGCCCTTCCCTTTAAAAAAATTGTTTTGTTACGTTACAGCCGTATTACAAAATGGATTAATAGAATTTATCAATCTACACACAATACCGCATAATGACAAAGGTAAAACGGTTATTAGATTTTTTGCAAATGTATTACAAATTTAAAAAACTTTATTTACATAATTATTCAGACCCTTTGCTACAAGACTCGAAATTGAGCTCAGGCGCGTCCTGTTTCATTGATCATCCTTGAGATGTTTCTACAACTTGATTGTAGTCCACCTGTGGTAAATTCAATTGATTGGACATGATTTGGAATGGCACACACGTGTCTATATAAGGTCCCACAGTTGACCATGCATGTCAGAGCAAAAACCAAGCCATGAGGTCGAAGGAATTGTCCGTAGAGCTCCGAGACAGGATTGTGTCGAAGGCACAGATCTGGGAAAGGGTACCAAAACATTTATGCAGCATTGAAGGTACCCAAGGACACAGTGCCCTCCATCATTTTTAAATGGAAGAAGTTTGGAACC
The DNA here is from genome assembly GCF_045679555.1 of Salvelinus alpinus. Taxonomy (NCBI): domain Eukaryota; kingdom Metazoa; phylum Chordata; class Actinopteri; order Salmoniformes; family Salmonidae; genus Salvelinus; species Salvelinus alpinus. The sequence goes on from NC_092100.1 coordinate 50,190,986, forward strand.
ACCAAGACTCTCCCTACCGCTGGCCGCCCGGCCAAACTGAGCAATCCGGGGAGAAGGGCCTTGGTCAGGGAGGTGACCAAGAAACCCGATGGTCACTCTGACAGAGCTCCTGTGTGGAGATGGGAGAACCTTCCAGAAGGACAACCATCTCTGCAGTACTCCACCGATCAGGCCTTTATGGTAGAGTGGCCAGAAGGAAGCCACTCATCAGTAAAAGGCACATGACAGCCCGCTTAGAGTTTGCCAAGGCACCTAAACAAGATTCTCTGGTCTGATGAAAGCAAGATTGAACTCTTTGGCCTGAATGCCAAGTGTCACATTTGTAGGAAACCTGGCACCATCCCTACGGTGAAGCATGGTGGTGGCAGCATCATGCTGTGAGGATGCTTTTCAGCAGCAGGGACTGAGAGACTAGTCAAGTTCGAGGGAAAGATGAACAGAGCAAAGTAGGGTGAGATCCTTGATGAAAACCTGCTCCAGAGCACTCAGGACCTCAGACTGGCGGCGAAGGTTCACCGTCCAACAGGACAACGATCCTAAGCACACAGCCAAGCAACGCAGGAGTGGCTTCGGGACAAGTCTCTGAATGTCCATGAGTGGCCCAGCCAGAGCCTGGACTTGATCGAACCTGATCGAACATCTCTGGAGAGAACTGCAAGTAGCTGTGCAGCGACGCTCCCCATCCATCCTGCCAGAGCTTGAGGATCTGCAGAGAAGAATGGGAGAAACTCCCCAAATACAGGTGTGCCAAGCTTGTGGAGTCATACTCAAGAAGACTCAAGGCAGTAATCGCTGCCAAAGGTGCTGCAACAAAGTACTGAGTAAAGGGTCTGAATACTTAATCTTTTTGCAAATGTATTAAAAAATAAACTGTTTGATTTTTTCAGTATGGGGTCTTGTGTGTGTGTAGATGGATGAGGGACATATTTGAAATAAAGCTTTTACGTAACAAAATGTGGGAAAGGTAAAGGGGTCTGAATACTTCCCGAACGTACTGTTTACATTTCAGCGCGAGAACTGGAGTACGATCATCACATCACACATGTCCCGTGATGCACTTTTCATGACCTTGTCCCACTGACACCACCCACTCCTATCTTCTAGGTGCACTCATGCACGAGCTGTCCAACGATGGGGCGAGGCGTCAGTTTGAGTTCTACTTGGAGGAGATGGTGGTGCCGCTGATGGTCGCCAGCGCCCAGAACGGAGAGAGGGAGTGTCACGTGGTGGTCCTGACTGACGACGACGTGGTGGACTGGGACGAGGAGTACCCTCCGCAGATGGGAGAGGAGTATTCACAGAGTGAGTTAGGTCATTCGCCTGACTGGCTCTGTTGATATAGTATATGTAGAATACTCTACAAGCAAGCCATTTCAACAATCATCCATGAGTCATCAAAAAGGAGGACCAAGGCACTCTTCATATAATTAATTCAAATGCCTTTATTAGTATGGCATGTTCAATAGAAAGTTTTTTTTTTTTTTAATCCGATGCGTTTCGGCTGCATGGCCTTCGTCAGGGAGTACAAAAAAGAATACAATGTCCTCTTTTGAACAGCTTTTCCAATTAGCCCTAATTAGAAGAGGGAGTGGTTACAAAATTGATTGGACACACCTAGTAAGCAATACTATACACATTAAAAAGTGAAATACTGAAGCTATGTTATCATAAAAATACAACTCCAAGCTAGAAGTATCAGAACACTTAGAAAGGTAGTTCTAACCTTAAATATGACTGGGAGAAGTGTCAAGAATAAGAAAGCAATATATTCCATAGTACACTAGAACACAGCAAAACATGAACAACAACAGTCTAAACCATAGCTGAGGGCAATTGAGCAAAATGTTCACTAGATGACAGCAAATGGATCTGTCACAACCCTACAGGAAGGGTGAGGTAAATGTCTTCATTTAAACCAGGGTATTTAGTGGCCTGTAGTTTGTAAATCCACAAACTTTCCCTTTGGTTTAATTGTTTTAGACAGTCCCCTTTTATAATAGAGGCTGGAATATGATCATCCATGAGTGGTTTATATCCTTGTGTAAAGAATTGTCCTTGGCTGTTTTTTACTGGTATGATGTGTGTCCCTAATGTTAAAGGCCCAGTGTGTCAGTTCTGGACAACAAGTTACTTACTGTAATGGTTTTTCCTTAAAATGGTCAAAAAGAAACAAGTTTCATCAGCTGTTTATATGATACAAAACCCTGGAAATACAGAATGAGTGCACTAGGCCTTTAAACCCAACACCTAATAGTTATGTATTGCTGAATGCCTGTGTGGTTTAACTTCTAATATGTATGACTTAATTTTTCTTTACAGTTATATACAGCACAAAACTGTACAGATTCTTCAAGTACATAGAGAATCGAGACGTTGCCAAATCAGTATTAAAAGACAGAGGACTTAAGAAAATCAGACTTGGAATTGAAGGTATGCTGGATCATCACTGAATTTCCTTCTTCCACATGTCTTTACAATTTGATAACACTAAGCAAGTTCTTAAACCTGCATAGTAATCCTGTAATTACCAGAATCACTATTGTGCAATCCTTATAGGTCTTATTGCTACGTGTCAATGTTACTAGAAGAGTAATAACTGTGTTATTATACAGGTATAAGAGCAACTCAATGTTACCTCAATTGGGTAAAAGAAAATAGACTACAGGTGATGTATTTAGACAGTGTTTGAACAGAAAACATACATCTCTTTTTACCCTCCCAGGTTATCCCACCTACAAGGAGAAGGTGAAGAAGCGTCCCGGCGGCCGGCCAGAGGTCATCTACAACTATGTGCAGCGGCCCTTCATCCGCATGTCCTGGGAGAAGGAGGAGGGCAAGAGCCGCCATGTTGACTTCCAGTGTGTGAAGAGCAAGTCCATCACAAACCTAGCAGCCGCCGCTGCAGACATTCCCCAGGACCAGCTGGTCAACATGCACCCTGGTCCTCAGGTGGACGAACTGGACATCCAGCCTCAGCCAAGCTACCACTACGAGCCAGACCCAGACGCCCCCTCACCGGCTGTCTGAGACTGGGCCCTCTGAGTACTGTTTGACAGCAGAAACCAAATTGCCTTTGCACCTCTTCTGCAGCCTTAAGGCAAAAAAAAAAAAACTGGTATATATTGTCAACAGCTTGGGAAGGAGTAGCAAAGCACACAATTGCCTCCTTGTACTGTTCTTAACTGACCAAAGGAGATCTTTTATCAAGAATATTTGAATCACAAACTTGTCTGTGGGTGTGGTGCTGCTGTGTACAGTACTGTAGTTCCTAAAGGGTTTGGTTTTATCCACTTCTGCTTGCTCTCCCTGTTGTGGTGCGGGTGAGACGGGTGAGACTACCACCTGGGGAGCCTCACTGTGATGCTTTGACCTCAATAAAGATTTTTATTTAATATTCACTTTCATTAATGAGTTTGTTTGCGCTTGTGCTAGAAAGGACCCCAAGCTAAGCTTACATGTTGTTCCTTATTCGCCATTTACTGTTTCAGTTGGAGAGCAAGCTTAACATATTTGCACCTTGTCAGCCATCAGCGCTAACCGCTCACTGCATGAACATACATTTGTTGGCAAACTTTTCCAAAAATACTCAGATTTCCTGGATACGAGGTCTCTTACTGGTTACCCATGTAGTAAAAATGTCAGGGCTTAAACTAGTATATTACCTCAAATCCTTGTGCTGATGTCAGCTTAGTTTCTGCCACTGGATGGCAACATGATAAAAATATCCCAGCACTGCACCAATAGGTTCAATGGAGCAAATCTGAAATAAATGTGACGAATTGCTTCCATTACATGCAATACCCTGAATGACTCACTCAACCACCCTCGGATTGTTTAGAACATTTTAAATATGGATACTACTTATTCATTAGCACACTGCATCTGTTAAGCTCAAACTTTAATTAAAAAAATATTTTACTGCTGATACCATACACTCCCATGTATTCATTAGTCAATGGGGATATCCAACAAGGAAAACCATTATGTACTGTAGTGTAAAAGCATCAAGACATGTTTTCAATATAGAAATCCCCGTTAGGATAATGTTATGTGGGCCTTAGACCAAGGATTCCAACAGCCCTGCTGGGGCTGTCCTCACAAGGGCCAGGGTAAGTCACTGAAGTCTACAGGGCCACCGAGGCCTGCATCAGCCTCTAGGAGACTCATGATCACAGCCATGGCTGCCTCGTCGTTACTGGGGCTGCTGGAGCTTGGTTCGTCCATGATGTCAATGCTGAGGTGCGAGTTGTCACCTGGAGGGGTGTTGAAGGAAAATGCTGTAGTCAGTCACACGGTTTTGGTTTTACTTGAAATGGGCAGGATTCAGTGTTTTAAATTCTTAGAACATGTTACCTTTGTGTGCACAGCTACTTACTCATAATAGACTGGTTGGAGTATGGGTATCCAATGGTGTCGGGTCCTCCTGGTAGTGTCCCTGCCGACGGAAGGTCTGGCGTTCCATTTTGAATCTGCCAGAACAAATAGGTCAGTGGTGGTCTACATAAAAGATCAGCTTTCAACCACAGGACACAGGCCTAACTAAGGAAGCAACAGACAATACTGGATCAAGCACAAGATCCACCCAATTAAAAATCAGTGCCAGACAGTGCAATTGAAAAAAATAAAAAAGTAATCTTTCAACCATCCCAATATTCTTTATCGTGTGTCTCCCTCAGACTCACTCGCTTGCCCCCTGGAGAGCAGTCTGGAGGAGGGGTGCTGATGTTCAGGGGGCTAGAGCCACAGCTGGAGGGGGTCGAGCCTCGGGTCCTGGCAGAGAGAAGAACAGACAGCGCCATTAGACTAGGGCTCTGAGACAGTGTGAACAATTCAGCTGATAAACCTTCTGCTCCAGGTAATTCATCATAGCTGACATAGCCCAACTGAACAGACTCATTTGCAAAGCCTGTCACTTTTTTGATAAAGGGTGCATAAATATCTGAGAGCAGGGAATTTGCCCGCGAAGGGATGTGTACAGAAAAGTAAATCACCGAACAAGACAGGCTTTATGGTCTGGGTGTTATTCTTTTGGTTCTACAGCTATTAACAACCTGTCATCCATTTTCTGCCTTCACTCTCTCCATCTCTCACCTCTGAGTCTCCATCACCTCCTCTGCGATCATGCGACCGATCTTACCGGCACCTGCACGTGTTCCCCCGGGGATGCCTGGCACCGTCTGAAGGGCCCGTCTCCCTCCACCTGCAATCAAACATATCAATCACACTGACTGCTCCTAGACTGACTGACAGATCATTACATTTGATCCAACGCTCCTATAGTCTTGCTACAAGATCAGATGTTTTGTCATTTCGTACACGTAGATACAGTACATTTAATCAAAGAAAGCTATTCATTATAGCATGCATCTTTGCGTACAGAGAGAATCAGCTGACAAATCTCAGATCTTGTTCCAAAGCCCTAAAGGAAGCCCCTCTGATATGTAGAAAAGCATGCCTTCTTTCGCATCACTCAATAAATGTCACCTTCTGTCGTCAGCACACTGTCCATAGAGGCAGCGGGAGAGACGGCAGACTGAGGATAGCTGGAGTCTGCACCATCCAGCATACTGCACCTAGAGATGGAGTCACACAGCAACATCAGGACCAGTTTCGAGTACAAAAACAGTACATCCACGTACTGCCAGTTAGCTCTAATACAAATCAATGGAGCCCCAATGATACATGAACAGTTAAGAGTATTTTTTCCAATGTAAACTTCGTCATAAATAGGGCGGTAGAGAGAAGGGTGACTTACGAGACCACTGTGTTTGTGGAGACGATGTACTCCACCTCTTTGGTCCAGGGATTCATGAAACTGAACCAGCGGCTTCGCAGAGTGATGAAGGAGCCATCTTTAATCTTGAACTTATAACAGTTTGTGTTGATCTTTTCTCTCATCTGAAGCACTGTTAAAAACACAAGATACCCAGGATGTAAGATCACAGAACAAAATGTGGTGACTAAATATAGTAAGATGTAAATCACAAATTAATGTTGTCATGTCAGACAGTTGATCCAATACCTTGTCTGTGACATTCTGCCAGGTGGCCAATATCATCCTGATGGAAATACTCGTAGAAAGAGGTGCCAAGAAGCTCCTGGGGTAAGTATGCAAGAATGGCTGTGGCCCTGAATAGAGAGGAAAGAGAGTTTCTTATCTGTGCTGTTCTTTGTTTTTGAGAAGAGAACACTGAAGAGCCTTTAAAATGGCACCGGAGCATTTACTATGAACATTAATCAGTTCACGGACATTTTTATGATAGTTTAAATTTTCGCCATGAGTAATAACGGCCTGAGGTGTCAAGCTGTGACCAGGAGATTAATTCATAAAATATACAGAGGCTGAAACTGCCTTGACGAGCCTATGTACATAGGCAAATTTTGGGTGAAGGGTGGTTGAAGGGGAGAAATTTACGGACGATTTGTTGCCTCTTCACATATTAGTTTAAACCATACTTCTAGAATGTGTGTTGTCTTGGCCAACTTGATGAACAACTAGCTCACATCTAATCCTAAACCAGCAATGTCATAGTAAAATGAAGTTATAAGCTCCATCATCGTACCTCTGGTCAACAAAGACAAACTTCCCATCGATGGCGTGGCGGGAGACGTAGTCGGTGGGTTTGACGCGGATGTCCTCGTGGGAGGGCTGGGGGACGATGTGGGGATGCAGCCGGCCGATGGCCACCAGGCAGCTGAGGTTACAGCCCTCATTGTCGGGCTCGTTGTCATCGTCCAGGCCCATCTTGGTGGGCGGCCAGCTCTTCAGGTAGCCAGTACTGTGGATCGTGCAGAAGCTCTTGCGGTCGGCTGTAGGTGGAAAAATAAACATTGTAAATATATTTCCTCCCATACAATGGTTCTGTTTACGGGTGGTCCATGACTTTAAGTCAAGTCTAAATGACTGATTTAATGAGACAACCACAAGCTAAGCAAACAAGTAAAACCAGCCATCTGAAATCAGTGGTAGATAAAATATTCATAAGCACTGAAATATTCAATGAGGGCGTCGCTGGACATTTGCATGCCGTTTTGCATAACCTGCACAGCTTTGCTTACTAAATGGTTTTAAATCGCAGCACATTTTAAAAGAGATTGAACAGAGGTTTTGTATACTTTTAAGCCAGTAGTTCTGAAAGTACCACTCAAGAGCACTAAAAGGGTGCCGAAAAATGTGCATAATTCTGTACATTATCACGTCATGTCTTTAGTGTTTTGATGCTTTTACACTACATAATGGTTTTCCTTGCTGGATATTCCCATTGACAACTGTATCAAACAGTATGTAATGAATACATGGTAGGAGTGTATTGTATAAGCAGTAAAATATATTTTTTTATCAAAATATTTTTTTTTGATAGTATCTATTCTCCAAGACTTTGAGCTTAACAGATTCAGTGTGTTAATGATGCTAATGAATTTCAACTCCCAGGGTGCAATGCTCCGCCCAGGGCTACTGGCTGGCTACTGCTAGAGAGCCCAGACAAACGCAAAGTAGTCGAAATATATTGTGGTCATAGCTAAGTTATGAATGCATTTCACATTACTTTTGGGTTGTTATCATATTATAATGCTCACATGAACGTCATGCTGAATATACGTTCATGCCATTGTCACTCAATAATTCCAATTTAGTTGCTAGAAGATTAACGTAGCTTTTTTAATGTTTTGGAACTAAACCGCCCTTGCACCGCACTGCTTTGTAACACCTTTTGCCTAGTGGTTTCGGTGGGCTGGTCCTAATCATCTGCTCTGTAAGCAAAATCTTCCCATAGTTTGCTTCTGGAGCCAGTTTAGTCAACAAGCTGTGGGCGTGAAGGTATGATATTTTCGTTAGAAGCCATGCTGTTGCCATTTTCTCTCCTCTCGCTTGCTTCTCAAAAGTGTCTCGCGCTCAGTGTTGCCAACTAATTTTCAGGGTAAGTTGCTAGAGGCAGGTTGATTTGTTGCTAAAAGTTGCTAAATGGTGTTGTGATGTCATTGCGTGATTATTACGTAGAATACACAATAACGTTACTCAAATTGACTGGCCATCTCAGCGAAAAATATGATTTGACATTTGTTCAGCTACAGACTCCCACTCTTTTCTGTTCTTCTGGCTGTACAATTTTGATTGAGACATGTTGATTGATGTTGTAAGTTCTGTTCAAGATCAAACATTCGTGACCAACTATATTCATTGGGTTTGCCTCGTCTAACCCGTACTACTGCTGCTGCAGTCAGCCAACAATGGTTTGCAATTTTCTGAAATTGCTGCTGGCCTGCTGCTGCCTGTGCACGAGCTGAGCGCCTGCTGCTGACGTCACGAGGCCGAGTGCGTGACAGATAAAAATTGTTTTTGTGTCATTTAGAAGGAAAATGCGTGCATTTTAGCATTTGCGTCACCTTTCAAAAATTTCTAAAAGTTCAAAATCATTAATTATTTTCTAAATTTGTTTCTAGGTGCTGTTTGAAAAAAAGTTGCCAGGGTAGTCTGAAAAGTTACTAAATCTAGCAACAAAATTGCTAAATTGGCATCACTGCTCGCGCTGTGTCAGCTGCATGCATAAGTAGCCTGGCTAGCTTACAAACAGTGGCGGAAAAAGTACCCAATTGTTACACTTGAGTAAAAGATACCTTAATAGAAAATGACTCAAGTAAACGTGAAAGTCACCCAGTATAAATAATTTCAAATTGCTTATATTAATTCATTTTTAAAATACATTTATGGAAAGCCAGGGGCATGCTCCAACACTTAGACAGAATTTAGAAGCTAAGCATCTGTTTAGTGATTCCGCCAGAGTGGAGGCAATAGCGATGACCAGGGATGTTCTCTTGATAAGTGTGTGATTTAGACTAGACTATTTTCCTGTCCTGCTAAGCATTCAAAATGTAACAAGTACTTTTGGGTGTCAGGGAAAATGTATGGAGTAAAAAGTACATCATTTTCTGTAGGAATGTTGTGAAGTAAAAGTTGTAAAAAATACAAATAGTAAAGTACAGATACCCCCAAAAAGTACCTAAGTAGTACTTCAAAGTATTTTTACGCCACTGCTTACAACTGCCTCCTTGAGAAGACTCCACCAAATTACTAGAGACTCGATCCTCTCAATCCGTATGTGACGTGAGACTTGACAGAAGTACCAAAAATGATATTACCGAACCGTTTCATGTTCTAGTATCAAAAAAGTACCAAAAAGTTTCACTACAGGGTGCAACACTATACTAACACAGTACACCAGTGACACCATTTACGATATACAGGTTGTGAGCATAGTGTATCTGATCTGGCTGACAATGAATTATCTTCTAATGTATGTCTGGCTTCAGTGCACATCATTTTCTTCTTGGTTTCCAGAGATACGCATTGAAAGAGAAATTAAACTACTACCGATGTCTAATAGATCTAACTATCCCTGCTCCACGTGACAGGAACGAGCGTGCAGATCTTGTGCACTAAATGATGCCAGGTTAGAATGCAATCATTTTTTGCCTTTCTCGGCTGGGAGAGGACTGCAGATGGTTTAGTTTGCATGTATAAGCCATACATTGACATGTCGAGTCCAAAACGAGAGGTTTATTTTTTATTTTTTTAAGTAACGAGGTAGTTTTCAAACCTCGATAGTTTCACTTGAAGTTCTAAAATAAGCATATTGTTTATTAGCCAAGCCACTTGGTACATAGAGAAGCATACATCCTGTACTCTAATTGTAATGCTAGTATGATGCTAATGATCTGTGATGACAGGTTTATAAGTACCGAAATAAAGGTATCAGGGAAGGAGGCCGGCCTAGATCTTGAGATGGGTACCTTTCTTTTTGGAGCAGGTGGAGGGGAAGTCCTTGTCCTCTGTTTTGACGTAGGGCCGGTTACACTTCATTCGGCAGAAGAACGAGCGTCTGGCCCCGGAGCACAGTCGAGATGGCCCAGGGGTGATGTCTGTCTTAACTGGTAGACCGGCTGAGGGAGAACAATTACGTCTGCTGAACATTGTGAGCTAATCATTCCCAATAACGTGTATATAATGTTAAAAGCATTATAATCTTATATGCCATGATGTTTATATACTTAATATCACAGGTAAACTGGCAGGTAATTGGCATACAGTATTTAATGAGACAATGCTGTATTGACTTTTTCACCCCGTGTCAGACTACTTTCCTGACTTGACCTGCCCTTATGAGGACAGGGTCTGACATGACAGGAGGGAGAGTTTACTTTTGGCATCAATGAGCCGCTCCCGAGGTGCTGTATCCGATGACGACAGTTGCTCCTTGACTTTGGCGATGTCTTTAGGATGCAGGTAATCAAACAGACTCTGGCCAATTAGGTCATTCTGAGGAAAGGGAGATTTTCAAAGTCAATTAGCATTTGTGAGCTCAGATTTGGTCTGGTATAGTACAACATGAATTACAGTATAACAGTAGGACATTTGACAGGAATGGAGACGTGCCTGGCAATAGTTGAGGATCTTGTAAACTGACTCCGAGACAAAAAGGATCTTCCCACGATCACATCCAACAACAAACAGAAAGCCGTCAGCAGCCTAAAACACAAAACATTGAGGCTTGTGTCGTCAGGCTCACCCAGAGAGCAACTTAGCAAAGAGGAGTTAGAGGGCTTGAACCTACCCTCAATATTAAGTGCTTCAGTTCATCATCGGACAGGAAAGACGGCTTGTAGTTCGCCTCTGTGTAAGGGTTTGCTGCTCCTGTAGAAAAACACAAAAAATTGTCATTGAATTCTCAAGTCACAACTTCTCCCTCCTCTTTGATGTCCAGTGATAATTTGCCTGCTGTCTCTGTCTCCATCGCACCTCTTAATGTCTTCATATGCTGGACAGCCATGCGTAGGACCGTGAGTTTGTCCAGCTTGCGGGACATAACGTTGCAGGTAGGGACTAGTGCCGCCAGCTCGTCTATGAAGCAGTTCATCTTGTCCCTGCGCCGCTTCTCAATCTGACTGTGTGCCTCCCTATTGGCAGTGTAGCAGTAAGCAAACAGTCAGAACAACTCCTAGTCCTTCTGTTACACAGTGCAATCTATAGACTACATAAAGTGCCTATTCATCAATGGGACACAAAGCTTTCTCTGTCTCTAATAATAATAAAAAGGAGCATTAAATTCACCCTGCAAGAGAGATTAGAATATATTTGATCCTGGAGTTCAACCGCTTGCCAGGTCACTAGAAACACCATGCGTAGCTGCCGACAGAGACTTTTAAAAGTGAACCATGAGGATTCAGGAATGAGTCTGGGTACCTGGCATTTTTTATCCGGCCCTGGTGATCACCACACTCCCTGGAAGAAGGTGGAAAAAGGAGACACGTTTTAGTGGAAACTGTCTTGCACCAATCACACAACATGGGTCCTGTTACAATAACAACCCCTTATGTGTCTGCATCCCATTCACCACTGGTCCACATAGTATGGACTTGTACCATTTACATAACCTATCTCAACATCTATGCCTCCCCTGTACAATATAGAACCAGTTACATGTAATAAATAAAATAAATAAGCCTCACTGTAGGGTAATTCATGCCTTTTGCTGCAAAAATTCTCACCTAAGTTTATCCTTGTCTGTATCCACACTGCTATCGCTGTGGAAGTTAATCGGATGCCATCATCAACCCTTCCTTACAATAGTTCTATCTACAAGTCCTGTTTCCAAACCTTTAATATTCAAAGTATTTATCCAAAAAAGCTAACTGCAACCAAAGGTAAAAAAATTAAACATACTTACTCGAAAGAAAATCCATCAATTCTGCAAAGAAAATAATGCGTTAATCATTCCGTTGTCAGATGAATGTGGATCAATGACAGATTGCAGGAAAACTACTGAGCAGACATACAAATTAGTCAATATAGCACAATGCCCTAAAATATTTATTTTTGCAGATTGCCTGCTATAATTCAGAGAAAATGTGCAAAGTAAGTGGGTTGGGTTAATTATTAATTCATAGCTTTAGAATTCAGTGAACCCATCATCTCCAGCACTGACTGTGGTGGGAGACTGCACAGGGACTGAGTGGGCCACAGTGTGGTGATGGGGATGCTTACTGGTAGTCGGAGGTGCTGCCCTTTCTCTTGCGGGTGTAGTCCATGCCTGGGGTGTTGACGGAGCTGCTGATCAGGTCGCTGGAGCTGGGGGACATGAACTCATTCATTGTAGAGGTAATGTCCATTCTTTGGTCTGCCATTAGATCATCTGAAAACAGAAATATGAATTAGAGTTACTAACTTGTACTATTTTGAGGAAGGATCATTCAAATGGAATTCAAGAAAAATGCCGGACAAAGCAAGGCACAAAAGGGATCTCGCTCACCACAAATGTTCATTACAGCTTCTGGAATTTCCTTCCATCCATTTGCAATTGCTCTGGATGAAAAAAAGTGTATACCGTAAAACTTTAATAGCTGAACATTGGCACACATTTCAGCAAATAAATGCCTGTTTCAAATAAAACTCTGGTTCTAAATGAATTGTTTACGAGGTTACCATCGACACGTCTGATATTCCCACAGTCATATGCATTAAAAACTTGATTTTATTCTGTCATCATTGCTAGCCATAGTGCCACTAAAAAGAAAAACGTCAAATTTATGGTGCTGAAGCGCAAAATCTGGGGTGTATATGATAGGCAACCTAGTCTTTGCAAGTTTGATCTGGGATGGATTTGTTATCACACTTTACAAAAATATAAAACACAACTTTTACTGGGGACAGGGGGGTGACATGAACCCCCACATTCATAAATGTCCCCCCCCCAAGTTATATCATTGCATTGTGCTACAAAGTACACCAGCATCGCTGTACTTTAGGACCATGCGGACGCCTCAGAGCAGTCAGGTAGGCTGTTTGGTGGTTTCAGCCACAGCGAGTGCGAACAGGTGAGGGCTTTGTGTGTTGTGCTTTTTCTCTGAGTTGTAAAAGCAAGCAGAGCAGAAACTGGCTACTCTTTATTTGACTGATGTAGCTGGCAAGGTAAATGCTGTTTGACTTAACAGAAAAAAAGCATTTATTCCCAGGGCTGAGCTAGTAGTGTAACTGACATGTAACGTTAGCTAGAGTTTCATCCCCTCGGCTGAAGTTCTGTCTGTAGTGAATGAGCTAACTAGCAGCTACCACAGCCAGTTCAGCTCTAGCTAGTCTCTAGATATCCGTCAGGTAGGAGTGCCTGTTGTGTACCCTTTGTTTTGTCCCATTTAAACAGAAGTAAATTAGCTTGGCTCGTTTTTGCCAGTTGATGTACCATTAAAGCTAGCCAAAAGTTAGATGTTATTTTTGCCCTAATAAAAGTCAGTATAGCAATGTAACACTGGTTTGTCCGTTTCCCTAGCTATTTCCCTACTTTTCACACTGACACGGTATAAAACAGCTCCACAGGCGTCATTGTCATGGTGCAGTCAATACACAACACTAAATACAGTATGTTCATCATGTCTTAGCAGGATCAGGTGGTGACAGGTGTCAAAGCAGGGTCAGACAGCCAGGGAAGACCAGTCTATGGAGCTCAGGTGAATTTTGCAGTATATTATAACAATCAGTGAATGGATACAAAGTTCCATCTTGAGTTGATGACAGGCTACAGTCTGGGATCTGGGAATAATGGTCAATTTAGTAAATGAACCATTGATTCTGTTCTTGGATAATATAATGTATAAATCTACACAAGGCAATTCTTTGTCATGCCTCCTCTGAGCAGGATCAGATGGTGACAGGGGTCTCAGCAGGTCAGGCAAACAGGAAAAACCAGTCAGTGCCGTCACAGAGGTGAACTTTCGCATATACAACACTTTATTCTATCTGTGCAACAAACACTGAACAAGCCAGAAGCTTCAAAGAATGAAAAACCTCTACAGTCAAACTGTATCATTGGCTTTTCCCAATGACACAAAACATGTAAAACCAACAGTCTGCCGTACTGTTGGTTGTCACTCTGGTCTTGGCCTAACACACCTGAAACCAAAGAATGTTCCACTAAGATCCAAAAGCTGAGTGGGATGTGTTAGCATTAGGTAGTATCTTGTAGAAGTGTTTAGAAATATATTCAGACCTAAAATATACTTTTTGTCCACCAGCCACTGTGGCAGGTGGACTTAAAAATCTATCAGCCATTCAGATTTTTTTTACCAGTCAAAACATTTTTTCCCCTGCAAAAACACACAAAAAAATTATAAATGGATGAGCATGCTTTGTAATGTTTCTAAAACAATAAATGTGTTACTAGAAGTAATGTGGTATATTGTTTAAGTTCATTTCATTTTTTGTGACCTCAAGTCTTTTAGCCAAAATATCAGATGAAGCAACATTTTCACCTGCCCCTTTAAGGGCGGGAGGTTACCATGGTAATGTGACTCGAGTCATGTTTGTGCCTGTGAGATTGAGTCTGACTAGTAGCAGCGGTCTTCTCTTCCCTAGCAGTTGAATCTCAAACATTGAAAAACAACCTAGCTTGTGAACAAAACAATGTAAATAGCCAAGAAACACAAGGACAAAGTCTCACTTCAGCAGAATTTTGTTTAAAGTAAATTTGATAAACAATTATGCCTGCACCTCTAAAAATGAATCTTTCACTCAGATCTTCATGTGCGCAAAGCCCCCAGCCAGGGATGCAGCGCGAGGTGGGATAGGCTCCATAAGATTCGTAGTTCTTTGACTGTGCGATTAATTTACCAGCTATGAAACAAAAACGGCAGAAGCTTTGAAACAGCTATAAAATGTGATCATACTTGACTATTTATATTCACAAAGGCGAGTGAAATGCTTGCACTGTGGAGCCGTGAACACCAGCCAACGTGACTAGTGAAATAGACATCTTACCCACCAATGTCAAAAGCGACACACATTTGGCACGTGGTGGGTGTTCATTTTAGGCCCTGAACATATGCTATTCTTATTTACAATAAACGTTACCCCAAAATGGTCATATTAGATTGTGTAGAAATGCAGGAAATTAGCTTTACATGCCCCAAAAATTCTGAGGGAGGACCACCAGATCCCCCGCCAGGTTATGACTCCTCCGAACTTCTAAAACCAAAGTTGCACCCCTGCACCCCAACTTCAAAGATTTTGCTGAGTTACAGTTCATAAGGAAAATCAGTCAATTTAATGAAATTCAATAGGCTCTAACCGTGGGAATTCACACAAGGTAGGGGCGTGGATCAGAAACCCAGTCAGTATCTGGTGTGACCACCCTTTGCCTCATGCAGCGCAACATCTTCGCATAGTTAATTTTTTTGTACTTCTTACCCCTTTTTCTCCCCAATTTCAGGATATCCAATTCGAACTTAGTCTTGTCCGTAGGGGAGTTGCATCGATGGGACTCGGGAGAGGCAAAGGTCGAGCGCAATGCTTCAGAGTTGATCAGGCTGTTGATTGTGGCCTGTGGAATGTTGTCCCATTCCTCTTCAACGGCTGTGCGAAGTTGCTGGTTATTGGCAGGAACTGGAAAACGCTGTCGTACACATCAATCCAAAGCATTCCAAACATGCTCAATGGGTGACATGTCTGGTGAGTATTTGGACAATGGAACAACAGATTTTCAGCTTCCAGGAATTGTGTACAGATCCTTGCGGCATGGGGCCGTACATTATCATGCTGAAACATGAGGTGATGGCGGCGGATGAATGGCACAACAATGGGCCTCAGGATCATGTCACAGTATCTCTGTGCATTCAAATTGTCATCGATAAAATGCAATTGTATTTGCTGTCCGTAGCTTATGCATGCCCAACCATAACCCCACTATCACTATGGGGCACTCTGTTCACAACGTTGACGTCAGCAAACCGCTCGCCCACACGACGCCATACACCCGGTACAGTTGAAACCGGGATTAATCCGTGAAGAGCACTTCTCCAGCATGCCAGTGGCCATCGAAGGTGAGCATTTGCCCACTGAAGTCGGTTAAGACACTCTTAAGGACGACAAGCTTCCCTGAGACTGTTTGACAGTTTGTGTAGAAATCCTTCGGTTGTGAAAACCTACAGTTTCATCAGCTGTCCGGGGAGCTAGTCTCAGATGATCCCGCAGGTGAAGAAGCCGGATGTGAAGGTCCTAGGCTGGCGTGGTTACACTTTGTCTGCAGTTGTGAGGTTGGTTGGAATTACTGCCAAATTCTCTAAAATCGACATTGGAGGTGGCTTATGGTAGAGAAATTAACATTCAATTCTCTGGCAACAGCTCTGGTGGACATTTCTGCAGTCAGGATGCCAATTGCACTCTCTACCAAAACTTGAGACATATGTGGCATTGTGTTGTGTGACAAAACTGCACATTTTAGAGTGGCCTTTTATGGTTCCCAGCACAAGGCGCACCTGTGTAATGATCATGCAGTTTAGTCAGCTTCTTGATATGCCACAACTGTCATGTGGATGGATTATCTTGGCAAAGGAGAAATGCTCACTAATAGGGATGTAAACAAATTTGAGAGAAATAAGCTTTCTGTGTGCATCTAACATTTCTGGGATCTTTTATTTCAGCTCATGAAACATGGGACCAACACGTTATATTTTTGTTCAGTGTATAATGTTTATAGTGGTCATAACGGTCACAAACAGTGTGGGAGTCTTCTACATTTTATTGAGAAAAAGCTGTGTGCATTAGGGAAATAGACACATGGCTCTAATAGAATCCGGTCTCTACTAAGCGTTGGTTGTATTGATTAAAGTAAATAAATACACGGGCTATTAATTTAAGCTTTACGGTATGTTAATTCTAAATCATAGCTCATCTTTTTACATTTCATTGCTTCAAACAATTAAGTCAAGTTTGCCGTCCTTGTGAGAATAAAGAGTGAATTGTACACTGTGCGCATGCACGCACACACACACGGGCTCTGCTACAGACTAGACTGGTTGCCAGGATACCGCAAGAAAAAAATGCCATCTAGGACATGTCTGGATTACTAATGGATCTCAGAGGGTAAAGAATGGACAGTGAAGGGCCATTGTCTGACTGCATCAAAATAAATCCAATGGCGGTCGCCTTTTTATCAAAAACGGGCCTACAGTGCGTTCTGCATCCTAACAAACCTCAAATGTACATCATACCTCACCTAAACTAACCCACCTAGCACCTTTCAACATATCAGTGGCACTTATGCAACTCTAACAAAGTGTTGAGTCAGTATATAAAAGCAAACAGAGGCCCGGCCAAAGCTCATCATCTCGGCTTCTGTCCTCAACCAGGGGAGTGCTCTAATCACACCACAGGGCTATTGACCGATTAACCTACCTACGAGGCTGCCTCAATCAGGTTCAAAAAGGTATCTTAAGGACAACGTGTGCTTGTGTGTAATCTTCTCATCACCGTCTGTCAGGTGATCTAAGGATAACTCGTTGGGTGGCGAGTTCCAAGCCTCTGCTAGTGAGTGTTTACTTAGTTTGAGATGAGGGGGAGATGCCTCCTGGTTGGTTGGTCTGGTATTCCTTCTCTGAGACACTGAGCTATGTGCTCTACCTGTACAGAGAAGAGGACTGTCAGATGTGGTCTGACTACAGCAGTAATCCTAACATCCTAGGTTACACATCACAGAAACTCACGCAATACTATGTTGGAAAATCAAGGACAGTAACATAGAAGCAATTTCACAGTAAAAAAACAAAAATGCCCCCTATTTCAAATTAAAATCACATATGTATAATATGGATATTTAGGCTATCATTAAATCAGAAGTGTTGCAGAGCATAGGCATACTGTTGATGTAGAATAATATTCTGTTAATCTTCCATACTATTCATGGGCCTTTTTGTTAAAAGACTTCAGGCTTGTGAAAGTTATTCCCTCCTGGCCTGAAAAAGCAAAGCACTTCTTGTTAGTCTCTCTTCTGTGAGAGTGGGACAAAGCCCCAGGAAAAACACTGTCATGATCAGCACAACGCGAAGCCCAAAACGGTCAGCTTTGCCCGGCGTAATTTCTCTCCTTTACTTGATTAAAACATGGTCTCTGAGGAGATGGTCTCTGAGGAGATGATCACAGTAAGGCTCCCAGCGCAACTGAGGACAGTGGTTTACTGTATAGCAGTTCCATTACAAAGCTTTTTCCATGGCTTATGGATTTACAACCAACATTCTTGACAGATATCTTGGAAATGATCCATAGTGTCAGGAACATTTCAATAAACTTGTGAGCATATTCAATATCCAAAAAGGCAGTTTGGAGCATTACTTGAATGTAACATTACCAAATTAAGCACTGGCATTCAGACAACGATTAAGATCTAGGAAATATTGGACTCTGCCTATATACAACTCACTGGCAACTGACAGACTTTAGGGAGCCAAAAACCCACCTCCCAAAGTTGTGTCACAAAGCAGCATTGTTGGGTTGGTACAGTACACTAGCTAGCTAGATAGATAGCTAGATAGATAGCTAGCCCACATAGAAAAGAATGTGACATAGAAACACTGGCTTGACGTGCACTGTGAAAGAGGAAATATATAATCCCCTGTTCAACTGCGTGTATAACCCATGACCTGTGCGATGGGGCGGCCGGTAGCCTAGAGGTTAAGAGCATTGGGCCAGTAACCGAAAAGTTCAAATCCCTGAGCCGACTAAGTGAAGAATCTGTCGATGTGCCCTTGAGCAAGGCACTTAACCCTAATTTCTCCAGTAAATCACTTTGGATAAGAGCGTCTGCTCTATGTAAATAGTTTGATTTAAATGTTTACATGCTTTGCAAGAAGAACAATTTCCCTAATAATCCTGTTTACATGGACATCTGAAATCCTGATGGATACATGCAGAAAAATTACCAATCAAAATAAACGTTCTACCATGTTATTTTTGGGAATTCTGAGTTCGGGCATATAAAAGTTTGTATGTGAACATTTCTATGATGGCTACTTTTCCCCCCGAACTCACGTCACTCATTAAGGAGACTTGCACTGCTGGCACATGCCAAATCAAATACACTGCTCAAACTCCGATTAAGCTGGTTAACATGTCCCAGGGTTTCCGTTAGGAAAATGTGGCGCCCCGAACAATGTGACTGGGAAGATTCTAATTTAACGGCCATTTCAGAAATTAACCCGACCCATATGCATTGGGTGCATAAGCCATTAAGGCGTCCACCTACGGTGCTCAGAATGACAGAAGTCACATTTAGATTATGGTAATGCTCTTAACAGAACATGAAACTCATGTAATGAAGCAGCCAATAAAACAATGTAAATATTTGTCAAAACGCAATTCGCAGGAGAACACCATTCTATACACCTGATAATGGTTCCATATGTGACAGAGGTTAAAACAAACATCGAAGGAGGGGGGGGGGGGGGGGGTCTAAAGATGCAACAACTGGGCTGAGTTGCTAATATGACTAGGATTGTGCCTTTGGCTTCTGGACAATAAAATAAAGTTGATATGTGTTATGGGAATTTTATGAATAATGACTAAATGATGTATACATTTAACGTAGAATTATAACTAACAGAATTATATCCTGTCTGATGAAGAATGTTTGTCCATAAGAAAGAGGGACTGTTGGTAGGCAAGGAACTGTGGCAGACAACTTGTGACCACTGTGAAACTGATAACAGGGATGGAAGTCTCCCCACCCAGGGAGGGGAGAGACCTTGGGCTTGTAGTAGATTGTATAACAGGTGGCGGACAATGTATGAGAAGAAGACTTGTGAACTATGTTGCCATTGTATCTGAGAGGAGAAGGAACGTTTATGACGAAATGTGAGGTATATAGACCAATGTACCGGAAATGATAAGGAGAACGTTCCCGTAAATAAACATTTGACT
Source organism: Salvelinus alpinus (assembly GCF_045679555.1). Classification (NCBI taxonomy): domain Eukaryota; kingdom Metazoa; phylum Chordata; class Actinopteri; order Salmoniformes; family Salmonidae; genus Salvelinus; species Salvelinus alpinus. Next base: position 50,210,721 of record NC_092100.1, read on the forward strand.
ATTGTAGACTGGGCCTCTGTCTGTTTTTATTTCTATCAGTATCCTACAAATCCTGATATAGCAGACTGAGTAGTTTAATGTAATTGGTTAAAGAACATGAGAACATAATTCTCTTAACAATATGAAAACCAACAGAACAGGAGAGATTGTCAAATAGACCACAATGGGTGACATTCAACAGTGAGTGCAGCACAAAGAAAGCCGTCTCAACTGGATCACTCTGTACAGATGACAGTAGGAGCATCTGCTCTGAGATAACATACATAAAATACTCCGATGACACATCCAATTCTGATTACATGATTCAGTTTACAGTGGACGAGTTTGACCTTGGTACAAGGAGAACATCCTAGATCTGAATGCCACCAAGACCAAAGACCTTAGAATAGACTTTAGGAAGTAATCAGCTCCGAAAGAAATCACCATTGGTGACCAGAGCATAGGTGGCGTACAAGTACCTCGGTACAATAGTTGACAATAAGATGAACATTGGAGTCAACAGTGGGCGAGTGTTATCTAAATGTCAGTCAAGACTGTACTTCCTGCGTAATCTTAGAAGGCTGAATGTCAAATCTGTTTTACAGATGTTTTATTGAACCTATACGATTAGAAAGGTTAAAAAACTATGAAAAATATATGGCACATGGAAACCAAACGAGGGTGGTCTATGGTGATAGGTGGGATGGGCTGAGAGTTGGGATTAAAGAGTTTATGTTTGGTAATGTATTATTGTTATGCGACTGCTTTACATAAAAGTACCATGTATGTAAAATGTGTATGTAAAATGTATGTATGTGTAGCAGAAAAGCTGTAAAAAACGAATATATTTGTCCTCCGAAGAGGTGAAGAGGGGTTAAAAAACAATAATAGTAATATATATCTTATTTACAATAACAGCCTACCCGGGCCAAACCCTAAACCGCACGATGCTTGAACTCCCAATCACGGCCGGTTGTGATACAGCCTGGAATCGAACCAGGGTCTGTAGTGAAGCCTCTAGCACTGAGATGCAGTGTCTTAGACCGCTGCGCCACTCGGGAGCCCCTAAAGATATATACACCTTCTAAGAATTTGTATCTGTCATGTGTAAATGTTGCTGTTTATGTTCACTATATAGCTTTATCTTATCCGATTTGCCAAAATAAAGTTATTAAATTCAATCTGCTGGCCGTGGTTAATCCCTACCAGATACATGTGAACGCCTTTTCTTTCTTAAGATTCCTTTCCTTTCCACTGGCTGTGGTTAATCCCTACCACAACCTGTACATGTGAACAACTCCTTTTATTTCTCCAAATTCCTTTCCTTGCTTCATTTCCAAGCTCCCCTTCTTTCCCTCATCTAACTTTATTTTCATCTCTAATGACTGTGGTTAAAATATTCTCTGGTACTTTTGTATACTTTTTAGCCAGTAGTTCTGAAAGTAGAGTCCACTGCCAAAAGTGGTCCCCAAAAATTGGAAAGGGAGCAAGGAAAGGGTATAGGAGCTAGGAAAGGAAAGAACACAAGGAAAGGGAAATAAGGATGAGGCAAGGAAAAGGAGTTATGGAAGGAAAGGAAGCTAGGAAAGGAGGAATGAAAGGGCACAAGGAAAATTACCTAGGAAATAAAAAGGAAAAGAACAAGAAACGGGAGCTAGGAAAATATGAAAGGAAGCTAGGAAAAGAGGAAACAAAGGGAGAGAGGAAAGGAATCTAGGAAAGAAAAGCAGTCCACAAGTATGTGGTAGTAATTAACCATGGCCAGTAGAGGAAAGGAAGTTAACAAAGGAATCTATGACATGAGTGAGGAAAGGAAATAAGGAAAGGAATCTAGGAAAGAGGAATTCACCAGGGTTGGGGTCAATTACAATTGTCATTTAGCAGACACTCTTATCCAATGCAATTTACAGTAGTGAGTGCATACATTTTCACACTTTTTTTCTGTGCTGGTCCGCCATGGGAAACGAACCAACATCCCTTCCGTTGCAAGTGGCATGCTTTACCAACTGAGCCACATGGGTCAGTTCCATTTAAATTCAGTAAGTACACTAGAATTCAAATTCTCTTGAATGCTTTTCATTTAGGAACATTTTGAATTTGGTTAACTTTTTGAGTTGACTGGAATTTAAATGGAATTCACCCAACCATGGCGTTCACATGTATGTGGTCGAGATTAACCACGGCAAGTAGAGAGAAAATTAAGAAAGAAAGGAATCTAGGAAAGAAAAGGAGTTCACATGTATGTGGTAACCACGGCCAGTAGCTGGCGATAGTATTGGTTTTAGTGACAGGCTAGTTTGTCACAGCCTACTGCTGCGGGGCTGCAGCACGATAACGTTACTATTGTATTGGGCTAGCTAGCTAGGTTGCTAACATTACCTAATGCCCCTCTAGAAAATCAGTATGACCAGGAAAAACAAGTCCTTGTTGTGCTAGCTAGCTAACGTTAGCTACCTCCATCGACTATCTAACCAACTAGCCATTTGTCATCACGATATATTGAACATAAAGCATAAGAAAACATGACGTACTTACATTAGATAAATCAGCTAGGCCATCTCCATTCAATGATAGAACCCTCTGTTACAAAAAAACTGTGATATACGGTACTCAGTCTGTGACCTACTTTCTCCCCTCTGTCATGACTGCCGCACTACTAACCTAGTTTTTCCTAAACCAATTGTATAGGAGGACTACACCATGTCCTTTTTCTCACCAATCACAAAACATTTAAGAACAGGAAAAGATGATGGACGTACTGGTTGTCCAATCACAGGGGGCGCATTTGACATTGCAGCCGATTTTTAAACATTGGGCGCGTTTGAGCGAACCATTTTTTTTAAAGCCGTTGACCATCGTTGGTCACCGCCTTTCAAAGTGGGTTGTATTATGGGGTAAAACAAATATCCGACTTGCACCTAGAAGTCGTATGCATGAACTTTACAAAAACCATGTGATCAAAGTTCATGAAGTTTTGACTGCAGTCGACTGCAAGTTTCTGCAGTTGCTCTTCATCAACTTCATCCTTCATCCCACTTGCATTGTGGGAGGCTCTATTGTCAACCAATCATTAGGGTGTTTCTGTTTGACCCATGCTATCCGAATGTCACAAAAGACAAATGAAAGCGGAATCAACTTTGCCATGATTCATGAATATAGTGTACAAATGTATGTGCTATTTGAGGCTCTCTCACAAATTGATAGTACAATATACACACACACATGTCCAGTTTGGGACATGGGAGTTGAATGTTTATTTTGACATTACAAAGATAAACTTGTATACACAATGGCAACACTGCCATGTTGCATTGAGTCTTGCTGTTGGAAAACCACATAAGTGTGACTTTTGGTTGTCCCAGATGCTCCTCCCCCGACTTTACTCCTCCACCTTCAGCTGCAGTCGGTTGCTTTCGCCTTACCACTCAAATACGCCCAGTTCCTCTGCCCAGGGTTTGCTGATGCCTGCCAGACCTTACACCTGGATCAGACTGTGTCATTGCATCATGCTCCATAATAAATTCTGCAGTAAAACTTTTTTCATTATGTAATCAAAAATGTTTGCTGGATATAGAGTACCAGTCAAAAGTTTGGACACACCTACTCATTCAAGGGGTTTTCTTTATTTTTTAAACTATTTTCTACATTGTAGAATAATAGTGAAGACATCAAAACTATGAAATAACATATGTAGTAACTCAAAAAGTGTTAAACAAATCTAAATATATTTTAGATTTCAGACTCTTCAAAGTAGCCACCCTTTGCCTTGATGACAGCTTTGCACACTCTTGGCATTCTCTCAACCAGCTTCACCTGGAATGCTTTTTCAACAGTCTTGAAGGAGTTACCAAATATGCTGAGCACTAGTTGGCTGCTTTTGCTTCACTCAGCAGTGTTGCTGCCATGCTATGTTGTTGTCTTAGGTCTCTCTTTATGTAGTGTTGTGGTGTCTCTCTTGTCATGATGTGTGTTTTGTCCTATCTTTTTATATAATTTTTACTTTTTAATCCCAGCCCCCATCCCCGTCCCCGCAGGAGGTCTTTTGCCTTTTGGTAGGCCGTCATTGTAAGTAAGAATTTGTTTTTCAAATCAAATCAAAATAAAATAAAATGTTATTGGTCACATACACATGATTAGCAGATGTTATTGCGGGTGCTTCTAGCTCCGACAGTGCAGTAATATCTAATAAGTAATATCTAACAAATTACGCAACATATACCCAATACACACAAATCTAAGTAGGACTGAATTAAGACTATATACATATGCACGAGCGATGCCAGAGCGGAACGGACTAAGATACAGTAGAATAGTATAGAATACAGTATATACATATGAGTTGAGTAATGCAAGATATGTAAACATTATTAAGTGACTGAGATACCGTAGAATAAAATAGAAAACAGTATATACAAATGAGATGAGTAATGCCAGATATGTAAACATTAAAGTGACTGGTGTTCCATTCCTTAAAGTGGCCAGTGATTTCTAGTCTATGCCTATAGGCAGCAGCCTCTAATGTGCTAGTGATGGCTGTTTAACAGTCTGATGGCCTTGAGATAGAAGCTGTTTTTCAGTCTCTCGGTCCCAGCTTTGATGCACCTGTACTGACCTCGGCTTTTGGATGATAGCGGGGTGAACAGGCAGTGGCTCGGGTGGTTGATGTCCTTGATGATCTTTTTGGCCTTTCTGTGACATCGGGTGCTGTAGGTGTCTTGGAGGGCGGGTAGTTTGCCCCTGGTAACGCTTTGGGCAGACCGCACCACCCTCTGGAGAGCCTTGCATTTGTGGGTGGTGCAGTTGCCGTACCAGGTGGTGATACAGCCCCACAGGATGCTTTCAATTGTGCATCTGTAAAAGTTTGTGAGGGTTTTAGGTGACAAGCCACATTTCTTTAGTCTCCTGAGGTTGAAGAGGTTCTGTTGTGCCTTCTTCACCACACTGTATGTGTGAGTGGCCCATTTTAGTTTGTCAGTGATGTGTTCGCCGAGGAACTTGAAGCTTTCCACCTTCTCCATTGTGGTCCCATCGATGTAGATAGGGGGGTGCATCCTCTGCTGTTTCCTGAAGTCCACGATCATCTCCTTTGTTTTGTTGATGTTGAGTCAACAAACTGACTTGCCTAGTTAAATAAAGGTTAAATATAAATAAAAAATCTATAAAAATCCCAAACCATCTCAATTGGGTTGAGGTCGGGTGATTTGGAGGCCAGGTCATCTGATGCAGCACTCCATCACTCTCCTTCTTTGTCAAATAGATTTTACACAGCCTGGAGGTGTGTTTTTGGTTCATTGTCCTGTTGAAAAACAAATGATAGCCCGACTAAGCGCAAACCAGATGGGATGACGTATCGCTGCAGAATGCTGTGGTAGCCATGCTGGTTAAGTGTTCCTTGAATTCAAATAAATCAAGACAGTGTCACCAGCAAAGCACCCCCACACCATCACACCTCTGCTATGCTTCAAGGTGGGAACCACACATGCGGAAATCATCTGTTCACCTACTCTGCATCTCACAAAGACACGCGGTTGGAACCAAAAATCTCAAATTTGGACTCATCAGACCAAAGGACAGATTTCCACCGGTCTAATGTCCATTGCTCGTGTTTCTTGGCCCTAGCAAGTCTCTTCTTATTATTGGTGTCCTTTAGTAGTGGTTTCTTTACAGCAATTTGACCATGAAGGCCTGATTCACTCAGTCTCCTTTGAACAGTTGATGTTGAGATACTGTCTGTTACTTCAATTCTGTGAAGCACTTTTTTTGGCTACAATCTGAGGTGCAGTTACAGTAACTCTAATGAACGTATCCTCTGCAGCAGAGGTAACTCCGGGTCTTCCTTTCCTGTGGCGGTCCTTATGAGAGCCAGTTTCATCATAGCGCTTGATGGTTTTTGCGACTGCACTTGAAGAAACTTTCTAAGTTCTTGAAATGTTCCGGATTGACTGACATTCCTGTCTTAAAGTAATGATGGACTGTCATTTCTCTTTGCTTATTTGAGCTGTTCTTCCCATAATATGGACTTGGTCTTTTAGCAAATAGTGCTATCTTCTGTATACCAACCCTACACAACTGATTCGCTCAAATGCATTAAGAAGGAAATAAATTCCTCAAAGTAACTTTTAAGAAGACACACCTATTAATTGAAGTGCATTCCAGGTGACTACCTCATGAGCTGGTTGAGAGAATGCCAAGAGTGTGCAAAGCTGTCATCAAGGCAAAGGGTGGCTACTTTGAAGAACCTCAAATATAAAATATATTTTGATTTGTTGAATACTTTTTTGGTTACTACATGATTCCATGTGTGTTATTTCATAGTTTTGATGTCTTCACTATTATTCTACAACGTCGAAAATAGTAAAAATAAAGAAAAACACTGGAATGAGGTGTTTCCAAACTTTTGGAAATTACTTCCGGTCAAGTGGTGTAAAGTAAAGTTGTGTAAAGTAGTAAAGTAAAGTAAAGGTGTTAAGTTCTACTTAAGTCGTTTTTTGGGGTAACTGTACTTGACTTTACAATATATATTTTTGACTACTTTTACTTTTACTTCACTACATTCCTTAAGAAAATAATTAACTTTTTACTCCATACATTTTCTTCGACACCCAAAAGTACTCATTACATTTTGAATGCTTAGCAGTACAGGAAAATAGTACAATTCATGCACTTATCAACAAAACATCCCTGGTCATCCCTACTGTCTCTGATCTGGCGGACTCACTAAACTCGCATGCTTCATTTGTAAATTATGTCTGAGTGTTGGAGTGTGCCCCTGGCTTTCCGTAATTGTAAAAACAAGAGAATGGTGCCATCTGGTTTGCTTAATATAAGGAATTTGAAATTATTTATACTTTTAATTTTGATACTTACTGTAAGTATATTTGAGCAATTACATTTACTTTTGAGCTTAAGTATATTTTAAACTATATACTTTTACTCAAGTAGTATTTACTGGGTGACTTTTACTTTTACTTGAGTCATTTTTTATTAAGGTATCTTTACTTTTAACTAAAGTATGACAATTGGGTCCTTTTACCACTACTTCTTCTGGTGTACCAAAACGCAATGACCCTGTCGGTCTGAGCGAGGCGTTACAATGGCTGGATAGGTATTTTATGTATCAGCTAACCACATCATACAGAAATCTGTCAATCGATGAAGCAGTCTATGACGCGGCATGCAACCATTGGTTGATGCATGTAATTGAGCAGGGAAACGAGACCAATAGTGGGCTCGTTTGAGTAGTAAAGCTGAAGCAACCACATGCAGACGAAAGTCGAGGAGTGAAGACGGGGGAGGTGCATCTGCCACAGCTGAAAGTCGGACACTGATCTGGTTTTCCAACAGCAAGGCTCAGTGCAACATGGCAGTGTTGCCATTGTTTATACAAGTTTTTCATTGTAATGTCAAAATAAACATGTCTCCAACCCCCATATCACACACTCACAAACTGTAAATATAAATGATGTGTGTACATTGTACTGTCAATTAATGAGAAAGAGCGTCATATCACATTCATTTTGTACATATCCATTGTACACATGAATTGCGGCAAAGTTGGTTCCTGTTTCAGTCACATCTTTGTGCAAGTTTGTGTTGGTCAACCAAAAGCCCCCTAATTATTGTTTGACAAAGAGTGCCTCCCACAATGCAGGCGATGGCTCCATGGTGCAGTTGGTGAGAAGTAACTGCAGCGACTTAAAGGTGACTTCATTAAAAACTGCATGAACTTTGAGCCTATCTTTTTTGTAAAGTTCATGCAGTCGCATTTCGGCCAATTTGTATTCCCATAATGCATCACACCAATGATGGCCACTGACTAGACACAATTTATCTGCTCAAACACAATGTCTATCTATGGACTGTTGTTACTAAATTTTTATTTAACTAAGCAAGTCAGTTTTAAGAACAAATTCTTATTTACAATGACGGCCTACCCCGGCCAAACCCAGACGACGCTGGGCCAATTGTGCACCACCCTATGGTACTCCCAATCACAGTTGGATGTGATACAGCCTGGATTTGAACTACTGTAGTGACACCTCTTGCACTGAGAGGCAGTGCCTTAGACCGCTGCGCCACTCGGGAGCCTATGAAGCACCCACTACATTCCGCGCCCACTACGCATCACTACATGTCACGCCCACTGCCATTGAGGCTGCTAGCTAGCTTGGGGACACCTGTACACAACCCCCCTGAATTCGCTTCACTGGTATGAGAAATGGGCTGGCGCCCCATTAGGTCATACAAGTGGGCACGTTTGAGTGGTAAGGGCGCCTTAAGCAACCGACTGTAGACGAAAGTTGAGGAGTGAAATCAGGGGTGGTACAACCCCCGACAGTTGAAAGTCGGACACTAATGTGGTTTTCCAACAGCAAGGCTCAGATCAAAGTGTTACCATTATTTATACAAGTTTGTATTTCTCTCGGTCTCCAACGCCCATATTACACACTCACAAACTGATATCGTATAGCGTGTTTAATGGGCGAGAGTCCTGAAGCAATCAAAGACCAAGCCAAGCGCTTCAGAGTCCTTGTAAAGTGCAACCCTAAGATTGGGTATAGCCAAGGTACAGTTAGCGTGGCTGACTGTTTGCATTCACATACCGGTATGCACACAAGCATATGATACTGAATGATACTGTGTTTAGATCAGGGGCAGAGACAGAAATGGCTTGAGGACAACAAAGTCAAGGTATTGGAGTGGCCATCACAAAGCCCTGACTTCAATCCTATAGAAAACTTGTGGGCAGAACTGAAAAAGCGTGTCAGAGCAAGGAGGCCTACAAACCTGACTCAGTTACATCAGCTCTGTCAGGAGGAATGGGTCAAAATTCACCCAACTTACTGTGGGAAGCTTGTGGAAGGCTACCAGAAATGTTTGACCCAAGTTAAACAATGTAAAGGCAATGCTATCAAATACTAATTGAGTGTATGTAAACTTCTGACCCACTGGGAATGTGATGAAAGAAATACAAGCTGAAATAAATCATTCTCTCTACTATTATTCTGACATTTCACATTCGTTAAATAAAGTGGTGATCCTAACTGACCTAAGACAGGGAATTTTTACAAGGATTAAATGTCAGGAACTGTGAAAAACTGAGTTTAAATGTATTTAGCTAAGGTGTATGTAAACTTCTGACTTCAACTGTACATGGCATGCCGTAATCTGAGGGACAGGCTTCCAGCAGTTCTGAGAGTGCTACAGGATCTCACACTTGAAAATAGTGATGGTAGATCAGTGGACGCAAGGGGCCTTCTTTCTCAGATTTACATTTCATAGTGCTTTTGGTTACCTTTTGTAAAGTGCTTGGTGATGCCAAATGTCTTTCTGACATGCTCCAATCAAGCTCTCTTGACCTAGCAAGGGCTGAGGATCTAGTAGGTGCCCTTACAGACACATTACAGGACTACAGAAGTGAGGGTTACTTTGGAGAACTATAGAAAGAGGTTGAAGAGATTTCAGAGCACTGCAAAATAAGTGTACAAACAGTGTGTAAAAGACAGCCTAAAACAAGCTTAAGATTTCACGACTCATTGATGATGAGCACTGTAGAACAGAAAAAATAGTGACCAAAGTGATGGTGAGAGCTTCCAAAGAGCTATCTTTTATCAGGTGCTTGACAGTCTCACAGCTGAGCTGCAGAGGCGTTTTTCACAGAGGAATTGCGAGATAATGCAAGGGGTCCAGTCTCTCAACCCAAAGAGTACAACATTTTTGAATGAGGAGCCTCTGTTTGCCTTTGCTCAGACCTTTGAGTCAGATTTAGAGGACCTCAAATATGAGATTCATCAAACCAAATGGCTTCTTGATAGGAGAGATAAAAGTGGAAGGGACAGACCGTCTACTCTCCTTGACTTTGTTGTGTTTCTAGAACCTTATAAAGAGGTCTTCCATGAGCTATTTCAACTTTGTAAGATTTCTGTTGTTACACCAGTCAGCAGTGCTTCTTGCGAGAGAAGCTTCTCAGCTTTAAAACTGATTAAAACCCACCTTAGGACAACAATGGTTGATGATAGGTTAAGTCACCTCGGAGTTCTCAGTGTTGAGTCAAGGAGGACACGCTCCCTCAACATGGATGAGGTTGTGAAACATTTAGCCAGTTCTCACCAGAACCGCAGATTTATGCAGTTTTAAATCTGCCTCGGACAATTTGGCACTTAGGCGGTCCCTCTGGTCCTGATTAAAACCTGCACTGTGTCCTAGCTAGTACACTGACATTCTAAAATGATAAATCCAAAGGGTATCATGTCACACAGATTTAATTTGGTCTTGATTAGGCCAATTCCAAAACTTTTCTTTGCTATTAGTTACCATAATATATATGCGCATTAATATGATAATTTAAGTTTGTAATATTGATGGCCACAAAAATTATTTATATTTTTGAAGTCCATTTCTGCTTGATACCTGGTACGTGAAATTGCAGTGTGTTTTTTTGTAATTGTACTTTTTTATAAATAAACTTTGCAATTTATGTAATTTATCTTATCTCCTTGGTGCATGAGCTTTATTTTCTGAAAATATTTTGGATGTTCAACACTTATAGACCCAGATTATATATTCATGAAAACAGAGTGACCCGTGTGTGTGTGTGTTCCGCATATGCATGTGTGCGCGTGTGCATGTGTGTGTGTGTGTGTATGAGAAATTGAGCTGCAGTTCTAAGGTAGAGACACTGACTATTCATAGTATGTTAAAGAGTTCTAGTGAAGTAACCTTTTTGGACCACACTATCTGCCACATTGAAGAACTCCGGGTTCAGTGAATTATCACTTCTACCTCTAATCAGCAATCATATGATTCATTCATGCTCCTTAGATGCCAGTTTAGGGTTACACACTCATTTTCTGTCATGGTCTAGACTTGGCCACCCCATGTGTAAAACTATAGTTCTGCACTGGTTTAGATGTTAGTGGGATTGTTTGACGGAAGCACAGACACATGAATGCAAAAACAGTTGTTTTGTCAATAAGCAAATCCCTTTGAATTAGTTTCCAAGGACAGCATTTATTATCAGTATACTTTCATGAGATGCAAAAACAATTCAATTTCCATGCAGTTCTTAGTAAAATGTTAAGTTCTATACTTTAGCCACATGGTGGAAGCAGAGTCTAAGTAGATACTAAACCGGTACAGCACCATGTTGCCAAGCAAATCACAAAAACATTTCCAATACTACAGTATGTTTGGATTTTTTTATGATCTGATAATGAATGCTACATTGGTCTATTTCAGCCATATTAGTAGCGCCTCATTGACTACTTTTGTCTTGATCAGGAATGTCATACATCACTGCAGTGCTTCTTATGAACCTAAGCCAATAGGAGGCCTTGTGGGCTCTGGTCGTTCTTCTAGGGAAGTCTAAATATGTCAGAGCTGTTTGACATCTCTTCGAAGAAGTAAGAATGCACTTTCAATGTATATCACATTGTAGCGCTTTCATAAATTACACGAAACTGCATACACACAGCATATGTTGCTGTTTTAGAGCACAGGGATTCTTGAAAGAGGGGGCCCCACAAATATTTATTAACAACATTTGAAATATATATTTTGATAGACCAAAGTATCAGCTATCACACCAAGTAAAGGAACAACTTATGTATTTACTAAATAACAACTAACTGGATTTATGTCAACTCTGTCAGACACCATCACATTTTTACAATGATTGTCCAACAAGTGTTTAAAGGCGTAGATTATTTTAATTCAAATATTAGAATATTCAAATATGTAATACAAATCTTCAAACTTCTTTTTGATTTATAACACTGTTAAACGCTCCAGGATAATTTCTTTAGCCTTTTGGCATGTTTTTCTAGATATAAAGCATAAAACAACATTTATAAAGCAAACATGACCCCTTAGGTCTAGCACGGCAAATACTTAAATTGTTTATTGTAATCATTGCAGAACAGTGAACACAATATTTTTTTCTGTATATTGACAAGAAAAATCTATCATAAGGGGATTAGCTATCAGTGAATGAGTTGACAAGCCACTGACGGAGAAGACAACAGATACTCAAAACAGCCTCTAAAAATAAAAGTTCAATACAAACATTTGTCAAATATGGAAAATAATTCATTTGAAAAGCTCCAATAAAAACAACCATTCTATCAGATCTTTCAGCACTCTGACGGAGTTGACATTAGACTAAAATCTGACTGAGTTTGTTTTATGGAGTTGACAGAAATTGCATTTTTCAAATCAAATTTTGTTTGTCACATGTGCCGAATACAATAGGTGTAGACCTTACAGTGAAATGCTTACTTACAAGCCCTTAACCAACAATGCAGTTTTAAGAAAAATAAAATAAAAATAGAAATCTAACAAATAATTAAGGAGCAACAATAAAATAACAGTAGCGAGGCTATATACAGGGGATTCCGGTACAGAATCAATGTGCGGAGGTCATTGAGGTAATATGTAGATGTAGGCAGAGGTAAAGTGACTATGCATGGATAATAAACAGAGAGTAGCAGCAGCGTAGAAATGGGGGGTGGAGTGGGGACAATGCAAATAGTCCGGGTAGCCATTTGATTAACTGTTCAAGAGTCTTTTGGCTTGGGGGTAGAAGCTGTTAAGAAGCCTTTTTGACCTTTTTCTTCATTCAAGTAGTATCCACAGTAGCAATTTAGTTTTGACTAGGTCTCTTACCTTCATTTTCCTAAGTTTCTTTATGACTCTTAAACCTAATTAAATGTAACATATTTGAACCAAAATTCTATTCTATTTTAATCTATCAGGCAGGCAGATTAAGTTGACAGTTTATGGTTGTAACCATGGTGATTCCAATATTGTCTTTTTAAATCTATCAAAAGTAGAGAACTTTCCAGACCATAAGTGGTCTTGTTGCACTATATGCAATGAGGACATGAATAAGGGGTTCTTATGGTATAGCTGACCCTGCTCATTCCTGATTACTTTATACTGAAAATAAATATAAATGCAACATGTAAATTGTTGGTCCCATGTTTCATGAGCTTAAATAAAAGATCCCAGAAATTTTTCATATGCACAAAAAGCTTATTTCTCTCAAATTTTGTGCACAAAAGGTTTCTTCTTTAACCTTTTTAATTTAACTAGGCAAGTCAGTTAAGATCAAATTCTAATTTACAATGACGGCCTACCCCAGCTCTGTGCATACAACTTGTAGCTCTTAGGCACAAATCTCACATTGAGAAGACTTCAATAAAACTGCAATTCAGGGATATTTGGAGGGGATCTGCTTGATGATTTAACATGCCTCATGTGCTCTTTCTCTTTCTCAACACTATTTCACTTTGCATCCCTCTCTAAAATCATGGCCTTTTCATATAGACCATCATCATCACTGCAGCTCTTTGTCCTCAGAGACTGGGTTTACCATAAGATCCACAGATGCTTCCCAGTAACAGTCAGAGCTCATGCACGGAAAGCAGTGGAGGATGCTGAGGGGAGAACGGCTCATAATAATGGCCGAAACGGAGCGAATGGAATGGAAACCATGTGTTTGATGTATTTGATACCATTCCACTGATGCCGTTCCAGCCATTACCACGAGCCCGTCCTCCCTAATTAAGGTGCCACCAACCTCCTATGACGGAAAGAGGCTTGCCCATTTTCATGTTACACAGCTTTATCATTGGAAATGACAGCAGTGAAAGCTCTTTTCTTCCAGATGCCTCCTGCTTTATGTCAGGAGGCGGAAGCTGTGCAACCATGATGGCTCTTAAAGCAGCTGTCTCTCAGCAACAGTTTTAGTTAAGTAATGAGATCTTGGTCTGTGAATGAAATACGGAAGGTTCTTCACCAGCTGGGCCTCTGTTATCACACTCAGCTCTCCAAGTCCCACCAACCCCTCTGACTGCAGCCTTAGGCCCCCACGAGAGACTAAACCTCCACCCACCCACCCCTCCACCATCATCTACAGTATATGTAATTTGTGCTGCTTGATTGTCTTGATTGGGACCTCAGTTTTGACTCAGCACGTCACAGAGAAAAGCTGCCCATTCAGTGCTGGCGGCCTGCACACCACAGGGGATTAAATGCACTTGAGTGAATTTTTCTAACGCATCATTTGAAGTACAGACCAGCGTTTTGCTATTGACTCTTCATAGAGCTCTGCTGAAAAAGTTTGTCATGTAACTGAAAATCTTAAGTTTTTATTACGTAACTTTTTCATACCAAAGCCAAATTATCTTGCTCTCCCCCTCACTTTCTCCTTGTCCTCTCTCTCACTTTAGGATGATGTAGGGGTTTCATCCATCCATTTTGTTATAACCCTGTTCACATCCCTGACCTGCTGGGACTCTGCTGGCTGTATGGGACCTCATCATGTTGCGTGGTACAGGGAGGCACAGCCTCTGTGATTCTGTAAACCCTTTGTCATCATGTACTTTATTGTTGTTGTTTTTCACCCTACCATTTTGTTCACTGTTATATTTTCACCATATTCTTTCCCACTTAACATTGTATGTATATCTACTGGATCAGCTCATGATTGCTCCTGTAGGCCCCCAAAGTTCTCAGACTGGAGTATGAAGAGCCACATGGACAAGTAGGGAGTCAGTTAGCTTAGTGTCTGAGTTATGATGCTATTGGGCGGGGGGGAGGAGGAATGTGAAGTCAAGAGGGAGGGCCGTGCATGGGAGCATTTGTAGCGTTTAGCACTGAGGGTTTCTCTAGGCCCACCACAAACTCTAACTCAGACACTAGAGGTTTGAGTTCGATTTTTTTTAAACACACTCCCAGGGCCTAGAGGTCCCTGCTTATCTCACAATCTAGATGTGTTTTTATTGTACTGACTGTCATTGACTAAATGGTCCCAGATTGGTTTTGCGGTTTGCCAACTATATTTTTGGTTCATGTTTGTATGTCCAGTACTGGTCTCACCATCCTCCAGCTGTAGGAGTCTTGGCTGTTGAGCCTTGACCTTGCTGCCCCTGCTGCTGAGGGTAATGGTGGATGTGTGAGTGTTACATCATCCCTCCTCATTCAATAACACAGAGAGACTTGGGCCCACACACAGTAGTCTAAAATCATAATAGGAACCTTTTTATATACATTTGCTTTTATTGGACAGCCATTTGAGTGCATTTGTCGTTTTCAAATAAATAGACTTCTCTCATGAATGCAAACCAGTCAACATAGCGTCAGAAGTTCGACAGGTTTTGTTGCCGTCTAACGGTTCCCTATGGAAACATGGCAGGGGCACTGGGTTTATGTATACAAATGTGGCTGGCCAGTTCATGATGTCGAAGCAGTTACCATACTATCTAAACCAAAACCTTTTAATTGTTCTGTTGCCCGCCTCTCTTAGAAGAAATATTTATATCACGACAATAAGTTTACTTTGGCCAAAGAACTGTGGACTATCCTCTTGTTACTGTGGGTTGAACAGCAAATGGAGTCCCATCAGCATGTTAATCATTGGAGTTTAAAAGCTCTTTGATATCCAGGCTTTGTTTTAGTAGGTGGGGGTGTTGTTATAGCAACAGTGCCTTGCCAACACTATGTTGTTGTTCTTGTAGTAGGATTTGGATGGCGTAATGGGACCTATTGCATGTTTATTGATTCTGCTCAACTTGGAATAATTGTTGATCTCGACTAGTATCATATTTAACTTCCCTTTCTGTTTGAAGCAGTACTTTGCAAAGCACTATAGAATTGAGGTATTCATTTCAGATTAGTTATGAAATAACTTTTTAGCTTCCTTGAGGATCTTCCCTGCAAATCAAGTCCTTCATGTGCATGCGTTCACATTTGAATGTTTAGCCTTTTGACGGTTGTCAGCGGGCACCGAGCTACATGCCCCATTGAAAGCCTCTTGTTGCTAGCCTGGCATCTATGTGCCAGCCCAGTGAGGTCATGGTTAAGTGGTTTCTCTGTCTCTGAGGCCAGGATCCTCTTACGAAAGGAACCCAGGTAGCAAAAATAGGTTTAATCAACTTTTTTTTTAGGTGTTGGATTGGTTGTCTAAACATTCTGAATGCATTCAGATAAACGTTCGGTTTTGGTTTTAATTGTAGGGGACATATTACGTCTTGTAAACATTTGTCATAGGTGTCATCAACGTTTGGTAAATGTTGGTATTAGTGTAATTTACAACGTTGGCTATTAGTTCCTTTTTAAACGTTAATGAACATCCACCAACGTTTAACAAACGTTTAACAAACATTGGCAAACGTTGGCAATAGTGTGTACGTTGGAATATGTTTCAAATACATTTATTTTTAAACGTTTATTTAGGAATGTTGAGAGAACATTGTTACAACGTTTGTTTTTGCAACACCAATATACAACCTTTCCCAACCTAAGTCCAACGTTGGTTTAGGTTCCATGAACGTTTTGTGCTACCTGGGAAGAACCAAGCTTTCTGAAACCATAGCCCTCCTGTTCAGTGAGAGAGAGAGTGGGAGGGAAGCACAAAGCATAGGGTCAGAAAGTTATCCATACAGCAGTCAGCTGGTTAGAGGATGTTTTTATGTTGTATCCAATCACCCAGTTGCCCCGCTAAGAATATCATATATTTTCAAGAGAGACCTGATTTAACCCTGGCTTTAACTCAAAATCCACAGCCATGGGCTGGATCATTCCCCTTGGCCTGTTTAATCTAATACAGAGTGGCCAAGGTGGACAAGTCAAACACCAATAGATCATCTGGTTAATGAAGGACTTTATGTTTCATCCATCTCATCTATTGGTTTCTGCCCTAAAGTGGCTGTCTATCACTTGTCACCAGAGCCAGGGTGATAACAATGCTTTGGTCCTGCCATAGGGGGACTACTATGCCCTCACTCCACCCCCACTCTCACTGCCCACCCCTTTCCCCCCTTCTCTCCATTCAGGCCCATTGACACATCTCTCTGCCTGAGGAGTTGACAGCTCATTTGTTTCACTGACAAGCCCACTTCAATGCGGCCCCTTTTTCACAGTGCTTATGTAAAAGCCAGTATGACATGAAGCACAGGGAAAAGTTGTGTCCCAGCTCTGAGGGCCTTTTAAGTTAATATTTTTTATAACCATGATATATCAAAGGTTTGACTAACGTCATTGAGTCTTTAGGGCACACTGTCATGTATTGCCTCCAACCGATGTGATGGGTGATCAAAGTTCAAAGTTGAATGAGGAGATTGGTGTCCTAATGTGAAGCCCTGTCTGTCCCACCTCCTCGCTTTCCCCCTCAGCTCTCAGCATTGTGTCCTCCTCCCAGCCCTGCGGAGTGCCAAAGTACAGGAGTGGGAGATCAAGTGCATGAAAAGCCTGGTGTTGGATGAAACTGACGAGGGACACCACCCAGGTAAAACACAGACATAGTGTTGTAGTGTTGCAATTCAATTACTCTACCTGACTCCTGTGTGGCGTGACTCCCCCCTGAGTTCTGTGTTCGACCAATGACTGGCCCCGATACTGTAACGGGAGAAGTGGGTGGGAAACTAAAAGTTAAGTGGTAAGGTCTGACAGAGGATCCTGAGATAGTCTTCCTCTCTGATGCGCAGTCTCCAGTGTCCAGGCCTTATCTGCTGGCCCATGGTTGTAATGGATTTGGCAGGGTGAGTCTGTAAGAAACCCTGACTAAATGTCAGAGCTATTTTACCTGGACCCTGGGGATGGTTCACAAAGCTCACTCTTGAATTTCTGTGCTTTGTGTTGCAAAACGGACTATTTTCTCAGTAGTTTTGTCCTTGTTTATCTTTCAACTGGGACTGTGGGCTCTTTCTTTCTCTCTATCCCTCTTTCTCTCTCCCTCTTTTTTGGTGTAGCAAATTGGTTGATACCACATTGGATCATGGTGTTGCTCACTCTATGGTTCTGCTTCATTTTTGTTTTCAGTGGTGAAGTGAAGAATTTTTAAGGAAATGTTGACATGACTCAGTCCAGAGGGGTATACTACGAAGCAAGTTCGATCTACTCAGGGTTTTCTAAAGCTAGCCAGCTTCAGTTAGCTTCCCACTCCAGCTCAGGCTTCATCCGTACTACGACGGTGGATATTGCTCGTCTCCCTGCCGCTAACTCTAGCAGGCTTGTAGCTGCGCGTGCAGTTTAATCAGTTGACTTCCTCAAATGAAGTGGATTATGTCACAATCTTTGCGGGAGGGAGAGAATCTGATTTCATTGGTCCTCAACTCACGGCCCAGCCACTTCATTCAGGATAAATGTAGTCGTCCCTGACTTAGCCTGTCCTGGAGCAGGTACGTTCTGAAGGATTCGTTGCCATTGAAATGTACCTGGCTGAAAGGTGAGCCACTTTCGTGGTACCACTCATCCTG
Organism: Salvelinus alpinus; assembly: GCF_045679555.1. Taxonomy (NCBI): domain Eukaryota; kingdom Metazoa; phylum Chordata; class Actinopteri; order Salmoniformes; family Salmonidae; genus Salvelinus; species Salvelinus alpinus. The sequence continues at coordinate 50,228,957 of NC_092100.1, forward strand.
AGTTGAACTCAGAGTTAACCAAAGTTACCTCGCTAACTCCTCAAACCTGAGTCAAAGTCTAGGGCTCTGAAGGGTATACTACAGAGCAGATTCAATGAGTTATCCAGCTAACTTTGATAAACAACCAGAAATAACAACCAGATTTTCTGGTTCATTTAAGAAAGCTGAACTTAGGCATGTGTTTTTGTTTGTTGAGTCAATTAGACCATGCCCATTTTAAAGCATATCATTCACAACATTTTGTCAAGTTAGCTGGCTAACTCATTTAACCTGCTTTGTAGTATACCCCACTGGACTGTGGTGGTGCTTTCACCCACGGTACTAATGGATGACAGTGATTTACCATTCAGAGATGTGGAGATGAACTGGGTCAGGCCAGTGGGGACCCTTCATTTTGTGTTTATGTTTACTATTGTGTGTGTGTAATCCTCATTCCCTCCCAAAGCTACAGTGCCTGTAGCCATCATCCTGGCACTGTCTCAGGCACTTAGTAAGTACCATAATTTCTCTGAGAGTGAAAAGGCTTGTTGATTAGCTGCTACTCGCTCTGTGCTGCTCTGATCCCAGATCTCTGTGTCTGTGTCTGAGTCACGTCGCTGTGTTGTCTATAATCTCTTGGCAGACCAATGGGGAAAATATCTTGAGTTATTCAGTAGCCGACTCGACATTCCCCCTCCCTATTGTAGTTTCCTCTTCACACCAGACGTGCTGGAATGCAATCTGACACACGAGCACGCTCACTCTGCTCCGTCTGCTCTCTGAGACTGCATTGGCTCTCAGACTGGGATAGACTCCCAGAGGCACTGTCAATGAGTCACAGTATGACTGCAAAATGGCCACCACAGGGCCTGTTGTCAGTGTGGATCAATCTGGACAAGGGGGCCCCACTGTAAAGCTAATTGAAAGGCTCAGCATAGCAGCAGGTTTTACTATGTAGATCTTTCATCAGGCCGTTGTGTGTGAGTCAGGATGAGTCATCCACACTGCCTGCTGTCTAGCTAGCTGTCCCTCTGACCCCAGGGAGAGAGGAGCGAAATCAAAGCCCATCAGTAACCAAGCCTTTAGGCCCAGCCTGGCCACTGTCTTTGGTCCTTTTTTGACAACCTGCTCTATAGAAACGATGACAGAGTGAACCCAGTGAAGTCCAAAAAGGGTGGAGCTGTTATAGGTACACAAGGATATAGATGATTTGAACCAGTTACATGGGTTTTTACTGGAGGTGTTCATTTTGGTTAGTTAGCTAACCCCATATCTACCCGTTTGAGATTTCAGCAGATGAAGAGTATAGCCTAGGGCTCCTGCTATCTGTCCTCAAAGAAGCAGTCTCTCATCTCCTTCCTACCTTTATGACAGCTATGGAAGCCCATTCCCACCCCAAAATGTTGTATGTCGATACTTGAGATGCTATCTACAAATTGAGATAGTAAATCATACATACTGTACAGGAGATCTTTCTTCAGAGATCAGCACAGCAGGGCCACTGGAAAACATGTGATGAGCTGGCATTTGCCCCAGCACCTTTGATTTGGTTTAATTAAATTACACAAGTGTTGAAAATAGGGACAAAGTACTGTTGTTTAGACTGATTCGCCTCATGATTTGTTAACTCATGCACAATTAATCTGTTATTCAGTCTGATCAACTGTAGCCTACGGATAACAACCACAGTTGCAGGTAGCCTAGAGAAGCCTATGCACTCTAATCCGGCCAGGGGAAACAAAGTGGTAACGTTATGTATTTAAAGTCTAAGCTATGTATTAATAACCTAAAATAGGCCCATTTATTTGTCATAAGAGGACATGAATGTGATCAAATAAATACATTACCGCTTCGTTTCCGCTGGCCAGAGGTGATCAGAGCACGTAGGCTTCTCTAGTCTTGATCAGTCTGAAGCACAGATTAATTGTGCACGAGTTGACAAATCATGTGGAAAATCTGTCTGGACAACAGTACTTTGGCCCTCTTTTCAATGCTTTTGTGTCAATATTTTTTATTAAACCGAATCAAGTGCTGGGGCAAATGCCAGCTCGTAACACATTTGCCGGCGGCCCTGCTGTGCTGATCTCTGCAACCTGGATAGACGGAAATTGCCACACAATGCTACAAATGAAGAAACATATCCCATATGTACACTACCGGTCAAAAGTTTTAGAACACCTACTCATTCAAGGGTTTTCCTTTATTTTTACTATTTTCTACATTTTAGAATAATAGTGAACATATCAAAACTATGAAATAACACATGAGGTATTGACCTGGAATGCATTTCAATTAACAGCCGTGCCTTCTTAAAAGTGAATCAATACGTACAATTTCAAGAACTTTGAAAGTTTCTTCAAGTGCAGTTACAAAAACCATCAAGCACTATGATGAAACTGGCTCTCATGGGCACCGCCACAGGAATGGAAGACCCAGAGTTACCTCTGCTGCAGATGATGAGTTCATTAGAGTTATCAGCCTCAGAAATTGTAGCCCAAATAAATGAGATTTCAAGTAACAGACACATCTCAACATCAACTGTTCAGAGGAGTCTGTGTGAATCAGGCCTTCATGGTTGAATTGCTGCAACAACAAAAAAACACTACTAAAGGACACCAATTAGAAGAAGAGACTTACTTGGGCCAAGAAACATGAGCAATGGACATTAGACCGGTGGAAATTTGTCCTTTAGTCTGGAGTCCAAATGTGAGATTTTTGGTTCCAACCGCCGTGTCTTTGTGCGACGCGATGTGGGTGAATGGATAATCTCTACATGTGTATTTCCCACCGTAAAGCATGGAGGAGGAGGTGTTATGGTGTGGGGGTGCTTTGCTGGTGACACTGTCTGTGATTTATTTAGAATTCAAGGCACACTTAACCAGCATGGCTACCACAGAATTCTTGCAGCGATACGCCATCCCATTTGGTTTGGGCTTAGTCCCACTATCATTTGTTTTTCAACAGGACAATGACCCAACACACCTCCAGACGGTGTAAGGGCTATTTTACCAAGAAGGAGAGTGATGGAGTGCTGCATCAGATGATCTGGCCTCCACAAACCCCTGACCTCAACCAAATTGAGATGGTTTGGGATGAGTCGGAACGCAGAGTGAAGGAATAGCAGCCAACAAGAGCTCAGCATATGTGGGAACTCCTTTAAGACTGTTGGAAAAGCATTCCAGGTGAAGCTGGTTGAGAGAATGCCAAGAGTGTACAAAACTGTCATCAAGGTGAAGGGTGGCTATTTGAAGAATCTCAAATATAATTCCATTTGTGTTATTTCATAGTTTTGATGTCTTCACTATTATTCTACAATGTAGAAAATAGTAAAAAGAAAGAAAAACCCTTGAATGAGTAGGTGCTCTAAAACTTTGGACCGGTAGTGTATGTTCTACTATCTCAAAATTTCGAGTTAGTATCTCAAAATGTTTAGCTAGTTTCTAGAAAATTTGAGAATGTATATTTTTATTTCAAAATTTGTAAATAGTATTGACATAACATTTTTGGGGGGGTGGCAGGAATGGGCTTCTATACTTAGCTGTCATATCAAAGGATGCAACATTTTCTTTACTTTCAAATTCTCCTATCATCACCAGCAGTGCCAACACCTTGTGCACGCCCCCATCTACATTGATGGGTCGAGAGCTTCAAGTTCCTTGGTGTTCACATCACTAACGATCATTTTCCACACACACCAACACAGCCGTGAAGAAGGTACGACAATGCCTCTTTCCCCTCAGGAGGATGAAAAGATTTGGCATGAGTCCTCAAATCCTCAAAGTTCTACAGCTATATATAGCTAAAGTTCTATACCGCAGAACCATATGACCCTGAACAGCTTCTAGACTGCTAAATAGTTAGTCCGGGTAGCTATTAGTTAACTATTTAACTATCTGCATTGACCCTTTTTGCATTAACCCTTTTGACTCATCACGTACGCTGCTGATACTATTTATTTTCTATCCTGTTGCCTAGTTACTTTATCCCTACCTATATGTACATATCTACCTCAATTACCGTGTATCCCTGCACATCAACTCCGAAGCATTAGACAAATATTGAAATGTTTTATCAGGATATCATATAGACATGAGATTCTCCTCTAAAATAGCTAGTTTTGAAAGATGCATGCATGAACTGGCAGACCTCAAAATGGGTATAAAAAGACAAACAATTTAGGTAATAGTATGTTTGGAACTGTAAGAGATCTATCTGAAAACACCCCTGAATGTTTTGTGCATAGATGCTACCTCCAGTGTATGAGCAGGATTATATTCCGCTTGTGTGAGCTGTCTGGCTTGCTGCTCTGTCCCTCAGGTCCGGTGCTAGTGCTTAAGTCAGCACAACAGTGGTAGCAGGTGGCTCTCTCTCCCTTTCTCGACATGTTGTTCCACTGTGCTGGTGCAATGACACAGCTGTCATTTGCAGTTGAACCAATGCTAAGTAAATCTGGCTGGCTGTGCCTATATCAGACAGAGGATACCAACTAGAAATACAAACAACGTGTGTATAGTAGCTGCATATTTGGGATCTTTGTAGACATCAGGGAAGATTTCAAGAGGTCAGAATGTGTTTGCCCGGTGTTACCTGACAAGGCGTTCAAGACCAGGCTTTCTCTCATAACTTCATGTCAGGGCATGTTCTTCCATTCATGTAGGGTTGTGCAGATGAATGCCCACAGGTGAATGAATGACCTCGGGGGGACATTTCAGAGCTTCTGCATGACTGAGCTGAATGTTTAAGCCTACAGCCTGAGTCACCTGTGTCACCTTGGATAAAGCCCAAGCGATAGCAGGGATATTTTTGCTCTAAACGTAAAACGAGCTGATTAGAAAACCCTCCGTTTGCAATGTACCGTTCTGTCCCTGAGCTACCTCTCTGACTTGGTATAATTCTCTGTAACCCGAGAAGGCTAGCTGGTTTCAGACCACATGCCTGACTCAAGTCAATCCAGTTATCTATAGAAAATTTGGTCCTGCTTTATTTGAAGTGCATCCTACATAAATGCTTCACAAATCATTTCTAACCTTATATCATGCTCTACAAAGAATGTTGCATAACCATCAATATATTAATGTCACTAATAACCCATAAGTCTAACTGCCTTCCTAATGGTCCAAAGATTTAGAAAAATTCATCCAACAAAGGTCGTCTGGCTTTTTGCAGTTCTGTGTATTTTGTAGGTACATCCTCTCCCCTGACTGTGCTCTATCTGAAGGGACAGCAGAGTGAGTTGGGTCCCATGGCTGGCTCATCTGCTTTACCTCCTCAACTCTCTAGTCCCCCTTCTCAAGTAGCCTGATTCTCCAGTCACCCATGTGCTTACCCTGAGGAGGACTGTCACAGCAGGTTTGCCAGAATGGGCCATCTTTTGAATTAGTGCAAATGCAGGGAAACCAACACCAGCAGGAGGCCTCTCAATAATTAATAGTTCCCTAATAATGTTTACTTGTGGTGTAGAAATATGGGGCATAATTGAGGGGTTAAAATATGCATGCAATCTACCGCTTATAGAGCCAAAGTGGGTTAACTGACAATGATCAGTCCTGTATGCTGGGATCTGTACTTTATTTCTACAAAGTCTTCTTTAAAAAGTGACATGCAAAGGGCAGAGATATGATGCAGGGTATCCTTGTGTAACTGTGTCAGCCATCTGGAGAAGAGAAACTGTTCTTTTCAAGACAGGGACCGATCCTCTTATGGAGCCTCGTTATCTTGGAGGGGATGAAGCTTCCTCACATGTCCCCCCCCCCAATATCACACACACACACACACACACACACACACACACACACACACACACACACACACACACACACACACACACACACACACACACACACACACACACACACACACACACACACACACACACACACACACACACACACACACACACACACACACACACACTGACATGCTGTGCAGCCTCAGATTGAGAGGATAAGACCTGAATGTGCTGCAGCCTGTCATTTCTCTCAAATTTGGAGTTGGAGACGCCTCATTTCAGGCTTCTGTCAGTGTTTTGGCATGATAAATTATGAAATGAAAAAGCTGGTAAAGAGGTAGAATTATAGGCCAGATCTTTCAGATTGCTCATAATTCTTGTTTAGACAGTCATAATTATGTGATGACTTTTTAAAATGCCTCTTAGAATAGAGAGAATGGTTGTAAAGTAGCTGCCCCTCCTCCGTGATCCCTGCTTGGTCTCCACTGACTCTTCTCAGGATCCTTGTTTGACCTCTGCACCCCAGGCTGACCCTTGACTTTGCAGCAAGCTTAGAGCCCTATCAAGACAGAGGGCCTGAATCAGAGGGTGCGGTCGGTTCAAACCTCAGGGTCACAGAGATTGGCCCACACCTCTCCCTCTTATTCTTCGAGCAATGCCCTCCACACTCTACCTCTTTGTGGCCAATATTGGCCTCTTGACTGATTAGAAATGCCCACAATGACGGAACAATCATGGGAGTAGAATAGGCTGTTGGTGGAGGGGAGAAAAATAAGGACAAGGGAGTTTGTTTAACATTTAGCATGGAAATATAATTACTTATTTGTGATTCGAATTCTGGGGTTTAGCGAACTCTGCTTTTGCAGTTTTTGAGGTTAAAAGGAATGTTTTCCCCTCTCACAACATGTGTGTTACCCTAATCTAGAAATAACAGATAGCAAAAATGTATTGAGGAATATCATTATCAGTTTCATTCTGTGTTTATTAGTATTGATTTGTTACTGGTATAAGTGATATATCTGTACTTATTTCCTTACACTGAGCAATTACACAATTGTTATCCATTCACGGTAAGTCTGTGACGACACTCCAGTTGGCTACAGATAGCAATGTTGGTTTGTACTTGAATGTTCTTATTTATGTGCGGAGGACAGCTCACGGGGAGTTATTTAGCACCCTGGGAAGTGGGCAGTTTTGGGTGTCTGAGGAGCCTTTGTAACCTGACCTCTTTGATTGATCTTCTCCAGGGAGCTGATCGATGGCTATCAAGCAGAGATGAGCAACGACTGACTGATAGATGAAGAAAGCAGACTCCCAATGTACACAATGGTGGACTGACTGGCCTCCACTGGACCTCCATTGTATCCTCATAATAATAATTGATTAAATGCTTATAGCGCATTTCAAAGAATCTCAAAGCAACAAAAAAAAGACACATCATTTAGAAAAACAACATCATTAGATGGACAGTCATTAGAACATTCATGGCTTGAGTGGTCATCTGAGGGAGGTGTTCAGGGAGCAGGGAGAGAAAGTCCGGAGGCAGGCAGGAAGAGCAGTCTCATTAAGGTGTCTCGCTGTCTCTAGTTTTCCCATAGTAGATCTCAGTCAGATGAAGTTCCGGCTATGCCACTGCAGTCAATGGACTCCGTAGTAGGTAGCTAACTAGTTACTAGTTCACTACTACAAAAACGATGCACCCACTTGGATGATGCTGCGGTAGTTACATGGCGCCAGAAAGCCCACCACATTTCAATAATAATTCAAAAGCAGCCTTGTAACTTCGTCCTCCCTACGATCCTCATCGCTGCACACCTCTGCCGTCTTGCTTCTCCTCCATCCTCAACCTCCGCATACTGGCTGGCATTCGAATCAAAACAGCTAGCCAGCTAACTTTAGCTAGCTAGCCAATCAAGAAAACATCTATATTTATTGTTCATTCCTAAACCAAAAAGATTGTAGGTAAAAAGAAAAGCCATAAAAATGAATTAAGAAAATATTTACGAAATGTACAGAAGCTCTCTGCCTAGGCTACTGCTAGAGCGCCATGGCCCTATCTCCTCGTGATGCACCAGTTGCTCTGGGAGATCTTTGGCCCACCAGGAGTATGAGCCAGAGCCTACAGTTCAAATGAACAGAAATAGGAAAGGCACAGGCCTAGTGGCTCAAATATTCACATGTTGCTGTATAGGAATACAAGAGCATTTTGAAGCAGATTGTAACTTAACGTTTGGCATAAAATATTTGTTATTTCATAAAATTAATAATAAGAGCCCATAGAATGTTTGGTTCCCTGATGAAGATTAATTTAGCTTGTATTGTGCTGAAATTCTAATTGAATCTTTTCCTTATGAGGTTTTCTTTGTCACCAGACACCTGTTCAGTGGATTTAGGCTAGTTTACATCAGGCGCAACAGCTCGTGCCAGTTGATATTTGCTTCACAAACAGTCTGTCAGCTGCCAGGAAAGTAATTAATGAGCAGCAAACTAATACACAATGGGAATCTACCCTTAGGTAATGTAAACTCAGCAAAAAAAGAAACGTCCTCTCACTGTCAACTGCGTTTATTTTCAGCAAACTTAACATGTGTAAATATTTGTGTGAACATAACAAGATTCAACAACTGAGACATAAACTGAACAAGTTTCACAGACATGTGACTAACAGAAATGGAATAATGTGTACCTGAACAAAGGGGGGGTCAAAATCAAAAGTAACAGTCAGTATCTGGTGTGGCCACCAGCTGCATTAAGTACTGCAGTGCATCTCCTCCTCATGGACTGCACCAGATTTGCTAGTTCTTGCTGTGAGATGTTACCCCACTCTTCCACCAAGGCACCTGCAAGTTCCCGGGCATTTCTGGGGGAAATTGCCCTAGCCCTCACCCTCCAATCCAACAGGTCCCAGACGTGCTCAATGGGATTGAGATCCGGGCTCGTCGCTGGCCATGGCAGAACACTGACGTTCCTGTCTTGCAGGAAATCATGCACAGAACGATCAGTATGGCTGGTGGCATTGTCATGCTGGAGGGTCATGTCAGGATGAGCCTGCAGGAAGGGTACCACATGAGGGAGGAGGATGTCTTCCCTGTAACACACAGCGTTGAGATTGCCTGCAATGACAGCAAGCTCAGTCCGATGATGCTGTGACACACCGCCCTAGACCATGACGGACCCTCCACCTCCAAATAGATCCCGCTCCAGAGTACAGGCCTCGGTGTAATGCTAATTTCTTTGACGATAAACGCGAATCCGACCATCACCCCTGGTGAGACAAAACCGCGACTCGTCAGTAAAGAGCACTTTTTGCCAGTCCTGTCTGGTCCAGCGACGGTGGGTTTGTGCCCATAGGCAACGTTGTTGCCGGTGATGTCTGGTGAGGACCTGCCTTACAACAGGCCTACAAGCCCTCAGTCCAGCCTCTCTCAGCCTATTGCGGACAGTCTGAGCACTGATGGAAGGATTGTGCGTTCCTGGTGTAACTCGGGCAGTTGTTGTTGCCATCCTGTACCTGTCCAGCAGGTGTGATGTTTGGATGTACCGATCCTGTGCAGGTGTTGTTACACGTGGTCTGCCAATGCGAGGACAATCAGCTGTTTGTCCTGTCTCCCTGTAGCGCTGTCTTAGGCGTCTCACAGTACGGACATTGCCCTGGTCACATCTGCAGTCCTCATGCCTCCTCGCAGCATGCCTAAGGCATGTTCACGCAGATGAGCAGGGACACTTGGCATCTTTCTTTTTGTGTTATATTATAGTAGTATTACATTTCATTTCATTACAGTACAACAGTTTGATTTGTTTGATCTTAGCTGGCTACATAGCCGTCTTTGTATCCAAGATAATTGTGTAGTCTAGAGTAATTGTCGAGGTTACCTAGCCAGTTAGAGGTTACCTAGCCAGCTACACTTTCAAACAAAGTCAACAACGCAGCCACTGCTAGCTAGCCTATTTCACCAGCCAGCAGTACTATATCATTTTAGTCAATAAGATTTTTTGCAACGTAAGCTTAACTTTCTGAACATTCGAGACGTGTAGTCCACTTGTCATTCCAATCTCCTTTGCATTAGCGTAGCCTCTTCTGTAGCCTGTCAACTATGTGTCTGTCTATCCCTGTTCTCTCCTCTCTGCACAGACCATACAAACGCTTCACACCGCGTGGCCGCTGCTACTCTAACCTGGTGGTCCCAGCGCGCACGACCCACGTGGAGTTCCAGGTCTCAGGCAGCCTCTGGAACTGCCGATCTGCGGCCAACAAGGCAGAGTTCATCTCAGCCTATGCTTCCCTCCAGTCCCTCGACTTCTTGGCACTGACGGAAACATGGATTACCACTGATAACACTGCTACTCCTACTGCTCTCTCCTCGTCTGCCCACGTGTTCTCGCACACCCCGAGAGCTTCTGGTCAGCGGGGTGGTGGCACTGGGATCCTCATCTCTCCCAAGTGGACATTCTCTCTTTCTCCCCTGACCCATCTGTCTATCGCCTCCTTTGAATTCCATGCTGTCACAGTTACCAGCCCTTTCAAGCTTAACATCCTTATCATTTATCGCCCTCCAGGTTCCCTTGGAGAGTTCATCAATGAGCTTGACGCCCTGATAAGTTCCTTTCCTGAGGATGGCTCACCTCTCACAGTTCTGGGTGACTTTAACCTCCCCACGTCTACCTTTGACTCATTCCTCTCTGCCTCCTCCTTTCCACTCCTCTCCTCTTTTGACCTCACCCTCTCACCTTCCCCCCCTACTCACAAGGCAGGCAATACGCTTGACCTCATCTTTACTAGATGCTGTTCTTCCACTAATCTCATTGCAACTCCCCTCCAAGTCTCCGACCACTACCTTGTATCCTTTTCCCTCTCGCTCTCATCCAACACTTCCCACACTGCCCCTACTCGGATGGTATCGCGCCGTCCCAACCTTCGCTCTCTCTCCCCCGCTACTCTCTCCTCTTCCATCCTATCATCTCTTCCCTCTGCTCAAACCTTCTCCAACCTATCTCCTGATTCTGCCTCCTCAACCCTCCTCTCCTCCCTTTCTGCATCCTTTGACTCTCTATGTCCCCTATCCTCCAGGCCGGCTCGGTCCTCCCCTCCTGCTCCGTGGCTCGACGACTCATTGCGAGCTCACAGAACAGGGCTCCGGGCAGCCGAGCGGAAATGGAGGAAAACTCGCCTCCCTGCGGACCTGGCATCCTTTCACTCCCTCCTCTCTACATTCTCCTCTTCTGTCTCTGCTGCTAAAGCCAATTTCTACCACTCTAAATTCCAAGCATCTGCCTCTAACCCTAGGAAGCTCTTTGCCACCTTCTCCTCCCTCCTGAATCCTCCTCCCCCTCCTCCCCCCTCCTCCCTCTCTGCTGATGACTTTGTCAACCATTTTGAAAAGAAGGTCGACGACATCCGATCCTCGTTTGCTAAGTCAAACGACACCGCTGGTTCTGCTCACACTGCCCTACCCTGTGCTTTGACCTCTTTCTCCCCTCTCTCTCCAGATGAAATCTCGCGTCTTGTGACGGCCGGCCGCCCAACAACCTGCCCGCTTGACCCTATCCCCTCCTCTCTTCTCCAGACCATTTCCGGAGACCTTCTCCCTTACCTCACCTCGCTCATCAACTCATCCTTGACCGCTGGCTACGTCCCTTCCGTCTTCAAGAGAGCGAGAGTTGCACCCCTTCTGAAAAAACCTACACTCGATCCCTCCGATGTCAACAACTACAGACCAGTATCCCTTCTTTCTTTTCTCTCCAAAACTCTTGAACGTGCCGTCCTTGGCCAGCTCTCCTGCTATCTCTCTCAGAATGACCTTCTTGATCCAAATCAGTCAGGTTTCAAGACTAGTCATTCAACTGAGACTGCTCTTCTCTGTGTCACGGAGGCGCTCCGCACTGCTAAAGCTAACTCTCTCTCCTCTGCTCTCATCCTTCTAGACCTATCGGCTGCCTTTGATACTGTGAACCATCAGATCCTCCTCTCCACCCTCTCCGAGCTGGGCATCTCCGGCGCGGCCCACGCTTGGATTGCGTCCTACCTGACAGGTCGCTCCTACCAGGTGGCGTGGCGAGAATCTGTCTCCGCACCACGTGCTCTCACCACTGGTGTCCCCCAGGGCTCTGTTCTAGGCCCTCTCCTATTCTCGCTATACACCAAGTCACTTGGCTCTGTCATATCCTCACATGGTCTCTCCTATCATTGCTATGCAGACGACACACAATTAATCTTCTCCTTTCCCCCCTCTGATAACCAGGTGGTGAATCGCATCTCTGCATGTCTGGCAGACATATCAGTGTGGATGACGGATCACCACCTCAAGCTGAACCTCGGCAAGACGGAGCTGCTCTTCCTCCCGGGGAAGGACTGCCCGTTCCATGATCTCGCCATCACGGTTGACAACTCCATTGTGTCCTCCTCCCAGAGTGCTAAGAACCTTGGCGTGATCCTGGACAACACCCTGTCGTTCTCAACTAACATCAAGGCGGTGACCCGTTCCTGTAGGTTCATGCTCTACAACATTCGCAGAGTACGACACTGCCTCACGCAGGAAGCGGCGCAGGTCCTAATCCAGGCACTTGTCATCTCCCGTCTGGATTACTGCAACTCGCTGTTGGCTGGGCTCCCTGCCTGTGCCATTAAACCCCTACAACTCATCCAGAACGCCGCAGCCCGTCTGGTGTTCAACTTTCCCAAGTTCTCTCACGTCACCCCGCTCCTCCGCTCTCTCCACTGGCTTCCAGTTGAAGCTCGCATCCGCTACAAGACCATGGTGCTTGCCTACGGAGCTGTGAGGGGAACGGCACCCCCGTACCTTCAGGCTCTGATCAGGCCCTACACCCAAACAAGGGCACTGCGTTCATCCACCTCTGGCCTGCTCGCCTCCCTACCTCTGAGGAAGTACAGTTCCCGCTCAGCCCAGTCAAAACTGTTCGCTGCTCTGGCACCCCAATGGTGGAACAAACTCCCTCACGACGCCAGGTCAGCGGAGTCAATCACCACCTTCCGGAGACACCTGAAACCCCACCTCTTTAAGGAATACCTAGGATAGGATAAAGTAATCCTTCTAACCCCCCCCCCCCCTTAAAAGAGTTAGATGCACTATTGTAAAGTGGTTGTTCCACTGGATATCATAAGGTGAATGCACCAATTTGTAAGTCGCTCTGGATAAGAGCGTCTGCTAAATGACTTAAATGTAAATGTAATGTAAATGTAATGTAAATGTGTTTTTCAGAGTCAGTAGAAAGGCCTCTTTAGTGTCCTAAGTTTTCATAACTGTGACCTTAATTGCCTACCGTCTGTAAGCTGTTAGTGTTTTAACGACCGTTCCACAGGTGCATGTTCATTAATTGTTTATGGTTCATTGAACAAGTATGGGAAACAGTGTTTAAACCCTTTACAATGAAGATCTGTGAAGTTATTTGGATTTTTACGAATTATCTTTGAAAGACAGGGTCCTGAAGTTCATGAGTTTATGATAACAAGCGTCAAACTATTACTTACACTATTACTTACAAACCCTAGGGGTTTGTTAGGGCTCCAGATAGTTGATAGTAATTCTGAGGAATGAGTGAATACATGTCATTCATTGAATTCATGGAGTAATAAACGTAATAGAGTCAATACATTGAAGTTCTCTCAGAGATTCCTGTTGTAACACGTATTGAAAAGCAGGGGGATCATCCTCTGCTACAATTTAGGACCAGTGTGTACAATTACCAGTTAATGCCCGGGTAGAGCAAAGTGACGGTAATCATGTATTTTAGTTAGGTCTAAGATTAGTGTTCACACGTGTCACACACTGAATGAACACCCATCTGTGAAATGGCACATCTGCAAGATGGCAGCCTACCTGAGCTTACCCTGAACGGAGGGAAGGAGTGGATGTATTGGCGGGTCATGTGCTATGCTTTATCATATCAGTTGTTGCGTAACTCTTCTTGAATGAACTGTATAATCTCACAACGTGCAACCTGTCTCGTATTCCTGAGAGTTTTATTTAAAGAGATTCCTAAAAAAAAAGCTTACAGTCCTGCTGTCCAAAGGCAGGAAGCAGCCTGTTTTGTATTTGTGTTTCAGTTATAACACTGTTTAGATCTTGGCATGTGGGATACAAAAATCCCTTTGTTTACTTTGGATTCATGGAGTTTATCCAGAAAGGCTACACAGATGGAAGGATGAGATGGGATTATTCAATCCCTCATTCTTAATCAGTCACTGAAGCAATTCAGATCTCTCTGTCTCAGTGGATTGCGTAACGAAAGGGAATAAGAAACGATGTGATATTCTGTAAGATGTTGACATAACTACCGATTTTTTATATTGTAGGTCACCTATAACTTTATGTAACTGGGATGCAAAACAGTACAGTAAATCAGAGCTCAACAGATCTTCATATCATCACTATTACGCCTCACTTATTAACCAGTCCTTCCCAAATGGCTAAATTCTGTGATGTCTTTCAAGGGTCAAAATTGACCATGTGTTGCTTCTGAAAACAGCCATGTTGTTATGCAGCTAGGTAGGTCTTTTGCATTGTTCTTCTTCTGCTTTTACATTATTCTGGGCAGTCTAGTGTGTGTTCCTTGGCTCCGTCCCAGGCAGTTTTTTAGCCATACACGCTGTCCTGTTTTCAGAGCTCCTTCTACCCTGTATCAGGTTTCCTGCTACTGTGGACCTCTGCCCTCTTTTCCACATCATCACTTCACCTAGTCCTGCTAGAAGACATCAACACCTCAACAGCCCGTTTGTCTATACTCTTCACTATCCAACCTTAGAACCACTCTAATGTTTGGCTGACCTCTGCAAAGTGCTAACGTCTCTTGTTTTGGTGAGCTTTTGTGGTGTGTCATTTTTTTATTAATGACCCTGATAACCTGATTCTTGTGTTTTTTTTCTGTGTTACTGGATCACTTTTCTAACTGATTTTGTATTAACCTGCCGGCTGTCAGGAAACCTGTAGAAATGAGAGAGTAATATCAATATGACATGAACAATCTGCTGTATCTGTTCATTGAGGGGGTTTAAGCTTGAATATCTCCGACTCCATTGTTTCCCCACAGGCCAAAGCAATATAGGCCTCTGTCTGTTCTCCTCTGACGTGAAGGTGGGCAGGTTCTTTAGAAGATACATCTTTGATGTTAGAGAGAGATAAGCTAGACTGATAAGATGATTGCAAGTCCCCACAGCTCCTCTACGTGTGCGTAGTTAACCCAGACTGACCCAGTGCCTAAATACAGGCTGTGTTCCCATGTATATCCACATCCTCATCTATGACGCCCATCTTTAAATGTTTCGCTCGTGGTCTTTGGTCTTTCTAGGATCATTCGGAACACAATTGACTGAGATGACACTAGTCCATTCCCTAAAAGTGATCTAATCTTGAAGCACTGTGACTATTGTGTCCCACAGTGGACACGTCATAATACCCATAAAACCTTGCGGTCAAACACGGAAATGGTTCCAATCATTTTTTCACCATTAATTTGATCCATTGTGGATTTTAGCAACACTTCAAAAAAGAGCTGTGTTTCATGTAGGCTTACCCTGGCGTGAAGTTTTGATTACATGTAAATATCTTTCAGACAAGGTGACTTTTATCAATATATTCAGCTCTATTTACTCTCAGATTCGAAAATGCTAAATATCATCAAAGAAGACATCATGCAAGACTACAAATCCCTGCAGGGTCCTGCACCTCAGCCACGCTCAAGGTCATAAACGATATCGTAACCGCCATCGATAGGAAACAATACTGTGCAGCCGTATTCATTGACCTGGCCAAGGCCTTTGACTCTGTCAATCACCACATCCTCATTGGCAGACTCGACAGCCTTGGTTTCTCTAATGATTGCCTCGCCTGGTTCACCAACTACTTCTCTGATCGAGTTCAGTGTGTCAAATCGGAGGGTCTGTTGTCCGGGCCTCTGGCAGTCTCTATGGGGGTGCCACAGGGTTCAATTCTTGGACCGACTCTCTTCTCTGTTTACATCAATGATGTCGCTCTTGCTGCTGGTGATTCTCTGATCCACCTCTACGCAGACGACACTATTCTGTATACTTCTGGCCCTTCTTTTGACACTGTGTTAACAACCCTCCAGGCGAGCTTCAATGCCATACAACTCTCCTTCCGTGGCCTCCAACTGCTCTTAAATACAAGTAAAACCAAATGCATGCTCTTCAACCGATCGCTGCCTGCTCCTGCCCGCTTGTCCAACATCACTACTTTGGACGGCTCTGACTTAGAATATGTGGACACCTACAAATACCTAGGTGTCTGGTTAGACTGTAAACTCTCCTTCCAGACTCACATCAAACATCTCCAATCCAAAGTCAAATCTAGAATTGGCTTCCTATTCCGCAACAAAGCATCCTTTACTCATGCTGCCAAACATACCCTTGTAAAACTGACCATCCTACCAATCCTCGACTTCGGTGATGTCATTTACAAAATAGCCTCCAAAACCCTACTCAATAAATTGGATGCAGTCTATCACAGTGCCATCCGTTTTGTCACCAAAGCCCCATATACTACCCACCACTGCGACCTGTACACTCTCGTTGGCTGGCCCTCGCTTCATACTCGTCGCCAAACCCACTGGTTCCAGGTCATCTACAAGACCCTGCTAGGTAAAGTCCCCCCTTATCTCAGCTCGCTGGTCACCATAGCAGCACCTACCTGTAGCACGCGCTCCAGCAGGTATATCTCTCTAGTCACCCCCAAAACCAATTCTTCCTTT
This sequence comes from Salvelinus alpinus, assembly GCF_045679555.1. Classification (NCBI taxonomy): domain Eukaryota; kingdom Metazoa; phylum Chordata; class Actinopteri; order Salmoniformes; family Salmonidae; genus Salvelinus; species Salvelinus alpinus. Next base: position 50,245,386 of record NC_092100.1, read on the forward strand.
GGACGCCTCTCCTTCCAGTTCTCTGCTGCCAATGACTGGAACGAACTACAAAAATCTCTGAAACTGGAAACACCTATCTCCCTCACTAGCTTTAAGCACCAGCTGTCAGAGCAGCTCATAGATTACTGCACCTGTATATAACCCATCTACAATTTAGCCCAAACAACTACCTCTTTACCTACTGTATTTATTTATTAATTTATTTTGCTCCTTTGCACCCCATTATTTCTGTCTCTACTTTGCACTTTCTTCCACTGCAAACCAACCATTCCATTGTTTTTTTAGTTTTTATTTTACTTGCTGTGTTGTACTCACTTCGCCTCCATGGCCTTTTATATTTTTATTTATTTATACATATATTTGTTTGCCTTCACCTCCCTTATCTCACCTCACTTGCTCACATTGTATATAGACTTATTTTTTTTTCACTGTATTATTGACTATATGTTTGTTTTACTCCATGTGTAACTATGTGTTGTTGTATGTGTCGAACTGCTTTGCTTTATCTTGGCCAGGTCGCAATTGTAAATGAGAACGTGTTCTCAATTTGCCTACCTGGTTAAATAAAGGTTAAATAAATAAATAAAAAAACGTCATCTCTAGCTGACACGTTTGCTGTCAGCTAGCTAGCTACTGACTACCTTGATACAAAATGAAATATATACTGAACATTTTAATTTACTGTTCAATATTTTATTTAACTAATATTGTCTTATTTCTGCATTTGGATTTGGCATCTGCATTTGGATCTGGACTAGATTATATCCTCTTCTCCTTGATCAGGTGGAGCTCTTTATTTAATCCCCTATCATTTCTGCTAACTACAGTGCATTTGGAAAGTATTCAGACCCCTTTATTTTTTCCACATTTTGTTACATTACAGCTTTATTCTAAAATAGATTAAATTATTTTTTCCCCTCATTAATCTACACACAATACCTCATGAATACAAATCAGAAAATAGTTTAGACATTTTTGCTAATTTATTAAACATAAAAACCTGTAATATCACATTTACAAAGTATTCAGACCATTTACTAAGTACTTTGTTGAAGCACCTTTGGCAGCGATTACAGCCTCGAGTCTTCTTGGGTATGACGCTACAAGCTAGGCACATCTGTATTTAGAGAGTTTCTCCTATTCTTCTCTGCAGATCCTCTCAAGCATTGTCAGTTTGGATGGGGAGCTTTGCTCCAAAGCTATTTTCAAGTCTTTCCAGAGATGTTCGATCGGGTTCAAGTCCGGGCTCTGGCTGGACCACTCAAGGACATTCAGAGACTTGTCCCGAAGCCACTCCTGTGTTGTCTTGGCTGTGTGTTTAACTTTAGTTAGTTAGTTAAAGTTAACAGTTTAACTTTACGTCTGTCCCCTCGCCCCGACCCGGGCGCAAACCAGGGACCCTCTGCACACATCAACAACAGTCACCCACGAAGCATCGTTACCCATCGCTCCACAAAAGCCGCGGCCCTTGCAGAGCAAGGGGAACCACTACTTCAAGGTCTCAAAGCGAGTGACGTAACCGATTGAAACGCTATTAGCGCGCACCACCGCTAACTAGCTAGCCATTTCACTGGAGTAGGTTTTCATCAAGGATTTCTTTGTACTTTGCTCCGTTCATCTTCCCCTTGATCCTGACTAATCTCCCAGTCCCTGGCACTGAAAAACATCCCCACAGCATGATGCTGCCACCAACATGCTTCACCGTAGGGATGGTGCCAGGTTTCCTCCAGACATGACGCTTGGCATTCAAGCCAAAGAGTTCAATCTTGTTTTCATCAGAACAGAGAATCTTGTTTCTTATGGCATGAGAGTCTTTAGGTGCCTTTTGGCAAACTCCAAGCAGGCTGTCATGTGCCTTTTACTGGGGAGTGGCGTCCGTCTGGCCACTCTACCATAAAGGCCTCATTGGTGGAGAGCTGCCGAAATGGTTGTCCTTCTGGAAGGTCCTCCCATCTCCGCAGAGGAACTTTGAAGCTCTGTCCGAGTGACCATCGGGTACTTGTTCACCTCCCTGACTAAGGCCCTTCTCCCCCGATTGATCAGTTTGGCCGGGTGGCCAGGTCTAGGAAGAGTCTTGGTTATTCAATTTAAGAATGATGGATGCCTCTGTGTTTTTGGGAACCTTCAATGCTGCAGAAATGTTTTGGTACACTTCCCCAGATCTATGAATCGACACAATCCAGTCTCGGAGCTCTACGGACAATTCCTTTGAACTCATGGCTTGGTTTTTGCTCTGGCATGCACTGTCATCTGTGGGACCTTATATAGACAGGTGTGTGCCTTTCCAAATCATGTCCAATCAATTGAATTTACCACAGGTGGACTCCAATCATGTTGTAGAAACATCTCAATGATGATCAATGGAAACAGGATGTACCTGAGGTCAATTTCGAGTCTCATATTTAACGGTCTGAAAATCTGTTCTAAAAACCTGTTTTTGCTTTGTCATTGTGGAGTATTGTGTGTAGATTGATGAGGATTTTTTTTTATTTGATCCATTTTAGAATGAAACTGTAACGTAACAAAATGTGGAAAAAGTCAAAGCGGTCTGAATATTTCCCGAATGCACTGTATGTGAACAAGGTGATTTAATTTCATGGTGTCAGAATGCATTTCAGAACTAACTTGTTGACATGTTCTGTTGCAGATTTAAAGCCAGGTTAACTCATTGCAGAATGTATCCATAATCATTAATGAATAAGCATATTTATTTATTACATAACCTTGCCCACTAGCTATACTAATGATCTGCTGTCCAGAGGGTAACAGCAAACATATTCATGTTTTGCAGCAGTAAAGTAAGCACACTGTTGACTCAAGAGAGGATGATTATAAGTCCTCTCTGGAACCACTCAAAAAGCCAGACTAAAATAATACAGCTAGCTATGGTAGCTACAAGTCAAGTAGTACTTGAAATAGGCTACCCACCCCTCACCCACAGACACAAACAAACATTATCAAGAACGCCTAGCCCTAGCTTCACCATCAAAGTTAGCTAGCTAGTTAACTAGCAAGCTAGACTGTTGGTTTAGAAAAGCCAAAGAAAGATATACTTGTTTTTATGAATTTTTCATGCATTTAAATGGCTAGAAAATATGTGAAATTCTGTGAATTCTGTGAACTGTCTTGGGCAAGTTTTAAATTGAGCAAGTTGGGCAAGTTTTAAGTTTAATGTAGCCATCTAGCCAGGCTAATGTTTCTAACTAGCTAACCATGAGCTAGCTAGCAGGCATTTTACATTTAAAACTTGCCCAAGACAGTTCACAGAATTGTCAAATTAAACAACTTATTAATTACTAAATTTAGCTAACATTAGTTAATCCAGAGATTCTTACCTTTCCCTCAATTCGTCAGTCTCATCCAGATCACCATGGCCCTTTTTAGTTCTGTATGATAGCCACAATAGCAGCTAATTAGCATTTCATTTTTGGGGGGTTATAACAGGCGAATATATTGATTAAAGTCACCTAGTCCAAGAGAGATTTAGATGGTTATCAAAACATCACGCCAGGGTAAGCCTACACGAAACAGCCATTATTTTAAGTGTCTCTAAAATCCTCAATGGATAAAATGAATGGTGGAAAAACAATTGTAACCATTTCCATGTTTGACCTCTAGATTCTATGGGTATTACGACTCATACTGTGCTAGACTATTGCCATTGCACACATAATGATTTACGCTTCGAACACACCGACAGCGTGATTGCGCGAAATAGTACGCAGCATCATCTGGATATGTATGCAACAAAAGTTCAACAGTTCAACATTCACCTTCTGCTAACATTTCTGTCAAGCCATCGAAGCATACAGTTTGACACATGCGTTAGATAAATCCAACGTATGCACCACACCGAACACACTGCAACTGCCTCTGCAATGCTGCAAGGCAAACGCAGCGTTTCATTGGAAATTAATGTAATTCTGGTGTACCAAAATGCAAATACACTGTCGGTGTGTTGGAAGCGTTATTTGACTGCCATTCATGTACTCTGGAATATAGGCCAGTGAAACCAAATCTCATTCTCTCTATATGAATGGTTGGTTGTGTAGAAACAAAACTGACTGGTGCGCAACTACGGGGAAAAGCAGACAGGGTTGGTTTAGATTATTGACAACGTGTAAACTATATTTCTTCTCTAATGTTTATTGAAAACATAAATACATTTGCACAATGAGCACTTGTTGTCTCTCAAATATATTGTTACAGTTGTTGGTTAGGTAGCTAGGGAATTTGCCATATTAGCATTGACATGAAATCAGTCAAAACACCTCAAAACAAGATATGGTACCAAGAACAAGATGAAACTAGCTGAAACGAGCTACTTACGATTCCCCACATGACAGTTCCTTGTCATTGTTGGTAGCTTTCTGTTTATTGTTTTTGTGACGTTGTCAGCTAACCCATCTATTGTCATGCTACCTTTTATTAATGAACTGGGTTTCTTCCACGATCGGGCTAGCTAATGTCACGCCCTGACCTTAGAGATCCTTTTAATTCTCTATTTGGTTAGGTCAGGGTGTGACTAGGGTGGGCAATCTATGTTTTCTATTTCTTTGTTGGCCGGGTATGGTTCCCAATCAGAGGCAGCTGTCTATCGTTGTCTCTGATTGGGGATCATACTTAGGCAGCTTTTTCCTACCTGTAGTTTGTGGGATCTTGTTTTGGTACTGTGCTGTTTAGCCCTACTAAACTTTACGTTTCGTTTGTATATATTTTTTTCGGTGTTCATTGAATAAAGTAAGATGTACGCCTACCACGCTGCACCTTGGTCCGACCATTCTTACAACGACGGGCGTAACAGAAGATCCCACCACAAACGGACCAAGCAGCGTGGCCAGGAGGAGCAGACATCCTGGACATGGGAGGATATCTTGGACGGTAAGGGATCCTGGACATGGGAGGAGATCCTGGACGGGAAGGGATCCTGGACGTGGGAGGAGATCCTGGTCGGAAAGGATTGCCTTCCATGGGAGCAGACTGAGGCAGCGAGGGAGGAACAACGACGACACCGGGGTTCGCGACCACGACGGAAGCCCGAGGCACACAGGGTGGTTGGCGGAGCCAGGGTTTGAACCAGAGCCAACTCCCCGTACTCACCATGGGGAGCGTGTGACCGGTCAGGCACCATGTTTTGCGGTGATACGCACTGTGTCTCCAGTGCGCATCCACAGCCCGGTGCGTTCTGTGCCAGCTCCGCACTTGCCGCGCGCAAGTGGGCATCTGTCCAGGATGGGTGGTGCCGGCTCAGCGCTCCTGGTCTCCAGTGCACCTCCTCGGTCCAGGATATCCTGCGCAGGCTCTACATGCTGTATCTCCGGTGCGCCTATCGGTTGGAGTTGATGAATATAGCTCTACCCCTTAAGCTGCCCTATATTGGTGATGTAAAGCGAGATGGCACCAGCAAGTTCAGTTCAGTAAACTGCTTTGGCCTCGAGGCACTCCCGTTTTAGACAACCCAACAAAGCCAATTGACCTCTATGGTACATGCTTTTGCATAATATAAATTCACAATACTGGTTAGGTTTACTCGGTGTCGCGAACTAGGCTTTGCTATACATTGTCGTTTTTCCTAATCCACACAAATGTTGCTGTTAACCGTGAGAAGAATGAACTCCAAATTACCCCTTCTTTACAGCAAAAGCTCCTTAAAGTTCTGGTGTCACCTGAATGTTCAGTAACTACTTTGAGTAGTCAACTGTTCGTGCTGACAGTGTAGGTGGAGCTGCTGGACATGCATCAGGGCAGACAGGCCTCCGGTTTAATCTGTGTCCAGGTGCTGTGGCAACAGGTTGCCAGGCCAACATTGTATTTCAAGGTGCGTCAGAGAGAAAGTGAATTGAGTTTCAGGGCAGGAATGTGCTTTCACTGCTGGTGTGTGGCGATGACCTAGCAGCTTAAAATTATACAATTAATAACACTGGTTTTCCTTATAGTAGCTCAGAAATGTAGGCCTATCAGTTTGACGCTTGACTTCTCTATTGTCTCGGCTCTGTCATGTAAGTGGACAGACACAATGCCGTGATTCCTACAGAAGAGCTAAAGTTTTTTCCCTGTGGATTACCTGCTGCCATCTTGTACATTACTATTCAACCACCAACATTCTGCCCTAAGACACATACAGTAATGTACAGTAAAATAAATAAAAAAGAACAGCCTTTCGTGAACTAATACTCGCACTTGACTTTTTTCCCCCTTACTAGCTCAGTCTTTGCTGTTAGCTACTTTACTGAGGAAAAATGTACTTACTATGACTGTGGTATGTGGTTATCCCACCTAGTTATCTTAAGATGAATGGATGAACTGTAAGTCGCTCTGGATAAGAGCGTCTGCTAAATGACTAAAATGTCAATGTAAATGAAGCCACCATTAGGCCAGTGACCAGATTTCGAGGCAGCAGGTAGCCAAGTGGTTAGAGTGTTGGGCCAGTAACCAAAACGTTGCAAGATCGAATCCCCGAGCTGACAAGTAAACAATCTGTCATTCTGCCCCTGAACAAGGCAGTTAACGCACTGTTCCGAGGCTGTCATTGTAAATAAGATTTTTTTCTTAACTGACTTGCCTAGTTAAATAAAGGTTTAATATAAAATAAAATATGGCACAGTACTTATAGAATGTTATGTGCTAGATGAATTGGGATGAAGTAATCCTGGGTGCCTGGGGAAGGCTGGAGTCCGGTAATGGCTTGTCCTGGCATAAATTCAGTTCAACACAGCTCTCTCAGATTAATGAAGAGGAGTTTTATAAGTGTGTTACTATTGATGAATGCACACTCTCCTTTATTCTGTTTATAGCTGCGGTTTTGAAGTTGATCAGCAGGAAAAAGCCCTTTTGAGCAACGTCAGATGAATCTGATAAGGAGGACTGCTGATTTTGAGCCACATTCCTGAGGGAAGCACTTCTGTAAAAACACAACCTTGAAAACTGTATGGCATCGCTAATTCTAGGGCAATTACGAATCGACCAACTCACAGGAGGATGCCATTCGAAACTGAAAGTAGACAAACACACCGTCATCCATATAGTTTCTCATTAGGTCCGGAGTCATAGAAAACCCTGCTCGTCAAAGTCATCCGGGGGTGAACTCATTGACCACATAAATCAAATTTCATTTGTCACATGCTTTGTAAATAAGAGTAGACTAACAGTGAAATGCTTACTTACGGGCCCTTCCCTATAATGCAGAGAGAAAAGTACAAAAATAAATAATAATAACAACACAAGGAATAAATACACAATGAGTAACGATAACTTGGCTATATACACAGGGTACCGAATCAATTTGCAGGGGTGCGATGTAATTGAGATAGATATGTACATTTATACAACGACTGGGTCTAATCCTGAATTGGTTAAAACTGCATTCCAGTCGGTGTCTATTCTACAAGTTACCACCGGGTAAATCTTTGACGTTAAAATGCCTATTTACTCTGTTCCATCTGACTGCGCAATCCACTGTCTCATCAGCCCAGCCAGGCAATTTATAGACTTAATCTCCACGATAAAAAGCATCTAGACATTATCTCACATTTATTTTAGACTAACATTTACTTTTCAACAGCGGAGATTGGTTTTTATTTATTTTTTATTTATTTCACCTTTATTTAACCAGGTAGGCCAGTTGAGAACAAGTTCTCATTTACAACTGCGACCTGGCCAAGATAAAGCAAAGCAGTGCAACACAAACAACACAGAGTTACACATGGAATAAACAAACGTACAGTCAATAACACAATAGAAAAGTCTACAGTGTGTGCAAATGAAGTAAGATTAGGGAGGTAAGTCAATAAATAGGCCATAGTGGCGAAATAAGTACAATTGAGCAATTAAACACTGGAGTGATCGATGTGCAGAAGACATATGTGCATGTAGAGATACTGGGGTGCAAAGGAGCAAAACATAAAAACAATATGGGCATGAGGTAGTTGGGTGGGCTGTTTACAGATGGCTATGTACAGGTGCAATGATCTGTAAGCTGCTCTGACAGCTGATGCAGTTAATGAGGGAGATATGAGTCTCCAGCTTCAGTGATTTTTTTCAATTCATTCCAGTCATTGGCAGCAGAGAACTGGAAGGAAAGGCGGCCAAAGAGGAGTTGGCTTTGGGGGTGACCTTGTCTCTCCAACATTTGCAACATTGTTTCAATATTCAAGTTCGATCTCCAGCTGTCCCATAGTAATGAACGTGTTGGGAGTCGGAATGAGACAAATAGTCAGGCAGCGTTTCTTAGCTAGTCGAAATCAGCTGGCATCATTTTTATGGATAAATACAAATACATTTCTAATGAAAAAAGGTCAAACAAAACGAAGTGCAGCTAGTTTACAGTCTTTCCACCTTCAGTTTGAAGTGATTGTGTTAGCTGTGGTGTTGGCTAGCCCCTCTGAACAACAGTGTCCTGACGAGAGAGCACATTTTCTATGCCAGGCAAAATCGCGCCTCATTAACTCATTGTTATGGATGTGTCCAAATAAATGTCACTAGAAAACAGCTTAAACAAATGCAAATGCAGCTACTTTGCTGTTATTCTGGCTGCACTTTTTGACACGAATGTAAGTTAGCCATAGTTGGCTATAGAGGTCGACCGATTTATGATTTGTCAATGCCGATACTGATTATTGGAGGACCAAAAAAAGCAGATACCGAATAATCGGCAGATTTTTATATATATATTTGTAATAATGACAATTACAACAATACTGAATGAACAATGAACACTTTTATTTTAACTTAATATAATACATAAATCAAATCTATTTAGTCTCAAATAAATAATGAAACATGTTCAATTTGGTTTAAATAATGCAAAAACACAGTGTTGGTGTCACGCCCTGACCTTAGAGATCCTTTTTATGTCTCTATTTTGGTTTGGTCAGGGTGTGAGTTGGGGTGGGTATTCTATGTTATATTATTTGTATTTCTATGTTTTGGCCGGGTAGGGTTCTCAATCAGGGACAGCTGTCTATCGTTGTCTCTGATTGAGAACCATACTTAGGTAGCCCTTTTTCCCACCTGTCTTTGTGGGAAGTTGACTTTGTTTATGGCACTTAGCCTTTAGCTTCATGGTTTGTTTTGTAGTGTTTATTGTTTTGTTCGGCGTCTTTTTCGAATAAAAAGATAATGTACGCTCACCACGCTGCACCTTGGTCCAGTTCATTCAACAGCCGTGACAGTTGGAGAAGAAAGTAAAAGTGCAATATGTTCCATGTAAAAAAGCTAATGTTTAAGTTCCTTGCTCAGAACATGAGAACATATGAAAGCTGGTGGTTCCTTTTAACACGAGTCTTCAATATTCCCAGTTAAGAAGTTTTAGGTTGTAGTTATTATAAGAATTATGACGTGTCGACTATTTCTCTCTATACCATTTGTATTTCATATACCTTTGACTATTGGATGTTCTTATAGGCACGTTAGTATTGACAGCCTAATCTCTAGAGTTCATAGGCTTGAAGTCATAAACAGCGCTGTGGTTCAAGCATTGATAAGAGCTGCTGGCAAACGCAGTAAAGTGCTGTTTGATTGAATGCTTACGAGCCTGCTGCTGCCTACCACCACTCTGTCAGACTGCTCTATCATAGACTTAGACTTAATTATAATAAACACACAGAATTACGAGCCTTTGGTCATTAATATGGTCAAATCCGGAAACTATCATTTAGAAAACAAAAGGTTTATTCTTTCAGTGAAATACGGAACCGTTACGTATTTTATCGGACAGGTGGCAACCTTATTCTAAATATTGCTGTTACATTGCACAACCTTCAATGTTATGTCATAATTATATGAAATTCTGGCAAATTAATTACAGGCTTTGTTAGGAAGAAATGGTGCGGCCAAAACTGCTGCATATATCCTGACTCTGCTTGCACAGAACGCAAGAGAAGTGACACAATTTCCCTAGTTAATATTGCCTGCTAACATGCATTTATTTTAACTAAATATGCAGGTTTAAAAATATATACTTCTGTGTATTGATTTAAAAAAAGGCATTGATGTTTATGGTTAGGTACATTTGTGCAACGATTGTGCTTTTTCTTGAATGTGCTTTTGTTAAATCATCACCCGTTTGGCGAAGTTGAAGTAGGCTGTGATTCGATGATAAATTAACAGGCACTGCTTTGATTATATGCAACGCAGGACAAGCTAGTTAACCTAGTAATATCATCAACCATGTGTATGCAAGAGAAAGGCCATAATGTATTATTCCAGCCCAGGTGTGATTTAGATTTTCGCCACTAGATGGCATCAGTGTATGTGCAACGTTTTTGACTGATCCAATGAACCATTCTATTTCTGCTCAAAGTGTTGTATCAAGACATGCACAAATGTGCCTCATTTGTTTATTAATCACTTTTAATGTTAAATATTGTGCACTCTCCTCAAACAACAGCAAGGTATTATTTCACTGTAATAGCTACTGTAAATTGGACAGTGCAATTAGATTAACAAGAATTTAAGCTTTCTGCAAACATCAGATATATCAATGTCCTGGGAAATGTTCTTGTTACTTACAACCTCATGCTAATCGCATTAGCCTACGTTAGCTGAACCGTCCCGTGGAAAGGACACCGATCCCGAATACGTTTTTAAGGTGAGGAGGATTGGAGGGTAAGCAAGAGGAGGTCAATAAGACTGATGGAGAGAGGATAGGTTTGAATCTGTGGAAGCTAGCAATAACAAGGGAGAGGGTATGTTGTGAAAGATTGGGGTGAAGTTCAGAGTGAGCCGGACCTCAGTTCGAGTTCTGGAGGTGATATGCAAGGGGTAAATGGTGTTGTGAGGAGCTTGGAGTCCAAGCCTTGCATTGATGGACATGGTTATGATAAAGCTACGTTTGGTCCAGTGGGAGAGACATTTTTGAAGAGGGTGAAACCAGGCCTTTTGGCTGATCCATTGGAGGTTTCAGGTTGGGTGGAAAAGCTGGTTGTGGTGAAGGAGAGTGATGGAGTGCTGCATCAGAAGACCTAGCTTCCACAATCACCCGACCTCAACCCACTTGAGATGGTTTGAGATGAGTTGGACCGCAGAGTGAAGGAAAAGCAGCCAACAAGTGCTCAGCATATGTCGGAACTCCTTCAAGACTGTTGGAAAATCGTTCCTCATGAAGCTGGTTGAGAGAATGCCAAGTGTGTGCAAAGCTGTCATCAAGGCAAAGGGTGGTTACTTTAAGAATCTCAAATATAAAATATATTTTGATTTGTTTAACAATTTTTTGGTTACTACATGACTCCATATGTGTTATTTCATAGTTTGGATGTCTTCACTATTATTCTACAATGCATAAAATAGTAAAAATAAAGAAAAACCCTTGAATGAGTACAGTAGGTGTGTCTAAACCTTTGACTTGTACTGTATATATATATTTTTTAAACATTCAGTTTGACACTTGCAACCCACAAAGCCTTCTCACTGCGCTAGTTCACTCGACCTGTGTTGATTGACAGTTTGCTAGTCCAATCAGAGGGCAGAGTGTGCCAATTCATTTTTTTTGCGATACTGCCTCTGACTGCGTGAAGAGTAGTCTAATCTATGGAGACTCTGTGCCACAAAATGAGTGACAAAACCTGGCCAGATAATTTCAAGTCATCAGTCTCAAGTCAAAGTCGAGTCCCAAGTCTTGAGGCTCCAAGTCGAAGTCAAGTTATTACATTTTTTATTGAGTCCAAGTCATCTCTGAGGTATGGTCTCTGTGGGGACGATGTCGTTGATGCACTTACCAGTGACTGATGTGGTAAACTCCTCAAAGTTATGAGATGAATCCCAGAACTTATTCCAGTCTGTGCAGGCAAAGAGGTCCTGTAGCTTAGCATCCACTTCATCACACCACTTCCGTATTGATCACGTCTCTGGTACTTCCTGTTTGACTTTTTTCTTGTAAACAGGAATCGATAGATTTATGGTCAGATTTGCCAAAGAGAGGGCGAGTGAGAGCCTCGTTTCTGTGTGTGGAATAAAGGTGAGCTAGAGTTGTGCACAAGGGTGTGTGTCTATTTTCCAATAACAGCTGGTGTGCGATGTCTAATATTATGGTAGTCTCGAGATATTGCTCGCCTGAGGTAGAGTACCTCATGATAAGCTGTAGACCAAAATATCTACCAAGAGAGTTTGAATCTATATTTTTCATAGCCGTCTACAGTATTTACCACCACAAACCGATGCTGGCACTAAGACCGCACTCAACAAGCTGTATAAGGCCATAAGCAAACAAGAAATTGCTCATCCAGAAGCGGAGCTCCTAGTGGCCTGGGACTTTAATGCAGGCAAACTTAAATACGTTTTACCTCATTTTTACTAGCATGTCAAAAAAAAACTCTAGACCACATTTACTCCACACATAGAGACACGTATAAGGCTCTCCCTCACCCTCCATTTGGCAAATCTGATCATAATTTTATCTTCCTGATTATTCCTGCTTACAAGCAAAAACTAAAGCAGGAAGTACCAGTAACTCGCTCAATACGGAAGTGGTCAGATGACGCGGATACTACACTACAGGACTGTTTTGCTAGCACAGACTGGAATATGTTCCGAGATTCATCCAATAGCATTGAGGAGTATACCACCTCAATCACCGGCTTCATCAATAAGTGTATCGACGACGTCGTCCCCACAGTGACCGTACGTACATATCCCAACCAGAAGCCATGGATTACAGGCAACATCCACAACAAGCTAAAGACTAGAGCTTCCACTTTCAAGGAGCAGGACACTAATCTGGACGCTTATAAGAAATCCCGCTATGCCCTTAGACTAACCATCAAACAGGCAAAGTGTCAACACAGGACTAAGATCGAATTCTTCTACACTGGCTCTGACGCTCATCGGATGTGGCAAGGCTTGCAAACGCTTACGGACTACAAAGGGAAACCCAGCCGCGAGCTGTCAAGTGACGCGGGACTACCAGATGGGCTAAATGCCTTTAATGCTTGCTTTGAGGCAAGCAACTCTGAAACATGCATGAGAGCACCAGCTGTTCCGGATGACTGTGTAATCACACTCTCTGTAGCCGATGTGAGCAAGACCTTTAAACAAGTCAACATTCACAAGGCCGCGAGACCAGACGGATTACCAGGACGTGTACTCCGAGCATGCGCGGCCTAACCGGCAAGTGTCTTCACTGACATTTTCAACCTCTCCCGACCGAGTCTGTAATACCTACATGTTTCAAGCAGACCACCATAGTCCCTGTGCCCAAGAAAGTGAAGGTAACCTGCTTAAATGACTACCGCCCCGTAGCACTCACGTCGGTACCATGAAGTGCTTTGAAAGGCGGGCCATGGCTCACATCAACACCATCATCCCGGAAACCCTAGACCCACTCCAATTTGCATACCGCCCCAACAGATCCACAGATGATGCAATCTCAATCGCACTCCACACTGCCCTTTCCCACCTGGACAAAATGAACAGCTATGTGAGAATGCTGTTCATTGACTACAGCTCAGCGTTCAACACCATAGTGCCCACAAAGCTCATCACTAAGCTAAAATCCCTGGGACGAAACACCTCCCTCTGTAACTGGATCCTGGACTTCCTGACAGGCCACCCCCAGTTGGTAAGGGTAGGCAACAACACATCTGCCACGCAGATTCTCAACACAGGGGCCCCTCAGGGGTGCGTGCTTAGTCCCATCCTGTACTCCCTGTTCACCCACTCTGCGTGGCCAAGCACGACTCCAACACCATCATTAAGTTTGCTGATGACACAACAGTGGTAGGCCTGATCACAGATAACGATTAGACAGCATATAGGGAGGAGGTCAGAAACCTGGCAGTGCGGTGCCAGAACAAAACCCTCTCCCTCAACATGATCGTGGACCACAGGAAAAGGAGGGCCGAACACGCCCCCAATTCACGTCAATGGGGCTGTAGTGGGTTGATAGTTTCAAGTTCTCTTGTGTTCACATCACCAACAAACTATTATGGTCCAGACACACCAAGAAAGTTGTGAAGAGGGTACGTCAACACCTTTTCCCTCTCAGGATTTGGCATGGGTCCCCAGATCCTCAAAAAGTTCTACAGCTGCACCATCGAGAGCATCTTGACCGGTTGAATCACTGCCTGGTATGGCAACTGCTCGGCATCCGACTGTAAGGCGTTGCCCCTGTGACAACAAATTTGGACCCCCTTGTGCCCCCCTAAATGTGGAGTATGAAAGACTTTTTACATAACAAATTTTTGCTATCGTTCTTTTTTTACATCCATTATTAGACAGTGGGAACGATCATGATTATGAACATGCTAATGCTTGCAATGCAGCATTAGATATGACAACAATGACGTCTAATGTAACTGGCCCGTCTAACAGTACAACTGGCCCCAGCTTGGCCCCCCCAGTTGAAATGGTCTAGAACCGCCACTGGTCAGGAGCCCGTAAAACGGCAGCTATCCACTGCAGCACCATCTCACATAGTGTGTGTGTGTGTGTGTGTGTGTGTGTGTGTGTGTGTGTGTGTGTGTGTGTGTGTGTGTGTGTGTGTGTGTGTGTGTGTGTGTGTGTGTGTGTGTGTGTGTGTGTGTGTGTGTGTGTGTGCGCTGTGTGTGTGTGTGTATATAATTTCAGCCGTGTGTCAGCAAAGGACCTGAGGGCAGACGAGGTCTCTAAAATCACAGTCTTAAGCCAAACAACCTTACATTATACATGCTCTGCCCCAGCTCCCTCCTCTTATGTGAGACTGCAAAAACATCGATTTTATGTCCAGCAGACAAAGACAATCTGTACTGGAAAACATTTTATTTTATTTATTTATTTCACATTTATTTAACTAGGCAAGTCAGTTAAGAACAAATTATTATTTACAATGATGGCCTACCACATATATCTGGGTTACGTACATCAAGTACTGTACCATTATTCATAGCGCACACTATTTTTCCAGACAGTTCAAACACTTGTCCACTGTAAAGACACAAGAGAGGGTGTGTCCAAGGTCAATAGGAAATTAAAACCACAGCTGCGGGAAGTAGGGGTGCCTGAAAATATGAATTTAACAAAATTATTAATAATAGAAATTATTATTTTGAAATATTTTTTCACAAAGGTAGTGCACTGGGCCTTTACTAGTCCTTTAGTAACGGACCAATATATCCATCTGTAGCACAAAGAATAAAATCTCAGCATCCACCCTTCGACGAAAAAGTTACAGCATCCCCACACCCCCAAACTACTTCCCGTGGCTATGGTGACAACCTTCAGCTGTGACTTCCTGATTTTGTGAACTGAGCGGTCACTCTGCGCTCACTCTTCCTGTGTAGAGGGCGGTGAATAAAAGGCTTCCTCTGAAATGGCACAGAAAATCTTAACTATCATCAGTGGATTACCCAGCCTGCCCTCAGTATTGCAGCTCTGTCATTATAGAATTAGCCTGTGGGGCTAAACCTTTATTTTGCATCATCTGCTAATCTGTTTGGCTCCTGCCCTTTGAAGCGGATGCCTGTGGGATCTTTCTGTGGTTTTCTGCTCTATTAACATCTCTCTCCAAGAGCAAATTATGCCACAGCTCTCCAAATACTGTAGTCAGGCTTCCCTTGGTCTGGCCTACTTAGCTGATCAGCTCCTAGAGAAAATCCACAGCATTGAAATGAGACTGTAATAAATCTAATTCGGCAAAGTTCAGAACGCAAAGTCAAGTGGGAAAGTCTTCCTTTTTTAACAGGACAGGCTAATGCAGAGTTCCAGAGGATAGTTAACACGCATGTCAATGCTTGTTATTGTTTGAAGTTCACTGCAGAAGTGCACTTCTAACCCACCTCTGACATTGATTGAAACAGGTGATGAAATGAGGGCCTAAAGGCTATGAATTGATGGGGTTTGTCAGGGGAATGGAGATTTAACATCAAAGATGACTCAATGGAAGGCCAAAACCTCAGATATGGCTTTGTTCACTTCCTTCTACAGTACATGTATGACAGAGCTGTGGTCTTAGTTGATGACATTTATTTGCCTTATGTACCTTCTTGCTCCTAGTAAATCAATCTGTTGTCTTGTTGGTCATCAGTCAGCTGCAGATGGCTAACCTCTTTCATGCCTTGTACGTTAAAACCCCATCAATATAAAACGACAAAATATAGCAAAATTGCAAATGTTACAAAGTGCAACATTCGAAGGTAATTTGCTTCATATTAAGTGAGTATTCCTCTCGTTGCCGGCAAAAACAGAGTGGCCTAAACCACCACCACCGCTGCCCACTAAGGTGAAGGAGGCCAAGAAGCCAAGAAGGGTGAGGGAGTTCAGTTTACCAGGGTGCTTATGGGGGAACTACTGTACAACAAGGCAGGTCTGGGCCTCACACATCCTCCCCTTCATGAGCCGGTAAATCACAGGAACTATCCAGTACAACGAGGTAAGCCTCACTAGTCTCTCTACAATACTGGCACAGGGCACACACTATATACAACATCATAAAAGGGAGATGGATGTACTGTGATAACTAATGCCCCCATAAACCCTAGACCACATTAAATCAAATAAGCATATTGATATTGTCAACATGTGCCAAGACTGCAAGTCGGCAGAAAACATTACTGCATGGGAGTTTTAGATTGATACAGCGAGTGATGTGGTCAACCTTTTTGTGTGTTTGGCAAAAAGCCTAGAAATGAATGAAAAATTCCCCAGTGCTAAACCTAAGACTTTAGCCTGTCAAGTCGTGGTATATCACAGGCAGATGTATTATAAAATGAACAATACTTTGACGAGCAGTGAAATGGAGTCCCACCCCCCACCAAGGCAGCTGTGTAAATTAGACCAGTATTATCTGTGAAAGCAGCACACAGCCCCATAGGCTCTTGTCCTGTTATTGAGATGGCAGAGTCAGATAATCTGTCAGCTATCTAGATCCCAGGGCTGCATACATGTGGTTGGCATAGGGATTTCCCCCCTGTGTGTGTGCCTAGCTTACAGCAGATATAATGTACCACCTGAGTCATTGTGACAGGATGCTGATAACATGAATTTGTGCGGGATATAGGGGACCACATGCACTGTAGGGGTATGACCATGTCCAATTTGTAATGCAAAGACACATGTCTGTTATGTTACAACAACCTCAACATACAGTACATACATCATGTCATGGACTTTTACTCATGTCCTACGCAGCCTATAGACTACATCGCTGCACCATCCAAATGAAATCAATAGTTCATTACTTTGTTAATTAAACAGACAAGACACACGTACACCCCCTGCCCTGATCACAGTCAACACACAAAATATAAATATTTTCCCCACAGAACTTGAGTGTCATAGGAACATGGGGGATATTTTGAAACAGAGCCCATGCCCTTATTTTGCTTGTATGTACTTTAGAAAAGCTTAGAATCTGCTATTGTAAAGAAATAATACAAACCTGACCTGGATGATTTGAAAAAGTTCCTTTTTTGATCCAAGTTGTATCTTTTAATTCCTATCCTCACTTCGCTTTGTTAGAAATCATGCACATCAATACCTGGCTAGCAAATGTCCTCGTCAACTGATTTTTTAATAGTAGCAGAACACAGTGATATAAATAGGATTAATCGTAGCAAAACATAAATGTCCAACCAGATATTGTAGCCTATAGCTTCGTGTCCCTCCAGAAGAAGAAGATTAGCGGAGCGGCTTGCATAATTGCACATGGTCTCATCTGGAAAAGAGAGACTATGTGTACTGTAGCTGAAGAAGTTCATTCGTATTAATCCATCATTCATTGGCTAAATATTAGGCCTAACACTGCAGTACATTTTACCATCACCAGCCAATGTGATCACACCACTTGCACTTTCTCTCCTTTAGCACTCCCCACTAGTTATTTTGTCTGAAGACAGAGAAACTACACATCGCTAGCAGGCTAGGTTAGAAATGCATGCATATGAATCTACAGTTTATTAGCTAAATATAAGGGCCTTCAAATGTTTACCTGTAAAAGATGATTCCTGTTTGTGTTCTTCCAGGCTAAACGCCAAAGTATTTCTGTGACAATGGACAACAACAGCTAAAGAAACAGACAGAAATACATACGGTGCCTTCAGAAAGTATTCACACCCCTTGACTTTTTTCACATTTTGTTGTGTTACAGCCTTAATTTAAAATGGATTAAATTGCGATTTATTTATTTTTTGTCACTGGCCTACATACAATACCCTATAATGTCACAGCGGAATTCTGTTTTTCGAAATTGTAACAAATTAATTGAAAATTAAAAGCTGAAATGTCTTGAGTCAATAAGTATTCAACCTCTTTGTTATGGCACGCCTAAATAAGTTCAGGAGTAAAAATTTGCTTAACAAGTCACATAAATTGCATGGGCTCACTCTGTGTGCAATAAGTGTTTAACTTCTCTGCGCTACAGTTCCCTTTAGCGGGATAATTTTCCTAAACAACCGCTGAATTGCAGGGCGCAAAATATTACTAAAAATATTTATAATCATGCAATCACAAGTGAAATATACCAAAACACAGTTTAGCTTGTTGTTAATCCACCTAAGGTGTCAGATAAAAAAAATAAAAAAAGCTTTTGTGAGTGTATCAATCAATGCTACAACAGCTAGCCCCAAATTAGCATGGTCACGAAAGTCAGAAAAGCAATAAAATGAATCGCTTACCTTTGATAATCTTCGGATGTTTGCACTCACGAGACTCCCAGTTACACAACAAATGTTCTTTTTGTTCGATAAATATGACTTTTATAACAAAAAAACTCCATTTGGGTTGCGCGTTATGTTCAGAAAACCAAAGCCTCGTTCCGTTCGACGAAAATTCCAAAAAGTATCCGTAATGTTCATAGAAACATGTCAAATGTTTTTTATAATCAATCCTCAGGTTGTTTTTAACAAACATAATCGATAATATTTCAACCGGACCGTAACCTATTCAATAAAAGAGAGAAAGAAAATGGAGAGCTACCCCTCTCGCGCGCAGGAACTAATCAGAGGACACCTGACTAGTTTTGATGAATCTCACTCATTTTTCAAAATAAAAGCCTGAAACTATGTCTAAAGCCTGGTCACAGCCTGAGGAAGCCATTGGAAAAGGAATCTGGTTGATACCCCTTTAAATGGAAGAAAGACGGGCCAGGAAACACAGATACAATTTTAAAAAATCACTTCCGGGTTAGATTTCCTCAGGTTTTCGCCTGCAGAATCAGTTTTGTTATACTCACAGACAATATTTTGACAGTTTTGGAAACTTTGGAGTGTTTTCTATCCTAATCTGTAAATTATATGCACATTCTACGATCTGGACCTGAGAAATAGTCCGTTTACCTTGGGAAAGTTATTTTTTTTTAAATACAAAATATGACCCCTAGTGTCAAGAGGTTTTAACATGATTTTTGAATGACTACCTCATCTTTGTACCCCACAAATACAAGTATCTGTAAGATTTCTCAGTCGAGCAGTTAATTTCAAACATAGATTCAACCACAAAGACCAGGGAGGTTTTCCAATGATTCGCAAATAAAGGTACCTATTGGTAGATGGTAAAAAATTAAGTAGGCAGACATTGAATATCCATCCCATTGAATATGGTGAAGTTATTAATTGCACTTTGAATTGTGTATACATGCATCCTTCCTAACTCAGTTGCCGGAGAGGAAGGCAACCACTCAGGGATTTCACCATGAGGCCAATGTTGACTTTAAAACAGTGAGAGTCTAATGGCTGTGATAGGAGAAAACTGAGGATAGCTCAACAAGATTGTAGTTACTCCACAAAACTAACCTAATTGACAGAGTGAAAATAAGGAAGCCTGTACAGAATGCAAATATTTCAAAACATGTACCCTGTTTACAAAAGGGAACTAAAGTAAAATTGCAAAATGTGACAAAGAAATTATCTTTATGTCCTGAATACAAAGCGTTATGTTTGGGGCAAGTCCAACACATCACTGAGTACCACTCTTGATATTTTCAAGCAAGGACTAGGGAGTTTTCTATGATAAAATTAAATGGAATAGAGCTAAGCACAGGCAAAATCCTAGAAGAAAACCTGGTTCATTCTGCTTTCCAACAGACACTGGGAGACAAATTCACCTTTCAGCAGGACAATAACCTAAAACACAAGGCCAATTATACACTGGAGCTGCTTACCAAGACAACATTGAATGTTCCTGAGTTGCTTGAACATCTATGGCAAGACTTGAAAATGGCTTATTAGCAATGATCAACAACCACCTTGACAGAACTTGAATAATTTTTAAAAGGATAATGTGCAAATATTCTACAATCCAGGTGTGTAAAGCTCTTAGAGACTTACCCAGAAAGACTCACAGCTGTAATCACTGCCAAAGGTGATTCTAACATGTATTGACAGGGGGTTGAATACTTATTTAATCAAGATATTTTAGTGTTTATTTTAGTATTTTATTTTTTACAAATGTTATAATTTTTCCACTGTGAATTGCCAAATTGTAACTACTTCACCACTATTGGCCTAATTATTGCCTTACCTCCTTACTGCATTTGCACACACTGTATACAGATTTTTCTATTGTGTTATTGACTGTACATTTATTTATCCCATGTGTAACTTTGTGTTGTTGTTTTTGTCGCAGTGCTTTGCTTTATCTTGGCCAGGTGGCAGTTGTAAATGAGAACTTGTTCTCAACTGGCCTACCTGGTTAAATAAAGGTGTTATAAAAATAAAAAAAATGAAAGGCAACATTTTCTACTGAGGCGTTGACAGGACTTTTAAACATAATACCGAGTTCATGACTGCCTCTGCTGTTGGAAATAAAAGTACAAGACCTATTCATTACTCACTATCTGCAGATTTTCAGCACATAACTTTTCAACAATTGTGAGTTTTCTTTAGCAATTATAAACCCCTATAAACTGTAAAACCCTAACAAAGGACTAAGTGTTTATGACGGGCTGGATTTACACAGCCTCAAGAACCATTTGGACTCATTCAGTCAGTGTGCCTGCCCAGAGAGAACACGAAGCCTGATGCCTGACTCTGCTATATGAGACAGACCAGTGGCTGTTTTCCCAGGGCTTACAGTATTAGGAGGATCTTGGGCTTTAGTTTGACCTTTGTGTTTCACACACATGCATGAGTCCGGTTCTCTTTTGGGTGAAGTTGCCGTTCTCCTTTCAGAAAATAGGTCACAAATTACACAAGTAGGGATTTTACCCATTTCCTGGAGAATTCATACAGGAAGCAGATTTTTCAAACTGCCCTTCAGGCTTACAGTTAGACTTTCATGAAGGGGCAAAATCTGAATAAGAACTGAAACATTCCCTTTCAACCAAATACTTGGAGGCCATTTAAGACTCCCTTTAAGATTGTCAATATAGTCTCTATATACAGTCTCAATTAGCCTCGTTCAGTGGTTTTAGGTTATTGATGTGGTCTCCGCCCCCTCCAGATCTGAGCCAAGTGGAGGAGTCAGAAGGGCATGTCCCAGCAGGGAAGTGTGAGTCGGACCAAAGGAGGGACCCTTCCCACCCCGGATTCAGATGGGGCAGAAACAGGTTGGTCAAAAATCTCCTTTTAGACACATCTGTATCGTTGAACTGTAAAATGCACAGCAAGAGCAACTTATTCTCCATACTGCAATTCAAAGCTTCAATTACTGATTAATTATAGACCATTTTTATTTGGAATATGATCTGATTTGAGGTAACCACATTCAATTTGAGGTTACTTCATACATGTGGTTGTTTTCACTCAGCAATACAATTTACGGCTCTGTACATTTCTCTGAGAGGGCTCAAGAGATTTTACTACTTCATAAGTTTATCTGTCATCTGCTTGCCAGAGGAGTTGGCTCCCAGCCAGCAGAGAGAATTTCCCACACAGACTGCTGTCACATATGGGAACCTTTATCAACTTGTACAGTTAGGTCCATAATTATTGGCACCCTTGATAAAGATACTATATAAAATCAAATAAAAATACAATATAAAATAAATAATACAAATACTGAGCTATATTGTATGCTCCAAAAAAATGGGTAATTAAATTATTTTACTCTAATACAATTGGTCAGAAAGATTTAGTTTAACAAGTAAAAAAATACATCTCTAAAAGATAGGAGTCAAAATTATTGGCACCCCTGTTTTCAATACTCTAGCATCCTCCCCTTGTGAGGATAATGACACTGATAATGAGTCTTTTTCTAACTGTTTTATGAGGAGAACACATTGGGAGGGATCTTAGACCATTCCTCCATACAGAATCTTTCCAGATCCTTGATATCCTTTGTCTGCTCTTATGGACTTCCCTCTTCAATTCAAACAACAGGTTTCCAATGGGGTTGAAGTAGGTTTCCAATGGGGTTGAAGTAGGTTTTCAATGGGGTTGAAGTAAGTTGAAGTCTGGAGACAGATTGCAAAATGTAAATTTTCTTTGTGGATTTTGATTAGTGCTTGGGGTTATTGACTTGCTGGAAGATCTACTTGCGGCCAAGTGTCAGCTTCCTGGCAGAGGCAACCAGGCTTTTGGCTAAAATGTCCTGGCACTAGGTAAAGTTCATGATGCCAATGACCATAACAAGGGCCCCAGGACCAGTGGAAGCAAAATAGCCCCATAACATCCAAGGTCCACCACCAAATATTACCATAAGTATGAGGTACTTTTCTGCATATGCTTCTGTTTTTCAACACCAAACTCACCACTGGTGTGCGTGCCAAAGAGCTCTATTTACATATATGTCATCTGACCATGAAAATAGAGCTCTTTGGCCACGCACACCAGTGGTGGGTTTGGCGTTTAAAAACAGAAGCATATGCAAAAAAGTACTATAATATATACTGAACAAAAATATAAACACAACATGTAAAGTGTTGGTCCCATGTTTCATGCGCTGAAATAAAATATTCCAGAAATGTTCCATATGCACAAAAAGCTTATTTCTCTCAAATTTTGTGCACAAATTTGTTTACATCCCCGTTAGTGAGCATTTCTCCACCTGACAGGTGTGGCATTCCAATAAACTGATTAAACAGCATGATCATGGGCCTCCCGAGAAAAAGGGGTAAAAAGTACAACAAATAAAATAATAATAAATAAAAACATAACAGCATGATCATTACACAGATGCACCTTGCGCTGGGGACAATTAAAAGCCACTGTAAAATGTGCAGTTTTGTCACACAATAAGGTGTTGTTTTGAGGGAGTGTGCAATTGGCATGTTAAACACCTCCAACGCCATTTTAGAAAATTTGGCAGTATGTCCAACCGGCCTCACAACCACAGACCACATGCAACCACGCCAGCCCGACCTCTGGAGTGGCGCAGTAGTCTAAGGTGTCACTACAGACCCGGGTTCAATCCCAGGCTGTGTCACAGCTGGCCCGTGACAGGGAGACCCATGAGGTGGCACACAATTGGCCCAGCGTCGTCCGAGTTCCTCTGACACATTGGTGCGGCTGGCTTCCGGGTTAGGCAAGCAGTGTGTCAAGAAGCAGTGGGGCTTGGCAGCAACGTGTTTCGGAGTATGGCCCTCGGCCTTCGCCTCTCCCGAGTCCGTAAGGGAGTTGCAGGGATGGACAAGAGTAACTACCAATTGGATGTCACGACATTGGAGAGAAAAAGGGGTAAAAGTACAACAAAAAAACAACAACTAAAAAACACGCCAGCCCAGGACCTCCACATCAATCTTCTTCACCTGTGGGATTGTCTGAGACCAGCCACCCGGACAGTTGATGTAACTGTAGGTTTGTCCAATCGAAGAATTTCTGCACAAACTGTCAGAAACCGTCTCAGGGAAGCTCATCTGCATGCTTGTCGTCCTCGACCTGACTGCAGTTCGGCTTCGTAACCAACTTCACTGGGCAAATGCTCACCTTCGATGGTCACTGGCACACTGGAGAAGTGTGCTCTTCACGGATTAATGCCGGTTTCAACTGTACCGGGCAGATGGGTGGGCGGTTTGCTGATGTCAATGTTGGGAACAGAGTGCCCCATGATGGCGGTGAGGTTATGGTATGGGCAGGCATAAGCTACGGACAACAAACACAATTACATTTTATTGATGACAATTTGAATGCACAGAGATACCGTGGCAAGATCCTGAGGCCCATTGTCATGCCATTCATCCGCCGCCATCCCCTCATGTTTCAGCATGATAATGCAAAGCCCAATGTCACAATTCCTGGAAGCTGAAAATGGCCTAGTTCTTCTGTGGCCTACATACCCACTATGAGTGAACACGGAGTACAGGGGACTGAGCACGCACCCCTGAGGGGCACCCGTGTTGAGGATCAGCTTGGCGGATGTGTTGTTCCCTACCCTTACCACCTGGGGGCGGCCCGTCAGGAAGTCCAGGATCCAGTTGCAGAGGGAGGTGTTTAGTGCCAGGGTCCTTAGCATAGTGATGAGCTTTGAGGGCACTATGGTGTTGAACGCTGAGCTGTAGTCAATGAATAGCATTCTGACATAGGTGTTCCTTTTGTCCAGGTGGGAAAGGGCAGTGTTGAGTGCATTAGATTGCATCATCTGTGGATCTGTTGGGGCGGTATGCAAATTGGAGTGGGTCTAGGGTTTCTGGAATAATGGTGTGATGTGAGCCATGGCCCACCTTTCAAAGCACTTCATGGCTATAGACGTGAGTGCTACGGGTTGGTAGTCATTTAAGCAGGTTACCTTCGCTTTCTTGGGCACAGGGACTATGTTGGTCTGCTTAAAACATGTTGGTATTACAGACTCAGTCAGGGATAGGTTGAAAGTGTCAGTGAAGACACTTGCCAGTTGGTCTGTGTGCATACCTGTAATTCCTCACAGGTCCCGTATTAGTGTCAAGTGGCTGAAACAAGGAGTGGGTCGCCTGGGGTCAGTGAAGGGATTATGCTAATTTGACACGAGATTACAGAGGGGGGGGACAGGGAGGACAGGGAGCAGATTTGACTACTCTTTCAACGAGTTGCTGAAAAGGCACGTCAGCTTTTCAGCACTGCCTGGGCCAGTCACCCAGGAGCTAAGGGTCAGTAAGGCCCTGGGGTACTACAGCTGCTTTGACTGTAGCTGACACTGGTTTATGTATAGAGTCTCCAACTCTGTTGATCAGCTCTGTTCCTCTGATCTGAGAGTCAAATCAAATGGTCACAGCAGGCTGCAACTCCCACCAGTAGAGTCCAATCACTCATGAGCAGGAGATTGTAATATCGCTGTATCATATCTAGATTCATATCTGAGTTTTGATTTCAGATTGTGTGAAATGTTAAAGCTTATGAGGGGAAACAGTTAACTGTACTAATTTGTAGCTTGGTCAGTAGATTGGCTTTTCTTTTGAGCTGCTAAAGACGTGTGGTGGTTATGCTGTGTTGTTCCATAGAGGTTATGGGTTGTATGCCTGGCGGAGGTTGACCTGGATAGAAGATGTAGGTCAGGGGTCAGGCCTAGTCTGATGGATGTCCCAGGTCATCCCACTAAATACCATGGTCACATGATACATTTAACAATTTCACCCAAGAATATGGGCAATTTGATCCTTGTTTGGGTTTGTAGAGCTCACATTTAGAATCCATTATTAAGCTTAAACAGGTTTAAAACTATAACATGCATATATATATAAGGTATATTATTTCATAGTCCTCGTGTATATCAACCCAAAGCAAAATACTATTATTTTGTTGTAAATTGTTTGTGTTAGTGCTAGTTTGTATGGTGCAGTTTGCTCTTATCTAAAATCCCTATTTGGTGGGTGACTGGCTGGCTCCGACCACCACCCCCACCCCCGGTGCTATTTGGTAAACCGGGTATGGCACAGGGCGGATATCTCACTCCCTCCCTCCCCTGCAGCCTTGCAGGCGCTTTATCTGTTAATGCCCTACACCTGTGGATAGGTCAAACCACTGATGTTTTATGACACACATCTTTATGAGCCAGCGAGAGAGTGGGAAGAGAGAGGGAGAGAGACATTGTCAACATACAGTACATGTTTTTTGTGTAGGCCCTGTGTCAGTCAAGTTTCACTCTGAGGGGACACACTGTTATCAGAGTTCTTGGCTTTTGACTTCTGGCTCAGCCTGAGCAGGGTACCTAAACTTACCTTTGCATCTTTGGAGCCTTTTCTATTATTAGACGCAGCTAGTCTAAATCAAAAGTTGTTCATTTGTGTTCTGTGTGGTGATATACAATGATCATGTCAACAACATTGGACTACATTGAACAGTGCACAGCTGAGTTGAATTGATCTATTAGCACTTGTGCATCTCAGATCGGGGATAGCTGTGTTGTCAAAGGTGAAACCATTATGTTTCTGTTGTGTTCCCCACAGGCCAGAGTGAGCAGCATTAGGAGGATGGGTTCTGGTCCCGTGGGCAGGGTGGCCCGTAGATGCAGTAGCACACCAGTAGCAGCAGCAGCCAGCCCCTCAGAGCGAAGTCCCTCCGCCTGCTCCGGACCGGGACCCCACAGTCCCTGTCACCCCTCTCCACATCATCCTTCACCTCCCCCCAACCCTCCTCCTGCTCAGCCCAGACACAGACCCCTCAGAGCCCATACCCAGGTAAGCTGGAACCTACTGTCTACATGGTCGTATAGATCAGGGGTTCCCAAGAAAAGTCTAATTCTTTTGACTCCTCGCCTTTGGAAGGTCGTATCTCAGCTTCTGAATGTCATAGATATCCCATGTGCATCAGTGTTGTGTCTTCCTCTTGTATTTTATCGCTTATTTCTAGCCTAAAGCATCCCAGAGTTATGCGTCGTTATAGATCGGTATATACAGTCGCAAATTTGTTTAAAAAAAATATATCTTTTAAAAACGTTCCCTTCAATTCAAGGCTTGGAGTTCCAGTAACTGGGCTTCTCATTCCAAAGTGTCTTCCTGACTTAAATTTATCTGAAGGGGATGAAATCAGATCCTTGCTCTATTTGCTTTTGGCTTGATAGATTTGATACCTGCTGACAGAAGTGTGGTTGTCTTGTTATTTTTAGTTACAGGGATCACCACATATTTAGTCATCATGATATAATGACAGATTACCTCTGCTTCCAGGATGACAAACAAAGGAAAGTGTAAATGTACAGTACCAGTCAAACGTTTGGACACCTACTCATTCAAGGGTTTTTCTTTATTTTTACTATTTTCTACATTGTAGATTAATAGTGAAGACATCAAAACTATGAAATAACGCATATGGAATCATGTAGTAACCAAAAAAGTGTTAAACAAAGCTAAATATATTTTATATTTGAGATTCTTTAAAGTAGCCACCCTTTGCCTTGATGACAGCTTTGCACATTCTTGGCATTCTCTCAACCAATCTTGAAGGAGTTCTGACATATGCTGAGCACTTGTTGGTTGCTTTTCCTTCACTCTGCGGTCCAACTCATCCCAAACCATCTCAATTGGGTTGAGGTCGGCTGATCGTGGTGACCAGGTCATCTGATGCAGCACTCCATCACTCTCCTTCTTGGTCAAATACCCCTTACACAGCCTGGAAGTGTGTTGGGTCATTGTCCTGTTAAAAAACAAATGATAGTCCCACTAAGCGCAAACCAGATGGGAGTGCGTATCGCTGCAGAATGCTGTGGTAGCCATGCTGGTTAAGTTTGCCTTGAATTCAAAATAAATCACAGACAATGTCACCGGCAGAGCACCCCCACACCATCACACCTCCTCCTCCATTCTTCACGGGGGGGAGCCACACATGCGGAGATCATCCGTTCACTTTGCGTCTCACAAAGACACGGCGGTTGGAACCAAATATCTCAAATTTGGACTCATCAGACCAAAGGACAGATTTCCACCTGTCTAATGTCCATGGTTCGTGTTTCTTGGCCCTAGCAAGTCTCTTCTTATTGGTCTCCTTTAGTAGTGGTTTCTTTTCTTTCTTTTAATCTGACCATGAAGGCCTGATTCACACAGTCTCTTCTGAACAGTTGACGTTGAGATGTGTCTGTTACTTGAACTCTGTGAAACATTTATTTGGGCTGCAATCTGAGATGCAGTTAACTCTACTGAATTTATCCTCTGCAGCAGAGGTAACTCTGGGTCTTCCTTTCCTGTGGCGGTCCTCATGAGAGCCAGTTTCATCATAGCACTTGATGGTTTTTGCAAGTTCTTTACATTTTCCGGATTGACTGACCTTCATGTCTTAAAGTAACAATGAACTGTCGTTTATCTTTGCTTATTTGAGCTGTTCTTGCCATAATATGGACTTGGTATTTTACCAAATAGGGCTATCTTCTGTATACCAACCCTACCTTGTCACAACACAACTGATTAGTTCAAACGCATTAAGAAGGAAAGAAATTCCACAAATGAACTTTTAACAAGGCACACGTGTTAATTGAAATGCATTCCAGGTGACTATCTCATGAAGCTGGTTGAGAGAATGCCAAGAGTGTGCAAATCTGTCATCAAGGCAAAGGGTGGCTACTTTGATGAATCTCAACAAAAAAAATGTACTACCTGATTCCATATGTGTTGTTTCATAGTTTTGACGTAAAATAAAGAAAAACCCTTGAATGAGTAGGTGTGTCCGAACATTTGACTGGTACTGTACATCCCAAATCAAATGGGTCCAGTGAATATTTTGTAATGAAGAGATAAACTATTAAACATTGAACAGCAATCTCTTCTTGTTGTGCAATCAACTGTAACAACACGTCCTGAACTGATAACCCTCACAGCCCCACTCGATTTGAATGTGTTGTTGTTCGCAGTGACATATTTATTGCCTGTAAAAATGTTTTTACACACCAAGCAACCAGTCCACTACTGTATCCCATAATATGCTTCCGTCCGGCCCGCCTGTGTTCAGTGCCTTGACCTGCCCTGAGTGACTTGACATCAGTGTTGATCTGTTTCAATGTTGCTGTGCCGTAGGCAAGACTGGACCACTTAATGGAACACAAATAAACCAGAGAGCTGCCTGCCTATAGTGCCTACTCTGTCCCTGGGAATGAATTCTGTGTCTGTGGGCAGCTTGGGAAACCCGGAAGCCCTGAGCATGTGTGGAGGAAAATGACAGTGCCACTTTCTCTGCATGCAGACCAGGGCAGTGTCAGACCCCTACCTACTCACAAACCCTGCTCAGCACTACAGAGGAGATGTATTTATAATCAGGCACATCCCCGGCAGCCCCACAGAGCTCTGCCCTCTGACACACCAACCAACCTCACCCCCGTTGGAAAGACCATCCATGGTCAAGAGAGGATGAGTCACTCACTGCAAATTTCAAGTTGTATTGTCACGTGCACAAGTATAGTGAAATGCCTTTCTTGCTTGCGCTTCGTAATCAATATCAGTAGTATTACAAAAAACGAATATAAAAGGAAAGTAGAACCAAAACACACGAGAAGAACACAAGAAAGTAAATAAGCTATATACAGGGTCAGTTCCGGGGTCAGTGCCAATACCACATTTACAATGTGCAGGGATACTGGAGTGGTAGAGTTAGATATGTATAGGGGTAAGGTGACTAGGCATCCGGATATATGAGAAATGGAGTAGCAGCAGCGTATATGATGATTGTATATGAATGTGTGTTTGTTGTGTGTGTGTGTGTGTGTGTGTGTGTGTGTGTGTGTGTGTGTGTGTGTGTGTGTGTGTGTGTGTGTGTGTGTGTGTGTGTGTGTGTGTGTGTGTGTGTGTGTGTGTGTGTGTGTCTGTGTCTGTGTCTGTGTCTGTGTCTGTGTCTGTGTCTGTGTCTGTGTGTGTGTGTGTGTGTGTGTGTGTGTGTGTGTGTGTGTGTGTGTGTGTGTGTGTGTGTGTGTGTGTGTGTGTGTGTGTGTGTGTGTGTGTGTGTGTGTGTGTGCATAGAGACAGTGCAAAAATAAAATAGAAGGGTCAATGCAGATAGTCCGTGTAGCCATTTTGTAAGTCTTATGGCTTGGGGATAGAAGCTGTACAGGAGCCTGTTGGTGTCAGACTTGATGCTTTAGTTGCTCTTGCCGTGCGGAAGGTGGCTGGATTCTTTAACATTTTCCGGGCCTTCCGCCTGATACAGAGGTCCTGGATGGCAGAGAGTTCGGCCCCAGTGATGTACTGTGCTGTCTGCACCACCCTCTGTAGCACCATGCGATCAAGGGCGGTGGAGTTGCCATACCAAGCAGTAATGCAGCCAGTCAAATTTTTGAGGATTTGAGGGCCCATGTCAAATCTTTTCAACGTCCTTACTCTGTAATGTCAAAGTGGAAGAAAAATGTATTTATTTACGTCAGTGTTGATCTGTTTCAATGTTGCTGTGCCGTTTCCTGTACTCCATGTTCAACTCCTTGGTCTTACTGACTTTGAGGGAGAGGTTTTCTGTGTTGGCACTGCATTGCAGCTGGGGAAACACTTGATAAGCCTTTTGTTTCAATGCCCCAAACTGTAGGAGTGAACAGTTTGAAATGTGTTCTTTTCTTGCATAGAGTATAGGTGCCATAGAGAGACACGTACCGGGGACCCCGAGTGGCGCAGCGGTCTAAGCCACTGCATCTCAGTGCTAGAGGCATCACTACAGACACCTTGATTTCATTCCAGGCTGTATCACAACCGGCTGTGATTGGGAGTCCCATAGGGCGGAGTACAATTGGCCCAGCGTAGTCCGGGTTTGGCCGGTGTAGTCCGGCATTGTAAATAAGAATTTGTTCTTAACTGACTTGCCTAGTTAAATAAAGGTTAAATTAAATACATTTTTTAAAATGCAGCCTACTGCAGAGGTGGCCGTTCAAGCCTTGTGTATAGAAATCCACGTTGTTTGGGTGTTGTAACCTGATAGTGGATGCTGCTCCGGGGGATGATTGGTGCTGTCATGCGTTAGTCTGCAAGCATGTACTTTCCATGTGATCCAAGCCAACCTGACTGACAGACAAACATGTTTTGGAGGTGGAAATCACATCAATAACAAGATGTGACAGCTTGCCAGGGACAACCTGACTGCTACTTAAGTGGTTAACTAGCTCGACAGGTATTTTTTTTAATCACCCATTCTTTGTATACTGAGCAGATAAATAGGGAGGGAGAATTAATAGTGTGAAGCTCATTTCAGCGTTCTATGTAATAACTATTTACATGACTGTTGGTTGTTTTCACTCTGAGCTATGTGAGAAAGTGTTTCATGCTAGGCTGCTTCTGTTCACCACCATGTGTCTCAGGACTGAACAAGGACTGAACAAGGACTGAACAAGTTGTGCTTCTGGTTCATTCACGTTGTTTTGTGGTTCGTTACTTAACAGGTTTGCAAATAAGACAAGTCAACCATCCCTCTCCAACAAAGGCAATGAAATTACAGATACAGATGACTGTATTTAAGACTAACTTTATTCATGAAATGTGTGTGACAGCTATAACCACCATTTTAAATTCACAACTAACAAAGACACAGGCGCCAGAGAGACTAGCACACTTGTGTGCCTTACTGATTAGTTTACCAGCCCCACAATCCCCCCCTCCCCCCTTAACTGTACGCATGAGAGGGGGATTATTATGAAACATACGGTAGACTAACCCATTAGAGAGGCACAGAGAGTCGACGCATGGGAAGAAGAGACTGTGTGTTTGTGTGTTCAACAAGCGTGTCATATGATACACTGATGTGTGTTCAGAGAGGTGGGAGCCTGTCTCCTCTCCTGTTCTCTCTCCACTCTGAGCACCGAGGGAGGAGATGTACAGTACAGGTCCACTGGGTCCACTGGGACCAGATTAGGACATGGCTAGCAGTGATGATATGCTGATCACGCTTTAACTCTGGAACCTGATCACTCACCATGTGTGTGTGTGGTTCGGTAGCACACTCATCCGAGCCGTAGTTATTTAGGGAATTCCTAATGTGTTCAGGTGTACCGCTTATGTAACCAACACACAACAACAATAAAGGGGAAGACAGCAACATAGGGAAATGGGGGATAGGATCCGTGATCAGAGAGCTAGCTATTTTATCTCTTTATTGCAACAAAGGAGCAGTGGAGCTCAATGGGAATATTTGTTTATTGAGATGATACAAACTGCACAGGACAACCAGAACTGTTTGCCAAGAGTAAAAGCCATGAGGGAACACACAGATAGCATTTTATGGACATTTATAAGTGTCTACCTCTGCGCTCCGATGACACCCTATACAACAGTTGCCTTAATTTTTTATGACATCCCTCCTGATTTCCCAGTATTGGCCTGCTGTTCAGACAGGCTACCGTCTCTCTGAAGACTAGGGACAGAGGGAAATTCAGACAGCGCACATTCTTGGAAAAGATGAGTCCATGTGAAGCTTTAAAATGTGGGAGTCGCATTGAGATAAGTAATGCAATTCGTTTTCTGCTGTAGGTTTTTCGATTCTGGTGGGAAAAGAGGGAATAGTCAATGAAGTGGACAACTTACCGATACTTTGGAAGGCCCCACTTGAAGAGAGCAAAGAGTAAATATCTGCCAATGGAAGGGCATGTTGACTATCACACCCACTTGTTTATCCAGAACATGATCAGTGTCAACGACCTCCAGTCTCGTCACTGCAGCGGTAAAGGTAGAGCCCCTCTCAAAGGTCCTCAGACCTGCCTAGACCCTCTTCCCAGCACACCTGTATTCTGACCTCCTCAACAAAGCCCTGTAAACAGGATGAGAAAAGAGCCACCTCTGTCCCCTAGGTGCTGTTACATACCACATGTCAGAGGAAAAATGGAGTACTTGACCATCCACCTCTTCAGAGCTCAGATAACTCATGGTGACTACTATCCCCTTCCCAGAAAATAGATCATGTTTCTTATCAACTGCTAGATAGTGTAAATGTAATTTATATTTGTATACGTTTATTTGGTCTAACTTCAGCTATTTTGGGAAAGTCCTGCTGCTGAGTCAAAATCCCCTCCCTCTCACATTTCGTGGTTTCTGCTGCAGTGCAACTGAATTTAAATGATGCATGCCGAGTGTCTTTTTGAGCATAAAGGCAATAATTACCTCCTTTGTCCAATGTGGTGACGTGCTCCTCTCAAGGCTATAGGAAAACTGTAGCAACCACCACTATGCTCCTACATAGCCTAAATGTTTAAGTAGATCAAGTAGCCACATTTTGCCATTGTGAATTGAGCTTGTGAATGTCAGTCATATTATATGGATTTATGGCCAGTATTTTCTTGGTAAAGGAATTTCTCGCCCTTGGTGTTGTAGCTAACTCAGATGCTGTTGTAATGTTAGAGTACTAGAGTATCACATACAACAAAGCATAGATTCAGCTCTGGTAATCCTTCATAGTTGTCCCAGGAGCTGAAATGTAATATGGGAGTGAAAATTGCATCTCATCCCCACAGGTCTGTTCCACCTGTAGTTCTGCCCTGTCCTGCAATCGCTCCACCGCACTCTCACCCAGCCATTCACAGGCTTTCACATCCAAGTTACACATGGCCAGTGTTGCGCTAGAAAAGGCTTCTCAGTATCACTCAGTATCACTCACAAAGGTGTCTTTGTTCACAGCAAGATGCAATATTTGGTCCTCTGTGTGGCAGACTCTTTCAAGTCCTCAGGTCCCCTTGACGCATGTAGGACTTTGTGCTGGAGCATGTCCTGTAATGTCAATCCCCTCACATGTGTCATAAACACAAGGGGCTTGTCACGCCAGCTCCCGCTCTCCCTCCCTGGCGCTCGAGGGCGTCAGGCTGCCCAGCACTACACACTTCTGCCACCATCATTACACACACCTGCTTCCCTCGTCACGCGCATCAGCGATTCATTCCACTCACCTGGACTCAATCACCTGTGTCATTACCTCCCCTATATCTGTCTGTTCCCCAGATCTGTTCCCAGCTTCAGCATTAATTGTCGTATGTCGTTGTGTTACCTGGTTCTGACACTGTTCCTGTCCTGTTCCATGTCTATGCAATATTAAATGTTCACTCCCCGTACTTGTTTCTCTACTCCAGCGTTCATTTTTACAGAATGCTGAAACCATCGAATGAAGCGTCGGGGAGTGCTGGCATTTC
Source organism: Salvelinus alpinus (assembly GCF_045679555.1). Lineage (NCBI taxonomy): Eukaryota > Metazoa > Chordata > Actinopteri > Salmoniformes > Salmonidae > Salvelinus > Salvelinus alpinus. The sequence continues at coordinate 50,279,208 of NC_092100.1, forward strand.
GGGTTGGTGGTGACGTCGGGTGCGAGGGCCGCCTCCGATGGAACTGGGGGTGCCTCAGCTGGCTCGTCGGGCTTCCACGCCCTAGCTGGCTCAAGAGGTTTCCTTGCCCCGGATGGCTCGGCAGGCGCCCATCCCACGTCAAGCCTCCGCTGGATCGGCAAGGTTTTACGCCTCTGCCGGCTCACCAGGCGTCCAAGCCTCAGCCGGCTCATCAGGCTCCCATGTCCCAGCGGGATCATCAGGCTCCTACGCCTCTGCCGGTTCGTTGGGCTTCTACGCCCCCAGGTGGCTGGTCCAGCGCCCATGCCTCGGGTGGCGCCCCTAGGGGGAGGGGGTACTGTCACGCCAGCTCCCGCTCTCCCTCGAGGGCGCCAGGCTACCCAGCACTACGCACTCCTGCCACCATCATTACGCGCACCTGCTTCCCTCGTCACACGCATCAGCGATTCATTCCACTCATCTGGACTCAATCACCTGTGTCATTACCTCCCCTATATCTGTCTGTTCCCCAGTTCTGTTCCCCGCTTCAGCATTAATTGTCGTATGTCGTTGTGTTACCCGGTTCTGACGCTGTTCCTGTCCTGTTCCATGTCTATGCAATATTAAATGTTCACTCCCCGTACTTGTTTCTTTACTCCAGCGTCGGTTCTTCCAGAGCTTGCATAGGGACGAGGAAGAGAGCACAACAACACTCCTGTTTCCCTCCTCACTCTCAGGAGGTAGTGTCGCTGTCAAACACTGTTAGACTTTCTCTCATCTCATGTCTGTCAGCCCCGCATGAGGATCTCTGGAGCAGTGTATTTCTCCTCTTGCCTCTTATGTAGTGCTCTATGGAGCGAGGTGGGCCAGGGCCCCTGCCATTCAGGATTAGCTGTCGGATCAGACATGTGTAGAGCCCCTGGTCTCGCCGTTCTACCAGACTGGACCAACCTGCTGTCTCCACTGAGGTCAGTGCTGGTTGGGCCTCCATTGTCTGCCGGGCCAGACCGACTCAATGGCACTGGCCCGCTCTTATCACTTATTAGCGCCAGCACATGGCTCGCTAAATCCAGCGTGGCTAAACTGTTCAGGGTAATCTCTCCTCAGTCCGCTCTCCTCTCCACCCAAATGGATCAGCTCTGACAATGGGAGCTAGCCTAACGCGATGTGCAGCAGCTGTTTAGCACGCTGCAGGCCGCACATCAAAACCCAACTTTTTATCCCCTCAAATAAAGAGGTATTAATGACATGCAGGGGAAAGCCAGGGCTCCATACTGGGGTGACAGAGCTTGAAAAAGGCATTGTGACATGAAGATTTAATCCCAATGTGTATGGAGCTTGATGCATGTGCTGTTAGTGTCATGTACAGTGCCTTCAGAAAGCATTCACACCCCTTGACTTTTTCACCATTGTGTTGTGTTACAGCCTGCATTTTAAATGAATCTAAAAACCTACAGTAGAAAACTAATAGCCCTATGCGAATTCCACATTTCAAAGCTTCACATTTGTGTCACTGATCTACACACAATACCCCATAATGTCAAAGTGGAATTAATTCAAAATGAAAAGCTGAAATGTCTTGAGTCAATAAGTACTCAACCCTTTTGTTATGGCAAGCCTAAATAAGTCCAGGAGTAAAATAAAAAAGTGCTTAACAAGTCACATAATAAGTTGCATTGACTCACTCTGTGTGTAATAATAGTGCTTAACATGATTTTTAAATGACTACTCCATCTCTGTACCCCAAGCACAATTATCTGTGAGGTCCTTCAGTCGAGGAGTGAATTTCAAAGACCAGGGAGGTTTTCCAATGGTTCGCAAAGAAGGGCACCTATGGGTAAAAATAAATAAAATATAATTGAATATCCCTCTGATCATGGTGCAGTTATTAATTACACCTTGGATGGTGTATCAATACACCCAATCACTACAAAGATACAGGCTCAGTTGCCAGGGAGGAAGGAAACCGCTCAGGGATTTCACCATTAGACCAATGGTGACTTTAAAAAAGTTAGAGTTTAATGGCTGTGATTGGAGATAAATGAGGATTATCAACAACATTGTAGGTACTCCACAATACTAACATAAATAACAGAGTGAAAAGGAAGCCTGTACAGACTAAAAAATATTCCAAAACATGCATCCTGTTTGCAATAAGGCACTAAAGTAATACTGCAAAAAATGTGGCAAAGAAATGAACTTTTTGTCATGAATACAAAGGTTGTTTGGGGCAAACACAGCACATCACTGAGTAGCACTCTAAATATTTTTCAAGTATGGTGGTGGCTGCATCATGTTAAGGGTATGCTTGTCATCGGCAAGGACTAGGTAGTCTTTTAGGAGAAAAACAAAACCGGAATAGAGCTAAGCACAGGCAAAGTCATTGAAGACAAATTCGACTTTCAGAAGGCCAATATACACTGGAGTTGTTTACCAAGACAACATTGAATGTTCCTGAGTTGCCTAGTTATAGTTTTGACTTAAATCGGCTTGAAAACCTATGACAAGACATGAAAATGGCTGTCTAGCAATGATCAACAACCAATTTGACAGAGCTTGAATATTTTTTTTAAAGAATAATGTGTAAATATTGTACAATCCAGGTGTGCAAAGATTTTAGAGACTTACCTAGAAAGAATCACAGCTGTAATCACTACCAAAGGTGATTCTAACATGTATTGACTCAGGGGGTTGAATACTCATCTAATCAAGATATATTAGTGTTATATTTTCCATACATTTTTACAAAATGTTAGAATATTTCTTCCACTCTGACATTACAGAGTATCTTGTGTAATCTCACTTTTAACACAACAAAATGTGAATACTTCTGAAAGCCATGTGTGTATGTCTCTACCACTCTGGGGTTGTTTTGCTGAATATACCATTGACAGAGATGTACTGTATGTGTGTCTCTCCATCCTTAATCATCTATCGGATGATGAGCTCTAAATATAGCATGAGCGGAGCCATATCAGGCTATGCTTTTCATTAGGTGCTTTTAATTGAAGCTTCAGTATGATACAGTTGTCCATGTCTATGTTCATTAACGTGGAGTAGACTGAGGATTCCTTTGAGGCAGAGTTGTCGTATTTAGTTAGTAGCAGTACTTGGGGCCCTGTGATGTTCTGTAATCCAGCTCCCACAGCATGGTTTCACCTGAGACTTGTTGAGAGCAGCTCAAGGCTCCATCACCAAGCCTCATCTCCAGGCCCCCTCCGGACCACCACATGCCAACCAAAACCCCTACAGCGTCACAGGCTCCAGCTCCACTGATTGTCCCCAATGCCCCCGATGCAGCAGCATTAAACCTTCATTATAATTAACGTCGCACAGCCATTGTGTTCTTCTTTTAGAGGAGTCTTGGGGACTGGGGGGCTTTGTGTTGCTATCTGACACAAGTGTCTCATTCCCCCTCCGCTCTCTGATGCTTTGTGCGTCGCAAATGGAGTGTGCCCTTCAGTGTTTTGGCATTCAGAAGTCTTTTGCGTGAGAAATTCAAAGTGCTCTTAGAGCTCGAGGACGAGGAGGGACAGAGCTTCAGCAGCAGGCGGTCTCAGTGCTTTTGGTGCTCTCTTCTGGTTTGTTTTTTCGAATTCTTCCTCTGTGGAAGGGCGATATCTTTGACATTTTATTTTAGCATTAGGCTACACAAATAGACCCATCGCTCTGTGCAAATCTTTTCAGTCGGATTTGTGTTGGCGACGTCATTGTGTGTGTTTTGTCCAAGTCTCTACATTAATACTCTGAACATTTTTGAAGGACATTGTTAGAATAATACACATCTCGACAATACACATCTCTTGCCTCTTTCAGTCTCTCTATATCTAGGCTTAGATTATTTTTTGCCGGCTAGCTTCTGTTGATTGTAGTTTGAAAGGGCAGAAGTGCAGCGCCACAACACCCAGTCCTGTCAGCCCCATTTACTCACTGGTTGAGAATGTCTTTGTTACTGATCATTCACTTTCCTCTTGTGTCATAGGGAGCTGTCATCAAGATATCACGGCCTGAATGAGACTACCAACCCCTTCAGGAACACTCGGGAGTCCCATCTCATCTGAGAAAGGGGTGACCTGCATTTGATGGTACTGTTGTTTATCACTATGCCCCCCAAACCCAACACAGACTACTACAGATTAACACTACATGACCAAAAGTATGTGGACACCTGCTCGTCGAACATCTCAATCATGGGTATTAATATGGAGTTGGTCCCCCCTTTGCTGCTATAACAGCCTCCACTCTTCTGGGAAGGCTTTCCATTAGTTGTTGAAACATTGCTGCAGGGATTTGCTTCCATTCAGCCACAAGAGCATTAGTGAGGACGGGCACTGATGTTGGGCGATTAGGTCTGACTCGCAGTCGGCTTTCCAATTCATCCCAAAGGTGTTCGATGGGGTTGAGGTCAGGGCTCTGTGCAGGCCAGTCAAGTTCTTCCACACCGATCTCGACAAACTATTTCTGTATGGACCTTGCTTTGTGCACAGGGGCATTGTCATGGGAAACAGGAAAGGGCCTTCCCTAATCTGTTGCCACAAAGTTGGAAGCACAGAATCATCTAGAATGTCATTGTATGCTGTAGCATTAAGATTTCCCTTCACTGGATCTAAGGGGCCTAGCCTGAACCATGAAGCTCCCGACGAACAGTTCTGTGCTGACTTTGCTTCCAGAGGCAGTTTGAAACTTGGTTGTAAGTGTTGCGACCGAGGACAAACTATTTTTACGCACTATGCACTTTAGCACTCGGCGGTCCCGTTCTGTGAGCTTGTGTGGCCTACCACTTGGCTCCTAGACGTTTCCACTTCACAATAACAGCACTTGCAGTTGACTGGGGAAGCTCTAGCAGGGCAGACATTTTACGAACTGACTTGTTGGAAAGGTGGCATCCTATGACAGTGCCGCGTTGGAAGTCACGGAGCTCTTCTGTAAGGCCATTCTACTGCCAATGTTTGTCTTTGGAGATTGCATGGCGGTGTGCTCGATTTTATACACCTGTCAGCAAAGGGTGTGGCTGAAATAGCCGAATCCACTAATTTGAAGGGGTTTCCACATACTTTTGTATATATAGTGTATATCTCATGAAAACCTTTAAACGGCACATACAATACCCAACGTAATCACCTAATCACTGCTCATAGTTCTGAATATCAATGTCCTAGGGAGGCTATTCTGATATGGGGGACTTCACTGCTCCATATCCCCTACCCCATGTTGTTTGTTCCACCTCTGCTACCCAGCGATTCAGCACTCTCAGCCCTCTGGTGTAATAACAAGGTGACAGTAAGTGGGATTTTCTGTGTCCCATATTCGCAAACACACATCCATCATATATTTTAGTGCTGCATTTGGGAGTGTGTATTTAGTGCTAATCCTACTGCTGGATTTCATTGATGTCGCTCCAGTGGAGTCGTTTGTTATTTTTGTGTCTCTTGTCTTCGTTCTTTCAGAGACTTATGTTTTTATTCTTCCACACCGATCTCGACAAACTATTTCTGTATATATATATATTTAATAGCTGTTTGAAATAATAAAACATTAATAACCCCACTAATGGTCAGTCATAATTTATTCACTAGGATGTCTCGATCTGAGGGTGGGCACATGTGAAGTCACCAGCTGCTCTTCTATCTGTGGTTTGCATTTGTTATGAGGAGGATTCTCCTCTATAGCTCAACTCAATACAACAATACATGAGATTAGACATGGAAAATCTCTACACACATAAAGAGGGAAAATGTTTTATTTTGCTGAAATGTGGTGAAAGGGCCACTTTGTTGGATTTCACAGATTCTGTAATAGGTTAATAAGGAGTGGGGATTGGAATATGTGGGAAAGTTGTTAGTTCTGTTGACTCTAGATGAAGGGCAGCCAGTCTGCTGAGCTAATGTGTCTTTAGGCAGCTAGTGCACCGTCCATTTACCTCTAGACCCTGCATGTTTGACCAGAGGCTCTCGTTCTTATGTTTTCACTGCAAAAACACAGTGTGGGTGGTAGAGTTGACTGTCTGTCTGCCATTAAATGTTTGAAGAAAGGCAATCAGCCCCTGTAATTACCTGAGGTATATGTAGACAGCACTACACAAACATATCCACAACCATACAACTGCGTCACCTTGACGAAACAAACTGGTGACTGGCAGACAAATGCTACAGATTTAACCTGGGTAGCTTTCATTCAAATCTTTTTAGTTAGGTTTTTTGTTGTTTGTTATTGTGACAGTTTTATTGTGATTTAGTGCTCTTTCCTGTCAGCCCACAAGAAAAACTAAGTCAACTGGAAAAGCTGTTGATTGAGGGGTGTGTGCTTTCAACACGCTATCACAGATTATTGTGCAATAGACACTAATTACTTATTTGAAATTTGTGACAGGCATACGAAAAAGTCCACAATTTTCTTAATGCATTTCGAGTGTATTACACGATTTTCTTTCTTCATAACACATGTGTGACTCACCACCTGGATTCGGTCTTATGTAGCAACATTTGAATTTCTGTTTATTACATTGGATAAAAGTAGAGACTCAGAGCTACAAAATGGTATATCATACACTGCATTTGAGGAAACAATCGGAAAGTAATTCTGCTTTGAAAGTTGATCAACTTGTAAACTCACCTTTGAGAAAACCGTCTTTCAATGTTTTGGTCCTACTATTGGAGAGCACTCCTTTGTCTACAACCATTCAGCATTGTTCACGCCCTCTTAAGCCTTAGCCCCACCCATCTCTTTAAGAGTTGATCCATGCATTCTGTACCAACTTGCAAGCTACTTCCAGACATCTAAGAGAGCGAGAACAGCTCACTGAACATTACAGGGGCAGGGGTTTCCAGAACCTGGTTGACTGGGAGGGTTATGGCCCGGAGGAGAGGTGCTGGGTCCCCGCTAAGGACAACCTGGACCCGGCCCTCATCACTGACTTTCACCGCCAGCATTCCGGTCAACCAGGTATGCGCCCGGGTAGGATGCCAGGTGCCGCCCCTAGAGGGAAGGAGGGGTACTGTCACACGTTGATCTGTTTTACCTGTCTTGTGCTTTTCTTCATTCCCCACTAGGTGTCTTCAATTTGTTCCCATTATCCCCTGTGTATCTACCAGCGTGTTTTTCCATACTCGTGTTTTTCTAGTCCCTGTTTACTAGTCCTCCCGGTTCCAACATTCTCTGCCTGCCCTGACCCTGAGCCCGCCTGCCGTCCTGTACCCATCTGACTCTGACCTGGTTTACGAACTTCCGCCTGTCCTCATCCTGCCTCTTGCCTGCCCCTTGTCTATTAATAAATATCAGAGACTCTAACCATCTGCCTCCTGTGTCTGCATTTGGGTCTCATCCTTATCGTTATAAAGAGAGTGCCTCATCAACTTTGAGATTGCTTACAACACCAGTAAAATAAAATAAAATGCTAAGTGTGAAACATTTACAGTATAATCAGCAGTTCACATGATCACATCACAGTCACTGAAACGGGAGGCTCAGTAAATCTAAATGGAAATAATTAATCTCAGGGATTGACAGTATACAGGTATTATTGCATGTTGACTAACCAATCGCAGTGAAATTAGATTAAATCTAGTCATCAGACTTATATATGTAATTCAATAGCCTAAGTGTAGTAGCTAGATTGGCTTGATAGCAGCGTTGATTGGCTGGCAACAGTGGCGGTCAGTGCGGTTTAAGATGAAGGAGGACGATTATTTTTATGAACATGGCCTTATTTCTATTACAGCATATTGGATGACTCTCATTCATATTCCGCTCACCTGGTACAATGTAACAGCAATAGGTTTACAACCTAGCCTGTGAATGAAAGTTTACAACGTAGGTACACACAGGTCAGGAGACAAAATGAGGCAACAGACAGTGAAACATGGACAGACAGTGACATTCAATACCACCTTGCACACTTTTGACTGCATCTAGCTGATATAGGGTGTAATCATTAGTCCCACAGTTGCAAACTATAGTTTTATTGGACAAATTCCGGTATGTCTATTCCCATTTTGTTCCATTTCCTTCCGTTTAAGAAATATTTTTCAACAGAATCTGTGGAAAGAATACACCCCTGATCACGCATAAAAAACAGTTCACTTTCATAGCAGCAACATTGTAATCCTTCAATGTGCTCTCCTCCTCTCACCTTGTTCCTCTGCTTGTGGACTTCAATGCAAAACAGCTGTATGTGACCAGGTGAAAAAACTTTTCCAAGCCAAACCGCTACACACAGCCTACATCGTTGTTACCATAGTAGCTAAATTAACGTCATAGTCAGCATTGCTAATAGAACTAACGCGTTAATAAACCCGTTACAATCATGCAGTAACGTTAGTGTACTGCAGTTACACCGGTGAGCCCTGGTACAATAAATTAGTAATACCAAAAGCTTACCTTGGAAGAGTTCCAGTGTTGTGTTGGATAGTCATAGCCAGCTAGCTAACATAGCATCCCTCTGTTTGAGCAGGGTGTTTCAGTAGGTTACACTAGCTAGCTGCATTTGCTAGCTAAATAAGTGAAACTGAAAGTGAAAAAAAAAGACAATCTCTCTCTCTATTTGTCTCTTGCTTCTCCTTCACTTTGGAAGAAATTTGTTCAAAACTGTTCAACTATTGTCTTTCTCTCTCTTTGAGTCAACTACTCACCACATTTTATGCACTGCAGTGCTAGCTAGCTGTATCTTATGCTTTCAGTACTAGATTAATTATCTGATCCTTTGATTGGGTGGACAACATGTCAGTTCATGCTGACATGTAGGCTGGAGGACGTCCTCCGGAAGCTGTCATAATTGCTGTGTAAGTCTATGGAATGGCGTGGGAACCATGAGCCTCCTACGTTTTGTATTGAAGTCAACTGTACCCAGAGGAGGACAGAAGCTAGCTGTGCTGTTGAGGCTACTGTAGACCTTCTTTGCAAAATAGTGTGTTTTAATCAATTGTTTGGTAACATGATTATATTTAATATAGTTTTATCTAAAAAGGATAGATTTTTAATGTTTTACTATTTACATTTTTATAAAAGGAGGATGGTCCTCCCTGTCCTCCTCCCCGTCCTCCTCTGAGGAGCCTCCACTGGCTGGCAAGCAAAACTTGACGTTACACATCGTTCACTTTTGGGAAAACTGGTCCAGCCACTTGGTAGCTGGCTATCGTTAGTTCAAATAAAGCAAAATGATGTATTAATATCAAAGTGTAAACCTACCATAGTGATGTCGGTGAAGAAGTTATAAATGAGGTCTCAGGCGGAGTGTTCTTGGTTGAACGTGGACGCGTATCGGACAGTCCTTGCACTTTGAAAACCAAGGCCACCGCCACATACTGTATAATGGAAAATTATATTGGAAAATATGCAGTATTTTGTTTTTTTATGTGTTATTTCTTACATCGGTACCCCAGGTAATCTTAGGTTTCATTACATACAGTCGGGAGGAACTACTGAATATACGATTAACGTCAACTCATCATCGTTCCTACCAGGAATATGACTTTCCCGAAACGGATCCAGTGTTTTGCCTTCCACCCAATACAATGGATCTGATCCCAGCCGGCGACCCTGTGCGACGCCGTAAAAGGGGCAAACGAGGCGGTCTCCTGGTCAGGCTTCGGAGACGGGCACATCGCGCTCCACTCCCTAGCATACTACTCGCCAATGTCCAGTCTCTTGACAATAAGGTTGATGAAATCCGAGCACGGGTAGCATTCCAGAGAGACATCAGGGATTGCAACGTGCTCTGCTTCACGGAAACATGGCTAACTCAAGAGACGCTAACGGAGTCGGTGCAGCCAGCTGGTTTCTTCATGCATCGCGCCGACAGAAACAAACATCTTTCTGGTAAGAAGAGGGGCGGGGGGGTATGCCTTATGATTAACGAGACGTGGTGTGATCATCATAACAACACACAGGAACTCAAGTCATTCTGGGTCATCTAGAACTCCTCACAATCAAATGTCGACCGCATTATCTACCAAGGGAATTCTCTTCGATCATAATCACAGCCGTATATATTCCCCCCCAAGCAGACACATCGATGGCCCTGAACGAACTTTATCTGACTCTTTGTAAACTGGAAACCACACACCCTGAGGCTGCATTCATCGTAGCTGGGGATTTTAACAAGGCTAATCTAAAAACAAAACTCCCTAAATTCTATCAGCATATCGATTGTGCTACCAGGGCTGGAAAAACCCTAGATCATTGTTATACTAATTTCCGCGACGCATATAAGGCCCTCCCCCGCCCCCCTTTCGGAAAAGCTGACCACGACTCCATTTTGTTGATTCCAGCCTACAAACAGAAACTAAAACAACAAGCTCCCGCGCTCAGGTCTGTTCAACGCTGGTCCGACCAATCTGAATCCACGCTTCAAGACTGCTTCGATCACGCGGATTGGAATATGTTCCGCATTGCGTCCAACAACAATATTGACGAATATGCTGATTCGGTGAGCGAGTTCATTAGGAAGTGCATTGACGATGTCGTACCCACAGCAACGATTAAAACATTCCCAAACCAGAAACCGTGGATTGACGGCAGCATTCGCGTGAAACTGAAAGCGCGAACCACTGCTTTTAACCAGGGCAAGGTGACCGGAAGCATGACCGAACACAAACAGTGTAGCTATTCTCTCCGCAAGGCAATCAAACAGGCTAAGTCCCAGTACAGAGACAAAATCGAGTCGCAATTCAACAGCTCAGACACAAGAGGTATGTGGCAGGGTCTACAGTCAATCACGGATTACAAAAAGAAAACCAGCCCCGTCGCGGACCAGGATGTCTTGCTCCCAGACAGGCTAAACAACTTTTTTGCCCGCTTTGAGGACAATACAGTGCCACTGACACGGCCCCCTACCAAAACCTGCGGGCTCTCCTTCACTGCAGCCGAGGTGAGTAAAACATTTAAACGTGTTAACCCTCGCAAGGCTGCAGGCCCAGACGGCATTCCCAGCCGCGTCCTCAGAGCATGCGCAGACCAGCTGGCTGGTGTGTTTACGGACATATTCAATCAATCCTTATCCCAGTCTGCTGTTCCCACATGCTTCAAGAGGGCCACCATTGTTCCTGTTCCCAAGAAAGCTAAGGTAACTGAGCTAAACGACTACCGCCCCGTAGCACTCACTTCCGTCATCATGAAGTGCTTTGAGAGACTAGTCAAGGACCATATCACCTCCACCCTACCGGACACCCTAGACCCACTCCAATTTGCTTACCGACCCAATAGGTCCACAGACGACGCAATCGCAACCACACTGCACACTGCCCTAACCCATCTGGACAAGAGGAATACCCATGTGAGAATGCTGTTCATCGATTACAGCTCAGCATTTAACACCATAGTACCCTCCAAACTCGTCATCAAGCTCGAGACCCTGGGTCTCGACCCCGCCCTGTGCAACTGGGTCCTGGACTTCCTGACGGGCCGCCCCCAGGTGGTGAGGGTAGGTAACAACATCTCCACCCCGCTGATCCTCAACACTGGGGCCCCACAAGGGTGCGTTCTGAGCCCTCTCCTGTACTCCCTGTTCACCCACGACTGCGTGGCCATGCACGCCTCCAACTCAATCATCAAGTTTGCGGATGACACTACAGTGGTAGGCTTGATTACCAACAACGACGAGACGGCCTACAGGGAGGAGGTGAGGGCCCTCGGAGTGTGGTGTCAGGAAAATAACCTCACACTCAACGTCAACAAAACAAAGGAGATGATTGTGGACTTCAGGAAACAGCAGAGGGAGCACCCCCCTATCCACATCGACGGGTCAGTAGTGGAGAAGGTGGAAAGTTTTAAGTTCCTCGGTGTACACATCACGGACAAACTGAATTGGTCCACCCACACAGACAGCGTTGTGAAGAAGGCGCAGCAGCGCCTCTTCAACCTCAGGAGGCTGAAGAAATTCGGCTTGTCACCAAAAGCACTCACAAACTTCTACAGATGCACAATCGAGAGCATCCTGTCGGGCTGTATCACCGCCTGGTACGGCAACTGCTCCGCCCACAACCGTAAGGCTCTCCAGAGGGTAGTGAGGTCTGCAGAACGCATCACCGGGGGCAAACTACCTGCCCTCCAGGACACCTACACCACCCGATGTCACAGGAAGGCCATAAAGATCATCAAGGACAACAACCACCCAAGCCACTGCCTGTTCACCCCGCTATCATCCAGAAGGCGAGGTCAGTACAGGTGCATCAAAGCAGGGACCGAGAGACTGAAAAACAGCTTCTATCTCAAGGCCATCAGACTGTTAAACAGCCACCACTAACATTTAGCGGCCGCTGCCAACATACTGACTCAACTCCAGCCACTTTAAAAATGGGAATTGATGGAAATTATGTAAAAATGTACCACTAGCCACTTTAAACAATGCCACTTAATATAATGTTTACATACCCTACATTACCCATCTCATATGTATATACTGTACTCTATATCATCTACTGCATCTTGCCATCTTTATGTAATACATGTACCACTAGCCACTTTAAACTATGCCACTTTATGTTTACATACCCTACAGTACTCATCTCATATGTATATACCGTACTCTATACCATCTACTGCATCTTGCCTATGCCGTTCTGTACCACCACTCATTCATATATCTTTATGTACATATTCTTTATCCCTTTACACTTGTGTGTGTGTATAAGGTAGTAGTTGTGGAATTGTTAGGTTAGATTACTTGTTGGTTATTACTGCATTGTCGGAACTAGAAGCACAAGCATTTCGCTACACTCGCATTAACATCTGCTAACCATGTGTATGTGACTAATAAAATTTGATTTGATTTGATTTATAATACCGCCCACCAGGCAAAATGGGTTGAAGAGTACAGTGGGGAGAACAAGTATTTGATACACTGCCGATTTTGCAGATTTTCCTACTTAAAAAGCATGTAGAGGTCTGTAATTTTTATCATAGGTACACTTCAACTGTGAGAGACGAAATCTAAAACAAAAATCCCGAAAATCACATTGTATGATTTTTAAGTAATTAATTAGCATTTTATTGCATGACATAAGTATTTGATACATCAGAAAAGCAGAATGTAATATTTGGTACAGAATCCTTTGTTTGCAATTACAGAGATCATACGTTTCCTGTAGTTCTTGACCAGGTTTGCACACACTGCAGCAGGGATTTTGGCCCACTCCTCCATACAGACCTTCTCCAGATCCTTCAGGTTTCGGGGCTGTCGCTGGGCAATACGGACTTTCAGCTCCCTCCAAAGATTTTCTATTGGGTTCAGGTCTGGAGACTGGCTAGGCCACTCCAGGACCTTGAGATACTTCTTACGGAGCCACTCCTTAGTTGCCCTGGCTGTGTGTTTCGGGTCGTTGTCATGCTGGAAGACCCAGCCACGACCCATCATCAATGCTCTTACTGAGGGAAGGAGGTTGTTGGCTAAGATCTCGCAATACATGGCCCCATCCATCCTCCCCTCAATACGGTGCAGTCGTCCTGTCCCCTTTGCAGAAAAGCATCCCCAAAGAATGATGTTTCCACCTCCATGCTTCACGGTTGGGATGGTGTTCTTGGGGTTGTACTCATCCTTCTTCTTCCTCCAAACACAGCGAGTGGAGTTTAGACCAAAAAGCTCTATTTTTGTCTCATCAGACCACATGACCTTCTCCCATTCCTCCTCTGGATCATCCAGATGGTCATTGGCAAACTTCAGACGGGCCTGGACATGCGCCTGCTTGAGCAGGGCGACCTTGCGTGCGCTGCAGGATTTTAATCCATGACGTCGTAGTGTGTTACTAATGGTTTTCTTTGAGACTGTGGTCCCAGCTCTCTTCAGGTCATTGACCAGGTCCTGCTGTGTAGTTCTGGGCTGATCCCTCACCTTCCTCATGATCATTGATGCCCCACGAGGTGAGATCTTGCATGGAGCCCCAGACCGAGGGTGATTGACCATCATCTTGAACTTCTTCTATTTTCTTCTATTTTCTAATAATTGCGCCAACAGTTGTTGCCTTCTCACCAAGCTGCTTGCCTATTGTCCTGTAGCCCATCCCAGCCTTGTGCAGGTCTACAATTTTATCCCTGATGTCCTTACACAGCTCTCTGGTCTTGGCCATTTTGGAGAGGTTGGAGTCTGTTTGATTGAGTGTGTGGACAGGTGTCTTTTATACAGGTAACGAGTTCAAACAGGTGCAGTTAATACAGGTAATGAGTGGAGAACAGGAGGGCTTCTTAAAGAAAAACTAACAGGTCTGTGAGAGCTGGAATTCTTACTGGTTGGTAGGTGATCAAATACTTATGTCATGCAATAAAATGCAAATGAATTACTTAAAAATCATACAATGTGATTTTCTGGATTTTTGTTTTAGATTCCGTCTCTCACAGTCGAAGTGTACCTATGATAAAAATTACAGACCTCTACATGCTTTGTAAGTAGGAAAACCTGCAAAATCGGCAGTGTATCAAATACTTGTTCTCCCCACTGTATGTTTCATTACAAGCTCAGAAATTCTTTGAGTGGACCATCTGACCTTGTAATGGCTCTGACCCGGTAGTTCAGGATCAAATGTGATTCTCAGAACCTGGCCATGACTGAGGGGAGGAGGGAGGGGTGGGAGGCACACATACTTTCCCATACCTAAGGCAGGGTGGAAGTTTGGACATGTGAGGTCACAGCAGTCAGCGACTCTGTTAACTTTCCAAAAATATCTCCCCTCTTACCTGTTCTCAAAAAGGACATGGTTTTATATTATAGCATAATTTTCAGATCAACTGAAACAGTATGAGGCCTTCGTTGGTGCGTTACACTTCAGCTCCACTGGAAGCGTTGAGTTGCTTTGCCATCAGCGTCTTGTTAATGGGATGTTCTACCTGCTACACAGAGCGCGTTGTTTTGAGAGCAGAGAAGAGCAGAGGAGAAGAGCATCTTTATTATATTTTCTATCTAATTACACATGTTGCTTTTGTTCACATTGTGACTTCATAGATCTTAGTAAAATAACCAGTGGTGTCTAGTGGAGGCCGTATGTAACCAAAATCATCTTTATTTCTCATAATTTTAATTGTATTTTAATTCACAAGATAGTTTGTGTGTTCCTTTTGACTCACCTTATATGTCCTACGGGAGCCATTGTACCTGCCTGCGCTAAACAGTTGTTTGCTTGCTCACGAACGTGAGGAGAGTTGTAGCTAATACACAGAGCAGCTTATAAAGAATTGAGCTAGTCTCGTTCTTTCTACATAACAGTATTCTCTCTTGAAATCAGAGTTCCTTGAGTTTCCCGGCAGTAGCCTGCCTAGGCTATATGCCTGTGATCGAAATCAACACAGGTAGGCATAACGTTATGGTTGTCAAATATGTATTATTGGCAGATACACGTATCAACACAGACACAATTCCAGATGTAACAATGCACAAATGTCTATTTTCTGGCAATGTATCCACTAATTTTACCAGCATTGCTTTGCATAAATGCGAGAAATATAGACCTGCTTTCTAATTTGATGGACTACGACGCCGTTGACGGCATTGACGCTCTTAGCCTGTCTGTTTTCCCTCATTCACTCCTGTCCATTCTATTTCAAACGCCTTTCATTTGAATTGGGCTTGACGGCAATGCCGGACACCCAATGGCTTTAGTGTAGCAGGGCCTTTAGGTGAGTTTAAACTTTTGAAATATGTTTTGTGAAACTGAATACAAAACCCACCCTCCAAAATGACTTCTCTCACCCTCAAGTAGAACCAACCAATTGGAGTAAAACATTAACATAGAAACTAGAGTTATTTTTGTCTTGTTTCCCAGAAGTCGTCTGGAACTCCCTAATCTAGTCTCCTATGCTGCGTTTTGGTTTCAATCGTCCTTATATCCTTACGTGTGATCACTCAACCTCATGGATCGATAGAGCAGATACCTTTAGGAAGGTATATCCACCCACAGGATGCAATTTGTCTTACAGTTGTTCTGGGAAGCTCTGTCAGCTCTTGTAAAAGACATGTTCACATCTGCATGAGCTGGACAAGGAGGAACACACGGTTTAATTATTGACAGCACACTCTTTCACAAGCTCCCCTAGTCAAAGGACTACTGATGAAAATGAGCTATCTAGCTAAATTTGGTGCAATGCCATGTTGTACATGGTCCCGAACAAATAAACAGAAAAAAAGGTCATCTACAATCCCTTTGGTATGAGTTTCTCAGAAATAGAACTATAGTCAAAACCTGTATTAACATTATAAGAAAATCTCTGCTATTACAAAATGTTACACAGCAGAGCACAAGAATGACCTTATTGCATATTACTGTAATGGGAAGTGGTGAGCAGGAAAGGGAAAGGTACCATCTGCTTCCTGGCATTCATTTGTTGGGATGAGTGGGACTAAAATTGAAAGGAACATCCGGCACATCTGAACAGACCTGAAACACACACACACACACACACACACACACACACACACACACACACACACACACACACACACACACACACACACACACACACACACACACACACACACACACACACACACACACACACACACACACACACACACACACACACACACACACACACACACACCACACACACAGATGTGCAGTTATGTTTTTCCTCAGTTTATTCTCTGGGAAAAAGCAGAATTTGAAAAACAGTAACAGTTTATTATCTCTAAATTTATGAGAAGAGTTGAGTACAAATCAATATTAATGTTTCTGTACTAATAGCCATGTCACTATGTGGAAACCCTGACAGATGCAAGAAATCCACTTGGCCATTAGACCTTTGCAGGCTGTTCCACCCTTCAAAGATAAGCTCTGCTCTTGTTCCAATTGAATAATGTATGATGTCATTAACCTATCCAATAATCCATTAAAAGGAGTTTAAGACACTCTCTTTGTGCCTTCTGACCTGCCCGGTGTGTCCACAGGGACCACACAGTAATGATGACCTACAGTAGCTTTCTCATCCATGTAACAACTAATGAAAACATTATGACTGGACTGTAGTTACTGTACTGTGAGGTTTTTACAGATGTACTACCTTAATTTAAACAGTTTCTCAGAGTAGGAAAATAATCTAGCAGCAATATGAAATATGAATTATTATGTGGAAAGTGGAAATTACAAACAAAGTATTTTTAAACATTGAATACACTACAAGTTTGCATTTCCTGCTGCACAGGAAAATGATCTGGGCCAATAGTGATCAAATTAAGATGGTGCGCGATCTCTAGTATTAAGGAAGTCTTGAGGTTCTGCATGCCTGAGTTAGAATACCTCATGATAAGCTGTAGACCATACTATATACCAAGAAAGTTTTCATCAGTATTGTTCGTAGCTGTCTATTTACCACCACAAACCGATGTTGGCACTAAGACCGCACTCAATGAGCTGTATAGGGCCATAAGCAAACAAGAAAATGCTCATCCGGGCAAAGCGGCACTTATAGTGGACAGTGATTTTAATGCAGGAAAGCTTAAATCTCTTTTTCCCTCATTTCTACCAGCATGTACATTGTAGAATAATAGTGAAGACATCAAAACTATTAAATAACACACATGGAATCATGTAGTAACCAAAAAAGTGTTCAACAAATCAAAATAAATTTTATATTTGAGATTCTTCAGCCACCCTTTGCCTGATGACAGCTTTGCACACTTGGCATTCTCTCAACCAGCTTCAAGAGGTAGTGACCTGGAATGCATTTCAATTAACAGGTGTACCTTGGTAAAAGTTAATTTTTGGAATTTCTTTCTTAATGAGCCAATCAGTTTGAGCCTCTCAGTTGTGTTGTGACAAGGTAGGGTTGGTATACAGAAGATAGCCCTATTTGGTAAAAGACCAAGTCCATATTATGGCAAGAACAGCTCAAATAAGCAAAGAGAAACGACAGTCCAACATTACTTTAAGACATGAAGGTCAGTCAATACGGAACATTTCAAGAACTTTTAACATTTCTTCAAGTGCAGTCGCAAAAACCATCAAGTGCTATGATGAAACTGGCTCTCATGAGGACTGCCACAGGAGAGGAAGATCCAGAGTTTCCTCTGCTGCAGAGGACAAGTTCAGCCTCAGAAATCGGCAATTAACTGCACCTCAGATTGAAGCCCAAATAAATGTTTCACAGAGTTCAAGTAACAAACACATCTCAACATCAACTGCTCAGAGGAGATTGCTTGAATCAGGCCTTCATGGTCAAATTGCTGCAAAGAAACCACTACTAAAGGACACCAATAAAAAGAAGAGACTTGCTTGGGCCAAGAAACACGAGCAATGGACATTAGACCAGTGGAAATCTGTCCTTTGGTCTGATGAGTCCAAATGTGAGATTTGTTTTTCCAACCTCCGTGTCTTTGTGAGACGCAGAGTAGGTGAAAGGATGATCTCTGCATGTGCGGTTCCCACCGTGAAGCATGGAGGAGGAGGTGTGATGGTGTGGGGGTGCTTTGCTGGTGACACTGTCTGTGATTTATTTAGAATTCAAGGCACACTTAACCAGCATGGCTACCACAGCATTCTGCAGCAATACACCATCCCATATGGTTTGCACTTAGAGGAACTATCATTTATTTTCAACAGGACAATGACCCAAAACACACCTCCAGGCTGTGTAAGGGATATTTAACCAAGAAAGAGAGTGATGGAGTGCTGCATCAGATTTCCTGGTCTCAACAGTCACCCAACCTCAACCCAATTGAGATGGGTTGGGATGAGTTGAACCGCAGAGTGAATGAAAGCAGCCAACAAGTGCTCAGCATATGTGGGAACTCCTTCAAGTCTGTTGGAAAAGCATTCCAGTTGACTACCTCATGAAGCTGGTTGAGAGAATGCCAAGAGTGTGCAAAGCTGTCATCAAGGCAAAGGGTGGCTGCTTTGAAGAATCTCAAATATAAAATATATTTTGATTTGTTTAACACTTTTTTGCTTACTACATGATTCCATAGGTGTTATTTCATGGTTTTGATGTCTTCACTATTATTCTACAGTGTAGAAAATAGTAATAATAAAAAAAAAACTTTGAATGAGTAGGTGTGTCCAAACTGCTGCCTGGTACTGTACGTGAGAATGCTTTTCATTGACTACACCTCAGCGTTTAACACCTCCAAGCTCATCACTAAGCTCAGGACCATGGGACTGAAACCTCCGTCCACAATCTCAACTTCTTAATGGGCCATCCCCAGGTGGTGAGGGTAGGCAACAACACATCCGCCATGCTGACCATCAACACGGGGGCACCTCAGCTATGCGCGCTCAGTCCCGTCTTCTACTCCCTGTTCACCCATGACTGCATGGCCGCGCACGACTCCAACACCATCCTTAAGTTTGCCGACGACACAATGGTGGTAAGCCTGATCACCGACAACGATGAGACAGCCTAAACGGAGAAGGTCATAGACCTGGCAGTGTGGTGTGAGGAAAACAACCTCTCCCTCAACGTGGGCAAGACAAAAGAGATTGTCGTTTACTACAGGAAACGGAGGGCTGAACACCCCCCCATTCGCAATTACTCGGCATCCGACCACAAGGAGCTACAGAGGATAGTGCATACGGCCCAGTACATCACTGAGGCCGAACTTCCTGCCATCCAAGACCTCTATACCAGGCGATGTCAGAAGAAGGCCCAGAAAATTGGGGAAGACTCCAGCCACATAATTCATAGCCGGTTCTTTCTGCTACGTTACGGCAAGCGGTACCGGAGCGCCAAGTCTGGGACCAAAAGGCTCCTGAATAGCTTCTACCCCCAAGCCATACGACTGCCGAACAGTTAATTAAATGGCTACCCGGACTATTTACATTGAACTCCCTTTATTTATCAAAAAAATAATGCATGCACTCTCTTGCACACTCACTTTACCCACTCACTCACACATACTACACTGACACTTCAACACACACGCTACATAAGCTCACACACACAAAACACACACACAAGCATATTCACACCACACACACACACACACACACTCACACAGACACACTTTCACACTCTTCACATACGCTGCTGCTACTCTGTTTATTATATAACCTGATTGCCTAGTCACTTTAACCTCTACCTACATGTACATACTGTATTACCTCGTACCCCTGCACATTGACTCGGCACTGGTACTCCTTGTATACAGCCTCGTTATTGTTTTCATTGTGTTACTATTTACTTTTTTATTTAGCAAATATTTGTCTTACTTTTTAACTTTGCATTGTTGGGAACAATCTCGTAAGTAAGCATTTCACTGTAAAGTCTCGGCTGTTGTATTCGGCTGTTGTATTCGGCTGTTGTATTTCGTGACCAATACAATTTTGATTTGATTTATTTGCACCATGCCTGTTGGGAGCTGTGTTGTGCAGAGGCTAACATTAGCGCAGGCTCTAATTTAAGACTTGCATAATGGAAGAGTTTTGTGGTGTGGCACAAGCACAACTCCCTTCTCAACGTAAGTGACGTGACTGGCTCCTGTGAGAACCAGTTTGAGTGCTGTGAGCCTGTTCTTTACTTCACCCTCCCCTCCTTACAGACACACGTGCCAGCTCCAACCTGTTCACACTGATAGCTCTGATCGCTGCATGGGAATATTAGAAGTAGTAGCACGAGAGCATACGGCTGTTGGTATTATAACATAAAAGCAAAAGTTCACTATTAACTGGCCTATCAAACTGTTTTGCATTATTATATACATTTTTGCTTTATCTACTTCAGTGCATGACACCTGCTCCCTTGCGTGGATAATGTGTGGGAAAGTTGTGCCAGGTGGTGTAGAAGTGTACACACACACACATAGGTATGTAGAGGAACGACGTGTCCTGCACTGAGTGAGTCATCATAACGGGTTGCACACACAGGCGTGTTTGTCTTTGACAGGCCCGTGGAATGTGAGGTCAAGGAAACCTGCTGGATGTATTTACTCTGGTAAATGTTTAATCCATCGAGCCTTTCCACACTAGCTGGACGCCTGTTTGTCTGCAGCTCTGTGTTTCCCAGTCCCATGCAGCTCTTTGTTTCCCAGTCCAGGGTAGCCCTCAGTCCAAATCCTGTGTGATGATCTACTCCCTTGTTAAAACTGGACAAACTTTCATTCCGAAAGTATTCAGACCCTTTGACTTTTTCCACATTTTGTTACGTTATAACCTTAATTCTAAAATGGATTCAATTGTTTTTTGCCCCTCATCAATCTACACACATTACCTCATAATGACAAACTAAAAACAGCTTTTCGACATGTTTGCAAATGTATTATTAAAAATACAGAACTTAAATATTATATTTACATAAGTATTCAGACCCTTTACTCAGTACTTTGTTGAAGCACCTTTGGCAGCAATTATAGCCTCGAGTCTTCTTGGGTATGACGTTATAAGCTTGGCACACCTGTATTTGGGGAGTTTCTCCCATTCTTCTCTGCAGATCCTCTCAAGCTCTGTCAGGTTGGATGGAGAGTGTCGCTGCGCAGCTATTTTCAGGTCTCTCCAGAGATGTTCGATCGCGTTCTCTGCATCATCACTGACCTCAAAAACATCTGATATATTTGTTGTCTGCTGTTTGGTTGTGTTAGAATCCAAGGTAACATTTTATTTTACAGACAAATCAATTCAAATGTTATTTGTTGCATGCTTTGTAAACAACAGGTGTGTACTAACAGTGAAATGCTTAATTAATGGCCCTTCCCAACAATGCAGTGAGAAAGAAAATAGATAGTCCAGGTAGCTATTTGGTTAACTATTTAACAAACTATTTAGCAGTCTTATGGCTTAGGGGTAGAAGCTGTTCAGGGTCCTGTGGGGGAAGAGGCGTTGTCATGCCCTCTTCATGACTGTGTTGGTGTGCTTGGACCATGATAGATCCTTAGTGATGTGGACACAGAGGAACTTGAAGCTCTCGACCCGCTCCACTACAGCCCTGTTGATATGAAGAGGGGTGTGCTTGGCCCTCCGTTTCCTGTAGTCCACGATCAGCTCCTTTGTCTTGCTGACGTTGAGGGAGAGGTTGTTGTCCTAGCACCACACTGTCAGGTCTCTGAGCTCCTCCCTATAGGCTGTCTCATCGTCATCAGTGATCAGGCCTACCACTGTCATGTGGTTGACAAACTTAATGATGGCGTTAGAGTCGTGCACGGCCACGCAGTCGTGTGTGAGCAGGGAGCACAGGAAGGGACTAAGCATGCACCCCTGAGGAGTGGGTTCAGGGTGGAATGGGTCCAGGGTGTCTGGGATAATGGTGCTGATGTGAGCCATGACCAGCCTTTCAAAGCATTTCATGGCTACAGATGTGAGTGTTACGCGGAGATAGTCATTTAGACAAGTTACCTTGGCGTTCTTGGGCACAAGGACTATGGTGGTCTGCTGGAAACATGTAGGTATTACAGAATGGGTCCGGAAGAGGTGAAAATGTCAGTGAAGACACTTGACAGCTGGTCAGCGCATGTTCTGAGTACGGGTCCTGGTTATCTGTCTGGCCCTGTGGCTTTGTGAATGTTAACCTGTTTAAAGGTCTTACTCACATCGGCTACGGAGAGCGTGATCACACAGTCGTCTGGAACAGCTGGTGCTCTTACGCATGGTTTAGTGTTGCTTGTCTCGAAGCGAGAATAGAAGGCATTTAGCTTGTCTAGTAGGCTCGCGTCACTGGGCAGCTCTTGGCTGGGTTTCCCTTTGCAATCCGTGATAGTTTGAAAACCCTGCCACATCCGACAAGCATCAGAGCCAATGTAGTGGGATTCAATCTTAGTCCTGTATTGACGCTATCCCTGTTTGATGGTTCGTCGGAGGGCGTAGCGGGATTTGTTATAAGCGTTCTTGAAAGCTGCAGCTCTAGTCTTTAGTTCAGTGCAAATATTGCCTGTAATTCATGGCTTCTGGTTGGCATATGTTCAGTGGGTATAGAAAGTCATCACCCCCTTTCAAAATGTTCACCTTTTGTTGCCTTTCAGCCTGAAATGAAAACACATCAAATCTGAATTTTAACGGCATTATTTACACACAGTAACCCATAATATCCAAGTGGAGAAAAGATTTCAGAAAATGTATTAAAAGTAAACAGTAAAATACTCTATTTTGATTTTTTCAGCAATTGCAAACTTGCTGAGGTATAACCAACCACCTTCCAGATCACAAATCAAGCTAATTGGCTTCCATCTGTGATCAATTGTTGTGACTTTGATTAGGTCAGAATAAAAGCAGTTGTTCATAGAGGACTCCACTGCTTAGTAGTGCAATTCAAAGCAAAGAATCGGAAAGGCACTTTCAAAAGATCTACGAGAGGAAGTTGTGGAAAGGCACTAGTAATGAAAGGCACTAGGAATGGATATAAAACGATTTCAAAGGCTTTGTCTATCCCTTGGAGAAGTGGAAGGCGTATGGCACAACCCAGACCCTGCATAGATCAGGCCGTCCCTCCAAACTGGATGACCGGGCAAGGAGGAGACTGATCAGAAAGGCTACCCAAGAAGCCAATGGCAACTTTGAAGGAGCTTCAGGCCTTTATGGCAAAGACTGGTCAATGTGTGCATGTCAAATCAAATCAAATTGATTTATATAGCCTTTCTTACATCAGCTGATATCTCAAAGTGCTGTACAGAAATCCAGCCTAAAACCCCAAACAGCAAGCAATGCAGGTGTAAAAATTCCCTAGAAAGGCCAAAACCTAGGAAGAAACCTAGAGAGGAACCAGGCTATGAGGGGTGGCCAGTCCTCTTCTGGCTGTGCCGGGTGGAGATTATAACAGAACATGGCCAAGATGTTCAAATGTTCATAAATGACCAGCATGGTCAAATAATAATAATCACAGTAGTTGTCGAGGGTGCAACAAGTCAGCACCTCAGGAGAAAATGTGTTGGCTTTTCATAGCCGATCATTAAGAGTATCTCTACCACTCCTGCTGTCTCTAGAGAGTTGAAAACAGCAGGTCTGGGACATGTAGCACGTCCGGTGAACAGGTCAGGGTTCCATAGCCGCAGGCAGAACAGTTGAAACTGGAGCAGCAGCACGGCCAGGTGGACTGTGGACAGCAAGGAGTCATCATGCCAGGTAGTCCTGAGGCATGGTCCTAGGGCTCAGGTCCTCCGAGAGAGAGAAAGAAAGAGAGAATTAGAGAGAGCATACTTAAATTCACACAGGACACTGGATAAGACAGGAGAAGTACTCCAGATGTAACAGACTGACCCTAGCCCCCCGACACATAAACTACTGCAGCATAAATACTGGAGGCTGAGACAGGAGGGGTCAGGAGACACTGTGGCCCCATCCGATGATACCCCCGGACAGGGCCAAACAGGCATGATATAACCCCACCCACTTTGCCAAAGCACAGCCCCCACACCACTAGAGGGATATCTTCAATCACCAACTTACCATCCTGAGACAAGGCCGAGTATAGCCCACAAAGATCTCCGCCACGGCACAACCCAAGGTGGGGCGCCAACCCAGACAGGAAGATCACGTCAGTGACTCAACCCACTCAAGTGACGCACCCCTCCTAGGGACGGCATGGAAGAGCACCGGTAAGCCAGTGACTCAGCCTCTGTAATATGGTTAGAGGCAGAGAATCCCAGTGGAGAGAGGGGAACCGGCCAGGCAGAGACAGCAAGGGTGGTTCGTTGCTCCAGAGCCTTTCCGTTCACCTCCACACTCCTGGGCCAGACTACACTCAATCATATGACCTACTGAAGAGATGAGTCTTCAGTAAAGACTTAAAGGTTGAGACCGAGTCTGCGTCCCTCACATGGGTAGGCAGACCATTCCATAAAAATTGAGCTCTATAGGAGAAAGCCCTGCCTCCAGCTGTTTGCTTAGAAATTCTATGGACAATTAGGAGGCCTGCGTCTTGTGACCGTAGCGTAGCGTAGCGTAGCGTCTGCCGTACATGTAGGTATGTACGGCAGAACCAAATCGGAAAGATAGGTAGGAGCAGTAAAACCTTGAAATCAGCCCTTGCCTTAACAGGAAGCCAGTGTAGGGAGGCTAGCACTGGAGTAATATGATACATTTTTTGGGTTCTAGTCAGGATTCTAGCAGCCGTATTTAGCACTAACTGAAGTTTATTTAGTGCTTTATCCGGGTAGCCGGAAAGTAGAGCATTGCAGTAGTCTAACCTAGAAGTAACAAGGTCCTTCACAGTTTTATTTGAGACGACTGTACAACCATCAAGATTAATTGTCAGATTCAACAGAAGATCTCTTTGTTTCTTGGGACCTAGAACAAGCATCTCTGTTTTGTCCGAGTTTAAAAGTAGAACGTTTGCAGCCATCCACTTCCTTATGTCTGAAACACAGGCTTCTAGAGAGGGAAATTTTGGGGCTTCACCATGTTTCATTGAAATGTACAGCTGTGTGTCATCCGCATAGCAGTGAAAGTTAACATTATGTTTTCGAATGACATCCCCAAGAGGTAAAATATATAGTGAAAACAATAGTGGTCCTAAAACGGAACCTTGAGGAACACCGAAATTTACAGTTGATTTGTCAGAGGACAAACTATTCACAGAGACAAACTGATATCTTTCCGACAGATAAGATCTAAACCAGGCCAGAACTTGTCCGTGTAGACAGATTTGGGTTTCCAATCTCTCCAAAATAATGTGGTGATCGATGGTATCAAAAGCAGCACTAAGGTCTAGGAGCACGAGGACAGATGCAGAGCCTCGGTATGACGCCATTAAAAGGTAATTTACCACTTTCACAAGTGCAGTCGCAGTGCTATGATGGGGTCTAAAACCAGACTGAAGCATTTCGTATACATTGTTTGTCTTCAGGAAGGCAGTGAGTTGCTGCGCAACAGCTTTTTCAAAAAAAAATGAGAGGAATGGAAGATTCGATATAGGCCGATAGTTTTTTATATTTTCTGGGTCAAGGTTTGGCTTTTTCAAGAGTGGCTTTATTACTGCCACTTTTAGTGAGTTTGGTACACATCCGGTGGATAGAGAGACGTTTATTATGTTCAGCATAGGAGGGCCAAGCACAGAAAGCAGCTCTTTCAGTAGTTTAGTTGGAATAGGGTCCAGTATGCAGCTTGAAGGTTTAGAGGCCATGATTATTTTCATCATTGTGTCAAGAGATATAGTACTAAAACACTTAAGTGTCTCTCTTAATCCTAGGTCCTGGCAGAGTTGTGCAGACTCAGGAGAACTGAGCTTTGGAGGAATACGCAGATTTAAAGAGGAGTCCGTAATTTGCTTTCTAGTGATCATGATCTTTTCCTCAAAGAAGTTCATGAATTTATTACTGCTGAAGTGAAATCCATCCTCTCTTGGGAAATGCTGCTTTTTAGTTAGCGACAGTATCAAATGTGACCACAATATCACGAGCGCTCCACAAATCTGGTCTCTATGGGAGGGTGGCAAGAAAAAAACTACTCCTGAAAAAGCCACATCAAGTCTCGTTTGAGCTTTGCCAAAAAGCACAGTGTAGACTCTGAGGCCAACTGGCAAAGATGCTGTGGTCAGATGAGACCAAAATTTTTATTTTTGTCCTGAACGCAAAACGATATGTCTGGGGAAAACCTAATACATATTTCCACCCAAAGAACACCAAGCCTACAGTAAAGTACGGCAGTGGCAGCATCCTGTTGTGGGGGTGTTTCTCTTCAGCAGGGACTGGAGTACTTGTCAGGATAGAAGGGAAAATGGACAGTGCAAAATACCAACCAGATTATTGAGGAGAACCTGCAGCCCTCTGCCAGGAAGTTGAAAATGGGAAGACGGTTCATATTTTAACATGACAATGACCCAAAGCACACTGCCAAAGCAACCGTACAGTGGCTAGAAGGTGAATGTCCTTGAGTGGCCTACAGTAGTCAGAGCCCCGACATAAATCCCATTGAGAATCTGTGGAATGACTTGAAGAGTGCAGTCCATGAGCGGTCACCATGCAATTTGACTGAGGTCGAACAATTCTGCAAGGAAGAATGGGCAAATAATGCGCAGTCTAGGTGTGCAAAGTTTGTAGAGACGTATTCAAAGAGACTCATGGCTGTAATACAAGCAAAAGGTGGTTCCACCAAGTATTAACTCAGGGGGGTGTTCACTTATCCAAATAGGGTATTTTACTGTTTAAATTTAATAAATGTTCAGAGTTTTTTAGAAATGTTTCTTCACTTGGATATTGTGGGTTACTGTGTGTAAATGAAGCCGGAAAAAGTCTGATTTGATGTGTTTTCATTTCAGGCTGAAAGGCAACAAAAGGTGAACATTTTGAAAGAGGGTGGTGACTTTCTATACCCACTGTTGGGATGACATCGTCGATGCATTTATTAATGAAGCCAATGACTGATGTGGTAAACTCCTCAATGCTATCGGATGAGTCCCAGAACATATTCTAGTCTTTGCTAGCGAAACAGTCCTCTGGCTTAGCATCCGCTTCACCGGACCAATTCCATATTGGGCGGAGCACTTGTACTTCCTGTTTGAGTTTTTGCTTGTAATCAGGAATCAGGAGGCTAGAGTTATGGCTAGAGTTATGGTCAGATTTGCCAAACGGAGGGCGAGGGATAGCATTTTATGCATCTCTGTGTGTGGAGTAAAGGTTATCTAGAGTTTTTTCTACTTTAGTTGCACAGGTGACATGCTGGTAGAAATGTCAGGATTTCAGTTTTCCTGCATTAAAATCACCAGCAACTACGAGCACTGCTTCTGGATGAGCCTTGTTTGATTATGGCCTTATACAGCTCGTTGAGTGCGGTCTTAGTGCCAGCATCGGTTTGTGGTGGTAAATAGATAGCGAAAAGTACAGACAAAAACTCTCTTGGTAAATAGTATGGTCTACATCTTGTCATGAGCTATTCTAATTCAGACGAGCAGAACCTCAAGACTTCCTTAACATTAGAGATCATGCATCAGCTGGTAACAAAGAGACACACACCAACCCCTAGAGTTTACCCGACGCTGCCGTTATGTCCTGCCGATGCATACGATCAGCGCCAAAAAAAAACACAAAATACCAGACTGGTACTTCCTTAATATTTACATAGCATTAATTGGTCCTATTGGTCCTGCATGTTAGAGCAACCCAGTTGAGCTACTTTGCTTCAGAACTAGGAATGGAGCAAGACAAACGAACCCATCCCTCTATAATAGGCCTATAAATCAATATGGCTGAGTGGCTCTTCAGGTTGTAAGTGAGTTATGGCAGGGCTTGTGAGTGGCTCTGTCTGTGTGTAATTACTCTGTCAGATGGCACCACACAGCCTGGCTGAGTTGTCGTCATCAAATATTCATAAGTCCACGCCTTAGTCTGGATGTTCCATGTTCATCCAGCCAGACTGACTGATAAACAGAGAACAGAGCAGACAGGCTCATCAAGTTAATTAGACACTTTGCTAGGAGCTCTGACAGAACCCCCCCCCCCCCCCCCTTTCTCTCTCTTTGTCTCTATGCTCTTCTATATCACTCTTTCAGGGCCACATTCAGTAGGAAAACATTGTCAAATGTTGCAGATAGAAATGTCATGAGCAGAGACATGATTCCTTATTCTACATGTCCGAGAGTCATGTTCTACATAACATATTTATACCTGAACGTTCCTCAATGTTGTGCCCTGCTGAACATGCACCAGAGTTTGGTATGACTAGAGGCTCAGCCCCTCCATCTGACAGGCCACTTGTGGAACACCTAGCTCCAGAGTAGAATAATCCCATACTAGCCTATCTGGTACATGGATCCTCCTCTCTAATGGTCTGGACAGGGATGAGAGTGGTTGACAGTACTTAATGTCCCTTCCCAACAATGCAGTGAGATGTGTTATGTTCGGTCTGTCTGTCCGTCTGACGGAATATATGGTGGTTTTATTATATTGCACAGATTGTTTTCCTGACAGTAGTATTTTCTAACGACAGCTACCAGGGCCTATTGGATCCCATACGGATATTAACTGCTGGGCTCATTCCAGCCAACACATTATGAGCCTGGGTCATCTCATCTGAATGGTTTTGCACCATGCATGCATGGCATACATCTGAATATCACACAAATCTCTTAAATTTGACTATTTATAAATATTTCTGTATGGTGCGATTCTCTTTCACTTTGTCACGCATTGATGTCAATGGGAGACTAATGAACAATTCAGACGAAGTGGAAGTTAGGATTCTGCTCTAAATGTTTTAGAGGGCTGGTCCTATTCAGCTCGACATGGCGTAAGAATGACCCCGGCCTTACAGGCTGCTGCTCTTTAACTATTTATAGGTCCGCAATCTCCTGAGGTTGATGACCCATGGGAACATCGCCAGGGCAGGGTCCCATTCATTACTAAGGGTGCACTGCATGAGTGAAATAGGGGGTTGAAGAGTGCAGGAGGTCTCTCCGAGAGGTGTCTTTTCCCTTATGTCTGCATTATGCAATTCCATTATGATAAAACCGTCCTGATAGCGTTATCATACAAAAGTAGCAGAAATGACGGACTCCCGAGTGGCACAGCGGTCTAAGGTGTCACTACAGACCTGGGTTCGATCCCAGGCTGTGTCACAGCCGGCCGTGACCGGGAGACCCATGAGGCGGCGCACAATTGGCCCAGTTGGCCGAGTTAGGGGCGTGTTTGGCCGGCTGGGATTGCCATCGCGCTCTAGTGACTCCATGTGGCAGGCCCGGCGCCTGCAAGCTGACTTCGGTCATCAGCTGGACGGTGTTTTCTCTGACACATTGGTACGGCTGGCTTCCGGGTTAAGCGAGCAGTGTGTCAAGAAGCAGTGTGGCTTGGCAGCGTCATGTTTCGGAGGACGCATGGCTCTCGACCTTCGCCTCTACCGAGTCCGTAGGGGAGTTGCAGTAATGGGACAAGACTGTAACTACCAATTGGATGTCACGAAATTGGGGAGAAAAAGGGGGTATTAGTACAAAAAAAGTAGCAGAAATTGTACAGGAAATCCCTGGCACAGATGGTTATGCCTAAGTTGAATAAAACATTTTCATGTCAATGCATGCAGGTTGTTTTTAAAGTAAAGTGGGTTAAGTACTGTATACGGCACAGTGTATGGATACATTTGAGGTGAAGATTGAGGATAATGCAACAAGGTTGTGTGTCAGTGTTTCAGCGCTATCGCTGACTGATGGTTGCCAGGGTGCTATCCACTTAAACATTCTCTGTCTGTCTGTCTGTCTGTCTGTCTGTCTGTCTGTCTGTCTGTCTGTCTGTCTGTCTGTCTGTCTGTCTGTCTGTCTGTCTGTTTACTTGCCTCTCACTGGGATCAATTTCACACATATGGCAGAACTAATCTCAGTGGTATAGAGAACTAACAGAGTATTAGTGTCACATCTGACATTGTTTGTCAATCCCAGACATTAATGTTTTAGACAGAAATGCATGGATATGAAAAACAACCATTTGAAGGCCATATTCCGTAAGAGGAGTCTCCCCCTCTGTTGTCAAAAGTCATATTTAAAGCATCATGTGGCACTAGGCTGTTGGGGACTCAAATCCTTTGGATCTGAAACACAGACATCCCTACTCACACAGTCCCAGTCCCAGCGCCAGCGCACCCCAAAACAGTAGAACATAAGGCCTGGCCCAGCCTTCATCCCTGACTTATGTAAACTCCACTGTTTTCAACAGAGTGAGCCAGGCTAGGCAGCTGCTCTCTGGCTGCTTTCATACAGCCCTGCTGCCCCGTGCCAAACACAGCCCAGTGAGCACACAGGGGGGCCACAACAACACACAACACCCAGACACAAAAGCAGACTGGGTTGCATAAACAGAAACAGTCTGGGTTTTGACTTTGGGATGTTGTATGTTGTCTGTCTTAGCTTTCCCAGGGTTCATATACACTGCAATTTCTATTACTTGTAGTGACTCCTGATAAACTGATTAGATTAGAGCTCTCAAGTGGTTGTCCTGATATAAACCATGCTGAGAACTACCGATCCATGAGGTTGATTGGCACAACAAATTGTACTGTAACTGAATAGGGCATTGCCATCAATAGGGTATTGGTATCATGCTGTCAAGCAACCAGAGAGAAAGTGAGGATCAACTACATGGATGAATTAAACAATTACTGGGTAAGGTGACAGCTAGTCTGGCCAATTTGCATCAGCAGCCTGGCATCTGAATATGAAAGGTTAGTAATGCTTAAACAACATGATCAATTAACAAAACCTCCCTCTTGAGAATGTCTTTTGATATTTCTAGAAGTTACCCTCTGGGAAATGCTACATCTTGGCAGGTTTGAGCCTGGCTCTCCTAGGCAGATAGTGTCACAAAAACAACAACAGAAATCTGTAGGCCTAAAGATTGCCAGCAGATACTGCCTCCAGATGGATCGAATACAGTTGCAGTTAAATGCACTGGCATCTATCCAACTTTTTGAACACCCACCTCAGAGTACAGTGAAAAGTTTGGCATGAAAATTACAAACGCAACAGTAAAAATGTCTGGAATTCCCTCGCTTGGTTAATAGTGAACAGTTTGCTCTTTTAGTAAAACAGTTTAGTAAAAAGGTATACATTTACAGTAATCATCATTAATACAGAAGTTCATGCTCTGCTGCTCCACAGACTTCAATTAAAAACAGCACAACATGACAAGCACACATCACACACCCCAAGGCATGGCCCCTAAAGAATGCAAAACATCTCTCTACAACGTTTGACTTTCTCATGAGGTAGGACTAATTCCAATGCAAATTAAATGTGTGATTGGCATAGCCAACTCCTAAATCATTTGTCCTACTTATGCAAGTACTAAATCAAACAGATCATAATATGTTTTAATACTTTATTTCCACAGTAACCTGTATGTTTATAGTTGAATGTTCATGGTGATGTGGGTTTTTGCAGTTCAATGCAGTTGTTGTTTCCCCTAATTCTAAACATTTTCCGAAAAATAATACTTGTGACACACAGAAACAGCATAGCAAGCTATATCCACTTTCCATAACTTTTGTCAGGATTTCAGCACAATTGGCATAATATGATCTTAAATTCTATTGCTTGTCTATACTGACTGAATATCTGAGAGTGGCCTATTTAAAGACAAACTATTGTGGAGTGAGTTGACTATCATATATATACGGTGTCCATGCTGATGCCTTTTGAAGGAAACTGAGAAACATATTGTTTAGTGTAGAGAATTCTCACTGTCCCTGAGTTTGCGTTGCATATTTTCAACAGTTCAATAAAGAGTTAGCTACACCAGTGATTCACACACAGGTGTATTGTCAGAGTCCTGGCTATGCATGGAGCTCAGCCCTGTGTCTGAATCTTCGTCGTTCATGTCGCAGGTCTTGGACAGACCTCTGGTCTGCTCCACCCACCCACTGCTCTTCTCCAAGGAAGGCAACATGTCAGTCTCAGTGACACCAGAGTGTTCTTTATCAGCCTCGGGTAACTTTTCCTTATTTAAATTCATAGAGTGCATTTTTGCGAGCAAATCCGTTAGTTCTTTTTCTTTCGCGTCCCATAGCTCCTGACTTAAGTCCAAATCCCCCTTAACAGCCTCTAAATCCGTGTTTAAACGAAGACCAATATATAAACTGGTATCCAGCTTTGTTTTGATTATCTTCCCCTCCAAAACCAAGTCGTTCTCTGATAGACTGTTCACATCTGGCTCTGGGACGGCGGCGCCTGACTGTGCTGCCGGCTGTGGAGCCACTGCAGCTACGGGGATGTCCACAGACTCCCCAATACTTTCTGTGTCTTTGCCCGACAGCTCATCTTGCCGTCTTTTCATCCACCTTTGGTTTAGCTCCTCCTGAATTTCACCTGTGATGCATTCCATGAGAGCCTCGCGCTCTGTCAACTCCTCCTGAAGTCGCAGGACCTCCTCGCACATAAGCGCGTACTCCTCAAACTGCGCAATAGCCTCCGCTGAACGTGGAACGTCCTCTATTGGATCAGCCTCCACGCTCGATTCCACCATGTATGTGTCCTGCACATAATTGATACCATGTCTCTTAATTCTGTCAAAGTGCACTTTTGCCTCATACCTCTCTATATCCCTATCCAACTCTTTGATCCTTTGGATCTGCTGGCGGATGGTGTGATCTTGCGAGATAACTAAGTGCACCAACGTTTCCAATTTCTCCACTGAGGATTTATCCTTAGGAAAAGTCTCTTCTCTCTTTTTGTTAATTTTGTCCAACTTTCTAAAAGCTTTTCGAACAATCCTCCGCTGCTTTTCTTGCGAGAAAGCCATTGTGGTCTTGGCTGCTCCCTTGAATGCGCACGGATTGTCTTTGCTCTGAACGACTCGCGCCTCGGCGCTCCTGGGTCCGTTGTTCGGTAACGATGCCTCATTCTTCACCAACACAAACCTCACGTTTTCCTGCTCATCTCCCCAGGCGCTCCAGAGACGCAGGATTTTGGTTTTATTGGGTAAAATCCTCTCAAAGCCTCTCCATTTCTCCACTATGCAGTAAGACTGGGGGGTCCCGGACTGCATCGCCGCTGACGCACCTTGCTTCAAGTTTTGGTCCTCCAGTAGAACTTTTACAACATCCGCGCAGGTGGTGCGTTTGGACAGCCCCGAGACCAGCTTCTCCTCCCGGCAGACCCATACTGATACCTTGCATTCTTCCTGCTCCATACTGGAAAAAACCTCCAACCAAATTGCTTATCAAAGTTTCTGCTCCCCTCTCGACTCCTCGGTCCCAGGTTTCAGGCGTTAAGAGAAAAGTGTGTCACACACCTTCGTTTGGAGCTGTCCTTATTCTTATGTAGGCATGTCATCATTCTCATGAAATAATCAGCTCAGTACCTCTTCCCTCTATGTAGGATTATTCCCGTAGCAGACTGAAGAGGCACGCTGGGAAGTTGTTCAGCAGGGGGCATTACATTATCCCCGCAGACTTCCGTTTGGAACACTGTGCGCAGAGGAGGAACGGGCGTCCTTCCTCTCGGTCGGCACGCACTGCTGTGGGTACATTTCTATGCAAACACTAAAGTATACGCCCTCCGCTCGCAACGGGACTCTCCAGTGTCTGTTGATCACCACACAAAACCGCCACACTCCAGAAGTTTTTGTATGTAACATTACCCGCTCACTTTGTGCAAACTTTACGCACCAATTTGCTTACTGTACTTTGTTAAAAAATACCATCATTCTGACCTGTAAGATTAAAAAGTGAACACATTTTAAATCGAGTGTTATGTATGTCATATTAAATTAATTCAGGCAAGGGTCAGTCAGGGGCCCCCTTGTTTCACTCCATTATTTCACATCTTCATTACTTCTGATCGGTATTCTATAGAAACAAATCAAGCAAAATAAAAATACAACTATTAATGGAGCTACTCAGAATATAAGTTCTCTGCCCTCAATAACACAGAGCACACTTACCATTCATCCCAGTTGTCTCCAGTCTTTAGGCCAAACTGACCCTGCCAACCAAACCACTCCCCCAAAAGACATGTGAATGTGAACAAAGACCATATTTTCATAAAACAACAAAAAAAGTTTGTCTGTGATTATCGCAGAGGTCTTTGGTGCATGTGGGGATTGTTGTAGTGGTGTAATATGTTAATGATCTGGCCAGAATCAAAGGTTGTCATTGGTCCCGCCTGGTTTATCCTCCTCTGACCCTGACAGTGGATGGATGACAGGCCAAGTTTGTTGATGAAATAATAATAATACTTGGGGGGGGAGCTTATATTTGTCCTGTTACATACGTGTAATGGAAAAAATTAAAAAAAATGCATATCCCAACTCCCCCTGAGACACCCGCATGGTGTGGGGTCACGACCAGGGTTGCCATTGTACAGCACCCCTGGAGCAATTAGAGTTGAGTACCTTGCTCAAGGGCACTGTGACATATTATATTTTGTTCACCTTGTCGGCTCCGGTACGTCAACCTTTCAGATGCTGGCCCAACGCTCTAACCTCGATGCTACCTGCTACACCAAATACTACATAACACCCCAGGCTGGAGGTTATAATAATGTCAGGCAGGTTCTTCTCCAACATCAACATGGCCAGGAGATGTATTCAAAGAGAATGGCTATTTCTGGGCTCAAGGAAAAAATCATTCCAGTTAATATTTATTCTCATGTGGGTGAACCGTTGCACAGTATCACTGCTCGCGAGGCCTGGTTCTTTTGGATATAGCTCCCCCTGTTGTGCATTAAGAGTATTGTATCGTTACAGAAATATCAAAGGTAGGCTAGTAATGAAATACAACTACTTAATTTGAGAGAAATTCATTGATGTTTGTGAGAAATTATGATTCATCATCAAATCAGAAACAGAATTGACCATTTAGTTTTATTGGATATTATATGCATACAAAGTTTCTAGAAAGCTATAAAATATCTAACACTTTAGCAATGAAGAAAAGGTTACAAAGCAAAGACCAGACCCTGCAGTAACAACACACATATTGTCAGTTAATCTTTTTATATTCTTGTCTGAAAAATTCACAATCTTTAAGAAAATTAAAGATAACATTAAACATGTGTACCAGGACGTCTCAGAATAGATTCTTCTTTATACAAATCACCTTTTAAAAATTATCCGCACACAATGTTCTGAGGATGCCATCCAAACTGAGAAAAATTAAAGCCAATGTTGAAAACAATAGATGAAAGTTACCAGTACCTATAGACAAAGAGCACATGGCCCAGAGCTTTGCTGCTGATGTTTGTGTCAAAAATCTCCTTGTGCCCGTTTAAAATAATATCTTCAAAAGGCTTATGTGTGAAATCTACATTCCAGGTTGACAGAACAGAGACACAGAGCCCAGCAGTGAAACCAACAGGCTTGGCTCTGGTTAAACTGGAGTCATCACAAAAGCATTGTAAAGTATAGCCTACATACAGCACATTCAAACAGAAACTACTGTAATGGTGGACACCCCAGAATCTAGTCACAATTATTACTAAGTTAGAAGACAGGTCAAAGGTCTTCCAAACATGACATAAACCCTGATCCATTGTCTTTAGCCACAGTGTAACATACAACTATACTGCATTATGTTTTCTGGACTTTAATAAGTTAGTGTGCATATGATATCATAATAACACAATTGATCTACTGTGACAATGATATGATGATACAAACCTCCACAGGGAGATCACTGTGAACTGAACATGCATCTAAGGGTACAATCGTTTCCCAAATAATAATAATAATTAGGCGGGTTCTTATATTTGTCCTATTTGACACATGTACAAGTAAACTAACACTCGCACTTGACTCCCTTATTGAGGAAAAATGGACTTACTATGACTGAGAAATGTGGTTGTCTCACCTAGCTATCTTAAAATGAACGCACTAACTGTAAGTCACTCTGGATAAGAGCGTCTGCTAAATGACTAAACTGTAAAGTGTGGATCATACGCACGTGTGAATTGGAAATTTGTTTTTTTGTTGCATTATCCCAACTCCCCGGGACACCCTCGGAGAGTGGGGTCACGGCCAGGGTCTGCCACTATCAACGGCGACCCTGGAGCAAGTAGGGTTAATTGACCGATTTTTTCACCTTGTCAGCTCAGGGATTTTAACTAGCGACCTTCCAGTTACTGGCCCAATGCTCTAACCGCTGGGCTACCTGCCGCCCAGCAATAGTCAAATTGTTGTGGAAATGAATACAGTTCTACAGGGAAATGCATTGGAAAAGGCATTCTGGTGATCTCTTCCACCATTTTCTTAGACTTTTTGGTTTAGCTTCTTTTAAACCTTTTCTTCGCTGGAAAGTCATGACCAAAGGCACTTTATGCTACAGTGCAAGGGACAATTGCACGTCTGAAATGTCTCCAGTTTTTTGGTTTTTGATAAGCAAGGCAAAGTTATTACTGCTATTACACACGGAACTTGTTCATTGTAATAATCTATGTATGATTTACCAGTTATTTTGTAAAACAAGGTGAAATAGGTGCACATGTAGAACCACTAATAGTTAACAGTGTATTTATAATGGCCGACATGACGCATCACAAATGTTATGTATTTTCGATCCAAGCAAACCATTGGGCCATTGGTGGAAAGTTACTCACTAAGGCACTGTACACATAACACTGGGATGTATGGAAATTACAAGGCTGTCCTCCAGCTCAGGAAAGATCTCACAGCTTGAGTGGTAGAGTTACAGTATCTGTAAGGATCCCATTCCCTACCACCACGGTTAATGTGCCCAATAGCGTAGCTCACAGATTGACAAGCAAAATAAGGCTGAATAGCATTCAGAACCAGGGAAACACAGAGATTAATATATGGGAGTGTTTTTGACTTCTGTGTTTCTCAGTCACTAAAAAGAGCAGGTTCATTCAACAAGTTAACTCCACCCCGCAATAACCATACAGAGGAACTAAGTGCTTTGGGATGGGTGACTATGGTAGTAGAGTGTCCATTTTGAATGTTCAATATGTGTATTCTATGATTTCTTTGCCTCATTGTCATACGGGGTAAAACCTTAGCAGCTCAGAGAAAAGATAACGTAGGAGGAATCTCTGGTCTGTACACATTGTCTTGCTGTGTTATCACAGTGCTTTTCCTCTTCCAATAAAATCAAGTTTTATTGGTCGCATACACATATCTTGCAGATGTTATCGGGGGTGTAGCGAAATGCTTATGTTCCTAGCTCCAACAGTGCAGTAATACCTAACAATACAGGTTTATTTTTAGTTGGGCACAGGAGATATGATGCAGATATGAGAGAGTTGTGCTGCAAAGTGGTACCTGAATCATCATATATTTTATTTATAGTTTCAAAGTGTCCCTGGATTTATAACTATGACTGGTCTTCATTATAGTTTAGTATTTGCTTTGTTATCCAAAATGTACAAAATGTAAAACCTACATATCTTTTCTTTGGAAAATGTTTGTGTGATAGTGATGTTCACACAGCTA
Source organism: Salvelinus alpinus (assembly GCF_045679555.1). Lineage (NCBI taxonomy): Eukaryota > Metazoa > Chordata > Actinopteri > Salmoniformes > Salmonidae > Salvelinus > Salvelinus alpinus. Next base: position 50,316,880 of record NC_092100.1, read on the forward strand.
CATGTACACTACATGACCAAAAGTATGTGGACACCTGCTCGTTGAACATCTCATTCCAAAATCATGGGCATTAATATGGAGTTGGCCCCCTCTTTGCTGCTATAACTCCACTCTTCTGGGAAGGCTTTCCACTAGATGTTGGAACATTGCTGCTGGGACTTGCTTCCATTTAGCCACAAGGGCATTAGTGAGGTCGGGCACTGATGTTGGGCGATTAGGCCTGGCTCGCAGTAGGCGTTCCAATTCATCCTAAAGGTGTTCGATGGGGTTGAGATCAAGGTTCTGTGCAGGCCAGTCAAGTTTTTCCACACCAATCTCAACAAAAAAATTCTGTATGGACCTCGCTTTATGAACGGGTGCACTGTCATGCTGAAACAGGAAAAGGGCCTTTCCCAAACTGTTGCCACAAAGTTGGAAGCACAGAATCGTCTATAACTCTAGAATGTCATTGCATGCTGCAGTTTTAATATTTCCCCTCACTGGAACTAAGGGGCCTAGCCCAAACCACAAAAAACAGCCCAGACCATTATTCCACCTCCACCAACCAAACTTTACAGTTGGCACTAAACATAGGACAGGTATCGTTCTCCTGGCAACCGCCAAACTCAGATTCATCCGTCGGACTGCCAGAAGGTGAAGCATAATTCATCACTCCAGAGAACATGTTTCCACTGCTCCAGAGTCCCATGGCGGCGAGCTTTACACCACTCCAGCTGACGCTTGGCATTGCATGGTGATCTTAGGCTTGTGTGCGGCTGCTCGGCCATGGAAACCCATTTCATGAAGCTCCAGATTAACAGTTTTTGTGCTGACGTTGCTTCCAGAGGTAGTTTGGAACTCGGTAGTGAGTGTTGCAACCGAGGACAGACAATTTTTACGCGCTACATGCTTCAGCACTCGGGGGTCCAGTTCTCTGAGCTTGTGTGGCCTACCACTTCGCGGCTGAGCAGTTGGTACTTCTAGACATTTCCACTTCAAAATAACACCACTTGCAGTTGACCTGGGGAGAAATTTGATGAACTGACTCGTTGGAAAAGTGGTATCCTATGACGGTGCCACGTTGAAAGTCACTGAGCTCTTCTGTAAGGCCATTCTACTGCCAATGTTTGTCTATGGAGATTGCATGGCGGTGGGCTCGATTTTATACACCTGTCAGCAACGGGTGTGGCTGAAATAGCCGAATCCACTAATTTGATGGGGTGTCCACGTACGTTTGTATATATAGTGTATGTAGTAACTGTTTGTATAGTTTTTCTATTTATCTAATTAAGAAAGGCTATCATGATCTGTAATTGGTTGACATTGGTGATGACTACAATATAAAAAGCTGGAAACTGATAGTAGTTTCCAAATGTAATCCACAGAACATCTCCCTATGTTACGCAATGCCCCTTCATATGTACACTTTCTACACTACAGACCTGAACTAGTCTGGAAAAATGGCACATGACACAACTATACCACAGATTGACAGCTGCACTCATACAAATATACATTAAAAAGACAAAAATATAATGATAATATTATCCGTGATAGACTTCACCCACAATGTAACCAAAGGACATTGTGGGTGGGATTTGTGTAGAGGCACAGCCACTTTCCATAAGGTTGTCAAGTAAGTCATTCTGAAGGCGTGTTTCACTGGGCGGTTGCCTCGTGTCCTCCCCCACAACCCTGACAATACTCAGGGTCTGTCCTTCAATGTCTTCCCTCCATCCTTCATAAGCTACATGTCCTTCAGGTTAGCGAGATCTATGTGATAGTTTGTCCCAGTTCTGAATGAAGCATTTTTACACGGAGTGTCAGGGCTAGATTCAATCAGATTGACATCCACATAGCGGTTGTTTTGGCGGTGTCAGGAGGTGGAACTGCAGAGAGCTGTCCAATCCACAAGCGGCTCGTTGCGTTATATTATTGCGGACACCGCCATTGGATGAAACAAAATCACACCCGACTATAATCTGACAAATCCCATACAGCCGCGTTAGAATTTCATTCAGCCACGTTACAAGTTACAACACTCGAATTAGACTGATAAGGTATAAATCCCCCCATCCAAATGAACATGAAAACATGCGATTAGCCTAACATCAATGGTTTGACATTTGAATATCATTACTTCCAACATCGATAGAGTCTACACTTCCTTGCACCGTCTTGAACTCCCAACACGGTAGGGATATTAAGGAAGGGAGGGTTGATGCCACACAAGAGCAGCCGCTCACCGATATTTCAGCTCATACCGCAGTTACACCTCCAACAGCGCCAAAACATCTGCTATGCGGATGTCGGTTAACGTTCGATCTGATTGAATCTAGGCCTCAGTCTCTTATTCCTTGACTAGCCGGTAGATGTGATGTTGAGCTCCGTGGTCGCTGTTCGACACCTCAAACACACACGCCATGCACAGCAGCGTCTCCTGTGTCTCTCTGTTGGTCACAACCTGAAACACAAGACAAAATGCAATGTGAGACACGTAAAGACACATGCACGGAAACACACACATACGCAGAGAGAAAGACAGACAAGACAGACACACACTTGTTATGAGTATACAAACAGATTGATGACTCTGAGTAGGACATCCTTACCAATAGGATGGTGAAGTTCTCCAGGACACTGTTCATCATGTATTTCTCAGGCAGGTGTTTGAGTTTGTGGATGAAGTTGATCATGTATTCACACATGGGGGAGCGGCTTATCCTGTAGACAAAGCGTCCGTTCTCGAAGCGAGCATATTCCGTCTGAGGGGGAGGAAGAGAGAAAGAGAGAGATCACTGAGTGCAGCTCTTCACAAGAAAACAATTAAGTGATAATGCCCGAGAAGCCGGTGTTTGGAGGATATATTGGCACGGGTATCGTCGAGGGCCGGCAAACCGTGCCAATATATCCTCCAAACACCGGCTTCTCGGGCATTATCACCGTTAATCAATGGGTTACCAACAAAAAAGGTTACTTCGCTGAATTTATTCATTATATTTCATCCTTCTACATGATATAGTCCCGACACAAATCTAGGGTTGCTACCCAAGCTGGCTGGTCGGTTCGGTTGCCAGAGATGCGACCCAGTCATTAAGTTTTTTTGTTCTGTATCTGTAGATGCAACCCAGTCGTTCGTTCTAAATGTTCTTTTGCCATACTGGCTGGCAACGTTCTTATCCCTTGCTTGCTGGCTAGCCAACTACGGCTAACTCACAGTCACGTCAAACAGTGCAGCCAGAATAACAACAAAGTAGCAGCATTTGTATTTGTTTAAGCTGTTTTCTAGTGACATTTATTTGGATACATCCATAACAATGAGCTAATGATTTCACCTGAGGTAGAAAATGTGCTCGTCAGGACACTGTTGTTCAGAGGAGCTAGCCAACAATCACTTCAAACTGAAGCTGGAAAGACTGCAAACTAGCTGCACTTCATTTCGTTTGACCTTTTTTCAATTGATAGTTCTTTGTATATATCCATAAAAATGATAATGACAGATGATTTCAACTGGCTGAGAAAAGCTACCTGCCTGTCTGTCTCATCCCGACTCCTGACACGTTCATTACTATGGGACAGCTGGAGATCTAATTTGAATATTGAAACAATGTTGCAAATGTCAGAGAGACTGACAGCAAGGTTTATACAAATCTCTGCTGTTGAAAAGTAAATGTTAGTCTAAAATAAATGTCGGATAATGTCTAGATGCTTTTTATAGTGGAGATCAAGTTTATAAATTGCCTGGCTGGGCTGATGAGACAGTGGAATATGCAGTCAGATGGAACAGATTAAATAGGCATTTTAAAGTCATAGACAAGGGCTGGAGTGCGGTTTTAACCAATCAGCATTCAGGATTAGACCCACCCGCTGTATAAATGAGGAGGAAACCATGTCCACGACGATCAAATAGGTGTTAAAACACTCATGTACGCAATTGTGATAAACACACAAATATAAAAGTAGGTAATTGTGAGTCATTTGGGTCGTTTTATAGTTGCTTCTCCGCCGAGCACACAGTGGTGTGTGCAGGACTAGGACTCACCTCCACCTTCTCAACCACCTGCTTGCCGAAGGAGCACACCTTGGTGGAGCAGGTGATGGTCATGTTCTCAGAGCTCTCATACTGGCTGGTCACACCGTAGAAGGCCCCAGAGTCATCCTGGATGTTACAGTTCAGATCAGCCTGCATCAGGACAACATAACAGCAGAGGTTTAACTACATAGTCAAGCAAATGTTGACTAACAACAGCTAAAACAATGGGCTAAATGTTTACAACACATGCTGAAAATGTTTAAATTAAAAAGGGATTTTCTTTAAAATGTCAAGATTAACTTGAGGAAAGCAACTCGATGTAAAGGTTACTAAGGCAGCGAGGCCCTCCAGTGGCTCATGACAATACATGCAATTATATTATTTGGCATGTCTGTATGCTGAGAATGAGTTGAGTGGCTATCTACCGGTAAACACTGTTGTACAATAATCTTGTGCTTCTGCATCTCAAATGAGGCGGAAAGAGGCTTCCGAAATATCCGAATGGCACAAGACAGATATTAGAAATGGCCTGAATGGATGTAAAAATAAACTATTCAATAAGAGTCTTCTGAAGGGGACAGTCTGTTTCAGAGAACACCGAGTTCATCATGTGAACAAAGGAATAAATAGCTCCTTCATTAAGTCAGCTGGTTATTAAGGCCTGTAATGATCAGAGGAGGGCGATTGTTTAGATGGTGAGTGTCCATGTTTGAAATTCAGATGCAGTGGCTCTTCACTAATGTCTGAAGAGAGACTCACCGTCTTGTTTGCGTTTCCCATTTTGAATTTGGAATTGAATTCGTGTTGACGTGAATTAATATGCTCAAGTTTTAAAACCTATTAGTTGTAGATTATGAAAATATTTGTGTGTTGAACAAAATAAAGGGATTTTACCGAGTATCTCAAAGCTAATAGAGAACCAGCATGTATGTAACAAACATAGAGGAAACAGAGAGCTGAGGATGACATCATACTCCAGGTGTAACTTTGTAAATCAAATAAAGCTTTCTTGGGGCCAATAGACTATATAGGATGTAATTGTAAGTAAAGCCGTGGAGAATGGTGCCAGTAAATATTTGCGCTTAGAGAGAAATGAGAGACAGAGACTCCATTGGTAGGGTGCTACTGCAATCTCCTTAGTTTGCCCCAATCTCTCACACCTGTCAGGAGGTAGGCAGGTGTTCAAACAAAGCCTCAATGCTACCACATCAGACCCTGGGGAATCGCACATACACACATTCAAACACAAAACCATATCCTCGGCTTCACTCATGATGCATATACTTGAACGTACGCATCATTAAAGTTGTTTGTTTAGATGTAAATCGTGTTTTCTGTGACGCTAAATTGTGTGGACAATAAAGGCCGGGAATCAATTCGAGACGGGTTATAGAGCGGCGCATTGGACAGCCGACAATGCGCCTTTTAAAAAGCATCATCGTGTGCGCATGTGCCATTAAACTCACCCAGAACTTGACCAGGAAAAAGGAGTTGTGAGGGCCCTTTCCAAAGAGCTCCTTCAGTCCTCCCTTCTTCTCTGGGAACTTATCGTAGATCTGACGGATGTCGACAGCCTCCAGGAGGGCATCGCTGTACGAGTAGTTAGTCTGTCCGATGTGGGCAAACAGGTGCTTGTTGTACTGACGAGAGAGTAAAACAACAGGTTTAAATAGATCGCTTCTATTGGCATTCTTTCTCCATTACCTTAAGGGCCAGTTTCCCAGACACAGATTAAGCCTGGTCCTGAACTAAGAAACGTTTTCAATAGTTCATCTCCATTGAGAATGCATTTTAGTCCAGGATTAGAGTTAATCTATGTCTGGGAAACCGGCTCTAAAAGTTCTCAATCCCTCTTGACAAGGTCGTCATATCAATATGATATGAATATTTCAAAATGATTTTATCGCGTCATGTATGATCTGACAACCTCTTCAGAAGAGACGGTTTTCTTTTCAGGGTTGTTTTAAAGTCACAGATGTGCACAGGCATAGCAGCATAAATACTGGTGTCGGATAACTCACTACCCCAAGATAAATGTCTGCTGTCATAGAACACAAGCAAAAAAGCAATAGCTAAGAAATAGTGACAAAATGACAAATTGGCTGTGCCAAGGTAAACATAGATTTTCCAGAGTCACTTAAGTATCACTTTGGTATTTGGAGGGATTCTGCTTTGCTTGTGACATTATTGTCCTTGTTTTACCTTCTCTGTCTGTGAGTGTGTGAAGATATCGCCCCAGTTTGAGGTTGTACGGTTGACATCAGGAATTGGCACTAGTTTGACCTGCTTTGGGATGCTGTCTGAGAAACACCTACTGGTTTACCCCGGTGTGTTTTACTATGTGTGGAAAGGAATACAGTAGGGCAGGTACTCACAGAGTCAGGGTCTCTCTGCTGCTCCAGGAAGGCAGAGAACTCCACCAGTCTGAGTTTGGTGGTCCCGATGGAGCGGCCCTGCCAGGCTGGGGCTGTAGGCGTGGGGGCTGTGGGAGGCTCGTACGCTGGGCAGGGTAACATACAACACCGTCAATTCACTATCCACCGTTTACCGACACTAACATCCCACCCCTCACTAACGTTATGAACATTAGCTATAGCAATAGTAGCATTGGCCATGTAATAGTATTAATGTACTGGTAAATAGGTGCCATTGGAGTTTCTTTTGAGCATTGGCCTGAGAGGAATTGAAATGAGCTGATAGAGTGGGTAGGGTAAAAGTTCTCTCACCTGAGATGGTGGTCGTTACAGCTGTCTGGATGGGGTAGGCCTGCTGGGCAAATGGCTTAACGCTGAAGACAAAAAGACACATAATCAGGAGGTTGACCTGGGTAATGCAATAATACAAAGAATGAACTGGCTACATACCAGTTAGACCAGTGGTCACCAACCTTTTTCTGGGCCAAGATCACTTTCTGAGTCAAAATGCATGCCGAGATCTACCGCTCGGATTTTTTATTAACATGACTTTAAAAAAATGTAAGCCTATGCAACATTAACCAATTAAAAACAGCTCTGTAGCATTGAGGTTTGTGCAGTAGGCTATAGGCCCAATACATTATCACCGCATACTGGCTTTGCTTGAATTTACCTGCCAATGCAGTGTTGTTTGGGAAACATTTAAAAAATATATATATATTTCAACATTTTGAGGTAGGCTATATGATCACACCGGTAATAGATCCATTGTTGTATTACTTGTGAGGCACAGCTGAGTGAGCATACATTTAAATAATTTGCTTTTTATTTTATTGGGCTGATGGTGCCTGCATCTGATGGTCAGTCTCAGCGGAGGGAGAGAGCAGCAGACTGAGGGTCCGTCTCTCAACATCACTCCGCTCTCCCTTTCCTCCGCTGACAGTGACCAAAAAGGGACACCGTCTTCCAGCTGATGGCGAAATTCGAGTCGCACCGCATTATTTCGGCGTCATGCACAAATTCATGTTGTTACTCCTATGAACAGAGAAAGTGAAATATTCCTGATATTAAGAGACCCAAGCCACTAATAATAACAACAACGCAAACCTATAGATACACTTTCCTACTCATTCATTACTGCTGCAGTGCTTGTTGTAGCGCTGAGTGGAAATAGGAAGAATGCTAATTTTATGGGTTATAAAAGTGTTGAATACAAAGTGTTGACAGTGCTGAGTAAGAACTTAAACATGAGCTCACTCATAAAAACACCATCTCTTTGCTGTATTTGTTGACAGTATCTCTCTTGTCATGGTTTTAAACGTTTTGAAATCTCACAGTATCATCTTTGCCGTAGCTTTCTTTTATGCCACGTTACTGCAGACTCGGTCATCTGAGCAATCTGAAAGACCAGCGGTAGCATAGTGCACTTGATTTCCTCTCCAGGCCCACCGGGAAGGCAGAGTTTGTACCTTCAGACACATGAAATGGCAACGGTTTGCCTACTCGGCGTGCACGGCAGCTGAATTGGCTGCACCTACCACCAACAGCCCGAGACTAATAAAAAAAAATAGGAACACAAGGCTTTATCATTGGGTTTTTTACAGAAATGTTTGGCAATCGACTAGAAATGCCTTGGAGATCAACAAGTCCGGTTGGTGACCACTGAGTTATACCATCAAGCAAACACATTTGTTATTACTTATTACTTCATCATCTTCTATTATGAATAACAAGACAAGCATTAGGACTTCTTACTCTTGTGAGGATCCAGGCTGGCCAGTGGATATCATACCCTGCCAAAACTAGGGAAAAGGAGTAGATGAATGAATGGACAATCAGGATGGCACAACGCACATAAAGTCCTTTGTCAATTGCCATATTTGTCAATTGTTACGAGAGATGTGTGTTTAGTGACGGGTGTCTTACCCCTGCCGCCCCAGGGAAGGTGGGTCTTGGGAAGCCTGGGAGGCCAAGCTTGTTGTGGATGGCAGTGGCAGAGACGATCTGAGCCGAGGACATGGAGGCCATACTCTGCAGTGCCTTGTCCTTCACACTCTGGTCCTTCAGCAGAAAACAACACAATGACTCAGCCAGAGAGTGGTGGGCCAAACAACAAGCAACGACAGCCAAACACACGCACACAACAGAACTCTTTACAACGCCAGCAGGCGAGGACATGGATTATCTGAAAAGACCACAGGAACACCAAGACCGCCTATACACCTGAAAGGAATGTGCTATTAAGAGTACAGATTTCTATTGCTCTTCATACTTCTCTCTCAGACTGGTGAATAAAAGCACAGAATACACATTGTGGTGTTTTTGAGCCTGTGATTGAATACCAGACCATTTCATGCATTTATCTTCTAAAGGCAGAGTTGGTCTTCTATGAAAACAAACAAGGACATTAGGGCAAGATTGTAGTGTACACTGAACTTTGGGGGGAAAAAAGGCACTCTAGTGCTTGAGTTCTCTGTTAAGTGTCATCCTCTGACATGCTGTCGTTTAAGTAGCATTTCTGTTAAATTTTAAAAGCATATGTAATATATGCCATTTAGCAGACGTTTTTCCCCCCAAAGCGACTTACAGTCATGATACATTTTACTTATGGGTGGCCCCAGCGGGAATTGAACCCACAACCTTGGGTGTTGCAAGCACTATGTTCTAACGACAGAGACACACGGGACAACATGTGAATTTGTGCAAGCATGGGTTAATGGAATGCCTCACTGCCATTTGCGTGAAAGAAGACTTGGGAGAAGACGAGCATGCTGGCAAAGACAATACAGTGAAATGGAGTGGATACAGTAAGATGGAGTGGATACAGTGAAATGGAGTGGATACAGTGAGATGGAGTGGATACAGTGTGATGGAGTGGATACAGTGAGATGGAGTGGATACAGTGAGATGGAGTGGATACAGTGAGATGGAGTGGATACAGTAAGATGGAGTGGATACAGTGGAGATGGAGTGGATACAGTGAGATGGAGTGGATACAGTGGAGATGGAGTGGATACAGTGGGATGGAGTGGATACAGTGAAATGGAGTGGATACAGTGAGATGGAGTGGATACACTGAGATGGAGTGGATACAGTGTGATGGAGTGGATACAGTGAGATGGAGTGGATACAGTGGAGATGGAGTGGATACAGTAAGATGGAGTGGATACAGTGAAATGGAGTGGATACAGTGAAATGGAGTGGATACAGTGAGATGGAGTGGATACAGTGAGATGGAGTGGATACACTGAGATGGAGTGGATACAGTGAGATGGAGTGGATACACTGAGATGGAGTGGATACAGTGGAGATGGAGTGGATACAGTGGGGATGGAGTGGATACAGTGAGATGGAGTGGATACAGTAAAATGGAGTGGATACAGTGAGATGGAGTGGATACACTGAGATGGAGTGGATACAGTGGAGATGGAGTGGATACAGTGGAGATGGAGTGGATACAGTGAGATGGAGTGGATACACTGAGATGGAGTGGATACAGTGAGATGGAGTGGATACAGTGAGATGGAGTGGATACACTGAGATGGAGTGGATACAGTGGAGATGGAGTGGATACAGTGGAGATGGAGTGGATACAGTGAAATGGAGTGGATACACTGAGATGGAGTGGATACAGTAAGATGGAGTGGATACACTGAGATGGAGTGGATACAGTGGAGATGGAGTGGATACAGTGGAGATGGAGTGGATACAGTGGAGATGGAGTGGATACACTGAGATGGAGTGGATACAGTGGAGATGGAGTGGATACAGTGTGATGGAGTGGATACAGTGAGATGGAGTGGATACACTGAGATGGAGTGGATACAGTGAGATGGAGTGGATACAGTGAGATGGAGTGGATACAGTGAGATGGAGTGGATACAGTGAGATGGAGTGGATACAGTGAGATGGAGTGGATACACTGAGATGGAGTGGATACACTGAGATGGAGTGGATACACTGAGATGGAGTGGATACAGTGAGATGGAGTGGATACAGTAGAATGGAGTGGATACACTGAGATGGAGTGGATACAGTGAGATGGAGTGGATACAGTGAGATGGAGTGGATACACTGAGATGGAGTGGATACAGTGTGATGGAGTGGATACAGTGAGATGGAGTGGATACAGTGGAGATGGAGTGGATACAGTGAGATGGAGTGGATACAGTGGAGATGGAGTGGATACAGTGGAGATGGAGTGGATACACTGAGATGGAGTGAATACAGTGAGATGGAGTGGATACAGTGAGATGGAGTGGATACAGTGAGATGGAGTGGATACAGTGAGATGGAGTGGATACAGTGAGATGGAGTGGATACACTGAGATGGAGTGGATACAGTGAGATGGAGTGGATACAGTGAGATGGAGTGGATACACTGAGATGGAGTGGATACAGTGTGATGGAGTGGATACAGTGAGATGGAGTGGATACAGTGTGATGGAGTGGATACAGTGAGATGGAGTGGATACAGTGTGATGGAGTGGATACAGTGAGATGGAGTGGATACAGTGTGATGGAGTGGATACACAGTAGCTGCTGGTGATAGATGCACACACACAGGACATACAATACCAGTCAAACGTTTGGACACACCTCCTCAAGGGTTTTTATTTATTTTTTACATTTTCTACATTGTAGAATAATAGTGAAGACATCAAAACTATGAAATAACACATATGGAATCATGTAGTAACCAAAAAGTCTATTCTCCACTGCTCGTGTTTCTTAGCCCAAGCAAGTCTCTTATTATTATTGGTGTCCTTTAGTAGTGGTTTCTTTACAGAAATTCAACCATGAAGGCCTGATTCACTCAGTATCCTCTGAACAGTTGATGTTGAGATGTGTTTGTTACTTGAACTCTGTGAAGCATTTATTTGGGCTGCAATCTGTGGCTGGTAACTCTAATTAACTTACCCTCTGCAGCAGAGGTAACTCTGTGTCTTCCTTTCCTGTGGTGGTCCTCATGAGAGCCAGTTTCATCATAGCGCTTGATGGTTTTTGCGACTGCACTTGAATAAAAGTTCTTAACATTCTCCGGATTTTTAAATTTATTTAGATTTTATTTAACTAGGCAAGTCAATTCTGAACAAATTATTATTTACAATGGTGGCCTACACCGGCCAAATCAGGACGACTCTGAGTCAATTGTGCGCCGCCCTATGGGACTCCCAATCATGTCCGGTTGTGATACAGCCTGGAATTGAACCAGGGTGTCTGTAGTGATGCCTCAACCACTGAGATGAAGTGCCTTAGACCGCTGCGCCACTCAGGAGCCCTTGGATTGACTGACCTTCATGTCTTAAAGTAATGATGGACTGTTGTTTCTCTTTGCTTATTTGAGCTGTTCTTGACATAACATGGACTTGGTCTTTTAACAAATAGGGCTATCTTCTGTATACCACCCCTACCTTGTCACAAGACAAGTGATTGGCGCAAACACATTAAGAAGGAAATCAATTCCACAAATTAACAAGGCACACCTGTTAATTGAAATGCATTCCAGGTCACTACATCATGAAGCTGGTTGAGAGAACGCCAAGAGTGTGCCAAGCTGTCATCAAGGCAAAGGGTGGCTACTTTGAAGATTCTCAAATATAAAATATATTTAGATTTGTTGAACACTTTATTGGTTACTACATGATTCCATATGTGTTATTCCATAGTTTTGATGTCTTCACTATTATTCTACAATATATAACATAGTAAAAATAAAGAAAAACAATTGAATGAGTAGGTGTGTCCAAACGTTTGACTGTTACTGTACATTACACAGTACTTGGGCCTTTAGCAGCAGGACACAACACTATGGATCTAAGAGCAGGGACACCTAGCTTTACAGACGGGCCTGAAGCACAGCCAACAGTACAGTATTTTGAAGGTGGTACTTACCATACATGTGACCTGAATGCAAAGAGATGAGAGTGGTTTTACTCTTACAGCCCACTCCTCACACTTTGCTATCCGGACAAAACTAACTACTGTCCGTATTACAACATAGAATGATTACGTTCAGATTGTTAGAGATGACATGGGAGGTATAGACAGTGGTATGTAAAACATGAGTTTGTATGCAAGCCAACCCTCAAGTTGAGCACACACACAAACACACACAAACAAAGAACAGCTTCAGTGTTAAACGATGATAAGGTCATAGCTTCTGGCTGACTGCTATCTCCAACACTAAGGTGCTCATATACAATCAACAGCGAACACGTCTTGCCAGCATGCTTCTCTTATTGGCTTGCTGTCCAAACATCATGCAGGGAGATATTGTAGGTGCAATCTACTTTCAGGATCAATATTTATATATTTAAAAAAAATTACATTAGCATTTAAACATTACAGTACTTTCTTGCAAGTTGATGTAAGATATTTGTCTTGAGTAAAATATAATATGAAATATTATGAAACTGAACATACAATTCAAGCCTTGATCAGTGAAAGAGAGAGTAGAACTATCACCTTGCAAAGCCATTCGAGTTCCGCTGAGCGGGTGTACACTTTTGTTAGTCACAGGAAGCAATAAGAAACAAGAGCAACAAACAGGGGGAAGCATGGGACTAGCCCATCGAATGCTAAACAGGAATATTGGATGTGTGGAATCTAGGATACTGGAGTCACAGCATCAGGCATCCCACCCATTACCACCGCAATAGACACAGGAAGCTAGACAAACAGCGCTTGGAGGTCCAAAAGGCAGTAGCTCTTACCTTTAGCTTGGTGTGAAACTCCCGAGATTTCCGTCTGGCAAGAACCTGAATGTGACTGGAGACCTGTTGGGAGGGAGACAAGGGAACAGACGGTTACCATGGAGATGAAAAAGAAAAAGGGCCTAAAGCCCGCCACTGCAGGCACACACTCCTCCCTTGACAACTGCATCCAGCGCTTTGTATCCTCCACTGTTTGACAGTGAAAAGTGCTATGCATCATGCAAAAACGGCCTTCAATAGGAGACCTGTTTTGATTCTCCTACGCATGGCCACACAGGTCAAAGTTCCTTCGCCTGACCAGTAGTATCAGGTGACCTGCCCTCCAGCAACCTCTAAGGGCTCCAGAAAATGGCAATATGTGTACCTTAGGGATTGGACTGATGAGTCCTCTTACCTGCTTTCTTGTCCTTGTCTTTCCCGTTCTTAGTTTGATGTATCTCGCTATCAACTCATTGCGACCTGGGGGAAGAAACAAATCACTCAGGTTTGTGTAGGTAGTGGCCTCCTGGCTTACGTGTCCACTCCAGACAGGTGTGTGTGTGGAGGGGGCCTGGTGGGTGATACTAACCCTAACCCTTGTTCACTTGGAGGGGACCATTTTGTTAAGGCAACACGGACTGGCGGATAACATGTGACCTCGGCCGAAAAAAACAGCATCTGGGGGGATTTAGTGGTGTGACCCTGCACCCAGCAGGCCCGCACTGTAATCTCCCGCTGCCCATGCTGGGGCCTCCCTACTCTCAATCACTCACACACTGTGTACACATAACATGACAATACGGGCATTCATGCAGACGCCCAATTCCCAGATCAAAGGCCCCCAAACGGCCAGCTGTAAGCATGCTTACTGCTGAATAATTCATTATTTTCACCAGCTTGCAAACACACTCAGCGGGACTTGGCAAAAGCACTAAACAAGCGAGAGGGAGAGTGACAGAGCGAGAGGGAGAGAGAGAGGGAGGGTGAGGAAGAGAGAAAGAGAGGGAGGGTGAGGGAGGAAGAGAGAAAGGGGGAGAGAGAGAGGGATGGTGAGGGAGGAAGAGAGAGGGTGAGGGAGAGGGAGAGAGAGAAAGGGCAGAGAGAAAGGGAGAGACAGACAGACAGAGGGATGGAGAGAGAGAGAGCCAGAGAGAAAGAAAGAGGGAGAGGGATGAGAGAGGGAGTGAGAGAGAGAAAGGGAGAGACAGAGGGAGGGAGAGAGAGAAGTTTAAAAACCCTCAACCTAACAGACCAAACCAAGAAATCCCTCCCCCATCATACTCATAAATTAGCCCACTATGAGTTGAGTAAGCGAATATCTATTTCCAGAGCTAAACAAAAAGAGTGCACTGCCAGAAGAGAGACAAGAGAGAGAAGTTTCTGCACTGATGGACATTATTATTGTCAAATGTCTCATTAAGTTTCAAAGAGGTAACACTGCTCCATTTCCCTCAGCTTTCTTCTGAACTTTTATTCAAAACCAGCTCCATCACAGATTCCTGCTTTGTTTGTTGTCTCTGTAAAACCAGCCATTTAAGGGGGGCTGAACTTCCTGATTTGGCCTCATTTTCAGCTTGGTCTTTAAGAAATGCAGCGGCCATGACTGAAGCCAAACGAGAGTCTGTTGTGTGTGTGTGTGTTAGCACGTGGCAAGCGTTTGTACATTCACTCTGCCAAAACAGTACACAGTTACATTTGCTCACCCTTCTAGATAACTTGAAACAGTCTAACCAGGTCTTGTGTCTTGAAATTGCAGAGGCTAGCTAGTGCTAGCCAACTTCTTTCGCCAATTAGCTTCAGCCAGCTGGTGTGCAACCGTGGCAAAGTTGGTTTGACATTGGATAGATTATCTCTGGGGCTAGTTAGGCACCATCAATAAATTATACAATGTAAATGGGACAATATTTTCATGTTGCACATCTTTTAGTTGGCTCATAAATGCTTTCAATGTTTGTAAATACATTTCTATAATTTATAGTTGGTTTGAGGTTTTTAAGTCAGTTACATTTGGTGCTATTGACATTTAAAAAATATTGTTTACATTGTGTAATTTACTGATGGTCCCTATCTAACCCCATAGGGGTATGAAATGTCAAAACAAATTGACCATGGGCATTACGATCTGGTCGCTTGCAGCTGCGCTCTGAATTGATGATTACTTGGGTGCCGCCAGCTTTGGGCAGGATTTAAATAAACCAAACCAAATGAAAACTGTTACAGTAGTAACAGTACCCTTCATTCCATGACATAGACATTTTTCCTATCATCTCGCAAATCTCTGGTTTGGACGAGGCTGACTTTATGACCAGAATTATCCTATTTACACTTTGTAGTCAAGTTCGACACTAGAATAAATGTTTCTGACTAACATCGATGCCACATAGGCTGTTTTCAAAATCCGAAGTAGCTTTTTAGGAGCAGTCAATTTTTAATATCATTATTGCATGTGCCAAGAAACACACATTCAAATGAGTTCTCTCTGAAATCATTTACATTTACATTTACATTTTAGTCATTTAGCAGACGCTCTTATCCAGAGCGACTTACAGTAGAGTGCATACATTTTATTACATTTTACATACTGAGACAAGGATATCCCTACCGGCCAAACCCTCCCTAACCCGGACGACGCTATGCCAATTGTGCGTCGCCCCACGGACCTCCCGGTTGCGGCCGGCTGCGACAGAGCCTGGGCGTGAACCCAGAGACTCTGGTGGCGCAGCTAGCACTGCGATGCAGTGCCCTAGACCACTGCGCCACCCGGGAGACCCGGGAGAAACCCGGGAGAAATAACATCTTATTCAAATGCCTTGCAAATCCGTCAAGCAAACTGGACAATATCTCCTTTCATTGACTATCCCTTAAATAATAAAAAATTATGGAGAACATAATGCAGCCTACAGCAGAGGTTAGAGCAGGGTCAGAGTTAGGGTTAACAGATTGGAGTTGAGAGTTCAGTGGGTCGACGAGATAGAGTTTGTGTGTGGGTTGGAGATGTCTGACTATGTAGAGTTGGAGCTTAGAGCTCTCATTGCTATGGTTTGCCTGATCAGCAGACTGCTACAGTGCTACTTGACAGCTGATAGTGTGTGTGGGCAGTTCTGTGTTCCCATTTCAGCTCCCACTTACCAGGCTGACGGATGGAGCAGGACACTGACCCACAGTGACCCGGCCTCAGCCCTACTGATCCAGGCCAGGGGTTAGAGGTCAGGGGTCAGAGACAAAGGGCAGAGACACAACACCACACAGTACACACAACATAACCAGAGAGAGGTAGTTTAGCACCCTCCACTGACACCAACGGACACTGAAATTCCAGGATAACGCAGGTTAGTGTTTTCGTGTTACACGTCGAAATTATTTGTATTGGTAACAACAGCTATAAAAATTAGATTTTTTTTGTGTGTGTGTGTGTGTGTGTGTAACAAGATCGTCACGTCTCTTAGCTGAGATCTTTTTAAAGCTCTCATTTCCTTTCCCGGCCCTCGTTTTAAGGATGGACTGACCATACTAACAAGGCTCTGCACTGCAGCATCCAGGGTGATGTCAGAAGACCCTAGAGAACACATTGGCATTCTGACAACCTGAGGATCACTCATACACTCACTCACTGCACTCTTCGTGTGGCTTTGCCATTAAACGCTCCTCCAATAAATGTCTATTGCCAGGCAATATGAGCTGTTTCCAACATCATAACAAGGGATTTAAAGGCTTTTCTCAGAGATGGTTTCCAAGTGTCATTGTGAATCACGGCCATAAGGAAAGACAACTGTGACTTGCCCTGTTCTTGACATTATCAAAGTTGTGAAACACTGAAATGGAATAAAAACCAAACACTTTATAGGCAATGAAATGATCTTGAACCAGTTAAAGAAGCTGCCCTCCGTATTGTACAGTTCTATTCATTTTCCTGCATGTTGCGTTCAAGGTAGTGAGGCTAGCAACTTTAAAACGTATCAAAAGTATCAACTCCCAACATTACAAATCCCACAAAATATGCACACGTACAACAAAATGCCTCGTCTCTTGGTCCAGTGCTCAAACTTGTCGCAGGCACCCTCCTTTCATAGCCCTCTGACTAGCTTATATTTACACTGTGACGGGCGCCCTAATCCTTTCCGCTCTTTACTCCCCCTTCCCAGAATGCACTGGGCCCCAGGCAAGCCCCTGTCTCTCGGCGGAGCGGAGTGAGTGCAGGAGAGACCCAAATCCTCTGGACAATAGCCTGGCTGTCCCGCCGGCCATGATGGATGACTCAAGGGTCTCAGGCCTACATTAGCATCACAAAGGCCTAAGCCAACAATATGGAGCCTTTCAGTGGGAGGTCCCCTGGCTGGCTGGGGAGACGGGAGAGAAGCCCTATAACTACTACAGACTGGAACATTACCACGGCTAGAGCTGCTGTATCTTCACTCCTTCCCCAGGGCTCTGTCTGGTCCAGCCTCCATATTGTCACACACAAACACAGAGGGCTACCTTGGGGTATGTTATGGGAATAATAGCCCCATCCAAGTGATTAGACCTTAAAGCTGAGATCAGCATTTGGTGAAACAGCACCACTGGTCGACCCCCAGGCATGCGCATGTTTTTGTTTTGCTTTTGAAACGGGGAAGAGGAGCATTCTGCTCAGTGGTAAAAAAAAAGAATTCTATCATAGGACACACTCTGCTGTTCTATCATGCGTGCAATGATTTGCCATGATGTCAGAGGGGGGGGGGAAATATTTTTGTTGTTGGAATATCGTAAACAGACGTGGCAGTTTCACCGCTTCAGATTCCAACTTTAAAGCTCCAGAAACCAACTATACCTAGAATTTCGCCCCTATGTAGAAGCTAGGTGAATTGGAACAGCACTAGGCTGTATTCAAAACAAACCTCCTCCCACGCATCCCATTTCCCTGTGACATGGTGGAGACTCGTGCTTGAGCCTTTTACTTTGGTCCAAAAACTATATTTTTGTTATTGAAAAGATATTTCACAGAGATGTTGGTGGTAAAATTATTCCCTACGCTATTCAGTGTTTGTTTTCTCACATAAACTGAAATTGAGAGAACAGTGTAGAATTTTAGCAACCAGGGAAAAAACGATTTCTACATTGGCCACTTGACCCGATTTCCACTAGATAACAAAGCCAAAGTCAAAACAGCTTTTCCCATTTTGACAACAGATGGCGCTCCGGCGGGAGAAATCAATAGGCGAATATCACAGCCAATCACAACACTGGCGGGTAAGAAATACTGTGAAACATTATCATTCCACTATTACTGCAGATACGGTATATTATGGACATTTTCTGAAATTACAACGCAACAATTCATGTGCAGCACCTTTAATGCATCTAAAAGAGGCTGCAATGTCACAGGCATACAAACTACAAGATAAAAACACACAGATAGAAACAAACAAAAATACTGAATTACTTCTGGACCTGTTGAATGGAAATAGATCTAGCCCTGGCCCTGTGTCCCTAAACCAGATGGTGCTGTTCTGACCCATCCCTTAGCTTGGAGATAGGGAGCTTAGTCTGATAAGATCTACAGCTCCAATGCAGGTGTTTCCCTCAGAGCAGTCAATGGGTGCGGCCGTCACTCCCCCTGACAAATAAATCCTCACACACTCACACGTACACACTCCTCTGGCAGGCTGACATCTGACTCCATCCCCGACCAGCTGCCCATTCTAGATGGCTTAACACAGTACATTATGACCCCCCCCCCACCCCCACCCCACTCCCATTTAGAGAATGGGCCAGAGAGAAAGACTTCAAGGCCAAAGTCAGATGGTCTGAGGCCGTGACGATGGCTTTTCTCATTATCAACATACCCCTCCAGCCCTCCCCTATGGATGTATCCAGCTCTCCACCAATCACAACACACTTCATTATACAAAAGGAGCCACCGGTAAAGCCAAACACAGCAATCAGGGAATATCAAAAATCACTTGCTGTTCTAATTGCTAATTTGGGGAAATCTTTGCACAGTAATGCACGTGTGAAATGAATGGCAGAAACATCCAACATTTTGATTAAGGCACCCCATAGTATGCAGCAGTGATTTTGAGTTTGTTTATAGAACCATTTCAGTGGTACTTCCAGAACACAAAGGTTTCAAAGTCAGAAAAACATTTTCTTAAGGCATGACGTTTAGGATGGAAGGATGATGTATACCCGATGCCGATAGCCTCGACTCACAATAAAGCACTTCAGTTGTTTTAGAACGACTCCAAACGTCATCTTGAGCCCAGTCTCTGATGAGCTTGGAGTACACCGAGGAGTCCACAGACCACAACGACCACGTCTCGGTTTGGCAAAGGACCACTGTATTCATTCATCGCAATTTTTGAAATTAAAAAGGCACTGTGTGTGTGTTTAAGTGTGTGTGTGATTTAAGTGTGTATATATTTAGAGCAGAACGGCACTCTAAGAACCACAATTCCCTCTATCCCAAACTGTGGCCCACTACGCATACTCACAACCTGTGGGAGTGAATGTTGCTGGTTGGTTGCATCCGTTGGTTGGTTTTAACAGGACTAATTAGCCATGCTCACCTGTGTGTTCGGGCCTCTCAGAGTTCTGACAGAGAGGCCCGGATGGAAACATTACATCAGCATGCTGGAAATCTCACATGATTTTTTTTATTTTTTATATCCTCAAGTGAACTCCACAGGCCCTTAACTTCTTATGGCTGC
Source organism: Salvelinus alpinus (assembly GCF_045679555.1). Taxonomy (NCBI): domain Eukaryota; kingdom Metazoa; phylum Chordata; class Actinopteri; order Salmoniformes; family Salmonidae; genus Salvelinus; species Salvelinus alpinus. Next base: position 50,336,687 of record NC_092100.1, read on the forward strand.
AGAGCAGTATTGAGTAGCTTGGATGAAAGGTGCACAGAGGTGCCCATAGTAAACTGCCTGCTCCTCAGTCCTAGTTGCTAATATATGCATATTATTATTCGTATTGGATAGAAAACACTCTGAAGTTTCTAAAACTGTTTGAATTATGTCTGTGAGTACAACAGCACTCATATGGCAGGCAAAAACCTGAGAAGTTCCACTTCCTGTTTGAATTGTTTCTGAGGTGGCAGATTTTCAACCAAGCTCTCATTGAAATTACAGCGAGATATTGATGAGTTTTCACTTCCTACGGCTTCCACTAGATGTCAACAGTCAATAGAACTTTGTCTGATGACTAATGTGAAGGGGGGCCGAAGGAGACAGGAATTAGTAATCACTGCCATGAGGTGACCACGCATTGAACACGCGCCTTCACATGAGGAGGACCTCCGTTCCACCGCTCTTCTGAAGTCAATCTAATTCTCCGGTTGGAACGTTATTCAAGATGTATGTTAACAACATTCTAAAGATTGATTCAGTACATCGTTTGATGTTTCTACTGACTGTTACGGAACTTTTGGACATTTCGTCACGTTATAGTGGATGCTCTTTGTGACTTTGGAATTGTTTACCGCTAACGCGCTAACCAAAGTAGCTAATTGGACATAAATAACGGACATTATCGAACAAATCAAGCATTTATTGTGGACCTGGGATTCCTAGGACTGCATTCTGATGAAGTTCATCAAAGGTAAGCAACCATTTATCATGTATTTTCTGGTTTCTGTTGACCCCAACATGGCGGCTAATTTGGCTATTGTTCTGAGCTCCGTCTCAGATTATTGCATGATTTGCTTTTTCCGTAAAGTAAAGTTTATAGCATTAAATAAAGTTTATAGCATTAAGGAGAGGTATATCTATAATTCCATGTGTATAACTTGTATTATCATCTACATTTATGATGAGTATTTCTGTTGAAACGATGTGGCTATGCAAAATCACTTGATGTTTTTGGAACTAGTGAATGTAACGCGCCAATGTAAACTCAGATTTTTTGTTATAAATATGAACTTTATCAAACAAAACATGCATGTATTGTGTAACATGAAGTCCTATGAGTGTTATCTGATGAAGATAATCAAAGGTTAGTGATTCATTTTATCTCTATTTCTGCTTTTTGTGAAAGCTATCTTTCGCTGGAAAAATGGCTGTGCTTATTGTGGTTTGGTGGTGACCTAACATAATCGTTTGTAGTGCTTTCGCTGAAAAGCATATTTGAAATCGGACACTTTGGTGGGATTAACAACAAGATTACCGTTAAAATGATATAAGACACATGTATGTTTGAGGAATTTTAATTATGAGATTTCTGTTGTTTGAATTTGGCGCCCTGCACTTTCACTGGCTGCTGTCATATCGATCCCGGTAGCGGGATGCAGCCATAAGAAGTTTTAAGCTGCCTGACGAAGGTATTTACCTTTCAAGATTTTCTTCAACCTAGTCCCAAAAAAATGGTGTGAAGCAAAATGTACTGTACATCGGAATTGTTTCGTCAACCCAAACAAATACTGTACAGTGAGGGTGAGAGAGAAAGAGAGAGAGAATGAGAGAAACAGCATTGAGTGTTGTGACCGCTCACATATTCTCCTTCTATCTCGACAACACTTTCTGTCATCATTACCTCTGTCATTCTGTCCCTGTGTGGGCCTTCACACAAAGTACCATGAATCTATCATGTCTTTCAAAGGAACACATTGTTCCTGGAATAATTACATCAGAAGGGAGTGCAACATAACGACCTACAGATGAACACCTAGTGCTCTTTTACGAACCAAACACTCCAGACACACACATGCCCTCGACGCGAGAGGCTCTGTTAAGAACACGTTCTACCCCTGAAGGCCACTGAGTCATAACTAACAAACAAAGATGTGCCAAGAGCCTCTTTCACTCCATTTACCTTGAGAGGAAGACAGAGGGAATACCACTGGATAATCATCTCTATGCCTTTTGTTTCAATGGTTATTGTATGAAGATCTCTAATTCTGTTATGTAAACATGGCAGGTCTTGTATGTCATGGTATTGATATTCCTGTTTCGATCGTGTGTGTGTGTGTGAGACGACAGGTACAGGCATGCCCTTCATGGTCACAGCTCACACCCCACTGGAGCCACACGGGAACACATTACTGCAGCATCCGGGGAACTCTCCTCTTGGAACATTTCCTACCATCCCACTTTCACCATAGCCATTAATTTTGAAGACCGAGAAACAGCGGAGGTCTTTAGTGTATCTCTCATTCAACAACAATACATTCATGATAAAAGAACATTCTTTGTTACAGTATAGCAACTGGCAACTGCAATTTGACTGTCAAGAGTTTCCCTGATTAGGGTTGGAAAGGTAAAGGTTTTAACCCCTGCCACAATACATCCTGACCGTTATAATGCTTCTCCGTGGCTCAGCACTATGGTGACAGCAGCCACTACTATTAAATCCTCGGATGCCGTCTACCATAGCAACCTTCGCTTTATCACAGGTGACAGTTGTGATACTCGCCACTGCATCCTGTATCAAATGGTTGGCTCTACTGTATCAAATGGTTGGCTCTACTACACAAGCTTCCGACTTACCTAAACACCGCTGTAAAAATATAAAAACATGAGATACCAAACTCGTTCACAAGGTTGGTTAACTCTTGAGGTTCCTCGGGTTTCCACCGAACTAGGTGAATTCGCTGTATTTTTAAAGCACCTCATTGCTGGAACCAACGACAAAATACATCACAGTTGGATGTTCTGGTGCCGCTCGGGCAATTTGAAATATTAATTTGGGATCTTCTTATTGAGGAATGTAATTGTTTTTCTTTAATATTTGTGTTTTGCTGTATTTTACTTGTTTGATATTGTATTTGATTTAGAGTTTGTCTTATGAAATTGCATAAGCAGAGCTCCCTGGTGAAAGAGACCCTGGACTCAATGGTGATTTCCTGCTTAAATAAAGAAAAATGAAAACGTAAAAAAAAAAAAGAGTTTTGTTGCCTTACAATTCTCCATACATTTCCTGAGCACTTTCCATTTTTATTTTACACACCTTCAAAAAAACTCCCAGACCTCAGTTGCGCATCGTCAATAACTGGCCTCCCTCGCAAGAGTCACAAAGTCATGTCGCGCCACTCTAAGGTAGTAAAATAACAGATAGTAAAATCAAAGCTACCTACCTAAAAACCCTTCCAAAAACAATCACACCACAAAAGACCACTACTCTTAATACAGAAAATACAAAGAACATGATGTTTTCTGGCTATACCTTTTTTTTTACCCCACACCCTGTGCAACCATATATAGCAGAATGGTTCAAAAAAATGAAGAGATGCAACTTCTGTGTGTTTCACGTTCTGACCATAGTTCTTTTGTATTTTCTTTGTTTTAGTGCGGTCGGGACGTGAGTTGTGTGTCTGCACCAGATAGAACTGTTTCGGTTTTCACTTTGTTGTTTTTGTATTTTGAGTTGTTTTCTTTCATTAAATAAGATGAACAATTACCACGCTGCACATTGGTCCTCCGATCTTTCAAACTTCTCCTCCTCAGACGAGGAGGAAGACGACAGCCGTTACAGAACCACCCACCAAAAAAGGACCAAGCAGCGTGGTAACGGACAGCAGCAACAGCAGCGAAAGCGGAGAGGCGGTGGTATGAGGAGGCTGCACGTAAGCGCGGCTGGAAGCCAGAGAGGCAGCCCCAAAAATGTATTGGGGGGGGGCACACGGGGAGTGTGGCTAAGCCAGGTAGGAGACCTGAGCCAACTCCCCGTGCTTACCTTGGAGAGAGAGGGACCGGGCAGGCACCGTGTTATTCCGTGAGGCGCACGGTGTCCCCGGTGAGTAGGCATAGCCCGGTGCGGTACATAGCAGCGCCTCGTATCGGCCGGGCTAGAGTGGGCATCGAGCCAGGTGCCATGAAGCCGGCTCAACGCATCTGGTCTCCAGTGCGTCTCCTCGGGCCGGGGTACATGGCACCAGCCCTACGTATGGTGTCCCCGGTTCGCCAGCACAGCCCAGTGCGGCCTATTCCACCTCGCCGCACTGGCTTGGCTACGGGGAGCATTCAGCCAGGTAGGGTTAGACAGGTTCGGTGATCAAGACCTGCAGTGCGCCTCCATGGTCCGGTCTGTCCGGTGCCACCTCCACGCACCAGCCCTCCGATGGCAGCCCCCCGCACCAGGCTGTCTCTCTGTCTCCTCACTTTAGGTGCTCCTGTCTGTCCAGCGCCACCTGAGTCTTCCATCTGTCCAGCGCCGCCAGGGTCTCCCGTCTGTCCAGCGCTGCCTGAGTTGCCCGTCTGTCCAGCGCCGCCTGAGCCGCCCGCCTGTCCAGCGCCGCCCGTCTGTCCAGCGCCGCCTGAGCCACCCGTCTGTCCAGCGCCGCCTGAGCCGCCCGTCTGTCCAGCGCCGCCTGAGCCCCCTGTCTGTCCAGTGCCGCCTGAGCCCCCTGTCTGTCCAGTGCCGCCTGAGCCGCCCGTCTGTCCAGCGCCGCCTGAGCCGCCCGTCTGTCCAGCGCCGCCTGAGCCGCCCGTCTGTCCAGCGCCGCCTGAGCCGCCCGCCAGTCAGGAGCCGCCAGAGCCGCCCGCCAGTCAAGAGCTGCCAGAGCCGCCCGCCAGTCAGGAGCTGCCAGAACCACCCACCAAAAAAGGACCAAGGAGCGTGGTAACGGGCAGCAACAGGAGAACCAGCGATATCTGGAGAAATGGACTTGGGAGGAGATTCTGGATGGCAAGGGACCCTGGGTACAGGCTGGTGAGTATCGCCGCCCCAAAGCTGAGCTGGAGGCAGCGAAAGCGTAGAGGCGGTGGTATGAGGAGGCTGCACGAAAGCGTGGCTGGAAGCCAGACACACGGGGAGTGTGGCTAAGCCAGGTATGAGACCTGAACCAACTCCCCGTGCTTATCGTGGAGAGAGAGCGACCGGGCAGGCACCGTGTTATGCAGAGATGCGCACGGTGTCCCCGGTAAGCAGGCATAGCCCGGTGCGGTACATAGCAGCACCTCGTATCGGCCGGGCTAGAGTGGGCATCGAGCCAGGTGCCATGAAGCCGGCTCTACGCATCTGGTCTCCAGTGCGTCTCCTCGGGCCGTTGTACATGGCACCAGCCCTACGCATGGTGTCCCCGGTTCGCCAGCACAGCCCAGTGCGGGCTATTCCACCTCGCCGCACTGGCCTGGCTACGGGGAGCATTCAGCCAGGTAGGGTTGGGCAGGCTCGGTGCTCGAAACCTGTAGTGCGCCTCCACGGTCCGGTCTATCCGGTGCCTTATCCACGCACCAGTCCGCCTGTGGCAGCCCCTCGCACCAGTCCAGTACCACCAGTGCCAACACCACGCACCAGTTCTACTGTGCGTCTCCAGGGTCCAGTATGCCCTGTTCCTGCTCCCCGCACCCGCCCAGTGGTGCGTGTCCCCAGCCTCTCAATCAGAGGCAGCTGTCAATCGTTGTCCCTGATTGGGAACCATATTTAGGTAGCCTGTTTTCTGTTGGGTTTTGTGGGTGGTTGTTTTCAGTCTTTGTGTGTCTGCACCAGATAGAACTGTTTCGGTTTTCACTTTGTTGTTTTTGTATTTTGAGTTGTTTTCTTTCATTAAATAAGATGCACAATTACCACGCTGCACATTGGTCCTCCGATCTTTCAAACTTCTCCTCCTCAGGCGAGGAGGAAGACGACAGCCGTTACAGTGTGTCTCCATCCTTCGTTGAAGATAACGTGTGTAGGTCACACTCTGAACTCTCTCTACGCATCATCTTTGCTCTCTAAGAGGCACAATACAACGGATGGGAAATACGTATAGTGTTCAGAGGAGAACTCTGAGGTGCTGTTCCCCAAGGTGTGGAGGTGGGTCTTTCCCACAGTGCAATACAGGTCCACGCCGGGGAGAATGACAGTGGCTCAGTGCCAATACCAACTCTGCACACACCACTGTACTGTAGAGAGCAAGCTGGTATGAGCGTTGATAGTTTAGCATTTGTCTGTTTTCACCTTTACAAGAAAAATTATTCCTATTGTGACATATCGTGGCAGTTAGGAGTTACAGGATATTTTTTTATTATGTTTGTTTTTAACTACATTTTGTACCGTCACTTTAAACAATCTCTTCCAGACTCGTAAGTTTCAGCAGCTAGTACTATAGTTGTATTATTACCTATAGAGGCTACAACTATAAATGCTAGAAGCTGAAGTCAAGGCTCTGTACTGTACCAATCACATAGTGAAGCCTACTGTCACATGTTACTGTAGTTCCATGATACTGTATGTACCATACAGGGAGGATAGCCTGAGGGAGCCCCAGACCCCAGGATGACTCAGACTCAAGCCAACCCAGCATGCTTCACCATTACCCTGAGGGCACGAGGACTATGTCTCATCTCTTACGGCCATGTTGGCAGCTTGGATGTACAGGATCTTATCCACAATAGCTAGAAGGCAGCGACGAGATATCGTGTAAACCAAATCAATCCTCACGAGTACACAGCTTCCCATAACTCATTTACAAAGCCATTTCTTTCCTTTTAAAAAAATATTGAAAGTTGGCTAATTTTTAGTGACAGTGCCAATGTATCATAGAACTTCAAAGGGCCAAATCCAAACCTGATCCAAGATTCACTAGCTATACCTCAGTCACTACCTGCTCCTGAAGCAGAGGGGAAATGGCCATGTCACCAATGGTGCTACAAAACTCCAGCCTGCCTCTGCTCTGGTCTCTGCTCCAGCTAAGCCATGCTGGGATTTTTGGCCTGGCCAACAGAGAGAAAGCAGATTGCTACGGTCTAATGATGATGAGGCATCATGACAGGCCTCTCCACTCACAGGATAAATGGTGGCAGAATGGAACCACCGCGGAGGCCTATCTGCTCCTCATCTAAACCAGATGGAGATTGTCAATACCATTTAAAAAAACACTGATTTCTCTCTAGAATCTATCGCTCGGATAAAAGAAGTGAAAAGTGGTTGATAACTTCATTGAGACATTAAAGAGAAACATCAAGCAATCGTACGTTTTGTGATCAGTCAGTACGTGGGCTTTTTTTGTGCCGGGCTGAGGTCGTGTCCCTTCCTTCCACCTGCTCAATCTAGTTCCTGTAGAGCAGCTGGCGCTCCACAAAGAGGAAAGAGCCTCTCCCCAGCCCCAGTCATTCCCCCCCCCAGGCCAGGCTGGGCACCGTGCCAGGCCCCACTGAGACTCAACGCACCCGAGAGCCCCACAGGTAAACACTGAGATAAGCTCCGCTGCAACAGGAAAAATAGACATTGTTTAGAGGCAATAGGCAGTTGCTATAGAGACAGTTGCTAATTAACTGCATTGAGTGGAGGGAGCAGAGGGCTGAAGAGGGCCACTCAGGAGGACCTGAGCCTTGCTCTTGCCTCACTCCGCCTCCTCTAGTGACTAATCCAGGTCGCTCTGCGTCGTTCCTCCAGTCTCTCAGATGCCAACGCCGTCTCACATTGTGAAAGCTCAGCTACTGTCTGTCGTCTGGTCAGGATGCGACCCGAGCGGACAGCAAATTAAGTTGTTATTGAATCCAGGCCATCTGTGTGGTTCCAGTGCTAACTAATGCAAACAATTGTATTTCTAGCAATCAGCCCACTTAATCAGCCTGGACCCCCTCTCTATCTGTGTCTCATCAGCTCTGGGATGAGACGGAGGGGCCCGCAGCACAGTGGTGGCCAACAGGATCGGAGTGTTTTGTAAAGGCAAATCCATGGTCTTCTATGTGGAGGATATTAATTGTAGACAAGGGAGATATTAGGTTGTGCTGCAGGCTACATGAGTCCACAATGAGTCACAGTTCAAGCACTAGGACCCAGTGGATCCACGGCTGGGAAGAGAGGTTGGAGTGAGTTCTTCCACAGTTCCAGTAATCACTGCTCATTACTCCAACTCCCCATGCCTCGCAACCCCCTCTTTGTCCTCCCTACCTGATACGCTGACATGCAGATCCCATCCATGAGTAACGCATAGCGATTTGTAATACATTCGAATAAACTACAATGACAAAATGCACAAGGCCCAGTTTCTGTCTGATGGATGTGTGTTAGTGTCAAACCTACAGAATCAGGTCTTTAAGTGTTTTTTGAGTAAAATCCCAGAGGGATCATTGCTATGTTCTAGAGAAGGTAAAGAAACAAGCAGCTGAGTCTGGAACATGTTAAAATACTGAGGACCTCTGACCGACCCTGTGCTGATCCCACTCAATACATCACAACCAAGCAGAGATAACACGTCTGTCAACACGCTCAGACAGAGATTGATCTAGTCAGGGCGATATTCAATAAACACAAACTCAAACATTGTAGATGGTCTTATTTGTGTGTCAAGAGTCTCAGAAACAACCTGAAGACATACAACAACATATACAAGTATACACACTTATAACCAGCAAAAGTTCACTATAAGTTCACAAAGTGCCACAGTGCTGTTACATACGACTCGAAAATGGTTTTCTAGTTTCTGTATATAATATCTTTCTTACATCAGTTTTCTGACTCGGTAAGAGGCCTGAGATTTTATACAGACTGTGAGCTTGGTCAGTGAGGTGGCACGAGAGCAGACACTGGTCATGTTTGAGAGGGGGGGGGGTTCACCTCTACTTTCATTGGATGTTGTGTTGTGTGCTGTGAGCAACTATGACACTCAGATAAGGAGGGGGGTGTCCCCCCTCTCCCAACATCACCAGCCAAGCCCAAGAAGAGAGGGAGGGTGAGGGACTGTGTGTGTGTGTATGTGTGTGTGTGTGAGTGAGAAAGAGGGTAAGGGGGAGGGGGGAGAGTGTACGGCGCAGCTGGTGGCAGCCACACGACCATCTGCTCCTCACTAATGGTTCACACTGGCTTTAGTTCTAAACCTCTGCCTCCCTCCCTCCCACAGCACTCCAGCAGACTCACTGGTCATGTCTCTCACTAACTCACCACTCTTACTAACTCACCACTCTCACAACTCTCACTAACTCACCACTCTTACTAACTCACCACTCTCACAACTCTCACTAACTCACCATGGTGCAGTATGTGTTGTTTCTAATAACTCAAAATAAATATTCCCCCCACTTCGTCCGCTTCTGTGAACAATAGCCCAGTTCTAACTAACTGGAGCCTTTCTTGGGGTGCTTCTCTTCCTCCTTCCTCTGTACTTACCGTACATCTTGCCCTCGTCTGAGAGGATGATCTTCCTCCGCCCACAGGGCGGGTAGATAGCCAGCGCCTCCTGGAAGCTCTGGTCGATGTCGGGGCTCCACACCCCCTCGGGGTCCCCGTCCATGCCCTTCTCGGCCCCGTCGCTCATCCTCTCCATGTCGTCTGCGGGGCTCTCGCTGCCGCTCCAACTGCTGGGGTCCATAGTGGCGCTGCGCTCGTCCATGCCCAGGCCTGGATCACACTGGGGGGAGAAACCTGGAGACCAGCAGCGGAATAAACAAACAGCCAGTTAGTCAGTTACAGAGCAGAGTGTAAACCAGCTGCCTCCAGCACCACCACAGAGCGCAGCACAAAACAGAGAAGCGCAGACCTGGTTCACTCTGGCCTGGGCAGCGGCGGTAGCAGCAGAGCACGGGAAGGGAGCGAACACAAGCGAGACAACGAGGTGAAACTACCGCTATGTTTGTCCAGAGAGTTGGCAGGCCGATGCCTGCTTGTCGTTTTTACACAAGTGCTAAGTTTGAGAACATTCAAACTGTGGCCAGGACCTAGGCATGAGGATTATTCCTATCAACATTTCTCCTCAGCCTAACAAGACATTGTATAGCAGGACAGATCGTTAATGCTGTATACACCTGGTGAGAGAATGTGATCCAATCCCAAAACAAACATCCAGATACAATACAAATGCTATAAAAGAACATGGTAGAAGGAAGCCACAAGCCGAGAGCGAATAGAAGAGAGGCCTGGGGTAGCATTCATCCACACCAGCTGCCATCTACTTGGAAACCAGTATCATAGTCAGTCACTACTCAAAGGCAGTCTGTCACCAAGCTCTTCAATATGGCTGGGGTTCATATAGGGGGAATCGGCGTACAAAGGCTTCGTGGAGCTCCCGAAATACGAGTCTATGTTCACAATATCCCATTCAAAAACGACATTGTCACTTCCGCGTCTAAACACAGCTACTTCGTCGCCTAAGTTTCGTAAACGACGTTCCACCCCAACAAGTAGAACGTTTCCTATAGAGAAAGTGTACAGCTGGAATATACTTTATTCCCCATGGCTTTGTGGAGATGGCCGCACAGCTGCCCCCCCCCCTCCCCCCTCCCCATCCAGTTGCCGGGCAGCAACTCCTTCCTCTCAAACAAGATCCTATTCATGGAGCGCTTTGTTGTAAAGAGCGACTAGCAGCATATGTTTCCTCTAGAATGTCAGTACACTGGAGGATCTGTCTGTCTGTGTGTGTGTGTGTGTGTGTGTGTGTGTGTGTGTGTGTGTGTGTGTGTGTGTGTGTGTGTGTGTGTGTGTTTGTGTGTGTGTGTGTGTGTGTGTGTGTGTGTGTGTGTGTGTGTGTGTGTGTGTGTGTGTGTGTGGTTGACAGGGGTGGGGGCTGCTGGTAAAGAATCTGCCACAGAGCAAGCGTAGCTTTGACTGAATTTGGTTTTTGTGTGCTGAGTGCTGACATTGCACAACTAACTACTGCTATTGGTGGGGGGGAAACGTTCCATTCCAACCACTAAATGACTCTCCCCGACTGATTTATGAACTGAGTTAGTAATCACTAACAGCATGCTGATAAATGTGGGTTATCAGAAGGCAGAAAGGAGTAATTCAAATTTGAATGAATTTGGCTTCATTCAGCATCTTCATGTAAAATACCTTCTCCTTCAGTTAGTTCGACATAGTAGCATGATTCGAGACAGAGTAGCATGATTTGAGACAGAGTAGCATGATTTGAGACATAGTAGCATGATTTGACACATAGTAGCATGATTTGACACATAGAAGCATGATTTGAGACAGAGTAGTATGATTTGAGACAGAGTAGCATGATTCGAGACATAGTAGCCTGATTTGAGACAGAGTAGCATGATTTGAGACAGAGTAGCATGATTTGAGACAGAGTAGCATGGTTTGAGACAGAGTAGCATGCTTTAAGACATAGTAGCATGATTTGAGACAGAGTAGCATGATTTGAGACAGAGTAGCATGATTTGAGACAGAGTAGAATGATTTAAGATATAGTAGCATGATTTGAAACAGAGTAGCATGATTTGAGACAGAGTAGCATGATTCGAGACATAGTAGAATGATTTGACACATACAGTGGGGAGAACAAGTATTTGATACACTGCCGATTTTGCAGGTTTTCCTACTTACAAAGCATGTAGAGGTCTGTAATTTTTATCATAGGTACACTTCAACTGTGAGAGACGGAATCTAAAACAAAAATCCAGAAAATCACATTGTATGTTTTTTAAATAATTAATTTGCATTTTATTGCATGACATAAGTATTTGATCACCTTCCAACCAGTAAGAATTCCGGCTCTCACAGACCTGTTAGTTTTTCTTTAAGAAGCCCTCCTGTTCTCCACTCATTACCTGTATTAACTGCACCTGTTTGAACTCGTTACCTGTATAAAAGACACCTGTCCACACACAATCAAACAGATTCCAACCTCTCCACAATGGCCAAGACCAGAGAGCTGTGTAAGGACATCAGGGATAAAATTGTAGACCTGCACAAGGCTGGGATGGGCTACAGGACAATAGGCAAGCAGCTTGGTGAGAAGGAAACAACTGTTGGCGCAATTATTAGAAAATGGAAGAAGTTCAAGATGACGGTCAATCACCCTCGGTCTGGGGCTCCATGCAAGATTTCACCTCGTGGGGCATCAATGATCATGAGGAAGGTGAGGGATCAGCCCAGAACTACACGGCAGGACCTGGTCAATGACCTGAAGAGAGCTGGGACCACAGTCTCAAAGAAATCCATTAGTAACACACTACGCCGTCATGGATTAAAATCCTGCAGCGCACGCAAGGTCCCCCTGCTTAAGCCAGTGCATGTCCAGGCCTGTCTGAAGTTTGCCAATGACCATCTGGATGATCCAGAGGAGGAATGGGAGAAGGTCATGTGGTCTGATGAGACAAAAATAGAGCTTTTTGGTCTAACTCCACTCGCCGTGTTTGGAGGAAGAAGAAGTATGAGTACAACCCCAAGAACACCATCCCAACCGTGAAGCATGGAGGTGGAAACATCATTCTTTGGGGATGCTTTTCTGCAAAGGGGACAGGACGACTGCACCGTATTGAGGGGAGGATGGATGGGGCCATGTATCGCGAGATCTTGGCCAACAACCTCCTTCCCTCAGTAAGAGCATTGAAGATGGGTCGTGGCTGGGTCTTCCAGCATGACAACGACACGAAGCACACAGCCATGGCAACTAAGGAGTGGCTCCGTAAGAAGCATCTCAAGGTCCTGGAGTGGCCTAGCCAGTCTCCAGACCTGAACCCAATAGAAAATCTTTGGAGGGAGCTGAAAGTCCGTATTGCCCAGCGACAGCCCCGAAACCTGAAGGATCTGGAGAAGATCTGTAGGGAGGAGTGGGCCAAAAACCCTGCTGCAGTGTGTGCAAACCTAGTCAAGAACTACAGGAAACGTATGATCTCTGTAATTGCAAACAAAGGTTTCTGTACCAAATATTAAGTTCTGCTTTTCTGATGTATCAAATACTTATGTCATGCAATAAAATGCAAATTAATTACTTAAAAATCATACAATGTGATTTTCTGGATTTTTGTTTTAGATTCCGTCTCTCATAGTTGAAGTGTACCTATGATAATAATTACAGACCTCTACATGCTTTGTAAGTAGGAAAACCTGCAAAATCGGCAGTGTATCAAATACTTGTTCTCCCCACTGTAGTAGCATGATTTGACACATAGAAGCATGATTTGAGACATAGTAGCATGATTCGAGACATAGTAGCATGATTCGAGACATAGTAGCATGATTTGAGACAGAGTAGCATGATTTGAGACAGAGTAGCATGATTTGAGACAGAGTAGAATGATTTAAGATATAGTAGCATGATTTGAAACAGAGTAGCATGATTTGAGACAGAGTAGCATGATTCGAGACATAGTAGAATGATTTGACACATAGTAGCATGATTTGACACATAGAAGCATGATTTGAGACATAGTAGCATGATTCGAGACATAGTAGCATGATTCGAGACATAGTAGCATGATTTGAGACAGAGTAGCATGATTTGAGACAGAGTAGCATGATTTGAGACAGAGCAGCATGATTTGAAACATAGTAGCATGAGTCGAGACATAGTAGCCTGATTTGAGACAGAGTAGCATGATTTGAGACAGAGTAGCATGATTTGAGACAGAGTAGCATGGTTTGAGACAGAGTAGCATGCTTTAAGACATAGTAGCATGATTTGAGACAGAGTAGCATGATTTGAGACAGAGTAGCATGATTTGAGACAGAGTAGAATGATTTAAGATATAGTAGCATGATTTGAAACAGAGTAGCATGATTTGAGACAGAGTAGCATGATTCGAGACATAGTAGCATGATTTGACACATAGTAGCATGATTTGACACATAGAAGCATGATTTGAGACATAGTAGCATGATTCGAGACATAGTAGCATGATTCGAGACATAGTAGCATGATTTGAGACAGAGTAGCATGATTTGAGACAGAGTAGCATGATTTGAGACAGAGCAGCATGATTTGAAACATAGTAGCATGAGTCGAGACATAGTAGCATGATTCGACACATAGTAGCATGATTTGACACATAGTAGCATGATTTGACACATAGAAGCATGATTTGAGACAGAGTAGCATGATTCGAGACAGAGTAGCATGATTCGAGACAGAGTAGCATGATTCGAGACAGAGTAGCATGATTCGAGACAGAGTAGCATGATTTGAGACAGACTAGCATGATTTGAGACAGAGTAGCATTATTTGACACATAGTAGCATGATTCGAGACATAGTAGCATGATTCGAGACATAGTAGCATGATTCGAGACATAGTAGCATGATTCGAGACATAGTAGCATGATTTGAGACAGAGTAGCATGATTTGAGACAGAGTAGCATGATTTGAGACAGAGTAGCATGATTTGAAACATAGTAGCATGAGTCGAGACATAGTAGCATGATTCGAGACATAGTAGCATGATTTGAGACATAGTAGCATGAGTCGAGACATAGTAGCATGATTCGAGACATAGTAGCATGATTTGAGACATAGTAGCATGATTCGAGACATAGTAGCATGATTCGAGACATAGTAGCATTATTTGAGACAGAGTAGCATTATTTGAGACAGGGTAGCATTATTTGAGACAGAGTAGCATTATTTGAGACAGAGTAGCATGATTTGAGACAGAGTAGCATGATTTGAGACAGAGTAGCATGATTCGAGACATAGTAGCATGATTTGAGACATAGTAGCATGATTTGAGACAGAGTAGCATGATTCGAGACATAGTAGCATGATTTGAGACAAAGTAGCATGATTCGAGACATAGGAGCATGACTCGAGACATAATAGCATGATTGGAGGAGTAGATGGCAGAGATAATTGGGGCAGATTTAGTAAGGCAAACAAAAAAATTATGTTTACTAAAAGGGACTCTGGCGTTACAGAATCTGTCAGCAGATGGATTCACGGCGAAGACAACAGTGACACTCAGAAGTGTTTTTGGAGATGCCTAGCTACTATAATTGCCACTGCCCAGCAGGATATCTGTGGCGCTGAGGTTTTCCTCCACACTCCCACAAGTGGCGTTCACAGAACCTATCTCTCTAGGAAGTAGAAAGGGGCTCACCGCACCTAACGTGATGAAATATGAAGCTCTTCCCGTGGCACAGCCACATGCATATGTGGCACTTACTGAACCGTACTGACATGTGTGGCAACCATAGACCTACATATTACAGCACTGAGAGTGTCCACCAAAGTTCAACAAATAGACATTTAGGCACAGACAGTGATGACTGCCTATATGTTGTTCAATCCGTTTTGTATAACATATGAGCAACATGCATTTGGTACTCAGGAGAAAAATTAGAATTTGCGTGGGACATGTGTAACATGGGGATGTTTTCTGGATCCCTGTAGAGATAATAGGAAAATCCCTCCAGATTAGCATTGTGGTGTTGAATTGGCAAAGAGCAGAATCCTATCAGCGTAGCCACTGCAGTGAAAACTGCATAATTAACTCATCTGTTGAGCTTAAATGTATCACCTCCCTAATCTGCATCCAGAGCCTTGATTATTTCCTGTTAGAGTGGGCCGCTGGGAAAGATTAAAGCACCCCGATACAAACCACATCACAAAAGGCTTTGCAGACAAATACATTTACCCCCCCCCCTTATTCCCATTTCCCAATTATGTAAACCTGCTGCAAAATTAAAGAGGAATCTGGAAGCAATACTTAGGCACTATTTCATCAAACTGGTAACCTGATTTCTAGCATACATCAAATATGCTTTTTATGAGCAACAAGAGGGTGAGTTTTAATAATAAGCCTGATACATTTATTATTTATCAATGTACCTTTTTTTGTTGTTGTTGTCAATAACATAGTAGACGAGTGTATAAATGCTTGAGTTATTTCAATGACAAAAAAACAAACAATAAGAAGATCATCTGGATTTACTCATTTGGATCTGATGTTTGGACATGGTTGCTCCGGGATGTTATGCCATTGTGTACAATGCGGGGCAATGTCTCAGCTCAAGCAGCCTCTCTGCTCCACTGATTCTGTACTAATGTAGAGGAGAAGGGAGGGAGGGGCAAGGGAAGCCAGAATGTTGTGATTGGTGCAATATGGCCGTGCTAGATGCTGGAGTGGGGCCGCTTGTCCGAGGCCCCAGTGGCAGATGGGAGAGGGAGATTAGTCATGCAACAATATACTGTGGCTACACTTACACTGCACTTCATCCTCCAGGCAGGGACAGCCTTCCAAATAAACGCCATGGCATGAATGCGATTCCACAGAAACAGGGGGCATACATTCACACCAGGCATCCATCCACTCTCTCTCTCTCTCTCTCTCTCTCTCTCTCTCTCTCTCTCTCTCTCTCTCTCTCTCTCTCTCTCTCTCTCTCTCTCTCTCTCTCTCTCTCTCTCTCTCTCTCTCTCTCTCTCTCTCTCTCTCTCCTGCTCTCTCTCTCTCTCTCTCCTGCTCTCTCTCTCTCTCCTGCTCTCTCTCTCTCTCTCTCCTGCTCTCTCTCTCCTGCTCTCTCTCTCGCCTACTCTAATTCCAGCTCTTTTGGGGCTACCTCTGTGTTTGCAATGTGCATCGCTGCAGGGAGGGAAATAGGGAGGCCGAGCAGACAGTGTGTCGTAATGAAATGTAATGATATGTATATATGAGCGCTTCCATCACCAGGGGGTTGTGTTGGTAGGGGGTTGACCATGTTATCACTGTAACAGTGAACACAAGCAGCAGCATGGTCCTCTGCCCCTCTGCCTCGTGGGCATGTTCTCTATCTCTTGGAAGCTGTGTCCGTCTAAAATGCAGCCAAAACACAAAACACTGTGTTTTACCAGAACCTCCCTGGCATCCAATCTTCTGCCATGTCTAGGAAATCTGTTCCCCACAGAGGCAATGTGAAAACACCTTCACACAACACTACTAAATGGATATGGCCATGCCTGAAACCTACAAAGAGAGAGAGATGTATCATGGGATTTTTCTCTATTAACCTGACCATTAAACAAAAGCTGGACTCGGAGGTAACCATATAAGCACACAAAGACGCCAGTTACAAAGCCTGAACAGATTTCTGACAACTGCACTAACAAGGCCATTCATAATACAATTATGCATTTTGTAATTATGAAATGAGACCTGTATGAATAAGTACAGATTTAATACAAAAGGATTAATTATCTACAAGAGGCAACCATCAAATGATGTTCTTAGATCTTTTCCAACATCTTACAAGCAAATCGCTGAGTAAAAAAGGCTTTTATCCCCTGCTGTTCAGTTCATTTCTACTGATAGCATGAATTACTTAAGCCCTGCTATTAGTTTATGAGTCTATAAGGCTGGAAATTCAAATTCAAAGGCTGACAACGCCTCCTTTCATGCCTGTCTCTGTCAGATATCTCTTTGCATTTCAATAGCACGATGCATCAGTGAAAGAGTGTGCCCATCTTTTTCCGTTTGTCATTTCAGCATTGGGCTAAGTGAGACATGGCTCCTTTATCTCTCAGGATAGGCCTCAGCATAATGACATTATTTCAATGTCCCTCCACCTGAACGGGTCTATTTACTGCCCTACTATGGCATTAACATTTGCACCTCCTTTGTCGCCTTCATAATTGTAAAAATGGAGAGCATGAAAAATCTAGAATATTTCTGAAATGCTGACTTCTGCCTCGACATTTAAATTCGCTATGCAGTCTGTGGATTTTATGTAATTAGAGGTACATTACATACATTCATAGCAAGTTTTGGGACCTAATCCTATACAAAAAAAATAAAAAATTAATTTGAGCATTAGGGTTGAATGGCAGGAACCCGGTTACTGAGAAAATCACTCCCTTTTCACGGGATAAATAACTAAAAGAAACCGGTAAGTTGTAATAAAAATGTATATGAACTGTTAACCCATCTCAGTATGGAGCGCAGTTCACAATGCATGTGTAGACCTATCATCTCATCATGGTAGCTTTTTTTCTTGTGACAGGTAGGCCTACATTGCAGCGTAGACTATGCTACAGTAATATAAAGACCGAATGCGCGTCTAATTTACCCATCTACATCTGGCTTTCGGGGATCACCTTGTTTTTTCATTGTAAATCAAAAACTTTTCATTGCAGCTGCAGAGTTTTAAAACAGCCTATCACTCAAATTGCTTTGAATCAGTGCACGTGCGAGCACTCTCTCACAGTCTTTCTCTCTCCATCAACTCCATTCAAATTGTATCCAAAATAGATCATCCTGTTCTAGATTGATATTTAGCCCTATATTTAGATGCCCTAGCCTACCTCTTTCAGGTAATACATTAAATACAGTATTAGCCTTACATTTAGCTAATTAATGATGGGTTATGTATAATACGCTTCTAACTTGTAGCCTCTGTCTCTTGCATAATATGCAAACACCTGTGTTCTGCTGGACTCTCCTTAAAAAAACACTCCTTAGCTCTTGGAGTCCCATGCAGGAAAAGATAGACTAGAATAGCTTGCTGGACATCATTTTTTTTGCATTTCTTATACCAATAGACTATTGGAAGAGGGACGCAATGTCACGCCCTGACCTCAGAGAGCCTTTTTATGTCTCTATTTGGTTTGGTCAGGGTCTGATTTGGGGTGGGCATTCTATGTTTTGTTTTCTATGATTTTGTGTTTCTATGTTTTGGCCGGGTATGGTTCTCAATCAGGGACAGCTGTCTATCGTTGTCTCTGATTGGGAACCATACTTAGGTAGCCCTTTTTCCCTCCTTTCGTTGTGGGTAGTTAACTTTGTTTGTGGCACTAATGCCCTGTAAGCTTCACGGTTGTTTTTCGTTTGTTGTTTTGTTGGCAACATTTTGAAATAAAAAGGAAAATGTACGCTCACCACGCTGCACCTTGGTCTTCTTCCATCAACGGCCGTGACACGCAAGCTCTTTGTTGCTGAATGTTAAATACAGCAGCCAGTAGAAATCACGGGTAGTTTGAAAGAAGAGCGAACGCGCGATGGCGGTAGGCTATAGCAGTTATTTATTCAGACCCATAACCATTCAATCTTCGTGAAGAGAAATGAAAGCCTTCTGCATCTAATTCTAGTCCTATATTATTCAAGGTTGTCACTAGAACGATGAAGATAAGGACAACGAAACTTATTTCATTTAACTATGCGTCAGCCTACTAATTATACAAATTGGCCCTATTATATTTCAAAATTAAAATCAAATTTGCTAGCCTATAGCCTACTTGTGCTGCACCAAATTTGGATGCTCTCTTCTGTTTTATCATAGTTTGAATGATGTGTGTAATTCCAGTCCATATAATACAGTATAATACAATACAATACAGTAATATAGATTAGCCTACTGGAGCTAGTTTCATTTATTTACCCAAGAGAGCATAGCTAGCTACATTATGTTATTCTGTCGGACGTAATGTGCCTATATTCAATATGTAATGGATAACGGCACAATCATTTGGGCCTTTCGGGACTGGGGCTCATTAAATGTCATTAATGTAGGGCTCATAAAATGAATTTTTAATACACTGCCTTCGGGAAAGTATTCAGACCCCTTGACTTTTTCCACATTTTGTTACGTAACTGCCTTATTCTAAAATTGATACAATCATTTTTTCCCCCTCATCAATCTACACACAATAACCCATAATGAATAAGCAAAAACAGGTTTTTAGACATTTTTGCTAATACAAAATAAATTTAAAAAATGAAATATCACATTTACATAATTATTCAGACCCTTTACTCAGTGCTTTGTTGAAGCACCTTTGGCAGCGATTACAGCCTCAAGTCTTCTCGGGGATGACGCTACAAGCTTGGCACACCTGTATTTGGGCAGTGTCTCCCATTCTTCTATGCAGATCCTCTCAAGCTCTGTCAGGTTGGATGGGTAGTGTCGCTGACAGCTATTTTCAGGTTTCTCCAGAGATGTTCGATCGGGTTCAAGTCCAGGCTCTGGCTGGGCCACTCAAAGACATTCAGAGACTTGTCCCGAAGCCACTCCTGTGTTGTCTTGGCTGTGTGCTTAAGGTCATTGTCCTGTTGGAATGTGAACCTTCACCCCAGTCTGAGGTCCTGAGTGCTCTGGAGCAGGTTTTCATTAAGGATCTCTCTATACTTTGCTCCATTCATCTTTCCCTCGATCCTGACAAGTCTCCCAGTCCCTGCTGCTGAAAAACATCCCCACAGCATGATGCTGCCGCCACCATGCTTCACCTTAGGGATGGTGCCAGGTTTCCTCCAGAAGTGACACTTGGCAATTAGGCCAAAGAGTTCAATCTTGGTTTCATCAGACCAGAGAATCTTGTTTCTCATGGTCTGAGAGTATTTAGGTGCCTTTTGCAAGCTCCAAGCGGGCTGTCATGTGCCTTTAACTGAGGAGTGGCTTCCATCTGCCCACTCTACTAGAAAGGCCTGATTGGTGGTGTGCTGCAGAGATGGTTGTCCTTCTGGAAGGTTCTCCCATCTCCACAGAGGAATTCTAGAGCTCTGTCAGAGTGACCATCGTGTTCTTGGTCACCTCCCTGAATAACTCTACCTATATTACCTCGACTAACCGGTGCCCCCGCACATTGACTCTGTACCAGTACCCCCCTGTATATAGTCCCGCTATTATTTTACTGCTGCTCTTTAATTACTTGTTACTTTTTATTTCTTATTTTTATTATTTTAACTGCATTGTTGGGTAGGGGCTCGTAAGTAAGCATTTCACCTGTTGTATTCGGCGCATGTGACCAAGGCCCTTTTCCCCGGATTGCTCAGTTTGGCCGGGCGGCCAGCTGTATGGAGAGTTCTGGTGGTTCCAAACTTTTTCCATTTAAGAAGCCCTCATCCTCCACATACAACACCCATTCTGCCAGTCACATTCTGTTAAAGGTCCCGAAAGCACACACATCCCTGGGTTGCTCCTCTTTTCAGTTCGCTGCGGCTAGCGACTGGAACGAGCTGCAACAAACACTCAAACTGGACAGTTTTATCTCAAAGACTCAATCATTGACACTCTTACTGACAGTTGTGGCTGCTTCGCGTGATGTATTGTTGTCTCTACCTTCTTGCCCTTTGTGCTGTTGTCTGTGCCCAATAATGTTTGTACCATGTTTTGTGCTGCTACCATGTTGTGCTGCTGCCATGTTGTGCTGCTACCATGTTGTTTTCATGTGTTGCTGCCATGCTATGTTGTCGCCTTAGGTCTCTCTTTATGTAGTGTTGTGGTGTCTCTCTTGTTGTGATGTGTGTTTTGTCCTATATCATTTTTTATTTTTTTTATTTTTAATCCCAGCCCCTGTCCCCGCAGGAGGCCTTTGGCCTTCTGGTAGGCCGTCATTGAAAACAGACTTGCCTAGTTAAATAAAATTTAAATAATAATAATGGAGGCCATTGTGTTTTTGCTGCAGACATTTTTTGGTACCCTTCCCCAGATCTACAATTCCTTTGACCTCATGGCTTTGTTTTTGCTCTGACATGCACTGTCAACTGTGGGGCCTTTATATAGACAGGTGTGTGCCTTTCCAAATCATGTCCAATCAATTGAATTTACTACAGGTGGACGTCAATCAAGTTATAGAAACATCTCAAGGATGATCAATGGAAACAGGATGCACCTGAGCTCAATTTCGAGTCTCATAGCAAAGAGTCTGAGTACTTACGTAAATAAGGTATTTTTGTTTAAAAAACGTTTTTCGCTTTGTCATTATGGGGTATTGTGTGTAGATTAATCCATTTTAGAATAAGGCCTGTAACGTAACAAAATGTGGAAAAAGTCAAGGGGTCTGAATACTTTCCGAAGGCCCTGTATATGGCGCATCAAGCTCAGGTAGCATCAGGTTTGAATGTTCATGCTGATCAAAGCTCCAATCAAATCCAGATATTTATATGCTTTATAATGCTTTTGAACGACACTTCCGGTTATGGCGGGAAATACCGGGTTAACGGGGAGAAAAGTGATTTATTCTCGGGATGGAACATTTGTAAAATACCGGGGAAAATATTCAACCATAATGAGCATGCACTCCTTCTCCCAACACCAGACAGAGAGAGACATCCTCATTACCAGAAGAGACTGGTCCTTAGTGAGCACGGCTGGATGAGGCTCCAGTCCAATCACAGCTCCAAATGACATGACAAATGACAACACCATCCTCAGAGGTGCAGCTCTCGGCTTTTGCCTCAACACCACAGAGAGCACCAACCAACCCCAGTCCTAACCAGGTGGCTCTGTCCTGTAAGACAGCAGTAACAAGACAGCAGTAACATGGTCATTGATGTGTCAGAGGACTGTTGCCACACTTGTTAATAAGGGACACAGGCTGAGACCCAGGCTATTCACAGAGTCACTGAGTGGTGCTCCGAGGTTTCTATTGAATACAAAAACACGCTAGCTAATTATCACAGGCTGTGAGAGGGGGAAATGCCAGTGTCAATGCAACAGTCAAGTCTGAGCAGATTACTACATACCACAAGCCCTGACTGAACGCCATGGAAATGCTCTTATTAGCGACATAAAGATAGATAGACCCAGGGTTTTAGAAAGGGCTCAAGCTATGACCCTGCATGATATAGGATCCACCGTAGTATAAGGCAAGGATGCACGACCTATTGACAGTCACTCTGAAGACGAATCCATTTAAGTGAATTTCACAAATATTAGTCACAGCATGTAGCTTATTTTTGGAGTCTGATGTCTACCATTGTATAGAGCTAAATTGAATTCTACCCTGATGAGTCATGCAGTTCAAGTTCAGTCAATGCAGTTCAAGGTGGCCTGCACAATAGTGACAACTTCAGATACATTCATTGTACGCTGGAAAACTGGGAACAGAAATATCAAATAGAAATCCTGTGTTCATTTTGTGTTCAATATAAAGATTGATCCAAAAATGTACATATTGTATTTTCCAACAATCACAAACAGTGCTGAACCATTTCACTTTAATAGATGAAACGGATGCCACAAAAATGTTATAATTTTTGTTCGTGATGCAATAGTATTTTAAACGTGTAGTAGGGAAAGCCAGCAATTTGAATGGTCTACTTATTGCTACATCATGATACAAAACACTGGGGCGCTGCATCTCTTTTATAAAAACAAACCCAACACACAAATTAGAAATCAATTTTGACTGCATTAAAGCAATAACATGTAACTGTTTCCAGGCAACAACTTAATTGATGAATGGTTCATGAAAGAATTATGTAAAAAACAGAATATTTTGTTGGGGGAAAATAAGATACGAATTCAGATGTAATAAGCAACAGTACTAGGTGACCCACTCGTACCTACACTAGTCATCTAGTTCTTTTAGCCTCCTTCTACAGTTCTGAACTGTTGACAATGTCCAGCTATCAGGCTCTGGAGGAAGAGTAATCAGTAAACCCAAGCTAACCTGGCAGCAGCGTAACTCTGTTAGCGTTCAGGCCCCGATAGACAGCTACAGTACCGGGATACTTCACTAGTCCCACTACATGGGGAAGACAGGAGGGCGCTTGTTGTTTGTCTGTCTCCCCTCCAGCAGTGTCATCCCCTCCCACCTAAATCATCCCCTCCCACCTATTTTGTTCGCTGTCCGACAGCCAGCCAGTGCAGATTCCCAATGGTTCAATTGGTTCAATTGAGGCTCGTCTCTGTGAACTATGGAAAGGGGTCCACAGTAATACTGTAGTACTATATTTATTTATTTTTATTTAACTAGGCAAGTCAGTTAAGAACAAATTCTTAAATTCTTATTTACAATGACGGCCTACCGGGGAACAGTGGGTTAACGGCCTTGTTCAGGGGCAGAACAACAGATTTTTACCTTGTCAGCTCGGGGATTCCAAACTATCTCCTGCAATTTTCAGCTTTAAGCAACACGTGGTAGTAGCAGCCAAAAAGACTTTGCTTCCCCCATGTATTGTCCATATATCTGTGAGCAGGCCCACTTCCTCCAGGTATTGTGTTGCTGGTGTGTTTCCTATAAGCGCAACTCCTATTCTTCCTTTTAGGCGGCTATATTGCTGAGTCAGACCCCTCTGTTATCTGTCATCTTCCTGGGGCGTCACTCTCTCCCCTCAACAACAGGCTCTACCAGGAAAGACAGGCCTGGGTTGGAGTAATATCAACATGCTCCAAGAAGTGTGAACTCCAGAGCAGCCTTCTGCGTGTAAGTGTATAATCCTTCCTTGACACTCCGCAGGATAGGAGCATGTGGTTTCAAAGGGGGATGTGAACCCTGTGTGTCCCTAGGCTAAACACTGATACAACCTCTGTTAGAAAACAGTCACGGTGCTCAGGACCCAACAAAGAGACCGTTTCAGCTCCACCTAACGAAATGTACAAACTCAATTTAGCCCAAATTGTGTTTTCCTTCTCTTCTATTGAAATAGTTAGACACCTTTTATTTACAGACAAAAGTGCAATGGGGGGATGGGGTGTGATGGTGGGAATCTTTTATTTAAATCCCCTTGCAAAGTATATTTTTGTCAAAAGAGCCTAGATATTCACTGAAGTATCATAGCTGTTAAATTTCCCATTTTAGCAGATGCTCTTATTCAGACTTTCAGGAGCAATTAGGGTTAAGTGCCTTGCTCAAGGACACACTGACAGATTTTTCACGTAGTCGGCTCAGGGATTCAAACCAGCGACCTTTCGGGTACTGGACCAACGCTAATAACCGCTAGGCTACCTTCTGTTAGTACTTA
The DNA here is from genome assembly GCF_045679555.1 of Salvelinus alpinus. Lineage (NCBI taxonomy): Eukaryota > Metazoa > Chordata > Actinopteri > Salmoniformes > Salmonidae > Salvelinus > Salvelinus alpinus. Next base: position 50,361,056 of record NC_092100.1, read on the forward strand.
ACCAATGATGTAGTAGGCCACAGTAATCCAAGTAAAGTAGTAGCATTGTGCCAAATGCTAAATAACATTGTAGGAACCAACAATTGTACTCAATTTATCTGCTATAAGGTATTTTTTTTTTTCTTGTGGTATAATCAGTACATGTTGCCACTACTACTGTATTGTAGTCAGTCCAGGGAAAGGAAGTAGTTGGAGCCTGGATTTCCTGTTTCAGCTAAGGCCAAGAACTCTGAGGAGGTTTGTTTGAGCTTCAGGTTCTGACTCATGTAAGGACGGATGGGTTGCATATTGCTGTCGTGACACATCGGTCGTAGGACGCATCATCTGTAGCCTAAACAGCTATCAGGATTTTTACTTTGGAAAAGAGAGACTTGAAACAAAAAGGAAGATAGCATTTCAGCTGTCAGGTGGTTTGAATTACGAAGCTGTTAATCGCTGATGCAGCTATTGTATATTTAAGTAATTTAAGTGGTATAATATGGTTTAATCCCATTGATTAAATAGATGGCACGCCTCAACTTGTTACATTTGGACAACATTTGTTGTTGTGAGGGCTGTTGGTACTAATTTCGAAGGGATAATGAAAGCACCCTTGTCTGTCACCCTCTTTACATTCCTAACCCTGTGGTCTTGTGTGTCCTAACCCTAGAGTTACAGTGGTCCCATGGTTGGTGGACAGGGCCAAAGTGCAGCCAGAAGAAGCTGGCAGGCAGAGATTCCCCGCGGCTGCAGCTAGCACTGCCATGACGTCACTGGCTGAGTGCCAGCTGTACGGTTTTGGTGGCACCCATCGTCTGCTTTGTGGGGCCGTGCGCGGCTGAAAGTGCGGCGCAGCAGACCGTGCTGAAACGCTCCCTTTGTGACACAGGGTTTACCTCAGGGCACGGAGGGAGGCCCGGAGAACAGGCCAGCAGAGCGGCCGGCCCTCCTGCAGCCAGGCAGCCATGCCCCTGGAGGACGCCCATTGTTCCCCTACTCTCCAAACAAAGCCTGCCCCCCGTGCCTCTGCCCCAGTGCTGTGACACACCAGCCCACCGCACCACGCATTGTTGCTCTAACAAACCCATTCCCAAATGTCATTACATATGAATTTTCTTTCTTCTCTTTTACACTCCATTTACTTTCTGTTGAATTGGCTATCCCTCCCAAAATACAGCCTTTCTCTGTTGCCGCCGCACATTTTGTGTCCTGCGAGTATCAGACAACAAGGTAACTTATCAGGCCAGAGAAATGAGACATATTTCTCTCAGGCAATCTATCTCAGCATTAATTTTCACTACTCTGAGAATAAGACACGGGAATGACAGAAAGGGACCAAATGATACACCGTTTCCACTGACAACTTATTTAGTTTCATGGCTTTTAGTTAAGATGGTCACTTCTAATGTTTAAAATGGCCATTTAAGACAAAATCTCTTTTAGAATAGTAGAGGGATGATGATTTGCAATCAGATGAAATCGTGAGAGATTCTTGTTACACAAAGCAGTGTAGGCCTATCATTCCCACATTCAGAAGGTAAATCACCTGTTGATTTTATAACATGTTGACGAGACCAATGGTTCTTAAAAGTCATGTCAATTTAATATGTTGTTGTTTGGGATAAAGTCCAGGTATTTAACATAGATTCAGATAGGCTACTGTAATTTAGGGAGCCAGGTTATCCAAGTGACTTTCTAAGGCTGTGGATGCTTCGGTGTGTCAGGCGTTCCCCTTTCCCTATACAAAGACAGAATAACAAGGAGAAAATAGCTGGCGACTCAAAAATCTACCATATTGTAATGCCATTGATAAGCTAAATTAAGCGGATAGCACCGACTAGGCACACAGGAGCCATATGGTGCCTCTACTGCCTGTTGCAGGCATAACAATAGGCTGGCCTAGACAGTGAGGGGCAAACACAACCGAACAAATAGTCGTTAGTCCACATTTCCACAGCAGGGAGGGGTAAAACCAAACGTCTGGATTTGCATTTTTTTTCCCTCTACAGGTGCATGAAGTACTAAACCAGATGTCAACGGACTGAAGAGTAGGACTGTTTGCCCATGGTGATTCAACAGTTTCATACGCACTGGCGTAGCACACAATCCCTGCAGCCCACGCAAGGCAGGGGAGCCCACAAGCCTTTGGGGTTGGGGTCCAACCAGAGGTTGGGGCCCCCAAAAAAATATTTGGAAATTAGCTTTAAAATTGGAACATTTTCTCTCAGACGCATGGAAAAATTTGTAAAATAGCATGAGATTAGCTATTAAACTGCAAATGTTTCTCTCTGCCACATGGCAGCAAAACAAAATACAAAAAAAATAAACATTTTTGTTGCTCGGACCTTCCGAGCACGCGAAACTGCGCTACGCCACTGTCCATATACTCACAGCCTGAACCCAGCAAAGATAATAAAATACCCTATTTCCCTCCATCCATCCCTCCCCTCTTCCAAAGTTACCCACAGTCCTCCACTCCCAGAAGTAACTGGTGAGTTTTGCACCTCCCCCCACCCCTCTGATTTCAGAAGCGGTTTTAAGTCCCTCTTGGCTAGACAAAATATTTATTTCAAGCTTTATTTTCAATCTAAAAACTAAGTCCACTTTGAGGAAAGTGATAATGACATTAACTTTAGTGACATACCAATGGTCAGATTGAAAAACAGTTTCATAACATATAATGTGGGTGAAAAAATCAAGACAAGTAAAGCTGAATACTTGAACACATTTGACTCAAGTCAGTATTTCACTAAAGAGATCTGTTAATTATCTAATTGAGATGAGATGTTTCACATTATTGTTTCAAAATAGGCAGGTTATTAAAATTGGATTACGCATGATCAAAACAAACTTCCAATCTAATCCATGGGCTCATGGAATAATTGCAGGCATATTTTCTTTGATGAGAGAATGGTGATTAAATTAAATGAAACACTGTACTTATCATAGCATTCATAAACCAAATTACAAAAGATTTTCATTTGCTTCTTGGACTCATGAAATCACAGGAGGGTTAGAGGCTGTATTACACACTTGTACCTAGTCGAATGAATCATTAACGAAGGCAAAGGCCCTCTGTAATATAGACTTCTACTTCACACATAATGTACCAGATAGTTAAAATAATGAAAATATGTTTTTTTTTATATGAAAATATCAAAATAACTTCTAAGGAAAAATCATTCGGTGGTGAATATGATTGCAAAACTGTTTACACATCCAAACACTACTGTAAACAGAAAGATATCACACAACAATAATTCCCCCAGGCAATAAGTTACTGATTAGGATACAATATTACATCATCGACATGTTATATTGTACGAATAAAATGTGTACTTACAGATGTCAAAGGGCCAAATAAAAACCCGAAATGCAACAAGTCCTCTTGACTTGTATGCTTTTTTGCGCTAGGAAAGCAAAATATCCTTTACGGCAACTCCCTCCCTATTGGGGGGGAAACACAATCAAAAGTGTCTGAATAACTTATATCATGTAAAAGCAACAATATGTGTTCTACAGTAATTATACGACGATGTACTGTGGCGCCGTCGCAATATACAAAGGAGTCTTCAGCTTATTCTTTTTATTTTTAAATGTCAATTTTCATGCAATGTCGGACGACGTCTATGCACAAAGTGAAAGCGACGGATCTCCGATGTATGCTAGTTCAGCCAGCCAATATAACAAGCTTGCAGTTTCTACAATCTATTTCACCAGTGGCCTACTTCTATTAGATAGGCTACATATTTTTTTTTATATACTATAGTCATCCTTAAATAATTTCCAATTAAATCTGACCACTGATTTCCCAGTTGCCTACTAACGCATCACAATAAGTTATCATACAAAGTAGTTGGAAACTTACCTTAAACACCTCTATTATGGTTAATTGTCACAATTTGAGCTGTTTTACGATTTTGCTGTAAGAACTGAGATGTTTTTTTCAGAACTGACAAGGTTTTTTTTTCTCCAGACCAGCCGGCTAGTGCGTAAAATTCGCCGCGTATCTACAGGGATGCGAAGTATGCGCGGAATGGGAGCAGGAATGAAATGAACGCAAAGATTGAGTTTTCGGGGCGGGGCGTGAGTGGCGTCATTCTAAACTCTGAAGCCATTGAGCCAGACGGGTGGGAGGGACTGTACACACTCAACAAAAGAACAGTAGTGCGCCCAAACTTCCTTCAAAGACAAAACGAAAAATCTGTGCATATTATACCTAGACTATCCACTAACTCTCTTTGATATTTCTGTTTAGAAAAAAAATACAACTTAGATTCCAAGAATGATCCACGAACTAATAAGACTGTTAGTTGGCATTATACTATCAATAGGATAACTTTCTTCCCAAATATACATTATAAAAAATAAAAAACTTTAACTAAAAAAACAGCTGTAGGTATTTATTATGTAGCAGAAAAGAGAATGTTCCCATCAAAGCTGATTTTCAAGCTGCCCAGCAATGCACCTGAATTGTTATTATCATGGCATGTCTGTTGGTGTCAAGTCTATAACCTTCCATCCTGCAGCATGTGGATGGAACTGTACCTACAGCTGACCTGATGACCAAATCATTACTTTTGACCATTACAAAAGGCTGTAAGGTCATAAACGGAGAGGGAGAGGGAGTGTTTCACAACCACTTGTTTGCAAATGTGTAAAAGCCAACTCATCTTTCAAGGAGATAAATTATCACAATAGATTAAGGACATTTTTTTTTTGTTAAACGTTTATACCTCTATCTAATCATACCAACATTTATGAATTAATATGCACCCTTGCAGCACTGCCTCAGACTTTTAAGGAGTTGTTTTTTGAAACTCATCCCAGCTCATGTTTCAGCCCTGGGGCTCTTAAGCCATGTCTTCAGATGAGGAGGGTCTTGGCACAAAGCCAATAGGTATTCCTGGGTCATGACCTGAGTCAGCAGCCACAACCTGACACCAGGGCATCCTGACCCCTCTCAGAGCCAGTCTCTTTATCCACAGCAGGGGACAGATAAGATTGTCCTCCCCATTTCTCACATCGCTCAGCAATACACGCATGCACACAATCACGCTCACACAAACACACACGCAAACAGAAGCGCGCCGCACGGACGCACACACAGGCACAGAGGATATGACGCTGCGTTGTCAATATAATACACATGCAGATTTCATGGAAACCAGAAACATTACTAAAAACTGTCATGATTAAGTAGAGAAACGCTTGCCTCTCCATCATAAGTGTGTTGATGTTTAATGTCTCTGCTGGCTTAAATTGACCCCTCTCAGCCTGAGGTCAGAGGTTAAATTGGCCTGATTTACTACCCTATACCGGTGACGTATGATCTCTCCTAATCCATCTCCCAGAACAGCCACCAATATAACAGATCCTGGGAGTTAAATACTTAGGGGGATGGACAGGGGATGAAACACATGGAGAACATTATATATTGTATAATAAACATATTGTATAAAATAAAAATGCTAAGGTGCTCTGCCTTCATTTCCTCTTCTCTGCCTCGGCCCGTGACAGTCCCTTGGCTGCAGTATCATGAACTGGCTACTTGTTTTGAACATCATATGCCTTCGACAGAAGAGCTGGTAAATTAGATCTCAGCATGTGAGCAGTCGCCATCTTGTGGTCAGAAGAAAGCAGTGTTGATCGGGGTAAATAGAATGACAGGAAGGGATGTGGCAATGCTTGAGCATCCAAATGCTTTCAGGTCATTGGCAATTGAGCCTCCGGGACAGTCATTTGAATTTGAACCATACAGTGATTGAGCATAGTTTAACTTCTTTTTTCCAGGCAGCATAAATTCACTTCATTATTACACTGTCGTTATACCACAAGGTCATCTGATGGGACAAACATATGACAGTTGTCAACGGGAGCAGATTTTATGACATTTAAAGCTCAGTGTGGACTAAGCAGGATTTATTTAATTGTTTTAAATTTATCATATAATCCACTCTTTCTATAAGTTAGATGGCACCTGCATTCACTATGCACATCCATGTATATCAAATGGTCTGATAAATGAAGTGTACTTCATTGAAGGGTATGTACATTCATTGGATGACTGTGGTTCTTCTAGTGGATTGTGTTACAGAATAACTGATTAGCTGCAGGCCTTTTCAATGGGACATTTGAAGGGGTTGATGTCACTATACACATACAGTGCATTCGGAATGTATTGAGACCCCTTGACTTTTTCCACGTTGTTACGTTAAAGGCTTATTTACTCAAATTTATTAAATTGTCCCCCCCCTCATCAATCTACAGACAATACCACATAATGACAAAGCAAAAACAGTTTGTATTTTTTTGCAAGAAAATTTATGAAATATCATATTTACATAATTATTCAAACCCTTTACTCAGTACTTAGTAAAAGCACCTTTGGCAGCAATTACAGACTCAAGTCTTCTTGGGTATGATGCTACAAGCTTTGCACACCTGTATTTCGGGAGTTTCTCCCATTCTTCTCTGCAGATCCTCTCATGCTTTGTCAGGTTGGATGGTGAGCGTCACTGCAAAGCTATTTTCAGGTCTCTCCAGAGATGTTCCATCGGGTTCAAGTCCAGGCTCTGGCTGGGCCACTCAAGGACATTCAGAGACTTGTCCCGAAGCTACTCCTGTGTTGTTTTGGCTGTGTGCTTAGGGTCGTTGTATTGTTGTAAGGTGAAACTTCACCCCAGTCGGAGGTCCTGAGAGCTCTGGAGCAGGTTTTCGTCAAGGATCTCTCTGTACTTTGCTCTGTTCTTCTTTCCCTCAATCCTGACTAGTCTCCCAGTCCCTGCCACTGAAAAACATCCCCACAGCATGATGCTGCCACCACATTTCACCGTAGGGATGGTGCCAGGTTTCCTCCAGGCCAAAGCATTCAATCTTGGTTTCATCAGACCAGAGAATCTAATTTCTCATGGTCCGAGTCCTTTAGGTGACTTTTGGAAAACTCCAAGCAGGCGGTCGTGTGCCTTTTACTGAGGAGTGGCTTCCGTCTTGCTACTCGGCCATTAAGGCCTGATTGTTGGAGTGCTGCAGAGATGGCTTTCCTTCTGGAAGGTTCTCCCATCTCCACAGAGGAACTCTGTCAGAGTGACCATCGGGTTCTTGGTCACCTCCCTGACCAAGGCCCTTCTCCCGATTGCTCAGTTTGGCCAGGCGGCCTGCTCTAAGTGTGTTGGTGGTTCCAAACGACTTCCATTTAAGAACGATGGAGGCTACTGTGTTCTTGGGGACCTTCAATGCTGCTGAAATTTTCTGGTACCCTTCCCCCAATCTGTGCCTCGACACAATCCTGTCTCAGAGCTCTACAGACAATTCCTTCACCCTCATGGCTTGGTTTTTGCTCTGACATGCACTGTCAAGTGGTGGTTCTTATATAGACAGGTGTGGGCCTTTCCAAATCATGTCCAATCAATTAAATTTACCACAGGTGGGCTCCAATCAAGTTGTAGAAACATCAAGGATGGTCAATGGAAACAGGATGCACCGGAGTTCAATTTCAAGTCTCATAGCAATGGGTCTGAATATTTATGTAAATAAGGTACTTTTTATTTTTTATAAATTAACAGTTTTCGCTTTGTCATTATGGGTTATTGTGTGTAGATTGACGAGGAAAATGTTTTTATCCATTTTAGAAAAAGGCTGTAACATATCAAAATGTGGAAAAAGTCAAGGGGTCTGGATACTTTCCAAATACACAGTAAATACATGAATGTTTTACTGTGAAGCGTTTGTATGGTCTGTGCAGAGAATGTTGAAAGGGCTGGTAACTGTGACAGCATGGAATTCAAAGGAGGCGATAGACAGATGGGTCAGGGGAGAAAGAGAGAATGTCCACTTGGGAGATTTATTATTTATTCATGTAAATACACAGTAAATACATGAATGTGACTACACGTCATTCGAGACGTGTAGTCCACTTGTCATTCCAATCTCCTTTGCATTAGCGTAGCCTCTTCTGTAGCCTGTCAACTATGTGTCTGTCTATCCCTGTTCTCTCCTCTCTGCACAGACCATACAAACGCTTCACACCGCGTGGCCGCTGCTACTCTAACCTGGTGGTCCCAGCGCGCACGACCCACGTGGAGTTCCAGGTCTCAGGCAGCCTCTGGAACTGCCGATCTGCGGCCAACAAGGCAGAGTTCATCTCAGCCTATGCTTCCCTCCAGTCCCTCGACTTCTTGGCACTGACGGAAACATGGATTACCACTGATAACACTGCTACTCCTACTGCTCTCTCCTCGTCTGCCCACGTGTTCTCGAACACCCCGAGAGCTTCTGGTCAGCGGGGTGGTGGCACTGGGATCCTCATCTCTCCCAAGTGGACATTCTCTCTTTCTCCCCTGACCCATCTGTCTATCGCCTCCTTTGAATTCCATGCTGTCACAGTTACCAGCCCTTTCAAGCTTAACATCCTTATCATTTATCGCCCTCCAGGTTCCCTTGGAGAGTTCATCAATGAGCTTGACGCCCTGATAAGTTCCTTTCCTGAGGATGGCTCACCTCTCACAGTTCTGGGTGACTTTAACCTCCCCACGTCTACCTTTGACTCATTCCTCTCTGCCTCCTTCTTTCCACTCCTCTCCTCTTTTGACCTCACCCTCTCACCTTCCCCCCCTACTCACAAGGCAGGCAATACGCTTGACCTCATCTTTACTAGATGCTGTTCTTCCACTAATCTCATTGCAACTCCCCTCCAAGTCTCCGACCACTACCTTGTATCCTTTTCCCTCTCGCTCTCATCCAACACTTCCCACACTGCCCCTACTCGGATGGTATCGCGCCGTCCCAACCTTCGCTCTCTCTCCCCCGCTACTCTCTCCTCTTCCATCCTATCATCTCTTCCCTCTGCTCAAACCTTCTCCAACCTATCTCCTGATTCTGCCTCCTCAACCCTCCTCTCCTCCCTTTCTGCATCCTTTGACTCTCTATGTCCCCTATCCTCCAGGCCGGCTCGGTCCTCCCCTCCTGCTCCGTGGCTCGACGACTCATTGCGAGCTCACAGAACAGGGCTCCGGGCAGCCGAGCGGAAATGGAGGAAAACTCGCCTCCCTGCGGACCTGGCATCCTTTCACTCCCTCCTCTCTACATTCTCCTCTTCTGTCTCTGCTGCTAAAGCCAATTTCTACCACTCTAAATTCCAAGCATCTGCCTCTAACCCTAGGAAGCTCTTTGCCACCTTCTCCTCCCTCCTGAATCCTCCTCCCCCTCCTCCCCCCTCCTCCCTCTCTGCTGATGACTTCGTCAACCATTTTGAAAAGAAGGTCGACGACATCCGATCCTCGTTTGCTAAGTCAAACGACACCGCTGGTTCTGCTCACACTGCCCTACCCTGTGCTTTGACCTCTTTCTCCCCTCTCTCTCCAGATGAAATCTCGCGTCTTGTGACGGCCGGCCGCCCAACAACCTGCCCGCTTGACCCTATCCCCTCCTCTCTTCTCCAGACCATTTCCGGAGACCTTCTCCCTTACCTCACCTCGCTCATCAACTCATCCTTGACCGCTGGCTACGTCCCTTCCGTCTTCAAGAGAGCGAGAGTTGCACCCCTTCTGAAAAAACCTACACTCGATCCCTCCGATGTCAACAACTACAGACCAGTATCCCTTCTTTCTTTTCTCTCCAAAACTCTTGAACGTGCCGTCCTTGGCCAGCTCTCCTGCTATCTCTCTCAGAATGACCTTCTTGATCCAAATCAGTCAGGTTTCAAGACTAGTCATTCAACTGAGACTGCTCTTCTCTGTGTCACGGAGGCGCTCCGCACTGCTAAAGCTAACTCTCTCTCCTCTGCTCTCATCCTTCTAGACCTATCGGCTGCCTTTGATACTGTGAACCATCAGATCCTCCTCTCCACCCTCTCCGAGCTGGGCATCTCCGGCGCGGCCCACGCTTGGATTGCGTCCTACCTGACAGGTCGCTCCTACCAGGTGGCGTGGCGAGAATCTGTCTCCGCACCACGTGCTCTCACCACTGGTGTCCCCCAGGGCTCTGTTCTAGGCCCTCTCCTATTCTCGCTATACACCAAGTCACTTGGCTCTGTCATATCCTCACATGGTCTCTCCTATCATTGCTATGCAGACGACACACAATTAATCTTCTCCTTTCCCCCCTCTGATAACCAGGTGGTGAATCGCATCTCTGCATGTCTGGCAGACATATCAGTGTGGATGACGGATCACCACCTCAAGCTGAACCTCGGCAAGACGGAGCTGCTCTTCCTCCCGGGGAAGGACTGCCCGTTTCATGATCTCGCCATCACGGTTGACAACTCCATTGTGTCCTCCTCCCAGAGTGCTAAGAACCTTGGCGTGATCCTGGACAACACCCTGTCGTTCTCAACTAACATCAAGGCGGTGACCCGTTCCTGTAGGTTCATGCTCTACAACATTCGCAGAGTACGACCCTGCCTCACGCAGGAAGCGGCGCAGGTCCTAATCCAGGCACTTGTCATCTCCCGTCTGGATTACTGCAACTCGCTGTTGGCTGGGCTCCCTGCCTGTGCCATTAAACCCCTACAACTCATCCAGAACGCCGCAGCCCGTCTGGTGTTCAACTTTCCCAAGTTCTCTCACGTCACCCCGCTCCTCCGCTCTCTCCACTGGCTTCCAGTTGAAGCTCGCATCCGTTACAAGACCATGGTGCTTGCCTACGGAGCTGTGAGGGGAACGGCACCTCCGTACCTTCAGGCTCTGATCAGGCCCTACACCCAAACAAGGGCACTGCGTTCATCCACCTCTGGCCTGCTCGCCTCCCTACCTCTGAGGAAGTACAGTTCCCGCTCAGCCCAGTCAAAACTGTTCGCTGCTCTGGCACCCCAATGGTGGAACAAACTCCCTCACGACGCCAGGTCAGCGGAGTCAATCACCACCTTCCGGAGACACCTGAAACCCCACCTCTTTAAGGAATACCTAGGATAGGATAAAGTAATCCTTCTAACCCCCCCCCCCCTTAAAAGAGTTAGATGCACTATTGTAAAGTGGTTGTTCCACTGGATATCATAAGGTGAATGCACCAATTTGTAAGTCGCTCTGGATAAGAGCGTCTGCTAAATGACTTAAATGTAAATGTTTGTGCACCAATCGTCTCTCTGATTCATAGTCCACAGGGCTGCTTGTGATGTTACGGGTGAATGCCTCAGCCTTTGATGTGGCCCTGCTTTCTTAGCAGCATGTGAAAATCCCAACACTTGAAGGAGAGAGGGCAGCCAAGTTACATGACCCCTAGCGAAACGGCCTAACAGAGCAGACATTGTGTGTGTTTCTATGGAGTTATGGTGTTTAGCCTACATGTGTTCAGCTTTTTCCAAAAATGAATGATCAATCCTCACAATTAAATAAAGGAGGCCAAAGGTATCAAATTTTCTTCTTCACATCTCTGCCAATGGTCCCTTCTCTTCCTCTGCTGTACGCTCTATACTCTTACGCCTGCTAAAAGGTGAGGTACGAGAGGCAGAGACTCGGCAGATGCACAAACACTAGCTCTGCTGTGAGGAAAAGTAATGAAAGGAATAAAGGGGAGAGGGATGTAGAGGGAGAGAGATAGGGGTAATTACCCTCTAATGGGGATAACACTAGTATTCAGCAGTCAGGGCACCTTACACGACCAGTCAATTACTCTGCTGTCGTTTTCTGTTATTTTCTCTCTATAGGGTGGAAGTGTACTCAAATGTACTGAAAGCTCTCTCCCTTAGCTTTAGTGATAATAGCTCAGTAGTGAATGTGTCAGAGGCAGAGCAATTGGAAACTAACGTTATTATGGTCGTAGTGGCTTCATACTAGCCGGACTGCCATCTAGCTTCAACTGAGAAATAAAGCACAGCTCTACCCTATTCTTACAGGGACAACCAAATATCATATAGTTTACACTAACATACACAACCTGGTACATTGATGCACTGGTTTACTTTAACCTTTAAATGATCAAATACAGAAAGAACCTTGTTTTTCTGCCGTTTTCCCAACAGTGACCACCTGCTCCCAATCTTTAATAGTATTGCAGAGCTGACAATCTTTAATAGTATTGTAGAGGTCACTCAGCTCTATTGTAGAAATATATGACAGGAAAGGCTGAGACCCGCTACAAATACTGCTCTGATCAAACCTCAGCTTTCCAAAATATCCTATTCTGTAGGAGGGAAGTGAGGCCGCTGGTAACATCGCAGTAATGGAATAACATTCAATCACCATAATATCCACAGACAATGTTTTATTTCAGAATTAACAGATGAGTAATACAAACTATGGATGAATTAACTCAAAATGCAAAAGCTTGTAGTGTATATCATTTGAAAGTGTTTGCAAAAACCCCAATTCTCACACATTTTACAAATCTTTAAGACATTAGTGAGCGAGGTCACACTTTATTTGGATAGTCCGGATTATCCATCTGTAGATGCTCTACGGATAGTATGACTATTTGTTGATAAGGTTACGGTTAGGGTTAAGAATAACGGTCAGGGTTAAGGATATGATTAGTAGGTACAGTGCATTCAGGAAGGATTCAGACCCCTTCCCTTTTTTCACGTTTTGTTACGTTATCCTTTTTCTAAAATAGATTATTTGTTCCCTCAATCTACACACAATACTCCTTAATGACAAAGCGGTTCTGAATACTTATGTAAATGTGATAAACCTGTTTTTGCTTTGTCATTATGGGGTATTGTGTATAGATTGATGAGGGGGGAAAACTATTTAATCCATTTTAGAATAAGGTTGTAATGTAACAAAATGTGGAAAACGTCAAAGGGTCTGAATACTTTCCGAATGCACTGTAGTGGAAATGTTACTGATAGTCTATAGAGCAGTGGTCTCCAAGGCATTCCTAGTCTATCGCCAAACGTTTCTGTAAACAAACAAAAAAACAGCGGTAAGCCTTGCGTTCCTATTTTATTAATTCATCTCGCGCTGTCAGTGGTAGACGCACTCGATTCAGCTGCCCAGTATGCCGGCCGGCCGGCGACGTGTTCCCATTTCATTTGTCTGAAGGTACAAACTATGCATTCCCGGTGGGAGCAAATCAAGTGAAGTGTAGGTCTACCACTGGCCAATCGAATGGCTCAGAATGACATGTCTGCAGTAAAGTAGCAGGCGTAAAAGAACGCTACGGAAAAGTTTATGCTGTAAGATTTCTAAACGTTTAAAACCATGACCAGAGAGGGACTCAACAAATACAGCAAAGCATGAGTAGGAAAGTGTATCGGTAGGCCTGCGTTATTATTAGCGGCTTCTGTCTTTTTTAATATCAAGGAATATTTCACTTTCTCTGTTCATAGGAGTAACATGAATGTGCATGACGCAGAAATAATGGGGTGCGACTCGAGTTTCGCCATCAGCTGGAAGACGGTGTCCCTTTTTGGTCAGTGTCAGCGGAGTAAAGGGAGAGCGGAGGGATGTTGAGAGATGGACCCTCAGTCTGCTGCTCTCTCCCTCCGCTGAGACTGACCATCAGATGCAGGCACCGTCAGCTCAGTAAAAAAGTGAATTATATAAAAATGTACGCTCACTCAGCTGTGCTTCACAAGTAATACAACAACTGATCTATTATTGGTGTGATCCTATAGCCTACATCAAATATATATATATTTTATTAATGGTCTGAGAAGAATAATGCATTGGCAGGGCAAATTCAAGCAAAGCCAATATGCAGTGATAATGTTCTGGGTCAATAGCCTACTGTACAAACCTCATTAATACGGTGTTGTTTTTAATAGGGTGATGTTGCATAGGCTTACGTTTAAACATTATTTTTTTATTTTTTACAGTAGATCTCGGCTTGCATTTTGACTCAGAAACTGATGGACTCCAAAAAGTTTGGTGACCACTGCTGTAGAACATCTACAGATGGACTATCCAAACAAAGAGTTACCGTGAAACCTTCCATTTCTTCACAATAATGTTTTAAAGTTCCACATTTTTGGGAATTTCAGTTTGCGGTTATTAAAACATTTAACATATATGATACATGCAAAGCAGTTTTGAGAATAAAGTAAAAGAGCATATTCAATCACAGTCAGCACTTTAAGTGGTGTCTTCATAATAATGGCATGCAGTACAGTATTTCTTATTTTAAAAAGGCACTTAGCTGTTTTCTACTTTCACTGGTAGATAAGTGAATGAGAAGGTCAGGTGCACACAAAAGAACAATAAATATAGGTTAACAAACATTTGTGTAGTAAATAAACGAAACAAGCTTTAGCGAAGGAAACATGAAGAAATGTCATCACTATATCAACCTTTTGAAATATGACATTAAGAAAAAATAATAATAATTGGAATTTATCAATAAAAAAAACATTAAAATACCAATCATACAATGACTGTTTTTACTTAGACTAATATGCATTCATGTAAGAAACAAAAATAGATACAGTATGTAGTGTATTTTAAAATGGCAAACAGCACATACAATAGTAGAAGTTATTATTATAGCACATAAAATATTTGGAATAATGGAATCTATAAAAAAAAATTGATAATACCAATGCTGAATGTCCTGAATTGGTTCGTAGTGTTCTTTGCAAGGGACAACCTCCTTTGAAGCATGTAATTGGGGAGAAATGCTTGAAACCTGAATGTGATACCCCATAACATGAGTCACCCCCCAACACAGCATATTCACTCCACGTTTCTGTACCTGGTGAAGAGGTTGTAAAGCACCCTCAGGGTTGACTTGAGGTCACAGTTCACGATATCTGGGAAATAAGGGAATTAATAACATTTGAATAAACACAAACAGCAATCTCTCTGAAAAAAGAAATGTTTTGATAGAATTCAATAAAAAAAATATTTGACTGGTATTGACTCGATCAGGATATGCGGTATAAAGGAAATGTTTTGACCATGAGAAATGATTCAGGTGCAACACTGCCAATGAAAAAGGTACACCGACCATGAATGTGTTACAACACGCATTCACAGACACACTACTACATAATACTAAGGACAAACTAACAAAGACGTCACGTAAACACACAAACCCCAACAAGTAAACATATCCACAAAGGGGCTTGGTGTGTAGTGCTTTTATTTTAGTTTAGCAAAGTGTGGCATTTAAGATTCACTGAATGGATTTGTACCGGAGATGAGCATATAGCCAATTCTCTCGGAACAGTTCGAATGGAACATACAGCAATATTCTCACATAAGTTTTGCTTTCAGGGCTTACTGCCTGACAGAATTCTCACCAAAAAATACTGGACTTTAAATTAGGAGGCAAATGTATTGCGCCATCATCATGGTTTTGCACCAAATTTCCAGAATCAGTCTTCTTAAAAATAAGAAAAAGGACAAAAAAAAATGTAAAAGTAAAACAAAACAATTGTCCGTGGGAACTATATAAACCGCATCCTAAAGGAGAACACCTACCTTCAGGTCTAGGTTTGGGTCTCTCCAAACCTCCGTCTTGCATCAGCTCAAAAGAGAAGGACACATTGTGCACCTGCATGAGAAGGACAATGACAGCAACATTACACAACAGAAGAGCAAGACACACAGGTAGGCCTAGAGTACGAGGAAACAGCTCCCAAACCATAACACACCTATACAATTCACACAAGTCATTACAGTTCCCCTACCACAGGTTCCTAGGTGTGTAAACATCAGCTCAATAAACCCATAAGCTCTTTACAGCTGGACAAACAGTCACTCGGCACCAGGCAAAAAGGAGGGGGAGGGGGTTCTATCAGAATTTGGTTGTTGTTTGGTTCATGTAAAAGTGTGGTACTGAGTGTCAGTACAGGATGTGGGAAGCCTTAGAACAGATCAGCTAGGAGGTGAAGGCAATTTAAGAAATATGGAGTGGATAATTAGTAGCCAAAGCTTAAGAGAAAGAGAGCGCTTGAGACAGAAGAAAGAGTGAGAGAGCGAAAGAAAAGGAAGAACAAGAGTTAAAAATCAAGCAATACCGAGACTGACCATTGGAGGATTCCTTCAGGCGAGTACCAGGGACTCCTATATAGCAGCTGTCCCTGAAAAGACCCCTTGTCCCTTCTCCCCCCCCCCCCTCTCCCTGCATTAGCGCTAATCTCCTGGCCACTTATTGATTTTCTGTGCAGGAGCAGATTACAGATGCTGCCTGCCGGGTGCCCACTGCCTGGCACAGCCTGCTGGAGAGGACCCAGTCTCAGGCCTGACAGGGCATCCCTTTAGAAAGCCTGCTAAGAATAGCCGTCAAGAGGATTTGGGTTGCACATTGTCTGTCTGACAATATGGAATAATCTTCATGATAAATACCAATATCAGCAAATATAATTAATCACTGAGGGATTAGCAATCTTGAATTAAAAAATGATGCAAATGTTTGAATTAAACAATTAGGGCCTGAAAATACAATAATTTGCTGGAAATG
This sequence comes from Salvelinus alpinus, assembly GCF_045679555.1. Lineage (NCBI taxonomy): Eukaryota > Metazoa > Chordata > Actinopteri > Salmoniformes > Salmonidae > Salvelinus > Salvelinus alpinus. The sequence goes on from NC_092100.1 coordinate 50,377,373, forward strand.
TATGAAACAGAACAAAACAAAGACTAGTGTGTTCACTGTCATTAAAGTGTACCACACAGCACAAATATAGAATTTGGAAAAATGGAGAGTAAATGTCAACATACCTGTTGTTCAAAGTTCTCAGGAGTCAGGAAGAAATTATAGAGTGGAACAAAGTAGCCCTCCAGCAATCCCATCAGCAGAACAAGGTACACACCGTCAGCAAACTAAAGAATAAAAAAAAACATGCTTATTCATATCAATATACAAGAGGTATGATTCTAATTAGATACAGTTGAAGTCGGGAAGTTTCCATACACTTAGGTTGGAGTCATTAAAACTCGTTTTTCAACCACTCCACAAATTTCTTGTTAACAAACTCTAGTTTTGGCAAGTCGGTTAGGACATCTACTTTGTGCATGACAAGTCATTTTTCCAACAATTGTTTACAGACAGATTATTTCACTTAATCTCAATTCCAGTGGGTCAGAAGTTTACATACACTAAATTGACTGTGCCTTTAAACAGCTTGGAAATTCCAGAAAATGATGTAATGTCTTTGGAAGCTTCTGTTAGGCTAATTGACATAATTTGAGTCAATTGGAGGTGTACCTGTGGATGTATTTCAAGGCCTACCTTCAAACTCAGTGCCTCTTTGCTTGATATCATGGGAAAATCCAAATAAATCAATTGTAGACCTCCACAAGTCTGATTCATCCTTGGGAGCGTTTTCCAAACACCTAAAGATACCACGTTCATCTGTACCAACAATAGTACGCATGTATAAACACCATGGGACCACGCAACCGTCATACCACTCAGGAAGGAGACGCGTTCTGTCTCCTAAAGATGAATGTACTTTGGTGCGAAAAGTGCAAATCAATCCCAGAACAACAGCAAAGGACCTTGTGAAGATGCTGGAGGAAACAGGTACAAAAGTATCTATATCCACAGTAAAACGAGTCCTATATCGACATAACCTGAAAGGCCGCTCAGCAAGGAAGAAGCCACTACTCCAAAACCGGCATAAAAAAAGCCAGACTATGGTTTGCAACTGCACATGGGGACAAAGATCGTACTTTTTGGAGAAATGTCCTCTGGTCTAATGAAACAAAAAAATAGAACTGTTTGGCCATAATGACCATCGTTATGTTTGGAGGAAAAAGGGGGAGCCTTGCAAGCCGAAGAACACCATCTCAACCGTGAAGAACGGGGGTGGCAGCATCATGTTGTGGGGGTGTTTTGCTGCAGGAGGGACTGGTGCACTTCACAAAATAGATGGCATCATGAGGGGAAATGATGTGGATATATTGAAGCAACATCTCAAGACATTAGTCAGGAAGTTAAAGCTTGGTCGCAAATGTGTCTTCCAAATGGACAAAGACCCCAATCATACTTCCAAAGTTGTGGCAAAATGGTTTAAGGACAACAAAGTCAAGGTATTAGAGTGGCCATCACAAAGCCCTGACCTCAATCCTTTAGAATATTTGTGGGTAGAACTGAAAAAGCATGTGCGAGCAAGGAGGCCCACAAACCTGACTCGATTACACTAGCTTTGTCAGGATGAAGTGGGCCAAAATTCACCCAACTTATTGTGGGAAGCTTGTGGAAGGCTACCCGAAATGTTTGACCCAAGTTAAACAATTTAAAGGCAATGCTACCAAATACTAATTGAGTGTATGTAAACTTCTGACCCACTGGGAATGTGATGAAAGAAATAAAAGCTGAAATAAATCATTCTCTCTACTATTATTCTGACATTTCACATTCTTAAAATAAAGTGGTGATCCTAACTGACCTAAGACAGGGAATGGTTACTAGGATTAAATGTCAGGAATTGTGAAAAACTGAGTTTAAATGTATTTGGCTAAGGTGTATGTAAACTTCCGACTTCAACTGTAATTCCAGTTTATACTGTACCTGTGTGTCCAGTTCAGCCACCTCCAGATTGAGCTTGTTCAAGTGTTTGTTCACAAAGGTGATGAGAGTCTGTGGAAACAGCAGTCAGTTCTGTGAGGCACGCCAACAGTACAACAGAAAACTCTACTACTACTAGTATTAACACACACTACCTTTTTTACCACATTGAGCTTGTCTGGAGCGTGATCAAACAGGGTGTCGAAAGCATCTCGCTCTTAATGGACGGAGAGAACAGTCATACCGTTACTCACAGAAACAAGGTAAAAAGCATCAAGGTTGTCATATACTGAAAACAGCGATTTAAAAAATAAAAAGTGTCAAATTTACTGCGACTGATTCAAAGATGCATTAGGAGAGAATAAACCCAGTAGAAGACATACCATGTCTGCCAGATAAAGCCCTGAGAGAAAAGAGAAAGACAAAACAAGATTTGGTCTTCAAGGACAGCTCACGAAGAACTTCATTAAAATGTCCATATTAGCCTACTTTACATTTTAGCAGACGGACGCTCTTATCCAGAGCGAATTACAGTAGTGAGTGAGTACATTTTCATACTGGTCCCCCATGGGAATCAAACCCACAACCCTGGCGTTGCAAGCGCCTTGCTCTACCAAGTGAGCCACAAAGGGACTATTCTACAAGTACTAAATCTTTCTCAAATTATTACCAATTCTACAAGGTATGACTCCAAACATCTAGACAAGGCAACTCTCCTCAATGTAATGCTCACAAATATTCCTGATAGGCATCAGTCTGGAATTTTCTGTAATGACCTTAGTGATCACTGTTTTACAGCCTGTGTTTGTAATGGCTGCTCAGTGAAACAACTTGTCTTGATTGTCATAGACACTTACTAAAAAACTTCCTTCATGAACTGGCCTCTAAAATGGTATAGAATCAGCTTGATCCCCTCTGTCGAAGACGCTTGGACCTTCTTTTCTTGATATTTTCAGTGGTATTGTTAACAAACACGCCCCCATAAAGAAAATGAGAATTAACAACTGGGTCTAGCCCCTGGTTCGACTGGGATCTTGTAGAGTTACTCCACCTCAAGAATTGCATTTGGCGACAGGCTCGGCACACACATACTCCGGCTGACTGTTTCTCGTTCAGGCAAATGAGAAATAACTGCACTTAGGCTATCCGGAAGGCCAAAGTTAGTTACTTTAAGGAGCAGTTCCCTCTCTGTGGGTCTACCCCAAGAAGTTCTGGAAAACAGTTAAAGACCTGGAGAATAAACCCTCCTCCTCACAGTTGCCCATGTCCCTTAATGTTGATGATGTGGTTGTTACTGACATGAAGCACAAGGCTGAGCTCTTTAATCACCTCTTCATTAAGTCAGGATTCCTATTTGACTCAGCCATGCCTCCTTGCCCGTTCAACATTTCCTCATCTCCCACCCCTTCTAATGCGACTATCCCCGATGCGTCTCCCTCTTTTTCCCCTGCCCCGCTACAACGTTTCTCCCTGCAGGCAGTCACTGAGTCCGAGGTGCTAAAGGAGCGCCTTAAACTTGACCCCCAAAAAACATCTGGGTCAGATGGTTTAGCCCCTTTCTTCTTTAACGTTGCTGCCCCCATCATCGCCAAGCCTGTCACTCCTTTCTGGGGAGGTTCCCATTGCTTGGAAGGCAGCCACGGTTCGTCCTTTATTTAAAAGGGGGAGATCAAGCTGATCCTAACTGTTATAGGCCTATTTTTATTATGCCCCATTTATCAAGTGTTGGAAAAACTTGTCAATAATCAACTGACTGGCTTCCTTGATGTCTATAGTATTCTTTCGGGTATGCAATCTGGTTTCCGCTCAGGTTATGGATGTGTAACTGCAACCTTAAAAAGGTCCTCAATGATGTCACCATTGCCCTTGATTCTAAGCAATGTTGTACTGCTATTTTTATTGACTTGGCCAAAGCTTTTAATACGGTAGACCATTCCATTCTTGTGGGCCGGCTAAGGAGTATTGGCGTCTCTGATGGGTCTTTGGCCTGGTTTGCTAACTACCTCTCAAAGAGTGCAGTGCATAAAGTCAAAATCTGCTGTCTCAGCCACTGCCTGTCACCAAGAGAGTACCCCAAGGCTCGATCCTAGGCCCCCCGCACTTCTCAATTTTCATCAACAACATAGCTCAGGCAGTAGGAAGTGCTCTCATCCATTTATATGCAGATGGTAGTCTTCTACTCAGCTGGCCCATCCCCGGATATTGTGTTAAATGTTCTAAAACAAAGCTTTCTTAGTGTCCAACAAGCTTTCACTACCTTTAATCTTGTTCTGAACACCTCCAAAACAAAGGTCATCTGGTTTGTTAAGAAGAATGCCCCTCTTCCCACAGGTGTTATTACTACCTCTGAGGGTTTAGAGCTTGAGGTAGTCACCTCATACAAGTACTTGGGAGTATGGCTAGGCAGTACACTGTCCTTCTCTCAGCACATATGAAAGCTGCAGGCTAAAGTTAAATCCAGACTTGGCTTCCTCTATCGTAATCACTCCTCTTCACCCCAGCGTCCAAAATAACCTTGATTCATATGACCATCCTACCCATGCTAGATTACGGAGATGTAATTTATAGATCGGCAGGTAAGGGTGCTCTCGAGCAGCTAGATGTTCTTTACCATTCGGCCATCAGATTTGCCACCAATGCTCCTTATAGAACACATCACTGCACTCTATACTCCTTTGTAAACTGGTCATCTCTGTATACCTGTCGCAAGACCCACTGGTTGATGCTTATTTATAAAACCCTCTTAGGCTTCACTCCCCCCTATCTGAGATATCTACTGCAGCCCTCATCCTCCACATACAACAACCATTCTGCCAGTCACATTCTGTTAAAGGTCCCCAAAGCACACACATCCCTAGGTCGCTTGTCTTTTCAGTTCGCCACAGCTAGCGACTGGAACGAGCTGCAACAAACACTCAAACTGGACAGTTCTCAAACTCTTCATTCAAAGACTCAATCATGGACACTCTTACTGACAGTTGTAGCTGCTTTGTGTAATGTATTGTTGTCTCTACCTTCTTGCCCTTTGTGCTGTTGTCTGTGCCCAATAATGTTTGTACCATGTTTTGTGCTGCTACCATGTTGTTGTGTTTCCTTACCATGTTGTTGTCTTAGGTCTCTCTTTACATAGTGTTGTCTCTCTTGTCCTATATTTATATGTACTTATTATTAATGGCATCTCCCGGGTGGCGCAGTGGTCTAGGGCACTGCATCGCAGTGCTAGCTGCGCCACCAGAGTCTCTGGGTTCGCACCCAGGCTGGGCTGGGTTCGCGCCCAGGCTGGGCTGGGTTCGCGCCCAGGCTCTGTCGCAGCCGGCCGCAACCGGGAGATCCGTGGGGCGACGCACAATTGGCATAGCGTCGTCCGGGTTAGGGAGGGTTTGGCCGGTAGGGAGGGTTTGGCCGGTAGGGATATCCTTGTCTCAGTATGTAAAAAAAAAAAAAATGTAATAAAATGTATGCACTCTACTGTAAGTCGCTCTGGATAAGAGCGTCTGCTAAATGACTAAAATGTAAATGTAATTAATCCCAGGCCCCCATAGGAGGCCTTTTGGTAGGCCGTCATTGTAAATAAGAATTTGTTCTTAACTGACTTGCCTAGTTAAATAAAAAATTAAAAGATACCATTGATACATTCATATCAACCTGATACAGAGGAATGTTGGTGGTGAATACAGTAATGTTGTTGGAGTACACAAGCGATTAACCTTACTGAACAGTAACAAAATGGGCCACTAGGCATTGTTACATGTTGAGTCAAGGGGCTGCTGCAACATCCCAACAGCTATCACACAAAAGAGGGCCAACAAGGAATGGCTTAGGGGCCAACAAGAAACGGCACCCTTTCTCTTCATGGTGTAATCCCTGATGGCAGTGGCAGGGCAACGGTCCTGGTCATATGATAACAGCCCTGTGACCGTGACCATGATATGAGCGCTTTGCTCGCCCACTAATCTCCCCAGCTGCTCTGGACCTGCTGGTCCGCTCCAACCTCAGCTGGGTCAACGCTACACTGGCAAGGAACCATCACATCCCTGTTTACACAATGGTCGACTGTGTTCATACACACTGGTGAAATAATTGTGCTTGAAAACCTATTAATAGGATGCAGTTATTTCATAAAGGCTACAGAGGGGATTGCATTTGAGAGATACAAATCTATATTAAAGTACTTCATATTGTAAATAGGAGATTGCATTGTGTTTCGGGGAAGACAGTGGTATGTGGTTTACTGCTGTCGTGAACCCATCCCTATTTCTAACATAACAGAGCTCTCACACCGAGTGAGAAGGAGGGTGTTCTCTCAATGACTGGTTCATCCCATCAGAAAAAAAGTGACCTACTCTGTATTGCCCGTGATCTCCTCCTGGATCTGGCGAGATTGCAGAATCCCCTCCCTTTTCTGAGAGAAAATAAAGAAAAAACAGGAAAAGAAACCGGGTAAATAGGCATTTTAACAGTCATAGATTTAGCCGGTGGTAACTTGTGAAATAGACACCGGCTGGAAGGCGGTTTTAACCAATCAGCATTCAGGATTAGACCCACCCGTTGTATAATTTGACATAATTTGACATAAAGTATTGTAGTACTGCCATTTATCGTAAAACAGCATTTATAAGCATGTATAGCAAAGTTATTATAACATGTAACAAAACATGTATATGACCTCAGACTTATATCAAGTTTCATTCATGTGTACTATGCACCAAGCAAAATAAGAGGATTTACAGTACCTGAACCACCACTACTTGGATGGACACGTGATCAGGAAGTCTGATTGGTGCTCTGAAGTGCTGAGATAGCGCCACCAACAGGTGAAGAATGGCCACTATACTCTTAGCATGGACCGCTGGGCAAGAGACCGACAGAAATGGGGATTTGCTTTAGTTTTCATTGGTTGGAAGAACAATCAATGAAGGAAACAATGTTTTGATTCCTGCCTAATAAAAAGAAGCTAAATTAAAGGAGCGGTATCTAAAAGCCCTCTGATATCGGCCTGATCCTCTGAGCCTAAGAGGATCAGAACAGAAGTGTGTGTTACATCTCCCTTAAGTGTTTTCTTCAGCTTGAAAGCAGGGACCGACGCATTGATTTGGTTAGCGCTCGGCTGACAGAATTCTGCTGTAAATTCGATCAAAAACGCCATCATATCATACAAGTGTTCCTCTTTCGTGATGTAGTCATGCATTTACCTCTTACCGTAAGCCGAGATCCACATTAGCGCCACTGGCTGCCCCTGGCGCATTTGTTATGGTTTTTGAAAAGCAAAGTAATACAAAAAATAAAACATTGCACATACTCTGCTCTTCTATCAAGTGCCACGATTAAAACAGCGTTTGTCGTTTTAAGTCAGGTCTTTGTTGTTTGGAATATTGCAAACAGACGTGGCAGTTTCACCGCTACGGGTTCCAACTTTAATGAATATGTATATTTCTGGACTACTTCCCTCAAATCAGTTCATCCCTACAACTCTCTTTCCTTTTCTCATACATGTACGCTAATGATAAAACACAAGCTAGAATGCTATTACCAGTGTTATCATATTCTTGTTAAAAGCCTCATAAAAATGGAGACACCAAGGCAAACCTAAAGTGCTTTACTGAAATGTACTGTATGGACAGACATTCCTTCTCCATTAGAGACGGCTCAATGGGAAGCAGAGAAAACTCGACGACCAGTGTATGGACTCGACGACCAGTGTATGGACTCGACGACCAGTGTATGGACTCGACGACCAGTGTATGGACTCGACGACCAGTGTATGGACTCGACGACCAGTGTATGGACTCGACGACCAGTGTATGGACTCGACGACCAGTGTATGGACTCGACGACCAGTGTATGGACTCGTCGACCAGTGTATGGACTCGTCGACCAGTGTATGGACTCGTCGACCAGTGTATGGACTCGTAACAAGCTGAAGCCCCCGTGTATTCCACCTGTCTGACCACTTGGGCTCACTCAACAACTACTGTATGCTGAGTCTCTCTCACCAAAGAGAGGAAAATGGACTGAAACACGGAGGGACTGTCCAATAAGAACGCTTGTTATCATTTTCCGTTGCGTAATGTCTTGCTACCGTGTGCCCTAATTAATAGGACCTAGTTCTCAGCCTCTACTTACAGTCCACGTTCCATTTGATGCTCCTGGCAGAGACCTTGATGGAGTCATTGATCCTCTCCAGCACCGTCTGCAGTTTCTGTTTCTGGGCGATCTCCGACTGGGTCACCTCAGCTACGTTTAGCTTCTCCCCCTCCAGCTTCTCTGAAACACATATACAAAGAAAACAGCATGTATTACATTTGGTCAGGGGTCTTCTTTAGCATAAATACAGGCATTTGCACAATGAGAGAAAGGCCTGAGAGAAAATGGTCAGAGGGAGAAGGCGATCGGTAGTAGTGATCCTTTAAGTTTGATGGAAAACCATTAAATGGACTTGTTCCTCACCAAAGAGTTTCTGCAGAACCTGCCCGTCGTATAGATCCTCAGCCAGGTCCTTCACGATGATCCTCTCCCCCACCAACACATCATTGATCCAGTCGATCAACACCTTCTGGAGTTCCTGGAGTTTCTGGTCGTTCTTGGAGTTTGGGTCGACCATGGTGCGGACCTCATTCTCCTCTGTAGGAACGGAAAGCAAGATTAGGTAGGTATAGCCAGTGTCAAGGCGTCTCATCTTCTATGGCCAGGGATCTCAGATGGGGACTGTACTGTACTGCACTTACCTAGCATGGTGTCTTCTGGGTCCAGCTCGTATTGGGTGGGGCTCAAGGGCAGGTTGATGGCATTCATCCCCTCTTCCTGGAGCTCAGACACTGTAGGGAGGGAAGACGCAAAAGAGAGCACGTCACGTCACTCACAAGGCATCCTCTCAAACCGCTATCTTTCAGTGCCACAACTATAAATCCACGTAGGTTGTAAGTGGCTTACTGTTTGTGCCTCCTTTTTAACTGTGATAATTCGACAAAAAAAAAAAGTGCTTTCCACAATTTAGGCTAATACACGTTTCATGTTGCTCAGTACCTTTGCTGCTCTTAGCATTAGCTAAGCCAGTATGGCCAATCCAGCAGACATAAGCACGGAGGGTCAGGGGAAATGAGAGGTTGTTGTTAAGGCGGGGGACAACTACTAGGATAGGGACCAGCACATGATAGCACTGTAATAGTGTTCTCACACCACTAACACACTAGCTAACTACTACCACAACTATTTGGTCAAAATAGCCTAGCGCTAACACAGGACCGGGCGTTACCTTCTTTATCATGTCAAATATGGTATATTATTGAGGTGTAGCGGTTATTTCTGGAAGTGGTTTCACTCGTCAAGGAATATTTTCTTAGAAGCTGCTGCTCATTGGAAAAACACGGCAATTTTATCTCAAGTCCAGGTAATGCCCTTCTGTCCTCCAGACAGGCATTTCCTCATAGTCTACTACTTCTTGGCCCTCATCCGTACACTCCTCCTCCCTAGGCTATATCTCACAACAGAGGAGACGTGTTCTAAAGGGGATGATTCTTATGTATTCTTAAATCAATAGCAGCAGCTACAATTGATTCTTAAATCAATATCACGTTTTCTCCTTAGATCACTGCACCACCTCAGCTTTCGGTGTCACCGATCCTAAATCAGCTTTATCTGATCTGACACTGTTCTCAGTTAACCAAGACAATATACTTTTCCCACCTGTTTAGTAGCCTATTTATCACACAGAACATCCTGGTTTCCCACCAACCCCTGCCCAAGCATGCGTTTCACTATACTGCTTCGTGTCAGTTTCAGTGACACCTGTAGTGGTGTGAACATCCTGTGCTGGATTTCTCAGCCTTCCTTCCCAGCGAGGATGACATCCTCTTAATCAACACCATCAGCAGCCCTAATTCTGACCGCCTGTGTAGCGTCATATCAAGACTAAGGAGAATATCCTGTGCCTTGACAGTACGACAAACGTATTTACTTTTTCCAGATTTTGTTGTGTTACAGCCTGAATTTAAAATTGATCAATGGACATGCAATTATCTGTAAGGTCCGTCAGTCGAGGCTTGAATTTCAAAAACAGATTCAACCAAAGACCAGGGAGGTTTTCCAATGCCTCGCAAAGGGCACCTATTGGTAGATGGGGGGGGGGGGGGGGGGGGAGCAGACATTGAATATCCCTTTGAGCATGGTGAAGTTATTAATTACACTTTGGATAGAATATCAATTCACCCAGTCACTACAATGATACAGACGTCCTTCCCAATTCAGTTGCCGGAGAGGAAGGAAACCGCTCAGGGATTTCACAATGAGGCCAATGGTGACTTTAAAACTGAGAGAGTTTAATGGCTGTGAAGGGAGAAAATTGAGGATGGATCAACATTGTAGTTACTCTGCAATACTAACCTAATTGACAGAGTGAAAAGAAGGAAGCCTGTACAGAATACAAATATTCCAAAACAGTTATCCTATCTGCAACATGGCACTAAAGTAATACTGCAAAAAATGTGGCAAAGCAATTCGCTTTTTGTCCTGAATACAAAGTGTTATGTTTGGGGCAAATCCAATATACCATTACTGAGTACCACTCTCCATTTTTTTCAAACATAGTGGCAGTGGTGTAAAGTACTTAAGTAGTAGTTCAAAGTATTTTTACATAAGTACTTTACTATTTATATTTTTGACAACTTTTACTTTACGACATTCCTTAAGAAAATAATGTACTTTTTACTCCATACATTTTTCCTGACACCCAAAAGTACTCGTTACATTTTGACAGAAAAATTGTCCATTTCACACACTTATCAAGAGAACATCCCTGGCCATCCGTACTGCCTCTGATCTGGCGGACTCTCTAAACACAAATGCTTCGTTTGTAAATTATGTCTGAGTGTTGGAGTGTGCCCCCAGCTAACCACCAATTAATTTAAATAAAATTGTGCTGTCTGGTTTGCTTAATATAGGGAATTTGAATTGGTTTATAATTTTACTTTTGTTACTTAAATAGATTCTAGCAATTCCATTTACTTATGATACTTAAGTATATTTAAAACCCAAATACGTTTAGACTTTTACTCAAGTAGTATATTACTGGGTAACTTTCACGTGAGTCTTTTTTAAATTAAGGGTATCTTTACTTTTACTCAAGTATGACAATTGAGTACTTTTTTCATCACTGCATAGTGTTATGGGTATGATTTTAAAATCGCCAAGGACTGGGGAGTTTTTCAGGATAAAAAAAGAAACGGAGCTAAGCAGAGGCAAAATTCTAGTTCAGTCTTTTTCACCAGACACTGGGAGATGAATTCACCTTTCAGCAGGACAATAACCTAACACACAAGGCCAAATCTACACTGGAGTTGCTTACCAAGAAGACAATGAATGTTCCTGAGTGGCTGAGTTACAGTTGACTTAAAATCTACTTGAAAATCTACAGCAAGACCTGAAAATGGTTGTCAAGGAAAAATCTACAGCAAGACCTGAAAATGGTTGTCAAGGAATAATCAACAACCAATTTGACAGAGCTTGAAGAATTTTGAAAAGAGTAATGGGATTGTGCAAATGTTGCACAATCCAGGTGTGGAAAGCTCTTCGAGACTTACCCAGAAAGACTCACAGCTGCTTCTACAAAGTATTACCTCAGGGGTGTGAGTACTTATGTAAATGAGATATTTATGCATTTCATTTTCAATGAATTAGCAAACATTTCTCAAAACATGTTTTCACTTTGTCATTATGGGGTATTGTGTGTAGATGAGTGAGAAAAAACTACTTAATCCATTTTTAACTCAGGCTGTAACCGAGCAGTCACTTTATCCCTACCTACATGTACAAATTACCTCGACTAACCTGTAGCACCGACCCCCACACATTGACTCGGAACCGGTACCCTCTGTATATAGCCTCATTGTCAATTTTAAGTTTTACTTTTAAGTGAATATTTTCTGAACTATTTCTTGAACTGTATTGTTGGTTAAAAGTATTCGGCATATGTGACAAATACAATTTGATATGTGGAATAAGTAAAGGGGTATGAATACTTTGAGGGCACTGTATGCCTTCTCTCAGAAATAATTGTATGACTGAAAATTGCATGCATCAGCGTGTCTACAAGAAAACACAGGTATTATCACTGCCCTCCCAATCACACATTTAAATAATCTCCATAAACAATGTCCGCTTGACCAGCAGAGATTCACAGACAGAGCATGTGATGCTATGAGTTGGGGTGCTAATCCTATCCCAGACCTGCTACAGACACTGGGTCTCCATTCCTCGTCTCCTTTCCTTCATATGAACTGATGTGAAGGAACTGGATTGGTGAAAGCAAATACCTGGTAGGGATCCACCACACATTGCTTACACCCATCCTGCAACATCATCTATGTGTAAATGAAGGAAGGGAAAGCAGCAAAGGACGCCACTTTAGATTGTTGAAATGCAGCCACAGTGTTTCTCCTCCCTCTCCTCATGCTCCAGCAGTGGGTGGGTGAATCCTAACAGGCTGTCTTACCTGGTGGGCAGAGTGCTCGACAGCCCATCTCTCCATTCTCTGAGTTTCCAGCATCTTCCCTTCACCGACTCATCCTCTCCTCCAGCCTGCTTAACATCCACTGTCCTGTCTCTAACACTCTCTCTCGCCCTTTCCTCCCTCTCTCGCCGCGGTCCAATCAACAGGCTTGTTCAAGGCCGTGCCCCCTCTCTTCCTCCCCATCGTAAAATGTTGGAGTGCTTCAAATTAAATATACTGCCGCAACGCGGGACCAGAGAAGCTTTCCATCAAATCACCAGGAACACACTGCGGACATCCTGGCCAGTGTGCTCCGCTGTGGATGTGTGTGAGGGAGAGACGGGATAGGGCTCAGCTGTAGTGTGTCAACCACTCAGCCCTGTGAACTCTGATTGATACAAACCAATCATAACACAAGTGCAGGGCCGGACAACCACATTTTGGGGGCCCCCTGGAGATCAGGGGCACTCTGAACAGGACAAACGAAGAGGGAACATTTCCACTTAATGTGCAACTTTAATTCATTTGCTGATGAACTTGAGGAAAAACAATGGGCAACTTGTTCATTTTATAGGTGTGTTAATCCTGTAGCAGTGAAATAAAGGACATATACTAGCAGTACAGCTGCTCCTGGAGTTGTGTTTGCTCTTGCCTCATTCCTGAGTAATTGCATCTGAAGTAGTAGCATACTCTACATGGCAACCATTGCCTGCAGCTACAGTAAGTAACTCTACTAGGCACTGCATGCGCTCCCAGGCTGCCCTGCAGGCCAACTCGGGTCAATACAAGAACGTTGAATTACAAGACATCCTATAAGAGTGTGTAAGCTAGTTTACTGATATTTAAGCGTATGTAGTACCCTACTCCATTCTGATCTCTTCAATTAATTTGCAGTTCGGAAAGCAGGCAATGGCGATATTCCTTTACCAATAACGAATTGACAGAATCAGACTGAAGAGTAGACAATGGTCGAGGCGTGACTTCATTACACAACGTATTTTCTGCTCAGACTGAAACAATGTTGTAGCGACTAGCTAATTAAAATGAGCTACACGGTCGTTCCATAAAAAAAATATTTTCTGCTTGTGCTTTGCTGATGTTTAAAACAATTTTTTATACACATGTTACTTCACGCAAGAAAAGTTCACACATAGTCGTGACAGTATTGTTTTGATCAGAAATGTACCTTCTTTTGCCTTCTTTCTTCTTACTAAAGTTCCTCCAAGTTTTCCCAGGAACGAGTCATCTTTCTTTCTGGAAGAGGGTGATTTCGGAGTCGTCGGCGACGGAGAGGATGGCGACTTTTGCGGCGAAGTAGCCATGATACAATTTATCCAAAAGTACAATCAATATTGTAAAAGTTGAGTAGGTCTCTGAAATAAATAGATTTTCAAGTCAAGTCAAGTCTGCTCAAATCAAATTTCACTCCCTAAAGCGGAAACGGAATTTCATCCAGCCTTAAATCCCTTCCTTGTTCCCTCCCCTATTTCTAGTGTAAATAAAACCCTACTGGCTGAATACATTGTAGCAACTGGCCCCTGTTGCTTTGACCAGTGTGCTATGTAACTTCTGATTTATCACAAACACATTTTTTCATTATCATATTTTTTCTAGTGGTATCAGTAAGGATGCATAGACATTGTTATAGGCGTTATTCTAATACCACCAACATAGGCTTTGATCCTCAAAAAGTTCTACAGATGCACCATTGAAAGCATCTTGATTGGCTGCATCATCGCATGGTATGGCAACCCAGCAAACATGTCCATATTGGAACACTGTGGGTCCAATGCGGGCTAAAATATTGGCTCCATGTAGGCTGCCCACATTGGGCCGCTGTGCCATTGCTCATCAGCTCCAGATTGGTCCCCAAGGGATTTGCCCAGTGTTGCCCAGTGTGGGCAGGCCATATCTGGTGAGGGCAAGGGCCCGTTGAGCCCAAGGGCCCGTGCTGGGTTTGGTGTGGGCTAGCCCGTGCTAGGTTTGGTGTGGGCTAGCCCGTGCTGGACTTGGTGTGGGCTCGCCTGTTTTGGACTTAGTGTAGACTAGCCAGTGTTGGGATTAACTGTGTTGGGCTGATGTGGGCTGGCCCATGCTGGGATAGCCCGTATTTGGTAGGTGTGGACTTGTTATGGCTTTTTGTGGGCTAGCCCCTGTCCACCTTGCCCACATGAGGCCAATGGGGTTATGTTTGCTGGGAACTGCTTGGCATTCGACCGCAAGGCGCTACAGAGGGTAGCGCATACGGCCCAGTACATTACTGGGGCCTAGCTCCCTGCCATCCAGGACCTCTTACTCTATTCCAGGTAATGTCAAAGGAAGGCCCTAAAAATTGTCAAAGACTCCAGCCACCCAAGTCATAGACTGTTCTCTCTGCTACCGCACAGCAAGCAGTACCGATGCACCAAGTCTGGAGCCAACAGTACCCTAAACAGCTCTACCCCCAAGCCATGAGACTGCTAAATAGTTACCAAATAGCTACCAGGACAATTTGCAATTACCTTTTTTGCACTAACTCTTTTGACTCATCAGATACGCGGCTTCTACTGTTTATTATCTATCCTGTTGCCTAGTCACTTTACCCCTACCTACAGTACCAGTCAAGAGTTTGGACACACCTACTCATTCAAGGGTTTTTCTTTATTTTGCTATTTTCTACATTGTAGAATAATAGTGAAGACATCAAAACTATGAAATAACACATGGAATCATGTAGTAATAAAAAACAAAGTGTTAAACAAATCAAAATATATTTTATATTTGAGATTCTTCAAAGTAGCCACCCAGGTTTTTTTTTTAAATACATTTTTATTTATCTCCGGAAGCCAGTTAAGAACAAATTCTTATTTACAATGACGGCCTACACCGGCCAAACCCTCCCCTAACGACGCTGAGACAATTGTGCGCCACCCTATGGCACTCCCGATCACAGCCGGTTGTGATACAGCCCAGGATCGAACCAGGGTCTGTAGTGACGCCTCTAGGACTGAGATGCAGTGCCTTAGACCGCTGCGGCACTCAGGGTAGGGTTGGGTAGGTTACTTTCTAAATGTAATCCGTTACAGTTATTAGTTACCTGTCCAAAATTGTAATCAGTAACGTAATTTTTGGATTACCCAAACTCAGTAACGTAATCTGATTACATTCGGATACTTTTAGATGACTTTCCCCTTAAGAGGCATTAGAAGAAAACAAAAATGTAGCTTACCAATTGAACCACATCTATTGCAGGATAAATCAATGTTAAAGTTTACATAGCTGGTCATATATGGATGTTACATTTTACTTTATGGGTTGGTTATGTAGGCTTCTTCTAACCCATCACTTTCTACTACACATAATAATACAATTAAATTATATCTTTACATTAAAAACCAAAGTCTATGAGAATTCCAGTCATTCCAATAAATGTTATACACCTTGATCTTCAAGAATGGGACTTGGAAATATGGAAGTATAGATTAGCCAAATTGTTTAACCTGAGCATGACCCCAAAACTAAGGACTTATTAGCCACCCCTACTCTGTTGTTTATGATTTTGTTGTCATGGAGGACTGATTGGGCTCATTGATTCGAGTTGAAAAATAAATGCTGCTTTCATGGAATTGCATGGTTTGAGCACTATTGAAAAGTGCTATTTACATGTGAAAAATGAATTCCATATTTATATTATATAAATATGAATGCCACATTTGCAATAGGCCTATTGTTAAACTTTTTGTTGGCATACTTTGACATCTTGATAATATGCAGCTGTTTAAAGGGCAAATCCACAGATAAAACAAATAAACGGCCATCCCGCCTCTGTTTTGGTAAAAAACTGACGGGTAGGCCTGGAGAAATGTAACCACTCTCAGAATAACAGACAGAGCTATGGATGCAAGGACTGACCATCCATGATATCAACATGATTGTTTTAGCCATGTTATGAGGTTATACAGTGTTAGTTTACATTTACGTTGTTTACAAACATTGGAGAAAAACAAGCTTATATTTGGGTTCTCATGGAGTGTGACAGTTGAACTAAGCTCATGAGGCATTTATAAGTTATATTCTTCAAGAATCAATGAATATATATACAGTACCAGTCAAAAGTTTGGACACACCTACTCATTTAAGGGTTATTCTTTATTTTTACCATTTGCTACATTGTAGAATAATACTGAAGACATCAAACTATGAAATAACACATATAGAATTTTACATTTGAGATTCTTCAAAGTAGCCACCCTTTGCTTTGATGACAGCTTTGCACACTCTTGGCATTCTCTCAACCAGATTCATGATGTAGTGACCTGGAATGCATTTCAATTAACAGGCGTGCCTTGTTAAAATAAAATTTGTTGAATTTATTTCCTTCTTAATGCGTTTGAGCCTATCAGTTGTGTTGTGACAAGGTAGGGGTGGTATACAGATGATAGCCCTATTTGGTATAAGACCAAGTACATATTATGGCAAGAACAGCTCAAATAAGCGAAGCGAAATGACAGTCCATCATTACTTTAAGACATGAAGGTCAGTCAATTCAAAAAATGTCAAGAACTTTGAAAGTTTCTTAAAGTGCAGTCAAACCATCAAGTGCTGTGATGAAACTGGCTCTCATGAGGACCTTAGACCGGTGGAAATCTGTCCTTTGGTCTGATGAGTCCAAATTTGCGATTTTTGGTTCCAACCACTGTGTCTTTGTGAGATGGATGATCTCTGCATGTGTGGTTCCCACCGTGAAGCATGGAGGTGTGATGGTGTGGGGGTGCATTGCTGGTAACACTGTCAGTGATTTATTTAGAATTCAAGGCACACTTAACCAGCATGGCTACACAGCATTCTGCAGCGATACGCCATCCCATCTGGTTTGAGCTAAGTGGGTCTATCATTTGTTTTTCAACAGGACAATGACCCAACACACCTCCAGGCTGTGTAAGGGCTATTTGACCAAGAAGGAGAGTGATGGAGTGCTGCATCAGATTACCTGGCCTCCACAGTCACCTGACCTGGGAACTCCTTCAAGACTGTTGGAAAAGCATTCCAGGTGAAGTTGGTTGAGAGAATGCCAAGATTGTGCAAAGCTGTCATCAAGGCAAAGGGTGGCTACTTTGAAGAATCTCAAATGTAAAATTCTATATGTGTTATTTCATAGTTTATGTCTTCCCTATTATGTAGAAAATAGTAAAAATAAAGAAAAACCCTGGAATGAGTAGGTGTGTCCAAACTTTTGACTGGTACTGTACATAAGCAATATCTTTCTTTGAGAGGGAAAACACATTTGATAGGCTGAATCTTTGGGTTTCTGTAGTGTTCATAAGTGCTTTCCAGTGCAACTGCCAAAGTGTTTTATATTATTCTATTTATAAGGCTGCATACATTCAGAGCTTTTCTTGGTAAGGCATACAGTAATCTCTGAAGGCTGTCTCGAGAGACTAGCCTATACAGACACTTGACATACAACCCTCAGGTCCATAAGAGGTGTGGTCCTCAAGTAGGAATTGACAAGTCAAATTGATATACATATTCAAAAGGGTCATCGTGCCACGTGCGGCCAAATCCAGTAGGGTAGTCACTAGTAGTGAAGTCACTTGTCTCTTCTGCCTGTGGAGCTGCATGGTGCTGTAGCCTTTTCCCTGCCCCAGAGGGCTGATTCTCTTCAGGTCCAGTGGAACTGGTAGCCTCTAGACAGTACCAGGCTCTCCGGGTCTCTGTCCTCAGCCCTCTCCTGCAGCCGCTGCTCCTCCAGCAGGCTGACCAGAGTGTCTCTCCTCTCCACCACCTTCATGATCTCTGTCAGCATCTCCTGTTCCTCCGCCAGCTCACCGGAGCGCTTCCTGGAATCTGCAAAGGGCCACAGCGGATAAAGGGCAGCGGCGTAAACGTATAACAGTGGTAAGCACAGAACGTGTAACAGCTGTGTACTACAATTGCACAGTACTACACTACAATTACACAGTATGTGACCCATACCGTCTATGGACATCCTGCATCGTAGATCCATCTGTAGTTGACTTTGTCTGTCCTCCAGCTCGAGTTCCTGAGCACTAACAACAGACAAGACAACTCATTTCGAACACTTCACTCCATAATGCGGTCACTATCTGAGAATGCACTGTGCCTCTCATCTTTTCCTACTTACAATATGACCAGCTCCTCCTCGTAGCGTGCCAGTCTGTTCTTCTCCAGGACCAGCTTGAACCACATTTGAAGGAGCTCGTGCTCATCAGAGAGACCATCACCTTTGTCTGATAGTGGGAGAGAGCAAGGTCACAATCAGTTACCCCAACCCCATATAGAAATTTGATCATCCTGTTTCTTCATTCCTCATTACGTCCAAGGTCGACTAATAAGCTCCCTGTCACAAGGTTTTACAGTAGATGGACATAGTAATCGTCCAACTGTACATGAGCCTATAACGTAAATGGGTCATTCCATCAATTCGGTGCCTTTTGAGAAGTATAACTTGGTGGGGGAAAAACGCTAGATTTTCACCTGATTTTAACATTCTGTAATAAAGAGCACACGTTCAACTTCATAAAAAGTGTTCCCCCATCTCAATAAATAAAAAAATTAAATGAATATAGAAAGTGCCTATTACTATAAAGTAACAGGGTTGACGTAAATCCCTCTGTCACAAGGGGATTGGAAGCTTATTGTGTGGAACAGGGAGTGGCAATTGAACGCAAGCTTCACAATTTGTATTTATTGTTCAAACATTTCTAGCCTACTAACACAGAGATTTAAATTAACTACAGATATGACATATTAGACCCATTAGAAGAGTGTGTTTGATTGAACGACCGCTCCTCGTGCCTTTTCTAAATCTTCTGAAACATTATGCCGTCTTTGTTGTCAGACAATTAAGAGGAAACTCCTTCTCTACCATTACCACATACTGTACAGCACTGTGACCCTTGCCTCCAAATACCCCGGCAAACATCCATTGATTCATATTTTATTTTTTTACCTAGACAATACATCTATTTTGATTGAGGAGAGTCAGATGCAAAGTCTAAACTCTGAGAAAAAGCCTTGTGTTCCTTTTTCAAACTCAGAATCTTGCCATGCACATACACTTGTCATTGTCTGACACCTACCCCTGCCCTCTTTCTATCCATTTGGAGTATGTTAATAATGTAAATGAACAAAGATTCTATTGCGCCAAGAGCCCTTCGCTATAATGCAATTATCCAAACAAGGCAAAAACAGCCACACAATGGCTGCCACTGCATCACAAGAGAATATCTCTGTGTAGTTTTAGAATCAGAATTTGCAAGGTCATTCACTGTACTGAGAGGAGCCTGCCTGTAATGTATCTGTCTCAATGGTATTTAGACAAGATACTCAGTCATTCAGTGGAGGCTTTTAACATTGAGCCTGACTATTGAACAAAACCTGAGTTTACACAAAAATGACTTTACAACGGAGATGTGCTTTCCATTTGAGAATAGAAGGAAAAAAACTTGGATGAAACAATTGCATTACTCAGTTCTGTGTGCTTTTATGCACTGTAATCTAATTTAATATAATTGTAATAAAAGTAACAGCTAACTATGCTTAAACTCCCTATAATTCTTTATCTGGGTGTACCTCAGCCACGCTAAAGGTCCTAAACGATATCTTAACCGCCATCGATAAGAAACAATACTGTGCAGCCGTATTCATTGACCTGGCCAAGACTTTCGACTCTGTCAATCACCACATCCTCATCGGCAGACTCAACAGCCTTGGTTTCTCAAATGATTGCCTCGCCTGGTTCACCAACTACTTCTCCGACAGAGTTCAATGTGTCAAATCTGAGTGCCTGTTTTCCGGGCCTCTGGCAGTCTATGGGGGTGCCACAGCGTTAAGCACCAGCTGTCAGAGCAGCTCACAGATCACTGCACCTGTACATAGCCCATCTATAATTAGCCCAAACAACTACCTCTTCCCCTACTGTATTTATTTATTTTGCTACTTTGCACACTCATCTACTGTCAAATCTACCATTCCAGTGTTTTAATTGCTATATTGTATTTACTTCGCCACCATGGCCTATTTATTGCCTTTACCTCCCTTATCTCACCTCATTTTCTCACATTGTATAGACTTATTTTTCTACTGTATTATTGACTGTATGTTTGTTTTACTCCATGTGTAACTCTGTGTTGTTATATGTGTCGAACTGCTTTGCTTTATCTTGGCCAGGTCGCAGTTGTAAATGAGAACTTGTTCTCAACTTGCCTACCTGGTTAAATAAAGATGAAATATATATTTATTTTATTTAAAAAATCTGATGGGTGCAGAAGGAACAAACCCATTTCTGAGAAACGTATGAAAATCCCATTTACAATTCCGGCAAAACACAATTTACCTTTGAGGACTATGATTATCAGTATAAAAACATGACTTGTTAAAAGGAATGACTGTTTTTCATTCTAAAATGGCTGTCTTTAATGGCTAACTTGTATATCACGATGTGCAGGGGTAATGAAACATGGGTAGCTTTTCCACCGCCTCCCTCTCTTCACAAGGCCAATTGCCACTGTAGTGATTTCAAAACAATTTTAACTTGAGGTTATTTTGGTTAAGGTTATTTAGAATGCAAATGACTATAATTTGGTGCCATTTGTATTATATATTTTCCTAGCAAATGCATCAGAGTAGATCTGACTGTGGACTACTCTAGATAAGGAAATTGAAATAATGATTAGAGAAGCATTGCCACTTTCAAACCCCACAGAAACAGGTCAACTAGAACGAGCATAGGTCTTTCTGAATACAGTATTCACGTGTCTCGACTATATGTTCTTGGCTGAGGTCAAACAAAGATTAAGAGAGTTCCATTATCAGCCATACCTTTCTCCGCTCTCTGTTTATAGCTCAGTCTTCACGTGCCATGTCTTTGTGTGTTACCTTCAGAGAATAAGGCATCTCTGATGCAAGGACAAGGACGCCAACTTACTGAACATTCTGATTTTGACCCTTCCAATCCATTCTCCTAAACTCGTAAAATTCTCTGGCCACGAGTCAGAGATACGTCAACTGAACGGATACACTTTTATGTACTTCACTCATACTGTACACAGTGCAGCTGTTGGAATCCGCACAGCATGGGATGACAAATGTATAGTACTCGCCAAAGGTACAGTACATGCAGTTGGGACTCAGCGTGGCTCACCTGGGGATTCGCCTCGAAGGACCTTCTCAATGGTCACCCCTCTCTCCTCCAGGTCCTTCTGCTTCTCCCCCACTTCCTCCAGCTGCCTCTGTATGACCTTCACACAATAAACAACCAGGTCAGAATCAACCAAGACAGGCTCACAATGTAGCTTGACACATAATATTTATATTCCATTAATCTCCCCAACAAATCAAGTACGTTTGTGGAAGACTTCATGAGTGATTCAAATGTATCATAAAAAAAAAATCTATATTGATGACAACGTCACGAAAACGATGTGCGCACTTCCATGGGGCAGAAGTCAGCGTGTTGTTGTGATACTGGATGGCCAGATTGTTAGCAAGAATGACAAGAAACTACCATGTGGGGAATCGTAAGGGGCTCGTTTCATCTTGTTATTGATACCATGTCTTGTTTTAAGGTGTTTTGACTGATTTCATGTCAATGCTAATATGCTCAAATTCGATAGCTAGCTAACCAATAACTGTAATAATGATTTTGAGAGACAACAAGTGCTCATTGTGTTTTCAACAAACATCAGGGACGAAAAATAGCTTACATGTTGCCAACAATCTTAGCCAACCCATATGTTTCGCCCCATAGTTGCGCATGCCTCAGTTTTGTTGCTAAACAACCAACCCGTCTATAAAACATGTAAATGAATGGCAAATGATCACAGAAGCCCCTTGTGTGGTAGTGCTGTTCTGTTGTTTATGTGCTCTACTGTACCTGGGCTCTGTGGAGTCTCTTCAGCTGCTCTCTCTTGTCCTGTTGAATCACAGTCTTCTCCTGCCTCCTCCTCTGTCTCTCTGAGCTCCCATGGATCTAAACACAGACCAGCAAGACAGTGTCACATACCACTTACCTTACAGCAGAGTTGAACCCTATTTTCTTAGTCACAACTATTAGTGTTCTGTGCACAACAGTCTGATATCTTATCAGTCATGCACTTATCCTGACCTGGCGGAAGTAGGAGAGATTGTTCCTAACAGAGAAGTGCAAAAAACAGTGCTCAAAATGAGAGGGCGGAGTGTGTGCGGTGAAGCCATGGCCCAGACCTACTACAACACCAGAGTGGGATTTCCTCCCTGTATGTAATGTGATAAGAGCAGGTCATGATGTGCTCCTTCAGCCTTCCCAATAATCACTCTCTAATGGAGGATGGATTATCTGTTCCCCACCGGCCTCTTTCTGCCTCCTCTGTATCCTCTGCCTTGAGGAGAGCTGCATCTAATCACCGATCTGACCAGTGGAGGCTCCTCAGAGGAGGAAGGAGAGTACCATCCTCAGTGAAATTCATAAAAATAAAAGTTATCCTTTTTAGATAAAACTATACTAAATATATTCACATCACCAAATCATTGATTAAAACACATTGTTTTGCAATGAATGTCTACGGTAGCCTCAACAGCACTCTGTAGGGTAGCACCATGGTGTAGATGGAGGACAGCTAGCGTGTGTCCTCCTCCTGGTACATTAACTTCAACACAAAACCTAGGAGGCTCTTGGTCCTCACCCCCTTCCATAGACTTACACAGTAATTATGACAACTTTGGGAGGACATCCTGCAACCTATCAGAGCTCTTGGAGCATGAACTAACATGTTGTCCACTCAAAAGATCAGAGAATGACTCTAGTACTGAAAGCATAAGCTACAGCTAGCTAGCACTGCAGTGCAAAAAAATGTGTTGAGTAGTTGACTCAGAGGTAAAATGACAATAGTTGAACAGTTTTCAACAAATTAATTTCTTAAAAAATGAAGGAGAAGCAAGAGAGAGTCATTTCTTTCTCACTTTCAGTTTCACTTACTTACTTAGCAAATGCAGCTATCTAGTTTATCCTACTCAAACACCCAGCTCAAACAGAGGGATGCCATGTTAGCTAGCTGGCTATGACTATCCAACACAACACTGAAACTCTTCCAAGTCAAGGTAAGCTTTTGGTTGTATTAATTGCCACCGGGCCTGCCGGTGTAACTGCTAAACTGCTTACTGACTATACACTAACGTTACCTCATGATTGTAGCTGGTTTACTAACGCATTAGTTCTATTAGCTATGTTGACTAGGATGTTACTATAGCTAATATGGGGACAACGATGTAGGCTGTGTGCAGCGGTTTTGATATGGTTTGGCTTGGAAAGGTTTTTTCGCCTGGTCACATACAGCTGATGTGTTGTACATTGAAGTCCACAAGCGAAGGGAAAATGTGAGAGGAGGAGAGTGCATAGATGCGAGAAGGAATACAACGTAGCTGCTATGAATGTGAACTGTGTTTACGTGTGATCAGGGTTGTATTCATTCCGCCAATTCTTGGAATTTGTCCAATAGAAACTCTCGTTTGCAACGGTTGGACTAATGACCCTAGATAAGCTAGATGCAGGCAAGAGTGTGCAAGGTGGTATTGAATTTGTCACTGTCTGTCCATGTGTCACTGTCTGTCACCTTTTCTCTCGACCTGTGTGCACCTATGTTGTAAAGGTTAATTCATAGGCTAAGTTATAGCAATCTCATGATGGGTATAGGGGAAATGATCATGTAGTAGCCTAAACCTATCGATGTTACATTGAACTGGGTGAATGGAATATGAACGACAGACATCCAATATTCTGTAATAGAAACAAGGCCCTGCTCATAAAAAAAGAACGTCCTCCCTCATCTTAAACGGCACTGACCGCCACTGGATCTGACGTGACATGGATTGGTGCTTTCACCCATTATTTAACATCATGATCAGTGATTACTTCCAAGAAAGGCAGGAAGGAATGATGCATGTAAGAGTATTGGAAGAGGGCCCTTACCTTCGGCTGGGACAAAGGTTTGGCTGGGACAAGCTCATCGTCACTTGAGGAGTTGGACTCATCCTTCTGCTGTTCGCTGGAGGCTGTGTATAGATGAGACGACACAAAGACATTAAACTGGAGCAGTGGTCTTCAAACTGTAGTTGTATACTCACTTCAACTATGTGATTTACATTGTTAGGTTCTAATTATCAGAGTAAGAACTCGACGGACACTATGAAAGCTTAAACCAAGTTTATTCTTCCCAAAGGATCGAACAGCTGAATCGACAAAGACATGGTTATAATAGTGGTGGTATATGTACCTCACTTTGGGTGGAGTCTCCTCCTTCTTGCTAAAACATTGCATCTTTATTGCTAGGCAGGAAACTAAGTGATACGGGCAATGAACGGTTCCCTTAACGTGACCTCGACCCCCTTATCCATGGCGCTCTCCCCTTATCAGTACTGCCACATGTGACCGTTTTCCCTGCACTCAGCTCCTCCCAAGCTTAACTGCACCCACCATAACCCTTCCTCCTACAGATAACTCCTAGTGTAAACCCTCGGCTATGGCACCCCTCATGTCTCTATTATAACTAATGATTAATAATAGTTAAAGCTCAGAAATCCAAACCCATCGACATTAAAACACCAAGTATAGGCTACTATTGTAATCTAATTTATAGCATTTCATTATAACATTGTAGCATTTAGTAGCCACGGACGGCAAAGGAGTAGAAGCATATCATAATGCTCATCACATCCTCCTGACCCCTGACCTTTGTTCCTGATGTTGGACAGGATGGTCGTGATGTCCTTCTCCAGAACCCCCGCTCCCACGCTCTCCGGCCCCTCTCTCTTCTTCAGCCTAAGGTAGGAGAAGAAGTTGAGCTTCCTGGGCGGCAGTGAGGCCATGTCGTCTGTGGTGAAGGATCCCACGGACTTGTTGCTGCCTAGGGACACCTGGTCCAGTAGCGTGGGCAGGTCTGCGGGTCTATCACCCATGGAGGCCTTGCATGGGTGTGGGGTCGGCTGGCTCTTCTGACCCACTCCCACTGGCTCGGCCTCCTGGCTTTGGGCAGTAGCCCCAAACAGGGAGTAAAAGCTGAAGGCGCCGTCAGACAGAGGCCTGGGCTTGGTGGGCCCGTTGTTGTTCCTCCTGGTGACAACTGTGTTGGAGTCTGTGGTTGTCCCTGGTACTCCAAAAGACCTTCTGAAGACATTTGCCCAAATCTGGAACATGGACGTTGTTGGCTGGGGCTGAGCTGGGACTGGCTCTGCCTCTGGGTCTACCTGAGGCAATGGGTCCTTCTGGAGGATCTGGTCCCCAGGTTTGGAGTGTTTGGATGGGTCTCCTCCTCCAGGGCTTCGGGCCTCTTCTGGAGTAACCAGGTTCCAGTCTAGGAGCTTCTGTTTCTCAGACAGGGACAGGGTCAGCCTCTTCTTTGGGCCGACTGCTTCCTCCAGCTGTGGCACTTTGGTGACAGGAGGCGCTTCTTTACCCATCGATGGATTCTGATTCTGAGAATCTGGAGGTAGTTTAGGACCATCATGGGAGACCTGCTGAAAAAAGTATTGTTTTATTGCTCAGTACCAAAGTATTGTTTTATTGCTCAATTGCAATAAGGTTTATATGTGAAATGTTTCTATAACATAGGAAATTGTTGAGTATCTGTATGAATTTTGTGTTTTACTGGTGGTTCAATCACGTTGAAATCAAAGTTGGCCTCTTCAATGATGGGCTCCTCTTTTTCTGTAGCGTTTTCATGTGAGAAGTGCCTCACCAGGATGAGAGGGAGAGCTAACGGAGTAGAGTACAACATATACTGAACAAAAATATAAAACGCAGCATGTAACAATTTCAACGATTTTACTGAGTTACAGTTCATTTAAGGAAATCAGTCAATTGAAATCAATTCATTCGGCCCTAATCTATGGATTTCACATGACTGGGAAGGGGCGCAGCAATGGGTGGGCCTGGGAGGGCATAGACCCACCCACTTGGGAGTCAGGCCCACCCACTGGGGAGCCAGGCACAGCCAATCAGAATGATATTTTCTCCACAAAAGGGCTTTATTACAGACAGAAATACTCCTCAGCTTCATCAGCTGTCTGACTGGCTGGTCTCAGACGATCCCGCAGATGAAGAAGCCGGATGTGGAGGCCCTGGGCTGGTGTGGTTACACGTCGTCTGCGGTTTGCGAGGCCAGTTGGAAGTGCTGCCAAATTCTCTAAAACGACGTTGGAGGCGGCTTATGGTAGAGAAATTAAAATTCAAACCTCGTCCACTAGAGCTGTTGCCAATTCCTGCAGTCAGCATGCCAATTGTACCCTCCCTCAAAACTTGAGACATCTGTGGCATTGTGTTGTGTGACAAAACTGCACATTTTAGAGTGGCATTTTATTGTCCCCAGCACAAGGTGCACCTGTGTAATGATCATGCTGTTTAATCAACTTCTTGATATGCCACACCTGTCAGATGGATGGATTATCTTGGCAGAGGAGAAATGCTCACTGACAGGGATGTAAATAAATATGTGCACAAAATTAGAGAGAAGTAAGCTTTTTGTGCGCATGGAACATTTCTGGGATCTTTTATTTCAGCTCATGAAACCTGAGACCAACACTTTACATGTTGTGTTTCTATTTTTGTTCAGTATAGATAACATACATTCATCAGAGCTCATACAGCAACACAGTGCTGTAGGTCAGACTTAACACACAACTCGGATGCATTCACATTAACATGCATATGCTAAATTAACCTGTGTTGTCATTGTGCATAACATTAGGGTCATCACGCATGAATGACCAATCATGTGGGAAATGTTCTAATAATGTATGCAAAACCCTTATGGTTCAAAAGAGTTGAAGAAACCAGAATTATTGCGTTTCATCAGCAAGAGAGCACATTTATGTTGTTTATCCCGAAAAAATTACCTTTTTCTAAACACTAATCTAATCTCATTCAATTGTAGACAACTCCAGATAAAAATTAATATTAAAATATTAAAAAACGAATATCTCTTTTGCCCAGAGATCAGCAGCTCCCTCTAGTGTGGAGAGAACAGCTCTGACGCTCAGGCCTTCTCACTTTAACTTAAAAAATTGTTTTCTTGCATGTAACCAGCTTAAAGACGATAAACCTTATATCCATCAGTAGAAAGTCATTTGTGGTCCGATTGGATTTTAATCTCCACTTTCTTGCTCTATTTAACCATGGGGCTTTACAGTCCTTCAGGTCTAACTCCATAAATGGATGATGAGTTGGTATATCCAAACTCCAGGGATAGCCCGCTAGAAGTATAGCTTACTACTGCATTGACAGCGAGAGAGTTGAAGGTCAATGACCCATTGGGATTCTTAAAAGGCATGAAGTACGCACCGTAGGCCCCTAACTGCAACAGCTCTTTACAACACTTCTACAAAGCACAAACATCACAAAGCTAGTAAAGCCACAGTAGGGCATAAGAAGGGGTGAAATGATGCCTGTAGGATAAGGACAGGAGGTGATGGATAGGCCAGATAATGTATAAGGATCATGTCAGATTGTCAACAGCAGATAGTCTACTCACTACCACGGATCTTCCTCTTCCATCGGCTGTTCCCAGACAGGAGAGATGAATTGGAACCGGAAGGTTCTACAGGTGTGGGTAGGAGAGGGAGAGAATACGTAATAAGTAACACATACAGTTCTGATCTGGGCCAACACATTTGAACTGGATGTCTGTCACACAACAATGATAAACGATGCTACAGTATAGTTCTGAATGTACATGTGAACTAAGCCAATGAGGAGATCTCGTTCCAGACTTCCTCCAATTCAGCCATGGGGTGACGTCACACACCTAAAACTGAGCTCAGCCAATGTAGCATGGAGAACAGAACAGATGTGGTCTATAGACAGCCAACAGACAGCCCTATCCGTGCAGCCGAACAGAATGTTCCGGCCATTCACAGTGCTCAGGGCTCCCCATACCAAGACAACTATTCAATTAATAAGGGAGAATGGCTTTGTCTGCTATACCCAGATTTCAGCGCCTTAACTGGAGGAGTGGGAGTCTCACACTTGGGGAAACATAGCATGGTGTGCTGCTTCTAACTCACTCAGAGGATAATAAACAATGTCTATATCCCACAGGACCAGGGTTATATCACTAAACGGATGGAATCATTTCCTACATGCTCCCGACATCCAGACTGATGTCTGTAATGATCCTGGGAGGGAAGTTACGCTGCTACAAGGCCAAGGCTGTGGACGGGGAGAATAGGGAAAGAGCGATTGCTGTAGCTAGGGAAAAATCAGAAGCCCGATGTGTTTCTCATGGTGGTGAATGTCAGGGAGACCTGCACACCTTTCTTCTCTTGTGCAGAATCTTGTGGTTGGAGAGAAGTATTCGAGTTGTCCTGTTTCTTCGAGTCGGCACTGCAAATGGTCATAGACAACAGACACAACGAGCAAATGGCAAATATCCATTTGGATTGTGAACAAGGACACATTCTGAGCATTGTGCTGTACTAGTGGACTCACGTCCTGTTGGAGTCAGGCATGTCCAGGTCCACGGCCTCCTCCTCTGACACCTCAGGCACCATGCGGGTGTACAGTCCATTCAACAGGCCTGTGTACCCTGAAAACATACCCATCTTATTAGGTTATACATTCTGCCAGATATACCTATTTATGACACTAAGTTTACTATAAACAAACAAGGATAGCTTTGGTGACTAAGCTTTTTTGGAACGCTACTACTCTTACTACATGTAATTACATCTGGCTCTTTTCCAACTGCCTAGTACACAGTCCCAGGTTGCATTATTGCTATGGTAACAACACACATTTGAGCTTACTTTATACACTGAGTATATAAAACATTAAGGACACCTGCTCTTTCCATGACATAGCTTTCACCTGGTTTCACCTTGTCCGTCTATGATCTCTTATTGATTTAACTTGTTAAATCCACTTCAAATTAATTGAGATGAATGGGAGGAGAGGTTAATGAAGGATTTTTAAGCCTTGAGACATGGATTGTGTATGTGTGCCATTCAGAGGGTGAATGAGCAAGACAACATATTTAAGTGCCTTTGAACAGGGTATGGTAGAAAGTGCCAGGCACACTGGTTTGTGTCAAGAACTGCAACGCTGCTGGGTTTTTAACGCTCAACAGTTTTCTGTGTGTATCAAGACTGGTCCACCAACCAAAGGACATCCAACCAACTTGACAACTGTGGGAAGCATTAGAGTCAACATGGGCCAGCATCCCTGTGGAACACTTGACACCTTGTAGAGTTCATGCCCCGACGAATTGAGGCTGTTCTCAGTATTAGGAAGATGTTCCTAATGTTTATTATAAACTGGGTGGTCTGAGCCCTGAATGCTGATTGGCTGACAGCAAAACATGTATTATTACTACTCTAACTACATTGGCAACCAGTTTATAATAGCAATAAGGCACCTCGGGGGTTTGTGGTATATGGCCAATATACCATGGCTAAGGGCTGTGTCCAGACACTCTGCATTGCGTGTTGCGTCGAGCATAAGAACAGCCCTTAGCCGTGGTATATCGGCCATATACCACACCTCCTCTGGCCTTATTGCTTAAGTATACTCAGTGTATATTTGCATGAGTCAGCATGCAGTGAACAGTCTCATCTATACAGGTAACTCCCAAAATAATGGAAACACTTGAGTAAATGAGGGATACAAAGTATATTAAAAGCAGGTGCTTCCACACAGGTGTGGTAACATTCCATCATGCTTAGGGTCATGTATAAAAATGCTGGGCATTGTGACTAGATGGAGTACAGCTACGACCGGAATTTACTTTTCGTAGCAGGTTAGGAGAGCACTTTAGCTAACTTTAACCTCATTCTCCTAACATGCTACGTTAATTCTCCTAACCTATTGTGTAAGTTCTCCTAACCTGCTACAAAAGTAATTTCCGGTCGTAGCTGTATTCCACCTAGTCAGAACCATTATTTTGGCTACCATGGCTATGATCCCCTAGGAAGGACAATGCCCCGATCCACCGGGCATGAGTGGTCACTGAATGGTTTGATGAGCATGAAAACGATGTCAACCATATGTCATGGGCGTCTGTCACCAGATCAACTCAATTGAGATTCTGGAGATTCTGAGACAGCATTTTCCACCAACATCAACAAAACACCAAATAATGGAATTTTATGAAGGAAGAATAATGTCGCCATCCGATAGATTCTACAAGTGTTTGGAACTCTATGCCAAGGCACATTGAAGTGGTTCTGGCTCGTTGTGTCCCAACGCCCTATTAAGACACTATGTTGGTGTTTCCTTTATTTTGGAAGTCACCTGTATATACAGGTATAAACTGAGACTTTGGAAAAGCATCATGTTAAAACATTTAACACCAACCATGTGACATGAAACATTACAGGGAACATTCAGCTAGCTACAGCTAGTGATTACTTACAGAACCAAACTGAAGCAATGTTGACATTGTTTTATACATTCTTTTGAGAAGTTCCTCCAATTAGTTTAATTACATTTGCTAACCATAAAGAAAAGAAAAAAACCTATACAAACATTACCTAGATATATACGTAAATATATGGGGCATGCCCAGTATCGGAATCAACTGAATGGATTGGTTAGGTTGTGTAGTATATTGTGGAAGTGTGCGTGTGTGTGCGTGTGTGATTATCGAGGCAACACAGCTTCAACACACATACATGAACGATAGCCTACTTAACCTATATGGTAATTCCCCAAACATTGTCAGATTTATGTTAGGATTCCATTGCAGAATAACAGAAAAGCACCACTTGCAAATGAACTCTGCGAGAATTCTTATAATGCAGACCAGATTTGACCCAGAGGTGACCCAGCAGGAAAGATGAAAGACCCTAAAGACAAAGCCATAAAGTGAAAGGATACGTGCAATGGTCTATTACTATTATTTGATTTCAGTTCATAGTTGAGACGCTTTTGTATTAGGTCTAATCTATCAGTTGTTGTTGTGACAGTAAGTGACTGTGCTATTTGGATTAAAAAAAAAAAATCAGATGTGGTTATTAAGTGCATGGGAATGTGCCAGTCAACAAATGACAAGTTCTTTTTGTGAACAGAGGTTATGCTTTTAACAGGGTTATTAATGTGAGGCTGCTGGTGCAAAAAAAGCATTTTTTTAAATGCCTTTTTTTCCCAAAGTCTTTCATATTTAAATAGTTAATTCTGCTATTAATTTGAAAGCTGTGAGAATGTTATAAATGTAATGGATCAACCATGAAATGCTATATGAAAACCATAAACAGCACATTTTTAACAGCTTAAGCCATGGATAATAGCTGGTAAATTTTGCAAAAAAAAAAAAAAAGGAGGAAGCAAGTAACTTCTGTAATCAAATCAATTTATTTATACTTACAGCTTTAAGTAGCATAAATTAAGCAACCCGTTTATTCACTATGGAAAAATACAAGGTAGCAGACAAATTCTTAAACAACTAAAATGTACAACAAAATATTCTGGAGCTGACATGCAGAATTTTGCCCCCCCTCCAAAAAAAATAGGATCCTCTCAAGCGCAATGAACTCAGCTTTGTGTATTAGGAGGAACATGAGAGAGCCTTTGAGAAGGTTTCTGAGAGGTAAGCACCTTCTGCAACAGAGAATCACAAGGGGACATACAGAGAAGTAGAGACAGGGAGGTTATCATGTATCAGATGGGTTGAAAAAACTGCATGCCAAAAACGTAGAGGCATGCGGACCTTGAGCATGTGGGTTAGCTTGGAGGAATGGAAGGCTTTCGAAACATGCGTCAATTAACAAACAATGTGTGGCCAACTAAATTAACTCGTTGTCATACACAGGACCCATGCCTAGTTCTCAACATGAATAGTACATGTGTGGTTAAGAGCTATGAAGGCAGCTAATGCAAAGCAACACTATTGATCACGTGACCCAAGCAGACCATCACCTTCCTGCAGCCACAATTCAGCCAATCAGAGGTTGCAGCATTGGAAACGTGAAACAGGCTACATATGAAGTGAAAGAAAGAATGGAGGAATGAAAATGGGGATATATGGAAGGGAAAACATAAGACACACAAGTACTTAGAATCACAAATTAAATAAAAGCTTTGTTGCATCACTGTACCATAACAGATTAGCAGAAAAATAAGTAATACTACCGGAACAAGCTATTGATTGAACATCTACAACACTTCAGCACAAACATTTGTGATAATTCACATCTTAGAATATGTGCAGAAATGTGCATTAAATCCAAGGCTTGTGATACCAGCAACAAAAGCAGAAAAACTATAACTAAATATAAATATATTTTGGGCAGAATTTGCTACAATACCTGGTGTAGGAAGTAAAAATTTGAATCCTCTCGGTCTTTCCCGACATCTATGTTTCTACCCCACTTAACTAATATTTTACAACAATAAGAATCCGTTTTTCAAACAGACACATCTAAAATCAAATGTGTTCCATTAAACGGCCTAGACAAATCAAAAATAATACTGTGTGAAAGCTGTTCTAAAACAAAAAATGTACACATAAAAAAATTCCAACAAAATAGTCTCCAGAATCATCTTAATTACATAAAAAAAAGCTGTTGTCAGAAAATAAATACTGTTTGGCATTTCCATTGCACATGTGCAATATAGCAGTGCAGTTCAAGAAGCATAGCCGGACTTCGTTCTCTAACTTCCCACATCACAAGCACACCAGGCACTACACACAGGCCTTAGCAGCACCTCCAAGTCAACTAAATTGCTTTTAGTGGATCCTTTTTTGGATTATTTAGGAGTTGAAAATAAAAGTTGAACCCAAACATAAGCATGGGAACACTGAAATAAAAGGTTTCAAGCAATTGAAAGGATACATGACCTCAAATGCTAAGGACCATGTGTCACACTTGCAATAATACTTTGATGAACAAACAGATGTGTTTCTCGGCGTCAAATCAAAATCATGGAAGAAGAAATAAGACTTTTGAAATTGAACCAGTCTGCATAGAGCATTGTACAGACTGTGAAGCAAGTGCCTGTGCTATAGCAGCGAGTACAGTACAAGTGCATCATTAAGTCCATGAGACCCAGAGGCCCAGCGGCACCAGGCTCTGCCCCCTCTAGGTGAGCCTGAGACCTAGGCGCTGCTGAGCTTAGTGCAGTAGACCGTGAGGCTGAGGCTGCTCAGGCTCCATGTACATCTGGCCCAGGAGCTCGTGCAGTATGCTCAGTAGGGGCATGCCCAGACTCAGCAGCTCGTACAGGAAGCCGTAGTCCTCTGAGTGGTCTATGAGGTGGAGCCCTGCCTGGCCAACCGCCCCATGCACCCAGCGGGCCAGCTGGCAGGGCGTCCCACACACTGCCCGGCCCGCGTGCAGCGGCCAACGCAGGCTTCTCCTAAGGAAGGAACTCAGGGTACCTGAGGGCTGGCTCTGCAGGCTGTCCGTGGCTGAGTAGGGGTCACTCCGGTCTGGCGAAGACGTCAGACGTCCCTGGTCCTCCTGCGTCTGATAGACACAACATACAATTGAAATCAGACCATGTAAAACACATTAAAACATTTCCTCATAAGTAAAAATGGCTGTGTTTATGTTTTGCTATTACTGAAAGCTATTTACCGTTCTCCTCAAGAACTTGCTTGAAGTTTGTAGGCTGGACCGACGCTGAGAATAATGAGGCTTGCAGTAAAACTTGCCTGAAACACAAAAAACACTGTAAAAACACATGCCGGCTGACATTAAAGATCAAATTAATTCACAAACAGCTTCTGTCCCCAGGTGGGAGAGTGGCTGGTGTCTGGGTGTGTCAGCATCATGCCGTGTTGGGAGTCGTAGGCGTGTCCTCCCAGGCGTAGTGTGGAGCTGCAGACGTCACAGCGGAAACACTCCCTGTGGAAGAAGTGGCCCTCAGCGCTGAGTCGCTCCATCACGTACACACGCTTGGAGCAGAAGTGACACGTGTCACTGCCTCCCAGGTTCTGAGGGACCTCCTTCCGCACGATACACTGTCAGGAGACAGACAACAGCAGCCGGTTAGTGATACAGTGAGAACAATGTAATAGGCAAGCTGTTACCGTAGTTGTCTACTGCTAACAATGAGGATGGTTGAGGGCCATAAAGTGAGTCATTGAGCATTGTTGGTTCTAAACGCAGCAAAAAAAAGAAAGGTCCCTTTTTCAGGTTCCGGTCTTTCAAAGATAATTCGTAAAAATCCAAATAACTTCACAGATCTTCATTGTAAAGGGTTTAAACACCGTTTCCCCACGCTTGCTCAATGACCCATAAACAATTCATGAACACATGTGGAACGGTCGTTAAGACACTAACAGCTTACAGATGATAGGCAATTAAGGTCACAGTTTATGAAAACTTAGGACACTAAAGAGGCCTTTCTACTAACTCTGAAAAACACCAAAAGAAAGATGCCCATGGTCCCTGCGTGAACGTGCCTTAGGCATGCTGCAAGGAGGCATGAGGACTGCAGATGTGGCCAGGGCAACAAATTGCAATGTCCGTAATGTGAGACGCCTAAGACAGTGCTACAGGGAGACAGGACGGACAACTGATCATCCTCACAGTGGCAGAACACCTGAACAGGATTGGTACATCCGAACATCAAAACTGCGGGACAGGTACAGGATGGCAACAACTGCCCGAGTTACACCAGGAACGCACAATCCCTCCATCAGTGCTCAGACTGTCCGCAATAGGCTGAGAGAGGCTGGACTGAGGGCTTGTAGGTCTGTTGTAAGGCAGGTCCTCAACAGACATCACCGGCAACAATGTCGCCTATGGGCACAAACCCACCATCGCTGGACCAGACAGGACTGCACTGAGCACTTTTTCCCCCTCCAGGAGCAACGTTCGGATTTGCGTTTATCGTCGAAA
Source organism: Salvelinus alpinus (assembly GCF_045679555.1). Taxonomy (NCBI): domain Eukaryota; kingdom Metazoa; phylum Chordata; class Actinopteri; order Salmoniformes; family Salmonidae; genus Salvelinus; species Salvelinus alpinus. Next base: position 50,412,564 of record NC_092100.1, read on the forward strand.
GAATGAGCGTTACACCGAGGCCTGTACTCTGGAGCGGGATCGATTTGGAGGGTCAGTCATGGTCTGGGGTGGTGTGTCACAACATCATCGGCTCTAAGCTTGTTGTCATTGCAGGCAATCTCACCGCTGTGCGTTACAGGGAAGACATCCTCCTCCCTCATGTGGTACCCTTCCTACAGGCTCATTCTGACATGATCCTCCAGCATGACAATGCCACCAGCCATGCTGCACGTTCTGTGTGTGATTTCCTGCAAGACAGGAATGTCAGTGTTCTGCCATGGCCAGCGAAGAGCTCGGATCTCAATCCCATTGAGCACGTCTGAGACCTGTTGGATCGGAGGGTGAGGGCTAGGGCCATTCCCCCCAGAAATGTCCGGGAACTTGCAGGTGCCTTGGTGGAAAAGTGGGGTAACATCTCACAGCAAGAACTGGCAAAGCTGGTGCAGTCCATGAGGAGGAGAGGCACTGCAGTACTTAATGCAGCTGGTGGCCACACCATATACTGACTGTTACTTTTGATTTTGACCCCCCCCTTTGTTCAGGGACACATTATTCCATTTATGTTAGTCATATGTCTGTGGAACTTGCTCAGTTTATGTTTCAGTTGTTGAATCTTATGTTCATACAAATATTTACACATGTTAAGTTTGCTGAAAATAAACGCAGTTGACAGTGAGAGGACGTTTATTTTTTGGCTGAGTTTATATAGCACCCTTTCTTCTAACAGTGTACAATATTAAGTGGTGGTGTGACCACCTAACAAGTCTCAACACCTAACCATAACGTGGATGTTAAGGCAGGCAGTGAGATGGAACTAGTGCAACTGTGGCTGAATAATACAACATGGAATGGGAACTTATTTCCTAATGTGTCATATTAGTAGGGCATTTCTCCAGCCCAGTGAGAGATGATAATGAATCAACAACAGAGATGATGAATCAACAATTCTCGGGACCATAGCAGAGAACTAACTAGTCAAATAGATTGGTTTCACAAAGCTCTACACAAGATTGCATTTCGCTTTGCCTGTATAGTGAGGCAAAGCAAAATGCTGTTCACTGCTCTAGACCTGAAGAGGGGCCAAACACTGTGAACAGGCACCCACATGAGTGCATGGAGTTACTACTGCTGTGGCCCCTGAAGGCCCTTTACACAAAACACCATGGCTCATGACTGGAGAAGTCTCAGTAAGATTCCGGTCAGAATGTTTTACAGTTTACAGTGAACAGCATCATATTTCCTACTAATAACAGATGTAGTATCCTGAAGCAGTAGACATGACTTGATTGTTGTTAAGAAGGTTACCAAAACTCCTGAAGCTTGGGGTGGTAATAGATATAGAGCCCACTTTTTTGTGTGTGTCTTGTGATGTATATTCCCACTGGGCTGTGTTGGCACAAGCATAATCGTTAGTCACACTGTGCTTACCGGCAAGGCATTAGGCCTGTGGTCAGTTTCATAAAGGACGGCTAGAGTTTCAGCCCTAGCACCTATGTGAGAAGAGACCTTCCCAACTGTCCTCTAACAGAACCCAGTCACAGAGGTAGAGGGAGGGAGCAGCACAAAGACATTAAAGGGGGGAAAAAGAGAGGAAGAGGGAAACAGAAAAAGTAAGGATCAGAATAGTGTAGATGAAGGAAAACAAAGACATTTATTTCTACTCAGACATGAGGAGATGCAGAAATCATGCAGACAGTGAAGTTGTTACTCCTACCTGTTTGGCAGGCTTAGAGGGCTCAGCAGGACAGCTTTCAGATTGATCAATTGTTTTTTTAATCATTACGCTTGGTGCAGCACTCCCAGTGCACTAAAACCAATAAAAACATGGTAAGAGTGAGCTGATTTAACATATGTACACTCTAAGAAGCTTCTATTATTTATTTTTTTACATTTCACATTTTTACTGATACCTGTTGGGCAGACTTTAAGGGTTCAGCTCGATAACGCTCCAATCTAATTATTCTACTAGACACTCAGCATTCCCATTGCACTAAAAGCTAAATAAAAGGATGGTCAGAGTGAGCTGACAACAGTGTCTTCTGTTCTCTCGTGTCAACTGTAGAGGGAGATCTTTACTCATACCTGTTCGGTGGACTTTAAAGGGCCAGCTTCGTAACTCTCAAATCGATTGATTGGCTTTTGAATACTTGATCCAGCCCTCCCATTGCACTTAAGTCAGCTCACTGTATTTTTGATGATTTAAGTATTTTTTCCCTCTTTCTTACAAATTAGTTTATTTTTTTACTGAAACCTGTTTGTCAGGCTTGAAGGGTTCAGAATGACAGCTTTCGAATCGATCAATTGACTTTTGAAGGAGTCTACTTTACGAAGCATTCCCGTTGCATTAAAACCAATAACAACATGGCTAGAGTGAGTTGACCGAGTTGAGTCTTTCTTCTATTCTTATACTTCAAATGCATTTCAAATTACTGGTGCCTGTTCGGCAGACATGTCAGGCTTGAAGGGTTCAGCTTGATAACTCACAGGACATTCGATTGGCGTTTGAATGAGTCTACTTTATGCAGCACTTCCATTGCACTAAAACCATAAAAAACATTGTCAGAGTGAGCTGCTATTTTTTAGGTTTGGGCTGGTCAGGACCACAACAAGGCACTGCTAGCGGCAGTCGTTTTTACCTTATAATGATGCACAGGAGATGTTGGGGTAAGAGAAGAGAAGCAAGAAAGGGCAGACGGTTCAGGGACAGGGTGTATTGAAGTGATTTTAGGAACAAAGGCAGATCGATCCGTCTGTAGAAAAAGGGTTCATATCAGAAACGAAATCTCCAAAATATCTAGCTCTTCACATCCCACCCCAAAAATACTGAGGAGATGCAAGCTGAATATAAGTAGGAAGGGAACAATTTGGTCAGAGAAAAATTCAACAGCTCAAACTGACATAACTTTTCTAGTGAAGATATGAATGTTCACTCATTAGTATCATCACGGACCACTTTCATCATGCAGAGAGAAGTCACCTGACCTGGAATTCTCAGAACTGTAACACCATGGAAACAAGACATGCTGCAAGAAAACAACCTCTGCCAACAAATGGATTTAAAATGGATTAAAAACATGCTCCACTCTCAGTAAAATGTGAGTAGGTTTGACTGGTGACATTGTATCCTTCTAAACAGTCTGAGACGGTCAAACAGAACTTGTGTACAGGGTCAAACATACTGTGCCTCATTTCCTTAGATGGGGTTAGACAGGCAGGCAGGCAGGCAGGCAGGCAGGCAGGCAGGCAGGCAGGCAGGCAGGCGAGGGGAGGTGCTACACTTTCACCTTATACTCTTTCACTAGAGGAGTCTCGGACTCAGGAAACATAGAACGCAGAAGCACAGCCCTCTCCTTTATACTCTTCCTGTTAAATTCCCCGGTAGTTACGGTTTGCAATTTTTTCTTTAGAACAACAACAAGGAAAGGAAAGAAAAGCAAGTGTGAAAGTCAGAAACGGCAAGAAGTAGGCAAATAAATACTGAACAGCAAACATAATCCATAGTAAAGCTGATGTGGGGTATGGCAATTTTGTATCTTTTGAACAATTCTGTTTTTGTTGCCGAGTTGTGCTGTCTGCTAGACTTTTGTGGATAAGGCACATGTGGATTTACTATTTTGAATGGGCATAAAAATCTATTTCCACGCAAAAAAAAATGTTTTACTGTGAGAGTGCAGAAGGCATAGCTGTGAATGGGACTAACATGGTATGTCCAGACAGATATAAATGGAGGCTCATTGTCACCTGGCTCATCTTTTGCTCCAGCTTCTCTAGGCGCTGGCCCATCCCCGTGGGGTCAGGAGAAGGTTGTTCTGGGTAATCTACGTCATCTGGGGTTTCGGTGTGTGGAATCCACACTCTCTGCTGCACCAAGTCTGCGCGCGGAGAGGCCTGTGTTTGATCATCATGAGGAGGACTCCAGGACCTTGTTGGAACGTGAAGGGGAGTCGGTTGCGCCACGGCTGCAGGCTCTTCTAAGAGTCGCATATAGATAGACGGCTGAAAGCAGATATACACACAAAGCAATGTGTAAAGCAGCACGGACCTCCAACCAGTAGAGGGCAAACCTCCAGGGTGGCGTAAAAGGGGTGTCTTTTCAATGACTCTTGGTCTAGAAGACTATTGGTTATTTTGTTAACATAGGCTCTATGTTAGGGGGGGGTTATTGAGTTTACGATGCAGCGGCTGACCCTTCATGGTCTCAACACACACCAGATTGACGTGACTGTACCTGCCACTTGGGGCGTGGGGGTGGAGGCGAGGGAGGGGGCTGTTCCTTGGGCTTAGCGAAGCGACGGTTCGCCATCATATCCAGAGAAGGAGATGAAGGACGGCTTGAATCAGAGTCTGAGTTCAAATCAGACTGACAGAGCAGCAGACACGAGATAAGGCAGGATGGGAAGGACAAGCAGGAGGAATAGGAGAAGAAAAAATTATAAAGTAGTGCAGAATGATTTGTTTCTGTAGTTCCATTCAAAACCACGCCCTGCCGTCATCCACCCATTGCATAAAGTGTAATGGGTCTGATCCTGAATGCTGATTGGTTAAAACCGCATTCCAGCCGGTGTCTATTCCACAAGTTACCACAGGCTAAATCTATGACATTAAAATGCCTATTTACTCTATTCCATCTGACTGAGCAATCCACTGTCTCTTCAGCCCAGACAGGTCATTTCAAAAATGTGATCTCCACTATAAAAAGCATTATATGTTTTAACCAACATTTACTTTAACAGATTTGTATAAACCTTACTGTCTGCTTTTCTCAGCCAGTCGAAATCATGAGTCAGTTCTTTGTATATATCAATAAAAATGATGCTATCAATAGAAAACAGGCAAAACAAAATGAAGTGCAGCTAGTTTGCAGTCTTTCCCGCTTCAGTTTGAAACGATTGTTGGCTAGCTCCTCTGAATAACAGTGTCTTGACGAGAGAGCACATTTTCTACGCCAGGCAAAGTCGCGCATTGTTAGCTCAATGTTATGGATGTTGCCAAATAAATGTCACTAGAAAACAGCTTAAACAAATGCAGCTACTTTGCTGTTATTCTGGCTGCACTGTTTAACATGACTGTAAATTATGTTGGCTAGCTAGCAAGCAAGGGATAAGAACGTTGCCAGCCAGTATGGCAATGGAACATTTAGAACGAACGACTGGGTCGCGTCCATAAATACAGAACAACCGGGTCGCGTCCATAAATACAGAACAACCGGGTCGCGTCTCTGGCAACCGAACTGATAGAACGAAGAACCAGCCGGCTTAGTTAACAACCCTAGATTTGTGTTGGGACTACAGTATATCTTGTGGAAGGATGAAATGGTATGAATAAATTCATCATAATATATTTTTTACATTAAAATATGTAAATCATTATTTGAATATGTTGGTAACCCGTTGTATAAAAGTGATAATACCCTTGAACCGGTGTTTGGAGGATATATTGGTACGGCTTGCCGGCCCTCCACTTTGTCTCGGGCATAACAACAGCCGTGCCAATATTTACCTCCAAATATCAGCTTCTCTGGCATTATCGCTTAAGTATATGTACCATAACCATACCATATCTATGGTATTCCACACCATAACCAGACAGAGCCACTCAGTCCTTTGATGGGGCTTCACAGGCAGATTATACTGTATTCACTTCTTCATCAAGCTTCCAAATGCACAACCTGCTTTCTTTAATCCTATAATCCAGGGACAGCCTCTTCTGGTGGAGTAGCTCATTTTACTGTGACTAATGTAGCGGTCGATATACTAGAAGTATGTTATTGGTGGAAGTAAAACGATACAGTAAATTCATCTTCAATCTCTTCATAGCTTTCTTGACCATAACCAATAAACTATACCTCGTCAAAACTTTGCACTCAAACTGTACCCAAGGGTAGTGGCTGTGGCGGATTTGTCCCATTTTACAGTCTTACAACACAATGGGCTATATTCAAACATGATTATGGTGGCAGTGACGTTGCAGAATTGGATACAAGGACATAAGTGCTCTCCCCTGACATAAAAGCAGGTCCATGAAATGAATTTCATCCATTTCCAAACTCTCTCAGAATGTTATGTACCATAGAGAACAAGTAGGTTCCACAGAGCCTTCATTATCTGAAATTTCAACAAAAACATTACCTGTGTATGATTAAACCCCCGCCCCACACGGCAGCAAGTACTATACAAAAGTACAGATTTCTAAAATCAGATATGATCAACCAACAGAAGAGTCTTACAGTAACCATCAGCACTGAGGGCATCGCCAGTTTATTGTCTGTATTTGACTTTACAATGTGTTGCCCCCCCCCCATTGTCTCTACACAGCACAGTGTACAGGGACCTTGACCCCTCTAGTCAGAGTACTGTACACCTGGAGCTGCTCACCTTATTGCGCAGGGAACTGCCGGGCGATGCATTCTCCTCAAACTTGGCCAGTAGCTGTGTGGCCATTGAGCGCACTTTATTCTGCTCCCCGCCGTCACCTGCAGGGGGGGCACTCTGACAGGACAACTGACAGGACAATGAATGATCAGTCCCTTTATCAACATTAAAATGGCTGCATCTAAGGCCATACTGGTGATAGAGATATGCTTGTTGTAGCCACTAACACACCTCCTCTAAATAGGTGCTGCCCTTTCTTCGTCTTTTGTTCATCGGGTCGTTCTCCTCCAGCTTACCGTTATCCTGAGGAAAAGGTAGTACAAAACAGACCTAAAAAACAACTTTCTTCAGTCATTCACGTCACAGTCAAAGGTTATCGAGTGTGAGGGTAATCATTAAGAAAGTATGCCTTGTAAGATGTAGATCATCTAGGTCTCAGTCTTGTTCACATACAGTACCTTATCTAATCTACATTTCAATTACTTCTTGTCGTCATTTATTGGCACATAGGAATTCCTTTCATCTGTCATGTAAACATGCACCTATTTTGACACACACACTTTACGTAGGCTAAATCGCATTTACATGGAGGCCTTTGTTGTTGCAATGCTTTCATTTTAAAGCCTGTAGATGGGTGAGGAGAGGGTGAGCTCACGGTACCTTTGGGATCCTTTTTTTGGGCTGTGTTCGGTTCATTAAGTTGTAAACCGAGTATGCAGACTCCGATGAATACGCTTTGTTGTTCTCATCCGTTTCCCTTGTACCTGTAACAAAGCATAGCAGTGTGTTGTTATGGGTGCTTTGGTAGAGGACATACTCTAATACGCACACTGTAATAAACCAGCCCTCTGAGCCTAGGTCAAGCCAAATCAAAAGGGTAACCAGATAGAGTAATGTGAAAATAAACCCCCAAAACAGTAGTATCCACAATTCAAAACAGATTCCTTTTGATTAAATCACCAAGTGTCAGAAACTATGAGGGCATTACAATAGTATTTTAAGTGAAGGAATTCTCAGCCATTTAACATAAACTCCTACTGTATTCTACAAAAGGGCAGCCCTATAGATCATAGAGGCATTATTATTACCATGGCCCTGTGAGATGACCTGAACTGGGGCCCGAATGCATTTCTTACATACCACACCCTCATAACTGACCCCGTTGTGTAACATGCTAACTTCTCACGAGTCACCAACCCTGATCCGGTAGCACCCCCCACCCCACTGAGTAGCATAGCTAGCATAGCGTCACAAGTAACTTGTAGCATCTAAATATCATTAAATCACAAGTCTAAGACACCAGATGAAAGATACAGGTCTTGTGAATAAAGCCACCATTTCAGATTTTTAAAATGTTTTACAGGGAAGACACAATATGTAAATCTATTAGCTAACCACATTAGCAAAGGACACGATATTTTTACTCCCAACAGCTTTTTCCTGCGTCAGTAGCTATCACTAATTCGACTAAATAAAAATATATATAGCCACTAACCAAGAAACAACTTCATAAGATGACAGTCTGATAACATATTTATGGTATAGCATAGTTTTTTTTTGGAAAAATGTGCATTTGTCAGGTATAAATCACAGTTCTACATTGCAGCTGCAATCTGAAATAGTGCTGACCCAGCCAGAACAATTACAGAGACCAACGTCATATAACGAATTACTCATCTTAAAACATTTCAGAAAAATACACAGCGTACAGATATTGAAAGCCCAACATCTGGTGAATCCAAACAATATTTCAGATTTATGAAATGTTTTATAACGAAAACAAAATGTAGCGCTAAATTAGCATAGCTATACCAGGCAGATTCGGCTAGGCGCCCACGGCCAGTTCACATGCACAACAGATATGATATAACATCGTAAATTGGGTCTTACTATGGCTGATCTTTCATCAGAATGTTGATCAAAGTGTCCTTTGTCAAGATGAGTCGTTGGTTCCGTTCAGAATTGTTCCTTTCCCACTCCATTTAGCACAGGTACCGGTCGAGTGGCACGGATCTCTCAAACGTAAAAAAATTCAGACAACGGAACACCACAAAACTCCCGAAAAAATTCAAATAATCTGATTAAACTATATTGAAAAAACATACATTACGATGATCTGGTCACATGTATCAAACAAACTTCGAGACGGAGATAGTTTTCATCCATAATGGCCGCACAACAGAAGACAATCGCAGCTACAATTCGCACGATTTAGACAACCGGAAGTTGTCGGTCACGCCAAAGAATTAGCTCTCATTTCACGTCAGTCCCAGATAAACAAGATATTTTTCCTCTGACGTCCTCTTGACACCCAGAGGAAGGCCAATGAGGTGTGTTTCGGGTCATAGGGGGCACGACCATATATAGGCAGAGCGTTGAAGCTGGCATACACATCTTGCTTTTTTCTTCTTGGTCATGGAAAGTGCTGTCAAATGACTTCTGTATCACTCAGAGACAAAATTGAAACGGTTTTAGAAACTAGAGATTGTTTTCTTTCCAATGGTATTATTTATATGCATATAGTAATAATTGAATAAGAGGCAGTTTAATCTGTAGAGCAAATTATGCTAATGGGAAAATAGCACCCCCTGTATTCTCAAGAACTAATCTTATCCCATCATGACAGATGAAAAAAAAAAAAAAAAAAAACGCCCAGTCACACACTATCCTCATTAAGTTCAATCTTTAGCTCAATCGAACCTTCAAAATCCTGCTAACAAATCATACCTCAGGAGTAGTAAAACTCCAGTTATGGAGTAGTTTATGGAAAATAGGTAGTATATACAGTGGGGAGAACAAGTATTTGATAACCTGCAAAATCGGCAGTGTTTCCTACTTACAAAGCACGTAGAGGTCTGTCATTTTTATCATAGGTACACTTCTACTGTGAGAGTCGGAATCTAAAACAAAAATCCAGAAAATCACATTGTATGATTTTTAAGTAATTAATTTGCATTTTATTGCATGACATAAGTATTTGATACATCAGAAAAGCAGAACTTAATATTTGGTACAGAAACCTTTGTTTGCAATTACAGAGATCATACGTTTCCTGTAGTTCTTGACCAGGTTTGCACACACTGCAGCAGGGATTTTGGCCCACTCCTCCATACAGACCTTCTCCAGATCTTTCAGGTTTCGGGGCTGTCGCTGGGCAATACGGACTTTCAGCTCCCTCCAAAGATTTTCTATTGGGTTCAGGTCTGGAGACTGGCTAGGCCACTCCAGGACCTTGAGATGCTTCTTACGGAGGCACTCCTTAGTTGCCCTGGCTGTCTGTTTCGAGTCGTTGTCATGCTGGAAGACCCAGCCACGACCCATCTTCAATGCTCTTACTGAGGGAAGGAGGTTGTTGGCCAAGATCTCGCGATACATGGCCCCATCCATCCTCCCCTCAATACGGTAGAGTCGTCATGTCCCCTTTGCAGAAAAGCATCCCCAAAGAATGATGTTTCCACCTCCATGCTTCACGGTTGGGATGGTGTTCTTGGGGTTGTACTCATCCTTCTTCTTCCTCCAAACACGGCGAGTGGAGTTTAGACCAAAAAGCTCTATTTTTGTCTCATCAGACCACATGACCTTCTCCCATTCCTCCTCTGGATCATCCAGATGGTCATTGGCAAACTTCAGATGGGCCTGGACATGCGCTGGCTTGAGCAGGGGGACCTTGCGTGCGCTGCAGGATTTTAATCCATGACGGCGTAGTGTGTTACTAATGGTTTTCTTTGAGACTGTGGTCCCAGCTCTCTTCCGGTCATTGACCAGGTCCTGCCGTGTAGTTCTGGGCTGATCCCTCACCTTCCTCATGATCATTGATGCCCCACGAGGTGAGATCTTGCATGGAGCCCCAGACCGAGGGTGATTGACCGTCATCTTGAACTTCTTCCATTTTCTAATAATTGCACCAACAGTTGTTGCCTTCTCACCAAGCTGCTTGCCTATTGTCCTGTAGCCCATCCCAGCCTTGTGTAGGTCTACAATTTTAACCCTGATGTCCTTACACAGCTCTCTGGTCTTGGCCATTGTGGAAGAACTCAGGTTGGAGTCTGTTTGATTGAGTGTGTGGACAGGTGTCTTTTATACAGGTAACGAGTTCAAACAGTTGCAGTTAATACAGGTAATGAGTGGAGAACAGGAGGGCTTCTTAAAGAAAAACTAACAGGTCTGTGAGAGCCGGAATTCTTACTGGTTGGTAGGTGATCAAATACTTATGTCATGCAATAAAATGCAAATTAATTACTTAAAAATCATACAATGTGATTTTCTGGATTTTTGTTTTAGATTCCGTCTCTCACAGTTAAAGTGTACCTATGATAAAAATTACAGACCTCTACATGCTTTGTAAGTAGGAAAACCTGCAAAATCGGCAGTGTATCAAATACTTGTTCTCCCCACTGTATATATACACTGCTCAAAAGAATAAAGGGAACACTAAAATAACACATCCTAGATCTGAATGAATGAAATATTCTTGTTAAATACTTTTTTCTTTACATAGTTGAATGTGCTGACAACAAAATCACACAAAAATGATCAATGGAAATCAAATTTATCAACCCATGGAGGTCTGGATTTGGAGTCACACTCAAAATTAAAGTGGAAAACCACACTACAGGCGGATCCAACTTTGATGTAATGTCCTTAAAACAAGTCAAAATGAGGCTCAGTAGTGTGTGTGGCCTCCACGTGCCTGTATGACCTCCCTACAATGCCTGGGCATGCTCCTGATGAGGTGGCGGATGGTCTCCTGAGGGATCTCCTCCCAGACCTTGACTAAAGCATCCGCCAACACCTGGACAGTCTGTGGTGCAACGTGGCTTTGGTGGATGGAGCGAGACATGATGTCCCAGATGTGCTCAATTGGATTCAGGTCTGGGGAACGGGCGGGCCAGTCCATAGCATCAATGCCTTCCTCTTGCAGGAACTGCTGACACACTCCAGCCACATGAGGTATTTGGTCAATAACAAAAGTTTCTCAATACTTTGTTATATACCCTTTGTTGGCAATGACAGAGGTCAAACGTTTTCTGTAAGTCTTCACACACTGTTGCTGGTATTTTGGCCCATTCAACCATGCAGATCTCCAATAGAGCAGTGATGTTTTGGGGCTGTTGCTGGGCAACACGGACTTTCAACTCCCTCCAAAGATTTCCTATGGGGTTGAGATCTGGAGACTGGCTAGGCCACTCCAGAACCTTGAAATAGTACCGAGTGGAGGACAGAGGAGCCTCTTAAAGAAGAAGTTACAGGTCTGTGAGAGCCAGAAATCTTGCTTGTTTGTAGGTGACCAAATACTTATTTTCCACCATAATTTGCAAATAAATTCATTAAAAATCCTACAATGTGATTTTCTGGATTTTTTTTTCTCATTTTGTCTGTCATAGTTGAAGTGTACCTATGATGCAAATTACAGGCCTCTCTCATCTTTTTAAGTGGGAGAACTTGCACAATTGATGGCTGACTAAATACTTTTTTGCCCCACTGTATATATATCCCCAGGGATTATTGTTTCTGTTTCATATCTGTGTGCTGTTAGTGTTTCTTGTTTTGTATTATGTTTATTTTATTAAAAACACTCACTCCCTGAACTTGCTTCCCGACTCTCAGCCCACATCGTTACATCAGGAAACAGACTCTTGCGCTACTGCAGGAACTGTTCTGTAGTGTGTGTAGTCTCCCTAGACATCTGGGTCGCCTCCCACAATTTTCAAAATGTTCCGGCGTTCATGTCTGTACTTAATAGAACATCAGTTTGGCACGACGCCAGGTCAGCGGAGTCAATCACCACCTTCCGGAGACACCTGAAACCCCACCTCTTTAAGGAATACCTAGGATAGGATTAAGTAATCCTTCTAACCCCCCCCCCCTTAAAAGAGTTAGATGCACTATTGTAAAGTGGTTGTTCCACTGGATATCATAAGGTGAATGCACCAATTTGTAAGTCGCTCTGGATAAGAGCGTCTGCTAAATGACTTAAATGTAAATGTAAATGTAAATAGAGGAACTGTGTCACTGCCTACAGAACCTTATCCACTTGAATAAAATACAAAAACAGTAGCTAGCAGGATGGAGCTCAGAGGTTATTTTGAACCTTTTCACGCATGAGTTCCAAATATCTCTAAAGGTCACGCCCAGTGTGAGTTTTTGTTATGCTTGTGATGTCAGAATGCACTCACTGTTCCAAAATGTGATTGTTATACAACAGGACAGTTAACCCGCGCTGCCCTCAAACCAAGACACACGCTGCCTGCTAATTATCTACAGGCTATATTTCAACTTGTCAATTTGAAATAATTTAACAAGTTTCTTCCAACAACAGTTTGAATTGAGTGTGATTGAGTGTGTTCCGCCTCCTCATTAAATTCGCATAGAAGTAGCCCATTTCACCGTTGTGGACAATTTATGTTTGATGCTTTACTGAACCGGACAAACTTCTAACTTTCGATGAGAGCCCAAGCACTTCCCCAGTGTTTCCCCAGATCAAGTATGCAGACATTTGCATGAACTTTTTCCCCCTGGCACATTTTCTGGCAGGCTCTCGCATTGCCTTCATTGTTGTTCTCCTTACAAATAATAACTTTGGACATGTGTGCGTTCCTATCAAAGTAAGTGCCTTATTTTCAGTATATCGTGTTTGCGTTTCTACTGTATGTATATATGGAGCATAATGTATTTACTGTTTTATTCACGTTTTCATGCACTGGTGACAAATTATGCATTCGGACTCTTGCATTGACTATAACGGACACGTGTGTAAAATGCCTTTTTGAAGGTTGTACTGATTATGATGAGCTAATGCAAAGATATTTGCCAGCTATTTTGGTTACAAGGTTGTTGACATTATAAAAGGCATTCTGGGTGTCTTGTAAAAGTCTGTCAGACCAAAGATGTTATAATAAAATGAGTAAACGTCCGGAAGTGAATGATGGTAAACGACGCACGATGAATTGTAAATAGTCGTTTCTATAGCTAATTCATATTATGGTTTCTGTCAGCCGAGAGTTCTGTAAATATGACCGCTTGTGTTAGGTCAATCTTTTCTCAGCGCTAGGACTACTGTAGCTTACTGTACATTTTCCAGTTTGAATGATTGTGTTATGCTGTCGCAACTTCTGTGAATGTCTGAGCATTGCATCCAAAAATAAACTGGTCACATTCAGGACATAAGGTTGTAAGGACTGTGTTTGTGCAAAAATGTTTGTGAAAAAAAGTGTTGCCAGCTCAAACGCTGACTGTTGCGCCAATCGAAACTGGACATTCTGAATCACATTGATTTGAGAGTACGCTGTAGAGACCACTGTAGAATGATCACACCCGTGTGTTGGTACGCGTCAAAGGGTTAATGTCTGCATTTCGCAAGTGGCTAGTTTGCCTCAACTACCTCCACTAAAACCACTGCAAAGGTTTTGCCTGCAAACGTTGGTTTCGAATAGCGACCTTCTGGCATGTCTGCCTCATGATTTGTTGTAAGAGTTTTCAGACTGAAGCGAGTTCACCCAGGAACAATCCCCCCCCCCCCCTTTCCGAAATTGCCAAAAGACGAATTTCTGTTTCCTAGGGTCTGGTTTTCGAGACTGTGTGAGGCATCAGAGGTGTGAGAGAAAGACCCAGAACAGCAGCCTACCAGTGATGGATGCAGGCGAGTTGCGGAACATCTCGTAAAGCTTGGATATGTACAGCACCATCATCAGCTTGTCTGGGTCCTGGTCCAGAGCCATCTCCTTCCCCGTGGTCACAGGCTGGATACCAAACTCATGCTCTACTAGGTCAAAGGCCAGCTGGTTGTTCTTGGCCGAGTCCTTCTCATTCAGGGAGTCAAATTCACTAGGATGGAGAGAGATACAGAGAAGAGGCATCAGGTTCACATCCGGTAAGACCTTAATAAAGTTGTTTCCCCTATGGAGTGAGAATGTTAGCCCAAAAACAGTTTGTTGATAAGCATTCAAATGTTGGTTTAATGCTGCATTTTATAATCATTACACTTTCCGCACCACCAGACTGAAAGGTGATGTCTAAGGCCCTTAGCAACAGCCCATAGTAATGTTATAAACAGATTGTAAACACATTTCCTTTCCATGAAAAGGATTTAATTCAGAACGGACTGTCGAATCACATCTACCTGTGACACAGAATGGGGGGGGGGGGGGGCAATCGGGAGCAAGAGCCAGAGTGATGAGGTCATCACGGCTGCACCTCCTCAGCCCACACTAATTTTGACTCACACAAAGACGACTTGAGCAGGCCAAATTCACAGAGCATAAAGGATAAAAACACCCACTTGTTATTTAGGTAAGATGGAAACACTTCAGGGCGTGGAGTTCCTCAACAGTGCCATCAGTATCTAATACTGTTAGTACAAATGTTTTATACACATAATTGGGCGTGCAATATGAAAGCCAAACCAGATTGCTCACTTTCTTTTTTTGTGTGGTTTAGGCCATTTCTCTATTTAGACAAATCTAGTTGTTGCCCGCCAAGGTCAGTACACATAGTACAGTTCCTAATTTATGAATCCCACACCTAGAGTTTAAACAGAAGGGTTGTCTACAATATAATCAATATCACTGTTCACATTTTCAACTGCATAACATGTGACGGACCCAAAGGCAGTGCATGACCATAGACAAGATGATAATCAGTGTGTGCCTTGATGGTGCCAATAAGACCATGACTGTGTGTGTAATATATATATATATATATATATATATGTATGTATGTATGTATATATATATATATATACACACATACACACACACAGTGCCTTAAGAAAGTATTCACATCCCTTTACTTTTGCCACATTCTGTGTTATTTTAAAATTCAGACTAAGGAGTAAAAGTGTGCTTAACAAGTTACATAATATATTGCGTCGATCCACTATATGTAATAAGTGTTCAACATGATTTTGTTTATGACTACCTCATCTCTGTAACCCAAACATACAGATTAATGGTAAGGTCCCTCAGTCAAGCAGTGAATTTCAAACAGATTCAACCACAAAGACCAGGGAGGTTTTCCAATGCCTCGCAAAGGACACCTATTGGTAGACTGGTATTAAAAAAAAGCAGACATTGAATATCCCTTTGAGCATGGTGAAGTTATTCATTAAACTTTGGATGGTGTATCAATACACCCAGTCACTCACTACAAAGATACAGGCGTCCTTCCTAACTCGGTTACCGCTCAGGTATTTCACCACGAGGCCAATGGTGACTTTAAAACAGTTTAACAGCTGTGATAGGAGATAACTGAGGATGGATAAACAACATTGCAGTTACTCCACAATATTAACCTAATTGACGAGTGAAAAGAGGGAAGACTGGAATGAGGTTGACACGCTGTAGAGGGCCGAGTGGCCACGGGTTTTCGCTTCTCCCTTGTATTCAATTGGTAAATTAAGGTCACTGATTACTAAGGAACTTCCATCACCTGGTTGTGTAGGTCTTAATTGAAAGAAGAAGAAAAAACACCAGACACTAGGCCCTTTGAAGTTATGCAATAAGAAGAGGGGGAGGAGGGGGTAGAGAGAGAAGAGTAGAGGGAGAGAAGTTGGTGTGAGAGAGGCTGGCATCAGTTGCTGGGACCAATACTATCTGTATAGTGATCCTGACGACCAAGGCCGGGTCAGCTACACTAGCTGCCTATCAAGGTAGCTGGGTTTTCTTGAGGGCTTGAACGCAGCCCGGGATGCGATTAGCCATTGTGGCTGGGACTGCGGATTATCCCGGGCTTGTGACAGTGAAGATCCCTGCTGTTTGTTGTTCTTGTTTCCAATCTTCCCGGCGATCTACCCTGACGAACTGCGGGGAGTAACAGCGTAACCTACCATGACAAAGACCAAAGCAGGCAGGAGTACCGTTGAGGACAGTGGTGTTTCTATCACAGGTGAAAGATCTTTTAAACTAACAAAAATAGTTGTCCGTCATTGTTATCGAGGTGCAATCAAGGCGGAACAACATGGTTGTGGATGGAACTGCAGAATCTCCACAGTGGTCAAAGTTTCTGAGGTTCAAGGACAAGGTAGCTGTTCTGGAAAGAGCCAAGAACTTGAGAGGAACGTACATCTTCCTCAACGAGGACTATCCTCAAGCTGTGCGCCAGAAGAGGAAAGAACTTATCCCAGCCATGAAAGCTGCCAGAGCGCGTGGGGACATTACTTAGATCTGCTATGACAGGCTCATAGCCCACCCTCCCTCTCTCCCAAAAGCCGTGAAAGGATGAGAGCCAAGCCTATGGGTTCGTAGCTTCAACCCCGCAGCACACACACACACACACACACACACACACACACCAATTGATGAATGGACTGCTGAATGTATATATTTTCTCTTGCCTTGTTTATTCTTTTCCATATGTCGCTCTTATAAGCTACCCAGGAAAAGGATGAAAATATCCCATATCAATATATTTATCCTTAGAAATAAGGTTCATGAAATCAATAACATTTATATAGACATGTCTGAGACTAATTCGTTTGATGATAGAGCAGCAGCAATACAAGTGTATAACATATATAGAAGAGACAGGAATGCTTATGGGGGAGGTGTTGCTGTATATATTCAGAGCCACTGCCCTGTAATGCTTAGAGAAGATCTTACGTCAAGGGATATTGGTTACAGGTTCACCTGGCACATCTAAAGCCTCGGGGTATTGCTATCGGCCACCGCTAAAAATGTGTGAAATGTTTGATAGTTTAGTAAACAGAGGGGTCTACTTTCTTGGGGACCTGAATATTGACTGGTTTTCATCAGGATGTCTGCTCAAGAGGAAGCTTCTCACTGTAACCAGTGCCGGTAATCTGGTTTTGGTTATTAGTCAACCTACCAGGGTGTTTACAAACACTACAGGAACAAGATCATCCACATGTATTGATCACATTTTTACTAATACTGCAGAACTCTGTTCTAAAGCTGTATCCGTATTCATTGGATGCAGTGATCACAATATAAAGTGGCTACATCCAGGAAAGCCAACGTTCCAAAATCTTGACCTAAAATAGAGTATACGAGATCATACAAAAGATTTAGCTGTAACTCTTATGTGGACGATGCAAAAATGTGATGTGATTAATAAGGAGCATTCAGACGCTGCATTTTATGAATTTGCTTCTTCCAATTATTGATAAACAGGCACCTGTTAAGAAACAGTGTTAAATCCATGGAACCTTAAAACTTCTATTTGGAATTGAAAAACTGTAGGTTTGAAGATGGGGCAAAAGGAGTGGCTAATAAATCTGGCTGCACATTTGACTGGCTGACTGAAAATTGAGAAATGTGACTAAACTCAAAAGAAATGTAAAAAATAATAAACTGTATTATGAAGCCAAGATCAATGATATAATGAAAAATGTATAGTACTTTAAATTAAATTATTGGCAGAAAGAAAAAGAATTTGTCGAATCAGATGGCTTATTCATCAGAAAACCATTTGAAGTTGCCAATTATTTTAATGATTACTTCATTGGCAAAGTGGGCAAACTTGCGCAGGAAATTCCAACAACGAATAGTGAGCCATAATACTCATGCATAAAAAAAACTAAATGAAAAAGCATTGTAAGTTTGAATTTTGTACATTTATTGTGGGAGAGGTGGAAAAATTGTTATCTTTCAATAATGGCAAACCTCCATTGACAACATAGATGGAAAGATACTGAGGATGGTAACTGACTAAAGATATGACACTTAGGAGTGGCTATAAACTGAGCCTAGAGGAAAGTCTTTGTCCTCAGGCCTGGAGGGAAGCCAAAGTAATTCTGCAAACCAGGAGTGGTAAAGCGGCCTTTACTGGTTTTAACAGCAGACTTATCAGCTTGCTGCCAGCTCTTAGCAAACGGTTGGAAAGAATTGTGTCTGAACAAATGTGACCCAATTCAGGAAACTAGGCGTATATCGCAAGTCACAACTTCACAGGAGACCTTACATTTATTTATTTTTTACTTTTAAATCAACATTTTGTGAACATTCATGTGCCTTAATAACAAACTTGTATGCCATCTGTAAATACGAATACAATTGTTAAATTACGAGCCTTGTTGTTTAAGCCACAGAAAAAGTTGTCAACCTTCCCACTAGCCATCATGATTGGCTGAAATAATGAGTGGGCTGGACATGCCGAGAGAGGAGTTCGGATTGGAGGCTTCTGTCTATTTGAGCTAGTCAGTCTGTTGGTAATCGAACGCGGCTTTAAAATAAAGTGTAGTGGAGCTATATGTCTTAAGCTAAAGTGCACTGTTAGCTAGCTAACGTTAGCTGGCTGCCACCCTAGCGGAATCCAGGTGGTGAGTCAAATACAATGCTATTTCTCTGTAAACAAATTAACAGACTTTCAGCATGCTCATAGAGAAGGGCACTCAACATGTACTGCACTGACACAAATTACTAATGATTGGTTGAAAGAAATTGATAAGAACATTGTGGTCACTGTACTGTTAGATTTCCATGCAGCCTTTGATATTATTGACCATAACCGGTTGTTGAGAAAACGTATGTGTTATGGATTTTCAACCTCTGAGTTATATTAGATATCTATGGTTCTATGATATGGCAAAGGGTTTTCTTTAATGGAAGCTTCTCTAATGTCAAACATGTAAAGTGTGGTGTACCGCAGGGCAACTCTCTAGGCCCTCTACTCTTTTCACCAATGACATGCCGCTGGAATTAAACAATGCATGGGTGTCCATGTATGCTGATGATTCAACCATATACGCATCAGCAACAACAGCTAATGAAGTCACTGAAACCCTTAACAAAGAGTTGGTCGGTTTTGGAATGGGTGGCCAGGTATAAACTGGTCCTCAACATCTCAAACTAAGAGCATTGTATTTGGTACAAATCATTTTCTATATTCTAGACCTTAGCTGAATCTGTTAATGAATTGTGTGGCTGTTGAACAACTTGAGGAAACATTTCTTGATGTTACCTTCGATTGTAAACTGTCATGGTCCAAACAGATTCAAATGGTTGTAAAGATGGGTAGTAATAAAGAGATGCTCTGCTTTTTTGACACCACAAAGCAAGTTCTGCGGGATCAAATTTGATCTCATCTTGATTATTGTCCAGTCATATGGTCAAGTGCTGCAAAGAAATACTTTGTTAAGCTGCAGCTGGCCCAGAACAGAGCCGCACGTGTTGCTCTTCATTGTAATCAGAGGGCTAATAATAATACTATGCATGCCAGTCTCTCTTGGCTAAGAGTTGAGGGAAGACTGACTGCGTCACTTGTTTTTATAAGAAACAATGTGTTGGAAATTCCAAATTGTTTGCATAGTCAACTTACACACAGCACTGACGCACACCCACCCCGCCAGACATACAACCAGGGGTCTTTTCACAGTTCCCAGGTCCAGAACGAATTCAAGGAAATGTACAGTATTATACAGAGCCATGAGTGCATGATACTCCTTTACATCTTATATAGCACAAGTGAACAGCAAACCAGGTTTAAAAAACAAACAAATAAAGCAACACCTCACGGCACAACGCCTCTCCCCCATGTGACCTACTTGTGTGTATATACTGACATGCATGTGTAACTGATAGATGCACACACACACAATATGTTAATGTTTTTAAAATGTATGTAAATTGTAAAGTATTTTGTCTGCAATGTATTTTTCGTTGTGTTGGACCCCAGTAAGACTAGCTGACGCCATTGGCGTCGGCTAATGGGGATCCTATCAAATCAAATGAAATTAAATCCATGGAATGAGTTTGACACCCTTGCTGTACAGAACAACAATATAGGCACTAAAGTAATACTGCAAAGCAAATAATTTTGTCCCGAATACAAAGTGTTATATGTTTGGGGAAAATCCAATACATTACTGAGTATCACGCTCCATATTTTCAAGCATAGTGGTGGCTGCATCATGTTATCGGTATGCTTGTCATCGTTAAGGACTGGGGAGTTTTTCAAGAAAGAAAATGAATAAAAATCGTAATGGAGGCAAACATCCTATAAGAAAATCTGGTTAATTCTGCTTTCCACCAGACACTGGGAGATGAAGTCACCTTTCACCAGGACAATAACCTAAAACACAAGGCCAAATATACATCGGAGTTGCGTACCAAGAAGACAGTGAATATTCCTGAGTGGCCGAGTTACAGTTTGGAGTTAAATCGACGGCAAAACCTGAAAATAGTTGTCTAGCAATGATCAACAACTAATTTGACAGAGTTTGAAGAATTGGAGAAAATAAAAAAATATTTAAAAAAATAAAATTTAAAATTAAAAATACGGGAAAATGTTGCTCAATCCAGGTGTTGAAAGCTGTTCGAGACTTACCCAGAGACCCACAGCTGTAATCACTGCCAAAGGTACTTCTACAAAGTATTGACTCAGGCATGTGAATACTTATGTTAAATGAGATATTGCTGTATTTCATTTAATAAATTAGCTAACATTTCTAAAAACATGTTTTTACTTTGTCATTATAGAGTAGTGTGTTTAGATGGGTGAGGGAAAAATCTATTTAATCAATTTTGAATTCAGGCTGTAACACAACAAAATGTGGAACAAGTCAAGGGGTATTAATACTTTCTGAAGGCACTGTACATGTGCGTTCTCTCACATGAGGTCTGGCCGGAGGCGGTGTATAAGAGCACAGAGTGCCAGGCCACTCTTCCAGGAAGAGGTGAGGTTGGTGACATCCACACCCCTGTACCCCTGTGTCTGCTTCTGACACCAGGTGAGGAGGCGGCTGGGCCGGATGTCCGACTCTGTGGGAGAAGAGGGGCCAACCAATCAGTCATCCAATCACGCCATCACCACCAAATAACAAACATACAGAGAAAGATAAATACACCTGGCTACAGAATACTGGCTAGAGTACACATCACATCCCTGTAGTGTAATACGTCTTCATGGCTACCTTTTGTAGTATGAGATGAGGGTATGGGAGTGTAGGCCAGCACACACTTTCGTTGGGCATGTCTGACCCTGCTTCATGTAATGTGACCGCAGTCATTGTTTCAAGTGGGTGTAACTGTGATGAGCCCTTTTATTAACTCAGGTGAAGCAAGTTTATGGGACAAACGCAGATCAGATTACTAATAGAACATCACAAGGAGCCACTAATCCATAATGCTTGCACGTATGACTAATCCAAACCATCTCGGTCAGCTCCTGGCCTGTAGAAATACAATTTCTAGAACAGACATTCCCATTCAAGTCAATGATCCATGATGGGTGGACCTGCAGCCATAATTGTATTTCTATGTCCTGGCCTACGTGGGTGTCCATGTCTGAGCTTGTCTGATATAATTAGAGGATGATGCTTCAGGTTAGTCATTGAGATGACAGGCCTGAGAAATGACAAGTCTCAGACTGTGGTCAGTCTGTTTGTGAAGACTGACCTCGTCTGGAGAGATTGACAGAACTACGTGTGGGTCCACCCCGCTCCAGAGTACAGGAGTCCTGCTGCCCGTCTATGAACAGGTGACGCACCTGTGAGAGAGGCATGAGAAGTATATTAGAATATTAAAACTTGAGTAACCTGCTCTGTGAAACCGGTTCTTTAGCATGCCAATGTCAATACATGTTAAGCAAGTTAACCCATTCACATCCCTGTACTATATTTAGTAAAATATCAAAAAGCGCCATAGAACAAATTCTGTTTGGTGTAAATGCATGCAATGTGGTGTCAACATAATTGAAACCAGCATATAGTATTGTTATTTGACCTGTTCTAAGCCCAAATATGCCAAATGTATGCTTAAACTCACTGTTGTTTGTGAACTATAGCCATTTCTGCATCATACTATATTTAACCTTTGGACACCAATGGTCCAGACGATGTGTGTACAGTGGGGAGAACAAGTATTTGATACACTGCCGATTTTGCAGGTTTTCCTACTTACAAAGCATGTAGAGGTCTGTAATTTTTATCACAGGTACACTTCAACTGTGAGAGACGGAATCTAAAACAAAAATCCAGAAAATCACATTGTATGATTTTTAAGTAATTAATTTGCATTTTATTGCATGACATAAGTATTTGATACATCAGAAAAGCAGAACTTAATATTTGGTACAGAAACCTTTGTTTCTGCAATTACAGAGATCATACGTTTCCTGTAGTTCTTGACCAGGTTTGCACACACTGCAGCAGGTATTTTGGCCCACTCCTCCATACAGACCTTCTCCAGATCCTTCAGGTTTCGGGGCTGTCGCTGGGCAATACGGACTTTCAGCTCCCTCCAAAGATTTTCTATTGGGTTCAGGTCTGGAGACTGGCTAGGCCACTCCAGGACCTTGAGATGCTTCTTACGGAGCCACTCCTTAGTTGCCCTGGCTGTGTGTTTCGGGTCGTTGTCATGCTGGAAGACCCAGCCACGACCTATCTTCAATGCTCTTACTGAGGGAAGGAGGTTGTTGGCCAAGATCTCGCGATGCATGGCCCCATCCATCCTCCCCTCAATACGGTGCAGTCGTCCTGTCCCCTTTGCAGAAAAGCATCCCCAAAGAATGATGTTTCCACCTCCAAGCTTCACGGTTAGGATGGTGTTCTTGGGGTTGTACTAATCCTTCTTCTTCCTCCAAACACGGCGAGTGGAGTTTAGACCAAAAAGCTCTATTTTTGTCTCATCAGACCACATGACCTTCTCCAATTCCTCCTCTGGATCATCCAGATGGTCATTGGCAAACTTCAGACGGGCCTGGACATGCGCTGGCTTGAGCAGGGGGACCTTGTGTGCGCTGCAGGATTTTAATCCATGACGGCGTAGTGTGTTACTAATGGTTTTCTTTGAGACTGTGGTCCCAGCTCTCTTCAGGTCATTGACCAGGTCCTGCCGTGTAGTTCTGGGCTGATCCCTCACCTTCCTCATGATCATTGATGCCCCACGAGGTGAGATCTTGCATGGAGCCCTAGACCGAGGGTGATTGACCGTCATCTTGAACTTCTTCCATTTTCTAATAATTGCACCAACAGTTGTTGCCTTCTCACCAAGCTGCTTACCTATTGTCCTGTAGCCCATCCCAGCCTTGTGCAGGTCTACAATTTTATCCCTGATGTCCTTACACAGCTCTCTGGTCTTGGCCATTGTGGAGAGGTTGGAGTCTGTTTGATTGAGTGGGTGGACAGGTGTCTTTTATACAGGTAACGAGTTCAAACAGGTGCAGTTAATACAGGTAATGAGTGGAGAACAGGAGGGCTTCTTAAAGAAAAACTAACAGGTCTGTGAGAGCCGGAATTCTTACTGGTTGGTAGGTGATCAAATACTTATGTCATGCAATAAAATGCGAATTAATTACTTAAAAATCATACAATGTGATTTTCTGGATTTTTGTTTTAAATTCCGTCTCTCACAGTTGAAGTGTACCTATGATAAAAATTACAGACCTCTACATGCTTTGTAAGTAGGAAAACCTGCAAAATCGGCAGTGTATCAAATACTTGTTCTCCCCACTGTATATACCTAGGGCTGTTGCAGTGAACGTATTACCGGTGGTCACGAGTCATGAAGGCAGTCAAATTCCACCTGACCGTTTAGTCATGGTAATTCGGTTTCTCCAAGCTCTGATGCTGCTGATGGTCATTAGTATGTTAGATTCAGCTATTTCAGCCACACTCATTGCTGACAGGTGTATAAAATTGAGCACACAGCCATGCCATCTCCATAGACAAACATTGGCAGTAGAATGGCCTTTGGGAAAAGCTCAGTGATTTACAACGTGACACCGTCATATGATCCCACCTTTCCAACAAGTCAGTTCGTCAAATTTCTGCCCTGCTAGAGCTGCCCCAGGTAGCAAGTAATGCTCTAGCAAGTAAGTAATGTTATTGTGAAGTGGAAACGTCACGGAGCAACAACGGCTCAGCCGCGAAGTGGTAGGCCACACAAGCTCACAGAACGGGACCGCCGTGTGCTGAAGCGCGTAATGCGTCAAACCAGCTGTCCTCCATTGCAACACTCACTACCGAGTTCCAAACTGCCTCTGGAATCAACGTCAGAATATATGAGAGAGAGAGAGAGAGAGAGAGAGAGAGTGTGGATTTCATCCATTCAATCTTATTTCCATATATACAGTACCAGTCAAAAGTTTTAGAACACCTACTCATTCAAGGGTTATTTATTTTTACTATTTTCTACATTGTAGAATAGTGAAGACATCATAACTATGAAATAACACATATGGAATCATGTAGTAACCATTAAAGGGTTAAACAAATCTAAATATATTTTTCAAAGTAGCCACCCTTTGCCTTGATGACAGCTTTGCACACTCTTGGCATTCTCTCAAACAGCTTCATGAGGAAATATTTTCCAACAGTCTTGAAGGAGTTCCCACATATGCTGAGCACTTGTTGGCTGCTTTGCCTTCATTCTGTGGTCCAACTCATCCCAAACCATATCAATTTGGTTGAGGTCGGGGGACTGTGGAGGCCAGGTCATCTGATGCAGCACTCCATCACTCTACTCATGGTAAAATAGCCCTTACACATCCTGGAGGTGTGTTGGCTCATTGTCCTGTTGAAATACAAAATTATAGCCCCACTAAGCTCAAACCAGATGGGCTGGCGTATCGCTACAGAATGTGGTGGTAGCCATGCTGGTTAAGTGTGCCTTGAATTATTTATAAAAAATGTATAAATAAAAAAAAAAAAAAATAAATAACAAATCGCTGACAGTGTCACCAGAAAAGCACCCCCACACCTTCTCCATGCTTTACGGTAAGAAATACACATGCAGAGATTATCCGTTCACCCACACCACATCTCACAAAGGCACGGCGGTTGGAACAAAAAAAATCTCTAATTTGTACTCAAGACGAAAGGACAAATTTCCACCGGTCAAATGTACATTGCTTGTGTTTCTTGGCCCAAGCAAATCTCTTCGTATCTTCTTCTTCGTCCCTTAGTGGTTTCTTTGCAGAAATTCGACATGGTTATCGACATGAATGCATGATTCACAGTCTCCTCTGAACAGTTGATTTAGAGATGTGTCTGTTATTTGAACTCTGAAGCATTGATTTGGGCTGCAATGTCTGAGGCTTGTAACTCTAATGAACTTATCCTCTGCAGAAGAGGTAACTATGGTCTTCCATTCCTGTGGCGGTGCTTTTGAGAGCCACTTTCATCATAGCGCTTGATGGTTTTTGAGACTGCACTTAAAGAAAGTTCTTGAAATTTTCCACATTGACTGACCTTCATGTCTTCAAGTAATGATGGACTGTCATTTCTCTTTGCTTATTTGAGCCGTTCTTGCCATAATATGGACTTGGTCTTTTACCAAATAGGGATATCTTCTGTACACACGCCCCCGCACCTTGTGACAACTGATTGGCTCAAACGCATTAGGAAGGAAAGAAATTCCCCAAATTAACTTAAGGCACACCTGTTAATTGAAATGCATTCCAAGTGACTACTTCATGATGCTGGTTGAGAGAATGTCAAGAGTGTGCGAAGCTGTCAAGGCAAAGGGTGGCTATTTGAAGAATCTAAAATAAACAATATTTGAATTTGTTTAACACTTTTTGGGTTACTATATGTTTCCATGTGTAATTTCATAGTTTTGATGTCTTCACTATTATTCTACAATATAATTTGAATGAGTAGGTGTTCTAAAACTTTTGACCGATAATGTGTGTGTGTGTGTGTGTGTGTGCGCGTGTGTGTACACACTACCGTTCAAAAGCTTGGGATCAATTAGAAATGTCCTTGTTTTGGAAAGAAAAGCAAATTTTTTGTCCATTAAAATGGCATCAAATTGATCAGAAATACAGTGTGGACATTGTTAATATTGTAAATGAAAATTGTAGCTGGAAGCAGCAGATTCTTTTATGGAATATCTACATAGGCGTACAGAGGCCCATTATCAGCAACCATCACTCCTGTGTTCCAATGGTACGGAGTTAGCTAATCAAAGTTTATAATTTTAAAAAGGCTAATTGATCATTAGAAAACCCTTTTGCAATTATGTTAGCACAGCCGAAAACTGTGGTGCTGATTAAAGCAGCAATAAAATAAAAAAAACTGACCTTCTTTAGACTAGTTGAGTCTGGACCATCAGCATTTCTGGGTTCGATTACAGGCTCAAAAAGGCCAGAAACAAAGAACTAACTTGTGAAAATCGTCAGTCTATTCTTGGTCTGAAAAATGAAGGCTATTCCATGCGAGAAATTCCATGCGAGATATATTGAAGCAACATCTCAAGACATTAGTCAGAAAGTTAAAGCTTGGTCGCAAATGGGTCTCCAAAAGGACAATGACCCCAAGCATACTTCCAAAGTTGTGGCAAAATGGCTTAAGGACAACAAAGTCAAGGTATTGGAGTGGCCATCACAAAGCCCTGACCTCAATCCTATAGAAAATGTGTGGGCAAAACTGAAAAAGCGTGTGCGAGCAAGGAGGCCTACAAACCTGACCCAGTTACACCATCTTTGTCAGGAGGAATGGGCCAAAATTCACCCAACTTATTGTGGGAAGCTTGTGGAAGGCTACCCGAAATGTTTGACCCAAGTTAAACAATTTAAAGGCAATGCTACCAAATACTAATTGAGTGTATATAAACTTCTGACCCACTGGGAATGTGATGAAAGAAATAAAAGCTGAAATAAATCATTCTCTCTACTATTATGACATTTCACATTCTTAAAATAAAGTGGTGATCCTAACTGACCTAAGACGGGGAATGTTTACTAGGATTAAAATGTCAGGAATTGTGAAAAACTGAGTTTAAATGTATTTGGCTAAGGTGTATGTAAACTTCCGACTTCAACTGTATTTAATGAACCTGCCACTTGATTCATGAAATGTGTAAAAAACAGTAACCCCATGTGTCCAAAGACTAAATATAGTACAATATAAAAAACTCATTGTAGACAAATGCTTTGGCCGATTTAAAAATGTCTTCAGAATTGTCCATCAGTAAGCAGAGAGAACAAGAATAAAATAAACTAAAATAAATAACATTTCTGCAATGGATATGAATGGGTTAATTGTCAACTGTTCTACAGTGCATTCGGAAAGTATTCAGACCCCTTGACTTTCCACATTTTGTTACTTTACAGCCTTATACTAAAATTGATGAACTTTTAAATATTTTTTTTTGAAATCTATATACCCCATAATGACAAAACCTGTTTAGATATGATTGCAAACGTATTAAAAATAAATAACAGAAATACCACATTTACGTAAGACCCTTTACTCGGTACTTTGTTGAAGCACTTTTGGCAGCGATTACAGCCTCGAGTCTTCTTGGGTATGACGATTCAAGCTTTCCAGACCTGTATTTGGGGAGTTTCTCCACATTCTTCTCTGCAGATCCTCTCAAGCTGTCAGGTTGGATGGGGAGCGTCGCTGCACAGCTATTTTCAGGTCGCTCCAGAGATGTTCGATCGGGTTTTAAGTCAGGGCTCTGGCTGGGCCACTCAAGGACATTGAGACTTGTCCGGAAGCCACTCCTGCGTTGCTTGGCTGTGTGCTTAGGGTCATTGTCTTGGTCAAAGGTAAACCGTCGCCCCAGTCTGAGGTCCTGAACCCTCTGGAGCAAGTTATCATCAAGGACCGGTCTGTAATTTGCTCTGGTCATCTTTCCCTCGATCCTGACTAGTCTCCCAGTCCGTACCGCTGAAAAACATCCCTACAGCATGATGCTAACACCACCATGCTTCACCTTAGGGATGGTGCCAGACGTGATGTTTGGCATTCAGGCCAAAGTGTTCAATCTTGGTTTCATCAGACCAGAGCATCTTGTTTCTTTAGGTGTCTTTTGGGAAACTACTGAGGAGAGGGTTTCATCTGGCCACTACCATAAAGGCCTGATTGTTGGAGTGCTGCAGAGATGGTTGTCCTTTTGGAAGGTTCTCCCATCTCCACTGAGGAACTCTGGAGCTCTGTCAGAGTGACCCACAGGTTCCTGGTTACCTCCCTGACCAAGGCCCTACTCCCCCGATTGTGCAGTTTGGCAGGGTGTACAGCTCTTGATAGTCTTGATGGTTCCAAACTTCTTCCATTTAAGATTAATGAGGCCACTGTTCTTGGGGACCTTCAATGCTGCATAATGTTTTTGTACTCTTCCCCAGATCTGTGCCTCGACATAATCCTGTTTCGGAGCTCTACAGACAATTCCTTTGACCTCCTGACTTAGTTGACAGTGCCTTTCTTTTCCAAATCATGTCCAATCAATTGAATTTCTCAGGTGGACACAAATCAAGTTGTAAAAACATCAAGGATGATCAACGGAAACAGGATGCACCGAAGCTAAATTTCGAGTCTCATAGCAAGGGGTTTTAATACTTATGTAAATAAGGTTTCTGTTTACATTTTTATACATTTGCAAACATTTCTAAAAACCTTTTTCTTTATGGGGTATTCTGTGTAGATTAATGAGGGGGGGAAAAGTAATTTAATCCATTTTAGAATAAGGCTGTTACATAACAGAATGTGGAAAAAGTCAGGGGGTCTGAATACACTGCAAATAGGACAACACAAGTTCTGTTTAAAATGTAAATGAGAGGTATTCTCCATCTCAGACGAACCTGATGTGGCTTGACACAGCTGGAGTTGAGGTTGGGGTACCGTGTTACCGGGTCTATGGTGTACTGATCAAAGTTCTTTGAGATGTTCTCTGTCGTTGTTTGGGGTAATAGCCTGTAGAGGCCCTCCCTACAAACATGTCATGAGATGAAATCATTAATTTTCTGTTAAAACCAGAGCAACAGATTGTCCCACAGTTTGACAGGTAAACACAAAAATCCCCATAACTTCCACTAATAGGATAACCAAACATTTCTAACGTGTAGCAACATGGATCTAATCATAATTTGAATGTAGACACCTGACAGCAATTTTTTCCAAAGTGACTGGAACCGGTCTCTACTAACCTGGATTAAGAAAATGTCAGTAGAATCTCTTTTTTTAATACTTTTACCCCTTTTTCTCCCCAATTTCGTGATATCCTATTGGTAGTTACAGTCTTGTCCCATCGCTGCAACTCCCCTAAGGTCGATCCTGTTTCCTGACACACTGCTCACTTAACCCGGAAGCCAGCCGCACCAACATGTTGGAGGAAACACCGTCCCGCAGGCGGCCGAAGTCAGCCCGCAGGCGGCCGAAGTCAGCCACAAGGAGTCGCTAGAGCGTGATGGGACAAGGAAATCACGGCCAGCCAAACCCTCCCCTAACCCGGACGACGCTGGGCCAATTGTGCGCCGCCTCATGGGTCTCCCAGTCACGGCCAGCTGTGACACAGCCTGGGATCAAACCCATGTCTGTAGTGACCGCTGCGCCACTCAGGAAGCCGTCAATAGAATCTCATATGTAAACATCTCCAGCCTACTGTACCTTTCTGCCAGGATCTCCAGATGGGTCTTGCCCTGCGCCCAGCCCCTCACCATCCACACCGTGTCAAAGGCAGCCAGGAACCCTCTAGCACAGCCTGTCCCCGTGGGCCAGAAGGGCTATAGACAGAGAGAACATGGGTCAACACACTACGCACATACAAAGCAGGACACACTGTTGTTCAGCGACAACAAGCAAGCTAGGAATGTTCTCAAACTGCCTAAAGGGAATATGTGTGGGAAGAAAAATGCTCATCTGATCTACTGTAAGAAGAGGTGGCAAGCCACCTGGTACCAACAACCTGGATGCTAAATTGGTGAGGTTGGTAGCAGAATACATTGTGATTCCGGTTTGCCACATGTTCAATTTAAGCCTAGAAGACGGTGTGTGCCCTCAGACCTGGAGGGAGGCAAAGGACATTCCGCTGCCCAAGAATAGCAGAGCACCCTTTAATGGTTCAAATAGCTGACCAATCAGCCTGTTACCAGGGCTTAGCAAACTTTTGGAAAATAATCGTGTTTGATCAAATAGTTATTTTACAACGGACTTTCAGCATGCTTATAGGGAAGGGCACTCAACACTGACACAAACGACTGATGATTGGCTGAAAGAAATTGATAGTAAGAATATTTTGGGAGCTGTTTTGTTTGACGTCAGTGCAGCTTTTGATATCATTGATCATAAACTATTACTGAAAAAAATTACTTGTGTTATGGATTTGCATCCTCTGCCTTATCATGGATTGAGAGTTACCGATCTAATAGAACAGAGGGTTTTCTTTAATGGAAGCCTCTCTAATGCAAATTCAGTTGAGTGTGGTGTACCGCAGGGCAGCCGGCTTGGGCCATTATTGTTTTCTGTTATTACTAATGACTTTCCAATGTCCTTGAATAAAGCTTGTGTTTCTATGAACGCTAACGACTCAAAAGTAAACACGTCAGCTACGACAATAAAATAAATAACTGACACTGAAGAGCTTCAGTCAGTTTTAGAATGGGTAACTAGCAATAGGCTGGTGCTAAATATATATAAAAAACTAAAAGCATTGTTTTTGGGACAAATCACTTACTCAACGCTAAGCCTAATTTAGGATGTATTATTGGATAACGTGGTGATTGAGCAAGTTGAGGAGACTAAACAGCTGGGTGTAACCCAAGATAGTAAGCTGTCACGTCATGGTCAAAACATATAGACTCGGTTGCTAAAATGTGAAAAGGTCTGTCCATGTTGTGACGACCCTCCCACTCTGTCTGCCGTATTTTGTCTTGACTCTTGTTTTCCTTAGTAGGATGTCGGCGAGCGGAGCTGGAACGGTCGTCAGCGACATGGGACACACCTGGGCCCGGGTATGTCCCGAGATAAATACACCTCTTCCCCATTCATTGAGGAGACTCTCTCCATGCAGACACACACTTAGTTTTTGGTTGTGGCATTTTTGTTTGTTTGCTTTGGCTCCTTTCAACAGCCCTCATTATCACATTTATGCACGCAACCACACTTACACTGCGGATTACTGACTACACACACACCATTGTTAATTGTATTTACATTTCCTCAGTTAATAAATATATTTTTGTTATTCCTTATCACCACTGTCTCCCTTTTTGTTTCGGACTTCGAGCCGGTTCGTGACAATGTTAAGGAGTTGCTCTGCTTTCTTGACATCTCAGTCGACCAGACAGGTGCTAGTTTTGTTGCATCTGGACTACTGCCAGCTGTGTGATCATGTGTGGCAAAGAGGGCCATAGGTAAATTGCAGTTGGTCCAGAACAAAGTGGCACACACTGCATTTAGATGTACATGGGGGGGGGGGCGAATGTCAGTTACATGCATGTCAGTCTCTCCTGGCTCAAAGTTGAGGAGAGATTGACTGCATCGCTATAGGTCTTTGTGCGAGGTATTGATGTGTTGAAGGCACCGACCTGTCTGTTCAAGCAGTTGGCACACAGTTCAGACACTCATCGGTACAACACAAGACATGCAACCAGGGGTCTCTTCAGTCCCCAGGTCCAGAACAGAGGCTGGGAAACGCACAGTATTAAATAGAGCTATGACTACATGGAACTCTGCCACCCCAGGTAACTCAAGCTAGCAATAAAACCAGATATATACATATTTTTTTTTAAGATATCACCTTGCGGCACAACAGGGACTCTGAAGAGACTGACATTTTTTTATATGTTTCGTATTTATTTAAGTCTCTGCCCATTCATCACCATTTTACCTGTTGTTGTCTTAGCTGATAAGCTGTTGTTGTCTTACCCGTTGTTGCTTTAGCTTGCTCTCCCAATCAACACCTGTGATTGCTTTATGTCTCTCTCTAATGTCAATATGCCTTGTACACCGTTGTTTAGGATAGTTATTGTCTTAGTTTACTGCGGAGCCCCTAGTCCCACTCAACATGCCTCAGATACCTCCTTTGTCCCACCTCCCACACGTGGTGACCTCACCCAGCATAACTAGTCCGTCCAGAGATGCAACCTCTCTTATCACTCGGTGCCTGGGTTTACTTCCACTATACCCGCACCCCACCATACCCTGCTGTACATTATGCCCTGAAACTATTTTACCACGCCCAGAAATCTGCTCCTTTTATTCTCTGTCCCCAACGCACTAGACGACTAGTTTTGATAGCCTTTAGCCGTACCCTCATCCTACTCCTCCTCTGTTCCTCGGGTGATGTGGAGGTTAACCCAGGCCCTGCGTGTCCCCAGGCACTCATTTGTTGACTTCTGTAACTGAAAAAGCCTTAGTTTCATGCATGTTAACATCAGAAGCCTCCTCCCTAAGTTTGTTTTACTCACTGCTTTAAGCACACTCCGCCAACCCGGATGTCCTTGCCGTGTCTGAATCCTGGCTAAGGAAGGCCACCAAAAACTCTGAGATTTCCATCTGCAACTACAACATTTTCCATCAAGATAGAACTGCCAAAGGGTGAGGAGTTGCAATCTACTGCAGAGATAGCCTGCAAAGTTAGGTCATACTTTCCAGGTCTATGCCCAAACAGTTCGAGCTTCTAATTTTAAAAATGAATCTCTCCAGAAATAAGTCTCTCACTGTTGCCACCTGTTATAGACCCCCCTCAGCTCCCAGCTGTGCCCTGGACACCATATGTGAATTGATTGCCCCCCCCATCTATCTTCAGAGTTCGTTCTGTTAGGTGACCTAAACTGGGATATGCTTAACACCCCGGCAGTCCTACATTCTAAGCTAGATCCACTCAATCTCACACAAATCATCAAGGAACCCACCAGACACAACCATAAATCCATAAACATGGGCACCCTCATAACACACCTCTGATATTGTTTTCAATCAGGATCTTAGCGATCACTGCCTCATTGCCTGCATCCGCAGTCAAATGACCACCCCTCATCACTGTCAAATGCTCCCTAAAACACTTCTGCAAGCAGGCCTTTCTAATCGACCTGGCCCGGGTATCCTGGAAGGATATTGACCTCATCCCGTCAGTCAAGGATGCCTAGTCGTTCTTTAAAAGTAATTTCCTCACCATCTTAAATAAGCATGACCCATTCAAAAAAATATAGAACAAAGAACAGATATAGCCCTTGGTTCACGCCAGACCGGACTGCCCTCGACCAGAACAAAAACATCCTATGGCGGACTGCACTAGCATCGAATAGTCCCCGCGACATGAAACTTTTCAGGGAAGTCATGAACCAATACACGCAGTCAGTCAGGAAAGCAAAGGCTAGCTTTTTCAAACAGCAATGTGCATCCTGTAGCAAACTCCAAAAAGTACATGGAGAATAAGAACACCTCCTCCTAGCTGCCCAATAAACTGAGGCTAGGTAACACTGTCACCACCAATACATCCACGATAATTTCAAAAATCATTTCTCTACGGCTGGCCATGCTTTCCTCCTGGCTACCCCCCAACAGCTCCGCACCCCTCGCAGCCCAAGCCTCCCCAGCTTCTCCTTCACCCAAATCCAGATAGCTGATGTTCTGAAAGAGCAGCAAAACCTGGACCCGTACAAATCAGCTGGGCTAGACAATCTGGACCCTCTCTTTCTGAAAATATCCACCCCCATTGTTGCAACCCCTATCACCAGTCTGTTCAACCTCTTTTGTATCGTCCGAGATCCCTAAAGATTGGAAAGCTGCCGCTGTCATCCCCCTCTTCAAAAGGGGGAGACACTCTAGACCCAAAC
This sequence comes from Salvelinus alpinus, assembly GCF_045679555.1. Lineage (NCBI taxonomy): Eukaryota > Metazoa > Chordata > Actinopteri > Salmoniformes > Salmonidae > Salvelinus > Salvelinus alpinus. Next base: position 50,446,394 of record NC_092100.1, read on the forward strand.
TGTTATAGACCTATATCCATCCTGCCCTGCCTTTCTAAAGTCTTCGAAAGCCAAGTTAATTAACAGATCACTGACCATTTCGAATCCCACCGTACCTTCTCCGCTGTGCAATCCGGTTTCCGAGCTGGTCACGGGTGCACCTCAGCCACGCTCAAGGTACTAAACGATATCATAACCGGCATCAATAAAAGACAATACTGTGCAGCCGTATTCATCGACCTGGCCAAGGCTTTCGACTCTGTCAATCACCACATCCTCATCGGCAGACTCGATAGCCTTGGTTTCTCAAATGACTGCCTCGCCTTGTTCACCAACTACTTCTCAGAAAGAGTCCAGTGTGTCAAATCGGAGGGCCTGTTGTCTGGACCTCTGGCAGTCTATGGGGGTACCACAGGGTTCAATTCTCGGGCGGACTCTTTTCTCTGTATATATCAACGATGTCGCTCTTGCTGCAGGTGATTCCCTGATCCACTTCTACGCAGACGACACCATTCTGTATACATCTGGCCCTTCGTTGGACACTGTTAACTAACCTCCAAACGAGCATCAATGCCATACAACACTCCTTCCGTGGCCTCCAACTGCTCTTAAACGCTAATAAAACCAGATGCATGCTTTTCAACCGTTCGCTGCCCGCACCAGCCCGCCCGGCTAGCATCACTACTCTGGACGGTTCTGACTTAGAATATGTGGACAACTACAAATACCTAGGTGTCTGGCTAGACTGTAAACACTCCTTCCAGTCTAATATTAAACATCTCCAATCCAAAATTAAATCTAGAATCGGCTTCCAATTTCGCAACAAAGCCTCCTTCACTCACGCCGCCAAACATACCCTCGTAAAACTGACTATCCTACCGATCCTCGACTTCGATGTCATTTACAAAATAGCTTCCAATACTCTTCTCCACAAACTGGATGCAGTCTATCCCAGTCCCATCCGTTTTGTCACCAAAGCCCCATATACCACTGCGACCTGTATGCTCTAGTCGGCTGGCCCTCGCTACATATTCGTCGCCAGACCCACTGGCTCCAGGTCATCTATAAGTCTATGCTAGGTTAAGCTCCGCCTTATCTTAGCTCACTGGTCATGATAACACCCACCCATAGCACGTGCTCCAGCAGGTATATCTCACTGGTCATCCCCAAAGCCAACACCTACTTTGGCCGCCTTTCCTTCCAGTTCTCTGCTGCCAATGACTGGACCAAATTGCAAAAATTTAATTTAATTAAAAAAAGAAATCACTGAAGAGTTATATTTCCCTGACTAACTTTAAGCATCAGCTATCTGAGCAGCTAATTGATTGCTGCAGCTGTACATAGCCCACCCAATCTACCTACCTCAGAGTTTTTTTATTAACTTTTCTGCTCTTTTGCACATCATCTGCTCATCTATCACTCCAGTGTTAATTTGCTCAACTGTAATTACTTCACTACTATGTTCTATTTATTGCCGTACCTCCTCACACACTGTATATATACTTTTTCCCCCTATTGTGTTATTGACTGTACGCTTGTTTATTCCATGTGAAACTGTTGTTGGTGTCGCACTGCTTTGCTTTATCTTGGCCAGGTCGCAGTTGTAAATGAGAACTTGTTTTCGACTAGCTTACCTGGTTAAATAAAGATTAATAAAAAAATAAAAAAATAAAAAAAAAATTGCAATGCATTACCTATTGTATTATGTAGGTGGGTGGCCAGAACAGCTCATAGGGCAGGAGCCACCTCGTGTTTATGAAGCTTGAGGGAGAGGCAGGATATTATGTATATGTATTGTGGCGTACAGCAGGTCAGCTAACCGAAGATGATGACATCGAAACCTACCTCTGTACATTTGAACGGACAGCACTACAGGAAGGATGGCTGAGACAGAAGTGGGCCAAGTCTGCTGGCCCCGTTCCTCTCTGGGAATGCCCAAAAGGCGTATTGGGACCTGAACGATGAACAGGCGGCTAACTACGACGGACTCAAAACGGGAGATACGCAGCCGCTATGGGTACAGCCTGGTCCATCGGGCTCAACTATTCCACAACTAGAGGTCCGTAACATCCGAGTCCCGATGAGTGACCTACTACGCGTCACCAGGGGATGGCTCCTAACCGATGTACCCACCCTCTCCATCCTAGACAAAGTGGTCCAGGATTGCTTCCTACGGGCACTACCCCACGACATGAAGAGGGCAGTGAGTCTATGCATGCCCCAGACCTTGGAGGGCCTCCTGGAAGCAGTGGAGATGCATCAGAACACTCAGGCCGAGTGGGAGCCAGGCCGAGTCGGCGACCCATTCAAGGAGTCGGCAGGACAGCCCCACTGCTGGGTACCCCAAACCGACAGTCGGCAGGGCCAAAGGACCGCAATACAGCTGGGGTAGGGCCACGAACGACCCCAGGTAGATGGAGACCAAGGGAGGTGTTTTGTGCGGCGCCCAGGGGCACATGGCCTGGAATTGCCCCGCTCGAGAGGAGTCGATGCCATCAGCAAGCCCCGGAAGCGAGGTGGGTCACGGAGTGAACTACGTCACCTTCTGTTGGGCACACCACAAATCAACTGCACCCATGGTCCCAGTGAAGGTTGACGGACACGACACGGAAGCTCTATTAACCCCGGAAGTATAGTTACCCTCGTAACCACGAGCCTGCTGAACCAGGAGACCGAACGTGGTAGGGAGATGTCCATTTCCTGTGTTCACAGGGACACAAAGCAGTATTCAACCGTATGGGCCAACATCGTGACTCCACAAGGGAACTGCCAGAGGATGGTGGGTGCCATACCAGAGTTGCTGGTACCTCTAAGTGGGACGAGATTGTCCACTGTTTGCGGCCCTCTGGGGGCACGAGCTGAGGAAGAAGGTACGAGCCGTCCGAAGATGAGCGAGGACGACCAATCACCTGTGCGGCCCGGAAGCAAACAGTTGACCAACCTGTATCTACGGGTCCAGAGTCAGAGGGGGTGCCGGAACCCGAACCACGGGAGGAAGATACCAACCTCCCCCTCCTCGATTTCGAGGGGCCAGTTGAGACACCCCCTGGGGGCCAACTGAGGGGACAATTCGGAACGGCCCAGTGGGAGCGGTGGATGGACAGCTACTTACGGGGGTGAGCAACTGGCGATACCCCCATTTCCATTTCAAGAATAACCTTTTATATCATCAGGTGTCGCGCCAACAGGGAGAACTTCGAGAGGTACTGTTGCTGCCCCGACAGTATGTGGGAACTGCTCTTCAGCTGGCCCACACCCACCTGTTGGGGGTGCACCTGGGAATGGAGAAACCCGGGAACAGATCACCGCCCGGTTCCACTGGCCCGGGATGAGGAGGGCCGTGGAAGACTGTCGCAGCTGCACGTGTCAAATTGACTGTCCCAAAGGCACACTTCCGAAACCCACTGGTCCCCCTACCAATCATCGGGGTGCCCTTTGAACGCATCACCATGGACATTGCGGGACCCCTGGTAAAAACAGCACGAGGACACCGGTACATCCGGGTAATCGTAGACTATGCCACCCGGTATCCCGAGGCCATTCCCCTACGGGCGGCGGTGTCCAAGGGATACGCCCGGGAACTGTTCCACTTCTTTAGCAGGGCAGTTAGTGGGCATCCTGAACCAGATCCTGACAGACCAAGGTACTGAGTTTGTCCCGCCTAATGAAAGATGTGTGCTCTCCTGCAGATCCGGACCTCAGTCTTTCACCCGCAGACGGTTTGGCTCATTGAGCAGTTCAATAAAACGATAAAACAAATGCTGCGGAAGGTCATCGAGCAGGACGGGAAGAACTGGGACCAGCTACTACCCCACCTAATGTTCTCAATCCGAGAAGTACCCCAGTCCTCCACTGGGTTTTCCCCTTTCGAACTCCTCTACGGGAGGAGGCCACGCGCCCTACTGGACCTCGCCAAGGAGGTGTGGGAAGCCCAACTGTCCCCCTTACGAAGCGTGGTAGAGCACGTGGAGACGATGAGGGAATGGATGACAGCCATATGGCCAGTCACGAGGGAACATATGGAGAAGGCCCAACGCGCCCAAGCCTACAAATCGGGGAGCCCAGCCACGAGAATTCCAGGTAGGAGACAGGGTGTTGGTCTTGATCCCCACGGCCGAAAGTACATTCCTGGAAACATGGCACGGACCCTACGAGGTGATCGAGCTGCTGGGACCTATCAATTACCGCGTACGGCAGCCCGGGACACGGAAACCACAGATTTACCACGTGAACCTGTTGAAGAAATGGCACGAGAGGACAGCCTTGGCCGTGTTATGGTCGGGACCCAGGACGCCAACTGTACCAGTGGTGGTCCCGAGCAATGAGGACCTCGACCTGGCCCAGAAGCAAGAGCTCAGGGAGCTTGTCGATCGGAACACGGCGGTGTTCTCTGAGAAGCTGGGCCGCACAACCCTCATTGAACACCACATCCGTACCCGGCCCGGTGAAACAGTACGAAAGAGGCCATATCGGATTCCAGAGGCACGAAGGAAGGCCGTGAAACAGGAAGTGGAAGCTATGTTGAGGATGGAGGTCGTTGAAGAGTCTCACAGTGCATGGTGCAGCCCCATCGTGTTGGTGCCCAAACCCGACGGTAGCCTGCGCTTCTGAATTGATTCCGGGGTGTGAACGACATTGTTTGTTTGTTTGACGCCTACCCCATGCTGAGGGTGGACGAGCTCATCGACCAATTGGGAAAGGCCTGGTACATCAGCACCCTTGACCTGACCAAAGGATATTGACAGGTACCGTTGGCAGCCTCCTCCCGGGAGAAGATGGCGTTTTCGACACCAGACGGATTATATCAGTACCGGGTGCTCCCGTTCGGTCTCCACGGAGCCCCGCCCACATTCCAGAGACTGATGTACTAAGTACTTCGATCACACCAGCAGTACGCAGCGGCACATTTGGATGATATCATCATCCACAGCCAAGGTTGGGAAGAGCACCTGACAAGACCAACTTTGCAGCTATAGCTTCCCCCTCACCGAGCTAACCAGGGCCCGCCTCCCGAAAACAGTGAAATGGACGGACAAGACAGAAAGGGCATTCAGCCGCCTGAAGGAAGCGCTGTGCTCCCATCCGATTCTCGTAACGCCCGATTTCCAGCTGCCTATGTTGGTCCAGACGGAAGCATGTGACATGGGACTAGGGGCCGTTCTGTCCCAGATACATAATGTGGTGCTCCTCCCCATCGTGTACATCAACCGAAAGCTGATACCCAGAGAGAAAGAGTGTCTAGCGGTGAAGTGGGCGCTAGACACTGAAGTATTACCTGTTAGATACCCACTTCACCCTGGTCACAGACCATGCTCCGTCGGTCTGGATGGCCAGGGGAAGGGACACAAACGATCGGGTCACCAGGTGGTTTTTGTCCCTTCAACGCATCTCTTTTTCTGTTGTGCACAGGTCAGGGGGCGAAGCATGGAAACGCAGATGCCCTATCGAGAAGGGAGACATACGTCGTACTGATGGCAGTCCCCTCCCCAACAGAGCTAGGGGGGGGGGGGGGGCGTACAGCAGGTCAGCCACCACGGGGAGACTCGGCGAGGCCTGGTGACAGGCGGAGTATACATCACGAGGCGATGGCTCCATCTGCTGGACATGCCAGGTCTCGACGGGCTCTCCGGCCAGGACTAATTGGGGCTGATTGGGGATTGGTTAGTAAGTGCTGATTGCTCACCCAGCTGTACAAGTCCCATAAAGCTGCCAGAAGAGCAGCACACAGGGGAGAGACTGGGGGAGGAAAGGACTCCCGTATAGTTGGAGACAGTACCAGAGGTAACAGGTTGGAGTTCAGTTTTTGATCCCCACAGGATACAGCAAGACCCGGAGCCCAGAAGATGGTATCCCGGAGAGGGTCTCTTGGGGGAGACCTGTTCTTTTCTTTTGGAATTTTATTTTAATAAATACCTTTGATACTGAGCTAATTCTACTCCGTGTTTGATCTGTGTAAACGTTTTGACCCAACCCCCTGGTCTGCCACAGTATATTATTAATTTTATGTGTATTTTTTGCTGTTTGGACCCCAGGAAGAGTAGCTGCTGCCTAGGCAGCGGCTAATTGGGGATCCCAATAAAATAAATGTACTGTTGGCTCCTGTGACTTGAGAGGCATTTAGACAAAGCTTTGAGAATTGACTACTGTTCATTTAATTTCTCATGCTAATCTATACCGGCGCACCAAATGGATGAAAACGAACCGAACAGGGAGGGGAAAAACCTGAAGTTTTAAGAAATGCGAAATGCATGTCTTTGGTTTCTGCTGCAAAAAGTTTTGCTCCATTTTGCCATGGTGCGACATAATGTGTATTAATTTCACCCACAACAGTACAACATCTAGTATGAAGTAAAGCCCCCTCACCTCCAGTAGACTGTCCCCCACCAGAGCCACCAGTAGCTGGTGTCCGCACTTCTCCCTGAACAGCGCCGCATTCTCTGAGGCGTATATGCAGGTGAAGTCGAACATGGCCACATCGGGCTGGTTGCAGTGGTTGATGGCGTAGTCCAGAGAGGGCAGCTGGTAGTTGGTGCCAAAGTCGGCCGCCTCACGGGCGTAGGAGAGAAGAGCCTCCTGGTTCACGTTGTCTTGGCCCAGCAGCTTCTCTGTTTCAATGTAATCCTGCAGGACCAAGAAACAGGGAGGGTTGATGGAAAATATTACTCCGAAAGAATCAGAGCACCACCTCTACCAAGTCCTAGTTGGAGCCTATAACTGGGGCTTAAGATTTTCCTGGTCAGAGCATATGGTCAGGAAAACATCAGGGCCCTACCTACCTACTGCATGTGATCCCTCTTCATTCTGTGTAGATTAGACTGAGGTGATGGCAACCGGCCCTAAACACTTTACAGTTGCCCTAGACAGTTTTGTTCAACATTTCTGAACACGTAAGCAGACTTTGAAGAACTACGCAGTACAAGTCTGTTTCAGCAGCTGGTTAAAAAAACAAAGGGACAGGTTTCACCTCAGGTAGCAAGCAATTACAGGGATTACAAGTCTACTACATTATTGTTATGGATCAGCGCCCTCACATGCAATCACTATCATATTCTTTTATCAAACATATTTTCATTGTACAATTTAAAATGTAAGTCAAGAGCTCGCTGACAATTCGAACCAGTCAAGGCAGCAGTGCTATGAGAGTTTAAAGACTACACACAGAGGTCACATTCAGAGCAGGAAGGATGAGGAGTCCATCTTCACTGAAGGGGAAATGAAAACGAGCCTTCAGAGACCAGACACACACAGGTGCCAGATTCCTTCTCACCCAGCAACACTTTTTCCTCTCTCAATCCACTACAATGTATCTTGTTCTGTGCTTTTATTCCCAGTTCAACCAAAGGGCTGAGATTTAGCACCCTCTGGCAGGTAGGGCACAATGGCACAGCTGTAAATATAGAGTGGGGGAATGACATATGGGGAAAGTGAACACAAAGGAGCAGAACAAACACCACTCACATGAATGATGACCCCCTTGTCCAGCAGACTCTGCTTCTTTGCAGTCATCACAAAGTAGTGTGTGTTGTCTCTGTAGTACACAATGTTCTCCAGATCAATCCCTGCAACAACAAAGATTAATTAACACCTTTATGTCCGTCATCATGTTGACCAGGTTGACCGTACAACCAGTGGGGTGGTTGTATTAGTTGACCAACTGTACAGTAGGGATTAGCCCAGTGGATCATGTTTCACATACAGTGTGTATCTTACGATCCATGTGAGTGATGGGGCACGGCCCTTTCATTAAGAGGGGATTGGAGGGGAAGGGATTCCAGCCTGTCTTCACTGCTGAGCCAACTGTCCTCACAAAGCCAAGCAAACAGAGAAATCAGCAGCACAGGATCCTCCATGGTGTTCTAGCATGGCAAAGTACATCTTATCTACCCGACAGGCTGGTACTTCATTGTAAACACAACACTCCCTTTTTTGTAGGAGCCACACTGGTTTCATTGATTAAAACATTTTATTTTGGTTCCCATTGGACTGATGTGATGATGACACCTAGGGAATCAGAATTCTAGAGATAAATTAGCCTGGTCGCAGATCTGTTTGTGCTGTCTTAACAACTATGGTCATTGGCAAGACTGTACAAAGAGATCCCAGACCTGGAGAAGGGTAAATGCAGGTGTGTTGGGGGTCAGGTTTGGTAGAGGACCCACCTGTCTCCTCTTTGAGCTCCAGGAAGAACTTCTGGTTGAAGATGAAGGCCACTCCGCTGATCTCCTCCACCTTGGCCTCGGCCGTGGTGTTCCTGTTGACAAAGTTGGCTGTGATGGCGATGGCCAGCTTACCCCGGAACTCCTTCCTCTTGAAACCTGAGGGGAAAGTATTGTTATTGTTCTGTTAAGGACACTTAACATTTTGGAAGTTAATCATCTTATTTTGTATTAAACTGGGTCAGATTGATTTATTACATAGAGTAATAATTTGACTGTATTGTTCTTATAGCACCATGTAATAAACAGACTGATGAAGATTCAGATTATGCAAAAAAAATAAAAACCATGGTAGAATTGCATTAAGAACATTACAAAATACTACCTTTGAACTTTGAGTAATAATTGTCTGGGTGATGATTTACCCATGTTCTTTCCTTATTAGGTGCAGTCAGACTACGCTCAAGACTGATGCCAATACTGTAATTGACTTTCACCTGTCACATGGCCAGGGTCAGTCTGTATACAAGCCGTTTATCTTCTCAGGCTCCCAGGTAGACATCTGGGTAAAGTGCTCTGATGCAGTTAAAATGTTGCCAGTGCGAACTAGAGTTAACTGCAGATGAAGAGTAGTAGTCACTACCAGGGGTGCAACTTTGGTTATAGAAGTGGGGAGGGACATAATTTAAAAGAAATTAAACAATTCAGTCGGATAAACACTCCAAACAACCTACCAAAGTACTCGGAGGCGTCTGCATGGTCCTAAAGCACACCATTGCCTCGTTTTGTATCACATTCCAATGATATAGCTGGGGGGGGGGGGACAAAAATGCAATTTCAGAATGTCCCCCCGTCCCCAGTGAAAGTTGCGCTCCTGGTCACTACAATCAAAACCAGTCAGCCAATAATGCCCTTGGAGTGCAGTTCAAACTGTGTCAACAGGAAGGATTTGGAGCGTTGCACCATCTCGCCCCAACTCGGAACCTCGGTTCCTATAAAATGAATGACTTGTGCTTTGAACCATAACTTTAAAAGGGCTCCCTGAATGTATGCTAGAAGCAATCCACTGTGTAAACGTGCATGCATTCCCTCAGGCATGTTTCCTCTCACATACTGCAACACCTTGTTTGTGTGAATTCCTATTGGACTTTCCCTGTCTAGTATTTTATGGCTATGAGTGAAACTCTGCAGTTGAAAATGTTCAGGTGTGCAACTTTTATCTGCGCATCAAGGGTCTTCCAGCCTCCTGTCAATGTTAAAACAGTCAAACAATAACAACTCCATCGTGTGTGTTCACCATCTAGCGTGTTTCTGCGTCCATCCGCACCGATCACCACGTCAAATTCATAGTCAGTGAGGGGGTGGTTTGATGGTCTAATCTCAGCTCTCCATCCAGGCCCTGGGAAAAGGAGAAGATACAGTATTAGACAAGCTTACCGAGACAGCAGCAAGTCATATGAATACAGCAATATATTGTAAACATTTTCTATTTTCCATGACTGTTAAGGTTTCATCTGAGTTTATTGGATGACGAGACACGACATCGTGCTTTTAGATTAATGTGAGGGCACGGTTAAATACATAGCTAAGTTGTCTGCAACTCTATTTTATTTGTATTTAACTAGGCAAGTCAGTTAAGAACAATGACAGCCTACCCCGGCCAAACCCGGACGACGCTGGGTCAATTGTGCGCCACCCTATGGGACTCCCAATCATGGCCGGATGTGATACATCCTGGATTCGAACCAGAGAAGGTTTCGAACCACACCTCCTGCACTGAGATGCAGTGCCTTGAACCGCCGCACCACTCGGGAGCCCATATAGCTGGAGTCTTGCTGGGGGTTTGTAATCTTTCACAATGCAGCGTGGTAAGTGGCAATGATGCAGAGCGAAAACAGTGACCCTCTCCATATCAGCTCAACACTCATGCCACACAGTCTTACAGAAACGCGCCAGGCCCATGCCACATTCTCCTGAGGTACCCCCTGAAGGACACTGCCACTGCTGCAGACGAGGACACATTTCAACCCTAAATTTAGGCTAGTCTTCCATCTCTGTCTTCTTCTATATTTATCAGTCTAGTGTCAACTCTGCCACCACATGCAACTGAAGAAATAACCGGGAGAAAAACAGGACGCTTGTTTAAATCCAATGTTCAAAATAAAAAAAAATAAAAAAAATGGGACAGTTGGTGAAGCTTAGGGACTCTGAAGAACTTTGAAATACAGCTTCATAAATATACAATGGGCTTGTTTTTGGCATCAACTCAAATTAGGCAAGCAACATTGCAAGCTGATAATTCACAGAATAACAATGTAAAAAGCAGATTTATGACAAATATGCAAGCATGAAGTAACAATAAAATAAACAGAAATAAATAGTTTGTTGTAAACACAGCTGTTTAGTGATGATTGCCATGGACATGTTAACATGGCATGGAGGCTAGCGTTGTGACGGTCATGGAATTTTGAAGGATGGTTGTTGTTCAGCCAAATGACCCACGGTCACCATTATAATCATTTGAATAGCAAAATAATGAAGCAAAAAAAGTAGAATGTGTTGCTGCTGCAGGGAGGGGGGCATTGCCTAAGCAACCAAAGACTTGTTTGCTCCACCATTTTACCCCTGAAACAGACTCAACAGCTCAAATGGTGGTGTGTGTGTGGGGGGGTGGGGTCATGATGTTTTTCATCCATAATCGTAGGTTACACAATTATACGGTACTTGTGCACGCCCTAATGAAGGTTTGATGTTCTGAAGCTTCCTTTCACAGACTGATGCTGGACCTGATACCACTGGGTCGGATTCAAAAGTGTAGGGACAGAAAGCTGAATAAAAAAAAAGAAAAAGAAAGTTACCTTCATTCTCCTGGTTGTCCGGTGGTTCCAGCAGGTTAACAAACTCCACGTTGACATGGACCTCCACACCCACGATGAGGGAGACCTTCAGCAGCATGAGCTGGAGCTGGCGAATACCTTCATGACAAACAGATCAGGTATATTTAAAGTGGCAGTGCAGTTTTATTTAAAAAGTGATTTTACTGATACAGTATTTGCCCATTATGAAAAAATGCCTTTTTGTGTAGAGCAGTTTGAAAAAACATCCTGTTCAGGTGGGAGGGAGTTTTTGGCCCAGATCATATCACATCAATCTGATCTGATCATTCTGACCATCATCATCACCATCATCTTTTATTTGCATATGCATCCTCCTACTTTGAAGGCGTAAGAAGGGTAGGCTCTAGAGTCTAAATGATCCTATCCGCTGTTAGATTTGAAATAAGCTCACGAACGGATAGTAAAGCTCAAACCAAGTTTATTCACCAACTGGGTATCACAGCTGCCTCTGACAAAGCCTTACACATCTGGACAACCAATACATCCGTTGCTAGACAGGATTTAAGGGATGCCTGTTCTTTCTCACTTCATCTGACCTGACCTCGGCCCAAATTCCTCACTCCTCCCCATCGCACAGCTGTCCTACCTTATCTGTTGACTGAAACCAGACTGTGGCCCTTCTCTCCATAGGATACCTAATATCTAACAATAACATGTTCTGACAGAATGTAAACTTTCTGCATTACCCTCTCTCCCTTAGTAACATGAATAAGGATATTTCAAGTTTAGAAGTCAGTACCCATCACCGCCAATCAGGGCCTTATGTAAATTTGGATGACATTTGTATCGACACGCACACACAATCAGACTGAGCATTTCAATGGCAAAATGAGGCTCAGGGAAATAAATGATAAAAAATATTTTTGGTGTTATTTCCATGAAATAAACAGTGACTTGTTAGACATAGTGATCATTAAAAAAAAACTGCATGGGGGCTTTAACAACACATATCCATCAACACACAATCTCCAATAACCTGTGGCCTTGCTAGGCTTAGAGACATGGTTAGTGAAATGCCACATGACGGATTCCATTCTGAGGTATAGGTGGAGCTAGCTAGCAGCTGGTAAGTCTGTTTTCAACTTCATAAGTTAACGTGAGAAGCAGTGTTTATGACCCTGATAAAGGACACCAGAAGGTCACTATCTGGCAGCAGTGGTTTGAAAAAACACAGCATTTGCATTTATGGGCTCCTCCACTTTGCATGTTATCTAAGGCAAGGAAGTAGCAGGGAGATGTATAACTCTCACACAATCTCTCGGCAGAGCAACCTGGATATACAGTACCAGTCAAAAGTTTGGACACACCTACTCCAACAGTTTCTCTATATTTACTATGCTGTAGAATAATAGGGACATCCAAACTATGAAACTATGAAAACAAATCAAAATATATTTCATGTTTTAGATTCTTCAAAGTAGCCACCCTTTGCACACTCCTGGCATTCTCTCAACCAGCTTCATGAGGTAGTCACCTGGAATGCATTTCAATTAACACGTGTGCCTTGTTAATTTGAGGAATTTCTTTCCTTCTTAATGTGTTTGAGCCAATCAGTTGTCTTGTGACAAGGTAGGGGTGGTATACAGAAGATTGCCCTATTTGTTAAAAGACCAAGTCCATGTTATGGCAAGAACAGCTCAAATAAGCAGAGAGAAATGACCGTCCATCAGTACTTTATGACATGAAGGTCAGTCAATGCGGAAAATTTCAAGAACTGTCGCAAAAACCATCAAGAGCTATAATGAAACTGGCTCTCATGACACCACCACAGGAAAGGAAGACCCCGAGTTACCTCTGTTGCAGTTCTTAAGTTCATTAGAGTTACCAGCCTCAGAAATTGCAGCCCAAATAAATGCTTCACAGAGTTCAAGTAACAGACATCAACAACTGTTCAGAGGAGACTGCGTGAACCAGGCCTTCATGGTCAAATTGCTGCAAAGAAACCACTATAAAGAACACCAATAAGAAGAAGACTTGCTTCAGCCAAGAAACACGAGCAATGGACATTAGACCGGTGGAAATCCAAATGTGAGATTTTTGATTCCAATCGCACGTCTTTGTGAGACGCAGAGTAGGTGAACGGATGATCTCCGCATGTGTGGTTCCCACCGTGAAGCATGGAGGTGGTGTGATGGTGCTTTGCTTGTGACACCGTCAGTGATTTATTTAGAATTCAAGGCACACTTAACCAGCATGGCTACCACAGCATTCTGCTGCGATACGCCATTCCATCTAGTTTACACTTTATAGGACTATCATTTGCTTTTTAACAGGACAATGACCCAACACACCTCCAGACTGTGTAAGGGCTATTTGACCAAGAAGGAGTGATGGAGTGCTGCATCAGATGACCTGGCATCCACAATCACCCGACCTCCATTAATTTTTTATTTAAATTTTAAACACACACCTTTATTTAACTAGACAAGTCAGTTAAGAACAAATTATTCTTAACGATGACAGCCTACACCGGCCAAACCCAGACTATGCTGGGCCAATTGTGCGCCGCCCTATAGGACTCCCAATCACAGCCGGTTGTGATACAGCCTGGATTCAAACCAGGGTGTCTGTAGTGAAGCCTCTAGCATTGAGATGCAGTGCCTTAGACCACTGCGACACTAGGGATGGTTTGGGATGAGTTGGACTGCAGAGAGAAGGAAAAGAAGCCAACAAGTGCTCAGCATGTGTGTGAACTCCTTCAATACTGTTGAAAAAGCATTCCAGGTGAAGCTGATTGAGAGAATGCCAAGTGTGCAAAGCTGTCATCAAGACAAAGCGTGGCTACTTTGAAAAATATATTTAGATTTGTTTAACACTTTATTGCTTACTACATGATTCCATATGTGTTATTTCATAGTTTTGATGTCTTCACTATTATTCTACAATGTAGAAAATAGTAAAAATAAAGAAAAACAATTGAATGAGTAGGTGTCAACTTTTTTTTGACTGGTACTGTATATTGAAAATCTAACTAAACAACATGGGAGTGACAGAGGGACAGATCATGTAACAATGTTACCATCTGAAAAATACCTTAGTCTGTTTTCCCCAGCAGAACACCAAAACAAGGAAGAATAATATTACTTAACATACTTCCCAATGAGATAAGAATGGCATTACGAAAAGTATGAAACTTACTGATGTGGTCTATGGCTCCGGCACAAAATTTGCCATAGAACTTCTTGGCCCCGAGGCCCCTGAGGTCATGGATGGTGTAGGGCCACAGGTGGAGCACGTTGTTTCTGGAGAAGGTGTCCCTCTTCTCAATCACCACCACCTTGGCCCCCAGCAGAGCCAGCTCTATGGCTGTGCGCAGGCCACAGGGCCCTCCTCCAATGATCAAAGACTGGGCGGGGGGAGGGCGGAGGAGAACAAGAGCGACATCAGTATACAGTAGAAACTATAATTAAAACACAACCAAGGTAAATTGTTGCAAAGGTGAAATGAAGTGTGACTACAGAAAATGTGATCAGCTACATCGAAGGCGTTCACCTCTTCTATATAAGTTATATTGTATTGCAACCTCTGTAAAGTTAAACAAACCATGCAACAGTATTCCAAACAATGGCTTTTGTCTGGCATTCATTTTAAAGTGAAAAATCTGAGTCTCAGCACCATTCTGTTAACGTGGAATTGCCCCTATGCTAAACATGCTAGAAAAAAAAGTGGATATAAAGATGGGCATAATTATATATATTTCTTTTAACAGTCTGCCTTCTTTGTTCCAATACATTGCAAAATCAGCAAATCTCACAACAGAATGTATTTTGGTAGGTTTCATATGTGAGGAGGTTTAATCATGCTTTGTTTAAAATGTGCAGACGTGTGCAGCGTAGCTTTTCATTTCTCCACATTGTTCACAAGCAGCAACCAGCTGGGTGTGCAGGGATATCACATCTCAAGACAGTGAAACACGATCAGAAAGAAACGCTCTGTTTCACCTGCATCACAACATTACCATGAAAGAGAAGTCATGTTATGAAGTTACTGTACAGCTAGTACTCTAACATACTGTAAACCATATACATAAATAGAACACAGTTATATGTGCTTCTGTCCGTACAGCGTAGGAGGGACATACACTGTAGTATGGAGGGACATAACACATTTATCGACACTTCCATTTTACAGACTGTTACAAATCTACACAGGGGGATGGAAGATTCCCCTGTGGGCTATTTGAATAGTTAGGCCTTTCTTATTGGTATATTAACCAATTTACCACCTGTTGATAAATATCTCACCAGGCAGGCCAAAACTCCATCCAAGATGGTCTTTTCAAACAGCATGTTGAAAGGGCATCATATTTTTCACAATTTCATAGTATTATTCCAGCTATGAAATAATATATAAAAAAACAGAAAAATAAAGTTTGACTGCACTGGGCCTTTAATACAAAGTAGCCTATTCCATCTGACGGTGACCACCTACATCTGACACAGGAAAGGGTAACACTTTATTTGGATAGTCCCAAGTAGATGGTTTGTAGATGTTTAGTACAGGGCTGGACTACCGCATTTGGGGCCCTGGGGCACCTACCTCCGGGGCACCCAACCCTCGTATTCATATGCTATCTGGGGGGGCCCGTTTGGTAAACCGGCCTTGGTTCAGTAGATGTTCAGTAACATTTAAACAAACTATCTACTAACCCTAGCCCTAACCCTAACCTTTATTCTAAACCTAAGAGTAACCTTAGCAAGCATTTTCTTATCAACAGACACTTTGTTGATAGTATGACCATCTGAAGATCTATAAGGGACTATCTAAATAAAATGTGACCCGGGAAAGTTATTAATCAAAACCAACCATCTATGAATCAGTCTTTATGCAGATATGGGATATTAACATGACCTATTCAAACCCAATGTGGGAGGTCTGCCCAATGGCAAATACAGGGTTTGTTCATTTAAAGGTTGTTCCTTATGTCTAGACGCTTTATTTCTTGTATCAAATCTAAATGACTTCCAACCTATGTACTATCTGCCACATAGATGTGAGTCTGACTTGTGCATTTGCATTACTGTGATAGCTTGACTGACTTCTTACCCTGGTGCCCTCACAGGCTTTGGCTTTCTTGTACTCCTTGTGGCCGGCTCTCTTGTCCAGTTTGGTCCAGAGGGCCTTGGCCTTCCAATTGGTGACCGTGGCTTTGAGGTTGCTGTAGAAGTTCCTGTAGTCCAGCGGGTCCAGATCCATCTGCCTGCATAGGATACTAAAGGCCTGCAGAGTGCCCTTACATGTGGACGCCTGGACAAAGTTCTCAAAGAGCTGCCCTGCCTGGGAGCTCCTCTCATCATCCTTTTCACCCATCTTCTGTTTTGGAGACTCGATCTGTCCGTCACTCCCTCGCTCTGTCTCCAGCTGCTCACAGGCTTAGTTAGACTAGGATCCGACTGCCATCTCAGCGGGTTCTGGAAAAGAAAATGGCATTGGATTTTATTACAGTATCACTCTGTACTCAGACTGTGGTACTACGAGCAAAAATCATCAAGACATTTTCTCTGTGAAATGGTCTCCCAGTAATTAATAGCACTTAAACATTAAAACTATTACTGAAATGACAAATTACTTTGCTTAACAAGTTCACAAATATTAATTAGCACACTGTAGCATGATGCGTTACTGCAAATGTTTAAAATGAAAACAAGGTCACATTATAACTGTACGGAATGTCTGAGGCTCAACATTGACCCTACATGCACTCCTTGATATACAGTGCATTCGAAAAGTATTCAAACCCATTCCTTTTTTACGTTACATCCTTAGTATAAAATGGATTCAATAATTTACTTTTCCTCATCAATCAACACAAATTTTCTAACAGAAATACCTGATTTACATAAGTATTCAGACCCCTTTGCTATGAGACTCAAAATTGAGCTCGGGTGCATTCGGTTTCCATTGATCATCCTTGAGATGTTTCTACAACTTCATTGGGAGTCCACCTGTGGTAAATTCAATTGATTGGACATGATTTGGAAAGGCAAACACCTGTCTATATAAGGTCCCATCGTTGACAGTGCATGTCAGAGCAAAAACCAAGCCATGAGGTCGAAGGAATTGTCCGCAGAGCTCCGAGACAGGATTGTGTCGAGGCACACATCTGGGGAAGGGTACCAAAAAACTTCTGCAACATTGAAGGTCCAAGATCACAGTGACCTCCATCATTCTTAAATGGAAGAAGTTTGGAACCACCAAGATTCTAGAGCTGTCCGCCCGGACAAACTGAGCAATAGGGGGAGAAGGGCCTTGGTCAGGGAGATGACTAACAACCCGATGGTCACTGACAGAGCTCCAGAGCTCCTCTGTGGAGATGGGAGAACCTTCCAGAAGGGCAACCATCTCTGCAGCACTCCACCAATCAGGCCTTTATGGTAGAGTGTCCAGACGGAAGCCACTCCTCAGTAAGTCACATGACAGCCCGCTTGGAGTTTGCAAAATGCACCAAAAAGACTCAGACCATGAGAAACAAGATTCTCTGGTCTAATGAAACCAAGATTGGCCTGGATGCCAAGCGTCATGTCTGGACTAAACCTGGAACCATCCCTACGGTAAAGCATGATGGTGGCAGCATCATGCTGTTGGGATGTTTTCAGTGGCAGGGACTGGGAGACTAGTCAGGATCGAGGGAAAGATGAACAGAGCTAAGTACAGGGAGATCCTTGATGAAAACCTGCTCCAGAATGCTCAGGACCTCAGACTGGGGTTCACCTTTCAACGACCCTAAGCACACAGCCAAGACAACACAAGTGGCTTCGGGACAAGTCTCTGAACGTCCTTGAGTGGCCCAGCCAGAGCCTGGACTTGAACCCGATGGAATGTTTCTGGAGAGACCTGAAAATAGCTGTGCAGCAACA
Source organism: Salvelinus alpinus (assembly GCF_045679555.1). Taxonomy (NCBI): domain Eukaryota; kingdom Metazoa; phylum Chordata; class Actinopteri; order Salmoniformes; family Salmonidae; genus Salvelinus; species Salvelinus alpinus. Next base: position 50,464,283 of record NC_092100.1, read on the forward strand.
CTCCACATCCAACCTGACAAAGCGAGAGAGGATCTGCAGAGAAGAATGGGAGAAACTCCTGAAATACAGGTGTGCTAAGCTTGTAGCATCATGCCCAAGAACACTCGAGGCTGTAATCGCTGCCAAAGGTGCTTCAACAAAGTACTGAGTACTTTGTTGAAGCACCTTATGTAAATGTGATATTTCCAGTTTGCAATACATTTGCAAAAAAATCTAAAAATCTGTTTTTGCTTTGTCAGTATGGGGTATTGTGTGTAGATTGATGAGGGGGAAAAAACAATTTAATCCAACCTAGAATAAGGCTGTAACGTAACAAGATGTGGTAAAAGGGAAGGGGTCTGAATACTTTCCGAAAGCACTGTAAAGTTGTAAACCAAAATTTCCACTGAGCAGTTAGAGAAACAGGAAAACTTGAAATAGTACGGCCTGTTTCAAGCATGAGGATTAATTTGCATAAATCCTCTAAAATACACCTAATTTGCATAGCTGGAGATATTCATCAGCTCATAATGACAGCTCTGAAACCATAAAAAAAAAGCCCAAGGATAAGACAAGGGATCTTTCCTCATTACAACACCCGTGTACCCTACACAATTTCCTGTCTGCAGCCTCTCCCATTACCTGTGTAAATAATAGTTTCACTAGACAGCCATTCAACTAGCCATCATTCAGTAGTTTAACCTCTGTGCTCATCTCCATAGTTAAAGGACCACCAATTTCAAGCAGCATATTGTAAAGGATGTGGTCAGAATGTATCTAAGGAAACCAAATATATTATTCAATGACCTTGTATAATACATTCTCTCAACAATGACTTCTCTACCCTTCATGGCAATTGGAATGTAAACCTGGATGTGTCGAAGGAACTTGACAAAATCCCAATACCATCAAAGCACTACAGTAGTGGCAACTCTTCTCCAGAGAGGAAAGAGAAAGCATTTTCCATGAGGCCCGAAACAGGAGCTCCTTCAATAGTGGAAAGGCTATGTGCAGAATGCAACCTGAACAAGTGAGAAGTCTGGCTGCAGTGGCTGAGGCCTGCCAGTCCACAGTAGCTCCCCTCTGCTTTTAGTGGACCAGAAGGGGTGTCATCTCTCATACGTAATCACATTCGGCAGATAGCAACAACATCTAATCTAACACCGAGTCTCTAGCATTGAAAGACAGCTGCTCTAGCATATTGAAAAACACACAGTAACTCACACACACTTCCAGGGACTCAGTGTGCTATGGAAGTGTTCACGGCCTAATCTATATATAACCGATTGTAGCACTGTGCATTGTGGGAATTTGCACAAAGTGCCTAGCATGATATCGCACCCACAATCTGCCTCTATTTACAGAAACAGTTTTAAATTGAGTACAGGAAAAACAAGACATTTTTCTATTTCCACTTTAGTCCCTGCATTTCTAATTAGACATGCACTCAGGGGAAATATAGCTGCCTCCCTCTGTCATTCATATAGTCTAACCACTGTCCAAAGGATTTCACATTACTGGAATAAAGACACTATTCTATTTCAGTAACTGTCCTGTGTGGCGTGTGAACATGTCAACATGTAGCACAATGTCCAGCTCATGTTCAATGCAAAAACAACCACGACATAACAACAACAACGTAACAGAGGTCCATTGACTCTTGAGAGAACATAGCTTATCCAGAGAGAGAGCTTCATCTTGAGAGAACATAGCTTATCCAGAGAGAGCTTCATCTTGAGAGAACATAGCTTATCCAGAGAGAGCTTCATCTTGAGAGAACATAGCTTATCCAGAGAGAGCTTCATCTTGAGAGAACATAGCTTATCCAGAGAGAGCTTCATCTTGAGAGAACATAGCTTATCCAGAGAGAGCTTCATCTTGAGAGACCTTAGTGGACAAAGTAGAAAGCACCGTTGATCAAAATAATCAGATTCCAGAAATAAGCCCGGTCTAGTCTATCAACAGGGAGCAGAAAAACCACTAGCCTCCACAGAGACTCATGGGCAGTGGTGTGATGGAGCAGAGACTCCAGGACCCAGCAGGGTTATATGTGCTGCCAAGTCTAGGACAAGTTTCCTTGCAAAGACACAGGTCACAATTTCTTAGCATTTCACCAAGCCTTGACTGGAGCTCTTTGACGACAGGTCTACGGAGTAAGAATGGTGGACCATTCTTGATACAAACGGCAAACTGTTGAGCGTGAATACCACAGCAGCATTGCAGTTCTTGACACAAACCTGTGCACCTGGCACTTACCACCACACACCGTTCAAAGGCACTTACATTTTTTGTCTTGCTCATTCACACTGAATGGCACACATACACAATCAATGTCTCAAGGCTTAAGACCTCTTAAACCAGTCTCCTCCCCTTCATCTACACTGATTGAAGTGGATTTAACAAGTGACATCAATAAGGGATAGTAGCTTCACCTGGTCACTCAATGTCATGGAAAGAGCAGGTGTTCTTAATGTTTTGTACACTCAGTGTAGGTTACATGGACATTGCCTTAGGTAGGGGAGAGTATACACATCCAGGTAACCAAGGAGTACAATGCACAGACAAGACATGGGTATCAGTTACAACAGGAAGGGTTTAATTTCTGTAACAGCCAGGACTACCGAAAGTCAAACATTATGACCTAAAAATCTTTACTGTAAGACATTCCCTCACTCGTTTAAAAATAATAAAAAATTAGAGTTTAATTGGAGACAAAGCAAAATGAGTTTGCTGTAGTACCACATAGGGAGTACCACAGAGGGTTAATGTCAAGAACAGAACAGTGCTGTCTGTCCAGCAGGCACAGTACGAAGCAGAGAAAGTTGTGCCTTCTCATTGTGAGACACGAATCAAAGGAGAGCCGACAAGTGCCTGGCCAGACAGACGGTGTGCCAGCAACACCTTTGAAAAACGTGGCTCACTGGCTCAGAGCACCAATTAAAGAGATTCACAAAGACTTCTCTTCATACCACTACAGCCTGTGTAAACAGATCTTTGTAGAGTACAGGCAATGAGAATATCATAATATACACAGTCTGGAGCATAGCACATTGCTTTTCTGAGGGAAGATCCAATGGTCTCACACTAAGCGTTAAGGTTTTAGGCGTGTCAGAGTGGTGGTGTGGTGAATGGGAATTTAAAGCGGTTGGCTGGTGACATGCAGGTTTAAATATGATGCTGATTATCTCCAGCACGCTCCGTTTCCTCTGAGGCAGGAAACATCCACTGTAGGAATGTCAGAGAAATATTGACCTGATTCAGGACAGACGGGACTGTTTGTTCGAGGTGAAAGAGAAGGAACACAAACAGAGAAGGCCTAAGGCCATTATGAAATATAATCCCATTATGAAATATAATCCCATTATGAAATATAATCCCATTATTCAGGCCAGTTGTGATCCTTTCGTCCAATCAGAAAAGGACATCACCTAACTTGACAAAAAAAATAGCATTGCAGTCAGAAATTAAATTAAATTAATAATATTCTAACTTAGATTCATCATGAAAATACAGAACAATCCATTGAAGATCATGGTCTGACTCAGTCACAGTCCTCTTAATTGATTAGCATTTACCAGATTAAGCAGTTAACTTTATCAGAGAAAACTTCCTGCTTGACATGGCCCCCCGTCTGTCTGCCCAATGGACAGTTTCAAACGTTAGCCTTAAATGACCTGGGAATGTACAGTCATGTTTGGACACACCTACTCATTCAAGGGTTTTCTTTATTTTGACTATTTTCTACATTGTAGAATAATAGTGAAAACATCAAAACTATGAAGTAACACATGGAATCATGTAGTAACCAACAACAACAACAAAAAGTGTTAAATCAAAATATATTTTAGATACTTCAAAGTAGCCACCCTCTGCCTTGTTGGCAGCTTAGCACACTCCGTACAAAGCTCTCCCTCACCCTCCATTTGGCAAATCTGACCATAACTCTATCCTCCGGATTCCTGCTTACTCGCTCAATACGGAAGTGGTCAGATGACGCAGATGCTAAGCTGTAGGACTGTTTTGCTAGCACAGACTGGAATATGTTCCTGGGATTCTTCCGATGGCATTGAGGAGTACACTACATGTCACTGGCTTCATCAATAAGTGTATCGATGACGATGTCCCCACAGTGACCGTACGTACATAGCCCAACCAGAAGCCATGGATTACAGGCAATATCAGCACTGAGCTAAAGGGTAGAGCTGCCGCTTTCAAAGAGCGGGACTCTTACCCGGACAATTATAAGAAATCCCGCTATGCCCTCCAACGATCCATCAAACAGGCAAAGCATCAATACAGGACTAAGATTGAATCCTACTACACCGGTTCCGATGCTCGTCGGATGTGGCAGGGCTTGTAAACTATTATGGACTACAAAGGGAAGCACAGCTGTGAGCTACACAGTGACACGACGAGCTAAATTACTTCTATGTCCGCTTCGAGGCAAGCAACACTGAAGCATGCATGAGAGCACCAGCTGTTTCCGGATGACTGTGTGAGTAAGGGCCGAAAGGATTACCAGGACGTGTTCTCTGAGCAGACCAACTGGCAAGTGTCTTCACTGACATTTTCAACCTGTCCCTGAACGAGTTTGTAATACCAACATGTTTCAAGCAGACCACCATAGGTTACCTTGGTGTTCTTGGGCACAAGGACTGTCTAAATGACTACAGACCCGTAGCACTCACGCTTGTAGTCAAGTGCTTTGAATGGCTCACATCAACACCATTATCCCAGAAACCCTAGACCCACATCAATTTGCATACCGCCCCAACAGATCCACAGATGATGCAATCTCTATTGCACTCCACACTGCCCTTTCCCACCTGGACAAAAGTAACACCTATGTGAGAATGCTATTCATTGACTACAGCTCAGCGTTCAACACTACAGCACCCTCAAAGCCCATCACTAAGCTAAGGACCCTGGGACTAACCACCTACCTCTGCAACTGGATCCTGGACTTCCTGACGGGCCGCCCCCAGGTGGTAAGGGTAGGTAACAACATCGGCCACACTGATCCTCAACACAGGGACCCCTCAGGATTGTGTACTCAGTCCCCCCTGTACTCCCTGTTCACCCACGACTGCATGACCAAGCATGACTCCAAAACCATCTTTAAGTTTGCCGATGACACAAGTGGTAGGCCTGATGACCGACAATGACGAGACAGCCTATAGGGAGGAGGTCAGAAACCTGGCAGTGTGGTGCCAGGATGACAACCTCTCCCTCAATGTGATCAAGACAATGGAGATGATTGTGGACTACAAGAAAAGGAGGGCCGAGCACAACCCCATTCTCATCGATGGGGCTGTAGTGAAGCAGGTTGAGAGCTTCAAGTTCCTTGGTGTCCACATCACCAACAAACTGTCACGGTCCAAACACCAAGACAGTCGTGAAGAGGGCACGACAACGCCTTTTCCCCCCTCAGGAGACTGAAAAGATTTGGCATTGGTCCTCAGATCCTCAAAAAGTTCTACAGCTGCACCATCGAGAGCATCCTGACTGGTTGCATCACTGCCTGGTATGGCAACTGTTCGGCCTTCGACTGCAAGGCACTACAGAGGGTAGTGCGTACGGCCCTGTACATCACTGGGGCCAAGCTTCTGCCATCCAGGACCTCTATGGCAAGCGGTGACAGAGCAAAGCCCTAAAAATGTCCAAAGACTAAAAATGTCCAAAGGTCTATGACCCTAGTCATAGACTGTTCTCTCCGCTGCCACACGGAAACGGTACTGGAGCGCCAAGTCTAGGTCCAAAAGGCTTCTTAGCTTCTACCCCCAAACCACAAGACTCCTGAACATCTAGTAAAATGGAAACCCAGGCTATTTGCATTGACACCCCCCCCCCCTCACATTTTTACACTGGTGCTACTCTGTTTATTATCTATGCATAGTCACTTTAACTCTACCTACATATTACCTCAAATACCTGGACTAACCTGTGCCCCCGCACATTGACTCTGTACCGGTACCCCCTGTATATAGCATCGTTACTGTTATTTTATTGTTGCTCTAATTATTTTTCATTTGTTTACTTAGTACATACTTTAACACATTTTTTCTTAAAACTACATTGTTGGTTAAGGTCTTGTAAGTAAGCACTTCACCTGTTGTATTTGGCACATGTGACAAATAACATCTGATTTGATTTGTCATTTCAGTTTATGTTACAAAACAAGCAAGTATAGTATAGAGAATCATTGTACCATCTAAATCACTGAAATATATTGTCAATAACCAAAGATATTGTATTTTCAGCTGGTGTACAAAACTGAAAGTAAAAGATGCAAAAACAAAACTTAAAAACGGGAAGCATAGAAAAGCGCACATAGCACAGATCTACTGCTTCTTAGACTTGCTTTCAATGAGACTGATAGCTCTATAACTCACATTGTAATGTGAGTTTGGTCAGGTCGCCCAAAAAGTTACATACTGCAGCTTTAAATGGATCACAACATTTAATTTGCAACTTTGGGTAGAAAACCAATAGCTTTTGCTCATGATGAAAGTAAATGGTGTGGTCATCCTCACAAGTCAAGCTAGTTCTCCATGAAAGCAATTCAGTGTGTCCTCCTTTTAGCAACCTAACGCTTCAACCAAACTCTCCTTGAGTCCAACAAATATCAGCTTTCTGAGAGGGCTATCACTCTGGTCCAATTCTCATATGAAGACTTTTCCTACAAGCCCAAAACTTGAGAAATGGGCTAGTGACTAAAATGTTGTGACAAACCTAATCAAATAATAAAATTATAAACCAATGCATGAAGAAAACATCTATTTAGTGTGAATAGTGACATTTACCATTAAACCCAACCCAATACCAATGCCAATCACTATACTGTGTGTGTTTGGGACTTACCATTGAAAACCATTAGAGACCATGACATTGAAGCTATTAGAACTGCTGTAGCCTAATGGTTTGCTTGTTCACCAGGAATGGTCTAACTAATCCAGATATTTTTTTAAGGGAATAAACCACACAGAGGGGCTATTTCCTGGACACATATTTAGCCAACAGACGGATGTACTGAATTTCTTTCATGGAGGACTGGCTATAGGGGTGGCAGGTAGCCTAGCGATTAATAGGGTTGGACCAGTAACAGAATGGTTACTGGTCCGAATCCCCGAGTTGGCATGGTAAAAAAAAAGTCTGCTGTTCTACCCTTGAGCAAGGGAGTTAACCCCCAACAACTGCTCCCTGGGTGCTGATGACGTTGATGTCGATTAAGAAAGCCCCACGCAGCTCTCCGACTCCTCTCTGAGAACCTTCGAGAAGGACAACCATCTCTGCAGCACTCCAACAATCAGGCATTTATGGTAGTGGACAGACGGAAGCCACTCCTCAGTAAAAGGCACATGACAGCCCACGTGGAGTTTGAGTCTTTAGGGGCCTTTTGGCAGACACGATTCTCTGGTCTGATGAAATCAAGATTCTTTGGCCTGAATGCCAAGCGTCATGTCTGGAGGAAACCTGACACCATCCCTACGGTGAAGCATGGTGGTGGCAGCATCATGCTTTGGGGATGTTTTTTAGCGGCAGGTACTTGGAGACTTGTCAGGATCGAGGGAAAGATGAACGGAGCAAAGTACAGGGAGATCCTTGATGAAAACCTACTTCAGAGCACTCAGGACCTCAGACTGGGGCAAAAGTTCACCTTCAAAACAGGACAACGACTACACACAGCCAAGACAACACAGGAGTGGCTTCGGGACAAGTTTCTGAATGTCCTTGAGTGGCTCAGCCAGAGCCCGGACTTGAACATCTCTGGAGAGACCTGAAAATAGCTGTGCAGCAACGCTCCCCATCCAACCTGACAGAGCTTGAAAGCATCTGCATAGAATGGGAGAAACTCCCCAAATACAGGTGTGCCAAGCTTGTAGCATCATACCCAAGAAGACTCAAGGCTGTAATCACTGCCAAAGGTGCTTCAACAAAGTACTGAGTAAAGAGTCTGAATACTTATGAAAAACTGAAATATCACATTTCTAAACATTTCTAAAAAAAAGTTTGATTTGTCATTATGGGGTATTGAGTGTAGATTATTTTATTTAACTAGGCAAGTCAGTTAAGAACAAATTTTATTCTACCCCGGCCAAACCCTCCCCTAACGTGGACGATGCTCGTCCAATTGTGTGCCGCCCTATGGGACTCCTGATTACGGCCGGTTGTGATACAGCCCGGGTTCAAACCAGGGCCTGAAGTGACACCTCTTGCACTGAGATGCAGTGCCTTAGACCGCTGCGCCACTCAGGAGCATTTATAAAACAATTGAATCCATTTTAGAATAAGGCTGTAACGTGACAAAATGTGAATACAGAATACACTGTATGCTTTGCGACATACAATGTCCAAAAGTTACCTAGTAAAACACACAAGCAATCACAGTAATAATACTGTCAAAGGAAAATGTCTGTCTCCCGCTCACATGCTTCTTTCTGTATGAATATTTTGGTCTCAGTCAACATTCCCAGAATATATATTGGCCTCTGACAGAAACCCATCCGGTTCAACAGTGACACTGACACCACTAGCTCCTGGTGTATTTTTGTCTTGCCTCAGGGCTGATATGCAGGCACAGCCCTTATAAGACACTTATAAGTGACAGGAAGTAGTGAGACCTTGTGTAACTTTTTTTCCCCTCCCCTGCATGGGCAAGAAGGGAGAGATTATTCTGGAAAGCTCACATGAAAAAAGGTAGAAGATTAACATCTCTGCTCTAACAATGGGAATAAGGCCCTTATAGAAAAAAATCCTTTGGCCATTGAGAGGGCTCAGGATTAAAGTCAAATTGGCAGGACCACACGGCCAATCAGTAAGAGCCAGGTTTTATAAATGGTTATGCTCCCAGGAAATCTTCACCTGGAATACAGTCATATCATTTGAGATGGTTTGGTTCCAACCGCCGTGTCTTTGTGAGACGCAGAGTAGGTGAACGGATGATCTCTGCATGTGTAGTTCCCACCGTGAAGCATGGAGGATGGTGTGGGGGTGCTTCGCTGGTGACACTGTTGGTGATTTATTTAGAAATCGAGGCACACTTAAACAGCATGGCTACCACAGCATTCTGCAGCGATACGCCATCCCATCTGATTTGCGCTTAGTGGGACTATCATTTGTATTTCAAAAGGACAATGACCCAACACACCTCCAGGCTGTGTAAGGACTATTTGACCAAAGAGAGTGATGGAGTGCTGCATCAGATGACCTGGCCTCCACAATCACCCGACCTCAACTCAATTGAGATGGTTAGGGATGAGTTGGACCGAAGAGTGAAGTAAAAGCAGCCAACAAGCGCTCAGCATATGTCGGAGGAAACACCGTTCAACTGTCAACTGGGGTCAGCCTGCAGGCACCCGGCACGCCATAAGGAGTCACTAGGGCCCGATGAGCCAATTAAAGCCCCCATGGCCTAACCCAGACAACGCTGGGCCAATTGTGCGCTGTCCTATGGGACTCCCGGCCATGGCAAGTTGTGGCTTAACTCTTAAACTTAGCCACCTAGCTAACGTTAGCCACCTAGCTAGAATTCATAACATATCATGTTTGGCAAATTCTTAACATATAATAGGAATTGTAATTCGTAATGTGATGGACATCCACAAATTAATACATGCCATATGAAACATAAAATAATATGCTAAATGGAGTGTCTCAAATGTATATACAGAATAATACAAAATTCTCTGAGACCATGTTGTCAAGACAGCCTTGGTTACAGCTTATCTATGTTGAAGAAGTTACTCAGAGCAAATTGATGACTGTAGGCTATTTCAATAGTTTAGTGTCTCAAATAATCAGACATGCACCATAGAAAACACTTGATTTTGCAATAACAGTGCAGGGCCCCAGTATGCACACATCACCTGTTGTAAAATATGGAGCATGATCTTTTTAAACTAGGACTGCAGTGGTGGAAAAAGTACTCAATTGTCATACTTGAGTAAAAGTAAAGATGCCATAATAGAAAATGACTTAAGTAAAAGTGAGTCACCCAGTAAAATACTACTTGAGTAAAAGTCTAAAGGCATCTGGTTTTAAATGTAGTTAAGTACAGTGGTGGAATAAGTACTAAATTGTCATACTTGAGTAAAAGTAAAAGGTAAAAGCTTTACATCAAACTTCTTATATTAAGCAAACCAGACGCCACGATTCTTTTGTTTATTATTATTTATTTTTTTACGGACAGACAGGGGCACACTCCAACACTCATAAATAATTTACAAACCCCCGTATTTGTGTTTATGGAGTCCGCCAGATCAGAGGCAGTAGGGATGACAATGTGTTATATTGATAAATGCGTGAATTGGACCATATTGCTGTCCTGCCTGAACATTTGAAATGTAACGAGTACTTTTGGGTGTCAGGAAAAATGTATGGGAGTAAAAAGTACACAATTTCTTTAGGAATCCGGTGGAGTAAAAGTAACAGTTGTCAAAAATATAAAGTACAGATACCGCAAAAAACTATTTCAGTGAAAAGACTTTGCATTACTACTTAAGTACTTTACACCACTGGGACTGTGTAACCAAACACTATTTATTCAGTATTCAGAATCCGATAGCATCTCCCAATAAATGTATAAATATTTCAGTTGCACGAGTTGAACAGAAATAATACGAGCTAAACTTGAATAGAACACACATGCAATGTATGTTTAAAGTGTTAAAAGCTCACCTGAATAGTTAGTCGGTCAGTCGTACACTCACGCTCAAATGAGAAACAGACTGTCATTCACTTACATCTGTGTGTCAATTGAAACGAACTTCAAAATGACAGCTGTCCTAATCAAAACGCCTTGTTTTATCCAGAATAAACAACGTTTCCACCGAGCAATAAACTTCAAGGTATCCAACTTCTACCTAAGTCAGTTGACTATTGAAAATGTTATGAAGTTGTAGCCGACAAACCGGAGCCGGATAAAGCCTGACGAAGTCTTTAGAGGAGGTGCTACGGAGTAATGACGTCCAATGAGAAGCTGAGCGATAACCTTGGAGCGTAAATTTGCTGCCAAACGAATCCTCCGATAAACTGTGAGCAACTTTCTCCCTGTAAGTAGACCTCTAAAAACATTTTGGAACCTAATGCATTTGAGAATAAATGGAGGAATAGTTAATGCATTATGTTGTCTAACATAAAGAAGTTGCACAATTTGTCATGACCGTCTTCACAGTGGGTACACACGTGACAATAGATGCCCAAGGCAGCCCAAATAGCTAACTCCAAGGAGTCATTGTCAATAGACAGGATAGACATAATAAGAACGCACTCACACACACACGCGCGCGCCCTTCTCCACATTGCATGGTATTTTATTGCCTTGAGAAAAGCTATGCTTTTGGACGACTTCAGTTACAGAGAGCGAGCAAACCCTCCACACACTGACATAACAAATTAGGGCTTCGGAATGACAAACCAGCCACATAGTAAAGTGAACCTAGAGGTTCAAGGAGCTAACATTTATAACCTGCCACAATATCCTATGATAAGCATATCTCCAGGCTGTATCACAACCGGCGGTGATTGGAAGTCCCGTAGGGCGGCGCACAATTGGCCCAGCGTCGTCCGGGTTTGGCCGGTGTAGGCCGTATTTGTAAATAATAATTTTATTTTAATTAACTGACTTGCCAAGTTAAATAAAATAAAAAATAAAAATTCTCAAGACAGGGCCTAAGGGGCCTCTGTGAGTGTTTAAGAGTGAGTTATCCCATAGATTTGAAAAACAGGCCCTATGGAAACATATTGTAAAAAAATATTTTCTATGATAATTTTATTGAGCAAAAAAAACTTTTTTGTTGTTGAATTTTCTAACTGAATCCGAGACTGATCATATGCCTTTGACTGTACGTGTGGAAAAATAGGATTACATGTCCATCTACAGGACAAAAAGTGCTATTGCAAATCCATAACAACTTGCACAGCACAGCCAACATGGTCAACTTCTCTCTCTGCCAGTGGCGGCTGGTGGGAGGAACTATAGGAGGATGGGCTCATTGTAATGGCTGGAACAGAGTTAATGGAACGGAGTCAAGCATGTGGTGTCTATATCTTTGATGTGTTTGACACCGTTCCATTTACTCTGTTTCAACCATTACAATGAGCACATTCTCCTATAGCTCCTCCCACCAGCCCCCACTGCTCAATGCATTATATGCTACAAATATTATTATAATAAAAATATATATTTTATTTTTATTATTATAAAATGTCAAATTACAAATGAATAACAAAAAAACATAGGACATCACCTTACGTATTTTCTCTGAAGAAACATAAAATAACATTAAAATAACATTATGAATGTATTATGTATTATATTTCTTATCCAGCAGGGGGCAACCTTCTAACATAAACTGTGCATCAATCTTGACATGTTCTCCAAAACACAAATGAGATTTCATTAATTGAGTAAGTCCTGAAAGTATTGCTTTGCATATGGAATTCAATTCTTTATAATGCACTGGAAAGTTATATGTTTCTGAGAACTTTCTATACCGCCCGAACAGATCCACAGATGATGCTATCTCTATTGCACTCCACATTGCCCTTTCCAACTTGGACAAAAGGAACACCTACGTGAGAATGCTACATTGACTACAGCTCAGCGTTCAACACCATAGAGCCCTCAAAGCTCATCACTAAGCTAAGGACCCTGGGACTAAACACCTCCCTCTGCAACTGGATCCTGGACTTCCTGATGGTCTGCCCCCAGGTGGTAAGGGTAGGTAACAACACATCTGCCACGCAGATCCTCAACACATGGGCACCTGAGGGGTGGGTACTCAGTCCCCTCCTGTACTCCCTGTTCACCTATGTCTATACTATCTATTGCATCTTAGCCTATGCCGCTCTGACATTACTCATCCACATTTTTATATATTCTCATTCCATACCTTTACTTAGATTGTGTGTATTAGGTATTTGTTGTGAAATTGTTAGATATTGCTTGTTAGATATTGCTTCACTGTCGGGAATTAGAAGCATAAGCGTTTTGCTACACTCGCAATGACATCTGCTAAACACGTGTATGTGACCAATAAAATTTGATTTGACTCTATGCCCAGGCACGACTTCAACACCATCATTAAGTTTGCTGACGACACAACAGTGGTTGGCTTGATCACCGACAACGATGAGACAACCTATAGGGAGGAGGTCAGAGACCTGGCCGTGTGGTACCAGGATAACAACCTCTCCCTCAATATGATCAAGACAAAGGAGATGATTGTGGACTACAGGAAAAGGAGGACAGAGTACGCCCCCATTCTCATCGACGGGGCTGTAGTGGAGCAGGTTGAGAGCTTCAAGTTCCTTGGTGTCCACATCACCAACAAACTATCATGGTCCAAACACACCAAGACAGTCGTGAAGAGGGCACGACAAAGCCTATTCCCCCTCAGGAGACTGAAAAGATTTGGCATGGGTCCTCAGATCCTCAAAAGGTTCTCCAGCTGCAACAACGAGAGCATCCTGACTGGTTGCATCACTGCCTGGTATGGCAGTGATGCCCCCCCGCCCCCTCTTTTACGCTGCTGCTAGTCTCTGGTTATTATCTATGCATAGTCACTTTAACTCTACCTACATGTACATATTACCTCAATTACCTCGACTAACCTGTGCCCCCGCACATTGACTCTGTACCTGTACCCCCTGTATATAGCCTCCCTACTGTTATTTTACTGCTGCTCTTTAATTATTTGTTATTTTTATTTTTTACTTTTCTATTTTTTACCAAACACTTATTTTTCTTAAAACTACATTGTTGGTTAAGTGCTTGTAAGTAAGCTTTTCACTGTTAGGTCTACTACACCTGTTGTATTCGGCGCATGTGACAAATACAATTCGATTTGATTTGAAGAGAGTATATTTCCTTCTTTGTCTTCTTTCACACAATTCAAGACCTTAAGTGGTAAGTTCTTTTTCACAAGAATTGCTACACCTCTACTTCTGGATGTAAATGATGAGAAAAACACTTGACCAAACCCCCCTTGTTGTAATTTCAGATGTTCCTTATCATCCAAATGAGTTTCTTGCAACAGGGCAATATCAACATTTTCTTTTTTCAAAAAAGACAGTACCTTCTTCCTTTTAATGGGATTATGGCTCCCTCTAATGTTCCATGTACATACACGCAGTGTATTACCTGCCATTGCACTTTGACCGTTTCATATTCAGACTGAATCCCACTGTAAAAATGGGGTGGTACCTTTTTCCATGTGTTGAACTCTCTTCTATCTCACCGAGCATAAACAAACGATATGAACCCTGAACTCTAACTATACTAAACCCAAAAATTAAACATGTAAAGATCCAAAAGGGGGTTTTCCCACTAGCTAACATGCAGGGGATTTCAACTTTCCAATGTAGACTCTTAAGTCTGCATTGCCACTCAATAGCCTCGTCCTTTATACATATGAAAATGAAAATCAATATATGAAGATTGAGGCTCTTCCACCTAAAACCAAGCCTGGGCACCAATATAGATTCACCCATATCTCAGCCTGAGCTATAGCGGCAGTTACTTTAGCAAGAAAAATAATAAAAATACGAATATTACTGAACCGGAGCATGTGAGAGCTCACCTTCTTTGTCAAATAAATCAAGCACAAATATATTTCTTTCAAATAACTTAGGAAAGAACAAAGACTTGTTTTTAACAACAATATCTTAGTTGTTCCAACAGAAGTGCCTGGGTAATCTCATTTGTGTTTTGATGGGTAATTTTGCTGGAGAATAGTTGCACTTCCACAAAAATTGAAGACCACCCAATTTCATAAAAATATGACAGGGAATGAAGTACCATATAGTTTCAGAGCTAAGCATACATCTTTTTATCCAGATATTGTTGATATCAAGGAAATCTAGTACTTCAAGCCCGCCATCAGCTCTTTGGTTTGATATTACAGGCTTCTTAAGTTTGCATTGTTTATTTTTCCATATAAAGTCTAGGAAAGTGTTGTTGATATCCTTACTGGTTTGATCAGCTACAAATAGGGATAGAGCACGGTAGACAAAACGTGACAGACCCTCTGCTTTGGACAATAAAACCCTTCAAATAATAAAGAGGTCACGCTGGAGCCAGTTATTAAAGATGGATTTTGTTTTCTTTCATCGCTGAGAGAAATTGAGATGTTGACGGACAATGTGTTTTTTGATGATGCGGACAAAAGACCATCTGTTCCAGGTACTTTGCCCTTCTTCATAGATCTAAGACCAGCTCTAATCTCTCCTATAGAAAACTCCAATCTAATTGGAACATGACCCTGTTTTATAAAATGTTCACATTCAATCCCATGAAAATTTGACTTATACAGATTTTCATAGAAAGAATACACAAAGTTAGAGAGGAGCTTAGGGTCTTTACACAAGGTATTGTCAATATTTAAGGCAGAAAGAGATTTTCTCTTATAGTTTATTTTTTCAAGAGCAAATAAATTGCTGTTTTTCTCACCCTCCTCAACCCATTGTTCTCTAGATCTAGAAAATGCCCCTTTCTAAAAAGAAGCTCATCTTCTTTCAAAAAATGTTGCTTCTTTAGTTCCTTACTGTGTGCCATGTAGATAGATCTTACTTTGAATTAAAATATTTCCCAGTTACTTCCATGCCTTGGTTCTAAATCATTTGACCTAAACTAGTCTATGATCAAGTTATTTATGCTCTTGTTAAAAGACTGGCTCATTTAGGAGTGAATTATTACGATTCCAGTATCCTCGAATGCCACTGGATTTTCCAGAACATTCTAACTTCAATAATATAATTTTATGATCAGTCAAAGGAGCATGTTTATGACTTAGTTCTTGTACATAATGTAAAAGTGGGGGAGAAAAGAGAAACCGATCAATTCTGGATCTGACCATCATTAACCTATTACATCAGGTGCATTCGTTTAAGTTTGTACTAAAGAAGCGCCATGTATCGATCCCTGTCAGTTTACTTCAAAATGAGGTGATGATGTCACTATTCTGAGATCTTTGAGCTATTCTAGGTGGAAATTTATCTAAAGAGTTATCCAGTGTTTCATTAAAGTCTCCAGCTATTATAAGCAATGCATTTGTATACTTGTTTTGCAGCTCAGGAAGCTTATCAGCAAGATCCAAAAATAAAGTCTTATTTGAGGTGTAAGAGTTGTACCCATACACATTGCATATAATAAAACAATCATTATCTTTTTTTTCTTTTTTTCTTAAAAAAAAGAATTCTTAGGGGTGGATCAGCTTAATATTGCGGAAAGAATGTTGCTTCCATCAATGTAATTGTCTGCATCTTTTCCAATCCCCCATATATTTTTTGGTAAATATATCCATATACATACACACATAATACATACTGTAACGGCTGTTGGAAGGAGAGGACCAAGGTGCAGCGTGGTACGTGTCCATATTTATTAAATTAACACTGAAATAACAAAAATAACAAAGAATAACGACCGAAACAGTTCTGGCTGGTGCAGACACACAACAGGAAACAACAACCCACAAAACACAGGTGGGATGAGGCTACCTAAATATGGTTCTCAATCAGAGACAACGATAGACAGCTGCCTCTGATTGAGAACCACACTCGGCCAAACACATAGAAATATAAAACATAGAACAAAAACATAGAATGCCCACCCCAACTCACGCCCTGACCAAACCAAAAATAGAGACATAACAAAGGAACTAAGGTCAGGGCGTGACAGTACCCCCCCCCCAAAGGTGCGGACTCCGGCCGCAAAACCTGAACCTATAGGGGAGGGTCTGGGTGGGCATTTCACCGCAGTGGCGGCTCTGGTGCGGGACGTAGACCCCGCTCCACCTCTGGCTTGGTCCACTTAGGTGGCGCCTCTAGAGCGGGGACCCTCGCCACCGACCCCGGACTGGGGACCCTCGCATGGGGCCCCGGACAGGAGGGACACTCTGGCTGCTCCGGACCGGAGGGCGTCGCTGGAGGCCTCGTGCCATAACTCCTCGCTGGAGGCTCCGTGCCATGGATCCACACTGGAGGCTTCGTGCCATGGATCCACACTGGAGGCTTCGTGCCATGGTGCAGACACACAACAGGAAACAACAACCCACAAAACACAGGTGGGATGAGGCTACCTAAGTATGGTTCTCAATCAGAGACAACGATAGACAGCTGCCTCTGATTGAGAACCACACTCGGCCAAACACATAGAAATATAAAAGATAGAACAAAAACATAGAATGCCCACCCCAACTCACGCCCTGACCAAACCAAAAATAGAGACATAACAAAGGAACTAAGGTCAGGGCGTGACACATACACATACCTATATAGACATACTTTTTAAAAATATACCTTTATTTTTGCCCGCAAACCCTACCACCCTCCCCCGCCCTCCTTTCAGAAAAGCTGACCACGACTCCATTTTGTTGCTTCCAGCCTACAAACAGAAACTAAAACAGCAAGCTCCCGCGCTCAGGTCTGTTCAACGCTGGTCCGACCAATCTGATTCCACGCTTCAAGACTGCTTCGATCACGTGGATTGGGATATGTTCCGCATTGCGTCCAACAACAACATTGACGAATACGCTGATTCGGTGAGCGAGTTCATTAGAAAGTGCATTGACGATGTCGTACCCACAGCAACGATTAAAACATTCCCAAACCAGAAACCGTGGATTGATGGCAGCATTCGCGTGAAACTGAAAGCGCGAACCACTGCTTTTAACCAGGGCAAGGTGACCGGAAATAGGGCCGAATACAAACAGTGTAGCTATTCCCTCCGCAAGGCAATCAAACAAGCTAAGTCCCAGTATAGAGACAAAGTAGAGTCGCAATTCAACAGCTCAGACACAAGAGGTATGTGGCAGGGTCTACAGTCAATCACGGATTACAAAAAGAAAACCAGCCCCGTCGCAGACCAGGATGTCTTGCTCCCAGACAGACTAAATAACTTTTTTGCTCGCTTTGAGGACAATACAGTGCCACTGACACGGCCCGCTACCAAAACCTGCGGGCTCTCCTTCACTGCAGCCGAGGTGAGTAAAACATTTAAACGTGTTAACCCTCGCAAGGCTGCAGGCCCAGACGTTATTCCTAGCCGCGTCCTCAGAGCATGCGCAGACCAGCTGGCTGGTGTGTTTAAGGACATATTCAATCAATCCTTATCCCAGTCTGCTGTTCCCACATGCTTCAAGAGGGCCACCATTGTTCCTGTTCCCAAGAAAGCTAAGGTAACTGAGCTAAACGACTACCGCCCCGTAGCACTCACTTCCGTCATCATGAAGTGCTTTGAGAGACTAGTCAAGGACCATATCACCTCCACCCTACCTGACACCCTAGACCCACTCCAATTTGCTTACCGACCCAATAGGTCCACAGACGACGCAATCGCAACCACACTGCACACTGCCCTAACCCATCTGGACAAGAGGAATACCTATGTGAGAATGCTGTTCATCGACTATAGCTTAGCATTTAACACCATAGTACCCTCCAAACTCGTCATCAAGCTCGAGACCCTGGGTCTCGACCCCGCCCTGTGCAACTGGGTCCTGGACTTCCTGACGGGCCGCCCCCAGGTGGTGAGGGTAGGTAACACCATCTCCATCCCGCTGATCCTCAACACTGGGGACCCACAAGGGTGCGTTCTGAGCCCTCTCCTGTACTCCCTGTTCACCCACGACTGCGTCGCCATGCACGCCTCCAACTCAATCATCAAGTTTGCGGACGACACTACAGTGGTAGGCTTGATTACCAACAACGACGAGACGGCCTACAGGGAGGAAGTGAGGGCCCTCGGAGTGTGGTGTCAGGAAAATAACCTCACACTCAACGTCAACAAAACAAAGGAGATGATTGTGGACTTCAGGAAACAGCAGAGGGAGCACCCCCCTATCCACATCGACGGGACAGTAGTGGAGAAGGTGGAAAGTTTTAAGTTCCTCGGTGTACACATCACGGACAAACTGAATTGGTCCACCCACACAGACAGCGTTGTGAAGAAGGCGCAGACTGGTTCCCAGTCCGGAGCTTCCGGCGACGGTTCCCAGTCCGGAGCTTCCGGCGACGGTCCGGAACCTCCAACGACAGTCCACTGTCCGGAACCTCCAACGACGGTCCACTGTCCGGTAATTCTATGCGCCAAGCATTTTGCTAGGATTTTTGCACCACAACACTGGAGTGTAAGAGGTCTCAAATTTTTTAAATGGACTGGATCTTTTTATATACCATTTGGGTCCTGTTTCAGTAATAATGATATCAGACCTTCTTGTTGCGTGTCTGATAATCTACCATTTATATAGGAATGGTTAAAACATGCTAATAATGGTCCTCTGAGTATATCAGAAAAGGTTTTGTATACTTCCACTGGTATGCCATCCAGCCCTGGAGTTTTCCCATCCTTAAAGGCCCCAATTGCATCAAGAAGTTCCTCCTCCGTAATTTGGCCTTCACACGAGTCTTTCTGTACAGATGTTAATTTTACATTATTATTAGGAAAAAAATCCATACAATTACTTTCAGTTAGTGGAGATGGAGGAGCCTGAAAAGAAAACATATTCTTAAAGTACTTTACATCCTCTTTCAAAATATAATTTGGTGAATCATGCGTGACTCCATCATTTGTAACAAGTTTTAATACATTATTTTTGGTAGCATTTCTGTATTGAAGATTGAATTTATTTTTTTTGCATTTTCCCCCATATTCCATCCAGTTCGCTTTATTTTGATAATATATTGATAATATTTGATAATATATTACACTGGCCAAATTTGGCCCGCGGGGTAATTATATTTGCCCCGCGAGACAATACCAAATTACTACTAGAGCTGGCCCGCCGGTATTATACAGCGCATTCACCGCTAATACTACGAATCCCATAATGCTCTGCTGTTGTTTTCGCGCGCCAATCAGGACAGGACCCAGAAACGCCCTCTCCTCTGTGACAGTAGTCATAGCAACATAGACGCTACAACTGTCAGCGCGCTATCCCTTCCCAAAAATGGCGAAAAGAAAGGCAGAAAACAGGAGCTTTCTGAACAAGTGGGAGGCAGAATATCTGTTTACATATGTAAAAGACAAACCTGTTTGTCTTGTTTGTGGAGTCAACGTGGCTGTAAGTAAGGAGTACAACATTAGACGACACTATGAAACGAAACACCATTGACAAATACAAGGACCTGGACATGACTCAAAGGAGCCAGAAAGTAGAGGAGATGAAAATAAGTTTGGTTTCACAACAGAATATGTTCAAAATCACAAAGTGCTGGCTTGGGCACATCAGATTAGATCAGTGTGCAATAATTAACGTTTTCTTTGTGCACTTTTTCTTGCTACAAGGCATGGGCTTGAATGGTTGATTGATTTATTATCATTTTATTTGTAAAATTATTAGCCAGTGGAAAAAGTTTCTTTTGGTATTTAAATCAGAAGGCTGCAAATAGAAAAGAGGCATACGATTTTTATTTACATTTTATTTATTTAATAAATGAATGCCATTGATGTGTTTTTTCATTTGAAATTCGATTTTGCATGTCTCCACTATTAAATTATATATTGTATGGTAATAAACGATGCTTGTTCCATATTCAATGTTAAAGCAAAACTTGTTTGGGTCCATATTAAAAGGTTAATTTGTTCAATGTTGGCCCGCGACTTTGTTCAGGTTTTACATTTTGGCCCACTGGGTATTTGAGTTTGACACCCCTGCTCTATGGTATAGTTTTTAATGCTATCTAACTGTACTGTTAGTCTTTCAATTTCCTTTATTAATATGGACCCTTTTGATCTAAATTGCTTTTGTTTTATAGATGAGTACTGAATTGCATGGCCTCTAAAGGCACACTTAAGTGTCCCATACAATAAGGGGATCTGCTGTACCTATGTTATGTCTGAAAAAGTCAGTTATAAATTGTTCTGTTTTAGTTCTAAACAATTTATCATCTAGTAGGCTTTGATTAAATTTCCAATATCCTCGTCCACGTGGACATTCTGTAAGAGTAATATATATACCAATTATGTGATGATCCGACCGCATTCTGTCCCCTATCAACACTTTTTAAACTTTTTGGTGCCAGAGAGAATGGCATAAGAAAGTAGTCAAGACGACTAGCTTGATTAAGCCTCCGCCATGTATATCTCACTAGATCAGGGTATTTAAGTCTCCATATATCCACTAATTCCAATATATCCATGACATTCATGATTTCCTTAAGTGCCAGAGGGTGATAGTTTGTAGTGTGATTTCTTTTCCGGTCCATAGAGGTATTTATTTAAGACCGTATTCAAATCTCCCACCATAATAATAGAGTCTAGTGTTGCTTGTGGAGTTGATAAATTCTTATATATTGTCACGCCCTGACCTTAGAGAACCTTTTTATGTCTCTATTTGGTTTGGTCAGGGTGTGATTTGGGGTGGGCATTCTATGTTTTGTTTTCTATGATTTTGTGTTTCTATGTTTTGTCCGGGTATGGTTCTCAATCAGGGACAGCTGTCTATCGTTGTCTTTGATTGGGAACCATACTTAGGTAGCCCTTTTGGCCTCCTTTCGTTGTGGGTAGTTGTCTTTGTTTGTGTCACTATAGCCCTTAAGCTTCACGGTCGTTTTTGTATTGTTTATTGTTTTTGTCGGCGTCATTCAAATAAAAAGGAATATGTACGCTCACCACGCTGCACCTTGGTCCACTTCTTCCATTATTGGCTGTGACATATATATTTTCAAAGAAGCTTGGATCATCATTATTTGGACCGTATAGGTTAATAAGCCATATCTGTTTATTGTCCAATAACATATTTAAAATATATCCATCTACCTTGATGATCTGTTTGGACAATTTGCACATTTGGATCAAAAATACTGTTAATTAATACCATCACCCATTTTGAATTTCTTTGCCCATGGGAGAAATATATTTCGCCCCCCCAGTCCTTTATCCACAAAACTTCATCTAAAATTGTTGAATGGGTTTCCTGTAAACAATAGATATTATATTCCTTCTCTTTTAGCCAGGTAAATACTGATCGCCGTTTCTTATTATCTGCTAAGCCATTACAATTGTAACTGGCTATACTTATTTCACCACTTACCATAATGAGACACAACTTTCAATTAAATTGATCAAAATATATGTTTGTAAACGTAACATGATGATTGAGTGTCTATATAGCTGTACCATGATATTTGCATTGCTACTAAGTAAACCTCCAATTGGTCCCCACTATTCCACCCTCTAAAAGCCCTCCTCGTCCCAAGTTGGGTTGTCATCCCAATGCCCGGCAGACCACTCCCGACCCCCCGTATCCCATAGCCCTGAAAAGACTGGGATCCATCCTTCGAAAAGAGCACACAGTGCCATTTACAGAACAGAAGTAGATCAACTGCTAAATAATGCATTTCCATCGATCCTCACCTCGATTTGTAT
Organism: Salvelinus alpinus; assembly: GCF_045679555.1. Classification (NCBI taxonomy): domain Eukaryota; kingdom Metazoa; phylum Chordata; class Actinopteri; order Salmoniformes; family Salmonidae; genus Salvelinus; species Salvelinus alpinus. Next base: position 50,486,631 of record NC_092100.1, read on the forward strand.
TATATATAGCCATCAAAAAAAGTTTCTTATTTTCCATAATTAGCTATTAATATTTGTAGTAATGTAGGCAATTTATGAAAAGGATTTTACGTTATCAAAATTACATTATTATAAGCAATTATTATATTAGCAAACAGTTGTTGTGAATCATCCTCTATTGTCCCAAACATCTTTTACTCCTTCGCAAAAGTTGTGGGATACACACATACACCCACACACTCATACACACTCAACCCTTTCCCCCCACACAACCATAGGCTCACATTCTCAACAGTTGCACCATCCCAGAGCCCAACTCAAGAAAGGTCTTGATTTACAAATGCATTTACAGTTGCAGCTGTTTGAGAAGGCCTGCAAGACCGTGCAAAAAATGGGCAGAAATGGAGAGATTTTATTAACCATTGTCACGTCCTAGATGATGGAGGTCAAATGTACACCTTTTCCCTGAAACACCCAAAACACGGTACCCCGTATTGACCATATTCTCAAGCATCTCCAACAATCATTATCTTGTTTGGAGACAATATAACCCATCTCCCATCTTTGGACACACAAGACTGAAATATCACCTCTAAACTTATGAAGCAATATCATAGTACCAGCTTAGTGGTTAGACCCGTGACTATAAAAACAGTATTAACACATTGTGATTTCCAAAAACTAAAATCTGAATCGCAGGAGTGAGTCTCCTGGAGTAGAATGACATCTGCGTTAGAGTGTTTACAACATTTTTAAAAAGTGCTATTCTTTTAGTTATGTTTCGTAAACCCCTGGCATTTAGAGATACAATATTTAGTGCATTGAATTCAAAATGTTGCATAACCTTACAAAAATGTTATAAAAATAAGAACACAAATACAGTGGTGTGATATGAATAACTGTTTAACTAGGCAGCTAGTAAGGAAACCTGAGCTTAGAGAAAGAACTGGACTACCCTAAACCGAGGTAGTTGTGATCAATATGATGAACCCGTATTCACATTTACAAACCTGGTGAATGTAAAAATGACAATCGACTTATTAACTTGAGTAATTTAGCTAACTCTTAACATTTTCATTTGACTTAGAAAGAATAGGACATCAATTTCAAGTTAACGGGCTCCGGAGTGGCGCAGTGGTCTAAGGCACTGCATCTCAGTGCTAGAGGCATCACTACAGACACCCTGGTTTGAATCCAGGCTATATCACAAACAGCTGTGATTGGGAGTCCCATGGGGTAAATTTGTTCTTAAAACTGACTTGCCTAGAAAAGTAAAAGGTAAATAAATGTTTTTAAAGCTATATACCTGAGCACAGTGTTTTCAAAACATTCAGTACACTAATGACATTCACTTGACGTCCTGGCAATCGATCTTCTTTCCATCGCTAAATGCATAAGGGCTTTCGATGATATTCTGTTGCAGCTGGCGATTCACTTGTTGCAGTTTCTGTACTTCAGCTTCCATGGTCAGCATTTTTTCGCTGTGGGTTGACACCTGGTTGAGGAGCTGCTGCACAGTGGCTGAGAGAGACTATTGATTTGGAGGTAGTATCTGTTGTCTTTTCAATGATGCCAGTTTCTCAAAGATGGCTTTGAGAATGTCAGGGTTGGGAGAACAATTTTCACCTGCCCTGTGTTTGGTAGGAGGGCTCTTACTCAGCGTAGGTGGTATGAGTTTTGCCATGAGTTCTGGAAAGTCTGCAAGCTCCTGTCTCGCTGCTAGCATCTTAGGTGATTAGCATCTGTTCATATGGAATCAATATCATGCCAAATGTACTCACAAATGTAAATACCTTTCCACAAATGTAAATCACTTTCCACAAATGTAAATCACTTTCCACAAATGTAAATGCCCAATCCACAAATGTAAATGACCAATCCACAAATGTAAATCACTTTCCACAAATGTAAATCACTATCCACAAATGTAAATCACTTTCCACAAATGCAAATCACTATCCACAAATGCAAATCACTATCCACAAATGCAATTCACTATCCACAAACAAACGCCTTTTGATTTGTATTTGTAAATCGATATATTGCATCAGACTGTTTTATAACTGGAGATATGCAGGCCATTTCCATGGGCCTTAAGAAAAATGACTGCCATAAAGACAGATGTTATCACACGTAGAAAGCGATTTGTAGTCATAGAAAACAAGTTATCACGCATAGAAAAAAAGTTCTCGCGGCGAAAGCGAGTCGTATAGTCGTATAAAAAAAGTTGATGCCATAAAAGTTGATCCCATTGATGCCGTTGACCCGGATCACTGGTTGCTGCGGAACAGGAGGAGGTCAAACTGGGTGAGTATAACCGGTGTGAAATGGCTAGCTAGTTAGCCGGGCGCGCGAATAGCGTTTCCCTTGCACTGCAAGCGCCGCGGCTTTTGTGGCGCGATGGGTAACGGTGTTTCGAGGGTGACTGTTGTCGATATGTGCGGAGGGTCCCCGGTTATGTCTCCTTAATGCTTGTGTGGGCAACATGAGACAGCGGATGGATTATAATCACTTACAATGTATGACATATCCTTCACATGTAGTGGTGCTATCAAACTGACCAGCTAATTCAACTATTTGGGTGATGAACGGGTGTACACCGCAAATATAGAGTAATCTACTAGGGCGTCGATTATTTACGTTGGACGTACTAAGGATACACATATGGTTAACATATTATGGTTACCATACTATAATTTCTGCAGCCTTGAAAGGCAGGCATCAACATGGCCGAACTAGATGCTGCCAGCGATTTCGCTTTCTATGGGTACAAATCTTTTTATTTATTTTTTATTAACCCTAAATCAATACAAAAAGTACATGCGGAACACAAGTGTATATTTAAAGAATATACAAACCTTTTTTTCTATGAATACAAATCGCTTTCTACGAGTGACGGTGAATGTACACTAGATAACGGTACATTTCCGAGTGCCGCCCATTTGTGACTCTCATGTGCGGGTGCTGGCAGCATATAGCAAGCAGCATGTTCAATTGTGCGTCAATAATTCAGCATAGCAAGTTTGTATGAGGGTCTGGTTATTATTAAATGGGCACATAGTTCAATAGTAATATCATCTAAAACGCTCTGGTGACAAACAAACTTTGCTGCCCTGTTTCCAATTGTCCACATGGCTGGGAGAACCTATTCAAGTAAGTAAATACATTTGGAATAAAAATAAAAAAAACGATGTATTGTTAGCTAACTAGCTACAGTGCAGGCTAACTCAAATGAGCTGCTAAATGAGCTAGCTTGTTGGCAAGCTAGCTAACTTAGCTATCTAGCCAACTTCACATACTGTATAGATAGCTAGTTAAGTGAATGAAATATCACCATCTACCTAACTTCATATTAGCTAGTTATCTTGATGTATTTATCACTGTAAAAAACAAACTCCAAATGCATTTGTAGGTAGCTAGCTAGCTAACAGCCATGGTGGAGGGTGATAGGATAGTAGCCCCAACTGTCAGTGAGAGAGTAGGCTATTCTGGATAGGGCAGGTACTTTTGTGTAGTTCCTGTCCCTAGGAGTGAGGATGGAGATAATAGTAACATATAAATTCAGTGCGGTGTAATTTGACTGTAATGAATTCTGTGTCTTGGGAGGTCCCAAAGAAGAGCAGTGGTTTTCAGTCCTGGTCCTGGGTACTCAAAGGGGTGCACATTTTTATTTTTGCCTCAGCACTGCACAGCTGACTCAAATGATCAACTCATCATCAAGCTTCAAGTGGTATTTATGTATTCATTTGTGATGCTATCCTTGATATGATCCTGTTATTGTCACATGCTACACATGCACATATGTGTGCCCATGCATCTAACAAATCATGATAACATTGGATTGATATCAGGGATATTATACTTTAGTAATCCACAATGACCTGGTGATGTAAAAGTCTAATAATTACATTGTCTTCCATATTCCTACAGATACCTTGTAACTGGAGATTCCTTCAAAACGATTGCCTACAGTTAACGTGTAGGGCACTGCAAGGTTGGGTGTCCAGGGCCATCTGGGACTTCCTGCTGGAGGAATTCAGGTGTGTGAAGGCTACCTGTGTCCTACATAACTTCATGAGGATGTGAACAGGAGGGGATCTGCAGGAGGGGATCTGCAGCTCGCCGCCATGTGCCAGAGGAGAAGTCTTCTGCTCTGCAGGATGTTTCAAGGTTGGGGTTTCCAACAACGCAGCAAGAGGCAATCCGTGTGCGGGAGATCTTCACCTCCTACTTCTTCGAAGAGGGTGCTGTTCCCTGGCAACACCATAGACTACACTATGCACAACCAAAGGCTCTTTTAAGAGTAATTCACATTGCAATAAGAGTATTATTCCATTTACTTAGCTATGTCAACTGCAGTTATTCAATTCCCAGTTTCTCTCCCTTTGAATCCTACTTCTCAGGTGAGGGTGCTGTTTAGGTAAGGGTGTGATGTCTGTACAAAAACAAAACGGGCTATTTTAAATCACTAATATTGAAAAAATGTAGAACAATTAGACACCCTATAACCCACACCTACACACTCATGTATCAATCTGATTGATGGACTGTGTTGTGCAGTAAGCAGACTCGGGTGTATAACGGTGGCTCCGTCCACCTTCAAAGAATAGACAAGAGGGCTAACCATGGAGAATAATAAGACACTTTATTATTTCTATAACTACGCTATAATGTTTGTCCTCGTGTGTCCGTTCATGTTTTTCAGCATAGAGTACTCTGCAGCCACTTAGTGTGGTGTGGACACAACCACAGATTCCTGTTGAACACTGTCACTTTAACTACCTTATTTTCTCAATAACAGTCTCTCTCCTTCACTTCATCCCTCTTCTCCCCAAATACACTAGGTTATATCAGCTGTGTCGGGGAACCCCTCCCGCATCTGAACTGGCTCAACAGGAAGTATTATTAAAAAGATGCTTCACATTGGGATTACTGCATCCATCTGTATTTCAGAGTTAATGATCCAAGGTCAGTTTTGCATTTCACCCCCTGATGCTTATGATTATACCTCTCGCCACCTCTTTCTTCCTCTGTTTTTATAGTGCACAACAGATGTGCTTTGAAGTACAGATTGAACTTGTATTTATAATATTACAATTATATTTATACATGTATTTATAACACTTGGATAATGAACTTCTTTCAATACAGTGTTTCACATTCTCTACTAGTTGAAATTATGTCTCTCATTTGATGAAATACTACACCTATCCTGTGTTTATCAGATCAATGCAGATGAAGGGAATGAACTTGTTTTCAGAGTATTTACATGATGCATGGGAAGTGTAGTGTACTGTTTAAAAAATAAAATAATTCTGTATATATGAATTACAAATCAGTATTTTAACTAGTTAAATCCTGTTTCTAATCTATTAGTTACAATGTGTAACCATTGATTGGTAAACACTGAAGTGTATAGTTGTAATACATACATGCATACAGTGTCATTCAAAGACTGGTATTGGATACGACTGAAAAATTATCTAAAAGACATTCATACCTGACCTGCACCTTTATTTGCCAAAGTAGAGTACATGATCAATGAATATATTAAATGTACAGGCTACAATGTGGGGATCTCATGCATGGTATTAACTACATGTATATACGACTTGCATCCTTGGCACAAAGTTATATTATATTCTACTCAATCCATAGGCTTCATTAATGTCATTTAGACTGTTTTGAAGTTGATACAACTGGCTATGATAGCTGAGGTTCATAGCTAGGTTCTGAACTAATATGTATACCAAATGTTTGAGTCCATCCACAGATAGGCTAGATACAGTTGAAGTCGGAAGTTTACATACACCTTAGCCAAATACATTTAAACTCAGTTTTTCACAATTCCTGACATTTAATTCTAGTAAACATTCCCTGTCTTAGGTCAGTTAGGATCACCACTTTATTTTAAGAATGTGAAATGTCAGAATAATAGTAGAGATAATTATTTATTTCAGCTTTTATTTCTTTCATCACATTCTCAGTGGGTCAGAAGTTTACATACACTCAATTAGTATTTGGTAGCATTGCCTTTAAATTGTTTAACTTGGGTCAAACGTTTCGGGAGGCCTTCCACAAGCTTCCCACAATAAAGTGAGCGAATTTTGGCCCATTCCTCCTGACAGAGCTGGTGTAACTGAGTCAGGTTTGTAGGCCTGCTTGCTCGCACACAATTTTTCAGTTCTGCCCACAAATTTTCTATAGGATTGAGGTCAGGGCTTTGTGATGGCCACTCCAATACCTTGACTTTGTTGTCCTTAAGCCATTTTGCCACAACTTTGGAAGTATGCTTGGGGTCATTGTCCATTTGGAAGACCCATTTGCGACCAAGCTTTAACTTCCTGACTGATGCCTTGAGATGTTGCTTCAATATATCCACATCATTTCCCCTCCTCATGATGCCATCTATTTTGTGAAGTGCACCAGTCCCTCCTGCAGGAAAGCACCCCCACAACATACAACATGATGCTGCCACCCCCGTGCTTCACGGTTGGGATGGTGTTTTTCGGCTTGCAAGCATCCCCCTTTTTCCTCCAAACATAACGAAGGTCATTATGGCCAAACAGTTCTATTTTTGTTTCATCAGACAGGTGTGTCACAGCATCATCGGACTGAGCTTGTTGCCGTTGCAGGCAATCTCAACGCTGTGCGTTACAGGGAAGGCATCCTCCACCCTCATGTGGTACACTTCCTGCAGGCTCATCCTGACATGACCTTCCAGCATGACAATGCCACCAGCCATACTGCTTGTTCTATGCGTGATTTTCTGCAAGACAGGAATGTCAGTGTTCTGCCATGGCCAGCGACGAGCTCGGATCTCAATCCCATTGAGCACATCTGGGACCTGTTGGATCGGAGGGTGAGAGCTAGGGCCATTCCCCCCAGAAATGTCCGGGAACTTGCAGGTGCCTTGGTGGAAGAGTGGGGTAACATCTCACAGCAGGAACTGGCAAATCTGGTGCAGTCCATGAGGAGGAGATGCGCTGCAGTACTTAATGCAGCAGGTGGCCACACCAAATACTGACTGTTACTTTTGATTTTGACCTCCCTTTGTTCAGGAACACATTATTCCATTTCTGTTAGTCACATGTCTGTGAAACTTGTTCAGTTTGTCTCAGTTGTTGAATCTTATGTTCATACAAATATTTACACATGTTAAGTTTGCTGAAAATAAATGCAGTTGACGGTGAGAGGACGTTGCGTTTTTTGCTGAGTTTATGTACTGTATATATATATATACAGTATATACAGTGGGGAGAACAAGTATTTGACACACTGCCGATTTTGCAGGTTTTCCTACTTACAAAGCATGTAGAGGTCTGTCATTTTTATCATAGGTACACTTCAACTGTGAGAGACGGAATCTAAAACAAAAATCCTGAAAATCACATTGTATGATTTTTAAGTAATTAATTAGCATTTTATTGCATGACATAAGTATTTGATACATCAGAAAAGCAGAACTTAATATTTGGTACAGAAACCTTTGTTTGCAATTACAGAGATCATACTTTTCCTGTAGTTCTTGACCAGGTTTGCACACACTGCAGCAGTGATTTTGGCCCACTCCTCCATACAGACCTTCTCCAGATCCTTCAGGTTTCAGGGCTGTCGCTGGGCAATGCGGACTTTCAGCTCCCTCCAAAGATTTTCTATTGGGTTCAGGTCTGGAGACTGGCTAAGCCACTCCAGGACCTTGAGATGCTTCTTACGGAGCCACTCCTTAGTTGCCCTGGCTGTGTGTTTCGGGTCGTTGTCATGCTGGAAGACCCAGCCACGACCCATCTTCAATGCTTTTACTGAGGGAAGGAGGTTGTTGGCCAAGATCTCGCGATACATGGCCCCATCCATCCTCCCCTCAATACGGTGCAGTCGTCCTGTCCCCTTTGCAGAAAAGCATCCCCAAAGAATGATGTTTCCACCTCCATGCTTCACGGTTGGGATGGTGTTCTTGGGGTTGTACTCATCCTTCTTCTTCCTCCAAACACGGCGAGTGGAGTTTAGACCAAAAGGCTCTATTTTTGTCTCATAAGACCACATGACCTTCTCCCATTCCTCCTCTGGATCATCCAGATGGTCATTGGCAAACTTCAGACGGGCCTGGACATGCGCTGGCTTGAGCAGGGGGACCTTGCGTGCGCTGCATGATTTTAATCCATGACGGCGTAGTGTGTTACTAATGGTTTTCTTTGAGACTGTGGTCCCAGCTCTCTTCAGGTCATTGACCAGGTCCTGCCGTGTAGTTCTGGGCTGATCCCTCACCTTCCTCATGATCATTGATGCCCCACGAGGTGAGATCTTGCATGGAGCCCCAGACCGAGGGTGATTGACCGTCATCTTGAACTTCTTCCATTTTCTAATAATTGCGCCAACAGTTGTTGCCTTCTCACCAAGCTGCTTGCCTATTGTCCTGTAGCCCATCCCAGCCTTGTGCAGGTCTACAATTTTATCCCTGATGTCCTTACACAGCTCTCTGGTCTTGGCCATTGTGGAGAGGTTGGAGTCTGTTTGATTGAGTGTGTGGACAGGTGTCTTTTATACAGGTAACGAGTTCAAACAGGTGCAGTTAATACAGGTAATGAGTGGAGAACAGGAGGGCTTCTTAAAGAAAAACTAACAGGTCTGTGAGAGCCGGAATTCTTACTGATTGGTAGGTGATCAAATACTTATGTCATGCAATAAAATGCAAATTAATTACTTAAAAATCATACAATGTGATTTTCTGGATTTTTGTTTTAGATTCCGTCTCTCACAGTTGAAGTGTACCTATGATAAAAATTACAGACCTCTACATGCTTTGTAAGTAGGAAAACCTGCAAAATCGGCAGTGTATCAAATACTTGTTCTCCCCACTGTATGTGGTATATATTTTTTCACTGCAACTGCCAACCACAGGAAGAATCAGGAGCCCTCTCTCAATGAGCGTAGACAGCCAGCTGCTGCCATTCTGCTAATCATCAGATGGGGGAGAAGAGGAGGTAGGGGGCTCATGTGGGTCACTGGGGGGGCTGCCTTGATTGGGTAACTTATTCATAAAAAATAAAATAAAAAATACATGTGACTGGTCAGTTGTGTGAGTCAGGAGCTTGACCCAATCCCATAGGGTGCCTAAAAAACAAAAAATGTAAATGAACAATTACGTAATTTTAAAAATTATTATAATTTATGCTGGGCGGGAGGGTAGGGATTTTTTTTTTTAAACGAAGCCCCAGGGCCTATTATTTCTTAGTCCGGCCCTGCACACTGTGTAAGGAACGCCCCGAATTGCAGTGGTCTCAGCTTTCAGGCCTTTTGGGCGGGATTTAATTTGGCATTCACCCGTACAGTAGAGCTAAAACCTGGCAAGCCAGCCCGACGGTCAGCCGTCACGTTTCTTGTGCTCACAGCCCGCAGAAATAGAGTAATTGCGGAGCTGTAGCTACAATTGTATCCGGGAGATACCTCTGTTTTAATGCAAGAAAACTCAGCCTCGTCCAGATTTCAGGTATATCCGTCTTTCACATGCTATTTTCTCTGGTTGCATTATATTTAGCGCTAAATGTTCAAAGATGACTGGGAATGGCTATCGTTTGTTAACGACGTGCGACAGCATGCCACGGAAGAGATGCGCAAAAGGGAGGGGTAACTGGCTAACGTTAGCTAGCCAGTTAGCTAAATTATTTCCATAAAGTGTTGTAGGTTTGTGTTAGGACTCATTGAGGTCAATCCTTTAAAGAAAGTGTTTGCATTTTCTTGTTTTGGTAGTGCTGTTTTTGCTGTCAGTCATTAGTTAACTAATGGGAATTGCTCCCCGCCACACCAAAGAAGTTGGCATACTGGCTAACGTTAGTTAGTTAGTTAGCTGTCTGGTTGGCTAGTTAGTATTCTTGCTGTGTGGGGTGACACGGCCACAAGTCGATGCCAGTGCCTTCTTGAGCAAGTTTCGCTAACTAGCTAATTAACATGTGGGCTGTGGTGTTCAAGCTTAAAATCATTATCACTTTGTACGACAATAGCTTTCTTTCTGAATTCAAATGGCGTGCCACTGGACTTATTTTAGCCTTATAACTTAAGTCACAAGTAAGTTGTTTGACTTTAATCGGGGTCACAAGATCTCCAGCCTTTTTCCATTTATACCATTTGACATATATATTCCTTTAACTCATTGACGTGAGTTTTAGCAAAAATGATAGCCACCCCTTCTCTAATATTTGGACAGGTATAGCTGCTGGTCTATACTAGGCCAACATCACCTGCTCTGATTTTGAATCACTGCTGAGGTGGCCTTGTCAACAGCGTTCTCTGATCTTTGCAGAGGGGGGGTCTTACTTCATACATTACCTTTTACGATGTGTTGTTTTCACATCTGTCATAAAATATTTACCACAGCATTTAAGTGCCAACTCCAGGGACATGCATGTGTTTTAATCAGTTATTCCAACAGGCGATGTGGTATCTGGGATCACTTGCTTTTACAGCAGTAAAGACTTGATAAAGGTGAATGTACTGTGTAGTTTACAGTGCTGTAAGGTGAGACCCAAGTGGAGTTAGGTTTTGTGTGGTGATCGTTCTTGGCTGGTGATCGTTTTCCTAGGTTGGCCAAAGAGGAGGATGCCAATCTCGGTCCCCCAAGGAGGACTGCAGAGTAGAAGCTGGACCTACAGGTGTAAAGGCTGTCTTGGTCAGTTGTCCCAAGTGAAATAGAACATTCTCTCCGGGGGTCCAAAACGTTTTAATGATGCTGTAGCAACAGCACCCTCAGTCTCAGTGTTTTTAGTGAAGCGCCAGACTCTCCTTTGCACCGCTCTCATACCCACCTGATAAGCAAGATTACCTTTTACCTCCATTCCTCCAAAAATGGGTATCAGGTTTTTCATGGTGGTGCTTTAGTGAATACAGTTGTTGCACACCACTCACCAGGGATTTCTTGATGGCTTTTTATGTCCTTACTCTACAGTTGAAGTTTCTCTTTGTGACACCTGTTATCAAATACTTTATTTGGTTTATAATAAGCACACACGCATACAGTAGGCCTATATATAATGGGAGGGCAAGATGGCACTGCATGCCACAACTGCCTTGCTGCTTGGACAGAGACACTGCCTCTGTTTGACAAGCTCACAGCTGTCACAGACTTGACACAGGCTGTTATTTACTGCATATAACCAATCTGCTCTGCCGCATTGACCAGAGGGAACCTATCCTGTATGTAAAAATGGCACTGACGGTGGAACACTGTTTCTGTCTGAACTCCGAATCAAATATGCTTCCCAAAAATAACATAGTCGCTGTGGTGAAACATTTATTTAGATGTATCCATGTAAACAGGATTATTAGGGTAATCGTTATTCTTACAAAGCATGTAAACGTTTTCATCAAACTATTATATTTATCTAACTATCCACAATAATCGCATTATTGTGTGCATGTAAGCGTACTTACTCACTGTTGGACAGAAGTGTTTTAGTGTTGCGTGTTTAATGATCTTGGTGGGTGATATCAGTTTTGAATAAGATATGTTATCTTCTGTGTCAATCATTATCTGTTTTGAATAAGATATAATGTTATCGTCTGTGTCAATCATTAACCAGTTATCTGTCTGAATAGCGAGATGTATCAACAGTAGCGTTCCATCCACCCGGCCACTATCACTCACAGTTAAGACTAGTAAAAAAAAAAATGGGCGTATTTAAACTCTTGAGTTTTAAAGATGCACTATGTAACCTTTTGGGAGACCTGACCAAATTCACGTATGTGTGTGATTTCTATGCTTCCTGTTCTGAAGTTTAGGTTTTGCGTGTCTTCCTTTTGGTTTTGTACACATGCTTCAAACAACTGAATATACAATGTTTTTGGTTATGGAAAATATATGTCTCAGCAGTTTAGACAATACAATGATTCTCTACACAATGACTGCTTGTTTTGTCACAAACTGAATGTAGGCAAACTACTAGAATTTTAGCAACCAGGTAACGGCAGAGCGATTTCCGCATAGTGCATCTTTAAGTCGGGCTCATATCTGGTAAACCGGATATTAATGATGCAATTTGATGTTGTGTAGAGAAGATTTCAATATATTTTACTGGCTCTTTGCCAGGAGTGCTCAACTCTGCTCTCTAAACCTTTCATAGATTGTGTGAATGAGAAGCTACTTTCATGAGAAAATAAAGTTTTAACTGTAAACCAGGTGTTATAGTAAAACATGTAAATTCTGGTCTTCATTTTGACAGTTTGGAAGAAAATACATGTAGGCAATGAAGATTATACGTTTTATATTTGTAGCTACATTCATAACAAGAAATAAATGACCATGACGTTCATGTCAACTCATTGTATTGTTTCCCCATCTGCTATGACTGATTGGTGGCACAGTCTGCTAAAACAGTTGGCTCATAGTTCAATGGTTGTGAGATCTGCATGTGGGATTAGAAATCCTTTTTTGCCTTACAATATTCATCCCGTGCCCACACACACTTCTAATTCTGAAAAGTGAAAGCATACCTGTGAGAGGGGTCGCCCTGGTAGTAGTTGTAGGTTTTTGTACAGTACCCAAGTCTGTGTTAATTTGGCCATTGGAAAAAGAGCTACTGTGTAAATACTGCAGTAAGGGTTGGGTTAAATTGAGCCCCTAATCATCATTGCACTTTTTCCCCCCCAACACTGCAATAAATGTGAGTCCACATTTCACTTCTACATTTATTTTTTTATTGTGCTCCATGGGGGATTCAAATTTACATCGCAATTGGCAATAATGTCAGGAACTCAGGCGCCTTACTACTTTGAGCTAACGGTGCAGAGACATATTTGCTCGCCATGCACAATTTTATTAGAGCATTTCAGTGGACTTCTGGCAATTATGCTTTAGTGAGAAAGTTGGGATCAGGTACAACTACGTTTACCCACCCCCAAAATGAATTCTTGTGAGCAATCCCCCCACACCCGCAATGTTTTTTTGAAGGGGTTAGGCAAAGGCTGAAATTGGAGTTGAGAGTTAACCTTTAAGTACAGCTCTTGAGCCCGTCACCCATCTTAATAAGTGTGTGGATTAGACGGGATAAGAGTTACTTACAACGGTGGCAAGGCTGAGTAAGATACAGGAACCAACATACTGTATGTGATATGGGCGCATTTTGTAGATGGAAAGAGTAGTTTTTGTCTCTTAACTGGGGTCTGTGTTACTGGTGAAATTCTGTCCCACTAGTCGGTAGGTTCTTCAATAACTATGCTAACGATGATGTAATCCTTCCATAGGTTGAGAAGGGTTGGAGCACACCTGACAAAATGGTGACCATTCCGGAATACTATGAAGGAAAAAATGTGCTTATCACGGGGGCGACAGGCTTCATGGGAAAGGTCCTGCTGGAGAAGCTGCTGCGGTCTTGCCCTGGAATCAAAGCCGTGTATGTTCTGGTCCGGCACAAAGCAGGGCACACTCCCCAGGCCCGCATCGCTGACATGATCAACTGCAAGGTGAGCAGAGCTGGAGAAGGATTAAGGTCTAATGGTGCTAGCCAAAAGGGGATGTCTGTGGGGTGATGGATCATATGTTCTTGAACATTTGTTACTGGAGATCTAGTAGTTCCAGAGCCCATGCTCTTCATACTGTGTTACAATTGGGTCATGACAGACCATGATGTTTAAAGTTTTAATGTCACATGCACAAGTACAGTCAAATGCCTTTCTTGCAAACTCAAAACCCAACAATGCAGTAACACTAGAAATAACAAGTTGGAAGAAAAAAATATGAGAACGACACGATAAAGTAAATAAGCATACTATATACAGGGTCAGTTCCAGGACCATATTTACAATGTGCAGGGATACTGGAGTGGTAGAGTTAGTTATGTATAGGGGTAAGGGGACATCGGACATATGATAAAACAGTAACAGCAGCGTATATGATGATTGTATGTTTGTGTAGTCAGTATAAATGTATGTACATATTATGTGTGTGAGAAAATAACGGAGTGAGTGTTTTGTGTGTATTGAAGTATCAGTGTGTGTAGTGTGAGTGCAAAGAATAAAACATAAAGGTCAACTCAATCCATGCAGCCATTTTGTTAGCTATTTATTAGTCTTATGGAAGGGGGCATAGAAGACTTGATGTACCGCGCGGAAGCGGAGAGAACAGTCTACGGCGTGGGTGGTTGACGTCTTAAACGATTTTCCGGACCTTCCCTGTACCCCGCCTGGATGGCAGGGAGCTTGGCCCCAGTGACGTAGTCTTAACTAAAGGGATTGTTTTATTGGAGCGCTTTCAAACCAAAACACATCACTCCACCAACACATTGCTGTCATTAAAAAAACATTGAGTAGGTTAATTTTGATCCTTTTATTGGCAGTGAAAGTAGCATGATTTGAGTGTTACATTTTCTTTGCCAACTGTTGCAGCTGTTTGTATTTCAGCTTTTTGACAGGGTACGAGATGAGCAGCCAGACTTTGCTGAAAAGATAGTGGCTGTTAACAGTGACCTCACCCTGCCAGAGCTGGACCTGAGCACAGAGGACCAGGAAAAGCTTGCTGACTGCATCAACGTAGTCTTCCACTGTGCTGCAACCATCCGATTCAACGAGCCTCTCAAGTGAGCCATTGTTTCTCTCCTAATGCTACTCCCCAGAGCTTTGCTGGACAATTCTGCAAGCTCAGATTTTTCTACAGGGTGATCTTGTCACTTGCTTCACCTGCAGAGAAATGACTCGCTTCCTCTTAATACTTAGTGTAGGTTATCATTCTAGAAGTATTTCTAACCGTTCTTGTGTACCCGCCCATTGGTTTTTAATATTTTCATGTGTTGTATGTGACATTTTTCTTCCTTCTCAGAGATGCTATGCAGCTGAATGTTCTAGCCACCCAGAAGATGGTGGCTCTGGCCCACAGAATGAAGCACTTGGAGGTGTTTCTTCACGTGTCCACAGCCTATGCCAACTGTGACCGGACGCTCATTGAGGAAGTGGTTTATCCACCTCCTGTTGACTACAAGAAGCTCATCGACAGCCTGGAGTGAGTCCAAGAAATGTGACTTGTTTTTCATAACTCTTCCCATTGCAGACTTGTTACCCTGAAGTTATTTGCAGATTGATAGAAACGGAAGCCATTTGTTATTATTTTAATTTTTTTTTACCTTTATTTAACTAGGCAAGTCAGTTAAGAACAAATTCTTATTTTCAATGACAGTATTATTAAGATGAATGTCAGTAATACTATATACCAAGAGATTATAGTAATTTACAGATAGGCATGTTTGACTAAGAGGAAATGGATGCATTAGTGGCTAATGCATAAGCTTGGAATTTCTCAAGGGTCTCTCAATGCCACTTCATGGACTGAAACTTCGTACCAACACAGGGAGCGTCTCTGATTTGAAACTTAATGCAGTTTGGTTACTGATTGAATGGCACCCATTTGTAAACTATTTAATAAGGACATTTGCTTTACTCAAAATGTTAGGTGGGACTTCTGACTTCTCTTGAAGGTGGCCCAATATGTAACCCATGGACAAAACAGTCACCAGTTGTGTAAAAGTTAGTGTTCTGTTGTAGTAATGTTTCCACCCTTAAGTATTACGAAAGGCATGTCAGAATCTCTTCAGAGGTGTATGTGGGTGGGGCAGTTTTAAGGAAAGCTGATCTCTGAAATATGTGTTTGGTCATGGGCAGAAAATTGCAATATAACTGACCTTTTGTGTGGATCTTCCAGTTTTCTTTTCTTCTACATAGCAAAGTGTGTGTGTGTAAATCATATATACTTTTATTTTTTGCTGTCATTATTTGGATTTTTTTTTAATCCAGTGTAAAATGAACTTTAAATGACTAAATTCAGATATAAACTATGTAGAAAAGATAACGGACTGATATATTTTTTAAATAATCATCTTTGAGAACTAAAAATCACCAAAATAAAAGCTAGACAGTCAGGGAGAAACTATAATTCAAAACATGCATTCGGGAGAATTTGTCATGGCATGGGGCCTCCATCGATTTAGTTGTTTGAGTAACTCAGATGGCATAAGCCATGACAAAATGTGTGGAACTGCAGGAAATTTGCTTTAAAACGGCAACATTTTGTCACTGTGGCCAACAGGAGGGCCTCTAAAATTGTTGTTCAGCGACTGCACCATTGGCCACGCCCACCATTTTAAGCAATATTTTTATCCAGAAAAAACCCTGACTTCAATGTGTTTTCATGTTGGTTAGGTGGATGGATGAGAAACTGGTCTCAGCGATGACCCCAGGGCTGATTGGAAAAAGGCCCAACACGTACACTTACACCAAGGCCATGGCTGAGTACCTGGTCCAGCAGGAGTGTGGAAACCTCAACGTGGCCATCATCAGGCCCTCTATAGTAGGGGCCAGTTGGAAAGAGCCCTTCCCAGTGAGTCTTCTCATGTACTGAGCAGGCTGTCTTTTAAACGGTAGCTACTGTAACTGACCGTAGTAAATAAACTCTGTATACTGGTCATAACATGTTTTCACTCTTCTTAGGGCTGGATTGATAATTTCAATGGACCTAGTGGAATATTCATTGCAGTAAGTAATCAACAACAAAAAAAGAAGTGAGCGGAGTTCTCTTCTCTATGTAAAATGGTCAGAGATCGGACTGCGATCATGACCACGTCAACATTGTGGCTACTCATTATAACCTGAGAAAGCACTTTCCTATGACCTAGTAATGAACCTGACACTTCTCTGCCCTATATAGGCAGGAAAGGGGATCCTGCGCACCATGAGAGCATCCAACAACGCAGTGGCTGACCTGGTGCCTGTGGATGTGGTCATCAATACCACACTGGCTGCCGCCTGGTACTCTGGCTCCCAGAGACACACCAGGTCAGTCGCGTGTGCGTACACACACGCTGGAGCTGGACGAATGATATCATTTATGAAATGCAGATATTCCTTCCGGTTTTTATTTTGTCCCTTTTTGTGTCCGCAGGCCTAAGAGCATATTGGTGTACAATTGCACGACGGGTGGCATCAACCCGTTCCACTGGGGTGAAGTTGGTATGAACCGCTTTCCTTGTCTTACACCCGGAGTATATTTGGATATTTGTTCTCAGATGGTCTAACAAAGCAGAATGATAAATTATGATTATCAGTTATGCTTCTGAGGGCACACGCACTCTTATAACTGTAGTGAGTGTGAGCAGGTTTTGGTTTACTCGCACGCTCTTTGGGGTGTTCAACTCCCTGGATTTGTGTTTACTGTACATATGGTAAGCCCTCATTGTAAATAAGAGTTTTCTTAACTGACTTGCCCAGTTAAATAAAAAATAAATCTGAATGCTAGCCATCTGAGAAAGATCAACATTGTGCCAGGTTTAAAGGAAATGGGTGAAACTATATAACATGACTCATGCTTGAATGAAAGTGTTCCAGTCATAAATCCAATATTTGTTTAGTGGACTAAAGATGGATGGTATTTTCATAGTGCCACTTTGTATAGTTCCCTTTTTAAGATGCCAACCTGGTGTGTTTATTTTAGTAAATGTTAAAATATATTTTGTCTATTTGCTACTCATTTACCGTAAATTGTTATGCTGCTTAAATATTTCAGGTGAAATCACTTTGTTTTTTAACATTGCTTTTCTCCATTCATTAGGCTTACTTTGAAGTCTAGATTTGTGGTGTTACGTAATCTCCCCAGACTCTTGCAATAACTTGTACGGTTAAATAATGATGGTTCAAAAGCACTTCAAAGATATATTGTCTAAACCGAAGATCTGGCTTTGTTGCTGCTTTGTTGTATGCTTGCCTCTTCGCTCTTTCTTTCTACTTTGGAGAAATGAGTTGTGCCAACAATTCACCCTGTTGAACCCCCTACCTTTTCTCCTAGAGTACCATGTAATATCCACTTTCAAGAGGAACCCCCTCGAGCAGGCCTTCAGACGGCCCAATGTAAATCTCACAACCAATCACCTTATCAATCAGTACTGGATCGCTGTAAGCCACAAGGCACCAGCCTTCCTTTATGATCTCTGCCTCAGGATGACAGGAAGAGAGCCCAGGTAAATGACGCCCCGCTCGGTCACACCCATCTCCCTCCACTCCCCCCCCCCCCCCCCCCCCGCGTTCTCGCTCAGTGTAGCCCAATGTGTACTGTACCTGTGACGTGATGCTTCTGTCCGGTGTCATGGGGGTAAGGGTGCATAAGCCACCCATATACCATTAGGGCTGGGTTCTGCACTCTTACCCCTCTCGGTGTTACCTCGACCATGTCCTGGCATTGAATGTCCTTGTTAAAGGGGTTCTCCCTCCTGTGATGTCATATTCTCTCTGCAGAGTACTGTATAAACATGACCTTCAAGACCAACCCCTTAGAGCAGGCTTTCAGGCGCCCCAATGTTAACCTGCGGTCCAACCCCTTTACCAATCAGTACTGGACCACAGTGAGTCACACTCTGCCCGCCCTGCTGTATGACGTGTATCTCAGGGCCACGGGTCAGAAGCCCCGGTAAGGTCTACTACAGTGCCCGTGCCCTCTCAACCCCCTCTCCCCTCCACCGCTGGTTGTGTGGCATGGTGGGTGGGGAGGAAGCAACGCCTGGCTGTTTGCTCGATTTCGTGGACTCGGCTGGCTGCTGACAGGCTTCTGTGTCGTCATGACAAGCATGGGTTCCTGTCCAAAGCATGCTGCAATAATGTTTGAGTGATTTTATTTTGTCGCCCTTTTTGTTTGACCTTTCTGCCTGTTACTGCATTTGTACTTTTTTGATGCAGTTGGAACTATTTGGCTTTGGAAGTCATTTTTTTTTTTTTTTTTTGTGGAATTACCTCCCTTTTTGTTTTTGTCGCCATTTTTTTTTTTCCTGTGCCATGCAGTTAAGTCCGGTGTTTCCCAAATTAGGGGTCGTGTGAGATAAAAAAAATCGTGCTTGGTTTGTAGAACCTGAGCTTACTGACCGCTAGATGCGGTTGTAATAAACAGAGCGGTTTCTATTTTCTTCTTACAAATGTGTGTCTCTCTTGAAAGATTTAAGCTACAAAATAACGACCCCATCACTGAAAGATAAGACTCGGGAACACGTATGTGTCTTCTGTTTCCCTCTCCAATGCTCACAAGTTGTGCATTACTCATTAGTAGAGTGGACAAGGCACTAAATCAGACTGCGGGGGAGGACATTGTTAATGTTCTTTTCAACACAGATTATCATACAAAATTATAGCCTGATTTATCTTCTGAACTTCCCGATGCATTCCAGTCACTTCAAACCATACTTTCAAAAGTACTGTCAGACTGATTTTGTATTAACTGTCATAGCCCCAATTTTAAAAAAAAGTTAACATTAGCCTTTTATTTTTTATATTTTTTTATACACATGGTGGGGTTGCAGATAATACATTTTTTTCTATCAAAACTGGGTCACAGGCCAAAAGAAGTTTGGGAACCCCAGCATTAAGTCTTCTGAAGTGACCTGGGATTGAAGCCAATGGAATCTTGAATTAAAATGTATCAGTGAGTTGAGTAGGCCTACTCATAAACCCCACCTTTTTATGCGTTTCATTATGCATCCAGACCACGGTTCAGTCTAATCAAGTTTTTGTTACTTGATAGACAGTATTGGTCCTCACAAGTTTACTGTACAGCAGAAACATTTCTGCAATAATAAACTTTTGGTAACACATCTCAATTAGCGAAAATGTAACATTTTTGGTTGTCTGAAATGCATTTGGATTAGTATAACACTTTCTACGGGTGAAGTGAATAGATGGGTGTCTCACCCACTGAAACTAATACCTTTTTAATGTTTGACTTTCTAAATGTTCCACCATGCATGTTTTGTCACCTTCCTCTTGGAACACGATGTATCATGGAGGGAATCTGAGCTCTGATTACAAGCATGGTTGCTTTTGATGCAATTTGGCATGGCCATTAATCCTCAAACCAGTTCGTTCATGAAACTTTCAACTACAATTAGTACATGTTTTCCTAATGACGACAATGTAGTTGGTGCAAGTTTTAAAACCTTAAGCTACTGGCAGTCAGACATGCTCAGGTGCCCTCAGATTGGACAAGCCCTCCATTACATTGTGTTCAACATGTAGTACATTCTGTAAGTATTCAGACCCCTTGACATTGTTACGTTACAGCCTTATTCTATAATGGATATTTTTTTAAAGGTATCTTCAGTCTATACACTACCCCATAATGACAAGGCAAAAACAAGTTTTTAGAAAATTTTGCTAATGTATAAAAAAATAAATAACTGATCACATTTACATAAGTATTCAGTACTTTGTTGAATCCCCTTTGGCGGCGGTTACAGCCTTCGAGCCTTCTTGGAATCAATCAGATTTATTTATAAAGCCCTTCTTACAGCAGCCTAAAACCTCAAACAGCAAGCAATGCAGGTGTAGAAGCACGGTAGGACGCTACAAGCTTGGCACGCCTGTATTTGGAGAGTTTCTCTTTTTCTTCTCTGCAGATCCTCTCAAGCTCTGTCAGGGTGGTTGGAGAGTGTCGCTGCAAAGCTATTTTCAGTTCTCTCCAGAGATTTTCGGTCAGGTTCAAGTCCAGGCTCTGGCTAGGCCACTCAAGGACATTCAGAGACTTGTCCTGAAGCCATTCCTGCGTTGCTTGGCTGTGTACTTACGGTCATTGTCCTGTTGGAAGGTGAACCTTCGCCCCAGTCTGAGGTCCTTAGTGCTCCGGAGCGCTTTCATCAAGTATTTCGCTGTACTTTGCTCTGTTCATCTTTCCCTCGATCCTGACAAGTCTCCCAGTCCCCGACACGGAAAACATCCCCACAGCATGATGCTGCCGCCACAATGCTTCACCTTAGGAATGGTGCCAGGTATCCTCCAGACCTGGCGCTTGGCATTCAGGCCTAAGAGTTCAATCTTGGTTTCATCAGACCAGAGAATCTTGTTTGAGAGTCCTTTAGGTGTCTTTTGGAGTGGCCAGACGCAAGTCAATATCATAAAGGTCTGATTGGTGGAGTGCTGCATAGATGGGTTGTCCTTCTGGAAGGTTTGCACATCTCCGCAGAGGAACTCTGGAGCTCTGTCAGTGACCATCAGTTTTTTGGTCACCTCCCTGACCAAGGCTCTTCTCCCACAATTGCTCAGTTTGTACGGGCGGACAGCTCTAGGAAGAATCTTGGTGGTTCCACACTTCCATTTTTTTTAAAGAATGATGGAGGCCACTGTGTTCTTGGACCTTCAATGCTGCAGAAAGTTATTGGTACCCTTCCCCAGATGTGTGCTTCGACACAATCCTGTCTCGGAGCTCTACAGATAATTTCTTCAATCTCATGGCTTGGGTTTTGCTCTGACATGCACTGTCAACTGTGGGACCTTGTATAGACAGGTGTGCCTTTTTCAAATCATGTCCAATCAATTGAATTTACCACAGGTGGACTCCCAATGAAGTTGTAGAAACATCTCAAGGATGATCAATGGAAACAGGATGCACCTGAGCTCAATTTTGAGTCTCATAGCAAAGGATCTGAATATTTATGCAGTAAGGTATTTCTGTTATATTTTGTATAAATTTGACAAATTTATCAAATGTTATTTTCACTTTGTCCTTATGGGGTGGTGTTGTATAGATTGAGGAACAAAAATGTATTGTATTACATTTTATAATAAGGCTGTAACAAAATGAGGAAATATCCACGGTCTGAATACTTTCCGAATGCACTGTATGTGTCAACCTAACAATACTCAACCCGATGCAGACTGGTATGAGTTAGTGTAAATTAGCTTATAATGCTAGTATGCTTAGACTCTTACCGGTTTTCTATTCTAGATTGTGCTGGAGTTATACAGTTCTTTATTTTAAAGCTGTGAAGAAGTGTGCAAGGGTCAGATGATTGCAAATCTACGTTTCATCTATAACGTTGACATACCCTAATCTTTACTTGGGTAATGAATTGGCTTAGAGGGCACTTTTACCCTGTACAAAAATACTTTGAATAGGTAATTCTCATCCGTTGTTCCATCTTGTCTGCTTAACAGACCTTAATCCCCCTGGTCTGTCCTTCTCCACGTCATAATCCGAATCTAGTTGGCTGGGGTTACTTTCCAGCAGTTGGATATTAAAGCTCAGTGCCCTTAAGGGTAAAAGATGGCACTGTGCTGTCAGCTCTGTGCCATCTCCCCTTCTACCTCCTTAATACCTGTCTCTTCCCTGTTGCCATGGCGACCACCACTCCACGGCAGGATGATGAAGACCATCACACGGCTGCACAAGGCCATGATGGTGCTGGAGTACTTCACCAGTCACTCGTGGGTGTGGAACACGGACAACGTCACCATGCTGATGAATCAGATGGGCACTGATGACAAGAGGGTACGCTTTACGCCCACCCACCAGTCACTGGCACACACACACTTGTAGGATGCACACACATACTTGTAGGACCCACGCATACATACTTGGGTAGGACACACACACACTTGTAGTGTGGCACACAGAAATGCTATTGAACGAATGGAGTATGTTTGCATTTGTAGTCCGAGCACAATTGAATAATTCAGCTTGGTTTTAAATGGAGTCATTGTGTTGGATAGTCAGGGCCTGGCTGAAATGTACAGTGAATGTACACTCAGTGGACAGTTTGTTAGGTACACCAATTCGTTCACACAAATGTTTAGCTCCTACAGGCGATGAGTCACGTGACCGCGGCTTACTATATAAAGCAGGTAGACAGGTATCAAGGCATTTTGTTACCGTTAGAATGGGACAAAATGAGGGACCTAAGTGACTGAGCGTGGTATGGTTCAGTATCACAGAAACAAGTGTCTGGGGTTTACTGAGAATGGTGCGACAAACAAAAAAACATCCAGTCTTAGGGGTGAAAACAGCTCGTTGATGAGAGCCGTCAAAGGAGAATGGCAAGAATTGTGTAAGCTAAGAGGCGCAGAGTACAACAGTGGTGTGCAGAACGGCATCTCGGGAACGCATACCTCGTCGGTCCTTGTCAGACGGGCTATTGCAGCAGACGACCACACCGGGTTCTACTCATATCAGCTAAAAACAAGAAGCAGCTCCAGTAGGCACAGGATCACCAACGCTGGACAATTGGAGAGTGGAAAAACATTGCCTGGTCTGACGAATCCCAGTTCCTGTTGCGTCATGCTGAGTCAGGATTTGGTGTAAACAGCATAAGTCCATGGCCCCATCTTGCCTGGTGTCAATTGTACAGGCTGGTGGTGTAATGGTGTGGTGAAAGTTTTTCCTGGGACACTTTAGGACCCTTGATACTGATTTTGAGCAATGTTTCCATGTCCCAACAAATTCAGGCTGTTTTATAGGGGGGGGTCTGACCCTGTACTGGATGGGTGTACCTAATAAACTGTCCAGTGAGTATGTTGGTCCAACACACCAAGTGTAACACGTGAAGTTGTACTTTTTGTGTCAAATCTTCCTTGGTTCAACAACAAAACTTGCTCAATGACCATCCTTACAGTATGAATCCCCTTATTTGTTTGTCCAGATGTTCAACTTTGACGTGCGACAACTCAACTGGGCAGAGTACATGGAGAACTACTGCATGGGGACAAAGAAGTATGTCCTGAACGAGGCTGAGTCGGGCCTGCCAGCCGCACGCAAACACCTCAACAAGTAAGAGTAATGTCTACCTGCACATGTTACGTAACTATCCTCTTATTGACAATTCCCAAGTCATCTTGAATATTTCATTGTAATGGCATTGACTTCATGCTATGCTGAAAAATAATATTTCTCAACTCCTGTTCCCCAGTCAAAATGTACATTTGGTGGATCATTGTACTGCAAGAAATGCTTAATTATGCAGGAGTTGAGAGGTTATAGACCACCTGTCAGTATCCATTTTACCCATCTGAATACAGGATACAGTTACCTTGACGTGCCATAGGCCTATTTGAAGTTCCTGTCTCGTTACTGTGGAATTTGTATATTGCCTCGCAATCATCACACGCAACATAGGCACTGCCTTCATCTTCTTTTACCACTTCACCAAGTCTTTCATTACTTTTCTAGCGCCCCTTCTCCTTATTTTCAACTTTCCATTTTGCAGCTTTTCTCTTACTGTGTTAAACTCCGACATTGTACCTTTTGCCTCAGTGGATCGACGTTAACGTTTTCTGCCCGTTCCCAAAAGCGTTTGCCGATTTAATCGCCAACGAATGAAAGCAAAACCTCAATGTAGCCTATAGATTAAAAAATTGCGCTATAGTTGTACATTTATGGATTTGTATTTTTTGGGGGGATGTTTTTCTCTTTATTCAACCCGATCGCCAAACACCCGCCCGTCAGCCACGGAATATTTCATGACCCTAAAACCGTGCATTACTAGCACATATCTTTCTGCTTTCCTGGATCACCAGCAAAATATTTCCCTGGTATCCTCTGTTCTTCTAAAAGTGCTCGTTGCTCACAATATTCAAAGGGTAAAGTTCTACTTAAATGTCCTATTCCTCCCGTGAATGCCTGTTCACATGCAAGCTACCCAGGACATGTCATTGTATTTCTTCAGTTACCTCTTTATAATAAAATATTTGTCATCCTTTTGTGTGTTTTTTCAGGTTGAGGAACATCCGCTATACGTTCAACACGGTCCTGGTCGTGTTCATCTGGCGAGTGTTCATCGCGCGGTCCCAGATGGGCAGGAACATCTGGTACTTTGTGGTTAGCCTCTGCTTCAAGTTCCTGTCCTACTTCCGAGCGTCCAGCACCATGAAATACTGAGGCCACGTGGCGTGTTCACCCTGAACCTATCCACCCGCTCTCCCTCCTGCCCGGCCTGCCTGCGGACAGCTATGCATTGGACAATGCTCTTCGAACCCTGGGACTATTTTCAGTCACATCAAAGGGAGCCTTCAGGATTTTGTCAATAAAGCCCTTTATCGACTTCCCTAGAGTCAGATGAACTTGTGGATATCATTTTTTTTATGTCTCTGCGTGCAGTTTGAAGGAAGTTGATAACGAGTGTTGACTGGAAGGCTGGTAACTGCTAGCAATGCGAGTAGATGCCATACACTTCGTCATTGCACTAAAGCTAGTTAGGGTTGGCTGGCGACACTACCGCTTACTTCCTTCATCCTGAATGCAGAGACTTACACATTTGTATCCATGAGTTCATCTGACTCTGGGGAAGTAGATAAAGGGCTTCATTGCAAAAAAATCCCAAAGTATCCCTTTAAAGGTCTGACATACCATTCATCCTACTGTATGTGATGTGTCCCCTTCTCTCTGCAGTGTGTTCCCTGGTGTGGGAGGTAGTACTGCATTCAACTGTGATGTAGTAAGCATGAATCTAACCAGACCCCAGGTCCTGTGATGCTCCCCTTGCACAGTGATGGTCAGACAGAATTGTCATCGATTTTTCTCGGTTGGTTGTCATGGTCATTGAGCTCTCTGCTTTGCTGACTGCCCCAGGGTGGTCAGGCTTTGGCTTTGACTAACGGTTTAGATTTTCTTGCTTGAATAGGGATGAAGGCACCCATGTGAAATCTATGCTTGCTGGTGGCAATGACTAATTCCCAATGACATGATCAAGCACAAGTTAGATGGTAATGGGATGGCTTTTTTTTACTGTGCCTAAAAGGTTTTGATTATCTTGCATGTCAGCTGTCCTTGCAGAGCTCGCATAAAAAAACTTTTGCTCCCTATGTTGCATTTAAGCCATTTCTGACTGGACTGTCCGCTTATGATTTCTGACCCAAATACCTCTGATCTCATGTAGCTCAGAACAGGCAACTGCTCAGAGGACTTGATGTTGGGGTAGTCTGCGGTTCTTTACACTGGTTTTACTGAACAGCTTTTAGGCAAAGCTGCGCTGATCTATTTAAGTGTTTCCCCATGTTGCACAATGTCATGGGCATTTTACTGCCTGGAATTGGAGCTTTGATTACGGTTTTGCCTGTTTTCTAGTTTGGGATACTCCATGCATGGGAGAGACCTCTCCTCTTCCAATCCTAAACTCCTTTTATCTTTGTCTTGCCATAACTCTCAAAGGTGGTCTTTATCCAATGTTGGCCTGGGTAGGTTGTGCACTTGGGACATTTTTAAATGTTTGTACCTCTCCCTTTTCTAACTGTTTTCTTGTACATATTGTCTAAGACGTCAGACTGACAGTGCACTTTTCTGTGGTTGTACATTGTATGTGTCCATTTGCCATATAGTTACTTATACCTACAAAACTCTATTTAGGTAGACTTAAAATCTGACTTACAAAGTATTTTTATGCTATTAAAATCAATGTTTCATGGCTGTTTATTTACTAAAGAAAAAAGCTGGAGGAAACTAATTCAACAGAACCTACTTCAGCTGCTGTATACCATTTTATTGCATCATGTTGAAACTGTTGTCAGTTAAGTGTACAATTTTTCTGAATGTAGTAGTTAACACAGCTTGACTCATTGCACAGCCTACTAAAAAGCTACCTATGATTCCTGAATCCAAATTAAGTTAATACTGTAGTTGCTTGTATTTGAATATCGAGGAACAAGTTGTCATGTCCATTGTAATAACTGTTTTGAGCAGCACATGTTGAATGGTATCCTTGCTTTTGTAGTCCCTTTTCCTTGTGGTGTTGGATTTGAAGAATTTAGTGTGTAACAGTTGTTTATTTCTGGTTTGTGGCTTTGCTATTCGTAGTGTAGTATTGTTAAACTTGTGACGCAATGGAACAGCGAATTCAGGGTTTATGAACTTGTGGTGGAGAAGTAAGAGAGTGGGGCAGACCCTCAACTACTTCATATTGCTAGGGATCCATGTTACTGGATCATTCTAATGGTCTTTATATTGCACATCTCTAACATTTTACATTCGTTCTGGTTTTACAACATATCACAATGCCCATCTGGACTGACATATGATTTAACATATTCCTCTTGCCTTTTGTCTGCCTGCCAAATCTTTGTATTCTGTTGTCCTGTTTCCTCTTATAATTTTACAATGTAGTCTTGTGGAAAGAACTGTATCCTATAACCAATTTGTTTACCGTGACCCTCACTGAATTCTCCCGAGGATGCGCTCTATAGTTTGAGGGTTTTAAAGTAATTGCCACTAAATGTAAAAAAATAAATAATCAATGGGTGCCTTTTGTTTGTAAACCAAAAAGAAGGAATAAACTGTTAAATCCTCTGTGCGGGAAGTTTTGTTCGTGAAGCTCAGTATTTTATGTTGTCGGGTTGAAAAATAACTCCATTAACATGGCTTTGATCGTACAAGATTTTTCTCACTCCAATGATCACCCCTTGGTAGAGAAGAGCTGGTAATACTGGTTGAGCATTCCAGTAATACCTTCAGTTTAAGTACCAGGTACAATCAGCAGGGATGGGCAACTTTGATGGGGTGGGGGTGACATCAAAATCTGAACTTATGAGGGGCCACAGTGACTCGTGGGTCTTCGTACCCACACATGCAGTCAGAGCCGGCCTTAAGTGAAATTTGGTTTTCTGCCCTCTTAACAGCGGAGAGAAATGTTAATTCTACTAATTTCCTGCAATTCTACACATATTGCCATGGGGCGTAGAGAAAATGTTGACATTTATAAAGCAAGTTTGCATCAATTATACACCTTTTTCCATGGGGTGTGGAGAGAAATGTGCAGATTTACAGCTAATTTCTTAAAAATCTTCACATTTTGCCATGGGCGATTGGGGCAGGAGTTGCCCATCCCTGAGCTAGAGAGATAATAAAGCTTAGCTTTATATAGATGTGTGACCAGATTCTTTAAATTCTTAACAGATCTCCCTCACCACTTAGCATACCAAACATTTTGTCATGTTTCTCTGATTCTGTTCAGATGATCGATTTAAGGCTTAATACTGCCAGCCAGGATTTGGCCCCCTAGTATCCGGTTCACCAGGACTTCTAACTGGTGCCCTATCTTCTGGCTCTGCCAATTCCTTGGTTTACCGTTGTCGCCAAGAAATCTGACCCAAGAGATTCCGCTATGATATCGTTGCACAGGGGAGGGTTTTTTTTATGTGCAAAAGAGTTGATACTGCACAGGACTAGAGCGGAGTCAATCATTTACTATACTTAGCTACAGTAGCTGACTGAATTGAATACCTGCCCTAGAGCAATAATATGTCATTTAGGGACTTACATAATTTTCTTATGGTTGGACTTGAACACATGACCCTTGCATTGCTAACACCATACTTTTACCACCTGAGCCACCAATAAGGCTGCCAATGTATTTAAGGTATTCATAGAATTTTCTACCAGGGGATAGAAGTTCAAAATCAATATTGCATTTGAACTTCAATTATTTTTATTGAGGCAAATTATGTATTTCTTTGTGTGATCACGGCATCAGAATATGGAGTGTTTTATGATTGGCCATTTAGCCTTTCCGAACATAGTCTGCTTCAACTAAACGTTTGTCTTCTGTTTGTGGAGAAGACCCCTACTGTTTTGAACTGCATGTGGCATCTTTTCCACTTCTATAAATTGGCCTTGACAATGAATTGTGTGTAGTAAAGTAAATTGACACAATGGAAAGAAAGCGTACCCAAACGCGCTTCAGCACAGCTTGAAACAAAATCAGGTGCTCAACGGAGGGACTTGAATTAAAACATTCCTTACCTCAGGACACTTCAAAAAGTGCACTCTGTTTCTGCATAAATCATTGGATGTTTATTGACAGGACATGAACAGGCTTACAATTAGAAACGTAAGCCTGTTCAAGTCCCGTCAATAAATATTGGTGTTCCTTTTTCTTTATTTCCTGAGATAGTCACCTGTTAAAGTGACCTGGGGTAAGGAAAGTTTTTTAAATTGAGACCATGTTGCCAACCTCTCCAAAATAATTAATTTGTCCTAATGCCCTCTAAATCTCTTGTTTTACCCAAGAAAAGGCTGACATGAATGCAGTGGTGTTGACTTTGAGCCATAGAACGACAACAGGAAAGAAAGAATGGAACCCTATTGTAGGATGCTTTCAGATATTGACTGTTCACCCATTCTCAAAACCCATGATGGTCAAAATGCTCCAGAGCTTCTCAGCAATCTTCTGCCAGAGGCAGTTTCTAGAATCAGAATAATAGAATTAGAAACACTGGGCTAGTTGCCACCAAGTCACTTGTGAGATTTGTGACAATTGTGAGATAAGAAGTATAATGACGGTTGTGCATGAATTCATGTTATTTATCCAAATCAAGATGCATAAGGTAGATGGGGAAACCCTGTGCTGGAACACTTGGCAACTGTAACCTGGCAACCATGGTCCGGGCTGAGTCACTACTGAGCGTGCTCATTGGGAGTCAGACCCCTCGGAAGGGTAAACAGGATCCACCGTCTCAGGGGCTTAAGACAGTGGTATGCCCTCATACTTTGATGCAAGACACACATACACTTTCAGCACAGATATATCCCTGTTGAGCATACTAGGAAACATACAGGAGTAGCTTAGCT
Source organism: Salvelinus alpinus (assembly GCF_045679555.1). Lineage (NCBI taxonomy): Eukaryota > Metazoa > Chordata > Actinopteri > Salmoniformes > Salmonidae > Salvelinus > Salvelinus alpinus. Next base: position 50,515,945 of record NC_092100.1, read on the forward strand.
CACAGTATGTAACAATACTAGTTCAGAGCAGATACATTTGTGTTCAAACTGGGTTCATCTGAATGTAGTCTGTATAAAGCATAGAACATTCTGACACTTTCCCAGAGGTTGCTTGTCCTACTGACTGATGTTATCATTGAAGTTCAATTTTGTCCTGACTATCAAGCATACTACTCCACTGCTCCTGGTAAGTAAACCCCCATAGATAGTCTTTCACATTAGATTTAACTGAATGTAGCTCATGTGACAGTCTTTGTTTGTGTAAAAGGTATATCATTGTTTTCTACGGAAGATCATACTAATTTGAACTGTATTGTTTGAATGCCATGCTTCCTCAACTGTACCAGTTCCCTAATGGTCAAGCAAGTCCCATGTGTTCTTGTGTTTTGGTATGCTTGAAATGTTATGACTGAAAGGGCGTTGAACAAATTTAAGAGCCTCTAGAACAGGGTCGGCAACAGGCGCCCTGCGGGCCAAAAACTGTCCTGCAAGTGATTTTAGAAGACATACTTTTTCACTCCACGGGGTGTTGAGATGTAGCGGGGTGTTGAGACTTCTGTCTGTAGCGTCCAAACCGTTTGGGCTACATACTAATATGACCAGTCTATGGAAAGATGATGTTCTCCATTTTGCTCTTCAACCCACAGAAGTGTCACGGACTTGTCTGAAGGTAACCCGGTACCGGTTAAAAACCTTTATGGAGATAGTTCTGTGGCAACAAATAAAAGGGCTTAAATGTGTCCAAGAAACAAATGTTTTGAGCTTTCACAACCTTATTCCTTAATTTTCTTGACTGTCTATTTTGACATTTAGGAATGTTATTCAATGGGCTACACTAGTAAAAGCCAAATTCTATATTTGATCAAATAATTACTAAATAATTCATACCCACAGGGGTCCTAAAATTCCAAATCTAATAGCTAAATAATCCATGGTATGACTGTCTTTTAAACAATTATATATGTAATCTTAGTAAAACACCCCCCCCCCAAACCTCCCAAAGACAGACTTTTAGTGGACAAGATCCACCATAAGTCCTCTATCCCCTCAACATTAAGTTTCATTCCGTGTGCAGAAATGGCAAAAGAGTTAAGGAAGTCATATTAACTTCCTATTTCCTGTTCCATGACTCACAAACTTAGCTTCAAATGTCATCGTGACCATGAGGGTGTCTTGTAGAACAGACATGCCTCTGACATGTAGAATAAGGAATCATTTCGGCTCTATCAGGGCAAAAGTTGCCTGAAATTCATGAATACTCTTACTGTTTCAATAGCCTATATATTAATACGATTAAAATCAGCCTTTAAACTCTCTCTCAATATCTCAGTTTTCCAATCTGCTTAATTTTTTATTGTTATCTCTACTCGTGTGTCTACGGCTCATTTTACTGATTGGATCTGAGGTTTCTCAGCATTGTCCAGGGTGATTTATGGTTGTCTTGGTCCTCCTCTTTGGTTGATTTTTTTTTAATGGGGTACTCATGCCTGTATTATACTGGTAAAGCCTGCCCTTGATTTAAGACACTGACAGAATAGTTGGAGACGGATTACAATGCTACAGACCAGTTTCAATTCAGGTTCAGTTTACAAAGAAGGAAAAGAAGGCATGGTCCATTTCCCTGTCTGTTTGTCTCCCACTGTATCATATGAATGGCAGTTCCCTGGTGATAGTTGTTGTCAAGCTCTGAGGGGAAGTCACCCTGAGCACTGTTGTCTGAGGCAGTATGCGAGTGAAGACCGCTGGGATTCTACTCTGTCTGTTACTTTCTCCACACTGGCATTTCAGATCTCTCTGGTAAGTTATCAAATGTATACCAGTAATAGGGTAGCAGGGTATACAGATTCAAAGAAACATTGATTGGATTGTGGACGTTTAACTTGAATGTCCAATTATTTTCTGTGTATTTTTTGTTGAACAAGCCCTGGCTTTTTTCCACCTACAGGTCTAAAGTGTGGACTTCCACAGGTCAGGAACCTCCTTGACTGTTATTTGAGAATCGCTGGAGGCAGGATATAGATAACCACCCCGGGTTGGCAAGTTACTTCCTTTTACTGTACATGTGACACCCTCCTTTTGAGAAATATGGCTATGGGGATACAGTGCATTTGGAAAATATTCAGACCCCTTGACTTTTTCCACATTTTGTTACGTTACAGCCTTATTCAAAAATGTATTAAATAGTTTTTTCCCCTCATCTACACACAATACCCCATAATAACAAATCAAAAGCAGGTTATTGATTTTTTTGGTGTGCAAAAAACCTGAAATATCACTTACGTAAGTATTCAGACCCTTTACTCAGTACTTTGTTGAAGCACGTTTGGCAGCAATTACAGCCGTGAGTCTTCTTGGGTATAACTCTACAAGCTTGACACACCTGTATTTGGGGAGTTTCTCTCATTCTTTTCAGCAGATACCGTCAAGCTCTGTCAGGTTGGATGGGGACTGTCGCAGCACAGCTATTTTCAGGTCTCTCCAGAGATGTTCGATTTGGTTCAAGTCCGGGCTCTGGCTGGGCCACTCAATGACATTCAGAGACTTGTCCCGAAGCCACTCCTGCGTTGCCTTGGCTGTGTGCTTAGGGTCATTGTCCTGTTGGAAGATGAACCTTCACCCCAGTTTGAGGTCCTGGGCGCTCTGAAGTAGGTTTTCATCAAGGATCTCTCTGTACTTTGCTCTGTTCATCTTTCCCTCAATCCTGACAAGTCTCCCAGCCCCTGCTGCTGAAAAACATCCCCACAGCATGATGCTGCCACCACCATGCTTCACCGTAGGGATGGTGACAGGTTTCCTCCAGACGTGACGCTTGACATTCAGGCCAAAGAGTTTCATCTTGGTTTCATCAGTCCAGAGAATCTTGTTTCTCATGGTCTGAAAGTACTGTAGTTGCCTTTTGGCAAACTCCAAGTGGGCTTTCCTGTGCCTTTTATCCTGTGCCTTTTATTGAGGTGTGGCCTCCTTCCATTTAGGAATGATGGAGGCCACTGTCTTCTTGGGGACCTTCAATGCTGCATAATTTTTTTTGGTACCCTTCCGCAGATGTGTGCCTCGACACAATCCTGTCTCGGAGCTCTAAGACAATTCCTTCGACCTCGTGGCTTGGTTTGGCGCTGACATGCACTGTCAACTGTGGGACCTTTATAAAGACGGATATGTGCCTTTCAAAATCATGTCCAATCAATTGAATTTACCACAGGTGGACTCCAATCAAGTTGTAGGAACATTTCATTGATCATCCTTGACAAGAGGATGCACCTGAGCTCAATGTGGGGCCTCATAGCAAAGGGTCTGAATACTTACTTATGTAAATAGGGTATTTCTGTGTTATATTTTGTCTAAATTAGCAAACATTTCTAAACCTGTTTTCGCTTTGTCATTATGGGTTTTGTATGTACATTGATATTTTTTTTTATTTAATGCATTGTAGAATAAGGCTGTAATGTAACAAAATGTCAAAGTCAAGGGGTCTGAATACTTTCCTAATGCACTGTATGTAATGTATTGTCTTAAATAATTAAGCACTTTGATGCTAGTTTTGCTGGTTATCAGCATATGCTGGTATGCTGGTACACTGGTGATCAGTTTGTTAGTATGCTGGTCACCAGCATGACACAATGAAGGCTGGTCACCAGCAAAACCAGCACTGGTCACCAGCATATGCTGTTTTTTTTCAGCAGGGGACTTTGGCCAGACATTAACCTTACCTTCAGTTTGACATTTATTCCAAACTAGCACTTCAATATGGGCACTTGACTCTTCACTTGGATTTTCTGGATGTTTTGATGATGGAGACCTAGGTTGATCCCAGATCTTTTATGCAGTTGGTGTGACAATGGCCATAAGGATTTGGTAAGACGGCACCAAAGGATATGGGATCAGGCTAATGGAAACCCACCGTATCCACATTCAGGTGGTCGTCTACCTGCCTTTCTGAGAGGTGCAGCTGGAGCCAGCTAAGTGCAAGTATGTTCTCCAGACCCTGAGACCCCCACAGCAGGCCCGCTGTGTGCTGGACTAGAGAGAGGAGGAAAGGACACCTGCCAGGTAAGCTACATCACAGCATGCTGTCTGACTCTGCATGTCAAAATCTATAAGTGTTATTATGCTTCAGTGGTCTCTGTCTGGTGGAGGATATCTGGTTATTTTCAGTCATAACAGTTCCTCTGTTCATAGACTTCCCATCATTCCTTTGAGAGGTCCTTTATCAGATAATGTTGTATTCTCCCATCTCCAGTGGGACTCTGGGGGTCTTCTGATCTACCCCAGAGAGGATGGCCACTGGGCCATGGTGGGGGTCACCTCCTGGGGGAAAGGCTGTGGCCGGAGCCGGATCAACAAGGCCGAGTCCCCAGCCAAGATAGGATCCCCGGGGGTCTTTACTGATGTCAAGATGCTCCTGCTCTGGATCGAGACGAAACTCGGAAGGTTATCTAACACGTTTTAGACAGTGTAAGCCATGCAGGTCTGGATTTGTTTAATTCATTGGTTTAACAGATGGTCTAACAAATTATTTTGTTTTGTTCAGCAGCAGATGCTAACCCAAACCAAAGGTCCATGTCAAGTAAGATGTGTTTCTTCTCATCAATTCCACATTGCATGTTTTGAAACTGCGCCCACATCCTCTTTGTCATCTGATTAGCTACTACATTTCTATTTAGACAATAGCTCACTTATGCAATTTGTACAATTAACCTTTACCGTATGATATGATTGTAGTATTTGAAGAGTGCATTTGATGCTGATTGTGTACTGTGCTGAAGGACTGTGCAGTGAGGGATAGGCCTGTGAGGGTCTCAAACCCAAACCTTAGTCTGACTCGACAACAACGAGTGGGTGTCAGTGTACAGGCCCGTTGCACAAGGGGAGGGAGAGCTGTGCTGAATTGAATGCTCTTCTTGAATGCACTTTAATTAAGTACGCTTTTAGGCCAATTTACTCACCACTTGACAGCTGTCATGGGCAGCAGGTAGCCAAGCTGTTAAACAGGCGAGCAGGCAGCCAGCAGGTTGCTAGATTCCATTGCCTCTGTTGTGCCCTTGAGCAAGGCACTTAATGCCTCACAACAACAGCCCACTGGGCGCCCAGTGTACAGTGTGTACAGTGGCAAGACAAAGTGTGAAACCTTGGATTTAATAACTGGTTGACCCTCCTTTGGCAGTAATAACCTCAACCAAACATTTTCTGTAGTTGCGGATCAGACCTGCACAACGGTCAGGATTTTGGACCATTCCTCTTTACAAAACTTTTTCAGTTCAGCAAAATTCTTGAGGTCTGGTGTGAACCGCTCTCTTGAGGTCATGCCACAGCATCTCAATCAGGTTGAGGTCAGGACTGACTGGGCCACTCCAGAAGGCGTATTTTCTTCTGTTGAAGCCATTCTGTTTTACTTCTGTGTTTTGGGTTGTTGTCCTGTTGCATCACCCAACTTCTGCTGATCTTCAATTAGTGGACAGATAGCCTTACATTCTCCTGCAAAATGTCTTGATAAAATTAATGCCCAAGTTTTCCATCGATGATGGCAAGCTCTCCAGGCACTGAGGCAGCAAAGATGCTCCCTCCACCATACTTGACAGTTGGGATGAGGTTTTGATGTTGGTGTGCTGTGCCTTTTTTTATTTTCTTCTCCACACATAGTGTTGTGTGTTACTTCCAAACTGTAGTTTCATCTGTCCACAGAATATTTTACCAGTAGCACTGTGCAACATCCTGGTGCACTTTGGCAAACTTCAGATGTGCAGCAATGTTTTTTTGGACAGCAGTGGCTTTCGTGGTGTCCTCCCATGAACACCATTCTTGTTTAGTGTTTTACGTGTCGTAGACTCGTCAACAGAGATGTTAGCACGTTCCAGACATTTCTGTCTTTAGCTGCCAATCTAGGATTCTTCTTAACCTCATTGAGTATTCTGCGCTGTGCTCTTGCAGTTATCTTTGCTGGACGGCCACTCCTAGGGAGAGTAGCAACAGTGCTGAACTTTCTCCATTTATAGACAATTTGCCTTACCGTGGACTTTGAACATCAAGGCTTTTAGAGATACTTTTGTAACCTTTTCCAGCTTTATGCAAGTCAGCAATTCTTAATATTAGTTCTTCTGAGATCTTTTGTTTGAGGCATGGTTCACATCAGGCAATGCTTCTTGTGAATAGCAAACTCAATTAATTAAAAAAATAATAATTATAGGGCAAGGCAGCTCTGAACAACGTCGCCAATCTCTTCTCATTGATTGGATTCCAGGTTAGCTGACTCCTGACTCCAATTAGCTTTTAGAGAAGTCATTTGCCTAGGGGTTCGCATACTTTTTCCAACCTACACTGTGAATGTTTAAATGATGAATTCAATATAGACAAGAAAAATACAATTTGTGCGTTATTAGTTTCAGCACACTATGTTTGTCTATTGTTGTCCAAGTCAAAACCCTCCAAATCAACCGGTGGGAAGGGTAAAACTAGGGAGACACACATAGGGTCAATGCAACCTCATCTCTCACCAATAGGCTACTTGGAGTCTGGACCCACAAATATTGTGAGCTGGTCACTGTGACAGAGGGTGTCATTCTTTGTCAAATTCCAGCAGAATATTCTGGATTCCAGCAGAATACCTGGATTTCTGCGTAGGTTGAGGTTGCAATTTATGCAGAAATCCAGGTAATTCCAAAGGGTTCACATACTTTTTCTTGCCACTGTATGTTTCTGGTCCATTAACGTTCCTTGAATTCCTGGAATTTACCCTTCCCACCGGTTGATTTGACTTTGATCTCACATTGGCTTTCTCTCAGTGGTGGAAAAAGTACCCAATTGTCATACTTTAGTAAAAGTAAAGATACCTTAATAGAAAATGACTACTTGAGTAAAAGTATCTGAAAGTATTTGGTTTTAAACATACTTCAGTATCAAATGTAATTGCTAAAATATACCTAAGAATCAAAAGTTAAATCCTTTGACATTCCTTATATTAAGAACCTGACGACACCATTTGTTTCTTTTTTTTAAGGATAGCCAGGTGCACACTCCAACACTCAGACATCATTTACAGATAGCCAGGTGTACACTCCAACACTCAGACATCATTTACAGATAGCCAGGTGTACACTCCAACACTCAGACATCATTTACAGATAGCCAGGTGCACACTCCAACACTCAGACATCATTTACAGATAGCCAGGTGCACACTCCAACACTCAGACATCATTTACAGATAGCCAGGTGCACACTCCAACACTCAGACATCATTTACAGATAGCCAGGTGTACACTCCAACACTCAGACATCATTTACAGATAGCCAGGTGCACACTCCAACACTCAGACATCATTTACAGATAGCCAGGTGTACACTCCAACACTCAGACATCATTTACAGATAGCCAGGTGCACACTCCAACACTCAGACATCATTTACAGATAGCCAGGTGCACACTCCAACACTCAGACATCATTTACAGATAGCCAGGTGTACACTCCAACACTCAGACATCATTTACAGATAGCCAGGGGTACACTCCAACACTCAGACATCATTTACAGATAGCCAGGTGCACACTCCAACACTCAGACATCATTTACAGATAGCCAGGTGCACACTCCAACACTCAGACATCATTTACAGATAGCCAGGTGTACACTCCAACACTCAGACATCATTTACAGATAGCCAGGGGTACACTCCAACACTCAGACATCATTTACAGATAGCCAGGTGTACACTCCAACACTCAGACATCATTTACAGATAGCCAGGTGCACACTCCAACACTCAGACATCATTTACAGATAGCCAGGTGCACACTCCAACACTCAGACATCATTTACAGATAGCCAGGGGTACACTCCAACACTCAGACATCATTTACAGATAGCCAGGGGTACACTCCAACACTCAGACATCATTTACAGATAGCCAGGTGCACACTCCAACACTCAGACATCATTTACAGATAGCCAGGGGTACACTCCAACACTCAGACATCATTTACAGATAGCCAGGTGCACACTCCAACACTCAGACATAATTTACAGATAGCCAGGGGTACACTCCAACACTCAGACATCATTTACAGATAGCCAGGTGCACACTCCAACACTCAGACATCATTTACAGATAGCCAGGTGCACACTCCAACACTCAGACATCATTTACAGATAGCCAGGGGTACACTCCAACACTCAGACATCATTTACAGATAGCCAGGTGCACACTCCAACACTCAGACATCATTTACAGATAGCCAGGGGTACACTCCAACACTCAGACATCATTTACAGATAGCCAGGTGCACACTCCAACACTCAGACATCATTTACAGATAGCCAGGTGCACACTCCAACACTCAGACATCATTTACAGATAGCCAGGTGCACACTCCAACACTCAGACATCATTTACAGATAGCCAGGTGCACACTCCAACACTCAGACATCATTTACAGATAGCCAGGGGTACACTCCAACACTCAGACATCATTTACAGATAGCCAGGTGCACACTCCAACACTCAGACATCATTTACAGATAGCCAGGTGCACACTCCAACACTCAGACATCATTTACAGATAGCCAGGTGCACACTCCAACACTCAGACATCATTTACAAATAGCCAGGTGCACACTCCAACACTCAGACATCATTTACAGATAGCCAGGTGCACACTCCAACACTCAGACATCATTTACAAATAGCCAGGTGCACACTCCAACACTCAGACATCATTAACAAATAGCCAGGGGTACACTCCAACACTCAGACATCATTTACAGATAGCCAGGGGTACACTCCAACACTCAGACATCATTTACAGATAGCCAGGGGTACACTCCAACACTCAGACATAATTTACAGATAGCCAGGTGCACACTCCAACACTCAGACATCATTTACAGATAGCCAGGTGCACACTCCAACACTCAGACATCATTTACAGATAGCCAGGTGCACACTCCAACACTCAGACATCATTTACAGATAGCCAGGTGCACACTCCAACACTCAGACATCATTTACAGATAGCCAGGTGCACACTCCAACACTCAGACATCATTTACAGATAGCCAGGTGCACACTCCAACACTCAGACATCATTTACAGATAGCCAGGTGCACACTCCAACACTCAGACATCATTTACAGATAGCCAGGGGTACACTCCAACACTCAGACATCATTTACAGATAGCCAGGTGCACACTCCAACACTCAGACATCATTTACAGATAGCCAGGTGCACACTCCAACACTCAGACATCATTTACAGATAGCCAGGTGCACACTCCAACACTCAGACATAATTTACAAATAGCCAGGTGCACACTCCAACACTCAGACATCATTTACAGATAGCCAGGTGCACACTCCAACACTCAGACATCATTTACAAATAGCCAGGTGCACACTCCAACACTCAGACATCATTTACAAATAGCCAGGTGCACACTCCAACACTCAGACATCATTTACAAATAGCCAGGGGTACACTCCAACACTCAGACATCATTTACAGATAGCCAGGGGTACACTCCAACACTCAGACATCATTTACAGATAGCCAGGGGTACACTCCAACACTCAGACATAATTTACAGATAGCCAGGTGCACACTCCAACACTCAGACATCATTTACAGATAGCCAGGTGCACACTCCAACACTCAGACATCATTTACAGATAGCCAGGTGCACACTCCAACACTCAGACATCATTTACAGATAGCCAGGTGCACACTCCAACACTCAGACATCATTTACAGATAGCCAGGTGCACACTCCAACACTCAGACATCATTTACAGATAGCCAGGTGCACACTCCAACACTCAGACATCATTTACAGATAGCCAGGTGCACACTCCAACACTCAGACATCATTTACAGATAGCCAGGTGCACACTCCAACACTCAGACATCATTTACAGATAGCCAGGTGCACACTCCAACACTCAGACATCATTTACAGATAGCCAGGTGCACACTCCAACACTCAGACATCATTTACAGATAGCCAGGGGTACACTCCAACACTCAGACATCATTTACAGATAGCCAGGTGCACACTCCAACACTCAGACATCATTTACAGATAGCCAGGTGCACACTCCAACACTCAGACATCATTTACAGATAGCCAGGTGCACACTCCAACACTCAGACATCATTTACAAATAGCCAGGTGCACACTCCAACACTCAGACATCATTTACAGATAGCCAGGTGCACACTCCAACACTCAGACATCATTTACAAATAGCCAGGTGCACACTCCAACACTCAGACATCATTTACAAATAGCCAGGTGCACACTCCAACACTCAGACATCATTTACAAATAGCCAGGGGTACACTCCAACACTCAGACATCATTTACAGATAGCCAGGGGTACACTCCAACACTCAGACATCATTTACAGATAGCCAGGGGTACACTCCAACACTCAGACATCATTTACAGATAGCCAGGTGCACACTCCAACACTCAGACATCATTTACAGATAGCCAGGTGCACACTCCAACACTCAGACATCATTTACAGATAGCCAGGTGCACACTCCAACACTCAGACATCATTTACAGATAGCCAGGTGCACACTCCAACACTCAGACATCATTTACAGATAGCCAGGTGCACACTCCAACACTCAGACATCATTTACAGATAGCCAGGTGCACACTCCAACACTCAGACATCATTTACAGATAGCCAGGTGCACACTCCAACACTCAGACATCATTTACAGATAGCCAGGGGTACACTCCAACACTCAGACATCATTTACAGATAGCCAGGTGCACACTCCAACACTCAGACATCATTTACAGATAGCCAGGTGCACACTCCAACACTCAGACATCATTTACAGATAGCCAGGTGCACACTCCAACACTCAGACATCATTTACAAATAGCCAGGTGCACACTCCAACACTCAGACATCATTTACAGATAGCCAGGTGCACACTCCAACACTCAGACATCATTTACAAATAGCCAGGTGCACACTCCAACACTCAGACATCATTTACAAATAGCCAGGTGCACACTCCAACACTCAGACATCATTTACAGATAGCCAGGGGTACACTCCAACACTCAGACATCATTTACAGATAGCCAGGGGTACACTCCAACACTCAGACATCATTTACAGATAGCCAGGGGTACACTCCAACACTCAGACATCATTTACAGATAGCCAGGTGCACACTCCAACACTCAGACATCATTTACAGATAGCCAGGGGCACACTCCAACACTCAGACATCATTTACAGATAGCCAGGTGCACACTCCAACACTCAGACATCATTTACAGATAGCCAGGTGCACACTCCAACACTCAGACATCATTTACAGATAGCCAGGTGCACACTCCAACACTCAGACATCATTTACAGATAGCCAGGTGCACACTCCAACACTCAGACATCATTTACAGATAGCCAGGTGCACACTCCAACACTCAGACATCATTTACAGATAGCCAGGTGCACACTCCAACACTCAGACATCATTTACAGATAGCCAGGTGCACACTCCAACACTCAGACATCATTTACAGATAGCCAGGTGCACACTCCAACACTCAGACATCATTTACAGATAGCCAGGGGTACACTCCAACACTCAGACATCATTTACAGATAGCCAGGTGCACACTCCAACACTCAGACATCATTTACAGATAGCCAGGTGCACACTCCAACACTCAGACATCATTTACAGATAGCCAGGTGCACACTCCAACACTCAGACATCATTTACAAATAGCCAGGTGCACACTCCAACACTCAGACATCATTTACAGATAGCCAGGTGCACACTCCAACACTCAGACATCATTTACAAATAGCCAGGTGCACACTCCAACACTCAGACATCATTTACAAATAGCCAGGTGCACACTCCAACACTCAGACATCATTTACAGATAGCCAGGGGTACACTCCAACACTCAGACATCATTTACAGATAGCCAGGGGTACACTCCAACACTCAGACATCATTTACAGATAGCCAGGGGTACACTCCAACACTCAGACATCATTTACAGATAGCCAGGTGCACACTCCAACACTCAGACATCATTTACAGATAGCCAGGGGCACACTCCAACACTCAGACATCATTTACAGATAGCCAGGTGCACACTCCAACACTCAGACATCATTTACAGATAGCCAGGTGCACACTCCAACACTCAGACATCATTTACAGATAGCCAGGTGCACACTCCAACACTCAGACATCATTTACAGATAGCCAGGTGCACACTCCAACACTCAGACATCATTTACAGATAGCCAGGTGCACACTCCAACACTCAGACATCATTTACAGATAGCCAGGTGCACACTCCAACACTCAGACATCATTGACAGATAGCCAGGTGCACACTCCAACACTCAGACATCATTTACAGATAGCCAGGTGCACACTCCAACACTCAGACATAATTTACAGATAGCCAGGGGTACACTCCAACACTCAGACATCATTTACAGATAGCCAGGTGCACACTCCAACACTCAGACATCATTTACAGATAGCCAGGTGCACACTCCAACACTCAGACATCATTTACAGATAGCCAGGTGCACACTCCAACACTCAGACATCATTTACAAATAGCCAGGTGCACACTCCAACACTCAGACATCATTTACAGATAGCCAGGTGCACACTCCAACACTCAGACATCATTTACAAATAGCCAGGTGCACACTCCAACACTCAGACATCATTTACAAATAGCCAGGTGCACACTCCAACACTCAGACATCATTTACAAATAGCCAGGGGTACACTCCAACACTCAGACATCATTTACAGATAGCCAGGGGTACACTCCAACACTCAGACATCATTTACAGATAGCCAGGGGTACACTCCAACACTCAGACATAATTTACAGATAGCCAGGTGCACACTCCAACACTCAGACATCATTTACAGATAGCCAGGTGCACACTCCAACACTCAGACATCATTTACAGATAGCCAGGTGCACACTCCAACACTCAGACATCATTTACAGATAGCCAGGTGCACACTCCAACACTCAGACATCATTTACAGATAGCCAGGTGCACACTCCAACACTCAGACATCATTTACAGATAGCCAGGTGCACACTCCAACACTCAGACATCATTTACAGATAGCCAGGTGCACACTCCAACACTCAGACATCATTTACAGATAGCCAGGGGTACACTCCAACACTCAGACATCATTTACAGATAGCCAGGTGCACACTCCAACACTCAGACATCATTTACAGATAGCCAGGTGCACACTCCAACACTCAGACATCATTTACAGATAGCCAGGTGCACACTCCAACACTCAGACATCATTTACAAATAGCCAGGTGCACACTCCAACACTCAGACATCATTTACAGATAGCCAGGTGCACACTCCAACACTCAGACATCATTTACAAATAGCCAGGTGCACACTCCAACACTCAGACATCATTTACAAATAGCCAGGTGCACACTCCAACACTCAGACATCATTTACAGATAGCCAGGGGTACACTCCAACACTCAGACATCATTTACAGATAGCCAGGGGTACACTCCAACACTCAGACATCATTTACAGATAGCCAGGGGTACACTCCAACACTCAGACATCATTTACAGATAGCCAGGTGCACACTCCAACACTCAGACATCATTTACAGATAGCCAGGGGCACACTCCAACACTCAGACATCATTTACAGATAGCCAGGTGCACACTCCAACACTCAGACATCATTTACAGATAGCCAGGTGCACACTCCAACACTCAGACATCATTTACAGATAGCCAGGTGCACACTCCAACACTCAGACATCATTTACAGATAGCCAGGTGCAGACTCCAACACTCAGACATCATTTACAGATAGCCAGGGGTACACTCCAACACTCAGACATCATTTACAGATAGCCAGGTGCACACTCCAACACTCAGACATCATTTACAGATAGCCAGGTGCACACTCCAACACTCAGACATCATTTACAGATAGCCAGGTGCACACTCCAACACTCAGACATCATTTACAAATAGCCAGGTGCACACTCCAACACTCAGACATCATTTACAGATAGCCAGGTGCACACTCCAACACTCAGACATCATTTACAAATAGCCAGGTGCACACTCCAACACTCAGACATAATTTACAGATAGCCAGGTGCACACTCCAACACTCAGACATCATTTACAAATAGCCAGGTGCACACTCCAACACTCAGACATCATTTACAAATAGCCAGGTGCACACTCCAACACTCAGACATCATTTACAAATAGCCAGGGGTACACTCCAACACTCAGACATCATTTACAGATAGCCAGGGGTACACTCCAACACTCAGACATCATTTACAGATAGCCAGGGGTACACTCCAACACTCAGACATCATTTACAGATAGCCAGGTGCACACTCCAACACTCAGACATCATTTACAGATAGCCAGGTGCACACTCCAACACTCAGACATCATTTACAGATAGCCAGGTGCACACTCCAACACTCAGACATCATTTACAGATAGCCAGGTGCACACTCCAACACTCAGACATCATTTACAGATAGCCAGGTGCACACTCCAACACTCAGACATCATTTACAGATAGCCAGGTGCACACTCCAACACTCAGACATCATTTACAAATAGCCAGGTGCACACTCCAACACTCAGACATCATTTACAGATAGCCAGGTGCACACTCCAACACTCAGACATCATTTACAAATAGCCAGGTGCACACTCCAACACTCAGAAATCATTTACAAATAGCCAGGTGCACACTCCAACACTCAGACATCATTTACAAATAGCCAGGGGTACACTCCAACACTCAGACATCATTTACAGATAGCCAGGGGTACACTCCAACACTCAGACATCATTTACAGATAGCCAGGTGCACACTCCAACACTCAGACATCATTTACAGATAGCCAGGGGCACACTCCAACACTCAGACATCATTTACAGATAGCCAGGTGCACACTCCAACACTCAGACATCATTTACAGATAGCCAGGTGCACACTCCAACACTCAGACATAATTTACAGATAGCCAGGTGCACACTCCAACACTCAGACATCATTTACAGATTGCCAGGTGCACACTCCAACACTCAGACATCATTTACAGATAGCCAGGTGCACACTCCAACACTCAGACATCATTTACAGATAGCCAGGGGTACACTCCAACACTCAGACATCATTTACAGATAGCCAGGTGCACACTCCAACACTCAGACATCATTTACAGATAGCCAGGTGCACACTCCAACACTCAGACATCATTTACAGATAGCCAGGTGCACACTCCAACACTCAGACATCATTTACAAATAGCCAGGTGCACACTCCAACACTCAGACATCATTTACAGATAGCCAGGTGCACACTCCAACACTCAGACATCATTTACAAATAGCCAGGTGCACACTCCAACACTCAGACATCATTTACAAATAGCCAGGTGCACACTCCAACATCATTTACAAATAGCCAGGGGTACACTCCAACACTCAGACATCATTTACAGATAGCCAGGGGTACACTCCAACACTCAGACATCATTTACAGATAGCCAGGGGTACACTCCAACACTCAGACATCATTTACAGATAGCCAGGTGCACACTCCAACACTCAGACATCATTTACAGATAGCCAGGTGCACACTCCAACACTCAGACATCATTTACAGATAGCCAGGTGCACACTCCAACACTCAGACATCATTTACAGATAGCCAGGTGCACACTCCAACACTCAGACATCATTTACAGATAGCCAGGTGCACACTCCAACACTCAGACATCATTTACAGATAGCCAGGTGCACACTCCAACACTCAGACATCATTTACAGATAGCCAGGTGCACACTCCAACACTCAGACATCATTTACAGATAGCCAGGGGTACACTCCAACACTCAGACATCATTTACAGATAGCCAGGTGCACACTCCAACACTCAGACATCATTTACAAATAGCCAGGGGTACACTCCAACACTCAGACATCATTTACAAATAGCCAGGTGCACACTCCAACACTCAGACATCATTTACAGATAGCCAGGTGCACACTCCAACACTCAGACATCATTTACAAATAGCCAGGTGCACACTCCAACACTCAGACATCATTTACAGATAGCCAGGTGCACACTCCAACACTCAGACATCATTTACAAATAGCCAGGTGCACACTCCAACACTCAGACATCATTTACAAATAGCCAGGTGCACACTCCAACACTCAGACATCATTTACAAATAGCCAGGGGTACACTCCAACACTCAGACATCATTTACAGATAGCCAGGGGTACACTCCAACACTCAGACATCATTTACAGATAGCCAGGGGTACACTCCAACACTCAGACATCATTTACAGATAGCCAGGTGCACACTCCAACACTCAGACATCATTTACAGATAGCCAGGTGCACACTCCAACACTCAGACATCATTTACAGATAGCCAGGTGCACACTCCAACACTCAGACATCATTTACAGATAGCCAGGTGCACACTCCAACACTCAGACATCATTTACAGATAGCCAGGTGCACACTCCAACACTCAGACATCATTTACAGATAGCCAGGTGCACACTCCAACACTCAGACATCATTTACAAATAGCCAGGTGCACACTCCAACACTCAGACATCATTTACAGATAGCCAGGTGCACACTCCAACACTCAGACATCATTTACAAATAGCCAGGTGCACACTCCAACACTCAGAAATCATTTACAAATAGCCAGGTGCACACTCCAACACTCAGACATCATTTACAAATAGCCAGGGGTACACTCCAACACTCAGACATCATTTACAGATAGCCAGGGGTACACTCCAACACTCAGACATCATTTACAGATAGCCAGGTGCACACTCCAACACTCAGACATCATTTACAGATAGCCAGGGGCACACTCCAACACTCAGACATCATTTACAGATAGCCAGGTGCACACTCCAACACTCAGACATCATTTACAGATAGCCAGGTGCACACTCCAACACTCAGACATAATTTACAGATAGCCAGGTGCACACTCCAACACTCAGACATCATTTACAGATTGCCAGGTGCACACTCCAACACTCAGACATCATTTACAGATAGCCAGGTGCACACTCCAACACTCAGACATCATTTACAGATAGCCAGGGGTACACTCCAACACTCAGACATCATTTACAGATAGCCAGGTGCACACTCCAACACTCAGACATCATTTACAGATAGCCAGGTGCACACTCCAACACTCAGACATCATTTACAGATAGCCAGGTGCACACTCCAACACTCAGACATCATTTACAAATAGCCAGGTGCACACTCCAACACTCAGACATCATTTACAGATAGCCAGGTGCACACTCCAACACTCAGACATCATTTACAAATAGCCAGGTGCACACTCCAACACTCAGACATCATTTACAAATAGCCAGGTGCACACTCCAACATCATTTACAAATAGCCAGGGGTACACTCCAACACTCAGACATCATTTACAGATAGCCAGGGGTACACTCCAACACTCAGACATCATTTACAGATAGCCAGGGGTACACTCCAACACTCAGACATCATTTACAGATAGCCAGGTGCACACTCCAACACTCAGACATCATTTACAGATAGCCAGGTGCACACTCCAACACTCAGACATCATTTACAGATAGCCAGGTGCACACTCCAACACTCAGACATCATTTACAGATAGCCAGGTGCACACTCCAACACTCAGACATCATTTACAGATAGCCAGGTGCACACTCCAACACTCAGACATCATTTACAGATAGCCAGGTGCACACTCCAACACTCAGACATCATTTACAGATAGCCAGGTGCACACTCCAACACTCAGACATCATTTACAGATAGCCAGGGGTACACTCCAACACTCAGACATCATTTACAGATAGCCAGGTGCACACTCCAACACTCAGACATCATTTACAGATAGCCAGGGGCACACTCCAACACTCAGACATAATTTACAGATAGCCAGGTGCACACTCCAACACTCAGACATCATTTACAGATAGCCAGGTGCACACTCCAACACTCAGACATCATTTACAGATAGCCAGGTGCACACTCCAACACTCAGACATCATTTACAGATAGCCAGGTGCACACTCCAACACTCAGACATCATTTACAGATAGCCAGGTGCACACTCCAACACTCAGACATAATTTACAGATAGCCAGGTGCACACTCCAACACTCAGACATCATTTACAGATAGCCAGGTGCACACTCCAACACTCAGACATCATTTACAGATAGCCAGGTGCACACTCCAACACTCAGACATCATTTACAGATAGCCAGGGGCACACTCCAACACTCAGACATCATTTACAGATAGCCAGGT
This sequence comes from Salvelinus alpinus, assembly GCF_045679555.1. Lineage (NCBI taxonomy): Eukaryota > Metazoa > Chordata > Actinopteri > Salmoniformes > Salmonidae > Salvelinus > Salvelinus alpinus. The sequence continues at coordinate 50,534,370 of NC_092100.1, forward strand.
GCACACTCCAACACTCAGACATCATTTACAGATAGCCAGGTGCACACTCCAACACTCAGACATCATTTACAGATAGCCAGGTGCATACTCCAACACTCAGACATCATTTACAGATAGCCAGGGGTACACTCCAACACTCAGACATCATTTACAGATAGCCAGGTGCACACTCCAACACTCAGACATCATTTACAGATAGCCAGGTGCACACTCCAACACTCAGACATCATTTACAGATAGCCAGGTGCACACTCCAACACTCAGACATCATTTACAAATAGCCAGGTGCACACTCCAACACTCAGACATCATTTACAGATAGCCAGGTGCACACTCCAACACTCAGACATCATTTACAAATAGCCAGGTGCACACTCCAACACTCAGACATAATTTACAGATAGCCAGGTGCACACTCCAACACTCAGACATCATTTACAAATAGCCAGGTGCACACTCCAACACTCAGACATCATTTACAAATAGCCAGGTGCACACTCCAACACTCAGACATCATTTACAAATAGCCAGGGGTACACTCCAACACTCAGACATCATTTACAGATAGCCAGGGGTACACTCCAACACTCAGACATCATTTACAGATAGCCAGGGGTACACTCCAACACTCAGACATCATTTACAGATAGCCAGGTGCACACTCCAACACTCAGACATCATTTACAGATAGCCAGGTGCACACTCCAACACTCAGACATCATTTACAGATAGCCAGGTGCATACTCCAACACTCAGACATCATTTACAGATAGCCAGGTGCACACTCCAACACTCAGACATCATTTACAGATAGCCAGGTGCACACTCCAACACTCAGACATCATTTACAGATAGCCAGGTGCACACTCCAACACTCAGACATCATTTACAAATAGCCAGGTGCACACTCCAACACTCAGACATCATTTACAGATAGCCAGGTGCACACTCCAACACTCAGACATCATTTACAAATAGCCAGGTGCACACTCCAACACTCAGACATCATTTACAAATAGCCAGGTGCACACTCCAACACTCAGACATCATTTACAAATAGCCAGGGGTACACTCCAACACTCAGACATCATTTACAGATAGCCAGGGGTACACTCCAACACTCAGACATCATTTACAGATAGCCAGGGGTACACTCCAACACTCAGACATCATTTACAGATAGCCAGGTGCACACTCCAACACTCAGACATCATTTACAGATAGCCAGGGGCACACTCCAACACTCAGACATCATTTACAGATAGCCAGGTGCACACTCCAACACTCAGACATCATTTACAGATAGCCAGGTGCACACTCCAACACTCAGACATCATTTACAGATAGCCAGGTGCACACTCCAACACTCAGACATCATTTACAGATTGCCAGGTGCACACTCCAACACTCAGACATCATTTACAGATAGCCAGGTGCACACTCCAACACTCAGACATCATTTACAGATAGCCAGGGGTACACTCCAACACTCAGACATCATTTACAGATAGCCAGGTGCACACTCCAACACTCAGACATCATTTACAGATAGCCAGGTGCACACTCCAACACTCAGACATCATTTACAGATAGCCAGGTGCACACTCCAACACTCAGACATCATTTACAAATAGCCAGGTGCACACTCCAACACTCAGACATCATTTACAGATAGCCAGGTGCACACTCCAACACTCAGACATCATTTACAAATAGCCAGGTGCACACTCCAACACTCAGACATCATTTACAAATAGCCAGGTGCACACTCCAACATCATTTACAAATAGCCAGGGGTACACTCCAACACTCAGACATCATTTACAGATAGCCAGGGGTACACTCCAACACTCAGACATCATTTACAGATAGCCAGGGGTACACTCCAACACTCAGACATCATTTACAGATAGCCAGGTGCACACTCCAACACTCAGACATCATTTACAGATAGCCAGGTGCACACTCCAACACTCAGACATCATTTACAGATAGCCAGGTGCACACTCCAACACTCAGACATCATTTACAGATAGCCAGGTGCACACTCCAACACTCAGACATCATTTACAGATAGCCAGGTGCACACTCCAACACTCAGACATCATTTACAGATAGCCAGGTGCACACTCCAACACTCAGACATCATTTACAGATAGCCAGGTGCACACTCCAACACTCAGACATCATTTACAGATAGCCAGGGGTACACTCCAACACTCAGACATCATTTACAGATAGCCAGGTGCACACTCCAACACTCAGACATCATTTACAGATAGCCAGGGGCACACTCCAACACTCAGACATCATTTACAGATAGCCAGGTGCACACTCCAACACTCAGACATCATTTACAGATAGCCAGGTGCACACTCCAACACTCAGACATCATTTACAGATAGCCAGGTGCACACTCCAACACTCAGACATCATTTACAGATAGCCAGGTGCACACTCCAACACTCAGACATCATTTACAGATAGCCAGGTGCACACTCCAACACTCAGACATCATTTACAGATAGCCAGGTGCACACTCCAACACTCAGACATCATTTACAGATAGCCAGGTGCACACTCCAACACTCAGACATCATTTACAGATAGCCAGGTGCACACTCCAACACTCAGACATCATTTACAGATAGCCAGGGGCACACTCCAACACTCAGACATAATTTACAGATAGCCAGGTGCACACTCCAACACTCAGACATCATTTACAGATAGCCAGGTGCACACTCCAACACTCAGACATCATTTACAGATAGCCAGGTGCACACTCCAACACTCAGACATCATTTACAGATAGCCAGGTGCACACTCCAACACTCAGACATCATTTACAGATAGCCAGGTGCACACTCCAACACTCAGACATCATTTACAGATAGCCAGGTGCACACTCCAACACTCAGACATCATTTACAGATAGCCAGGTGCACACTCCAACACTCAGACATCATTTACAGATAGCCAGGGGTACACTCCAACACTCAGACATCATTTACAGATAGCCAGGTGCACACTCCAACACTCAGACATCATTTACAGATAGCCAGGGGTACACTCCAACACTCAGACATCATTTACAGATAGCCAGGTGCACACTCCAACACTCAGACATCATTTACAGATAGCCAGGTGCACACTCCAACACTCAGACATCATTTACAGATAGCCAGGTGCACACTCCAACACTCAGACATCATTTACAGATAGCCAGGGGTACACTCCAACACTCAGACATCATTTACAGATAGCCAGGGGTACACTCCAACACTCAGACATCATTTACAGATAGCCAGGTGCACACTCCAACACTCAGACATCATTTACAGATAGCCAGGTGCACACTCCAACACTCAGACATCATTTACAGATAGCCAGGGGTACACTCCAACACTCAGACATCATTTACAGATAGCCAGGGGTACACTCCAACACTCAGACATCATTTACAGATAGCCAGGTGCACACTCCAACACTCAGACATCATTTATAGATAGCCAGGTGCACACTCCAACACTCAGACATCATTTACAGATAGCCAGGTGCACACTCCAACACTCAGACATCATTTACAGATAGCCAGGTGCACACTCCAACACTCAGACATCATTTACAGATAGCCAGGGCACACTCCAACACTCAGACATCATTTACAGATAGCCAGGGGCACATTCCAACACTCAGACATCATTTACAGATAGCCAGGGGCACACTCCAACACTCAGACATAATTTACAGATAGCCAGGTGCACACTCCAACACTCAGACATCATTTACAGATAGCCAGGTGCACACTCCAACACTCAGACATCATTTACAGATAGCCAGGTGCACACTCCAACACTCAGACATCATTTACAGATAGCCAGGTGCACACTCCAACACTCAGACATCATTTACAGATAGCCAGGTGCACCCTCCAACACTCAGACATCATTTACAGATAGCCAGGTGCACACTCCAACACTCAGACATCATTTACAGATAGCCAGGTGCACACTCCAACACTCAGACATCATTTACAGATAGCCAGGTGCACACTCCAACACTCAGACATCATTTACAGATAGCCAGGGGTACACTCCAACACTCAGACATCATTTACAGATAGCCAGGTGCACACTCCAACACTCAGACATCATTTACAGATAGCCAGGGGCACACTCCAACACTCAGACATCATTTACAGATAGCCAGGTGCACACTCCAACACTCAGACATCATTTACAGATAGCCAGGTGCACACTCCAACACTCAGACATCATTTACAGATAGCCAGGTGCACATTCCAACACTCAGACATCATTTACAGATAGCCAGGTGCACACTCCAACACTCAGACATCATTTACAGATAGCCAGGTGCACACTCCAACACTCAGACATCATTTACAGATAGCCAGGGGCACACTCCAACACTCAGACATCATTTACAGATAGCCAGGTGCACACTCCAACACTCAGACATCATTTACAGATAGCCAGGTGCACACTCCAACACTCAGACATTATTTACAGATAGCCAGGTGCACACTCCAACACTCAGACATCATTTACAGATAGCCAGGTGCACACTCCAACACTCAGACATCATTTACAGATAGCCAGGGGCACACTCCAACACTCAGACATCATTTACAGATAGCCAGGTGCACACTCCAACACTCAGACATCATTTACAGATAGCCAGGTGCACACTCCAACACTCAGACATCATTTACAGATAGCCAGGTGCACACTCCAACACTCAGACATCATTTACAGATAGCCAGGTGCACACTCCAACACTCAGACATCATTTACAAATGAAGCATTTGCGTTTTAGTGAGTCCGTCAGATCAGAGGCAGTAGGGATAACCAGGGATGTTCTCTTGAGAAGTGTGTGAATTGGGCCATTTTCCTGTCCTGATAAGCATTTGAAACGTAAAGAGTACTTTTGGGTGTCAGGGAAATGTATGGGGTAAAATGTACATTATATTCTTTAGGAATGTAGTGAAGTAAAAGTAAAAAATATGAATAGTAAAGTAATGTACAGATACCCCCCCAAAAAACGACTTAAGTAAAAATACTTTAAAGTACTTAAGTATTTTTACACCACTGCTTTCTTGTAGAAAGGTTCTGTGGCAGCCCCCCCCCCCCCTTAGCCCCAGTGCTAATCGATTCCCACAAGGCCTCCACTTTGTGTCTGATGGCAGTGGAACAGGAAGCGGATTTGTTGTTAGATTCCGAGGTGTAACCGCTATGTCAGGCCATGCATGCTTGGCTCGCCAAGGCTAACCCCACTCACCCCAGGGATAGAACATCTCTCAGAGTTAACAGAACATTAAACCAGTTACCATTGCAGAAGTGCTGTATGTCAAAACGTGTGTTTTTTGATTATAAAGATGACAGACTGACACTGATGGCTGGATCCTCATAGCATTTGTTTTCTGCTAAATAATTATTTAGTTCTCTGTTTGTACTGCAAATACCTGTGTATTGTGTTCGTGACTTGATGATAGAGTACCGTACGTTGTTTGGCAGAGCTATGTGCTGGGTCTCATGTTTCATCACCCTGCCTGATGACAGGATGTGTCTAGTCCCTCAGAGTTCCTAACAATGGATAGGCTCCCTACTCTCTTTCAATCCTAGCAGAGCCCTCCACCTTGTGAGCCACACACCCTCCAAGTGCTGCTAGTCAGACATGTGCAAGTATGTATACACACACATCCTCATGGGGCTAACTGAATTCTAATTCCAAATTCTATAGCTGACTCTCCCATAGTTACAGCGCATCCAAGGGGCACACAGTAGTCCCATGACCCGGCAATGAGGTGCAGAGGGTCTGTGATAAAACACAAACTCCTCTACTGTAACTACACCACCACGTAGGTCAGAAACAGGAGCCAAGATGGCTGGCTGACAGTGTTTGTGTTGTACGGAGGCACATGTATTGTCGAGGGTTAAGTGTGCGACAGGGTGCGTGTAGAGCCACAGGCAGGGCTTGTGGCTAATAATATGTCCTTTGTGTTTGTGCAGCGTCGGGATGTGGCACCGTGGCACTAGTCCAGGATCAGAGGGCCGTTCAGAGTTTCAACTACCCACAATCCTACAGCAACAACTCTGACTGCCACTGGGTCATCTATGTCCCCCAGGATCATGTTGTCAAGGTGACACATGTTGACCTATACCTCTTAGGCAGAGGGGGCTTTAATATTTTGTGTATTGTCCTGTGCAAGGCCATTGTGACCGAAGGGATTTCCCCAGATCTCTGATCGCTCCCAGTGGAATCATGAATACGGTCTCTGGTGTGGATGGGATCAGTTTACCTGTACTGGAAAGAATGTGTTACTCACTTTGATGCAACCATAACAACAATAATAACAGCAACAGACTGCAATACTGTTGCTGCACATGTCACATTTTTTGCTGAAATTACAATTATATAAGAGTTTACAGCTTAGTGCAAGGATGATGTTGTATTCCTTTGTTATTTTATTATCTTGCAGCTTGACTTTGATATGGAGCAGTCAGATGACTGCAGTATGATTCGCTGATTTGTACTTGGAGATGTGGACGCAAATACATTTTTATTTGTCACATACACATGGTTAGCAGATGTTAATGCGAGTGTAGCGAAACGCTTGTGCTTCTATTTCCGACAGTGCAATAATATCTAACAAGTCATTTAACAATTCCCTAACAACTACCTAATACACACAAATCTAAAGTGATGGAATAAGAATATGTAAGTATATGGATGAGCGATGGCCGAGTGGCATAGGCAAGGTGCAGTAGATGGTATAAAATACAGTAAATACATGTGATATGAGTTATGTAAACATTATTTAGAGTGCATTTTATAAAGTGACTAGTGATCAGGTCTCAATGTAGGCAGCAGCCTTGGCGTTAGTGATTTGCTGTTAGGCAGTCTGATGGCCTTGAGAGAGAAGCTTGAATATGTCCGTAAATAAACCAGCCAGCTGGTCTGCACATGCTTTGAGGACGCGGCTAGGGATGCCGTCTGGGCCAGCAGCCTTGCGAGGGTTAACACGTTTAAATATTTTTACTCACATCAGCCACGGCGAAGGAGAGGGGGGGCGCAGTCCTTGTTAACGGGCCGCGACGGTGGCACTGTATTATCCTCAAAGTGGGCAGAGAAGGTGTTTAGTTTGTCTGGAAGTGTGACGTCAGTGTCCGTGATTTGGCTGGATTTCTTTTTGTAGTCCGTGATTTCCTGTAGACCCTGCCACATGTGTCTCAAGTCTGAGCCGTTGAACTGCGACTCCACCTTGTCCCTGTACTGGCGTTTCGCTTGTTTGATTGCCTTGTGGAGGGAATAGCTACACTGTTTATATTCAGACATATTCCCAGACCTCTTTCCATGTTTAAATGCGGTAGTTTGCGCTTTCAATTTTGCCCAAATGCCGCCATCCATCCAGTTTCTGGTTAGGGTAGGTTTTAATAGTTACAGTGGGTACAGCATCTCCAATGCACTTTATAAACACACTCACCGAGTCAGCGTATAGGTCGATGTTGTTCTCTGAGGCTGACCGGAACATATTCCAGGCCACGTGATCAAAACAACCTTGAAGCGTGGCTTCCGATTGGTCGGACCAGCGTTGAATGGTTCTCGTCACAGGAACATCCTGTTTGAGTTTCTGCCTATAAGACAGAAGGAGCAAGAGAGGAGATAGGATCAGGTTCTGTACCTAAGAGCAATAAGTCAAGAAGCCTATCCAAATTGATAAGACTTTTAAGCCACATGAATAATTGTAATAGACGCTGAAATATAAATGAACAAAACATTAACTTAAGCTGAAAGATCTCTCACCTACAGCACAAACACAAACATACAGTTGAAGTCGGAAGTTTACATACACTTAGGTTGGAGTCATTAAAACACATTTTTCAACCACTCCACACATTTCTTGTAAAAAAACTATAGTTTTGGCAAGTTGGTTAGGACATCTACTTTGTGCATGACAAGTCATTGTTCCAACAATTGTTTACAGACAGATTATTTCACTTATAATTCACTGTATCACAATTCCAATGGGTCAGAAGTTAACATACACTAAGTTGACTGTGCCTTTAAACAGCTTGGAACATTCCAGAAAATGATGTCATGGCTTTAGAAGCTTCTGATAGGCTAATTGACATCATTTGGGTCAATTGGAGGTGTACCTGTGGATATATATCAAGGCCTACCTTCAAACTCAGTGCCTTTTTGCTTGACATCATGGGAAAATCCAAAGAAATCAGCCAAGACCTCAGAAGAAAAATTGGAAGATTGAAAAAATTGTGAAGATGCTGGAGGAAACAGGTACAAAAGTATGTATATCCACAGTAAAACGAGTCCTATATTGACATAACCTGAATGGCCGCTCAGCAAGGAAGAAGCCAATGCTCCAAAACCGCCATAAAAAAAGACAGACTACGGTTTGCAACTGCACTTGGGGACAAAGATCATACTTTTTAGAGAAATATCCTCTGGTCTGATGAAACAAAAATATAACTTTTTGGCCATAATGACCATCGTTATGTTTGGAGTAAAAAGGAGGAGACTTGCAAGCTGAAGAACACCATCCTAACCGTGAAGCACAGGGGTGGCAGCATCATGTTTTGGGAGTGCTTTGCTGCAAAACGGACTGGTGCACTTCACAAAATAGATGGCATCATGAGGGAGGAAAGTTAGAGCACTTGGCCTTTATTAAACTAAACTTGTAGTAATCATGGTCAAATTTCAAACTGTGGGGCCCCCATTGATTTTGTTAGTCACTCTCACTCAGATATCATATTAAAAACTGTAAACATTTCTCTCCAACAAATGGAAAATGTGTAGAATTGCAGGACATTAGCTGTAAAACTGCACATTTTTCCTGGTTTAAGCACTTCGTGTAGGTTGGTCTTGCTGAAAAGGATGCACAATGGTACTGGAAAAGCTCCTTCCTATCAATGGAATAAAATATAGTCTAAAGTAGGATACTGTACTGGTAAATAGATCAGTTAGACAGAAGAATACAATTGATTCTATGGGATCTTCTAATCTTCTAATCTAATCTTCTAATCGGAGCAAATCGAGGAGGGGGGGGGGGGAGTAGGAGTCAAGACCGGGGGGGGGGGGGGGCGAGGCCGAGACAAGTTTAAGTTTTTTGCATTTAATGTGGAACTGACAGCATTTTAGCAACATGAAATATTATTAAAAGCTGTTCATATACACCCCCAAGAAGAATATGACACTTAGGTTAAAAAATATATATAATTGTGAGAATTCAATATCAATATAGTGGCCTTGCGTTTGGACAATTAATAGACACTGCAGTAAATATAACAGACTAAAAACATCTGTCTTGTCCAGGACCGGAGTCTACACAGACAGGTGTGCTATAGCCAATCAGAGCTACAGTGCAGTAGGCCTTTATACAAACAAACCATTTGCCACAAGGGCCTGCCATCATTCACTTTGAACTGGACTGTCTGTTTACAGACAGTTGCAACAAGGTGACTTTTGATCATTAGAACATTTTCACCAAAAGCCACAAAATACACCTGAATTGATTTCTGCAAATATGTAAACACCACGGGAGGTAGGCTCTCTCTCCCTCAGTTATGCACATCAAGATCAACAACTAATGCTAGCCAGAGCAAGATGAGCTAAAATCTAAAGAAGGAATATTAGATAAACCCTCAAACTTTTTCAGCTAGATGGCCGTCAAAATTGCACTGATAAACGATGGGGAAGTGTAGCCTCTTCCTTCTGCAGCTTGCCTGCCAATGCATGCTTGTCCCAACCAAGCACCCAAGCTAACTGACTAAAGTTAGCTAGCAAGCTAGCCATCTACTTCTAGACACAAACGAGAGAACACTTAATTCTGACCATTTTATTCGCCATAGCAGAGCTGGTTAGGTTGTTTTCATGTTATCTAGAGCGTTCTTGACCAAATTATTTTGACCTATGTAAGAAATTGTATTAGATATTGGTAACTTGTTTTAACAACTTCTCAACATTAGCTATAGTTGACACAACATGCACACAACCCCTCTTTCTCTTGGACATATGCTGATCTCATTAGACGACAACCACCGACACACACAACTCCCCTCCCCCATGACAATTATAGACACACACAACTCAAGGTTGGAGCACAAGACAAAGGACTGTGGGAAGAGCCAATGGAATGTCGACATCAGGCCTGATCAGGACTACCCAAGACCCAGATCGACAAATCGGAAGGCCAGACTACCAGATCAACCTACTTTGCTTGTTGCCTATATAAAACTGTACAACTGTTTAAACTGCCTCTTTTCCTGACGATTCCATACGAATCAGACAGAAGGAGCCGTGCTGCACGCTTTGCCTAATATTTTGACACTTGAATAAACCTGCCTTATTATACAATTATCCACCTCGTCCTATGTCTCCACTTGTTCTCCTGTCTCCAGTAAACGTTTTATCAACAGAAACTTGGTAAGCAGAGGATGGTTAAGACATCTTTGAATTCGGTCCAATAGAAAGTTGATCAGACAGGAGACGCGTGGGAGAAAGATTCGAGAAGGAGAGGTGACCTGTTTTGAAGGAGAATCGCGATTCAACTCACCCAGGAAACTGATCAAAAGAGCTCGAAACTAAAAGGTAAGCAGATGCCTGTTTAATCAAAATCTGTATATTGTATTATAGCCAATATCTAAATTCAATGATCAGAAGTACTGTGGTGAGTGTGAATTGTTGCTAAATTTATGTGGAATTGTTTAGAATCTAAGGCATTGTGTAAAGATATTTGCGAAGTATAAAATCAAGTCGTATTAGTAATCTGGAACTAGTTGAATTGTTCTTCAACTAGGAGTATCGGGGATACATCTAAGCTTGATGAAGTGTTGAAATGTAATGTGATCTGTTCAAGTCGTATTAGTAATCTGGAACTAGTTGAATTGTTCTTCAACTAGGAGTATCGGGGATAAATCTAAGCTTGAACTAGGAGTAATGGTATTAAACCTGAAACTCAAAGTGTTGAAATGTAATGTAGTCTGTTCAAGTCGTATTAGTAATCTGGGGCTAGTGGAAATGGCACCCCACTAGGAGCATCGGTGATAAATCTAAGCTTGGCATATCGGGATTCAAGTTGCATTAGTAATCTGGGACTAGTCGAAATATTCTTCAACTAGGAGCATCGGTGATAAATCTAAGCTTGAACTAGGAGTAATGGTATTAAACCTGAAACTCTCCAAATTAATGTGAGTGATTTAACGTTCCACGAGACCGATTGCTACTAATTAGCCATATGCTAAGTTGAGGCTGTGTGAAAGGGACCGCCGAGTTAGAATGGGTGGGCTGTTTTGAAGCAATTTTTCTGCTGATAAGTTGACTTGATTTTTCCCTCTCGTGCTGTTGGGATTGATTTAAGGATTAGAATTCATTTGATAATTATTCTAGAAGCGCTAGGATACACCATATATTGTCCCAAAAGGACACGTTTGAAATACTTTGGGAAAGTATTTAATTAATTAAGTTAGTTTTTGAGTTTTGAGTTTTTTAATTAGTTTTTGAGAAAAATGAGTCCTAGAATTAATTAAATATTTATTCTAGAAACGCTTGAATATACTAATATAATGTCCCAAAAGGACATTTCTGAAATGTTTTGGCAAAGTATTTAAATAATCGAAAAAGTGAAAACGAATAATAACTTTTTGAAAATAGTTCCTAAAATTATTATTATATTTAAAATAGAAGCGCTCGATAATACTAGTATATTGTTCCAAAAGGATATTGCCGAAATACTTTGGGAAAGTATTTAATTAATTCGCCAAACATAAAGCAATAAAATTCTTTGTACACAAGGGGGAGACAGACACCAGAGATAAGACTGTGTCAGCACCAGAGATACATTGCTAGTTTTGGCCAGTGATGGGCTAAGTGCACCAAAATAGCATAGAGCCAGACATAGCTTAACGACAAAATGGCCACGACCACCGTCCCCAAACACAAATTCAATGAATACTTAGATCAGAGAATGAAAGATAGATCAGGGGGAAAGATGCAGTATAAGGAAGTTAAGAAGGTGTGGGAAGGAGTGAGGCTAAAATGGACACAGGCAGGATACCTCAGTGGGGTGGCCCCATCAAAAGGGCAACTCCTCACTATGGAGAAGGAATTAGAGGAAGTAGTGAAGGAAGGGATAGAAAGTGAAGTTGAAAAGAATAAGAGTCACTTATTTAAAAAGGAAGGAACAAAGCATAGGGAAAGAGCAGAGGCTGAGCTGAAAATAGGAATTTGGGCAATTGAAGAAATTAGAAGAGCACTCCCTTACAGGAAACCTGATATGATGGGGGTGGCCACTGAAGCCCCAACTGACACCAAAGAGGGCAGGCCCAACAATAATGATGCCCCACCTACCACCACAGCAACCCCATCGGCCCCCACCCATCTATACCCAGAACTGCCACAGGGAGAGAAAAAAAAACACCACCTCCCTATTTTCAAAATCCATTCACTCACCTCCCTCAAAACCCTTTTTTGACCTCTGCTGTGGTACAGGCACCAGTGTTTGTGGTGCATGAAGGACACCTAAAAGGAAGCATGACTTTGGGGATCCAAGAAGGGCAACTCGTGTGTGAAGAGAGGCCTGATCATCAAGACAGGGAGGAAAGGGATAGAGCATACACACAGGGACGTGGGGGGGGTTCGAACTCCGCCTCACTACAGGGACACGGTGAGTCTCTACCAACCTACCCACAAGGACGGGGTGGTGGGTCTCAACCAGGCCCTTTGAAGAAAGAAGACAGAGAGCTGATTCAGTTTTCTTCCACTCCAAACCCAGAATGGTTCAGAAACAGAACACGGGGGGATAGTCAAATAGTCTCTGAAGGGTCATGGTCGCCACCAGGACAATGTTCCTCTGGGGCCTCATTAAGAGGGAACCACAGCAAGGACGATGAAGGTGAGAACAGAACAGGACAAGATGAAGAGGAGGAGGAGCGAGACCTCAGGGAGTCACTGGCACGGGCCAGATCTATGATAGAAGATGTTGAACGTGGAGAGGGCTCGTACCATCAAAGGCTTTTGCACTCTTGAAAACAGATCTCTAAGTGGCAGCAGCCTTAACAGCACCTGACTAAAAAAACAAGTTCCATCTGGATGTTTCTGAAAAAGAAGGATTTACATCATCCATCCTTTTCCAGAACCTAGAGGGGGAGAGTAAAGTGTTGATGTATCACTCCTCCAAACTGGACCACATTGAAGAAGGACAAACCACATGCTCCAGGTATGTGGCTGCAGTGGCAAAAGCTATTGGAAAAACAGCCCACATGATAATGTGCCATACATTGGAAATCCACACCCACCATGGGGTTGCAGCATATCTGATGAGCAAAGAATTCACGTTCAGCGCTGAAAGAAAAACGAAAATCCAGAATAAATGCACACAATCACACATCACATTTGTCAACACTGACAAAAACATGGCAGACGCACTCAATGCTGAAGAAGGTCTGCCCCACTCCTGTGCAGAAAGAGCTGCACAAGAACTGAAACTGAGACTTGACCTGGGGAACGAACCACTCACCAACCCGGACCTATGGTTATACACAGATGGATGCTGCTATAGAGGAGAGGAAGGGAACATAGCAGCATACGCAATGGTGCAGCAGCTCCCGGATAGATCACATGTGACTTTGGAATCTGCCATCATCACACACCTGCATCAGCCCAGTTAGCTGAAATCATAGGGTTGACACAAGCTCTGGAAAGAGCTGAAGGAAAGACTGTAAACATCTACACCGACTCAGCGTATGCTCATGGAGCAGTCCATACTGTTGGACCACAATGGGTTAGCAGGACATCAGCATAGATTACACAGATATGGGGCAAGACAATGTGACAAATGGAAAAAGGTACCTGTTAGTTATGGTAGACAGGTTCTCTAAATGGGTTGAGGCAATACCAACAGCAAGGGAGGATGCAAAATCGATCATTAAGTGGCTCCAAACCGAACTCATACCAAGGTATGGAGTTCCAAGGCAAATCAGATCCGACAAACGGGTCCCATTTCAGTAACCAACACCTGAGACAGGTGGAGGAAAGATTGGGTATTGTACACAAGTTTGGGTTAGTGTACAGGCCACAATCTCAAAAGTCTCGTGGAACGCGCCAATCAAATGTATGTGCAGGTTTGAAGTTGATTTGGGTTGAAGCCCTGCCCCTGGCGTTGCTGGCCATGAGAGCCTCTCCAGGTGCAGGCACCCATCTCTCTCCTCATGAGATAATGGTTGGAAGAATTATGCTTGGTCCACCAAGGGAGGGAGGTCATATGCCCGCCCTTGATGTATAACAAATTGTAATGTCTGATAATTGACGGAACTTTCTGCAGCTCTCTCCACACAGATTCACAAGGTCCAAATGGGGAAGCTGACAGGAGATCCGCCATCACTGAAGGTAAAAATTGGTGACTGGGTGGGGTAAAAGTCCACAAGAGAAAGTGGCTAGAACCCAGGTGGACTGGACTGTACGAAGTGAGGGAGGTTACTTCACACTCAGTCCAGGTCAAAGGTAAATCAGGCGCACCTTGGCACCAACTCACACATTGCACTCCAGCCCCAATCCCTTCTAGAACACTGACAGAAGTCAGAGCTGAATTAAACAGCTTAAATTCGATTCCAAATGAAGACATTCCTGACTCAGGGGATGCGGCATCAAACTCCGCCTCCCCTGATAAAGGAACATCGCCCAGTTAGAGGGACATTTCTCCCTCCCTGGGCAAGGCTAGGGATATCTGGCCCCTTATTTGTGATATTCCTACTGATATTTGGGGTGTCCCTGGGCACTTTCACATGGTTAATAGAATAACTATAACCGGATCCCCATGGATGTATGTCACGGACACTCTAGTCTAACTAGGTAATAATAGATTAAAAAAATATATATATTTTTTTTTTTTAGAAAACAATAGTTAAAATAAGAAACTAATATGGCTCAAATTGAGAAGGTTGAATAAGAGTGGGTGGAGAGCTGTGCAGAGAATGGACAGAAGATGGCAGTATTACAGCACCCAACGGTCTCCCAGCCGACGGGGAGCCTGGTTGAATGCTGGTGACATAATTTTGTTTTTTGGAGTAAACATTAAGGTTAAGGGTTTCCGTGTTCCCAGAGATAAGATATCTTAAAAGAATACACTCATATTGGAATAGGAGTTTTACTTTCTGAGTTTTATTTAGGCAAGGGACTTTGAGAAGATAAAGGGTTCTTTTGGTATGTCTAGATATGGTATGGAACACGAATGTAGGTGTAACCTTTTGACCTATTTTCTGTTTTCGTTGCATTTTCCGGTGACTTGATCACTCACGGGGAAATGTAGTGAGAATAATGAATTTGTGTCATTTGGGATACTAGTTTTGAGGTAAATTGATTATAATAAAGTTTATAACTATTGACCATAAGGTTAGCATTTGTATTGGTCATTAGAAGATAGAGATAGGTTAATTAAGGTTATGTAAGGACTTTAGAGATTGACACTATAAGACATGTTGTTATTTTTAAATCCATGATTTCAGAAAAAGTCAAAACAGTGAGACACTTAGTTAATATTGCAAAGGAACACATAGTTGTTATTGAATATTATTTAAAAAAAAGGCAGACCGAGGGGTCTACCCCGCACTGTTGAGACCTTGAAGGTTTGAGAGCAGGGTGATGAGGGTGGACCAGGAAATGAGCAAGGTAGGCTGTGAAATAAGATAGGAGAGAAAGGGTTTAACATATATAAGCAGCACAGATACATTTCAAAGTAGATAAGTCACTTGACAGAGAATTGGAAAAGGATAGATATGAATGTACGCCCAAGGGAGAATTGGATATGCGGCGAATAAAAGGGACGTTCCTATAATATGATGTACTAAGTCATTATTTAGAGTAGGTAAGGTTGATACCTGGCCAGAGCCAGGTATCAAACGGGGGAGGGTACATTGTGGTCTAGGATAGGATGGGGCCTATTGGATAATAAACTTAATTAAAAATTTCTAGCTAAAAAATAGGCATAGAAGTTAAATATATAATCAGATAAAACAAATGAGAAACTGGTGGTTAACCAAACCTGTATGTCCAGGATTCTATGCGTTGCAGGTGAATTCAAGGAGAAGGTGAATCACTCGACCTGGGAGCATATCGCACTTGGAGGGACTGCTTCAGGTCCTGAGCTGTCTGATTAGGATACGATGGGGATGTTACCATCACAGTACTGCCAGAGCCACCACCAGTTCCAACGGACCAGGGATTCAGCCGGCCTCCTCCACCACTTCAAGACCAAGTCCCACACCACCACCTAAGCTCTCCAATCCGGTACAGGTAATAAATGTGAAAGACATCTCAGATAGTGAACAATTGGGGACTGAAACTGGTTATGAGGAAAGGGAGAATATGTGGTTGGCCTACAAAACAATAAATAGAAAGGACTGTGTCGCATGTGGACATGCCAGACCTATTCTGGGTGCTCACCCATTTGCCCTAAGTAATGGAGAAGGTTGGATGTGTATAGCCAAATTCAACCCTGTGTAAAACTGAGTCTTGTGTTCCCAGAAGTCCCTCCCCAGATGGTACCGTGGGGAGTTAAGGCATATGGGGGATATTACAGCTGTATCACTGGTACAGGTAGGGGTATAGACTATGGGAGGCTCCCTACTACTGCCTGCATCACTAATGCCACTATTAACTAGAGGTGTTGCTGATGTATGGTGGATGTGTGGACCTGCCAGGCGATTGACCCCATTTTGAAAGGAAATTGCCGTTGCACATGTGCTTTGGCCAGTCTGATAACACCATTGCCAATTATTGAGGTTACAGCTAATCAACTTCTGGGAGCTGCACATGACACAGAGGCTCGGAACCAACCCAGGAGACGGCAGAACCGTGACGCTCCTTGGTCCGAGGGTACAGATAACATCCACACCAACCTGTTGGGGGTCCTAATAGGGGTCCCCCCACGAATTCCAGGCATTAAACAGAAATGATGGTCTGTGGCATCTGATGCCCACCATTGGGCCAGCTATTGTTGATACTAAACAAAATGCCTGGATCAATTATATCTTTAATATAATCAACAATGTTTTGTCAACTACACCCACACTGCACTTAGGGGGATGGCTGAACAATTGGATGCCACCTCTCGAACTGCTAGACAGAATAGGCTAGCACTAGACATGATACTGGCCAACCAGGGAGGTGTATGTAAAATGATTGGAGAACAGTGTTGCACGTTTGTCCCTAAACAATACTAGTCCGGATGGGAGCATGTCAAAAGCTCTGAGTGGGTTGGCGAGGTTATCAGTGGAGATGAAGGGTCTTGCAGGTGTGGAGGAGAGTGGACTGTTCCCCTGGCTGGGTGGTTGTTTTGGTAAGTACACTGCAATGATGATTACTGGATTTCTGACACTAGTTGTTGTTTTTCATTTTTGTGTTGCCTGTATCATACCTTGTTTGAAGAAGTCTGTTACAGATGTGGAAAGGGCCTATGGTATGATGCCGCTGCTTGATGCTCCAGTTGGAGAGGCTGATACGAAAACAAGCTTCCGCAGGAAAGTGGGCTTGACAGAGGAGGACCCTTGGTTTGCTGTAGTTGATGTTGTCGAATGAATAAAAAGTGATGTTTGTCCTCCCTGTTGTGAAGGTTTGAAGTTCCCGGGTGGCGACGAGCCCACCTGGTACAGGTTGTATAGAGGGATGGACCTGAGGGTTTAACATATTCTCGTTTTTTGGGTTACTAATGTGTGGTTGGCCACTCCAGGTGTAGTTATTGGAGTGGTCTCCTTTTTGGTCCTTGCTCATTTACGACTCAACTTACATTGATGCTATTGGTGTCCCTAGGGGGTGCCAGATGAATATAAACTGGTGGACTAAGTGACAGCTGGGTTTGAATCTTCTGTCTGTTGGTGGTGTACAGTTAATAAAAATGTGGACAGAATTAACTACATTCATTATAATGTCCAGAAACTGGGCAATTGGACTCAACAAGGCTTCGAGGCGGTCCATGGACAATTGGCAGCTACGTCCCTGATGGCATTTCAAAATAGAATCGCGGTTGATATGTTATTGGCTGAACGGGGGGGGGGGGTCTGTGCAATGTTTGGTGAGCAGTGTTGTACTTTCATTCCCAATAACACAGCTACGGATGGGAGTCTGACTGTAGCATTAGAGGGACTTCGTGCCCTTAATGGTAAGATGAAACAGCATTCTGGAGTGGACACTTCTATGTGGGACTCATGGATGGATGCCTTTGGTAAATATAAGACGCTGGTTTCCTCTATCCTAGTATCTATTTCCGTTTTTGCAGGCATTCTTGTACTTTGTGGATGCTGTTGCATTCCATGTGCGCGGACGCTTGCTAGCCGTGTTATCACTGCCGCCATAGACCCTAGTCAGGAAAGGGCCCAAATGTTTCCATTGCTTGATGATGGGGAAGCTGGACCTGTCTATCTATTTGAGGACTAAGATACTTTTATGTCACGTCTCTTGTGAGACGTGAAGAGGGGGAATCAAAATTTGTCTTCTGACAAATTTTAACTAGTTTATTCACGTCTATAAGACGTGAAGAGGGGGATTTGTAAGAAATTGTATTAGATATTGGTAACTTGTTTTAACAACTTCTCAACATTAGCTATAGTTGACACAACATGCACACAACCCCTCTTTCTCTTGGACATATGCTGATCTCATTAGACGACAACCACCGACACACACAACTCCCCTCCCCCATGACAATTATAGACACACACAACTCAAGGTTGGAGCACAAGACAAAGGACTGTGGGAAGAGCCAATGGAATGTCGACATCAGGCCTGATCAGGACTACCCAAGACCCAGATCGACAAATCGGAAGGCCAGACTACCAGATCAACCTACTTTGCTTGTTGCCTATATAAAACTGTACAACTGTTTAAACTGCCTCTTTTCCTGACGATTCCATACGAATCAGACAGAAGGAGCCGTGCTGCACGCTTTGCCTAATATTTTTACACTTGAATAAACCTGCCTTATTATACAATTATCCACCTCGTCCTATGTCTCCACTTGTTCTCCTGTCTCCAGTAAACGTTTTA